>NC_060139.1:216568715-217818715 GCF_021461385.2 Schistocerca piceifrons | reverse complement strand
TGGTATATTGCAAAAGATCTTTGAATGATGATCCTATTTGTCTTCCGCTACGATGGAAGTTTCCTTTCGATTTATCTCACTCTTTCCATTCACTCCATTTTACGGTATGTGATCTGGTCAAGTTAAGCGTGTTGGTCACCAGAGGGAAGGAGACGCCTCGTTTTGAGACGCTTGCGCTGACCGGCACGACGGGGTCTCGGAAGACCGCGTTACTGACTGCGACTCGTGGTCGCCGTGTGTTGCAGACGTGGACAGCGACGACGTGTGCGGCGGCGGCGGCAGCAAGCGGCGGCGGTCGCGCACCAACTTCAACAGCTGGCAGCTGGAGGAGCTGGAGAGGGCCTTCCTCGCCTCCCACTACCCGGACGTCTTCATGCGGGAGGCGCTCGCCATGCGCCTCGACCTCAAGGAGTCGCGCGTCGCCGTAAGTCCCTGTCCTGTTACTGCAAACGCTGGTCTTCGTGAACTGCTCCGCTGTGTATGACTTTGTTGCTGTCTACTTGGACAAAATGTCCACTTGGTTTAGTCAACGGCACTCTTTGCATGTTGATAAGAATAAGAAAAAAAATATATGTTTGATGACTATTAGTTTGGCTTTACGAAAGGTAAGGGCACTAGAGAGTCACTTCTATATCCATACCAACAACACTAAACGAAAAACCCATCATGAAAGCCGTCAGTGGCTCAGAAAGGAGTTCAATATATAACAACAAAAATTCTGGGTCAATTTGGCCCAGTAAAAATGTAAATGTCGTGTGACTAGGGCCTCTCGTCGGATAGGCCGTTCGCCGGGTCTTTAGATCTGACGCCACTTCGGCGACTTGTGCGTCGATGGGGATGAAATGATAATGATTAGGACAACACAACACCCAGTCCCCGAGTGGAGATTTTCTCCGACCGAGCCGGGAATCGAACCCGGGCCCTTAGGATTGACAATCTTCGCTCTGACCACTCAGCTACCGGGGCGGACAATCTGGCCCACTATCATCAAATGTACGACAAATGGCAAAGCAAGCTCTAAATGTAACTTTAAATCATTTCTCATGAACAACTTCTATTCCATGGACGAATTTCTATTCTATTTAGAACTGTTAGCCCGTGAAAAAGCTAGTTATCAATTGTACTGGCATGACATGAGTAGGACGGAAAAACAGCGTATTCATTACTGTTAACACTAATCACGTGTAATGTGTGTACATCGCGTAAACTGACTCGCTCCACATACGAGTGGTCGTCAATAATTAATGCAACACATTTTCTCGGCCAATTTGCGTTGAAAGTATGC
This sequence comes from Schistocerca piceifrons, assembly GCF_021461385.2. NCBI lineage: Eukaryota > Metazoa > Arthropoda > Insecta > Orthoptera > Acrididae > Schistocerca > Schistocerca piceifrons. The sequence continues at coordinate 217,817,430 of NC_060139.1, read as the reverse complement.
GGAATTTGTTGTAGGACATCGTAGAATGTTCCCGCTTCAGCCCCTATAGTTTCATAACGCTCCAATCGGTGGCGGTGCTATACATACCCTTCAAAAAGGCGTCTGTAAAGGAGCTGTCAACGACTTTGTGTTGGCGGGAAACCGGAGCATCGCAGATATTACTAGGCACTTGCAGAATATCTATAGTGACCTGGAAGTGAACAAAAGCACGATGAGTCATCATCGCAACAAGATCGCGCAAACCTGTCATGTGTCCCACTAGCCAGCCGGCCGCACACACACATACACACACACATACACACACACACAAAAGGGCACCGTACGAACTTCCTATCACGGATTTGATTCATACAGACAAGTGTGTAAGGCATGTCGAGGACTTCAATGTATGTAAACAGGAATGCGCAGCTGTCAACCATGGTAGAGATAATCGACTTGTAAAATTTTGGACGCCCTAATCTACTTTATACATTGAAGGGATCAACAGCCGAGAGAGTAAGCGCTTATTTTTATCAGAGGGAGGCTGCTGCATTGAATCTCGGTGCCGGTAACTTTTTATATTCCCACGTAATTCTAACAAGTGTAAATTATTATTAGTGTTTAAATGATTCATTCATTTTTCCTTATCTTTATCCCGAAAGACGGTTAATTTTCTTCAGGAGACTGTGTAAGTAGGCTGTTTAGGTTTTTATGTTGGTAACGCCACGTAGCGCTCTGTATGAAAATCACTGGCTGTGCTGTGTGCAATCTGTGGCTGGTTGGCATTGTTGGAATATTCGCCATTGTAGTGTTGGGCAGTTGGATGTGAACAGCGTGTAGCGTTGTGCAGTTGGAGGTGAGCCGCCAGCAGTGGTGGATGTGGGGAGATAAATGGCAGAATTTTGAGAGCGGACGATCTGGACGTGTGTCCATCAGAAAGAGTAAATTTGTAATATTGGATATCATGAACTGATATATATATATATATATATATATATATATATATATATATATATATGATGACTTTGGAATATTATTAAGGTAAATACATTGTTTGTTCTCTATCAAAATCTTTCATTTGCTAACTATGCCTGTCAGTAGTTAGTGCCTTCAGTAGTTAGAATCTTTTATTTAGTTGGCAGTATTGGTGCTCGCTGTATTGCAGTAGTTCGAGTAACGAAGATTTTTGTGAGCTAATTGATTCATGAAAGGTATAGGTTATTGTTAGTCAGGGCCATTCTTTTGTAGGGGTTTTTGAAAGTCAGATTGCGTTGCGCTAAAAATATTGTTTGTCAGTTTAGTGTTGATCAGAATAGGTAAAGAGCGAAATGTCTGAGTACGTTCAGTTCTGTTTGTACGTTCAGCTGTTTGAAAATCAAATGTTGTAAGAGGTTTATCAGCACAGTCTTTCATAAATTTTTCTAAGGGGATGTTTCAACTGTAAAAAAGCGGCAGTGAGTCGTTTCAAATCAGTATCATTTTATTTCTGTTATTGTGTCTACATTTGTAATAAGCATAATACACAGAAGCGCCAGAGAAACTCGCACAGGCGTGCGTATTCAAATACAGAGATATGTAAACAGGCAGAATACGGAGCTACGGTCGCCCACACCTACATAAGGCAGCAAGTGCCTCGCGCAGTTGTTAGATCAATTACACCTGTTATAATGGCAAGTTATCAAGATTTAAGGTAGTGTGAACATGGTGTTATAGTCGCGCAAGAGCTATGCAGCATCTCTGAGGTAGCGATGAAGTGGAGATTTTACCGCACGATCATTTCACGAGCGTATAGTGAATATCAGGAATCCGGTAAACCATCAAATCTCCGACATCGCTGCGTCCGTAATAGGATCCTGCTAGAACGGGACGGACGACGATTGAAGGGAATCGTTCACCGTGACAAAACTGCAACCCTTCCGCAAGTTGCTCCAGATTTCAGTACTGGGGCATCAGCAAGTGTCAGCGTGCTAGCCACTCAACGAAACATCATCGATATGAGCTTTCGGAGCTGAAGGCCCACTCGCGTACCCTCGACGACTGCGTGACACTAAGCTTTGCGTCTCACCCTGGCCCGTCAACGTAGACATTGGACTGTTGATGACTGGAAACATGTTGACTGGCCGGACGAGTCTCGTTTCAAATTGTATCGAGCGGATGGACGTGTACTGGTGTGGAGACAACCTCATTAATACATGGACCCTGCATGTCAGCAGGGGACTGTTCAAGCTGGTAGAGGCTCTGTAATGTTGTGAGTCGTGTGCAGTTGGAGTGATACATCTCTGACAGGTAACATGTAAGCAAGAGTCCTGTCTGATCACCTGCATCCATTCATGTCCATTGTGTTTCCCGACGGACTTGGGCAATTTCAGCAGGACAATGCGACACCCCACACCTCCAGAATTGCTACAGAGTGGTCCCAGGAACACCCTTCTGGGTTTGAACACTTCTTCTGCCCACCACACTCCCCAGACATGAACATTACTGAGCATATCCGGGATGCCTTGCAACGTGCTGTTCAGAAGATATCTCCACCCCTCGTACTCTTACGGATTTATGTACAGCACTGCAGGGTTCATGGTGTCAGTTCCCTCCAGCACTACTGCAGACATTAGTCGAGTCCATGCCATGTCGTTTGCGGCACTTCAGATTGCTCGCGGGGGCCCTGCACGATAACAGACAGGTGTATCAGTTTCTTTGGCTTTTCAGTCTTCCAAATGTGACGTCCACACATCGGAGCCAAGATACTGTAGTATCTCGACTAATGGTGCTTCCGTCTTTTCTCCGGAAGGGAGAAGCGACCCAATGTGTGATGCAGCTTCTGAGTGTGGGGCACCCTGGCACACTACAGCAGCGCTACGACGCGCCAGATGGCCTATCCCGCGGGAGTCGCACGCAGTAAACGCCGTCCTGGGAATCGGGAGTCACTCACTAGACCGCTGGGAGGAGCCTCTGCTCTTTATGGCCGCCTCCGAGCGCGCCGGAGCCCGAAATGAACCGCGGTTGTCGTTACGAGCGGACCAGCTGCGATATCATCGAGAGCAGAATTGCCGTGAGATGGACAATGCAGAAGCGTCTCTTGCGCAATGTTTGCGACAACTGTTAATGTAGTCGGCGAAATGAAAAGTGGTTCTGTAGCCATCGGAATTTTGATTGGTATGAAGCGGCTCCCTGCTTGTCTCTTTACCGTGTCATTCAGACACTGTCTGAGAAAAAATGTGAAACATTCAGAGGGGAAGGAGGAAATGAAAAGATATTTCAAGGGTTCAAAGGGTTTGTGATATTAGAAGAACGTTATGGTTTACCGTCAAGAGTTGCTGATAAAATTTATTTATTGAACAAGTGGTTTCGACCCACAGATCATCATCAGGTTCATCAAACCATTTACAGCATAATAGTAGGCGATAAAACCGATGGCGTCAAACAATAACATCCATGAATTCGTCACTGTTGTTAGATAGTAAAAGATTATATCTCAGACAAAAAACCTGTTGTTGTGATGGGAGATAGGTTTACATATTAGTGGATTCTATAATAGCTGTTAAACAGAAGACTGTTTAACAATTTTGCAAGAAGACGTTAAAAATCAAAATTGTGGAAAATCTCGAAGACTGGAAGCTTTCAAATTTCAGTGATTAAAATGTCATGAATGTCGGAATATACCACCGAATTAAATGCATGAGAGGACACATGTGAAATGAATCACTTTATACTTTAAAGCTAAGGCTACAACTAAACCGAACTTCGTTATTATTTATATTTGTTATGTGCCGCTATAAGTTAAAAGCAGTTATATATATATATATATATATATATATATATATATATATATATTGCAGATGACCTGGTGATCCTATGTCAGGTCATTCAGAGCAGTACAAAAACAAAAAGTAATTCTTAAAGAAACAGTAGAAAGAGTAGGGCTCCAACTACAATTTCGAAAAAAAGAAACTCTCATCTACCTAAATCCTGGCAGCCAAAATTCTGAACAACAAATACACGAAAATCAAGAGAGTTCCTCAGACAAAATATTTAGGTGAAACAGTTCTGAAAACTCGCCTGGAAAATATTGGTCACGAAATTCGTTGGCACAAAAGACGTACAAGGTGTCCCAGAAATGTTATGACAGACTTGAGGGGCTGTAGATGGTGTCTTGAGGAACAAATAGAGCGTAGGAACCCGTGCTCGGAAATGTCATCTAACGACGCTACAGAGCGTCGACGTTACAGGCGCCAGCGCCTGCCACAACGCCGCCCCTTCGACAGCAAACGTGACACTGTACACTGAAGTACTATAGGCAGAATGTCTGGCAATGTTGTTTGTTATTCAGACGCCACGATCGCAAGTGGAGAAACTGGAGATAGGTGTTGCGTAGACAGACTTTGTCTCCGATAAATGTGATCCTCTGTTGCCTTGGTGCATGAAGGTTTCTGACACGGGTTGCCATAAGAAGTTTATTTTGGTCCTGTACACCGAAAAACAATGGAGATTTTAGAGGTTTCGAAAAGAAAAATAAGTTACTGGTGAAAACCCATGTCCGAAACTGCCATCAATCAAGGCAACAGAACATCGTATTCACCGGAGGAAAGGCCTTTCTACGGAATAGCTAGCTCCATCTTCTCCATTGGCAATCGTGGCAATCAGTCACGATAACTGAATAACAAACAAAACTGCGAGACGTTCCGCCGATTGTCCGTCAGCGTACAAAATCGCGTTTGCTGCCGAAGAGGCGGCCAAGGAACAGGAGCCGGCGCCTATAACTTCGATGCTGTGTAGCATCGTTCGATAACGTTTCCGGACACAGGTTCCGATCCCCGATTTGTTCCTCAAAACACCCTGTACAACTTCTCGAAGTTTTTCGCAGCATTTTTGGGACTTACAGCATAAAACAAGAAATGCGCCTCAAAATACGCGAAACTGAGACACTACAACACGGTCATCGAAGTAGATTATCTTTATGGAACCGAAACATTAATTTTAAACAGAAACAGAGACGAAACTTCCTGGCAGAAAAAAAAAATTGTGTGCCGGACCGAGAGTCGAACTCGGGACCTTTGCTTTCGCGGGCAAGTGCTCTACCAAGCACGATTCACGACCCGTCCTCACAGCTTCAATTCTGCCAGTAACTCGTGTCCTACCTTCCAAACTTCACAGAAGCTCTTCTGCGAACTTCGTCTGCAGCAGGTAGCTCAGTTGGTAGAGCACTTGACCGCTAAAGGCAAAGGTCCCGAGTTCGAGTCTCGGTCCGGCACACAGTTTTAATCTGCCAGGAAGTTTCATATCAGCGCACACTCCACTGCAGAGTGAAAATCTCATTCCAGAAAAAGAGACATTAAAGAATCAAAGATAGACAACAAAAAGCAATCAGGAAATTTTTGAACTAAATTATACTGGAGAAGGAACATAAAGACTAAGAGCAAATAAAGAGATTGAAAAGTATACCAATATTTTTTTCGACATGAAAAAACACAGGCATTAGAAAAATGGAAGCAACCAGATTAACCAGGTTGTTGATTTCTACGAAACCCCCAGTAAAACTATAACTGAAGCAATAAAATGGATCTGTCCACTTAAAGAAGAACTGAAGAACGCAGGAATAACCCTACTTGATGTATCAGGGAGAAAAACGTTTAAGCAGGAAACTCAGAAGTGGACAGTTAGCCTGTCAGAAAAAAGCAAGAAGATCCGAAGAACGTGGACTTACCAGCGCAGAATGGCGTAAACTTCTCAGAGAACAAAGATAATGTGGGCTTTGGGAAGCCGAAAAAAAGCTCTGGAAGAGTTCCTTGTTGTGCGTCGAGAAAACGTGAAGCACCAAGAAGGGAAAAGAAAACGAAACGAAACTTCATGTTTGAGAAGGTATGTGATGTTATTTCACCGACTGCAACATCGAGCCAAATTTACAAAAAGTTTGGCAGTATGAACCCACTTTTCAGTATGACATTGCACCCTGTCTGGCCTGGATGCACGCACTGAAGCAGTTCCTCTGAGGCAAGCAGGCCACAGATGTTGTAAGTGGTCCTCGTTGTCCTGGATGCTGGAAATGGGACGCAGTTGACGTCAGAGCTGGTCCCACACGTGTTCCATCACGGACAGATCTGGTGATATTTCTGGTCACAGGAGTACCTCAACATCTCGCTGACAGCTCATAGAGACAACTGTCTTTTGTGGACAAGCATCGTCCTGTCACATGGAGGGTAACACGTGGGACGCAGTAGGTGGGTAATGTATCTTTCGGCCGTCAGACTCGCCTCAATCGCTACCACTCCTGATCTGATGTCTTACCCCTTAGTGGGGCTGTTAATAAAATATCGATAAATCGATATATTTTCCAAAAAGTATCATTTACCGGCTATTTTTATTTCCACCGATATTTTGGTATATCGATATCAAAATGGCAATGCAGAGTGCCGATACTTTTATTTTATATTATTTTTTCGCAATTTTTAGTATGTATTTGAAGTTGTAGTAGACCATAATTTTGCTTTCACTGTGTGGAGTCTTACTACTTTTTGAGCTTTCATCAAGTCCAGTCTTTCTCTTTTGACTTTGTGAAGCAAGTATATGTGCAAAAAAGAAGAAGCCCGACTGCACTGGAGGTGGCGGTGTGACTGGAATAACAAGATTTCCGATGTGAAGAAATAGCACACCAGTTGCGTTAAAAACCAATTTGTAACGCAGCGCCGGCCGGTGTGGCCAAGCGGTTCTAGGCACTTCAGCCTGGAACTGCGTGACCACTACGGTCGCAGGTTCGAATCCTGCCTGGGGCATGGATGTGAGTGTGATGTCCTTAGTTAGGTTTAAGTTGTTCTAAGTTCTAGGCGACTGATGACCTCAGATGTTTAGTCCCATAGGGCTCAGAGCCATTTGTACCATTTTTTGTAACGCAGCTAGTGTGCTACCTCTTTAGATCGGCATTCTTCAAAAAAAGTTGCTGCAAATGATGAACAAAGCTCTAAATGACAAGACTGGTCTTTGCGATTAGTGGAGACGTGTCAAATGGAAAGGGGAAGTGCTGACGTAATCGGTACTCGGCGTTAACAATAGAAACTGCAACGTTTAGCTTCAGTACGCTCTTTTGACACTACAACTGCTAGGTCGTTAGCGTTGGCAGAAATGAAAAGACGGGGAAGTCGACATGAAGTGTTCCGGACAAATCCGATACGTGACGAAACCTAATGACGGACTCTTCCGACATCTTTCATTGTGCCACTCGCGTGCGTTACCATTGTTAGCAAAGTGGTTATCGCCAAGTGTGAGCATGCAATGTTTTCCTTTCATTTCTTGCTCGAAGGGGGATAGGCAGGCTGCTAGCTTGTTGATGCACGAAATATCTAATAATAAATCAGTACTTACACATACGACTCTAAAACCGACAGTATATTTACAATGTGCAGCCAATATTTTTATAGGCAGCGTGCGTCGATACTTTTTCTGTCGATATTTTTCTATATCAATGGCCGGCAAAGATATATTTTCAAATATCGATATATCTCATATCTGATATTTTTAGAAATATCTATAGTCCTTCCCATTGGCTCCCCACGCCATTACGCCAGGAGGAATACTGCTGTGACTTTCCAAAACATGGGACCTATTCCCACGTTGCCGCCCTACTCGATGACTATATTCATTCGGAGTACTTCAGAATAGCGATTCATCGGTAAACACACACGATACAGTTCACTATCAGCCCATGCTTCAAAGTCTGGGCACTAATCTGACAGCTGCTGGTTACTGACATTGAATGATGCGGGGGGGTCATTACATGTATACTATTTTTTATTGGGTCAGTGTTTTTTGTGGCCTTCAGTAGGCTTAACGAATGTACGGCATATGCCTGTTTCCTATAGTGAGGTCAGCAAGGTCCACCCAGTTCACTTTACATAGGTGTAAAATTGTCCTCTGTTAATAAAATATGCATGTTTTCATTTTATCCTACGACTACGGCACATTCTGTACCGTGGCATTATTTGTGTCCTCACTAATTAAAAATTTACCTGTCTTTCACGATGTAAAGTGCGCCTCACGTAATATGTAATGTAAGCCTCGATTAGATGTCGACGGTTGGTTAACAGTTTTAAACTGACCCCACATTTAATGTCTTCTTTTAATGCTATTCCTGCTAGCTATTAATTGGCATATTACTGTCTGAAGGCATAGACTGTAAGATTTCACTACTTCCCTTGTTGATCAGTAACGAGAGCTTGTAAATAGGAGTGGCACATGTGCATGTTCTTTTAACTGATGACTGTGGCGCGTTGTCCCACGTTGCCACTTATATATCCCCACTAAATTTAAAACTTGTTTGCCACTCATGTAAAAGTAAAGTTTCATTGCGCTTTATGGTTTATATAATAATTTTATATAGCACTTTCCACTCAGTTTTACCACAGTTGTGGACCGACCTGTTCAATACGCTCCTTTACTACGCACAACGCTCTTTTAACTTATATCGTGTATTTTTTGTTTTTTTTTCTTCATTTTAAATGTAAACCATTAAATTCAAATTGTGAACGGCCGGGCTAGTGGCCCCGCCTTCTTCTCTCCGTCAGTAGATGGCAGCACTTTTGCCACTCTGGTTACCAATTTGCCTCCTCTTTCGCATCCGCTACTCCCTGTTCTGCACTCATAGGCAGCACACCGCGCCTGGTACACGCTGCGCTCGGGGACCACAGCACAGCGTAAGTGATGTGATACCATTTGTATGTATTCCCTACCAAGGCAGTCGTCCGTAGTACTGTCTGGCGCCACTTGCGCATTGACATAGGTTTCACAGTACCTAGCCCGACCGGCGGTTTCGAAAGTTTTTTTTTGTAAGTTTTTAAAACTTTTTAGAAAAAAATTGTTTTTTGTGTGTGTTTCGGCGTGTGAAACTTATCTCCCGTGTTTTGCTATTTCCAGTACGACACCTGAGGATGGGCTTGTAACAGTCCGAAATCGGTCGTGTGAAAATAAAGTAATTTACAACTGAAGCGGTATTTTCAACCTCTGCTAGATGGTGGAGGGGTGGGTTATGAGGTGTTTGGTGTATAAATAGGGTGATTCTACCTTTTGGTGGTCAGACGTGGTCGGAAGTAACCTTAACGAAGAGCGCGCCTGCCCTTACGTTCTCAGGGAATCCAGTATCAGGTTAATGTCAAATTCGAATGCCTCACATGTCTAGATGTTACACGATTTGACCACCTAGCCAATTGGTGATCGACAGTGACGCCCCTTTCAAAGACTGACTCACATGAGTACGCGGCACCTCCGCGAAACTCTCTTTACTACCATACACGGTTAATTTTTAACGTTAACAGCTACCAAACTATGATACCGACTTCGCTTTCTTTAATGGAACTTCGTCCGCAGCTCGTGGTCGTGCGATAGCGTTCTCGCTTCCCACGCCTGAGTTCCCGGGTTCGATTCCCGGCGGGATCAGGGATTTTCTCTGCCTCGTGATGACTGGGTGTTGTGTGATGTCCTTAGGTTAGTTAGGTTTAAGTAGTTCAAAGTTCTAGGGGACTGATGACCATAGCTGTTAAGTCCCATAGTGCTCAGAGCCATTTGAACCATTTTTTTTTAATGGAACTTCTTCTTGGTGGCACTGAAAAGACCCTTCTAGGAGGATTTTAACGATGAAACACATGTGAAACTTGAAAAACTGATATTGTTACGAAAAAGGAATCTATAGTCTCGGTTTTAATTTTATAGCAAGTAAGAACTGAGGATAATACTCTACTCCATTTACACCTGATGCAGCAACAGTGGTTCAATGTTCCAAAAATTGAAAACAGTCTCTGTTGCATTTTATTACTGATGATGCGTTTCGCGCTGTTTGTGCATCTTCAGATTATCTTGAACAGCAGAGATGGCAGCTTTCGCTTTAACGCCATCATATCAATGGCTTTTAGATATGACTCATGCGGTCTCCGCTGTTTGGAACTTTGTGTTCCAAAAATGAACAGCACAGAGACAGAAGCGATGACACTTTCTGCAGGAACTGACCATCATTTTGCAGAACAATGCTCAAGCACGTACAGTGCAAGCTGTTACTGATTTGTTTGACTGATGGGGCTGCTAAGTGCTATACCACCTGCTAAGAGTATCCTACTGCACTCCCCTGACTTAAGCCCTCATGAGTTCAACTCGATTTCTAAACTGAAAGAAACACTTCACGGCATGCGCTTCACTGGTGCTGCCGGCCGGAGTGGCCGTGCGGTTCTGGGCGCTACAGTCTGGAGCCGAGCGACCGCTACGGTCGCAGGTTCGAATCCTGCCTCGGGCATGGATGTCTGTGATGTCCTTAGGTTAGTTAGGCTTAATTAGTTCTAAGTTCTAGGCGACTGTGACCTCAGAAGTTAAGTCGCATAGTGCTCAGAGCCAGCCTTCAGTAGTGCTACAAATTCGTCGGGCAATAGACCACGCTGCTCGAACTGTCAACACAACTGGCAATAACAGGGCATACAGGATGCTCCACTGAACAATTTGAGGTAGGGAACCTTGGGTTTGGGAAACCACCTTACCGGGAGATAATATGAATAAAATCGCATTACCGTGTACTTTTTTATTTACGTTAATGACAGTTAACTGCAAATACTATTATTGACCCAATGAACGTCCCATTTGTACTGTATCTTACAAAATGTGCTGAAACTGACGGCCATAAATCTCAATGCAACAATGACATCGGCGAATAAGATTCTGACACAACCTGACAAGTATCCTTGGTGCGTTTCGAATCACATCACAGGCAGTTAACAATTCTGACAACTAATCCCAACTCGGTATCCATTGGGGTTCTCAAACACAGGTGCCTTTAGACAAGTTTACTTCCATATCTCCTCAAGCTGGCTTCTCCGACCCTACATTTCCTACCTCAAATTGTTCACTGGAGCATTGTCTATGTCCTGTTACATTTCTGCACGTTCTTACGGAAACACCCAGTGTATGCGGTATAAGGAAATGTCCTGGCTTACTCATCATCTCCCAGCGCAAACTACTAGGGACAGAAACTTGAATTGGAGAGGGTGTTGATCCTATACGGTACGCATCGTTTAAGACGGGGCTTTTCGAAATTCCATCCCTAAGGGGGTAAATTAGGGAATGAAATTTTTTTAAAAAATACATCACTTTTAAGAAAATTTTGAAGCTATACCTGCGAAAATTGGTATTTGATTTCTCTATCTGAAGTATATAAATAAATGTTTAGGCATTTACGGATATTTAATCCCTACGGGTGTGAAATTTTTAAATACAAATGATTATTAAATAAACACTAGTGTCTTTAAAACTGCATCTATAAAAACTGGTATTCGACACATCGGTTACAAATTAAAAGAAATGTTTCTTTCATTGCTTTCGTAAATTCAACATCTAAAGGCTTGAAATAGGGCATGAAATGTTACAGGCAATGTTTCAAAAATGGTTCAAATGACTCTGAGCACTATGGGACTTAACGTCTGAGGTAATCAGTCCCCTAGAACTTAGAACTACTTAAACCTAACTAACCTAAGGACATCACACACATCCATGCCCGAGGCAGGGTTCGAACCTGCGACCGTAGCGGTCGCCCTGTTCCAGACTGTAGCGCCTAGAACCACTCGGACATCCCGCCGGCAGGAAATGTTTCATTACGAAAGCAGTTTTAGGCTAAATCTATGCAAATTGGCTTTTCTGTTGGAAATAGATATAGATATGCATTTCCCTGTTTTTGAAAATGGGTGAAATGTCTTACGAAAATATTTATTTGTGAAAGCATTTTAAGAGCTAAATATCTACAAATGAAAAAAGGTACGTGTTTAACTGCTTTTGGAAACATGGAGTGAAATAGGGCCAGACTGATTCACTGATTCATCATCGCTCCTCCAAAACCGGTAAGGATAGAAACCTGGAATTTGGAGAAGGTGTGGGGTTTATACTGTAGACGTCGTTTAAGAAGGGATTTCTCGAATTTCCGCTACTAAGGGATGAGATAGGAGATGGAAGACTATTTGAAAATACGTCGCTATTACGCAAATTGGTATTTGGTTCCTCAGTCAGAAAAAAATTCCACCGCTTAGAGGGTAAAATAGTGGATGGAAGTATTTTTTGAAAACAAATCATTGTTATAGAACATTTTTAAAGCCATATGAAAATGATATTTGACTTCTGAGTTAGGAATAAAAAATAGGTCTTTCAGGGTTTTTGGAAATTCAACCCGTAAGGGGGTGAAATAGGGGATGAAAAAGTTTAAAAAATATTTCGTCGTATTGAAAAAATTTTAAAACTAAATCGATGAAAATTGGTATTTCTCTTCTCGGTTAGATATAAGAAATATGTGTTTGGGAATGAAAGTTTCTATGGAAACATTACCACAAGAAGGGAAAGTGCATGATTAACAAGAACCTTTGACTCCAGGTACGAGCCTCAGTGTTTCGTCAGAAGTACATTCGCAATACCATTGTTGTATCGCCTTAATTAGCGTGATAAGTTTAGAAGGTGATGCCATTTTGTGAACAACATAGTCACGCGGGATTAGCCGAGCGGTCTAGGGCGCTACAGTCATGGACTGTGTGGCGGGTCCCGGCGGAGGTTCGAGTCCTCCCTCGGGCATGGGTGCATGTGTTTGTCTTTAGGATAATTTAGGTTAAGTAGTGTGTAAGCTTAGGGACTGATGACCTTAGCAGTTAAGTCCCATAAGTTTTCACACACATTTGAACATTTTTGAACATTTGAACAACATAAAAATTCGATTAAAGAGGAACAAAAAATATGTGTGCAGACCATACAGTCTACGTGAGTGAAGCAGCGTGCGCTAAGCTAGTGGCTAGTAAAGCATTTGCAACAGAGACCGTTTCTATTTTTGGAACAAATATGAACTGTGCTCGAGCTGTTCATTAATTTCCAGGATTCCTTAAAGTTTCCGCATTTTCCACTTATTTTCTAGTGCAAAAACAAGGAGCGTTATTAGTGACTGGGAAATTAATGCTCTCGAATATTCAGTGTCCGTATTTTTCATTATTCTAAATGACTTATTATAATATGGCATTTAGCATGAAGTGCACTGGAACGCGAAGCTACGAAAAAAGTTTGGCGTAATGGGAAGCGAAGTAGAAAATGTTAGGGGCTGACAAGCTGTGTTCTCCGAAACTGTAACCGCGGCCTCCGCTAAAGAGAAGCCTGCTGTGGGTAGACACTTGTAAATGAGGCGGACGCCGTGTCAGCAAGACAGCGGCCACTCGAGCCGGGGGTTTATTCTGGGCTGCGTGTGGAGAAGGCGGGGTGGCAGCGGCGGCGGGAGCCGGCAGGCAATTACGGGGTGGCGAGCGCAATCTGGCCCCCGCACCAGCGCCGGCAGCACCACCACCGCCAACACCGACACCGTGGCGTGACGTCTCGAGCCTCGCCTACCCACCCCACCTAGGGTACAGTCGCGGCACCGAATAAACCGTCTTCTAAGAGCGCTGCAACTCTCTCCACATACTGTGCGTGTCAGATGCGTACGCTTCTACCGGGAGGAAGACGAATTTCACCCTACGGGTCCGTACAGATACAAGCAAAGTAGCTCGTGACAAACACTGCTTGCTTCATCGGTTTTCAAAACCGTTTATTATACAAACAACTATTCTTTCTGGTGCCTAAATTTGTTTCGACACATTTGTGCCATCATCAGTACGCACTTTTGTTGGTGTCTGTGAAATGAACACGCGTTTTAAAGCAAAAGTTATTGGAATGAACATTACGCCTGAGTATACTTCAAATCTACCGTGGTTATTGCGAGTGGCGTTCAATAAGTAATGCCACATTATTTCTTTTGGTTTGTTTGGTTTTTTTATTGACCGACGATTGATATTCATTCAAGATTCTAATGCATCCTAATTATTCTGCACTCTTTTGGCTACAAAAAATATTTTTCAACATAATCTGCGTTCAATGTGATGGTTGGTACATGGTTTCCCTTATTCGTACCACACTATTTATAATTAAGACAGTTTATTGACATTACGCCTTTTAAAGAATTTGAAAATTACAAATTGTGGACGAGCCACTAGATAAAGCTTTGCAAATACAGTTAGAACCCCAACGTACTCAGTACTCAAATGAACAATCCCTTAAGAAAAAAAATGGCTCTGAGCACTATGGGACTTAACATCTGTGGTCATCAGTCCCCTAGAACTTAGAACTACTTAAACCTAACTAACCTAAGGACATCACACACATCCATGCTCGAGGCAGGATTCGAACCTGCGACCGTAGCAGTCGCGCGGTTCCGGACTGAGCGCGTAGAACCGCTAGACCACCGCGGCCGGCACAATCCCTTAAGAGAAAGTTGTAAAAAATTTAATGTGCCAGGAATTCATAGAAACCTTAAGCATAGCAATTATCAATTACTTCACATAGCTACTTCATCAAATTCCTTAAAAACAGTTATTACATTAAGATGGCCACACTTAAAACTTTCTTCACTAATATATCCTTATAAACTTACTATTTCAATCCGTTAAAGAAGCACTTGTTAAAACGTCAATTACAAACTTAACGTAGCCAGGCAGTAATATCCGTCGCTTTATTTCCCCTTATTAAGTTCAAATGGTTCAAATGGCTCTGAGCACTATGGGACTTAACATCTGAGGTCATCAGTCCTCTAGAACTTAGAACTACTTAAGCCTAACCAACCTGTGGACATCACACACATCCATGCCCGAGACAGGATTCTAACCTGCGACCGTAGCAGTCGCGCGGTTCCGGACTGAAGCGCCTAGAACCGCTCGCCCACCGCGGACGGCCCTTATTAAGTAAACAGAATTACTGACAAACTTCAGAAATTCAAACTCCCATACAGGATTTCCCTCAAAACACATACAATGAAACAGTTACCAGTAAAGGGTGACTTAATGACACTTAAACACTAGTGCCAAGCTAAGATACAATTACATAACATGATAGAACAACCTACATAAAGAACAACAGAAACACTGATCCTTAAAAATGAATGTTCAGGTGATCAGACGTGTTAATAAAGGACTACCAGAAAGAGCTGCTCAAGGAACTCAGCAGATGCTATGCAGTTTAAAGTTTAGCCAGTTGCCAGTCGCTAATATTTAAGGAAACAGGTTCGTATAAGAAAGGGTTACATACTATATATATTTGCACATCTACCAGCTTAACCCGCTTTTATGGAAGGACAGATAAATACCAAACTTTGGAAGGCGGTATGTGAACAACTCTCGGTAGTGGCCAGGTTCTTATACACTGCCAGGCCTAGATCTCGGATGATGTTTCACTACCCGCCAAGGCGCTGACACAATGAAAGGTTTTTGCGCGAATCACAAAGACATTCAAATAACTCTGAAACATAGAAACACTCGGCAGAACCTTTCACTCGATATATAAGTAAGCGTGTAAAGGAACATGTTACTCTACTGACAAATTCACAACTTTGAGCTTACGCATTTTACACATGGACAACTGTATTGATAGAGTGCAGGCTGTCAAAACGCCAACATAAAATCATTTTGTGGCAAGAAACACAGAGCACTAGTAAAACTTCTGAGAAAGCTTTCAAATAACGGCCACCATTTTACTAGGCCAACTGAGCTCTTCCACACCATCTTGAAAGTTCGACTATGAACGTCTCGCCATAATAATAAAATTTAAATGCCCGTGAGTGCGTCGGTCAAGAAAGAGAATTACGACCACTTACTCATATCACGAAAACAATACGAAGGAGCGGCTTGCACTTCTTCACCGCTTCACTTCAAATTTTGTTCCCAGCGAAGTTACAGAACTTGTTATCTCATAGCTGCCCATGTGGCCAAAACACCCTACTAATTTCACACCACAACATATAATGGTCATCAAGCTTGTTCGGCAGCCGTTGACACTCGTCTCCCAGCGAATGGCACGAGATGTCGAGGATTACCCGTCGAAGGCTAACAACCAAGTCGCTTCGCCCGTCATCCTGGAAGATACGACACGCGAAAAGCAAAGATAGCTTAGCTCAACCACAATAGATCTCAACGATCATCATCATCAGTTATCTGCTATATTAGCAGGTCCTTTGCCTCTCCATTTTCTGCGATCCATTGCTTCCTTCTTAAGGCTGTTGTATGTTGTACCGTCCATCATGTCACCCAGTATCTGGAATCTCTTCCTTCCTCGCTTCCTTTTCCCTTCTACATAACCTTCTAAAAGTGTTTTTATCAGTCCGTCATTCTTTCTTAATATATGCCCAATCCAATTTCTTTTTCTTCTCTTTATTGCATCTAGTAACTGTCTTTTCTCTCCCACTCTTCTCAGTACCTCTTCGTTTTTTACTCTGTCCATCCAACTTATTCTTTCCATCTTTCCATGTCCAGATCTCAAAAGCCTCCAGCATTTCTCTGTCTTTTTTCCTCATAGTCCATGTTTCAGCGCCATATAGAAGAACACTCCATACAAGACATTTTATGGGTCTCTTTCTGAGTTCTCTGTCCAGACCACTGCAGAAGATTCTCCTTTTCTTATAAAACGCCTCTTTTGCCATTGCTATCCTTGTTTTAATTTCTGTGGTGCACTTCCAGTCGGTGTCTATCCTGCTTCCAAGATACTTAAAATTTTGCACCTGTTCTAGTGTTTCTCCATCCAGCAAAATTTTTATTTCCTTGTTTCCTCCTATTACCAATACTTTTGTTTTATGTGTGTTAATTTTCATTCCATATTTTTTTCCGTTAGTTGCAATGGTGTCCACCATATCCTGTAATTCTTTTTCCCCTGTGGCTAGAAGGACCATGTCATCAGCAAATCTCAAGCACCCTACTCTTCTTCCTCCAATTTCTACTCCTTTGTCATCTAATGAGCATTGGTCAATCATATTTTCCTAGTACAGGTTGAAAAGAGTAGGTGATAAACAGCATCCTTGTCTTACTCCTTTCCCTAGTCTGATCCAGTTTGTACTTTCTCCTCTCACTTTAACTGAAACTTTAACCACGGGGTCCCGAGCTGAGTCCTGGCATTGCTTGCACTTACTTATGCCAGGCTCCTCACTTTTGTCTTTCCTATCTGGCCACCCTCGGCCAGCTCTTGTTCTTTTCCGACCCTGACGCTATTAGGTTTCGAGGGCTAGGGGTCTTTCATTTTCCAACCTATACTTCTCATGCAGCGTCTGACCCGGAGCGGGCGGCTGCAAAAGGCGTCTGTATCCCATGTTAGGGGCGGCCTCCAGAACTGCGGAAGGCAACGGAATACCACCGCAGATTATCTTCCCTGCATACATACAACGATACATGAACAAAATAACACTGGCGCCAGCTCGCCGCGGCTCAAGTCTTCCGCTGCCTTACTGGGACGGCCTGTAAGCCCACATGTTACCACTCAACTGGGCGACGTCGAAGCCGTTACACTGCATCAGTGACCTCCTCTTCATCCACGTACTGCTTCCCACGGAGCGCATCTTTCGTTCGTGCAAACAGATTTAAGGTGCTAGATCCTGGCTGCAGGGGAGAACAGTCCAATGAAACCCTGTGAGCTCATGTCGGGTGCGCAACCTCGTGTGAGGCTTTGAGCTGTCATGAAGAAGGAGAAGTTCGTTTGCGTTTTTGTGGCAACGAACACACTGAAGTCATTTCTTCAACATCTTTAGTGTAGCACAGTACACTTCAGAGTTGATCGTTGCACCATGAGGGAGGACATCAATCAGAACAAACCCTTCAGGGTCCTAGAAGACTGTCGCCGTGAGGGTGCGGCTTTGAACTTTTTCTTCAGAGGAGAGGTGCCATTTTGTTTCCGGTTCGAAGTGAGGAACCCACGTTTCATCGTCTGTGACGATGTTTGACAAAAAATTGTCTCGAATAGCCTCGTAACGCGCAAGCAATTTCGCACTGGTGGACCTTCGTTGTTCTTTATGCTCTTCTGTTAGGCGACGAGGAAGTCGACGGGCACAGACCTTCGGTTGGGGTTGGTTGTTTTGGGGGAGGAGATCAAACTGCGAGATCGTCGGATCAGGGAAGGATGGATAAGGAAGTCGGCGGTGCCCTTTTCAAAGGAACCATCCCGGCATTTGCCTGAAGAGATTTAGAGAAATCACGGAAAACCTAAATCAGGATGGCCGGACGCGGGATTGAACCGTCGTCCTCCCGAATGCGAGTCCAGTGTGCTAACCACCTCGCCACCTCGCTCGGTATACAAACCTGTGGGAACCCAACTGGTGGACGATTGTTTTACTACTAATAACAGAGTCCTCCCACTTGAGCAGCGAGGTGTTTGTGAGCGTCCGCACGTTGCAACAGCAGGTGTGTGTGTGGCCGGCTGACACGCAGGAGGTCGGACATGTTTGTGCGACTTTGTAACGATGATGACAGTCGCCTCGCTCAACGACTCACCGTGCTTTTGTTCAATGCAAGTCTCCGTAGACATTCTGCAAGTGCCGATGAATATATGGAATGCCCTTTTTTCTGCAAAAAAAAACCTCAATCAAAGGTCTCTGCTTGGAGCGCACCTCCGTTACCTACGCCCTTTTGACAGGTTTACATAGCGCCATCACTTATCGGAACTTCATGAAACTATAGCGGCTGAACCGGGAATATTCCACCACGTCACACAATATTCAGCATTTGAACTGAAACTGACCGAGAAAAAAAAGTGTTACAGTACGTACTGAACACCCCTCTTGCTTTATTCTTTAGACTTTAAGGTTCTAGCCGGCCGAAGTGGCCCTGCGGTTCTAGGTGCTACAGTCTGGAACCGCGAGACCGCTACGGTCGCAGGTTCGAATCCTGCCTCGGGCATGGATGTGTGAGATGTCCTTAGGTTAGTTAGGGTTAATTAGTTCTAAGTTCTAGGGGACTGATGACCTCAGAAGTTAAGTCCCATAGTGTTCAGAGCCATTTGAACCATTTTATACAGTGTGTACATTGTTATACAGGTGCAGTGGCATTTGTTTCAGGAGCCGGTAATGTATACTGATTCGTATAAAACATTCAACATGTACTCAATTTATATTGGTTGCTTAGATGAAACTATTAGAACGTAACCCAAGCAAATAATGAAGGTGTTTAGCAAGGCCAAGCGATCAAATTCAAAGCTGATTTTCATAAATTACGCCTCCGACTTCAAGGCACTTTAGAGTTGTCTTGCCAACATCACGTGTAGCTCTTTTGAGGGGGTCTCTATGTTCTTTTACGGGAGCGGCACGATCAGTTCGTGTCTTCTATTCACCTTTTCTTTGTAGACATCGCCTTTTAACCATCGCTACATTAAAAAATCTGATGGGATCTTGGTAGCCAAGAAACGTGACCATTTATGCTGATCCGTTCTCTGAGGAATACTAAGCGTAGGTGATGTGTCACCTGATGATTAGGATGTGCAGGGGGCGCGTTATGGTGGGAGAACGTATCCATCGGTGCAGCCAAATAAACCACCTCCAGTAGTGCTGGAAGATCATTTTCAAGAGTGTAGATAATGGGGCCCGCAAGATGATGTGGTAAAAGAACAGGCCCATTCAACTGACTGTCGTTACGTGCCTTACATTTCCAGTGACACGTAATTGGAAATGGATTTCCACACAGTAATTGGGTTTTCTTCTTCCTACTGAGTTAATTACTTGGTTTCATTTCCTTGGATCTTTTGCTCGATAAATCGCAGCCATACGGAAAGAGTCGTTTCACACTCACATTACAAATTACTTTCTAAATACGGCTACATGCCGAACGTTTATAAGTGCTTTTTATTTTTATCTTTTTTTATTTTCATTTTATTTTAAATATACAGATCTGAGTTAGTAATTCCTACGCACACTTTCTACGGAATTCTTCCACGGAAAGAGATGTCAAGGAGAAACATTTTCGCTTTTTTTTCAACCTTTGCTTTACTGTCTGTCAGACATTATATTTCACTGGGTAAGTGAGCATAAATATTTTCACTCCTTTTTCTGCTAAAGACAACCTTAGCGTGGAATAATGAATCTCATTTTTCGTTCTAGTGTTGTAATTAGGTACATTGTTCTTCCTTTTGGTCTGTAGAGGGTACAGCATGCTCATAAGGGAATACATATACCGTGGAACAGTAGTCAGAATGCTCAACTCATTAAACAAATGTCTACAATATGATCGTGGATGAGCACCACATATTATTCTTACAACACGTTTCTGATCAAAGAAGACTTCCTTTCTTAAAGATGAGATACTTCAGAACATTATTTAACGAAAATATGCGAATATGGCAACTTGCTGAATTGTGTCTCATCAAGATTTGCAATGATTCTAAGTGCAAATGTGGCTAAATTAATTTTTTTTACGTGCAGAACTGAATATACGAGTATTGTGTGTGTTTAAAACTGGGGATGGGGTCATTCGCTGAAAACCAATCAATGGCTCTTTTAAGAACACTCTCTCTCATTTCTTCTGTTTCTGTATGTAGGACAGATTACAATACTGGTGTCATCTGCAGAAAGAACTAACTCTGCTTGTCGTATATTCGAAGGAAGATACTTTACACATAGAAAGACTAGCTGACCTAGGCCTGAGCCTTGGGGAACCCGAAGCTTGATTTCTCCCGAGTCAGAATTACCTCCACGGACAATATTGCTTGAATTACCAAATACAACTTTATGCATTCTTTAGGTTACATATGGCACATCCAGTCATTGGCAATACCTTTAATCCCATAAAACATCAATTTATCCAGGAGAATCCTATGATTCACATAGTCAAGTGCCCTAGATAGCTCGTAGAAAATACCACCCAGAACTACTTTCTTATTTAATGCTTGTAAAATTTGATGAGTGAACTCGTAAATGTCATTCTCAGTAGTTCCGAAAACCAAACTGCGACTTTGTGAGGCTTTTTCTTTTTGTTGCTCGGGTGAGACACTATTCTAGAATATATCACCTTCGCAAAATGTTTTGGAAAACGATGTCAGCAGTGAAACAGATCGGTAGTTATTTACATCTCTCACCACCTTCCTTAAAGAGGGATTTAACAACGACATGTTTCTATCCCTCTCTACAAAAATGCCTTGCTTTAGTGATGCATTACATATTTCAGATGAGAATGGGCTTATTATATGGGAGTGTTATTGATGACATCACTATTGAAAGCGCCTTCATCAGTAAAGAGTATTAATAGGATTATTCACCGATTTGCAAAAAGCTAAGGGTAGATGCCCTACCTACGTAAGCTCTGCCTCAGTCTTCTCTGTGGAACACCGATACACGTAGAAATTCGGCGTGTTCTTTTTGAAGGGCTACATTTTACCGATTTCATACATTCTACTTCATTTGCGTTCTGTTCATGTTTACATACAGATAATACAGGGTGTTTCAAAAATGACCGGTATATTTGAATCGGTAATAAAAACTAAACGAGTAGCGATAGAAATACACCGTTTGTTGCAATATGCTTGGGACAACAGTACACTTTCAGGCAGACAAACTTTCGAAATTACAGTAGTTACAATTGTCAACAACAGATGGCGCTGCGGTCTGGGAAACTCTATAGTACGATATTTTCCACATATCCACCATGCGTAGCAATAATATGGCGTAGTCTCTGAATGAAATTACCCGAAACCTTTGACAACGTGTCTGGCGGAATGGCTTCACATGCAGATGAGATGTACTGCTTCAGCTGTTCAATTGTTTCTGGATTCTGGCGGTACACCTGGTCTTTCAAGTGTCCCCGCAGAAAGAAGTCACAGGAGTTCATGTCTGGCGAATAGGGAGGCCAATCCACGCCACCTCCTGTATGTTTCGGATAGCCCAAAGCAATCAGACGATCATCGAAATATTCATTCAGGAAATTAAAGACGTCGTCGGCCGTGCGATGTGGCCGGGCACCATCTTGCATAAACCACGAGGTGTTCGCAGTGTTGTCTAAGGCAGTTTGTACCGTCACAAATTCACGAAGAATGTCCAGATAGCGTGATGCAGTAATCGTTTTGGATCTGAAAAATGGGCCAATGATTCCTTTGGAATAAATGGCGGCCCAGACCAGTACTTTTTGAGGATGCAGGGACGATGGGACTGCAACATGGGGCTTTACGGTTCCTCATATGCGCCAGTTCTGTTTATTGACGAAGCCGTCCAGGTAAAAATAAGCTTCGTCAGTAAACCAAATGCTGCCCACATGCATATCGCCGTCATCAATCCTGTGCACTATATCGTTAGTGAATGACTCTCGTGCAGCAATGATAGCGGCGCTGAGGGTTTGCCGCGTTTGAATTTTATGTGGATAGAGTTGTAAACTCTGGCGCATGAGACGATACGTGGACGTTGGCGTCATTTGGACCGCAGCTGCAACATGGCGAACGGAAACCCGAGGCCGCTGTTGGATCACCTGCTGCACTAGCTGCGCGTTGCCCTCTGTGGTTGCCGTATGCGGTCGCCCTACCTTTCCAGCACGTTCATCCGTCACGTTCCCAGTCCGTTGAAATTTTTCAAACAGATCCTTTATTGTATCGCTTTTCGGTCCTTTGGTTACATTAAACCTCCGTTGAAAACTTCGTCTTGTTGCAACAACACTGTGTTCTAGGCGGTGGAATTCCAACACCAGAAAAATCCGCTGTTCTAAGGAATAAACTATGTTGTCCACAGCACACTTGCACGTTGTGAACAGCACACGCTTACAGCAGAAAGACGACGTACAGAATGGCGCACCCACAGACTGCGATGTCTTCTATATCTTTCACATCACTTGCAGCGCCATCTGTTGTTGAAAATTGTAACTACTGTAATTTCGAAAGTTTGTCCGCCTGAAAATGTACTGTTGTCCCAAGCATATTGCAACAAACGGTGTATTTCTATCGCTGCTCGTTTAGTTTTTATTGCCGTTTCAAATATACCGGTCATTTTTGAAACACCCTGTATATTACTGATAGATACTGCAGCGTCCTTAAGCACTTTAGTGAAAACAAAGGTAAACACTCTTTGAACTGATACTCCATGATTAGAAAACCGTCAACCATATTCTCTACAAGGAACAGCGATGTTTCAATTACAGAACTCTTACACATATACCAAATCGGCGTACTCAGTATTTGTAAGTATGTTTAAACGGTACAACAGAATTGACTAACAAGTCATAATCACAAACACGGATAAAAAATTCAGTTATCTACATTCAAACACAGCTTCAAAACTTCAACTACTAAACAGAAGTAACACTCGATTAATGGACCCATTGGAAATGGAGTACTAACATCCGGAATGACAAATTGTCTATGTATCCAGTTGTATCACTGAACCAGTAGAAATTAAACACATGTTATATGGAATGTTTTTGAAGTGACAGGATCGGGGAGGAAGCGTTAAGACGCTGGACCGAAATTACATCATACATATTGCTTAAATTCAAAAATCTTGTTTTAACTTTCACAGAATGAATAACACATGCTCTGTACAGGGCCATTACAAATGATTGAAGCGATTTCTTAAATTCACTGTAGCTCCATTCATTGACATATGGACACGACACACTACAGATACGTAGAAAAACTCATAAAGTTTTATTCGGCTGAAGCCGCACTTCAGGTTTCTGCCGCCAGGGGGCTCGAGAGCGCAGTGAGACAAAATGGCGACAGGAGCCGAGAAAGCGTATGTCGTGATTGAAATGCACTCACATCAGTCAGTCATAACAGTGCAACGACACTTCAGGACGAAGTTCAACAAAGATCCACCAACTGCTAACTCCATTCGGCGATGGTATGCGCAGTTTTAAGCTTCTGGATGCCTCTGTAAGGGGAAATCAACGGGTCGGCCTGCAGTGAGCGAAGAAACGGTTGAATGCGTGCGGGCAAGTTTCACGCGTAGCCCGCGGAAGTCGACGAATAAAGCAAGCAGGGAGCTAAACGTACCACAGCCGACGGTTTGGAAAATCTTACGGAAAAGGCTAAAGCAGAAGCCTTACCGTTTACAATTACGCTTTGAATTCTCGGCGCGGTTGCAACAGCTCATGGAAGAGGATGCGTTCAGTGCGAAACTTGTTTTCAGTGATGAAGCAACAGTTTCTTTTAATGGTGAAGTGAACAGACACAATGTGCGAATCTGGGCGGTAGAGAATCACACGCATTCGTGCAGAAAATTCACAATTCACCAAAAGTTAACGTGTTTTGTGCAATCTCACGGTTTAAAGTTTACGGCCCCTTTTTCTTCTGCGAAAAAAACGTTACAGGACACCTGTATCTGGACATGCTGGAAAATTGGCTAATGCCACAACTGGAGACCGACAGCGCCGACTTCATCTTTCAACAGGATGTTGCTCCACCGCACTTCCATCATGATGTTCGGCATTTCTTAAACAGGAGATTGGAAAACAGATGGATCGGTCGTGGTGGAGATCATGATCAGCAATTCATGTCATGGCCTCCACGCTCTCCCGACTTAACCCCATGCGATTTCTTTCTGTGGGGTTATGTGGAAGATTCAGTGTTTAAACCTCCTCTACCGAGAAACGTGCCAGAACTGCGAGCTCGCATCAACGATGCTTTCGAACTCATTGATGGGGACATGCTGCGCCGAGTGTGGGAGGAACTTGATTATCGGCTTGATGTCTGCCGAATCACTAAAGGGGCACATATCGAACATTTGTGAATGCCTAAAAAAACTTTTTGAGTTTTTGCATGTGTGTGCAAAGCATTGTGAAAATATTTCAAATAATAAAGTTATTGTAGAGCTCTGAAATCGCTTCAATCATTTGTAATAATCCTGTACTTCATATTATAATTTATGATGGCCTCAAGCTACAAGAAATAACAATTGAACAGATCCACATGAAACCAAGCTGAAACCACAAATTCTACACTCTGACTACAGCTCAGGGAAAGTGAAGGTGTCAAAACTCAAATGAATTTCATAGATTGTAGATAACAACTATAAAACAACAAGTCAAACCCTGAGTTGAGCAACATAACTGTGCATGCGAAATTTTAACGTAATCCAATTACAGTTATTCCACCTGATCAAGCTGATATGAACTTGCAACTGTGGTATAAACTATTAAACACTGTAAGGGGCGTTATGCAATGGTTCAGTTCAGTGGCCAGATTTGTAAAAAAAAAAAAAAAAAAAAAAAAAAAAAACAGTAATCACGTAAGTTCAGCTAGCGAAGAACTCTTAAAATTTAAAGCCTTTATTACACAATACGAAACACCATTAATCACAAGCACACAGCCTGTTTAAAAAGGTATCTGCCTAAAGGAGTCTATTTCTTTATTACAAGGAAATCAGTTAAATCACACAGTTAAGGAAAAAAATGGAGAGACAGTAATTACAGCTTGGAGCTCAATAGCAAATTTTTGTAATGACAGTCCCCACAGTACACAGAACATGAACAGCGAAGTAATAATTACAATTGACTAGCTGAAAACAGGACGAAAGAAAAAATTATTTAAGAGTCTGGCTCCAAATAATAACACACAGATACAAGCCCCACTGTCTGATGGCTGCTCTGCATGTTTTTTAAAAAATCAGTCATCAGTGTGGCCTTTACAGTGCATTACATAGAGTGGAACATTTGGATAGAAATACTTCAAACATAAATTTTTTACCACCATCACCGACATACAAAAAAAAAAAAAAAAAAACATAAGGGAGGGCACCAATGCCCTAAACGAGGACCGAATTAGTGGTGTCTGTACGCACAATAGCTACTGATGTAAGACTTAGCAGAAGAGGACCAACTTGAGATGACGACACTGCACAAAATTTGACAGGAGAGTATGGTCATTACTCGGATTTCAGATTTAACCAGGGCGTGGGAACACCATAAGAAGCACAATAATTCTCACCATTTGATGAAAAACCCGGAAGAAGGGAGTTATTGCACATTAGCTGAGCTCTCAAGACTGAATAGAAATAACGTAGTGGCCACAGGCTACCAGAGTGAAGCAGAATTTACGAGAGCCCCATAGTAGTCCGCCAAAATGTCGCCAACTCATTGCGGACATGACCCTACGCCACAGAAACGCAGAAAACCACGCAGTACCTTGACTTGTTCTTTAGGTTGCTGATGGAGCCGTTGAAGACCCACGCGCCTCTAGCAATCACAGAGTGGCCCACGCTATTACTCATGGAACATCGGCACCGAACACACCACTGCCGAGTGTTTCGGGTGCTGTCACCATACTCCGCGAGGTGGTGCAGTGGTTAGCGCAATTGACTAGCGTTCGGGAGGATGACGGTTCAAATCCGAGTCGGACCATACAAATTTAGGTTTTCCATGATTTTCTTAAATCGCTCGCGGCAAATTGCGGGATAGTTCATTTGAAAAGACATTGTCGATTTCCTTCCCCATCCTTGACATAAGCAGAGCTTGTGCTCCTTCTCTAGTGACTTCGATGTCGAAGGGACGTTAAAAACAATCTTCCTTCCTTCTTTTTCTTTCGCGGAGCGCCGCTACTCAACACAGGTACATACAATCCAAGCCTCTCCAATGGCAATGCGCACGCGCCCAAATAGCCTACCGCTCTCTGCAAAAGGAACCCTCTGACGGGAAGTTGCTAGAGAGCAATCGAACCAAGGAGGTAGACGGTACAGCAAAATCATCGCAAAAATCGTTTGCTACAAGCTAACCGGGGTTGGCGCAATTCTATTCCGAATAGTCTGCGCCTCAACCTCCTAAAATATGCACAATTCTCCTGATGCAGACTGTATATCGTTCGCTGTAGTCATTTCTGAATATTCTGTATATTTTAAGCCCATGTCGAGGCATGGGCAGTGATCGAGCCCGTAATCTCGACACCTCGTCAGCACGGATTTCGGCCTAATCGGATGACTTCGACAACTAGTAATCTGCCCAGATGTCTGCACTTTTCTCTTGTTAATCATGAGGCGACATTGTGAGTTGGATATTCACGGTGGATTGATTACATCAAATAAAAATGTGCACTAGAAAGCTAATGAAGAAACTGTAAAACAGTGGTTGTGGCCAAGAAACAAGAAACTTACTTTTTATAGTAGCAGCAAGGCAAACCGAAATCAAAGATGTTTTAGAAAACAACGGTTAACAGCAAAATTAAATACTAAGGAATATTTCAAGAATTTCTATTTACATAAAAAGTTTTTAATCAATGAGGTGATGAGACGGATCTATTAAATCGACCTGAGATGAAAGAATACCATGTTCGGATAATGGCTTCTTTAAGCCAGAGCCGTCAGTGGGCTATGCTGGACAAACAATTTTCCATCGCAGAGCTGTTAGCTTCTATCAACATGTAGATTGAAATCTCAGTATTCTGCCTTTACAACCCGCTCCTGCCAAAACTATAATAATTTAAATATTAATTAACTGCACAGAAGCAAGATAAATGAATTTCGTTAGCACTGAATACATCACATGAGGCCTTGTAGTGGATTTTATCTCCACCGTGCGGGAATACACAGACACAAACGAGGGAAGTTCTCCACATGTACGACCACGATGAAAAGCTCTGTCATTGAGAAAAAATAAAAAGTCAGAAAAATTGTTATATGACGCACCACAACACTTCTCTTTTAGTAAAGCAAACAAAACAAAAATTCGGAGTAGGCATTAAAATCCATGGAGAAGAAATAAACACTTTGAGGTTCAAATGGCTCTGAGCACTATGGGACTTAGCATCTGAGGTCATCAGTCCCCTCTCTGAGGTTCGCCAATGACATTATAATTCTGTCAGAGACAGCAAAGGACTTGGAAGAGCGGTTGAACGCAATGGACCGTGTCTTTAAAGGAAGATATAAGATGAATATCAACAAAAGCAAAACGAAGATAACGGAATGTAGTCGAATTAAGTCGGGTGATGTTGAGGGAATTAGATTAGGAAATGAGACACTTAAAGTAGTAGATGCCTTTTGCTAGTTGGGGAGCAAAATAACTGATGATAGTCGAAGTAGAGAGGATTTAAAATGTAGAATAGCAACGGCAAGGAAAGCTTTTCTGAAGAAGAGAAATTTATTAACTTCGAGTATAGATTTAAGTGTCAGGAAGTCGTTTCTAAAAGTATTTGTATGGAGTATAGCAATGTATGGAAGTGAAACATTGACGATAAATAATGTGGTCAAGAAGAGAATAGAAGCTTTCAAGATGTGGTGCAACAGAAGAATGCTGAAGATTAGATGGGTAGATCACATAACTAATGAGGAAGTATTGAATATGACTGGAGAGAAGAGAAGTTTGTTGCACAATTTGACTACGAGAAGGGATCGGTTGGTAGGACATGTTCTGACATATCAAGTGATCACCAATTTACTATTGGAGGGCAGCGTGGAGGGTAAAAATCGTAGCGGGAGACCAAGAGATGAATACACTAAGTAGATTCAGAAGGATGTAGGTTGCAGTAGTTACTCAGAGATGAAGAAGCTTGCACAGGATAGAGTAGCATGGAGAGCTGCATCAAACGAGTCTCTGGACAGAAGACCACAACAACAACAACAACAACAAAATGGATAATTAAGGTTACAACTGTATCTTTTGGATTGAGCCACTTAGTTTGTCATTTTCGTATACTACAGTAATGTGCAAAATTTATGGACGACAGAAACATTCGCATGGTGTGTTACTGCCGAGCACCATAGCCCGGTAAAACTTGGAACATATTTAGAAAGAACTGCTGTATCATGGTACAGAAATAAATACGGAATCAGACAACCGAAATGACACTTTTCTTCGAAGACAATAATTACACTAAATTCACTGTGATTAATGATGGTCGCCTGGACGTTGCAAAAGGCGGGACATGGTTCTTAATAGGACGTGTGATCGCCAAGGGCGGCAATGCATGCTCTGCAATGTGCTACAAGGTTGGTAAAAAGTTCTTGCGGTAGGGCGTTCCATTCTTCCACCTGTGAGGTTGACGACAGCCGGACGATTGTTTTTGTATGTGTACACGCTGAAGTACGTCTTAACGCATCCTATGCGTGCTCTATGATATTTAAGCCGAGTATCCTCTCATTCCAAGAACTTCTTCACCTCGCTGTTCAATGTTGTTGAGCATTTCCACAGAAATGAAGGTCGGTTCGACAATGTTCGAGAGTGCATTACGCATTCCTAACTCACGCTGTATGAGAGCAAGTCCAGCATTGTCGAACACGATTGTTTTGGTGGTCTAGATGTCACGGGTTGGGAGGAGATTACGTTGCCTAGGCTTACTGACCTCTAAATCTTCTAACACAATACAGTCAGCGGTCAACTTTATCGTAACACTGTACTCCTTCCCCATACGCCTCTTTTCATGGGTGCTTTCGGCCCTGACTTGATTTTAATGCATGGAAAAGTGCGATTCCATTGAGTAGCGCACTGACTTGATTTTAATGCATGGAAAAGTGCGATTCCATTGAGTAGCGCAGGTTCAAAATGGTTCAAATGGCTCTGAGCACTATGGGACTTAACATATAAGGTCATCAGTCCCCTAGAACTTAGAACTACTTAAACCTAACGAACCTAAGGACATCACACACATCCATGCCCGAGGCAGGATTCGAACCTGCGACCGTAGCGGTCGCGCGGTTCCAGACTGAAGAGCCTAGAACCGCTCGGTCACAGCGGCCGGCTAGTAGTGCAGGTGGAGGAACTCTTGGAACGAGAGACTAATTGGTAAATAGACTGGCCTGTCCTTACTCCCGACTTATTCCGATCGAGCACGTGGGGAATCGGTTGGGCAGTCGTACTGCAGCACGTCCAAATTGCGACGTTACCTAACGGTGACAGCTGAGTACTTGCTCTTCCTAAACAGCATCCCATACGAGCAGACCAGTTGCATCTTTCCCTTCGGTTACTCGTACTTTAGGTACTGTGGATACCTTTAGGTACTGGTTAAAAGAACAGTAACTCATTATAGTCATAGGGTCGAGCCACGCACGTCTGCTTTCATGCCCATCAGCTAATTCGCAGCAAATAATAAACTGTAAGTGTGATCATCCAGTCAAATAGTCTATACATTGACTAGAATTACGAGCTAATAAAATACACACAAATAGAAACTAAAAGATAAATGAACAATTTAATAAGAAGGACTATTTTAATGTCTGTAATTGATGTAGATGGCAGAGAATTACATTCAATAATGCTCATTGAAGAAAGGACATCTCAAATAAACGGGAAGTAGTTCTACGATATTCAGTTGAAATACAGACAGGAAAAAATCCTCATGAAATGAAGTAAAGTTACATTGAGAGCGTTTCGAGAATGGTAGCAAAGTCCCCAAACTAAATAGTGGTCAAAGTTACGCGAAAACTATGTCCATTTCATGATCACAGTATACGAAACATGTACCGCTCAAAACAGTTCATAGTTCACCATGATGATTCAGAAATTAACATAAGCGATACAAAGAATAGTAAGCCATACTCAGTCTGTCCTCAGTTGCGTAGTATAGGCGGCAAAAGTCAGAGTCCTACTTTGCAGCACATTCAGACCTCTCGAAATATGAAGTCCCTTGAAAATTTAAAAGTACTGTAGCGGCCGTCTACCGCCCAGAATCTATTAGCTACACGACCGAATAAAGCACTGCATCACTGGAAGGTCTGCCTTCTTGAAGAACAAACGTAAAAGAGTCCAGGTTCGCTCCCCTGAGCCCTTCACTCGAAAAGTCCTATTCTCCACATGACTCCAGCGATGTTTCACCACTTTCCAATTCTCATTGGCTGAGAGCCATCCTCACCAAAAATACGTTCTCAACCCCTACAGACATGATTTGACTCACTTGATCACTTTCTCACACAAAACTATTATATTATAACAATATTTAAATAAAACGAAATGTTATGAACATTCGGTTACATTCAGACAATTTACATTAAATATAAGTAATAGTTGGTTAATAAATAAATAAGACAGCAATCTTACGCAAGTGCGCTCACGTTAAATGACAATGAACTGTCGTTAAATATAGTTTAAACAATTATTGCAGCCTGCTTGCCAGGCGTGCTTCAACAAAGGTGGTCTCCGCTAGCACATGAGATTGATCACTTTTAAATTAGCACAGTTTTTTAATAGCATTTGCAATAAACATTTAAATAAAGTTACGGGCAAATCAGTAGAAATTCATTAAATAAAAACACAAGTATAACAAAATATGAGGTGTTCATGCTGCATTCATTTGCTGTGTAAATGTGGAGAATAGACGTTCTGACAAACATTTGTATAATGAAAAATACGTTAAAAAGCGTCGTAAATCAAGAAATAAAACAGGTACAGGTACGTAACTTTCAGCCATGATAGTTGTAGTGCAACGCTCTCATCTGAGATACCGCTCGTTCAAATCTTATGAAGCGATTAAAAGTTGTTAATTATTAGGTTCATTGCGTAAATATTTATTCACTGTGAACTACACTGAAGCGCCAGAGACACTGGTATAGGCATGCGTATTGAAATACGGAGATATCTAAACAAGCAGAATACGGCGCTGCGGTCGGCAATGCCTGTATGAAATACCAAGTGTCTGGTGCAGTTGTTAGATCGGTTACTGCAGCTGCAATGACAGATTATCTAGATTTAAGTCAGTTTGAATGTGTTGTTATGGCCTGCGCACGAACGTTGGGACACAGCATCTCCGAGGTAGCGATGAAGCGGAGATTTTCCCGTACGACCATTTCACGAGTGTACCGTGAATATCAGGATTCAGATATTAAACACTTCCGCTGGTCGCCAGTCTCCCCGTACTCTTACGCATTTATGGACATCACTGCAGGAATAATGACGTCAATTCCCTCCAGTACTACTTCAGACGTTAGTCGAGTCCATGCAACGTTCTTCTGAGTCCTCGCGGGGTACCAACACCATATTAGGCAGGTGCACCAGTTTCTTTGGCTCTTCAGTGTATTAACTTCTGCAGTTATAGTGATAATGAGATACTGTTGTGTGTTTGGATGTGCCTTATTTTTCGGAGATCGCAGACCTATTCCGATTCGGGCTAATATCTAACTGTGATGTATTGTCGAATCTCAGAGAGTTGTAACTTAGCCACGTCTAAGATTATCTGACACTCCATTTCCTGGAGCATCTCCTGCACAAAGGACATGCGAATAACAGCCGTCCAAATTCCCAGCGTCGTGATTTTCCCCACATTCGGTCCTTTGCTAACGCACGTGACCGCCTGGAGCGGCCTGTCTGGCCTCGTCGTTCTATCGGCCTTGGGACCGCACAGATTCGCAGATAAATTCACCTTACCTTGTACAACTCCTAGGAGGCCGACTAGCTCGCCTACTTGCACGTAACGTTACACGCACCAGCGACCATCCAGCAGATGCCAACCGCACTGGTGGAACAGTGGTGCGCCCTCACACGATAACTTTTTACCTACCACGTGGCCAGCATAGGAACACACTGCAGAGAATTCATTGCCATCCGTGGTAACCATACGCCCTGTTAAGTACCACGTCCCGTCGTTTGTAGCGTCCAGAGAATCATCAGGACTCGCGGTGACTTCAGTTTAATTATTGTCTTTGAATAAGAGTGTCATTTCTGTTTGTATTATTGTGTATTTCTTGCGGTTTCCTTCTGTACCATACTGTAGTAGTTGCTTCTATGTATGGCCGACGTCTCAAGGAACTAAGTTACTTGGCACCGACACATCACGGGAAAGGTGCTTCCGTCCTTAAGTTATGCACGCCAGTGTGTATTAATGAACGCTAAACTAGGTCTGAACCATAGCAAGTAGCAATTATTTTGATTACCAAACAGTTTAAAAACATAACACAGTAACTGTTCAAATAAGACCTTATTACATGTTTTATTATCCTCTTAGCGAAGAATTCTTGACCAAGATCTCAAAGCTAGTTTTGTACTTTTCCCTTTAACACATCGTTGCCGTTGATCTTGATGCCATACAAAGCTTCTTTCATCGGTTCAAACAAAAATCCGTATGGAACTCTCATTGCAGCTGTAACATCTACTGGGAATTTGCTGACCACCAGATTCGCACATTATATGCGTTCACATTTCCACGTAAGTGAAATGTCGATTCGTAACTGAGCCGACACGACCCAGAAAATCTTCATCGTCATGCAGCAGTATGTCGGTTGCGAAGTTGGTAGGTAAACCGTTACCCGTAGGCTTTAGAGTTTGTGAAAACTGCGACCGATAAGGACGTAGTTTTAAGCGTCTCTTGAAAAGTCTTCACACGGGGTGTCTCTGGAATTGCTTATTGACGACTAGCCTTCGGAATTGTTTTCTGGGAGCTAAGCGTCAAAGACTATCACTCGTTCAACACGTTCTTCAGACACTATTGGCCGTTTCCCCCTTGGCGCACAATCTGTTTGAGTTGTTCTTTCATTTGATGTATTTTGTATAATTATGAGCTGAATGTAATAAATGCTACAAAGATTGAAACTCGTATAATTAATTTGAAACAGCATGTACTTTCTTTCAAAGGACACGCCACCATAGCTGAGTGCTTAGACGTTATGTTTACGCAAATATTAATCTAACAAATGAGCAATACTCTTCGCAAGGTTGTCAAATAACAGTACAGTAGCAGGTGAAATAGACAACCAAACACTAACAATAAATGGTGGTTTTCAATCAATCATTACCATAATGAGATTTTCACTCTGCAGCGGAATGTGCGCTGATATGAAACTTCCTGGCAGATTAAAACTGTGTGCCGGACCGAGACTCGAACTCGGGACCTGGCAGAAGTAAAGCTGTGAGGACGGGGCGTGAATCGTGCTTGGGTAGCTCAGTTGGTAGAGCTCTTGCCTGCGAAAGGCAAAGGTCCCGAGTTCGAGTCTCGGTCCGGCACACAGTTTTAATCTGCCAGGAAGTTTCAATCATTACCATAGTTTCAACGGATTTAAATCCGTCTTCCTGAGAAGCATTAGTAAACGGTCAGTAACCATTAATTAAAGCTTCCGGGATA
Source organism: Schistocerca piceifrons (assembly GCF_021461385.2). Lineage (NCBI taxonomy): Eukaryota > Metazoa > Arthropoda > Insecta > Orthoptera > Acrididae > Schistocerca > Schistocerca piceifrons. The sequence continues at coordinate 217,783,686 of NC_060139.1, read as the reverse complement.
AGAGGCCGTGGTCGACAAGTAGAAATTCTTCCTCCTGACGCTTCGTTGCCAACTGCGGGTAACTTCTTCTGAGTCACCTCAGAAGAGGTTGCGAAGACGTGGGCCGTGAAAAAATGGTTCAAATGTCTCTGAGCACTATGAGACTTAACAGCTGAGGTCATCAGTCCCCTAGAACTTAGAACTACTTAAACCGAACTAACCTAAGGACATCACACACATCCATGCCCGAGGCAGGATTCGAACCTGCGACCGTAGCGGTCGCGCGGTTAAAGAGTGCAGCGCCTAGAACCACTCGGCCACCCTGGCCGGCGGGGCCGTGAAAGCCTACACGTTAATCTCCAAATAAAATGTGCCGTAACTGTCTGTACGGCCTATATAAAAGTTAAGGCCCTAGAATCAACGGCTTGTCACATCAGTAATACCAGTCACATAAAATACCAGACCATGTTAAGACCTACACGCCGTAGCATGCACTGGTGTTACAAGCCATTGATTCTAGTGGCTTTAACTGTCATATATGGACGTACAGACCGTTGCCGACACATTTCGTGTGGAGGTACCTTTACTGACTTTTTGCTAATGTGAAGTTTATGTCTTGTTGTTCTGAGAAAGACTGGTAAATCTATTGACACCATGGGAAATGTTAATCGAATACGACCATTTATTGCAAATGGTTGGCTGTGTGCGTCACCTGCTACTGTGTAGACGTCGCTGACTTACAGAAGTTTCAGCTCCCTGCAGTAGGCGTTGTTTAGTTCTTGAAATCCACGTACCTTCTCAAAATAAGTGAAGTAATTGAAACTTCCTGGCAGATTCAAACTGTGTGCCGGACAGAGACTCGAACTCGGGGCCTTTGCCTTTCGCGGGCAGAGCTACCAAACCACGACTCACGCCCCGTCCTTACAGGTTTACTTCCGCCAGTATCTCGTCTCCTACTTTCCAAATTTTACAGAAGCTCGCCTGCGAACCTTGCAGAACTAGCACTCCTGAAAGAAAGGATATTGCGGAGACATGGCTTAGCCACAGCCTGGGGGATGTTTCCAGAATGAGGTTTTCACTCTGCAGCGGAATGTGCGCTGATATGAAACTTGTCTCCGAAATATCCTTTGTTTCAGGAGTGCTAGTACTGCAAGGTTCGCAGGAGAGCTTCTGTAAAGTTTGGAAGGTAGGAGACGAGATACTGGCAGAAGTGAAGGTGTGAAGACGAGGCGTGAGTCGAGCTTGGGCACCTCAGATGGTAGAGCACTTGCCCGCGAAAGGCAAAGGTCCCGAGTTCGAGTCTTGGTCCGGCACACAGTTTTAATCTGCCAGGAAGTTTCATATCAGCACATACTCCGCTGCAGAGTGAAAAACCCATTCTGGGAACTACAGGGTGAAAAGTACTTAAACCGACAAACTCTGGGAGGTTGTAGGGGACATCAAAACAAATATTTTTCCCTAATGTCATTTTTTCCTATGAGGAGTATTTAAAACGGTAGAGGAAGATTTCTCTGCCGACAAATTAATTAAACCAACAAACACTTTTCCATTTTTTTATGACCAAGAGACAATTCGTTGACACAACCCAATTTCAATTACAGTAGATTTTCAAAAATGCCTCCATTGACACGTAAACCAAGGATACACCGTCTGATCGTGTTCTGTCTAACACGGTCAAAAACCCCAGGAGTATCCTGAATTGTTCCTGCTGCTGCTACTATCCGGGCAACCAGATACTCTTCTGATGCAACAGGAGTTGCGTAAACAAGGTTGCGCATCTCTCCCCACAAAAAAAAGTCCAGAGGGGCCATATCTAGGGATCGAGCAGGACCACCTCTGCCAATCCACGTTTCTGGGAATCGTCGGTCCAGGAATCGACGCACACGACGAGTGAAATGTGCCGGCGCGCCGTCAAGTTGGAACCACATGCGTTGTCTTGTAGGGAGTGGGACGTTTCCAACAATTCTGACAATGCTCTGGCAAGAAAATTGTAATATTGCCTGCCATTTAATGGCCTAGGTAGCAGATATGGCCCAATTAAACAGACCCCAACAACACCGACCCACAAATTAACGAAGAACCGCACTTTATGAGCGCTAGCAACTGTGGCATGTGGGTTATCCTCACTCCAAACATGCGAATTGTGCATGTTGAAGACTCCATCACTCCCGAACGTTGCTTCATCGGTAAACAAGACAGAAGATGGAAATGTAGGATGCATTTCACACTATTCCAGGTACCACAGCGAAAACTGTGCTCTGAGTGGGTAATCAACTGGTTCCAGGTTGTGAACACGCTGTAAATGAAATGGACGTAACAATTGCTCTCGAAGGACTGTTCCAGGTAATCTGCTAAATGACCCGGTCTCACGCAGACGTTGGTACACAGCAGCAAAGGTTGTATGATGCGGAATATGGCGATTAGGATATTGTTGTTGATAAACCCGCTGTGCAGGGTCGTCCGCTGTGCTGCGCTACGTAGTACCATATCAGTGTACTCACTCCAGGTGTATCGCTCCATTAGTAAACAGAGACAATGCACTGCTGCACTGGTGGACAGCAGTTACCTACAACTGAAGAGCGTAATACGCCCTCTAACAACTGAAGAGCGTAATACGGCCTCCACCGATTTAAATAATCCTCATAGGGAAAAATGACACTAGGGAAAAATATTTGTTTTGATGGCCCCTACAAACTCCCAGAGTTTGTCGGTTTAAGTACTTTTCGTCCTGTATAGTAATTGTCTGGGACGTTTCGCTTTATCTCTCAGCAAAGAGTCGGATCCAACGATATGTTGTAAATGACAGCCTGCAGTTTCCTTTCTCGTGTAGGTTCCGCTGCACCACTCTGGGGTCTACAATCTCGGATCACCCTGTACGCCACTGAACTGTTGCAGTCAAGAGGGCTGTCAGTGAGGCCGGAATGAGTCTCGATTCGGAACGAGAAATCGAATTTACCTGACGAAACGTTGGGAAGACGGGGCGAACGTAATTGTGTCGTCTGCGGCGGGCCCTTTCCCCGGGCACAGCGCGGCTGCGATTGGTCACGGCGCGACTGCGGGGGTCCCTGGATTACCGATTGGAGTCGCGCAGCGGGCGACCGCCGCGTCGGGCCGGCGCCGGGTCGGGAACACTGTGCACAAAGCGCCGCCCGCCCCGCCGCCCCCGCCGCCCACCGCCGCCGCCCACCGCCTGTAATTGAATGTCGCGCGGACACGCACGCCGTGCCTTATCGCCGCGCGCAAACGAGCTGCCTGAACGACGAAAAGGCGGGCCCGGCCGCTGGCTGCTAATTAATTACCCAACGTGGCGTGCCGGCCCGCCAATGTCTTCATCAGCGCCGACGCACTGGCCACCTGCCAAACATGCTTCGCCGCCCCACAGAACTGCAGCATACCACCACAAACGCTGCGGATGGTGCATAATGTCGGAAGCTCTACGAGGCCTTTCGTAGAAGATGCTGATCATTATGGGACGGCTGCAACGCCAGAAGACTTGCAAAACACCCGCAGAGGATAAATGTTTGCTGCATGGAGTGGCACTTAACTGTGGACGTAAATAAATGTAACAAATTGTCCTTAAAGAGGTGAAGAGATCCGCTACTATTGGATTACACTATTTGTGGAGAATCGCTGGAAACTATAACATACTGAGGAGAAACCACGCTGGAGTAACATAACAAATCAGGTACCGTGGAAAAACTGGTAGCGGCCGACCTTAGGGCCGATTGGTTTGGTTTTGGGCAAATGTAGGAACACGCGAAGCAGCACTCACCTTGCGACTTGACTTAGAGGATAGGTCGAAGAAAGACAAATATACGGTTATTGTTAGTAAAATTTTCTCGCCTTCTAGACGCGTCATTGGTTGAAATCCCACGAGCTTTCGACCCAGGTCTCCTCGGGCATTGTCAAGTGGTAAATGACTCAATTTTAATTTTTACAATCAACGGCCTCAGTTGCACAGATTCCTTACATTTCCCTAGGTTTCAGTCGGGATAACCCAACCTTCTTCAGAATAAAAGTAACTACCGTTTGTCCATAGGGACATCGTCAAGCTAAAACCGCAAATCCATAAATTATCGTCAGACTGTAAAAACTTATCTGAAACTGCCTCGGCCCCACTTCGCGACCGCGATGCGGCAGCGCCGGCCGAAGTGGCCGTGCGGTTCTAGGCGCTGCAGTCTGTAACCGTGAGGCCGCTTTGGTGGCAGGTTCGAATACTGCCTCGGGCATGGGTGTGTTTGATGTCCTTAGGTTAGTTAGGTTTAACTAGTTCTAAGTTCTAGGGGACTAATGACTTCAGAAGTTGAGTCCCGTAGTGCTCAGAGCCATTTTTGATGCGGCAGCCAAGAGTGCTGTATTGTAACTGACCGTAGCGTCATGAGGCTCGCCTAGGCGGACACAATACCTTGCGCCTGCGCATAAACTGTGTGAACGGTACATACTGGGAGTTAGGTTCACGTCTTGTCCCAGCAAGTACCGTTCACAAAGTTTATGCGCAGGCGCAAGGTATTCTGTCCGCCTAGGCGGGCCTCATGACGCTACGGTCAGTTACAGTACAGCACTCGTGGTTGCCGCATCGCGGTCGCGAAAGTGGCGCCGAGGCAGTTTCAGATAAGTTTTTACGGTCTGACGATAATTTACGGATTTGTGGTTTTAGTTTGATGATGTCCACTATGGACAAACGGTAGTTACTTTTATTCTGAAGAAAGTTGGATTATCCCGACTGAAACCTAGATAGATCTAGGTAATCTGTGCAACTGAGGCCATTGATGCTTAAAATTAAAATTAATATTTATACAGTTGCTGACAGGACCGTTGAATGTTGAAAATATTTAAGTAAATGAGTCGCGTGTCGCCGTTGCCTTGCCGTTATATAGCCACTCTGCTGGCTGTGACGTCACTGGTGCTCTCTTCCTCGCCAGCTGTGGTGGTGTTTGGTTTGTTGGGCGCTCAACTGCGCGGTCATCAGCGCCCGTACAAAGTCCCAAGTTTACACAGTCCAATTTTTACACAATCCAGGCAAGACAATGTCACGAATGATGACGATGATGATGAAATGATGCGGACAACATAAATCCACAGTCCCCGGCCAGAGAATATCCTCAATCTGGCCGGGAATCGAACCAGGTTCCCCATAATCCAGAGGCAGCAACGTTAGCCACTATACCACGAGCTGCGGACGTTTGTGCTATGCTGAGCTGCAATCTGCCGTTCTTACTTATGCTCTTTTCAGATATTCTTATTTCTACAGTTTCTTTTATAACGCTATCTCAAAATCCCTTCATCCTCATAATGACAGATGTTTCGTCAAACAGAATTCGATGTCGATTTTCGAAAGCGTGTTTTGCCAGCGCTGTCTTTTTAGGATAGTGTGAAGCATCTCTCGTCCGCGATTGCTCCACAGCGTGTACTGTTTGGCCGACGTTGCAGCGGGCACACTGGCATGTTATCTTGTACAGTCCAGATGTTCTAAGCCCTAGATCGTCCCCTCACAGGCCTCTGGAACTGCCGTATTTTTGTTTGGTACCTGAACACTGATGAGATGTTGTGTCTCTTCAATCTTTCTCGACATTGTACCACAGAAAGGCATAAACGCAAGTTTCTTGTTCTGTTCCTGCGATCTTGCCTTTCTGTGGTTTCTGGAACCACACGACAGCCGTAAGACCTGAAGGGCGTAAAGGGTAAGCCGTAACTCAGAAGGGAGTGAATCAGCTTTGCAGCCTATTCACGATGTTATTAAATCTGTACATTGAGCAAGCTATGAAGGAAGCCAAGGAGAAATTTAGAAAGGCGATTATAGCTCAGGAACATGACCCACCAGTTAGCTGAACGCGCTAACGCGCTGTTTCCTGGACTCGGGTAGGCGCGCCGTCCCCGGATCGAATCCGCCCGGCGGATTAACGACGAGGGCCGATGTGCCGGCCAGCCTGGATGTGGTTTTCCACATCCCCCTAGGTGAATACCGGGCTGGTCCCCACGTCCCGCCTCAGTTACATGGCTCGCAGACATCTGAACACTTTAGCACTATTCCATGGATTACACTAGTCGCAGACAGTTGTGGTACACTAATTCCTTCCTGGGGGGTAAGGGGTGAAGGCAGGAAGGGCATCCGGCCACCCCTTCAACTAACATTGCCACATCCGATTAACCATGCCGACCCTACGTATCCGCGGGAAAAACTGCACAAGCAAAAGAAAGAAAGAAAGAAAGACAATATTAAAGCTCAGGAACAATAAATAAAAGCTTTGCAGTTTGCCGATGACGTTGTAATTCTGGAAGAGTGGACTAACCACTTGGGATGATTGAATGGAATGGATAGCGTCTTGATGGTAGGTTATTATATGAAGGCTATAAAAGTAAAACTAGCGTAGTCGAAGTAAATCAGGCGGTGCTGAGAGAATTAGGTTACGGAATGATACAATAAATATAGTAGATAAGTTTTGTTCTTTGGGTGGCAAAGTAACTGATGATAGCCGAGTTCGGGAAGATATAAAATGCATATTGACAATATCGAGCAAAGCATTTCCGAAAAAGAGGATTTTGTTAACATATAATATGAAGTATACAAGCTTAAGTGTTGAGAAATCTTTTCTGAAGGTACCAGTCAATTTTTTAAATAACTGAACTCACGTGTATAAAACAGCTTTAAACGTCTTGTTGCCTTACAAATGAGTCAATGTGTTAAATAATTGGCGTTAATCATGTAAGGGAAAATAAATTTAGAAAAGGTTTGAAATTATGCTTTAAGTTCGTTGGAAGTCTCCCAGAGCTCTCATTATGAAACACTGGATGATTACAGACTGGGTAATTTGCGCTCCTTTTAAGGAAAAGCAAATTTTCCCGCATCTCAGTGTTTAAGACGTCATATCTCCTGAACTATCCGTCGTATAATGATTTAATTTTACACATAAATTCTCTGAAATATGTAAAAACTGCCTACAAAGCGTGTTGCGAATAGAGGCAGTAGTAAAGAACTAACAGATTAAAAACTCATGCCTGATGTTCAAGTTTTACTGCGTGTTTTATTTTAACGAGAAGCTAGATTCTCACGCACTTAAATATCTGTGATACCATATTATCTCCTGAACTGTGTGCAGCACAATGATATAATTTTGCAGGTACATTTAGTGGTATATATGGATAGTGTATGCAAACTTGGGAATCGACTGGGTAGCAAAGAAGTTGATGCTGAAGTTTTACTGAATGAACAGCGAAAATGTAGTAAGCGATAAACGTTTTTCCTTTCATCATATTTCGGGAGATGTCAGTGAGGAAAAAACCTCGTAAAAGTTTGAAATTATTCTCAAATAATGGATGAATAAATCTGCCTCAAGACAAAAACACATTTCTAACTTCACAAGTTGCGACATAGTAGTGAATACAAGCAGTGATCGAAGTACTGCCAAATGTTTTTTATTCCAATCTTTGATCACAATATAAAGTCTTTCTACGATGACCGGTTTCAGTCAGTAATGACCATCTTCATATCTGTTCTACACCATGTCCTAATGTGATAAAGTGGTAATGGCATCGCAAAACATGTAAATACACTCAGCAAAGCACCATCATGTAGAACTAAAATATGGCGTAAAATAGGCCACATAGTCCACGCAGTCATTTTGCAACTAGCGTGACTGTACAAAACATACTGAAGTGCGGTCTGTTTTGTGCAGTAACGCCAGTTGCAAAATGACTGTGTGGACTATGTGGCCTAGTTTACACCATATCTTAGTTCTACGTGTCGATGCTTCAGTGAGTGTGGTTATATATTTTGACGATGCCATTACGACTTTATCACATTATGACATGGTGTAGAAGGGATCTTAAGATGGGCATTACTGACTGGAACCGGTCATCGTCGAGGGACTTTATATTGTGATCGAAAACGAATAAAAAATATTTGACAGTTCTAACAGTAATACTTGTGTCATTGTGTTAAAGTTTCAACATAACATTATATCTGTTAAAGAATACAATATGATTGCATTCTGAATTTTTAAATTGGGTCAATTACTGCGCTGAATGTTGAAAATAAAACTTTCGTAGCGCCTGGGAGCCGTTAGTTAAGCAAGTGGTTCTCGGTTCCCGGTGTAAGTGGGCTGCTTCTGTGTTGGAAGCGCTGTGTAGCGCTTTGCATTGGATCTCTGACTGCGCTTTCTTTGTAAGAGACTCTGTGGCTGGTTGGACTCGTTGTTGGAAGTTAATCGCCAGTAATGATGGGCAGTTGGAAGTTAGTCGCCAGCAGTGATGGAAGGGGCAGTTGGAGGTGAACAGCCAGCAGTAATGGATGTTAGATGTGAGTAGCTAGCATTGATGGAGGGTAGAGGTCTGAAGTGTTAACGTAGGTTAACGATCTGTACATGTTATACTTGGAGATTGAATATTATTCATGATTATATACCTTTGTACTAGATGTCAATGACGATTTATATTCGTGTCTCAACTGAATGTCACATTATTAATGTAAAAAAATACATTATTTGTTTTGCAACAAAATCTTTCCTTTGCTAACCACATGCCTATTAGTAGTTAGTGGCTTTAGTAGTCAGAATCTTTTATTTAACTGCTGGCAATATTGACGATCGCTGTATTGCAGTAGTTAGCGTAGTGAAGATTTTTGTGAGGTAAGTGCTTAATGAAATAGGTTATTTTTACGATTTATTTTTAGTCAGGGCCATTCTTTCGAATTAATTATATGAAGTCCAGTTATCTTTTTTTGGGCAGTCAGATTGCGTTGAGCTAGGATATTGAAGGTCAGTGTTGACATGATAAGAATAAGTAAAGAGAAAGTAAGCTCAGTACGTTCAGTTTCACTCAGCAGCTTCAGAATCAAATAACGTAGAGGCTTCAACTTCTCATTTCATTCAGCAGTTTAAGTACAGAATCGCAACTGAAAATAAAGAAGTTTCAAGGGTTGCGAATTACAGGATAGTCTCTTAGTAATATACATAGATCTGGAGTATAGCCTTGCATGGAAGTCAAACTTCGACGATAGGTAATTGAAACGAAAGGAAGACAGGAGCTTTTGCGGTGTCGTGCTATAGAATATTGATGAACGTTGGGTGGGTAGATCTAATAACGACTGTGGAAGTACTGAGTCAATGTGGGGAAAAAAGACATTTATGGAACAATTTGAATTCTGGAGGAATCAGCTGATCGGACACATCTTGAAGCATCGAGGAATTTACAATTTTGTAACAGAGAGAAATTTTGGGGTTAAAAATTCTAGAGAGGGAGAGGGAGAGAGAGAGAGAGACAGAGACAAATACTTGAAAACAATGAAGAGGTTCGGATGGTTGTAAGCTGCGTTAATTATCAAGAAATAAAGAAAGCTGCATAGGATGGACTAACAAGTGGAGCTGTATCAAACCAGTCGCCGGACTGAGGATCACAGCAGCACCAAACAAACCGTAACTTCACGTTTGAAATTAATACACTCCTGGAAATGGAAAAAAGAACACATTGACACCGGTGTGTCAGACCCACCATACTTGCTCCGGACACTGCGAGAGGGCTGTACAAGCAATGATCACACGCACGGCACAGCGGACACACCAGGAACCGCGGTGTTGGCCATCGAATGGCGCTAGCTGCGCAGCATTTGTGCACCGCCGCCGTCAGTGTCAGCCAGTTTGCCGTGGCATACGGAGCTCCATCGCAGTCTTTAACACTGGTAGCATGCCGCGACAGCGTGGACGTGAACCGTATGTGCAGTTGACGGACTTTGAGCGAGGGCGTATAGTGGGCATGCGGGAGGCCAGGTGGACGTACCGCCAAATTGCTCAACACGTGGGGCGTGAGGTCTCCACAGTACATCGATGTTGTCGCCAGTGGTCGGCGGAAGGTGCACGTGCCCGTCGACCTGGGACCGGACCGCAGCGACGCACGGATGCACGCCAAGACCGTAGGATCCTACGCAGTGCCGTAGGGGACCGCACCGCCACTTCCCAGCAAATTAGGGACACTGTTGCTCCTGGGGTATCGGCGAGGACCATTCGCAACCGTCTCCATGAAGCTGGGCTACGGTCCCGCACACCGTTAGGCCGTCTTCCGCTCACGCCCCAACATCGTGCAGCCCGCCTCCAGTGGTGTCGCGACAGGCGTGAATGGAGGGACGAATGGAGACGTGTCGTCTTCAGCGATGAGAGTCGCTCCTGGGGTATCGGCGAGGACCATTCGCAACCGTCTCCATGAAGCTGGGCTACGGTCCCGCACACCGTTAGGCCGTCTTCCGCTCACGCCCCAACATCGTGCAGCCCGCCTCCAGTGGTGTCGCGACAGGCGTGAATGGAGGGACGAATGGAGACGTGTCGTCTTCAGCGATGAGAGTCGCTTCTGCCTTGGTGCCAATGATGGTCGTATGCGTGTTTGGCGCCGTGCAGGTGAGCGCCACAATCAGGACTGCATACGACCGAGGCACACAGGGCCAACACCCGGCATCACGGTGTGGGGAGCGATCTCCTACACTGGCCGTACACCACTGGTGATCGTCGAGGGGACACTGAATAGTGCACGGTACATCCAAACCGTCATCGAACCCATCGTTCTATCATTCCTAGACCGGCAAGGGAACTTGCTGTTCCAACAGGACAATGCACGTCTGCATGTATCCCGTGCCACCCAACGTGCTCTAGAAGGTGTAAGTCAACTACCCTGGCCAGCAAGATCTCCAGATCTGTCCCCCATTGAGCATGTTTGGGACTGGATGAAGCGTCGTCTCACGCGGTCTGCACGTCCAGCACGAACGCTGGTCCAACTGAGGCGCCAGGTGGAAATGGCATGGCAAGCCGTTCCACAGGACTACATCCAGCATCTCTACGATCGTCTCCATGGGAGAATAGCAGCCTGCATTGCTGCGAAAGGTGGATATACACTGTACTAGTGCCGACATTGTGCATGCTCTGTTGCCTGTGTCTATGTGCCTGTGGTTCTGTCAGTGTGATCATGTGATGTATCTGACCCCAGGAATGTGTCAATAAAGTTTCCCCTTCCTGGGGCAATGAATTCACGGTGTTCTTATTTCAATTTCCAGGAGTGTATTTTCTCGGGGATTAAAATACGTATGTAACTAGATCGTTGCGGACGTACTCTCCGCTGCACACGGTAAGGTAGCTTTTGGAGTATAAATGTAGGCATAAATGTACACTACTGTTTTGTAAAAAGCGAAACGCTCACAAACAATGATCTGCAACACGCCACGATAACAGGACGTACAGAAGAGCGAATACGTAAACGATTGAAATGGAGGAGAGGACGCGCACGTAGGCTCATTGGCGGTCTCTTGTGTGTGACCGGACATGTCAGGTTCATGTAACACCTAGTAAGTGTGGAGCCTTCTTACGAAGTGGAAACGTGTAACCGAGTGCCACTAGTGCCACCGACATCACGGGGTGGAATATCGGCACACGAGTGCGTTCGAACGGGGCAGAATGGTTGACCTCCGGGAGGCCGGTGTGTCATTCCGTAACATTTCGGCTCGTACAGGGCACGCTGGTTCAAAAGTGGGGCGTATGTGGAATCAGTGGAGAGAAGAGGGTCGTACACAGTGCCAACGGGCTACAAGGCCGCACATCTTGAAAGCAATCTGAACAGTTACCGCTGTATCAGAGAGGTTTCACCGCCCGAGGTACTGCCCTTCCTGCAGGCCGATCCAAGTGCCATATTTCAGCAGGACAACGCGCGGCAGTAGGTGGTGAGGAACGCGCAAGCCTCCATCGAAGAACGATGGGTGGCACTGCCTCCCTGACCTGCCGTTTCGCCTGGGTATATCATCCATCGAACGTATCTGGTGTATGGTTTGTCGGCAACTCGTTTTGTTCAGGTGCTCCCGCAACCACAGATGATGCTTTGTGGAGGGCCTAAAAACCGCGTAGCAGAGTATTCCCCAGCAGCTTATTCAGGCGCCCTTTGATTCCACGCCACGATATCTAGCGGCTCTGATTGCTTCACATGGGAACACTACACCGCACTGAATTTCCACAGTCACGGTGTATGAACACGTCAACATATACTTCTTCTACATCTACATCCACACTCCGCAAGCCACTTGACTGTGTGTGGCGGAGGGTACTCTGAGTACCTCTACCGGTTCTCCATTCTATTCCAGTCTCGTATTGTTCGTGGAAAGAAAGGTTGTCGGTATGCCTCTGTCTGGGCTCTAATCTCTCTGACTTTTTCCTCATGGTCTCTTCGCGAGATATACGTAGGGTGGAGCAATATGCTGCTTGACTCCTCGGTCAAGGTATGTTCTCGAAATTTCAACAAAAGCCCGTACCGAGCTACTGAGCATCTCTCTTGCAGAGTCTTCCACTGGAGTTTATCTATTATCTCCGTAACGCTTTCGCGATTACTAAATGATCCTGTAACGAAGCACGCTGCTCTCCCTTGGATCTCCTCTATCTCTTCTCTCAACCCTATCTGGTACGGATCCCACACCGGTGACCAGTATTCGAGCAGTGGGCGAACAAGTGTACAATAACATACTTCCTTTTTTTTCGGATTGCGTTTCCTTAGGATTTTTCCAATGAGTCTCAGTCTGGCATCTGCTTTACCGACGATTAGTTTTATATGGTCATTCCATTTTAAATCACTCCTAATGCCTACTCCCAGATAATTTATGGAATTAACTGCTTCCAGTTGCTGACTGCTATATCGTAGCTAAATGACAAAGGATCTTTATTTCTATGTATTCGCAGCACATTACACTTATCTACATTAAGATTCAATTGCCATTCCCTGCACCATGTGTCAATTCGTTGCAGATCCTTCAGCATTTCAGCACAATTTTCCATTGTTACAACCTCTCGATATACTACAGCATCATCCGCAAAAAGCCTCAATGAACTTCCGACGTTATCCATAAGGTCATTTATATATGTTGTGAATAGCAACGGTCCTACGACACTCCCCTGCGGCACACCTGAAATCACTCCTACTTCGGAAGACTTCTCTTTATTGAGAATGACGTGCTGCGTTCTGTTATCTAGTAACTCTTCAATCCGATCACACAATTGGTCTGATAGTCCATATGCTCTTACTTTGTTCATTAAACGACTGTGGGGAATTGTATCAAACGCCTTGCGGAAGTCAAGAAAAACATCTACCTGGGAACCCGTGTCAATGGCCCTCTTGAGTCTCGTGGACGAATAGCATGAGCTGGGTTTCACACGATCGTCTTTTTCGAAACCCATGCTGATTCTTCAAGAGTAGATTTCTAATCTCCAGAAAAGTCATTATACTCGAACGTATGTTCCAAAGCTCTACAACTGATCGACGTTAGAGATATAGGTCTATAGTTCTGCACATATGTTCGACGTCTCTTCTTGAAAACGGAGATGTCCTGTGCCCTCTTCCATTCTTTTGGAACGCTACTCTCTTATAGAGACCTACGGTACACCGCTGCAAGAATGAGGGCAAATTCCTTCGCGTACTCTGTGTAAAATCGAACTGGTATCCCGTCAGGTCCAGTGGCCTTTCCTCCTTTGAGCGATTTTGTTTTTCTATCCCTCTGTTATCTATTTCGATATCTACCATTTTGTCATCTGTGCGACAATCTAGAGAAGGAACTACAGTGCAGTCTTCCTCTGTGAAACAGCTTTGGAAAAAGACATTTAGTATTTCGGCCTTTAGTCTGTCATCCTCTGTTTCAGTACCATTTTGGTCACAGAGTGTCTGGACATTTTGTTTTGATCCACCTACCGCTTTGACATAAGACCAAAATTTCTTAGGATTTTCTGTCAAGTCAGTACGTAAAAGTTTACTTTAGAATTCATGGAACGCCTCTCGCATAGCCCTCGTCACACTACATTTCGCTTCGTGTAATTTTTGTTTGTCTGCAAGGCTTTGGCTATGTTTATGTTTGCTGCGAAGTTCCCTTTGCTTCCGTAGCAGTTTTCTAACTCTGTTGTTGTGCCACGGTGAATCTCTTCCATCTTTTACGATCTTGCTTGGCACATACTCATTTAATGCATATACGTCTGATGCTACTTTAGTGTCATGTCACTAGACGATGGAATAAATTTCATCGTGATCACATCTCTCGGGCTTGGTGGTTCGCTTTCTCGAAACAGTAGTGTAGATGTGAGACCTGAGTTTCTTCTGGCGTATACAACTTTCAAATAACTTCCGGGAATTCAGCCAGGTAACACTTTCAGCGACCGCCGATATTTCGGCGGGAGAACACCCCGCCATTTTCAAGGCAAACTGCAACGGACAGGCGGCGTACATGCAAATTTATTACCTCGGTTCTCGGACCCAAGCAGGAAAGATAACACACACACACACACACTGAACACTAGTGCCACCAAAGATGGCCAAAGTCAGAGCTATCGATAGTGAGACTATGAATTCGCAGGTGAGGTAGCATTGAGTCTGTCCCTCTGTTTCTTGACAAGGGAGAGAGCCGGATTCCAAACAGAGTTTAAACAGAAGCCTCCATCCCTGTTAACAAGGTTGCTCGCTAATTTAATCTCAACTGCCTCCCGAATCACACTGTCCCAATAGCTGGACGTGCATGCCAATATCTCGGTGTTATTATATAACATGGAGTGACCAGTATCCAAGCAATGTTCGGCAATAGCAGATCTATTTGGCTGCTGTAATCGTGTGTGCCGTTTATGCTCAGTACATCTGTCCTCCACGGTCCTGATAGTTTGACCAATATATGCCATGCCGCAGCTACAAGGGACACGATATACACCCGCCTTACGCAGTCCAAGATCATCCTTAACGGAACTCAAAAGTGCTCTAATTTTAGATGGAGGTCGGAAAACACATTTCACATCGTATTTCCGTAAAATACGACCGATCTTATTGGACGTGTTTCCTACGTAAGGCAAAAAGGCAGTAGACTTAGGTGTTGACTCAGAATTATCATCAATCACCTGATGTACAGTTGGTCGATAGCGCAACGCACGTTCAATCTGTCTATCACTGTAACCATTTTGACGAAATGTAACTTCAAGATGGGACAGCTCAGCTGGCAAAGTCTCAGCGTCAGAAACGATATGTGCCCTGTGTACCAAGGTACGAAGTACCCCTTCACGCTGAGCCGAATGGTGACAACTATTAGCTTCTAAGTACAAGTCGGTGTGAGTACGTTTCCTGTAGACTGCAGGAAAGTAGTGTAGATGCACATGAAAATTTAATCAATCAGGGTGTAGTTCTGTGTATCCGTTTGAGATCGTAAGGGGACTGCTGGGATTGTCGTTCCCCTGCAAGTGCTTTCCTCATTACGAGCTGTCAGCAGACGTCACCACGTCGTAGGGCACTGCCATTAGGCAGAGAGGGCTGGGAGAGGAGGTTTGGGTGGGGAGGGGCAGAGGGGAGGAGTGTGCCCGCCGCCGTTGACTGTGTCCGGCGCCGCCGAGACGACATCGCTCCGGCGACAGACCGCCGCGGCCCCGCCCAGACCTCAGAGCCGGCTCCGGCTGGTGATGGATGGCCTCTCGGATTACGGAGGCGCGTGCGTGTGCCCGGGCCGGGTGCGTGCACGCGTGCGCACCCGCCACGCCAGCGCCCGCCCTTTTATTGGCACCAAATAGATTCTGGCCGAGCGGCGGCGCTAAAGTTCGGCACGTGTCGCGACCGTGGAAATCGAACCGCCCTCCTGCTGCACGGTACTGTACACATTTGCTACAGCTGCGATTGTGTTATTATCTGGCCGTAACTGTTTTACCAATTCACTAGTCGCTCTTCGGAGTCGCAGCTGTTGAGCAACAACTTTGGTTGGTCAGAGTCAACTCTGCATATTACGTTCAGTACTACAGGCCAGTGCGCAACCAGTTCTGAAGGAAATGGGTACGGGGTAACAGTGTCAAACATTTCTTAATGAAATTCATACAACAGATGAAAAAGGTAAAACAGTGATACACACTGAGGTGACAAAAGTCATGGGTTAGAGATGTGCACACATACAGACGGCGTTAGCAGCGCGTACAAAAGGTATAAAATCGCATTGCATTGATGCAGCTGTCATTTGTATTCAGGTGATCCACGTGAAAGGTTTCCAACATGATTATGGCTGTACGACGGGAATTAACCGACTTGGAATGCGAAATGGTAGTTGAAACCAGATGCACGGGACAGACCATGTTCGAAATCGTTAGGGAATTCAATATTCCGAGATCCACAGTGTCGAATTTCAGGCATTACCTCTCACCACGGACAAAGCAGAGGCCGGCCGCCTTCACCTAACGACCGAGAGCAGTGACGTTTGCGTAGAGTTGTCAGTGTTGACAGACAAGTAACACTGCGTGATCAAAGTGGGACTTAGGCCTAATGTATTCGTTAAGACGATGATACGGCAGCATCCGGCCGATGCGAGTGCCTTTCCTAACAGCACGACATCGCCTACAGCTCTTCTTCTGGGCTCGTGACCACTTCGGCTGGACCCTGGACAACTGGAAAACCGTGGCCTCGTCAGATGAGTCCAAATTTCATTTGGTGAGAGTTGGTGGGGATTCGAGTGTGCTGCAGACTCCACGAAGCTATGGACCTAAGTTGTCAACAAGGCACTGTGTAAGCTGTACACAACAGAGAAAGGTGGTTATTTTCCATATGTAGTAGTACTGAGAGGGAACAATGAGAATACAAGACCTGGAAGAAGTGCTCGAACTGAAAGTGCCTAATATATCGAAGCAGTCTCTCTGCTCTACTGATGAAGCTGTACTTAGAAAACTAAGCAACGGAAAACAACAAGCGGGTCGTAATTTGGATTAAAATTCAGGGTGAAAAGATATCAACGATAAAATTTGCTGGTGACATTGGTATCCAATGTGGAAGTATTTTTAAGTTACAGAGCCTGCTGAGTAGGATTAACAGTCTACTAAGTGCAAAATACGAAAGTAATGGAAAACACCGGGAATTAGCAGTAAAATTAAAATAGTAACTTGGGGCGCCGTAGTAGTACTACCTAGGAAAGGAAATAATATACGACGAACGAAGCGAGAACGATACATAAAGCAGACTGGAACATATAAAGGAAAGCATGTCTCGCGAAAAGATGTTCACTAGTTTCCTACATAAGATTTAACTCGAGGAAGAAATTTGTCAAACTGTTCCACTAGGCCACCAAATAGTAGCGAAGCTGTAATCTAACTCTTGATATTAGTACTTTTCACAAATAATCAAAATAAACATAAATAACACTCATAAAACGTAACTCCCACAACGATCTGTTTCAGTCCTTACCCCTCAGTGCTTTGAGAAGTAATACAAGGAACAGCATAAGAACGGTTTATTAACGTTTTTAAGTTAACGTTGCAAGAACTGATTTTTCTTTCTCTTATTCTCTATTTGTCGTCCATTCGTTATTCGATTTTGTTACTGTTGTTGCCAAAGTACGTCTAGAGGTGTATACCTACTTTCTAAACGGATTTTAGGTTCCCAATTTTGTTTCATGTACACTAGTAAGTGGAATGTAACAGACCGTTTCCCTATTTTTTCCACTTCTTATTATAATCTTCACTGATAATCACAACCAGTACAATGTAACAAATCATTAAATTCCACACACAATTGCCTCCGAAACATGTCTTGACTTCTTCCAGCCAAGGAGCAAAACACTCGCAAAGGTATAAAATGTCGTATGTATCGATGACATGGTAATACTAGTCAAATGCGCAAAATATGTACGACTGTACTGAAAGTACGTGACTTGAATGAAAATAACCTTCATATTGGTGTATACAATGCTTTGCAAGACGTAAGAGTGAAAGTGACGTCCGCTACCACTGCCAAGTAACAGCTTGATGAAATTTGGACCATACTAGGAATGCTGCAATATAGTACAGAATGTTACCGAAACAAATTCGCAGTGAGAAGAAAAGAAAAGACACTTTTCTTCAGTGACAATAATTACACTGAAGTTACCACGATTAATAACGGCACGGTGAACACTACAAAAGGTGGGACGTGGTTCTGAATAGGGTATGTGATCATTACGAACAGCATTACATACTCTCATATGGCTAAACGTAGGAACACGTCATACATCCAGGAAAATTGGCGGTTGTGGTCCGGGTGTTTTGTTGTGGAGAGGCATAATATTGCATGCTCGTACTGATCTCCATATGTCTGAACACAGTGCACTCGCCGGTTATAGTTACTATGACAATGACTTCATTTTTACGGGTGACAGTGCGCGACAACATTGAATGGGATAAGTGGAACAGTTGTTGCAACGAGATCTTGGGTGAAGCGGCTGGCCTGTCCGCTCCCCCTACTTCACTCGCATCGATCATGTGTGGGATACTTTGGAGAGTGAAATGGTGATGGTGAGGTGGCCCTCGACTATGTACCCTCAGCTCAGAGTTGAAATATTAAAACTTTGGCTGGTTTCGTTGTCTAGGGGCTAGGATACGTTGTTGACGCATTACAAGCCAAATACTACTGAGCCTACAGTACACAATATTAATATGAACATGGATCGAATGGTCAAAGGTTCCTATCACTCGGCAATTGCGAATGTAACGTAGAAATTTATAAATGAAAGATTGCGATTAAATAAAATCTGCAGGTACTATCTTAACGACTTTAAATGACAAGTAGGATAGTAGAAGCACTTTTGAGAATGTGGTATATTTCTGCAAACACTTATTGGTGTCGATGGTCCAGCGATTAAAATATTAGTTGAATAACAGGGAAAGACAGAGTCCTATTGCACGTAATTACACTCCTGGAAATTGAAATAAGAACACCGTGAATTCATTGTCCCAGGAAGGGGAAACTTTATTGACACATTCCTGGGGTCAGATACATCACATGATCACACTGACAGAACCACAGGCACATAGACACAGGCAACAGAGCATGCACAATGTCGGCACTAGTACAATGTATATCCACCTTTCGCAGCAATGCAGGCTGCTATTCTCCCATGGAGACGATCCTAGAGATGCTGGATGTAGTCCTGTGGAACGGCTTGCATTGCCATTTCCACCTGGCGCCTCAGTTGGACCAGCGTTCGTGCTGGACGTGCAGACCGCGTGAGACGACGCTTCATCCAGTCCCAAACATGCTCAATGGGGGACAGATCCGAAGATCTTGCTGGCCAGGGTAGTTGACTTACACCTTCTAGAGCACGTTGGGTGGCACGGGATACATGCGGACGTGCATTGTCCTGTTGGAACAGCAAGTTCCCTTGCCGGTCTAGGAATGGTAGAACGATGGGTTCGATAACGGTTTGGATGTACCGTGCACTATTCAGTGTCCCCTCGACGATCACCAGTGGTGTACGGCCAGTGTAGGAGATCGCTCCCCACACCATGATGCCGGGTGTTGGCCCTGTGTGCCTCGGTCGTATGCAGTCCTGATTGTGGCGCTCACCTGCACGGCGCCAAACATGCATACGACCATCATTGGCACCAAGGCAGAAGCGACTCTCATCGCTGAAGACGACACGTCTCCATTCGTCCCTCCATTCACGCCTGTCGCGACACCACTGGAGGCGGGCTGCACGATGTTGGGGCGTGAGCGGAAGACGGCCTAACGGTGTGCGGGACCGTAGCCCAGCTTCATGGAGACGGTTGCGAATGGTCCTCGCCGATACCCCAGGAGCAACAGTGTCCCTAATTTGCTGGGAAGTGGCGGTGCGGTCCCCTACGGCACTGCGTAGGATCCTACGGTCTTGGCGTGCATCCGTGCGTCGCTGCGGTCCGGTCCCAGGTCGACGGGTACGTGCACCTTCCGCCGACCACTGGCGACAACATCGATGTACTGTGGAGACCTCACGCCCCACGTGTTGAGCAATTCGGCGGTACGTCCACCCGGCCTCCCGCATGCCCACTATACGCCCTCGCTCAAAGTCCGTCAACTGCACATACGGTTCACGTCCACGCTGTCGCGGCATGCTACCAGTGTTAAAGACTGCGATGGAACTCCGTATGCCACGGCAAACTGGCCGACACTGACGGCGGCGGTGCACAAATGCTGCGCAGCTAGCGCCATTCGACGGCCAACACCGCGGTTCCTGGTGTGTCCGCTGTGCCGTGCGTGTGATCATTGCTTGTACAGCCCTCTCGCAGTGTCCGGAGCAAGTATGGTGGGTCTGACACACCGGTGTCAATGTGTTCTTTTTTCCATTTCCAGGAGTGTAGTTATGAACAACAACATAGCTCGCGAGATATTCACCTCTAAACGTACACTACGTCTTCACTGTAGAAGCCACGGAAACCTCACAAGTGCACAAGTCGGCACTCCGAAGCATTTCTACCTGCCGCGACCACGCGCAAACCGCTCCACACTCTCCAAGTCCCTCTCCCGCGACTCTCCCCGTGTCCTGCGCCGTTCTGTTCTCCAACTTCCATCGAGTCCCCCCATTCACGAGTGCTGTGATTGGCTACAGCGCTCCTGCCATGTCTTCAAGCCAATGCATACTCACAAACATTACCACTTTCGAAATACTGGATTTATATGTAAATAACTTGAAATTAAATAAATATTCCTACGGCTGGACCATAAACACGCTCTAACATACATTATTAAATACAAAAACAAATTAAATAAATATGTATCAAAGGAATAGCAAGCAAAGTGGCTCCTAACACACAGTAAATATTTGACCAATTTCTTCATGAATAGTATATATCGGATATAAACAAAGACATATACGAATAAATATATTTATAAGCATGCTGATACGGTTTTTTTGTGCAACTGTGGAGCACTTATGGCCTGACGTGATCGATAGTAATCGGCCAATTTGACCTCCAATAACTCATGTGACTATTCAAGTTAAATGCCTGTAATTTATACCAATTTAGGTTTACACTGATAGCTTTCTAAAGACACGTCGATCGAGAAAATCGGATGAAGCGATTAGATTTTCGAAATTCGTTGCTGGGTGTTACTTGTACAATTTACAGTCAGATACTAAACTTTAAACTAGAAAAGATATTGAAAATCTGATTACACCATCAGAATTGAAGTGCAGATAATGGTAATGTACTTGATTCTTTTTGAGGTACCATCATTCATCTGGCTACTATTAATTTCTATACGAACTGTGAAATGTCTGCTATTATGGTTTCACAAAGTCCGCTATCTTTGGTACTCCCGGCATAGACATCTCCTTCATCGACACATTTTCAAGGCGCCACAATTCGTCCATTACATCACAAGTTACATATTGCAGCACATCCACATCCACCAATGACCATCCAGAAATTGTGAAACGCCTGGTCGAGGAATGGAACGCCCTACTACAAGAACTCCTCACCAACCGTATGGCCGACAAGGGGACACATGGCAGAGCATGAATTGCCTTCCGAGGCAATCACAGGTCGTATTGAGAACCATGTCACGTATTTTGCGGGGTACAGAGGACTATCATAAATCGTGCCGACCTTGGCGTAATTACTGTCGTTCAATAAAAGTGTCATTTTTGTTCGTCTCCCCGCGTATTTCTTTCAGATATCTTCCGTAGCATACTGTAGCGGTTCTTTTTACGTACGGTCTAAGTTTCACCGAGCTGTGTTATTGACAGTGATACGATATGCGAAAGTTCGTTTCGTCCTTACGTTTTACACAGCATTGTTCATAAACGTCACGTTTATAACACCTGAATGAATTTTTTTTAAATAGATATTGTGCGAGAAATTTTATGGGCTCTCGATGTGCATTAAATAAGTTATTGCGTACATTACTAAACGCCGAGAGTGTTCAACTGATCAGTTCCACATGAACTGTAGGAAGATGGGAAAAAAAATTCAAGCATTTCAGATATTGTGTTACTCGTTGATGCAGAGAATTAAATGGATTGATATGATAAGAAAGAAGTAGATTCTTCATAGCTTTGTAAGGAAAGGAATGTGTGACAGACATGAGATAGGGAAATGGTACGATAACGGGACATGTGTTAAGATCAGGGAATTAGTTGGAAATTGCAAATTTTTGGTAAGATCTTATGGGACCGAACTGCTGAGGTCATCGGTACTTAGGGAATTAGTTCCATTGTGCTAGACAGAGCTATAAAGGTTAAAAAAATGTAGTGGAGGAAGAGTGTAGAATATATAGAACAAATAAATAAGGACCTTAGCTATAAAGACTGATGACCTCCTCACATCTTCCCCCAAAAATAAGACAAAATATTAGGGTTTTTGCTGTAAAACGGAAATGCCGAGTGGCTAAGGCATCCCGTCAGGTAGACCGATCGCCTGGTGCAAGTCTTCCGAGTTGACGCCACTCCGGTGACTTGCGTGTCGATGGGGATGAAATGATGATGATAAAGACAACACAACACCCAGTCCCTGAGCTGAGAAAATCTCCGACCCAGCCGGGAATCGAACCATTGCCGTTAGGTATGACATTCCGTGGCGCTGACCTCTCAGCTACCAGGGGCGGACTTTGCTGTAACATTGACGGAAACAGTGTTTGACCGCTTTTTGCCTCATAGCGAGCAGCTGTTTGCCTGATTGTGTCTCCTATCTCTTCGGTATAGATATCTAGGCGCCTTGCCACGGTTCGCGCGGCTCCCTCCGTGGGATGTTCGAGTCCTGCCTCTGACATGGGTGTGTGTCTTGTCCATACCTTAAGTTAGTTTAAGTTAGATTATGCAGTGTGTAAGCCTGGTGACCGATGACCTCAGCAGTTTGGTCCCATGGGAACTTACCATAAATTTCAAAGATATCTAGGGGGCTGGATAATACTTGAAACTTCTGTCGAGAACGATATGCGTTGAAGTTTTATAAGTAGCTTGACAGATGTGCAGCGTGTCTCTTCGAGAATCTGCGATATGAGACTTTTCATCATTTCTTCAAGGCCTATATGAAAAGTAAGGTTCGATCGGTCGCAAAATGGAAACCACACTGAAAATTTAAAATGTTTTATTGGCAGTAGGTTGCTAAACATTTCGGCTACTTCTCTGCATAGTCATCGCTATGACCTAGACATCAGTCGTAGCGTTGTACTATTGTCTGTCACAAGGTGTTGCCTTCATAGCCAGCGGTTCATGTGAGCAGGGATGAACATCAGAGTGAGCCAAGTCCTGGCTGTACGGTGGGTGATCAAACAATTCCTGTCGAAAACGCTGCGGGGGCGTCCTCTTTGCCCCTGCACTGTGGGGCCGGGTATTGTCATGAAGAAGGAAATCTATGACAGGCACGTTATGTGAGCTTGCATGGAATCAGGCGCAACCTCGCAGCGGGCACCATACTTGACAGCAGACACTATTGTTCTAGGTGTCTTACGTGCTCATTGAGTGCTCAGAACTGTAAAGAGCTACGTGACACAGTCGACAGGCATACTGGAGACACTGCCGAATACACCTGTTCAAAGCCTTATCGGATTTTCACCGTGCTTTTCATTTCGCGACCTGTCGGACCTTACTTTCCGAACAGCTGTCATATTACACTATTTCACCTGTCAAACTAGCCTGTGCCCTTTCTCACCCTCCTTTCTTTGTGGTCCTTGATACCGATCCTACACACTTGGGCAGCTTTCAGATACGGGCCGCTTCCAAATAGTTACGCTATGTGATTGACTTTGTTTATGACTCATTAACACTGTTGTAAAATAATACAGCATTCTTACCGCTCTGTCACCTTGTGTACAATATACCAAAGGGGATCCAAAGTGTTGGAATATACGGAGTGGAGTAGCAAATTTTGATTTCACAGACGTCCAAAGACGTACACTTCCGAACAGACTACCTTTATTTTGATTATTGTGTTGTTATTATTTCACAATAAAACTATTTTTATTCAGTTTCATAAAACATATTCTTTTAGTCCTTGCTCTACTTGAACTTCAGCACCTGTTCGTAGGCATGCCGGTGGTGGATTCTTTTTAGTAGTTTTAGTGTTGTACAATAAGTTAAAAATAATCTTATATTATTGAGTTAGATGACTTAATAATTACAACGTAGAGGTAGCTGCTTATTAATTGCGGTCCCGTGTCATAGTAGGGGAAATCCGTCGGCAAAATGTCGAGGTTGTTCAGGGATATTCTCTGAGTATATTTGTATAAAAGACCCCTAGTCTGCGGTGCCTCGTTACAGAGTAGTGTTGGATGTCTCACCCTTACGTATTTTAGAACTTCTATTGTACTGAAAATATGTCCACAATAGTACAAATGTCTTTGGTATGCGCTCTGTATCTTCTTTGGAAACAAAGTTGTCTACTCAGTCAAGGTACTTGTAGATAACGATAACTTTCACTTTAATCTTCGCCTTTAAAGCTGTTTTCAGTACTGCTCGGATCTGTCTCCTGGTCTTTTTTCCATTTTTTTCTAGTTTTATGGTTTTAAATTAACAGTAACATACAGTAATATGCGTAGGTGTACTGATAATGGTTTGCCGGTATGTTCCTCATTTATGGGTTCACCGAACGCAAGAAGTGGAACAGCGACTGCAGTCACACTTCAGTAACTCTGCTTCGGCTTCGGATCGATGGTTCAAATGGCTCTGAGCACTATGGGACTTAACTTCTGAGATCATCAGTCCTCTAGAACTTAGAACTACTTAAACCTAACTAACCTAAGGACATCACACACATCCATGCCCGAGGCAGGATTCGATCCTAAGACCGTAGCGGTCTCGCGGCTCCAGACTGTAGCGCCTAGAACCGCACGGCCACTCCGGCCGGCTCGGATCGATGGTGTACAGTGTGTTTCGTACTATACGATTTGGTGATTGCATACAACAGACTTTTTCGAAGGAACGAATATAACTGGGGCAATAAATAATTCATAATTGCTCTATTACCCTGTAACGGCCGTCTGGAGACCACTGGTCTTCTATACCGAAGTATCCCTGAACACTTTTAGAAATTTTGTTGGTTCACACTGAATATCAGGAGATATAACATAACAGTCGTTAAAGGATTAGAACAAAAAGTAAAGTCGTATGACATTTCTGGCTGGGAGACCGTGAAAGGCAGGCTCAGCTACCTTACCGGAAAGATTTCCTGCCTTTCGCGTACAGTGGCACCTTTACTTTGCAGTGTATGGTAGGTTTCGTTGTATCTGATAAGTGTGTGTCGCTGCGATGGATGTGTGTGTGTGTGTGTGTGTGTGTGTGTGTGTGTAGTGTGGTGTTATGTTTGTGCTGGGTGATGAAGGAAACAGAGGAGTGAAATCCGATGCAGGAACATAGCCTACTCCCCTGGCAGCCGAGCATAATGTCCCCATCCGATGGACCGCCACCAAAAGTGTCACATGCCCTCGCAAGACGCGGCTGACACGTTTGGAATTTAATGCAGGACATTCGCGCAAAGTCTAGTGACTGAGAACTTTACACCACTAGCACCCCGCCTCCCCGTTGCCGTAAAGGCATATGGAAAGCAGCCAAAAACACTTGGCGCACCCACCCAGTTACTGGCTACGCCCAACATTGCGTAACTTGGGTAATCTGATAAGAATGGAGCATTCAACGAGGCAAGGCTGTTGCCTGCACTATAACAGATGTAATATCTCTTTCTGGAAAAAAAAGGAAAAAAAAAAACTTCTGTATCGGGGCACTTGATCCACCAGTAACACAGGCGTGTTCGGCGGGTTGCAGGAGTGTAAGATCTGCAGGCTACGCTCTTCAGGAACCAAATATACCAGTATTCCGGGATGACAACATCAACACTGGTTTGCTTTCGTGTAAAACTCTAGCGGACGCTGCACAAGCGAGCGATACTTAATTCGCCAGCAGGAGTCAGCTGTATTCCCTTTAGGGTGCTTCCACACTAGGCCAACGAAAGCCAACGATCGAAAGAGACTGAATTCGGCCGAACGTTTGGTCTCTAATGCCTTGACGTTCGGCTTCTTAACCAAACCAAACAATGTACTTGGGGCCAAGGGATTCGCCCATGAGAAATCGCAGTTACTCTGATAACTTGCCGACAGTGACCCGGTTTGTTATTGTTGTAAAGTATCGTTTTAATTGCATTTTCACCGACTGATATTATAAGGGGATAATAGAATTTAGCAGTCGTCGTACGTGCAGCATTTATTTTACTGCAATTAGCTGATTATCAGAGAAAGAAGAAGAAGAAGAAACGACGTAGGTGGACGACCTCTTTTTGTAAAAGTAGGAAGCAGCTTTAATTCATATTTAACTAGAAGAATGCAGAAGTTTGAAATTAACAGTACAGATAGTCTGCAAATATCAGCAGAGTCCTCTAGCTGGGGAGGTATGAAGAATGGTGTCCCACAGGGCTCAGTCTTCGTTCTCTTATTGTTCTTAATATATATCAATGACTTGCCACACTATATTCATGAAAAGGCAAAGCTAGTTCCATCTGCTGATGATGCAAGTATAATAATCACACCCAACAAACAAGAATTAGCTGAGGAAATTTTAAATAATGGTTTTCAGAAAATTATAGAGTATTACATTTTAACTGAAGTTCAGTCTTGATCACAACACTTATGTGTCAATAACATAGGTGACTGGTTTAGATTATGTTTATATAACCATCTTCAGACCCATGGCTTCCTTGAAGGATGGTAGGAGGAGCTTTCCTCAGCTGCTACGAAGTCAACTGATCAGTTGACTTTGTAGCAGCTGAGGAGAGCTCCGTCTACCATCGTCCAAGGAAGCCAAGGGTCTGAAGATGGTTATATAAATATAACCGAAACTGCTCACCTATGTTATTGAGACATAAGTGTTGTGATCAAGACTGAACTTTAGTTAAAATATGCTATAAGAAAAGATGAACTTCACTATTGTGGGTTAAACCGGACTTTGGCATAGAAAGCGGTGACTCACGATACCACAGAAATATTTCGTCATTTATCAAATAGCATTAAAAGTTTAACATATAGCTAAAAGTCTGACAGATAGCCAGACAGAATTTAAAAACAAATCAAAAGAATTTCTGAATGAAAACTCCTTCTAGTCAATAGATGAACTTTTAGATATGAAGTAGTAATTGTAAAAAGAAATTTAAAAAATTAGTGTTTTCCATAAATCTGAACTGGAATATGGCTATTTCACAATTTTTTTCCTGATTTCTTAAAGCGTTCGTTACCGATTCTGTCAACAGTTACAGTGCTTATTTTTCCTACTGGAGCTACAGATTTCGAATTATTATTGAACTGCGTAGGTTCTAAAACTCTCAAAGTTAACACCTGCTTTCGGAAAGGTGCACCTACAGCACAAAGCTAACAGTCACTCCCAGTTTTGTTTGTTTCTCTTTGCCATTCACGGCTAAAAGAAGTCGATGAAGACACTGTATTCTTTCTCACATCATGCACATCACTTTCTAACTGAGTTATTTCCCTCAAGGCGTCTATCGTTTCGGTCTGTTTTTATAATCACAGTTCATCTGGTCCCATACACATTCTCGTTCTCGATAAATTCCGTTCGGCTTTAATGCTCTCACTATATTTCACTCTATACTCCAGCATTTTTAAACACAATAAATACACACCACTAGCCAACACAGGCTTTGCCTGCAGGGGAAACAGCGACTGTGGAAATTAAGTGTCTCAGGACAGTCACAAGTCGCACTCAGTATGGTTTACTGATTGATTTCGCTCTTTAATTCACAGCCAGCTGGTAGTTCCAGAGCTTCCGATGATGCTCTTGTTGAATTATAGAGTGCAACTGGTCACTAAAACACAGTAAGCGCGACTTGTGGCTGTTCGGAAAATCTTAAATACACACCCATTCTAAAGGCACAACGCATCGCTACTGAATTTGTGAACATTCGAACCGGTGTCCACACTACGAGAGAGGTCCCAACACCAACCACCCATCAACGCTTTGATGTTCCCGCCAGCGGACCGAACCGCAACCAAGGCCAGCCGCTTCGTTGGCTCCGATTTGCCACCCGTACACGCTAAGCAAAAGTCGGTCAACGAAGTGGCTGACTGTCGTTCGTTGGCCTTCGTTGGCCTAGTGTGCACATGCGCTTAGACGCGGCGAATGCGGCAGAACCTGCTTCCGCCATGCCATGTGACAGCAAGTATGCCGAACCAAGTCATTCCGCTGAAATGGTATTTAGGTAGCCGTCCAGTAATAGACCTGGCAGTTTTCAACTGCCACAGCTACTTGGAAGTTACGCCTCTGCAACCGCCACATGTACATCTACGTGATTACTCTGCTGTTCACAATAGAGTGCCTGGCAGAGGGTTTAATGAACCACCTTCAAGCAGTCTCTCTACCGTTCCACTCTCGAAAGACACGCGAGAAACACGAGCACTTAAATTTTTGTGAGCGAGCCCTGATTTCCCTTATTTTATAGTCATGATCATTTCTCTCTATGTAGGTGGGTGCCAACAGAGTGTTTTCGCAATCGGAGGAGAAAACTGGTGATTGAAATTTCATGAGAAGATCCCGTCGCAACGAAAAACGCCTTTGTTTCAATGATTGCCACTTCGATCCACGTATCTTGTCTGTGACACTATCTCCCCTATTTCTCGATAATACGAAACGAGCTGCCCTTCTTTGTATTTTTTTGATGTCATCCGTCAATCCCACGTGATGCGGATCCCACAATACTCCAGAATAGGACGGACAAGCGTGGTGTAAGCAGTCTCTGTAGTAGACCTGTTGCACCTTCTAAGTGTTCTGCCAATGAATCGCAGTCTTTGGGTTGCTCTGCCCACAATATTATCTATGTGACCGTTCCAGTTTAGGTTATTTGCAATTGTAATTCCAAAGTATTTAGCTGAATTTACAGCCTCCGGTGGACTTTGGGCGTCAGGACTTTTGTACCCGCGGGTAGTCATGTCTTCTGTGATTGAGTTTAAAGGCTGATACC
Source organism: Schistocerca piceifrons (assembly GCF_021461385.2). Taxonomy (NCBI): domain Eukaryota; kingdom Metazoa; phylum Arthropoda; class Insecta; order Orthoptera; family Acrididae; genus Schistocerca; species Schistocerca piceifrons. The sequence continues at coordinate 217,755,016 of NC_060139.1, read as the reverse complement.
AAAATTGGGGTCCACTCGGCTTAGACTTTTACTATGAAATACTATGTGGTGATGGAAGTCCAACCCAGCATATTTACTTCATGTGTTAGTGTATTTAACACGAACTATAGGAATTTTTGAGAACATTTCTCGTGGAGAAACAGCGATCGGGCTAAAAGTAAAAATGTATTAAACACATTCTCGACCGCAATAGAACATAAAATTTACTTACAGTGGTCACCGGTTTTGTCTGAATGTCTCCATCTTCAAACCGTTTAGACCATGATGGTAAACGGTGTTGGTGAACGGAACAAATGTTACGCCTCTACGAGCGTCAACTGCTCATTGCTCAGCCCGCATCTCGTGGTCGTACGCTAGCGTTCTCGCTTCCCACGCCCGGGTTCCCGGGTTCGATTCCCGGCGGGGTCAGGGATTTTCTCTGCCTCGTGATGGCTGGGTGTTGTGTGATGTCCTTAGGTTAGTTAGGTTTAAGTAGTTCTAAGTTCTAGGGGACTGATGACCTAAGATGTTAAGTCCCATAGTGCTCAGAGCCTCGAGCCTGCTCATTGCTCAACAGACGTTCGTCGAATCAAAACACCTGCACTATTCAGCGCAAACGCCTACCATCACCGCATAAATGATATGAAAATGGCCACATTACGACTGAAGAAATGTTTTATTGCGGTAGAGACTGCTTCTAATCCATAGGAAACAATTATTCAGTATCAATTATCGATCAGGAAGATTATTTACTCGCGTCACATAAACTCCCCAATTCGCTGCATCTGTGGACATTTGTTGTGAATCATTTGTTCATGCTATGCAAAATAAAAAGTTTATGGTTTTATCTCTATCTGGGTATTTTCTCATTTTTTGTCAACGTGCATAAGGTCACCACAGTAATATTATATTAGGTTTGGTGCATAAGTTCGAAGCGTTTTTGTTTTGCATGTTGGTATTCCGGCTGCTATGGGTTTATTTATCGATTGTCGTTTTTTATTTGTAGTTCACTGTTTCTATATGAGTTTAAACATTGTCAATTTGTCATTTGGAGATAGTGGAGCTGCGGACGGTAGAAAATTAAGTGCCAAGGGAAGAAATTGGAACATTACCGACGTATATTCTGTTAGAATTCAGTAGGGGGTGAGAGCAGCGGAGACAGGTAGAAACATTTGCCCCGCGTGTGTGGGTAATACCATTGGGCAGAGGACGACAAGAAAATGGTTTTCTCGTTTTAAGTAGGACCTTTTGACATTAGTGACTCTCCGCGTTCAGGAAGACCTTCGGCGTTTGATGAAGATTGTTTAAATGCATTAATCCACAACGACCAAAGTCAGTGTACTCGGGAACTGGCAAGTGGGATGAACTGTGATCTCTCCACTATCGTGCGATATCTGCATGCAGTGAGGAAGGTTCGAAAGTCGGGTCATGGGCACCGCATGCACAAGCCAAAATAAAAAGAAAATCGGCGACTGACCATATGTACATCTCTGCTTACACGTTACGAGTTGGCCCGTCAACAACACAGACCGTTCCTATCCTGTATCGTTACTGTTGACGAGTAATGGTGCTTTTATGCTAACATAAGGAGAATGTAAATGTTGTGTGACTAGGGCCTCCCGTCGGTAGACCGTTCGCCGGGTGCAAGTCTTTCGATTTGACGTCACTTCGGCGACTTGCGTGTCGATGGGGATGAAATGATGTTGGTTGGACAACACAACACCCAGCCCCTGAGCGGAGAAATTCTCTAACCCAGCCGGGAATTGAACCGAGACCCTTAGGACTGACATTTTGTCACGCTGACCACTCAGCTACCAGGGGCGGACAACATAAGGAGAAGAAAGGAATGGTTGAACCCTAATAAATGAGCAAGTCCCCGTACAAAAACCTGCGTGCATCCTTAAAAGCCAATGTTATGCATCTGCTGGAACTGCGACGCCGTAGTGTACTACGAACTGCTACCCTGAGGTATCCCCATACTTGCTGACTTTTATCGTCGACAACTGACACGCCTTGCAGACGCAAAGCAAGAACAACGATAAGGAGGACTGTGTGAGGGCGCATTCTTCTAGACTGACAAAAAACACTATACGTGAGCTGGGTTGGGAAGTCATTCCACATGCACCTTATTCACCTGATCTCGCGTCCTCACATTTTCACCTTTCCCGTTCTGTACCGAACAACCTTCATGGAACTTCATGGAAGGCGCTAAACACAGTTCCTCACTGTCGCTTGCTCCAGAAAGTGCGCGCTTACGGTCTGTCTGATGACAGATGCGGTTGGATAGAAAGTTTAGACAAGGAGCAGTATATCGTCCAGAACGGGGTGACTTCAACAGCAACAAACGTAACTTCAGGTGTGCCCCAGGGCAGTGTAATAGGTCCGCTGCTTTTTACAATTTACGTAAACGATCTGGTTGATGGTACTCACAGCGGCATTAGATTGTTTGCCGATGATGCTGTAGTCAACAGGTAAGTAGTATCACATGGAAGTTCTGAACAAATCAATGAGGATTTGCAGAAAATAAATGCGTGGTGTAATGACTGGCGGTTATATCCCCATATTAGTAACTGTAACCTACTGCGTATAACAAGGCGAAAATCCCCGTTAACGTTCGAGTTCAAAATAAATACCCAGTTTTTGGAAGCGGTAACATCCTGCAAGTATCTAGGTGCGGCTGTTCGAAATGATCTCAGATGGAAAGATCGGATTACACAAGTAACGGGCAAGGGGAACTCTAGATTGCGGTTTATTGGTAGAATCCTGAAGCGACGCAGTCCGTCAACAAAGGAAATGGCTTACAATACGTTAGTTCGTCCAGTCTTAAGAGTACTGTTCGTCTGTATGGGAGCCTTACCAGTTGTGTCTGATTCAAGAGATTGAGAAGGTCCAAAGAAGAGCGGCAAGATTCGTGACTGGTACATTTAGCCATCGCGAGGCCGTTACAAATCTCATAGAAAGTCGAAGTGGGACACACTTGCAATCAGACGGTGCGCTAAACGGAAGGGGCTGCTCACTAAATTCCGAAATCCGATCTTCGCCGAGGATGTAGAGCATATATCATTACCACCAAATTTCAAATCGTGCAATGATCACCATTCAAAGATAAGGGAACTTAGAGCTCGTAATGAGGCGTTCAGACCGTCGTTTTTCCCTCGCGCGATCTGCGAGTGGAACAGACCGGGGGAATTATGACTTTGGGGCGAATTGTGCCCTCCGCCACACACAGCTTGGTGGTTAGCGGAGTATATATGTAGATGTAGAACTTCCTTTCCGAACATGGCTGAACGAGTTCTTCGCCTCAAAAACCACGTTCAGTTACTCGAGCGTTGGCGGAGTGTTGTCCAGAATGAAGGAGAGTATATTATTGATGACTAAAGTATTTGTTACAAAAACGCTACCAACTTACGCACCAACCCAGTAGTATTAGAACTGTAGTGCAACCATATATCGGAGTAGGTACTGTGTAACAATGACAAGAAATTTAAAACGTAAGTATTGCAGTGTGCACGTCACAAGGATCATATTTTGGAAAGGTATAATTCAAATCCCTCTTCAGCTCTCCTGTGGTTTCAATAAGCACAGTGAACGTCGGAATGCCTATATAAGAGCGACCGGTCTCTTCACATCCTCATACCTATGTTTGCTCCGTCCTTTAGAGTTCTCTGAGTCGAAGAACCAATAAATAAACCTCCCCTCTTTGTATTTCACAAGTGCTTTGTCCTCCAAGTCATTAGCGATGTCTTGGTCTATCGTCCCACCAACTGGGGCTCCAACCATCCACCGGCATTGCATGCAGCTCACCGATTTGAGGCTGTCGTGTTCCCTTCTTCTACGTTTCTTTTCCCGTTTTTACTGCTCCCTTTTTTGCCCCGCGTGTTTCTCCAAATTAATATGTCCGTGTCTGCGGGAAAATGACGTGCGGCCGTTTCCGCGTCTCTGGAGGGAGCCGCGTGCCGCCTTCACAACTCCGTGGGGCCAGCGCCACTCCGGACCCAGGTAATAGACAGGGGTGTCCGCAACGATCTCTCAAACGTGGCCGTCTGCACTGTCGTCCTGGATAGATACAGACATTACTAGGTCATCTCTGCGATAGGTATGGACTTAACTAGTTCATGTCTGGGATAGGTATAGACATTACCAGTTCATCTCTGGGATAGGTATAGACATTACCAGTTCATCTTAGCGAACTAATTCAGAAGTGACCGAACCTCTTTGGCATCCCTTCAGTCTTACTTGATCATCGTATTTTTGTTACGTAATCGCAAGTCAATATGTAAACTATTACCACTGTACTACTGTACCCAGTAACGTGTGTTTACCCATGATCTGCACTGTAACAACCACCTTTTACAATGCTGGATAAAATATTGCCAGAATTTTTAAAAATGAAAATTCTTAAAAAGTTTTAAATGAAAACTCTCTCTCATGACACATATTCCATTGCAATAAAAAAGGAAATAGATAAGTATATATACGTGACCAAATACGTAATTTTAAAAACTGAGGTATTTGGAAATTTCTTTGTTGTTGTCAGTTTCTCGTGTTATTCGATGCAACCCAACAGGCATTCTCTTTCGTCAGCCTCTTCATTTCACAGTAGCACTTCCATCCTACGTTCTCACTCGTATTTGATGGATGTATTCCAGCCTCCCCCTTCCTCTATAGTTTTCACCCTCTACAGCTCCTTCTAGAACCGTACAGTTGATTCAATGACGTCTGACACATGTCCTGTTACCCTGTTCCTTCTTCTCGGCACTGTTTTATGTATACTCCTTTCTTCGCCGATTCCGCAGAGACCTTCCTATTTTCTTTTCTCAGCACTCCATCTAATTTTCAACATCATTCCCTAGCACCGCATCTCAAACGCTTCGACTCTCTTCTTTTCGATTTCCCTGCAGTCCACGATTCACAACCATACAATGCTTGTGCTACAAACGTGCATTTTTAGAAATGTACGTTTAGAAAACGTAGGTACGTTTGAACATTTTATTTCGGTTGTTCCAATGTAATACCTGTACCTTTGTCAACTTATCATTTCTGAGAACGCATGCTATTACGGCGTGATTACCTGTAAATACCACATTCATGCAATAAATGCTCAAAATGATGTCCGTCTACCTCAATGCATTTGGGAATACGTGTAACGACATTCCTCTCAACAGCGAGTAGTTAGCCTTCCGTAATGCTCCCACTTGCATTGATAATGCGCTGACGCATGTTGTCAGGCGTTGTCGGTGGATCACGATAGCAAATATCCTTCAACTTTTCCCACAGGAAGAAATCAGGGGAAGTCAAATCCGGTGAACGTGCGGGCCATGGTATGATGCTTCGACGACCAATCGACCCGTCATGAAATACGCTATTGAATACCGCTTCAACCGCACGTGAGCTATGTGCCGGACATCCATCATGTTGTAAGTACATCGCCATTCTGTCATGCAGTGAAACATCTTGTAGTAACATCGGTAGAACATTACGTAGGAAATCAGCATACATTGCACCATTTAGATTGCCATCGATAAAATGGGGGCCAATTATCCTTCCTCCCATAATCCCGCACCATACATTGATCCGCCAAGGTCGCTGATGTTCCACTTGTCGCAGCCATCGTGGATTTTCCGTTGTCCAGTAGTGCATATTATGCCGGTTTGCGTTACTGATGTTCGTTAATGACGCTTCGTCGCTAAATAGAACGTGTGCAAAAAATCTGTCATCGTCCCGTAATTTCTCTTGTGCCCAGTGGCAGCACTGTACACGACGTTCAAAGTCGTCGCCATGCAATTCCTGGTGCATAGAAATATGGTACGGGTGCAATCGATGTTGATGTAGATTCTTAACACCGACGTTTTTGAGATTCCCTATTCTGGCGCAATTTGTCTGCTACTGATGTGCGGATTAGCCGCGACAGCAGCTAAAGCACCTACTTGGGCATCAACATTTGTTGCAGGTCGTGGTTGAGGTTTCACATGTGGCTGAACACTTCCTGTTTCCTTAAATAACGTAACTATCCGGCGAACGGTCCGGACACTTGGATGATTTCGTCCAGGATACGGAGCAGCATACATAGCACACGCCCGTTGGGCATTTTGATCACAATAGCCATACATGAACACGATATCGACCTATTCCGCAGTTGGTAAACGGTCCATTTTAACACGGGTAATGTATCACGAAGCAAATACCGTCCGCACTGACGGAATGTTACGTGATACCACGTAGTTATACGTTTGTGACTATTACAGCGCCATCTATCACAAAGCGAAAAATGTGGTCCAACTAAAACATTCGTATTTCTTTACGTACTACACGAATATGAAGTAAAAAATGGGGGTTCTTATTTTAAAAAACGCAGTTGATATCCGTTTGACCTACGGCAGCGCCATCTAGCGGGCCAACCATAGCGCCATCTGGTTTCTCCCTTCAAGCTAGACAAGTTTCGTTATTTGTAGTTTTTTCGTTTGATGCTTATTTCCTGAGACATTTTGCCCGGTCACTATCAATGGACCACCCTGTATATCCGGTGTCTTTTATATTATATGTAGTAGTATGACTGATGGGTTACGTATCCACTTACATTTACACAATCTGGTCATACCGCAAATGGGTGAAACGCTTCATTGACATTAAATGATTTCGCAACCAAGACTGTTTTTGTTCTGAACCACTTTTAAACCGGTTCTGTAACAACCTGCCACGATGGAATGTAAAAAGCGTGTCTACCATATAAAAAGCATAGGAGAGGAAGATAACGGAAAGTGTTCGCATGTACAGTGACTTTATTTTGAATTTAGAGGTATTAAAGCTCCAGAAAACCGTGCACATAGCACGCACGGTTTTAGTGAACGTCGAATGCTCGTGAAACGTATGGTGGCGAGCCATGACTTCGTCCCGCGCAGTACACTCCTGGCCGCAGCTCAATTAACAACGCGCAATCTCTTTGTGCGGGCGACGCCCCTGCAGGCTTGCACGGGACGAATGGGGGCAATTAGTTCGGGCTGCTGTCGGGATGCGTTTAGATCGCGGCGTGGCGCGGCCTGGAGGGATGAATTACCGGAAACGGGTGCTTACTCTCGCCGCCGCATTCAGCAGTGATAAAATGAGGTCAGCGCCGGGGTGCGCGCCATCTGCGAGAATTACTCATTCTGTCCAGGCGTGAGGGAGCGCGTTAAAATAGAAACTGTGCAACAACTGTATCACATATGCTGGTATCGGAGCTGAGGAAACGGGCCGGAGACAACTGTGACCATATTTCTTCAAAGTCACTTACTCATATTCCTTGAAATTGTACAGATAACATGTGCGCCATACGTAATGAGTGGCGAAGCTGCCAACAGGACGCTGAAAATTTATGGCCAAAGATAATGCGCAAGGAGAAATACATATTTATGAGTGTGTCTTCCACTGTAATTAATCTTTGCCCCCGTCTCCTCCCATGCCGCCTGTTTCTACACAACAGTGAAGTTGCGAAGCGGTTAATGCAATGCACGCGCAATCGTGAGGGACACGCTTCAAATCCCCGTTCGTCTTCCGTATTTGGGTTTCCAGGATTATCCTAAAATGTAAGGGGAATTCTGTGATATTTCCTTCAAAAAAAGACACAGCCGACTTTTTTTCCGCTTCCGTGCCCAAGCTGAACTTGTCTACATCTAGACAAATACTTCACAAACCACCCTACAGTCGATGGCGGCGGGTGCATTGCACCAATTTTATCGAATTTGTTTCTTACATCTACATCTACATCTACATGGATTCTCTGCTAATCACACTTAAGTGCCTGGCAGAGAATTCATCGAACCACCTTCACAATATTTCTTTATTACTCTACTCTCGAACAGTATGTGGAAAAAGCCCTACGTCTTTCTGTGATTTTCCTTATTTTATTATGATCATCGTTTCTCCCTATGTAGGTCGGCGTCAATAAAATGTTTTCACATTTGAAAGAGAAGATTGGAGATTGAAATTTCCTGCCGCAACGAAAAATGCCTTTATGTTAATGGTTTCCACTCCAAATGCTGTATCATGTCCTTGACACTCTCTCCCCTATTTCTCGATAGTACAAAACGGCCTACCCTTCTTTAACTTCCACGACGCACTCCGTTAATCCTGACTAGTAAAGATCCCACGCCGCGCAGCAGTACTCCAAAGGAGGGATGACAAGCGTAGTGTAGGCTGTCTCTTTAGTACATCTGTTGCATCTTCTGAGTGTTCTGCCAATAAAACTTTGGTTCGTCTTCCTCATAACATTTTCAGTGTGTCACTTCCAGTTTAAGATGTTCGCATCTGTAATTTCTAGGTATTTATTTGAATTTACTGCCTTTAGATTTGATTGATTTATCGTGTAAAGGAAGTTTAACTGTTTCCTTATAGCACTCATGTCGATGATCTGACGCTTTTCATTGTTTACAGTCAACTGCCAATTTTCGCGCCATATACATATTTAATCTAAATCGTTTTGCAATTGGTCTTGATCTTCTGATGACTTTATTACACAATAAGCAACACCATCTGCAGACGACCTAAGACAGTTACTCAGATCGTCTCTTAATCGTTTATATAGATAAGAAACGGCAGAGGGCCCATAACACAACCTTGGGGAGCCAGAAGTCACTCTACATTTATATCATACTCTAGAAGCCACCTAATGGTGTGTGGCGGAGGGTACTTTCGGTACCATTATCTAGTCCCTGCAACCATTTTCCACTTGCGAATAGTGCTTGGGAAGAATGATGGTCGGTAAGACTCTGTATTGGCTCTAATTTCTCGAATTTTCTCCTCGTGATCAATACGCGAGGTGTTTGTTGGGGGAAGTAATATGTTGTTCGACTCTGCCGGCCGGGGTGGCGGAGCGGTTCTAGGCGCTACAGTCTGGAATCGCGCGACCGCTACGGTCGCAGTTTCGAATCCTGCCTCGGGCATGGATGTGTGTGATGTCCTTAGGTTAGTTAGGTTTAAGTAGTTCTAAGTTCTAGGAGACTGATGACCTCAGAAGTTAAGTCCCATAGTGCTCAGAGCCATTTTTTTGTGCGGCTCCTGAAAAGTGCTGTCCCGAAATTTCAATAGTAACCCTCTCCGTTATGCACAATGCCTTTCTTGTAACGTCTGCCAATGGAGTTTGTTTAGCATCTCCGTGACGCTCTTTCGTCAGCTAAACGATCCCGTGCCGAAACGCGCCGCACTTCGTTAGATCTTCTCTACTAGTCCTACCTGATAGGGATCACAGATAGATGAACAGTACTCAAGAATCGGGCGAACAAACGCCTTATAAGCCGCTTTTTTCGTAGATGAGTTACATTTCCTTAAGATTCTTCCGATGAATCTGAGGCTGGTGTCTGCTTTTTTCACTATTTGTTTATTTCATTTTGGGTCGCTCTGGATAGTTCCGCCTGGATATTTCACGGCAGACGCTATCTCCAGCTGTTTGTCATCAATAGTGTAGCTACACTGAAGTAGATTTCTTTTCCTGTGTATGCACAATATGTTACATTTATGTTTTACTCGATGACTTTCCGTCGGCTACTGCGGGCTGTGACACTCTGGCAGGAAATCAGGAGTCCAGTCACATAACTGACAATATATTCGATAAACGCGCAGTATGATTACAAGCCACTTGTGAGGTACTATGTCAAAAACCTCCTGGAAATTTATAAATACAGAATCAATTTGAAATATCTTATCAATAGAACTTAACACTTTGTCGAGTAAAGAGTTAGTTGTGTTTCAGAAGAACGACGTTTTCTAAATCATTGTTGACTGTGTGCCAATAGACCTTTCTCTTCGAGATAATTCACAACGTTCGAACACAATGTATGTTCCAAATCCTGCCGCATATAGACGTTAATGACATGGGCTGTAATTTAGAGGAGTACTTTTATATCCTTTCTAGAATACTGATGTGACCTGTGCAACTTTCCAGTCTTTGCATAGAGATATTCCGTCGAGGGAGTGGTTGTGTATGGTTGTTAAGTATGGAGCTATTGCACACTCTGAAAGGAACCTAACTGATGTAGAATCTGGACCGGAAGATTTGTTTTTATTAAGTGATGTAAGCTGCTTCATTACTCCGAAGGTATCGTCTTGTACTTCTTAGTTACTCATATTGGCATCTGTTCTTGATTCGAAACCTGGAATTTTTACTTCGTCTTCTTTGGTGACGGAATTTCAGAAGGCTGTGTTTAATAATTCTGCTTTAACAGCAGTGTCATCGATAGTACTTCCACTGCTATCGCGCAGAGAAGGCATTGATTGTGTCCTGCCGCTAGCATATTTTACATATCACCAGATTCTGTCTGGTTTTTCTGCCAGGTTTCGAGACAAAGTTTCACTGCGGAAACTATTATAAGGATCTCGCATCAAAGTCTGCGCCAAATTTCGAGCATCTGTAAAAGATCGCCAGTCTTGGGGATTTTACATTCGTTTAAATTTGGCACAATTTTCTCTTTGTTTCTGCAACTGTGCTCTGACCTGTTTTGTGTACCAGGGGTAATCACCGTTATTTTTAATTTATGTTGTAAAAATCTGTCTCAGTTGCTGTCGATACTATTTCACTGAATTCAAGCCACATCTGGTCCGCACTTAAATTCTAAATTTGGACGGCCTTTTTCTTCTTTGGGCGCTACGAAGACTTTCACATTTTTATTTCTCTTTTTTCAAAAGAGTGAGTGAATTTTAAAATTTAGGAGTTATGTTTAGACAGAAACTGATGCTGTGTACTTTTCATGTACGACACGTTTGACTTGGAGTAGCCGTTTATGAATACAGGCTTTGGAACGTAAGCATAACGCAGTTTTCATCCAAAGTGATAAAAACTGCCGATATTTGATGATGATTGTAGCTGAATGGCTGAACCGATGCTAACGCTTAAGTAGGTTCTTCTACGAGAAATTTTAAGTTCTTCCATCGGCTTTTTGGATATTTTCTGGAGGATCTACAGTTTTCGAGTTAAAAAGGAAAAACGAAAAATGTCAAAAAATTTCGTGGTTTTCCGGCCCTCAAAAGTTTGGTACAAATCAGAAATCGTCACAAACTCATTTAATTGTTATTTGGGGTGCCTAACACGGATTAAAATAATTCCAGCTTGTGCATATTTATTGGCCAGCAAAAGTCTAATTTGCCTACATTAATCGTAGGAAGAAATGCTCCTGATCAACTTTTTTTATTCATATACAGGTCATCTCTAAAATTAATAAGGTAATTGTAAAACATACATCCTGTTTCGTATGTGGTTTCCTCTGTTGTATCAGTATGGCTGCGATCTACATTCAGATTTTCATTTTAGGGTGCAATCGTATACTTCTCACTATTTTGACGTTGACGAGTCTCGCTGTATCTTGCACTTTAGAGCTCCCGAACTATTTCAGAATATACTAAATGTTGTAACAAATTGAAAATGATGTACCAACAAGAGCATACTACTACAGCTACTAATCATGTAGTAAAACTATGGCTGAACATGAAAGATAATTAACCGGGACAATATGCATCGTTATCCAACAAACGTTTAGCAAACATTTTGTTTAATGCAGAGATTTGTGCGACTGCCTGACAATCAACGCAACGGAGTGTAAAGGCTATTAAATTTGACTTTTAAATTTATGTTCTAAGTTTCAACAACACAGTGTAAACAAAGAATTAGTAGAGTTTTGTGTAATCTTGAAACATGGAAATGTCGAGGCCTATGAAAATTTGCTACATTCTGGCGCATTTTACTACGACCAATATTCAGTTTTGTCGTATTTGCTTTTAACCATTGAGTGAGGCTCGTATTAAAGCAAACAATCGGTTAAGAAACGAGTTTTGAGAAAAATGACGTTTGTTGAACTTCGTTAAAACGATCCTCAATTGTTCTTCCTGCGAACCTTTCGCGTCTGGAACAGGAACAGGTGGAAGTGGTACGCCAAATACACTCGCCACCTTCAGTGTGGTGGCTTGCGGAGTATAGATACATATGTGTATGACGAATTGTTTGGTAAAGACAGTCTTATTAGCTGATATCGCATGACAGTTCTCAGCACACACCGACTGAGTCATACCCATCCCAATTCCTGGTGAACAATTCAGTCACACTCCATCAGTGATGAACATTTTGGTGTGAGTTGATCCTTTCCTCGACCCGAGAGTGGAGCGGAGAGTGACTGGGAAGTAACGTGGCGCCCGGGGACCGGCCGGCAGTGGACAGCCCTGGGCGGCAGCCCCCGTGATTAAGTTGTAGCCGGTGTTTAGCGAGAGACAAAAAGCCGCCAGGGGTGGCAGCAGAGCCATGCCGGCCTGATTGAATTGTTACAAGAAAATTGCTGTTGGCCGGCACAGGGGGGTTCCTACACGGTCTTCCCACACACGCCAGGCACCCAGGTAGGCAGGCGTGGGGAGATCAAGGCAGGATGTCTTCATCTCGTTCTCTCCTACCTTCCTCTGTCGCTTAAAGCTGTATCTGCAGCTATATCTACATACATTCTCCGCAAGCCACCGTGTGGTGCATGGCGAACGGTACCTTGTGCCACTAGAGTCGTGTCCCTTCTCGTTCCACTCACGAATAGAGGGAGGGGTTAACGACTGTCTATATGCCTCCATACGTGCCTAATTTCTCTTATCTAATCTTCTTGGTCCTTCCGCGAAAATTTAGTTGGCGGCAGTAGAATCGTTCTGCTGTCTGCCTCGCAGAAGGAACGTCATTTTTGCCTCCAGCGAATCTCACTTGATATATATCACCACTGTGTCCAGATGGCGAAGTGGTCATTGAATCTGCCTGTTGAGCAGGAGACCCAGATTCGAATACTGGTACGGCACAAATTTTCAATTTTCTCCATTGATTTCAGTGTGCCGACTGGCAGCTAATGTCATCAATTGGCTCAAATGGCTCTAAGCACTATGGGACTTAACATCTGAGGTCATCAGTCCCCTAGACTTAGAACTACTTGAACCTAACTAACCTAAAGACATCACACACATCCATGCCCGAGCCAGGACTCAAACCTGCGACCGTAGCAGCCGCGTGGTTCCACAGCGGCCAGCCACAGCGGCCGGCAATGTCATTAATTACTTTGCGTCTTAATTCATAGTGACGACAGGGTCATGTCTGGAAGAACAGACACCACATATATAATTAAGGCATGGATAGCCAATAATCAAATGATCACTTCAGTGCGGATGCACGCCACGCTGCATCTCTTACGGGAGTCGGTGAAATACCGCTAGCAACGAGGATAATGGGCAAGGGGCACTACATCAGAAGTGTGTGGCTATGTTGAGAATTTGAGTCTGATGGGAGGCGTACTTGGGTTGTCAATACAGTTTTGATGACATGTCAGTCCGGATGGCGAAATGGTCAGCGCATCTGTTTAGTGAGCAGGAGACCTGCGTTCGAATGTCGGTGCATTACGAATTTTCAACTTTTCACATTGATTTAAATCATTGCCCACACGCAGCTAATTTAATTAGTTCCTCTGTGTATTGAAACAACGTTAGAATCACTTACGATTATTTGACTAGAAAGGAAAGAGAGAAATAAAGGATAGAATATGTAAGATTCCAGCACCGGTACCATTCCACATGCGGAGACATCGGTTGTACACTTCGAGCCACACATCCTGCGTGGCACATGTAGTGATATCTAATCCTGGTGACGGACATCTCCGAATGAATGGCTAGTTGCTGCCTCAAATCAGTCTTCAGCGATATTCCATTCTGGCGGCCGGAGTGGCCGAGCGGTTCTAGACACGGTTCTAGACACTTCAGTTTGGAACCGCACGACCGCTACGGTCGCAGGTTCGAATCCTGCCTCCGGCATGGATGTGTGTGATGTCCTTAGGTTAGTTAGGTTTAAGTAGTTCTAAGTTCTGGGGGACCGATGACCTCAGATGTTAAGTCCCATAGTGCTTAGTGCCATTTGAACCGCTATTCCATTCTAAATACTATTCTAATTTAATCTGAATCCTTGTATCGTTCTATGTATGTTGTTAGAATATTTCGTTTGTATACTATTTATTGATGTAATGGTACTACCTCTACACTACAGGTGTTACATGGTTCACGTGCCTATCCAGGACACGCCCTGGCACAGTTATAGCTAGATGTAGTCCGCAGGTGTTTCTTCCCGAATTGGGAGCTGTTAGCCGGCAACCTTTGTTATTCATGCGGAGTTGGTCCCGTGTTTTGATTCTGCTGCATGTCGGTTAGTATTTTCGTTCAGCTCAGTGTCGGATACTTTCGACCGGATAGTTTCACTTCGAGTAATCCTGTATGATTCGACTGTACGCTCTCGTTTCTGTGTATTCGGAATATGGTATTCATGATGTCATGTCAGCGAATCTTTTCAAGTCATGTTCATTGTCATGGTCTCTTCCGGATTCGCATATAACGTCATGTGTGAAATTTGTTTGTCGGGTCCTCATGTGTAGTGTTCACTGTAGAAGTACATGTTCAGTGCATCGTGGTTACACACGGGAACACTCTATTCGCTGACCGTGGTGCATTTGAGGCTGGTGTTAAAAAGGGCACTATGTCTCGACTGGGGTCCGCATGGTGCGTTTTCAATCGCTTCCGTATGTGGGGGAGAAAGGAGTAAACTCACAGGCTTTAACACGACAACGCATTCTCTCGCCATTGTCTTAGTTGGCGTTTGTCCCTTAAAAATTTCCCTGGGATTTCCATTGCTTCATCTAGCATGACTGTATACAACCAATATGTCCAATATGTCGTAGCTCCCTAGAGGACTCTTAGGTCAGTCGGATGTATTCAGAGCTAGCGACGAGAAAACCGGCCTGTTAAAACCGATACCGGTATTTTAGTTCAGGATACGCTGTATATTTCGGCGTTTGTTTGCTCTCGGTTATAAAGGATGTATTATTTTTATTTTTTGTAAATAACCGGGTAAAAAAACCGAAATATCGATTACCGATAGCAGCAGTGCTATAATTTTTGGTTTTTGATTAATCTTTTTTAAGGGTATTTTTATTCGTAAAATTTCCACTGCTAAAAAATAGTGCGTCATTATAGAAATTGTGAGCAGCGATCAGCGCTATTTTAATAATACTGTCGTCAGAAACGAGGAACAAACAGATGGCATAAGAGCACTGCTGAGAGAATTGTCTACCTGCAACCATGTGGTGTGGCGTGTTGGGCGGTATGCGTCAGCGAGCAGCGCGCTTGACTTGCCCTGTCCGGTCTATATGTAGCTGTATATCAGAATGCCACCATCCCTAGTCTGGAAGCAAGCGTATGTTACAAAGGGCATCATCGGTGAATACCCCAATTCCTTTAAAAGATTAAGAACAGGAGGAACGAAAACAAACTTTTGAGATGATGTAAGGAGGTAACTTAGAACTTAACAGTTCACTCATAGAATTAGAAATTAGCTAATCTGTTGCCTGTGCCTAATTAATATACCTATATCTGATTGTAGTTTTTGAAAACAGACAAATTAACATGAAAAACAGCGTTCTCCGACGTCAGTCTTCACCCTTTAGCATTGACTATTCGTGATGGCCAAAAAGTGGTATGATCTTCGATTACAACATGGTTTTTGAGCAGAGTCCCAAAAAATTAGAATCTATAAGAGAGTACTGGTGATTGTTTGTAGAACTCAGCCACTTATTTTTCGAGAAAAGTGGCGAACGGTTGACTAAATTTTGTTTATCTGCCTTCTTAATTTAACATTTTCATACTGTTGTTGTGTTCTTCAGTCCGAAGACTGGTTTGATGCAGTTCTCCATCCTACTCTACCTTGTACGAACCTCTTCATCTCTGAGTAACTACTGCAACCGACATCTTTCTGAATCTGCTTACTGTGTTCATCTCTTGGTCTTCCACACTTCCTCTCCAATACTACAATTGTGATACCTTGATGTCTCACGATGCATCCTATCAACCCATTCCTTCTTTTGATCAAGTTCTCCGACAAATTTCTTATCTTCCCAGTTCTATTCACCACTTCCTTATTAAGTACGTGATCGACCCATCTAATCTGCAGCACTATTCTGTAGCACTGCGTTTCGAAACCTTCTATTGTCTTTTTATCTAAACTGTGTATCGTTCATGTTTACCTTTCATACATTGCTACTCTAAAGAAAAATACCTTCAGAAAGAATTCCTAACACTTAAATCTATATTCGATGTTAACAGATCTCACTTCTTCGGAAATGCTTTTCTAGCCACTGCCAGTTTACGTTTTATCTCCTCTATCCTTCGACCGCCATCATTTATCTTGCTGCCCAAACAGCAAAGCTCATCTACTACTTTAAGTGCCTCGTTTCCTTATTTTATTCCTTTAGCATGACCTGATTTAATTCGACTAGATTCCATTATCCCCGTTTTGTGTTTGTTGATGTTCATTTTATATCCTCCTTTCAAAACATTCTACATTCCGTTGAAGTCCTCTTCAACATGCTTTGCCGTCTCTGATAGAATCACAATGTCATCGGCAAACTCAAAGTTTTTATTTCTTCTCCCTGGACTTTAATTCCTATTCCAAATTTCTCTTTGGTTCCTTTACTGCTTGTTCAGTGTATAGATTGAATAACATCGGGGATAGGCTACAACCTTGTCTCATTCCCTTTTCGACCACTGCTTCCTTTTCATGCCCCTCGACTCTTATTACTGCCATCTGGCTTCTGTACAAGTTTTAAATAGCCTGTCGCTACCTGTATTTTACCCCTGCTAACTTCAGAAATTCAAAGGGAGTATCCCAATCAACATAGACAAAAGCTTTACATCTACAAATGCTATAAATGCAAGTTTGCCTTTCCTTAACCTAGCTTCTAAGATACTCGTAGGGGCAGTGTTGCCTCGCGTGTTCCTACATTTCTCCGGAAACCAAACCGATCTTCCCCGAGATCTGCTTTCCCAAATTTTGCATTCTTCTGTAAAGAATCCAAGTTGGTATTTTGGAACCGTGACTTATTTTCTGATGGCTCGACAGTTTTCACTTCTGTCAGTAACAGATTTCTTTGGAATTGGAATTATTATATTTTTCTTGTAGTCTGCTGGCATTTCGTCTGCCTCAAAGATCCTGTACCCTGATGGAAGAGTTCTGTCAGTGCTGACTCTCTCAAGGCTATCAGTAGTTCTGACGGAATGCGTTCTACTCCCGGCTTAGTTCTTTCAGAGCTTTGTCAAATTCTTCTCACGTTATCATCTTTCCCTTTTCACCTTCATCTATGTCCACTTCCCATTCTATAATATTGCTTTCAAGTGCATGTCCCTTGTACGGACCCTCTATATTCTCCTTTCACTTTTCAGATTTCCCTTCGTTTCTTAGGACTGTTTTACCATCTAACCTCTTGATATTCACCCAGCTGCTTCTCTAATCCTCAAAGGCCTCATTAATTTTCTTTTAGGCGGTATCTATCTTTCCCTTAGTGAAATACGCTTCTAAATCCTTACATTTATGCTCTAGCCATTTTCACTTAGCAATTTCGTACTTCCTATCTAATTTTTTGGACGGTTAATTCTGTTTGTCTTGAAACTGAGGGATTCAAAAGTATTCAGTCTCTTTTCGATTTCTACGTTTATTAAAGGAAGTAATAGGAATAAAAAACCGTAAAACGCTTATTTCAGAAACGGGTTATTTTCAGCGGTTTTGACACTCAGTTTAAACTGGCGTTGATAAAGTCGATATAACTGAATACCGGTTGTTTCAACGATAGTCGCCATCTCTGTTTCGAGCACCGCCGCACTGTATTTCCACTGGCGTGATGCTGAAAGCCCCTGATAACCTCAGCAGAAAATTTCTTTGACCTCGTCTAACAACGGTTCTGATCGTTGCGAGACAAAGCCTGTGTGCCCACGTGCTCACCGCGAAACATATCATTGATTTAAACAAGGTACACGGATACATTCGTACAATTTGCAATAGAAATCCGTGAATGGTTGTGTTGACGCGTGCGAGTTTGACTGAAAATTTTTCTGTTTTATCAGTTGGCTGTTTTGTGTATTGCTTAAACTTCAGTCGATTGACCCACTGTACCCCCAAATTGGTTACATGATTTGAGTGAATATTTGCATTTTGTAGTTCCATGATCGGCTCCCTCTGTAGTTCTGCTTGCACCAGTATACACACTGTCTTGTCCCGGCCCACGGTGAGCTGGTTTTTCAGGCACCACTTGCCCATCCTGTGTAGAACGCCACTGGCTTTGCTTTCCAGTTCTCTTTCTTGAGAACAAACAACAGACCATCAACGAATGCGACGATCCCATCAGTGTACGTATCCCCGTCCATTTTGGCTAATAATTTCGAATCGTGGAGATATACTCTAGTAATCTTTCTTTGAAATGAATAACGCAATGGAACAGTACAGTTTAAATCACTAAATTACTTTGTATAATTGTTGTACGATTGAACAGTTTCGGTCTTACACCACGGGCAAATATCTGTACAGAAATTCATCGATGAAACGTGATGCTATACAAGTCTCTGCCCCTGTGCGCCTTTCGATGATGCCCACTGTCACATCGATTGTGAGTGCAGGAATCGTAGCTGCCATAAAACCGGTATCATTGGCACCGTTTGAACAAAAGCGTGCTATCGTTTTAAAATTACATGTATTCCACGTAACACAGCTCTCAACGTATACGTTATGGCCGCACAATTAAAATTTTGCGGACGTAAAACTTGAGGGCATTGGTACGTGAAATACACGCAATTTTAAAGCTATTCAAATCAACATAGCAGCAGAGACTTGAATGGCATAACTTCTTCGACGATGTCCACTTGGAAACTGGTATCAGCTATAGCAAAATTATTACCAAAATACAAAGGGCACCCCAAAAAAGAAATAGGATTTATATTTTCAGTAAGCTAGATATACAGGGTGTTACAAAAAGGTACGGCCAAACTTTCAGGAAACATTCCTCACACACAAATAAAGAAAAGATGTTATGTAGACATGTGTCCGAAAACGCTTAATTTCCATGTTAGAGCTCATTTTAGTTTCGTCAGTATGTACTGTACTTCCTCGATTCACCGCCATTTGGCCCAATTGAAGGAAGGTAATGTTGACTTCGGTGCTTGTGTTGACATGCGACTCATTGCTCTACAGCACTAGCATCAAGCACATCAGTACGTAGCATCAACAGGTTAGTGTTCATCACGAACGTGATTTTGCAGTCAGTGCAACGTTTACAAATGCGGAGTTGGCAGATGCCCATTTGATGTATGAATTAGCACGGGGCAATAGCCATGGCGCGGTACGTTTGCATCGGGACAGATTTCCAGAACGAAGGCGTCCCAACAGGAACACGTTCGAAGCAATTGATCGGCGTCTTAGGGAGCACGGAACATTCTAGCCTATGACTCGCGACTGGGGAAGACCTAGAACGACGAGGACACCTGCAATGGACGAGGCAATTCTTCGTGCAGTTGACGATAACCCTAATGTCAGCGTCAGAGAAGTTGCTGCCGTACAAGGTAACGTTGACCACGTCACTGTATGGACAGTGCTACGGGAGAACCAGTTCTTTCCGTACCATGTACAGCGTGTGCGGGCACTATCAGCAGCTGATTGGCCTCCACGGGTACACTTCTGCGAATGGTTCATCCAACAATGTGTCAATCCTCATTTTAGTTCAAATGTTCTCTTTACTGATGACGCTTCATTCCAACGTGATCAAATAGTAAATTTTCACATTCATCATGTGTGGGCTGACGAGAATCCACACGCAATTGTGCAATCACGTCATCAACACAGATTTTCTGTGAACGTTTGGGCAGCCATTCTTGGTAATGTCTTGATTGGGCCCCATGTTCTTCCACCTACGCTCAATGGAGCACGTTATCATGATTTCATACGGGATACTCTACCTGTGCTGCTAGAACATGTGCCTTTACAAGTACGACACAACATGTGGTTCATGCACGATGGAGCTCCTGCACATTTCAGTCGAAGGGCGGACCAATTCCATGGCCTCCACGCTCTCCTGACCTCAACCCTCTTGACTTCCATATATGGGGGCATTTGAAAGCTCTTGTCTTCGCAACCCCGGTACCAAATGTAGAGACTCTTCGTGCTCGTATTGTGGACGGCTGTGATACAATACGCCATTCTCCAGGGCTGCATCAGCGCGTCAGGGATTCCATGCGACGGAGGGTGGATGCATGGATCCTCGCTAACGGGGTCATTTTGAACATTTCCTATAACAAAGTGTTTGAAGTCACGCTGGTACGTTCTGTTGCTGTGTGTTTCCACTCCATGATTAATGTGATTTGAAGAGAAGCAATAAAATGCGCTCTAACATGGAAAGTAAGCGTTTCCGGACACATGTCCACATAACATATTTTCTTTCTTTGTGTGTGAGGGATGTTTCCTGAAAAAATGGCCGTACCTTTTTGTAACACCCTGTAGAGGCAGTAGTGCCTTATCTCAACAAAGACTTCGAAACATTTAGCTCTGGAGACGAACTTGTAGTAGAACTGTGGCTCAGCTATCAAAGAATAGTTTGATTTGATAGATACGCACGTAATAGAGCAGTTCACGGTGGGAGGCGCCATGGTATGCAGTCACATAAAGAAATAGAGACTGCTGCATAATAGGTCTAAAATTTAAAAAAAATAGCGCTGCATGAAGGAGTCAATGCGTGAAGCCTTCAGCGACAATCGTTGTAGAATGCGAAGGCTGTTAGTGGCACCTAAGTTAGTCCCCAGGCACACATGGACGAGACAGGTATTGAAACTGTGAGTAGCAAAAACCAAAAGCAGAAACACTGAAAGTTTTCAAATGTTCCTTTAGAAATGAAAATCCAGATGTAATACCTCAGTTTAATTCTCGCACCACTGAAAGGTTCAGTGATACAGATATTTGGTGAAAATGCGTGTTTAAGTCGGCGGTAGACATAAAAAGTGGTAAGAAATCGTTCTGGATTGCGTTCCTAGACAATAACTTTAAACAATTAGTTAAGGAGCCCACTGGAAGTATAATGATTGTGGAAACATTTGTGACCTCTTTGCAGCAAATAAACCTGAGCAAATAGGGAACATCATGACGGATTCTAGGATTTGTGACCAAATACCGTAACTTCGAAACTTACCAAAAATAAAAGAAAAATACATCTATTTAAAAAAAAAGGCTTGACGCTCTCCTAAGAAACAGTCTCTATGCCTTCAAATCTCGCATGTCAGTGTAGATGAGATGTGGTTTACATCCAAAGAAATAGTATCGACGGCAGTCGAGAGATATGTACCAAATAAACTGTTGAGAGATGGTACTGACCCCCCTGTGGTACACAAAACAGACTGGAAGGTTCGAATCGAGGAGGTGCATGATATTTTCATTCCATTGATTGGGAAGGCAATGTGTCAGGAAGTGAAGGCATTTGGTACTGTTGATGGAAATCCGTCCGTCGGATGGGGACCTTAAGCTTGGCAGCCCCCTTGCTGCTATTCGAGAGGAGTAGTCTATGTGCCGATACATTTCCCATCTGTCATTATCATCATACAACCCAAACATACGCTACGCTATAGAAGCGTCCATTACACCCACCTACACTCCACAAATACCCAAGTCTCGCATATGTGATGGTAAGGGAACAACGTGCGCGGTGGAACAACACCCTTTCCGACAGGCCGCTGAACCCACCCTGTGAGATATTCCAGCCAACAATGTCATACGATATTGACATTTAATACGTAGTTGTAACAATTTGTGACCACAAGAAATGGAACTATCACACAGCCTCAGTCGTGGGTAAATAACGTGTCGGAATTCGGGTCATTGGTAGAATACTAGGGGAATGCAATCACTCGACACAGTAGACGCTGAAGAAACTGAGCAGGCAAACGTTTGAAGATAGACAGAAACTATCCCGAAAAAACCTACTTACAAAGTTTCAGGACACTGCTTTCGGTGATAAATCTAGGAATATTGTTTTCTTTCAGTTTCAACATTTGTTGACACGAAACCATCAACATTATTAAATTTCATGAAGCGTTTATCAACGACTCTGTCAACACTTGCACTGATATATTTGGCTACTAGTTTCAATCCTTACAGGTTCATTTTCTAGCTTGGTCTATTAAGGATGTACTGAAAATGCATGATCTCAATAATTAACATCAAAGTGGCGGCGCATGCTTTATAAAATGTTTGGAGAATGAATTTCACAATCCACACGTGAGTTTGACTTGCCACTTGCGGATTGTGACATTCAGTTTCCAAAAATTTTGTAAAGTATGTTTGCCACTTTGATATTAATAATCAAGATCAGACACGTTCAGTGCAGTCTCAGTAGGCGAGACTTGAAAACTAACGTGCAAGGTTTGAAACTGGTCGCCAAATGTAAGTAGTGCAGCTGTTGACAGATTCGTTAGTAAACGCCTTATGAAATCCAGGAATATACCACAACCCAGTTCGTATTAGTGATAGCGAGGACAAGATTGGACTATTGACAGCGTTTAAGCAATCATTCCTTCCACACTCCATCTACATCTACATCATTACTCTACAATTCACAGTTAAGTGCCTGGCAGAGTGTTCCTCGAACGACCTTCTAGCTATTCTCTACCTCTCCATTCTCGAAAGGCACGCGGGAAAAACGAGCACCTTCCTCTGCGAACTCTGATTCCTGTTATTTTACAATGATGATTATTTGTCCCTACGTAGGTGGGCGCCAACGGAATATTTTCTCAATCGGAGGAGGAAGCTGGTGATTGAAATTCCATGAGAAGATCCTACCACAACGAAAAATGTCTTTGTTTTCGTGATTGCCGCCCCAATTCGCGTATCATATCCGTGGCGCTCTTCATTCTATTTCACGATAGTGAAAAACGTGCTGTCCTTCTTTGAGCTTTCGCGTATCATATCCGGGCAACTGTTTTCCCTATTTCGCGATAGTACGAAAGGGGATGCCCTTCTTTGAGGTTTTTCGATGTCCTCCTTCAATCCTGTCCGACACGGATCCCAAGCCGCCCAGCAATATTCCAAAGAGGGTGGACAAGCGTACAGTAAGCACTCTCTGTAGTAGAACCGTTGCACTTCCAGTAAATCGCAATCTTTGGTTTACTTTCCCCACAGCGTTACGCATTTGATCGTTCCAATTTCAGTTATTCGTAGTTGTAATCTCTAGGCATTTAGTTGAATTTATAGCCTTCAGATTTGTGTGTTTCACTACGCAACCGAAATTTAGCAGATTGCTTGCAGTTTTCTTGTGGATGACTTCACAATGTTCACTACTTACCGTCAATTAGAATTTTTGACATCTAAATCATTCTGCAATTGGTTTCGGTCTTACAAGACGGTAAATGACAGCATCATCTGCAAAAAAATCTAAGAGAGCTGCTCATATTGTCTTTTATTCTAGACCACGAACAGCAGGGGCGTACAACACTTCCTTGGGGAACCGCACATTTTGGTACTGCTTTATTCCATGACTTTCTTCGATACTACGAACTGTGAGCTTTCCGAAAGTTACGGGAAAAAACCATAACAACTAGTTCAAATGGCTCTGAGCACTATGGGACTTATCTGCTGTGGTCATCAGTCCCCTAGAACTTAGAACTACTTAAACCTAACTAACCTAAGGACATCACACACATCCATGCCCGGGGCAGGATTCAAACCTGCGACCGTAGCGATCGCGCGGTTCCAGACTGTAGCGCCTAGAACCGCTCGGCCACTCCGACCGGCCCATAACAACTGCTTCAGTGAGAAGTACCTTCTGCCATGCACTACACAGTGATTTGCAGAGAATGAATGTAGGTGTATACATGTCTATCGTTGGCCCCAGAAGTGAATCTGAACTGCTAATATACGCCAGTACGATTCGTGTGCCATCTGTCCACCGACGCGAGCGAACCGAAGATATCTATTTTCCCTCCAAAAGTCTCCTCTCCTTTTGAATAAAGAAGATTTATGTTGCTCTCCGACCCACCAACTGGAGCATCCCCTTTCCGTCTTCGCCACATCGTAAATTCGAAGGCGTGCCTATTTGTCCTCGTGGTCAAATAATTCCTGTGAGGGCAGTGACTAACGAATTTTGTGTTGTACGAATAAACACTTCTGTTTAAGTTATTAGATGCGTTTTGTCGGCCGACGCATCCAGTTCCGCCAGCACTGGCTGAATTATAAGGCGACATAATTCCGGCCGTTTCCCGAGAAATGCCCCGCCGGTATCTTCCCCCCCCCCCTCCTCCCCCCCTATCCACCACCCCCTGTTGGAGGGTTTGGCGCGGCGGGTCCGTAATTTCAGTCGCTGAGCACCTGTTGATCCGGCTGATTTATGGCCGTATGGGTAAAGACGGTAATGAAGCTGAGATGGGTCTGACAGTTGATCGTAACGGCCGGGCCCGTGGCTCCAGGGCCATTCCAGGCGGCCGCGCTCGCTGGAGTGAGCACTTCCGCCCTCTGGAGCTGGAACGAGGGCCAGAGGAGGGCGATATCACACCAGAACCGCTCATCCGCGTGTGTGAAGCAGAGCCAGCTGCTGATCATTGATCAGCTCCAGATCTTAAGAGCTGCGTCGAGAGTGATGTTTATTTCAAACTCCAGCACATGCCTCAGTTTGATGGTTTACGGAAGTGCACCCTGGCAGCATGAATATCAAACGACATTTCGGTTCAATTGCAGGACAGCGATGTCGCTATTTCAGGATAATGGGAGTAGTTTTCTTTGTATGCATGGTGTCTCACGAGGTATGGTCAGTATTGAGGGATATGACAGGTCGATCATTCGAATCAAAATAGGTAAATATGGGCTGTAAGATGCATACCTCGACAGTTACGAACGCTTCTTCAGTACTGCGAAATAAATCTCTTCTGGTGCAAGCTCCTGCTTTCAGTATTTTAGAAGGAGGTGTGGACCAAAACGCAAAAAAAGTGCTACTAGATATGGGCTCTAAAACAAATGCCTTAAGAGTTATGCATGATGAAGAGATGTGTTTCACAGTAGCGAAGATCAACAACCGCTCATAACTTTTCCAGTATGCATTTCGGAGCTTCTGTTTAGTAGATGTTTTTGCTGTGTAGTAGTAAGCTACAGAGAAATGTAAACTACGGTTATTCAAATGAAAACTTTAGAAATGAAATAAAATTCCTAAAAGTTATAGTATTCATTCCATTCCATCGTTGACTGATTGATACACAAACCGATTATCAAAGTTATTTTAAAAATAAAACAGTCACGGTTGGAAAGTTGTTTTTATTCAAAAGTTTCGCCTTGCTTAGTCGTCATCAGATTATGTAAAACCATAAAAAGAAGTTCACTGCGTCAGCTACCAAAGCTGTGCGTCAGACACGCACACAGACGGTTTTATGTGTATATGGCCGACGTAGAGCTTTGCTGGCTGATGGCGTGAATTTTATTTGACAGTTTTACGGAATCCGCTGATGCTTAACAAAGGCAAAACGCATTATTTTTAAATAAAAATAACTTTGCAACCGTGACTGTTTTGTTTTTAATATAAGTAAGTTGGCTGGAGTTGTGTTTCGATAAATGACCAACAGTTGGCAGCCAGATCTTGCATCATAGGACAGGTAGTTTCGTCAATGCCAAGATCGAAAACACATCGTCGATTTGCACCACGTTGGAGCAGGGATCTGTGATTCGAATTTTGAGTGGTGAAGGTGTTAACCTTGCAGAAATTGCAAAATGCATTTTTGGACGAATTCACAATGTGTGTTCCTACAGTAAGTACACGAGCGGCGCAGAAAGTTTATTACAGGCGTAACTTCCGTGGGAGGCGCTCCGCATCAGGGCTAGGCAAACCGAGGGGTTGGGTTGTTTGGGGAAGGAGACCAGACAGTGAGGTCATCGGTCTCATCGGAGTAGGGAAGGATGGGGAAGGAAGTCGGCCGTGCCCTTTCAGAGGAACCATCCCGGCATTTGCCTGGAGTGATTTAGGGAAATCACGGAAAACCTAAAAAAGGATGGCCGGACGCGGGATTGAACCGTCGTCCTCCCGAATGCGAGTCCAGTGTCTAACCACTGCGCCACCTCGATCGGCAGGCAAATCGAGGCAAACCGTGTAGTACGACGGGAATCACTACAGCAATCGCAGTGGGACAGGTGGAGGAAACCAGGCATATTACTGTAAACGATTCAGTAAAATGCCTGGGAGCTGTGTAGATGCCAGTTAGCACTGAATTGAGAAATCACCGCGTCGATCCTTTTGGGGAACCTTATCATCATTTTCAGGTCGAAGCTAATGGATTACTGGAGAAAGCTGTTACAGCAAATGAAACGTGAGTGCATTCAACACCAGTTCGAAACGAAAATATCGAGCAAGGTATGGTGCCGTGCCCCTTTGCCAAAACCAAAACAATTCTCACTCAACCGTTGGCAGGAAAACACTCACTCTCTTTTTGGGATGCCGAAAGACGTACTTTTGGGGCATGACATGGAAAGAGAATTAACAGGGAATGCTCAGGTTTGCTAAGAAACCATCTTCGGCCTGCGATCAGGAATTGAAAGTGAAGACTTCTGACTGCGGGTGTTTTCTTGCAACACGACAATGTTCGTTCCCAAAACTGGCCGTTCAGGCGCACGAACAGTACAGGATTGAAATCTGAATGTCTCAAACACCTTCCTTACTAACCGGACCTCGCTCCAATTGGCGATGATGTGTTTTGAGGGCTCAAAGAAGTACTGGGAGGCATACTTTTCAGAAGCGACGAAGAGGTGAACGCTCCGGTACGCGAGTGGCTGTATACACAACAAAAAGAATTCTCTTTCCGAGGTATCCAGCCACTTTCTAAGTGGTATAATTACACCTCACGGGAACTATAACGAAAAATGATACATCTGCAATTTTTGTACATTATCTCGTTAGCATAAAACACCGATGGAAAAAAATCTCAACGCCAAGAAGGAGTTGTGTGACATAAACGAAATTGGTGGCTATTTTTCTTCATCTGAATGGTGATGTCTATTCAAATTTCGATTCACTCGCGTAAGAGTGGCTCCAGTTGCACCACTGTGAGGATCCAGTTTAAATACACGCTGTGACAGTCTTGAGGGTTAGTTACGTTTGAGACTGGACTTGGTGGGTTGGTGTAGGACAAGAATGCCTTTAAGGTGACAAAGACGCCTTTATCAATTCTTCACTGAGTTAGGGGTCGTGTAGTAGGACAATAACAAGCTAGATGTTTCTTCCGCGATACTGCAGAAAGACTCGGCGAGAATGTAGCTACTATACGTTATTGCTGGCAGCGATGGTCACGGGAATGTTTGGTTGCAAGAAGCTGGGCTACACACGGCTACGTGGCACTATGCTAACAGGCGTATAGCTCTGGTGCATCACACTGCATCTGCAGCAGCAATCTGGGCCGCGGTCCACACGGCAGTGCCAGAAAAAAAAAAAAAAAAAAATTACAAATCGGTTACTTCAAGGACACCTTAGATGCAGACGTCCTGCCGTCCGGAGTGGCCGTGCGGTTCTAGGCGCTACAGTCTGGAACCGCGCGACCGCTACGGTCGCAGGTTCAAATCCTGCCTCGGGCAGGGATGTGTATGATGTCCTTAGGTTAGTTAGGTTTAAGTAGTTCTAAGTTCTAGGGGACTGATGACCTCAGATGTTAAGTCCCTTAGTGCTCAGAGCCATTTGAACCATTTTTTTGCAGACGTCCTGTAGCATGCATTCCACTGGCCTCAAACCATCGCCATTTGCGATTTCACTGGTGTCGAGCGAGAGCTCATTGGAGGACAGTGTGAAGGCCTGTTGTGTTTTCTGATGGAAACTGGTTCTGTCTTGGTGCCGGTGATGGCGGTATGTTGGTTAGAGGGAGGCCACTTGACGGCCTGCAAAGAACCTGTCTGGGTGCTACACACACTGGACCTACAGCTGGAGCTATGGTGTAGGGTGCGATTCCGTATGACATCACTAGCACTCTCGTGGTTACCCGAAGCACCCTGACTGCAAATTTGTACGTAAGTCTTGTAATTCGGCCTGCTGTGCTGCCATTCACGAACAGCATTCCAGGTGGTGTTTTCTAGCGGTTAGTACTCGCCTGCATGCCGCTATTGTAACCTAATATTCTCTGCAGAGTGTCAAAATGATGCCTTGGCCCCTTCGATTACCAATTCTTCCTTCCAAACGAGCACATGTGGTACACCTTCCCGACGACAACTCCAGCGCCATTCACCGACAGCATTAATCGTTCCTGTGTTGACTGACCAAGTGCAACGGGCATGGAACTCCATCTCACAAACAGACATCCGACAGCTGTGCAACACAATGCGTGCATGTTTGTATTCAACATTCTGGCGGTTACACCGGTTATTAGTGTACCAGCATTTCATATTTGCAATGCCTTACCTCGCACTTACATTAACCTGTGATCTTGCAATGATAATTACCTAAATATGTCACCTAGAAAAAGTGTATTCCCGAAGTTTCATTACTTTAATTATTTGTTGTGTTGCGATTTTTTTTCCGTCGGTGTATCAACAATTAAGATTTCCATTTGTATCTCCTTCGTATATAAAGTATAAAGCAATTCGTTCAAGCTTTGGGAAACAATGTCGAACTCACTCTCTGGTGGAACTGAAACAGATCGTCGTTATTTCCCTAAACTGTTCCATGTCAATGGCGGGATGATTACTTCAACAAAGGGCACCTCTGCTGCCATGTCCCTGTCTCCAAATGGGAGTGTCAGTTAGCTCGAAACTGACGTTCAGCAGTAAATTTCCATCCCAAATAATTGGGCACCTGACTGTCGTAAACGGCTGCAGCATTACGTTTTTCCTCGGCGTGTGCTCATTCTCGCAACTCCTTGAAACATATGTCTTCCAGTTTCCTCCGTTTCAGAAGTAAAGTGTCCAGCAATCAAGTGATTTACAAACAGTAAGTGCTGAGTCCACGTTTAACTTGTTTAATTTTGAATGGGGTCGCAGGGTGTTATTGGGGACAGGGATGGCGTAGAGCAAGCATGTTTTGTAACAGTTGTCTACGCTGAATGCAGACAGTTAGCTTTCTTTCCTCAGAAAGTGTTGCGGACATCACTCGCGATCCACTGAGAGTTGTTCCATTCTTTTCAAAAGAAAACTTGTTAGAAATGAGCTTTACCCGTTGGTTCACTGACTCATTAGTTCGTTGTTTAATAAAACACCTACAAAAAATAAATGTCATGTATCTTTTGTCATTTTAAATATAAAAATTTCAAAGAGAGTTCTTTTTCATTCTACAGTTTACTTACGCTAATATCGATGATGGTGGGGCCGGGGAGTGGTTGTGGGGGTGGGGTAGTAGGTAATATCTGACTACACTCAGGGGTAATGTTCTCTGAAAGTTTGGGGGACCACTGAACTAGAGCACAACGTTGTTTGGAAGTGAAACGTAGAGCGGCGCAAATTCCGAGAAGACAAAAATTTGGAAGCATTCGAAGTGTATTGATACCGAAAATGTTAAACCATGAAATACGGAAACGATTAGGCGAGGAAAGACTTTATGGAAGAGCCTTAGCGAAAGATGGGCATATTAGGTCGAAAATGTGCTACAGCTGCTGGCGGGAGTAGTAACGGGAAGGGGAAACTGTTAGTGCAAACAGAGTTGAGTTCTGGAATATGCCAAGCAGGGTGTACAGCATCTTCATTTAATGTTGTGGTACACAGTGTTTACAATAAAACATTCCATATAACACGTGTCCAATTCTTATTTGCTATAGAGATATGGATGTTAGAATGTAACTGAAATAAATTCTTATAGAAGATGTTAAGTAAAGACAAATATTCGAGTTCGAAGTTATTTTTATGAATTACATCTCAGATTTCAATATAGTTTCCAATTATCTTGTCAACACCAGGTGCAGCTCCTCTCAGACCGTCTTAGCGTTAATCAATGGGGGGAGGTCTATGCATAGTTTGATCAGTCAATTCGTCTTTTGTGTTTACTTTTTCCTTGTCGATTTCAACTTTCAACCAGTCCCACAGGCATAGATCTATACTGCTTAGGGGACTTTGGTAGCCAAGAAACTTGGCTATTTCACTTGCTCCATCTCCTGGGGAATGTTAGGTTTAGATGATGTGTGACCTGATGACTGGAATGTGCAGGGACCCCCTTCATACTGGAAGAAAATACTCATCTTTGTGGTAGAGGGAGCCTCCTTCAATAATGATGGAAGCTCGTGCTTCAGACAATGTGGATAACGGGACACTATAGGAGGATGCGGTAACACATGATGCACAAAACCTAATTGTCTGACGTAACGTTCATACAGGGTGTTTCAAAAATGACCGGTATATTTGAAACGGCAATAAAAACTAAACGAGCAGCGATAGAAATACACCGTTTGTTGCAATATGCTTGGGACAACAGTACATTTTCAGGCAGACAAACTTTCGAAATTACAGTAGTTACAATTTTCAACAACAGATGGCGCTGCGGTCTGGGAAACTCTATAGTACGATATTTTCCACATATCCACCATGCGTAGCAATAATATGGCGTAGTCTCTGAATGAAATTACCCGAAACCTTTGACAACGTGTCTGGCGGAATGGCTTCACATGCAGATGAGATGTACTGCTTTAACTGTTCAATTGTTTCTGGATTCTGGCGGTACATCTGGTCTTTCAAGTGTCCCCACAGAAAGAAGTCACAGGGGTTCATGTCTGGCGAATAGGGAGGCCAATCCACGCCGCCTCCTGTATGTTTCGGATAGCCCAAAGCAATCACACGATCATCGAAATATTCATTCAGGAAATTAAAGACGTCGGCCGTGCGATGTGGCCGGGCACCATCTTGCATAATCCACGAGGTGTTCGCAGTGTCGTCTAAGGCAGTTTGTACCGCCACAAATTCACGAAGAATGTCCAGATAGCGTGATGCAGTAATCGTTTCGGATCTGAAAAATGGGCCAATGATTCCTTTGGAATAAATGGCGGCCCAGACCAGTACTTTTTGAGGATGCAGGGACGATGGGACTGCAACATGGGGCTTTTCGGTTCCCCATATGCGCCAGTTCTGTTTATTGACAGAGCCGTCCAGGTAAAAATAAGCTTCATCAGTAAACCAAATGCTGCCCACATGCATATCGCCGTCATCAATCCTGTGCACTATATCGTTAGCGAATGTCTCTCGTGCAGCAATGGTAGCGGCGCTGAGGGGTTGCCGCGTTTGAATTTTGTATGGATAGAGGTGTAAACTCTGGCGCATGAGACGATACGTGGACGTTGGCGTCATTTGGACCGCAGCTGCAACACGGCGAACGAAAACCCGAGGCCGCTGTTGGATCACCTGCTGCACTAGCTGCGCGTTGCCATCTGTGGTTGCCGTACGCGGTCGCCCTACCTTTCCAGCACGTTCATCCGTCACGTTCCCAGTCCGTTGAAATTTTTCAAACAGATCCTTTATTGTATCGCTTTTCGGTCCTTTGGTTACATTAAACCTCCGTTGAAAACTTCGTCTTGTTGCAACAACACTGTGTTCTAGGCGGTGGAATTCCAACACCAGAAAAATCCTCTGTTCTAGGGAATAAACCATGTTGTCTACAGCACACTTGCACGTTGTGAACAGCACACGCTTACAGCAGAAAGACGACGTACAGAATGGCGCACCCACAGACTGCGTTGTCTTCTATATCTTTCACATCACTTGCAGCGCCATCTGTTGTTGAAAATTGTAACTACTGTAATTTCGAAAATTTGTCCGCCTGAAAATGTACTGTTGTCCCAAGCATATTGCAACAAACGGTGTATTTCTATCGCTGCTCGTTTAGGTTTTATTGCCGTTTCAAATATACCGGTCATTTTTGAAACACCCTGTAGAGAAGAGTATTTTCTATCACACCATTTATAGATAAGCAAATTGTTTTTTGAAACTTGTGGTAAGGTCTTATGGGACCAAACTGCTGAGATCATCGCTCCCTAGGCTTCCGCACTTTAACTTACGCTAAGGACAACACGCACTCCCATGCCCGAGGGGGAACTCGAACCTCCGGTGGAGGGAGCCGCGTGGACCGTGACAAGACGCCCGAGACCATGCGACTACTCCGCGCGGCTATAGATAAGCGTTGCTGGAAATGCATCTCCACAAAAACGTGTATGATTTCATTGGACTCCGATGTGAGTTACGAGTGTTATTGATTCATACGCTGTACAGTGCCTGTTTTATTCCGAATGACGATGCAACGTTCCTTCGGGCATGTATACGTGTCCAAAGGACACAGGCAGTGCAATGTCGTATTTATCCGCGGACACCTGGCACGCGACTTTCAAGTAAAATTTCTCACCTGTACTTCAATATACATAATGTATATACGAGTACAGTCTGTAAACACATACTTTGACGACATACGGAAGTTTGGGTCTGGCCGTAAGTGGTGCTCAGGTAGCCTAATCGTCCTGTTTCTCTTGTTTCTCTTTTTAGTTAATAAAAAGAAAATAAATAACAAATAGTTGTAGTCACCGACAGGAAATGGATTTTTTATTTTTTTTATTTTTTACATAGCGATAGCCATGTAGTATGGACTCCTAGTCTGTTTCATTTCTTTTGCGTAGCAAGTTGTAAGGGTCTAAAAAAAATTAAAAAATTATGAATAACCTGTCAATACCAAGTGAGGGACCAGCACAGTGACATGCCTGGGAGGGGGGGGGGGGGTGGGAGGGGGGATGGAGGAAGGAGGAGGGGCGAGAGAGATTACCGCTAGACCTCGGGATTTGTCCCCTATCCACCTCGTCTCCACCCAGCCTGAAGCTGACTTGTCCGTTCTTTCCTCCCGAAAAAAAAAGTGGACAGTGTAGCTGTCGGTCAATAGCGGGGTCTCTGAAAAAAGTGGCATGTCAGAGTTCACTGGTTCAAACCCCAGCATCTCCACAGTATTTTATTGTTATTTAATACGTCATCTGAAGAGGTTTCCTGGTACGTTGAAGAATCAAACAGGGATATCTGTTTTCTCAGAGAGTGAATAGCGGTCCTCATGGCAGAAAACTGTAGGTGTTCTGTTTTGTTTCCACTAAATTATCAATGTAAAACTCGTTTGCTTGACCTCTCAACCCAAATCTACTATTTCGGGGCAGTTCAAAAGGCAGACGACAGGAAAAAAAGGTAAGTCGATGCCTCAGTACAAGCGTTAAATCTAGGTTCGAATCCCACTCTGACACAAAATTTCATCGTCGTCATTCCATTATACAGCTAATGGTTGTCCATATTTGCAACTTAGAATACATGTCACGTGTTGTTAATCCATTCACGAATGCAGTGGGTTATTTAGTAAGCAGTATTACTGGGATTACTTGACGATTTGCAATTAACGAATGCCACAATTTGTCTTCTTTCAATTCTTCCTCGTTAGTGTTGAATCTGCTGCAAATGATCGAAACAGATGCTGTGCATACGTAATTCCTGCCATATTCTTGTATGTGGTACGCGTAGAAATTCTGCGCGTGCATCTCGAATGACTACGTTCTGTGACTACGTTCTGCTAACTGAATTCTGTCTTCTACTTCATTCACTTCCTGTTCAGTTGGACGTTCAGATGGTATTTGACAGCTGATGACTGCGCCAGTCTCACGCAGATTATTAAAATCACGAATAAACATTCTTGCATCTGCTACTGTGAAGTTAGGAGACCGTCTGTCGTATTTTCTGCAA
Organism: Schistocerca piceifrons; assembly: GCF_021461385.2. Lineage (NCBI taxonomy): Eukaryota > Metazoa > Arthropoda > Insecta > Orthoptera > Acrididae > Schistocerca > Schistocerca piceifrons. Next base: position 217,721,529 of record NC_060139.1, on the reverse strand, counting down.
GCAGCAGAAGCAGCGTTTCCTTAAAAAAAATCTCAAATCGGCATAATGAGGATTTTCAAATACGTGCGGACTGCTTAAGATTGTAGATCAAGGTATAAATTGTTTTTAGGGAGATTTTTTTCATTCATGTACAGTGTGTCATAAATGAGAAATTATGTCAAAAATGGTTCAAATGGCTCTGAGCACTATGGGACTTAACTTCTGAGGTCATCAGTCCCCTAGAACTTAGAACTACTGAAACCTAACTAAACTAAGGACATCATACACATCCATGCCCGAGGCAGGATTCGAACCTGCGACCGTAGTGGTCGCGCGGTTAAAATATGTCAAAACCGTGATTTACAGCATGGGTTTATGGCGCATCTGATCACTCGGATACAATCGATGTGACACTATATTAGTTACCGACGGAAGAGGGTCCTAATAGTTTCGAATGTATCACAGAGGGCATAAGTTCAACTAAAATTCTTTTCTCAACGAGAGCTCTCTACGTCACATGGTTCGTGAACGGTAAACAGTCTGAAAATACTCGCTTGTCTCGCTTCTGCTTAAATTGTCACTACGCTTGTTTTTCTGTTTTTTCTTTTTTTTATATATACGAAGTAAAACGTGAGTGCTTGAAAATGAGAAACAGACATATTTTATGGACAGCAAAGTTTCTAAAAGTAATGCCAATCGTTCATAAAACCTTTCGACTGGTTAGCGGAAGCCAATAATCGACATAACTTGGAATATCGAAATGACAGTGATTCGAAATCGCCGAAAATAAAGCCAACTGTAAGGTGCTAGCATTGCCGATTAAAGGTTTGCTCAACTTCAATAAGGACAGATGTCGGAGGAAACTATGTCATGAAATACACATAAAATTACATTAAACATTTTTGTATCTGGCGAGTCGCAGTTTTTTCTAATATACAAATTAATTGTGGGTTTTGGTGCTTGTTTTCATAACGAATTTTCGGTCGAAAAATTGACTTCTATTTTGTTAAAAAAGCATTTCTTTTAAATACCACGACGGACTACGCTAGACAGTATATCAGTTTCAAAGCAGTTTTTAAAATTTGGTTCTAGGTTGAAAAACGTGGCGTTCAGGCCTCCCACCAGCCGCCCTCGCACTCCGCGAAGGCCTTTCGTCGATGTCGTGCAGTTTCCTTTGGGTGCAAGATTTTTACTCAAAAAACACATATTACGATTTCAATGGCGTATAATAAAGGCCTAAGGTTAGTTATGTTATATGTAAACTCAAGCACAACTTCACAACCTTAACTTCAAACGAAGAGGACAATCGAAAAATAAACCCACGCCAAATGAAAACATTTCTGTAACGAAGAAAAATGAACAGACTTTATATGGGATGTTTTATTCGAATTACTCTACTACTGCCACCTCATAAAATGTTTACCATCGCGTCTGGAACACCCTTCCAGAGAATGTAGGATGTCGAAATCGCGCAGAGGCGAGAATATCACCGTAGGATAGTAAAAAGGTGAACTGCATCAAATCAGGTAAAAAACTGACAAGGAACTTCTTGGATGAGATACGACAAATGACCCTATGATGTTTATGACATTCGATGCCCCACATATTGACTACAATGGAACCACAGTATTGGCTGTTAAAGGTAACAGGGGGCGGAACTGGAGGTATCCATTGATGAACACAGCATGAGGCTGTGGAGCGTAGTTGAACTACGTAGTCGACGAGTAACTCACAACATTGCTACAGTGCTAGTGGTGTTGATACAAAGCAGAGCAACGGCAACGATAAACAAAGCAAACATTGTGTTATATCTCCGACAATAGTTGCTGACGTTGACGTTTCGTCGGAAAGGTACCCAAGGAATATCTCACAGTGAGAAAGAAGTGGCAGGTGAAATATTAGCGTTTCTGCAAGATGAGTCAGTGGAATGTGTGGTGCCGTATACGCACGGCTCTGTGGACATGGTACATGAAGAGTATAATTATGACGATAAGTGCTTGACAAGTTAAAATGATACTGTAATAGGTGTCGAGCCATGTGGTTCATCCTTGTCGGACAGGGAGCCACAAATCGCGTCTCCAGTGAAATGCAGTAAAGAACAATCGTTGTTCAAAGAACGGGTAGTAAACATAATTACGTTCGTGGAAGAATATCCGCAGTATAGTAAAAAAAAGTGTTATGAAAAGATTTCGAATACGTCAACAACAATATGACCGTGTAGTGCACAAGGAAAACTACGGATATTGAAGGGAGGATAGCCTCACTTCTTACAAAAACTAGTTTTTGTGCGTTTCAAGGATGCTCGATACAACTTACGGGATGTGCATGAGAGTGACCTACTATGTTAAGCATATCAAAATTGCGCGCGACATTGGTTACAGTGATTGTTGCATAACTTCAAACTTTGCAACAGAGCTGGAAGACGTAACACAACGAAATTTAAAACAAAGGGTCAACTTGACAATGTACAACAAACTGTGGAACCGCCTGAAAATTTGTGGAGGAGATAAAAAAAAGTTATCTCATCGCTCAACAAGAAATTTCTTTTCAACTCCGACAAACGGGATTTGAAGAGGAAATGCATATGAAAGGAACCCTCGAAATTACAGGTACCAAGAGATTTGTATCAAGATCAGCTAACATCGACCCCTTACACATTCGTATACAGTTACGCCGCCTGCTAACCTGGATAGTAAATTGTCTGGGAAGTTATTTATTGTGATGTCAGAAGTTGGAGGTGCTCTGTCCCCTTCGATTTTTTCTCGTGTGTGTGATCTTGCAAGGGCAGTAGGAAATGTTTACGTGACAGGAAGCAAAAGTGGGAAAATAGGTGTGAGAGAACTACAAGTATTGTATGAACACTGCCTTTGGCTTTTGCTTGAGTCCTATTCTGCGTATAACAATCATAGTCCTTTATAGCAAACTACCCCTCCTGAAAGGTTTGTGACATTGCAGTTCATATCACCTGGAACCACTGAACTAATTCAACCTCTGGATGTTCGTTTTTTTTTCGTGTCTTTAAAACATATTATTGCACTAGCTGCAGCTACACCTTAAAGGATAGACAGTTTCACGATAACTTCCACGACAGACTATTTCGCATTCGCTTACATGCCGCACATTCCATCAGTTTTTATCACCCAGTTACACCAATATGACTCTATACGCATTCTTCGGGAGTGGATACCTAGCTGATTGTCCTGCATGATTTGTAAGTCCCGAAGAGTCCGCCTTCGTTCTTGATGTTGCGAACGCTTGTGATCACTTGGTGCGGCCTTTTTCTTTCGGTGTTTATGGTGGAAGTTAGTGGTTTGTTTTGTTTTGCACTTTTCTTCAATGTCGACTATGTCCATTTTGTAAAGTGTTGTACATTTTTCCCTGAGAAAGTTAATCTCTACACCTCCCGGACACCCATTTCCTGCCGCCCTCCTGACGCACATGGTGAGTCATTACTAGTTAATATTTTTCCTGTCACAACTGTTAATACAGTACTTTCGAATGAGCCTTACTAAAAATTGAATTTGCGATCTTGCACTCAAGGGGTTCCTTGTGGGAGTTACAAAAGAGGAAACTTTAGCAACGTAGAATCTCCACAGAGTTTCCTCAGAAATAGAGTGAAATGGAAATTTTCGGCACACTTGTAGGACAGTTTCCTTCACCACACACACACACACACACACACAAGAGACAGAGAGAGAGAGAGAGAGAGAGAGAGAGAGAGAGAGACGTGAAAGATGTACGTTGATAATGTGTAGCAGTAGGAAGGCTGGGTGTAACCAGAGCGATCCTAGTGCTGGGCTGAACTTGGGAAGGCGGATTGAGTGAAAAAGCCGCTAGCATCGTTAAGCTGTGCGTCGCGCGTCGCCATCTTGCGTGATGGAGTGTGCGCGGCGACGCATGAATAATTCAGCATCCGGCAGCCACCACGAGCCACGGGCCTAGCGCTCAGGCCCCTGGCTTCCTCCGCCTTCCAAATCCCTGCCCCTCCCCAAATTATTCCACGGGGAAGACCCTCTTCTGCATGTACCTCCTTCACTCTCCACTAGATACCAGTAAAGTCTGTGTTTACACTTGAGACAGTAAGAATAATATAAAGTGAGGGAGCTGGATGAATAAAATCGTTCTTCTTTAGGAAAGGTAATCATGAAGGCTCAAGCAAAGTCAGATGCATACTAACTGATCTTAACCCTCCAGTGATTGACTCTACATTATTACAGCTGTCTTTCAAATGCCGGCCGCGGTAGTCTAGCGGTTCTAGGCGCTCAGTCCGGAACCGCGCGACTGCTACGGTCGCAGGTTCGAATCCTGCCTCGGGCATGGATGTGTGTGATGTCCTTCGGTTAGTTAGGTTTAAGTAGTTCTATGTTCTAGGGGACTGATGACCACAGATGTTAAGTCCCATAGTGCTCAGAGCCATTTTTTTGTCTTTCAAATGGCAACTTGCAAAGATTCAGCTACACTGTGTAAGCTAACTATGCTGCTTCGTATTGTTTTGAGTATGCCCTACTTGAAAGGAAGCTTTCAGAAAAATATCCTAAGCAAGTGCGCTGTTTTATACAAAGCGTAGTTCCAAGGAATATTTTGAAAAGAATATTCCAGAACTGACAGTTCTTGCTTTACACGACAGAAAGAATTAACAGCATAAATGAATATTTGAGTGAATTTTATGATCACAGCTATTTGTAGCAGATTCATAATGTGATTCAAAGAATATATAGCTAATTTCCTATGATTGTGAATCAGGTGCAAGGAACAGATTAGGCTCCATCTGACAACCTAACACATTAGTACTTAAAATCTGAAATATAAAGATTCAGAGTAACAATGTCAAAAATAATATGACAGCAGCAAGCATTCTTGGAATTTCCACGCTGTCATTTACCTTGGAACCTGTCAATGGAAATAAATACAAAAAGGCTTCCGCTGACTGCAGTTCTGAAAAAGTATGCACTGAACGAAGTTTGGGCTCACACTGATACATCGCTGCTAGAGGCAGAGGGTGGATGAGAGTTAATCAATGCTTGATGTTAAGTACAGACTGCAGAATGCATACAAGGAACTATCAATGGCAGTGGAATGTATGTAAATCATAGATGCTGTTGTTCAGTAAATGACTTTTTTGATGCAAGCCATACACGTTGATAATAAAAAAAAGTACAGTTGTCCATTCATGGACCACGTGGCATATTCGGCCACCACATAATAAAGAATTAAGCAAAGAAGGTTACTAGACAATTAGAAACTCTTGAAATCATTTAAATAAACGAGACTGTGAAGTAGTCAATGTACCTATTGTTCGGATGTGTTAATGAATAACTGATCCTATACCAAGTGGATCAAAGGTATCTACCTCTCTTAACAATGAACGCTAAGCATAATCGTGAGTGAAGTCACATTACAGATCTGAAAGTAATGGAAAGCAGTATTGCAGCCATCAACTGAATGCTAGCATCAAGTGTAAGCTAATCGCTACGAATAGTAAAATTATCTAGTGATGTGTCCAGGACATTTGAGGCATGTCTCGCACCATATAGCAAGAATGTAATGTGGTGATGGTTTTCATTACATCATATGTCCTGCTTCATTTTATCCTCTGATCAATTTTGTTGTTATGCTGTTTTCTCTGTAATACTTTTTTTACATCCCCTACATAGTCACATTACTCGACTGCCAATTTCTTACAAATTTCCGTATTGAAGACGGAGATGTGAATGTTGTAGAATATATAATATTTTGTACAATCAGTTTTTTTCTGTAGGATAAAATTTTGGAAAAACAGTGATATTAAAATTTTAATTCAGTTATGCAATTTTGATTACACAGTAGAAGTTTTACATTTAAACTTTTAAAGGTCTGGAAAATAATTTAACTTTAACGCAGCGTGGTACCTCTTCCCGTAAGGATTTATTTCGCTGAGTCCCTGAACCATCAAGACGCTTGATTTTGGTGAATCCCTCGACGCTCAACATCAGGGAGACTGATTTCGGTGTGCGACATTACAGTGCCTGTGTTATTCCGAATTACGATGCAAACGTCCCTTCGGACATGCATATGTGTCTGAAAGAACAGGCACTGAGGTGACCCGAAGTGGCCGTGCGGTTAAAGGCGCTGCAGTCTGGAACCGCAAGACCGCTACGGTCGCAGGTTCGAATCCTGCCTCGGGCATGGATGTTTGTGATGTCCTTAGGTTAGTTAGGTTTAACTAGTTCTAAGTTCTAGGGGACTAATGACCTCAGCAGTTGAGTCCCATAGTGCTCAGAGCCATTTGAACCATTTGAACTGAGGTGACTACAGCCATTATCAAATACGTGAGATGCATTCACAGTTCCAAATATGGACAACCATCAACTATACAATGGAATGACGACAAGGAAAATTCACGCCGTATCAGGACTCGGTTTCCCGCTTATGGCAAGCGGTCGCTTTGCTATTTGGCTATCCGTGCACGACTCACAGCCAAACCCAAACTTCCATATGTCGTCAACTACTTGCCTAGAACCTGTAGTCGTACATCCATTATGTATACTCCCATGCAAGGAAGAGACATTTTACTTGAAAGTCGCTTGCCCGGTGTCGGTGCATAAAAGCATTCTGCAGTACCTGTGTTACTTGGAATTACGATGCAATGCTCCTTCGGATACGCATGCATGGAAGTTAGAGTCTTGTGAGTCGTGGTAGGGAGGCCAAATGCTATCAGCTCGGTAGCTCAGCGTGACCTGCCCTCTGTAATAAAAAAAGCTGAGGGAATGGAAAGTTGATGTTTTCAAAGGGGATTTGTGTCTCTGCTGCTGCTGCCATTGCTGAAACTGGCCACGCCTAATCCCCTCACCACGCATGGAGGTCAGGTTTTATTTTCAAATCGATAACGCCCTTTTTGATTGCAGTCTCTGATACTACGCAAAAAGGGAACAGATACGTTTCGTCGAAATAATTCTTTCCATTCGTGTCAGGTGGCACTGTAATCAGCACGGTAGTTACGTCGGTTGGATGGTAGAACACACAGAAATCATGAAACGCATTCACAGTTGCGAATGCGGACAACCATCGGATGTATAATGGAATAACGACAGTCAAAATTCGTGCCGGAGAGGGACTCGAAACCGGATATACAGCTTATCGCGAGCGGTCGCCATACAATTTTTAAAAAAATGTCATTCTGTTCATTACTGTTTGTTGCATTTGTTGAGGGCGGACGTTCCACGACACCTGTTCAAGTTCATCGTCGATCCATTCAAAAATGGTTCAAATGGCTCTGAGCACTATGGAACTTAACTTCTGAGGTCATCAGTCCCCCCCCCCCCCCCCCCCTCCCGAGGCAGACTTCGAACCTGCGACCGCAGCGGTCGCGCGGTTCCAGACTGTAGCGCCTAGAACCGCTCGTCCACTACAGCCAACGATGCTGTCAGGAGTCGTGTGTGCGATGAAATACGCTGGTTCGTGTTAGGGAGGGTACTGGACTTAGGTACTCCTAGTAGGTGTGGTAGCCACATTGCGCAACCGCCTAGTAAGCAGGAGACCCGGGTTCAGGTCCCAGCCGTGGCACAAATTGTAATTCATTGCTTCAGTTTATATCTTATCAGATTCCCAGTGAGTTTTGGCCACTCAGTTTGTAACACCTTGTCGGTTTCCGTGTTGCAGGTGTGGTTCCAGAACCGGCGCGCCAAGTGGCGCAAGAAGGAGCACACGAAGAAGGGCCCGGGCCGGCCGGCGCACAACGCGCACCCGCAGACGTGCAGCGGGGAGCCCATCCCGGAGGAGGAGCTGCGGCGCAAGGAGCGCGAGCGGCGCGAGAAGAAGCTGCTCAAGTCGCTGGAGCGCCAGCAGCGCAAGCTGGCCGCCAAGGGCGTCGCCGTCGACCTGGACACGCTGCGCCGAGAGTGGGAGGCCCAGCAGCAGCAGCAGCAGGCGGGCGGCGGAGGCTGCCGCAAGGTGGCGGGGGCGGCGGCGGCCGCGGCGGCGGCGGCAGCGGCAGCTGTCTCGCGCCACCAGCTGCTGTCGGCGCACGACTCGTCCAGCTGCTGCAGCAGCACAAACGCCTCCACGGCGACGGCCCGCGACGTCGAGATCGACGTGGTGGGCGACCCCTCCGAGGACGAGGCGGCCGCCCACGCAGACCAGCCGCAATTCGACTCCCCTAACTCCCACGCCACCCGGCCGGAAGACTACGGCTCCTTCCAGCCGTTCCAGCATCAGCAGTTCCACCACCACCAGCAGCCGCTGGACGTCCCCAAGTCGCCGTCACCGCCCGCGTCCAGCGACGCGGCCAAGCAGCGCAGGCCCAACCCGTTCAGTATCGAGTCGCTGCTGTCGCGACCCGACGACCGACACCAGCGGCACACGCCACCGGCGCCGACGCCGCCCCCACGCGACGCCGGGACGCTGTGCAGGCCGGCGCCCGTCTCGCTGAGCGGCGGCGTCCTCATCGGCAGCAGGACGCCGCCCACCGGCTGCTTCAGCCACCTCATCACTGGCTAGCGACGCGCTGGCCTCTCCACCAGCGCACATCGACACCTGTTCTGTCTGACAGACATCAGCTATCGCTGTAGCTTCCAGACTAACATCTAATCGGACCTCGAACATCGTATGCATCTTTTGAAATCGAAAAATCTGAGCTATGCGTCTCCTGAAAACTGGAGTTATGTCATGAAACGATGGTCTGGTTTTTGCTTACGAGAAGGTGCTGATAAATCTTTAGCTGTAGACATAGCTTACTGGTCATCGAAGTTAGGCACTATTGGGCATAGCTAGCACAGCACGGGTCTTCCGAGCACCGTTGACAAGCAGGATGCACTCAGACCTTATGAGGCCAATTGAAGAGCTGTTGACTTAGAAGTCGCAGATCTGACAACAGATGGAATAGTGGTGTGCTGATCACATGCCCCTCACATGAGTATCCAGCGGCGCCTGTGATCTAGGGATGACACGTCGGTCGGTCGATAATGTTGGGCCGTCTGAGTCCTCTTCCGATGGATTCAAAGTTCTAGAGTACTGGACGTTTCGATCCCTCTGCTTGGACCATCTTCAGCATCCACTCTGCAATCAGCGAATTCAGAATAATCCTAAGGATTAACACTTCGTTTCCGTTAATACGAGGTGTATGAGAAAAGTAATGAGGCAGATTCTTTATCTACCAAAGTTTTTATTTTTTTCCAAACAAGAGAATTGTCCCCTTCAAAGCAGCTCCCTTAAGCAGCTAGTCACCAGCAGAATTGTTGTTTCCAAGCTTGGGTACAGCGGTGAAAGGCTTCAACTGGTAGTGCCTTCAACATGTCGGTCACATTCTTTTGAACGTCCTGCAGAGTCACAAAATTTTGTTCTTTTAAGACATTTTTCAGTTTCGGGAAAAGAAAAGAGGTCACAGGGACTGAGATCAGGTGAATAGGGGGACAGTGGAACAACAAAAATTCTTTTTGAGGTCATAAATTCCGTGTTGAAAGTGACCATGCGTCATGAGGGGTTTTCGTGATGGCGTATCTACTTTCCTGCAATGTCCAACCTCACTCGATTCACCATTTTCCTTAGCCTTTCAAGGACATATTTATGAAACATTTGGTTGACAGTTTGTCCTGGAGGAACATATTCTTTATGCTAACTGGTCAAGAAAGGTAACTGGCATTGTTTTGATCTTTGATTTGCTCATTTGAACTTTTTTCAGTCGAGGAGATATCTCAGTGTACCTCTCCTCACTTTGCCACTTTGTCTCAGGATCATACTCAAAAATTCACAGTTCATCACCTGTGATCATACGACTGATGCATTCGAGGTCACTGGCAATTGTCTCAAGATGATCAGCGCATACGTTTCTTTGATTGTCTTTCTGCCCCGCTGTTAGGTTTTTTTGTCACCATTTTGGCACAAATCTTTCGCATGTGAAAAATTTCGGTGAAAATTTGTCATATGGTGAAAGATTTTTTTCAGATTTATTTGATTTAAGTACAGCAGTCAAGCCAGGGACCTAGAAACGACAGAGAGGCTTTGTCCCACTGTAGCCCTCAGTAGTTCACATCCTCACAACAGGCCACAGCAGTCCACCGACCCCACCGCCGTGCCACACCGAACCCAGGGTTATTGTGCGGTTCGGCCCCCAGTGGTTTTTGAAGTTGGAAGTCTCCCTGAGCAAGGTTTATCTTCTCCATGTTCTCGGTTTTCCAAAAACGATTTGTCCCAACGAAAAACTTGTGCTCTTGATGTTCCCCATAGACCTTCCAAAAGTCACATTAGAGAGTTCTAGAAGTTTAGTACAAAACTTGATGGCATGACTTTGCTCCAAGTTCCACTCCTCCATTTTCATAACACACAACAAAAACATAACTCCTCAAATGGCGCTCTCAGAATTCATGTGATGGGTGTAAGGAGCTGAAACTCGGACTGAGCATCTAGAAGGAATGAACACATCGCTCTACTCTAACAGAATAACACAGTGTTGCCAAATCGCTCGCTGTGTTGTTTGGCTCATTACTTTTCTCACGGAAATATCTTTGTCTATTAGTGTTTCTCGTTTTTGAAATCTGCCTTACGCAAAACAATATTTATTTTTATTCGCCGAGGCAGGTTTCGACAACTATGTGTTATCTTCTATGGGTCAGAATTATTTCTGTAAAGTATAATACAAAATTTATACTTGTTTACCTATTGCAGGTCTAAAAATTATAACATGTGCATTTTGTTTGGTTTGTTTTGATTGCTCGCCTGAAAGTTACATTGAAAGTGAAAATGCATTTCTACAGATCGATCTTTGCGCTCTTTGTTGTCATTTTGGCTGCATGTCACTGAAAAGTAGTCATGAAGAAAGTTCGTGCATTTTTGTGACACACAGAAGATGACACAGATCTCGAAACATGTCCGGGTGAATAAAAAGAAACAGCGTTTTGCATCAAGTGGATAAAAAATAAACAAGTTCTGTGTCGCAAACACGGAAAAACGTCAAGAGGAGTTTCCGACCTGAGCAAGATGAGTCTTTGTCTCCAAACTTACACTGTCGAAGTCTTCCACCTGTTACGTATGTGCAGTGGAGGTATTCATAATAATACTAGGTATTGGTGGGTCACTTTTTATACACATTTTCATGGTCATGTTATAGGTCCTCATCTCAATTTCGGTTAGAATGGAAACCCAGTTTACATCCCTGTCATTTTCCAAGTTTCAATGTTCATGAAATTGGGTAACCGCATATTCAAATGTTTTCTGTCGCTCAACTGATTATTGATGAATGTTTTACTCCCTGCTACGCAAAGCAAGGCCAACGCAGGTAGAGTCGCTGTGGTATTGGTGATGGAGATTCTTCAGTCTTCCAGCGATAACTTATTAAATGCCGTTCACACATTCCGGGACAGCTGTACGATTGCCATTTCAACAAGCAGTTAATCTCAGCAGGTCAATGGCCCATCTATGTCGACGCATTTCTGTGAAGGAGTGTAGGATTGAGAATTGAAGCCTAACAGCTCTGTAGCATCATCATGAATATCTTTCTCTATCTTTTTACTTTTAAGCACTTGGCCGCCACCCTTCATTTTATTCCGTACGAACTCAGCGTGAGATGTCAACTGTATTTGACTTAAAATCAAGAGAGTGAGTAATTGTGACAGTGAGGTGAGACTTTCGTATAGCAAAGATATAGAAAATCTAAACAAGATACTGCATTACCTTTTCGTAACCTTTTACAAAAAAAGTCTACACTACAGATATATCAGCACCGGCTTATGGGATCTAGACTTCTTCTAGCGACATTCCAAACTGACGTGTACTCCAGAAATCACCGAAAGCTTCGATGGACGCCTATAGTGCAGCAAAGATGGAATTACATCCTACCTGGGATGGTTACGTAACGTTACATGAACAGTCTTGAATGTAGACGTCCGATCAAACGTACTACTTAGGCCAGATCCGTTCTCCAAAAGAATCCTTCGACCCATAAGTGTAGTCCTGCGAATTTAGTTGAAGGCTTTTTGTTGATATTCGAAAGTGTAAGACATCAAAACCATACTGTGACCGGAGTGGTAGTGCTGCAGGATAGCCTTTGTGCAATTAAGTGTTTGAGAAAAGAAACGGACTTCAGCATTGAACTTGTTCCTGAAATGTGCCCAGATGGCTCAGAAGGTTCGAAATTACCTGAGGCAGGCGAAACTAAACCTTCTGTTCAGGAAAACCAATATTTTACAGAGATTCAGTACTTAAAATTGACAATGGTAACAATAAAAGTAGAGAAAGAAGGAAGCAGGATATCAAACGTAGTGACACCTTTTAATCGAAGAGTGTGCGGTAAAAGTGAAACGGAGAACACAGCTTACTGAGATATTTCCTGATATTGAAGCAATAATCAGTGTTGAAATAAAATTTTTGCTTTCATTTGCCTATGAACTCTGTGAAGCGCTGAAATGTATATATACTATATGTGCTGTGACATGTACGTGTGCCCGAAATTTGTTGATCTAGTGTTAACGAAAACTGTAAATGGCTGTTAAATTCATTAACTTCTTCTCCATATGAAAAGTTGGAGCTGAGAAAAACCAAATGAAATTTGATCTAGCTTTTCATAACTTGTACATATGAAACCTTTAATATTTATTCTTTAACAATGGTTTCAGCCTGTCTGCGAGACTACTACAATGAATCATTGTAGAGGCAACTGTTTCAGTCATTTTCAGTTTTACTGTTGAGAACTTAACACTGAAATGCTAATAGAATGAGACACAGTTTTCCACATTTTCCGATAAAGAGAACCACGTTCTGACCGATTTCGAAAGTGTGATGTTATGAATAGCAGATTCTTATGTTTACCATTGTAGCCCAATAATTTAAGACCTACTTCTAGGCACAACGGCTGTCTAGCTCCCATACTATTCTGTAAAGTCGATAGAGTAATTGTCCATAACAATTTAACAAGACTCTGTATTGTGAATATCAGTTCACTGTAAATGAATCGTATTTATGTTGTGTTATCATTAAGACGGTAATATTTATTTGCTAATCGATGGAATTTTTCATTCGTTATGCCTTACCTGCATTATCCATTCAACAGCACAGCAGTTTCAAGACAGAAAATGTAAATCTACTGCACCGTGAGTATCAAAAATAAGCTAAAAACAGAGTCGACTGCCGGATATTTTCCATTACACTGGAAAATATTCTGAAAGTAAGTGCAGGTCTTAGAATATACTTACAACAAAAACTTAAATACATTTCTTATTTTAATTTGGTTTGGGTTTATTGAACCATACTTGCCAACAGCTTATTACAAATACGAAATCATGGATACACGGAAATCACAACGTAAACAGTTTAAGCTTATTTTAAAAATTCCTTGTAGATACAATAGATAAGCAATCTTGGAGTATCAATTGCAGACAAAATAGAATGCAAGAAAGAAGTCAACATACATTGGATAGCATACATCTGCACATTCAACTGTTTATACTGCTCCACATGGCACACCTATTTCGTATACTAACATTGTTGTGTCACATGAAATAAAAAAGATCTTTGTGTATTTGAGGATATTCATGACACATTGCAACGGGAGCAACTGTCGAAAGTGTCCCCTTTCATCTCACAAGGTTTCATGGTAAACTGTCCGCTGTGTTTCGGAGAAACTGCTGGAAAACAGCCAGGAGGTTAATGTGTCCTTGTCCATTCTTCTGACAGTCGCAGAAAGATTTATCCTTAATGTCTGTCAAATGTGTGAAGGAGTTGAACCATGGTTGGTAAACATTCGCACCGAGGTAGTTACCAACTTCAAGTTCACCCGAAATTTTCGAGACCAGGTGAAGCTTCTAATTTCGGGTTTGGCCATTATGGCAGTGAAAGGCGGCAATTCACCACGTACTCTTTCTTGGCCAGTTCCCATAACTCTGAGGTCTGTAGACCAACGTTCCTTACGGAAACAGAAACAGTGACATCCAAATAAATCTTTAACAACAAAGTCGTGAGGACCAGTGTAATCGCCTACATGACAGAGGCACAAAAAGATGTGTAAGTTTTTCGGCAGAGAATAAAACTGCCTCTCTTATCCTTGTAATAACTGCTACCATTCAAGTACAGCACAAATAATTTCTGTAAACACTCTTCTGCCCTGGTATATTACGTGCATTCAGTCACATCACTCACTCCAAGAGGTAAGAAGAGATCCAGGCCAAGTCCTTATGAAAGGTGCTCATAAGACATCAGAAAACATTGCTGCAGCAACATGAATTTGTAAAGGTGAGGAATACAGTGCGGGGAGATGCCTGCATATATTTCAGGCAAGTGGATGTGAAATGGATGATGATGATGACAGTGATGCTTCTCATGCGGTTCGAAGAACGTTATAGACTTCCAACGTTTGAGACAGATTTGTAACTGGTGGAATGTCTGATTCATAACGCCAACCTCACCTGCATTATCCATTCACAGGGGCAGCTGCTTCAAGACAAAAAGGTAAATGTACTCGTCCGTAAGTATAAAATGTTGATAGCCTCTAAAGGAAATACAGGGTTCATCGCCAAAAATATTCCAAGATGCTACTCCAGGTGGGTAAAAAATAAATGTGCCCAAAGGAAAATACTGAACACGAAAATGAAGATTTGGCCCAGTCTAACTACCCCCTGAAGCAGATCTTAGGATCTCTTAATGGTGATGTTACTTCCTTCTTCTTGCTCTTTAACATATACATTACAAAATATAAATGAACGTTTAAGGGAACTAGTACCTACAAAATATAAATGTTTTTTCTGCTTGTACATTTATTTTAGATTAAAACCCCTTCATATATCATAAATGTTTGCATATCTATACCCAATGGACATAAAGAGATACAAATGAATTCCCTAACTAATATTACTAATCAATTGCCCAAATGTGCCCTTTTATGGCTATGCGATCTAATATAAATGACGCGAGATGGCAGGCATCATCTAGGCACCAAATACTAGGAGACACTATTTTTAAAGATGATCTACAGTGGTGTGCAACCCCAGTGGAAATAAAGTTACGTGATCACAGATATTTAGCTTTATAGCCCTAATAAGCCGAAGCGATTAGCAATATCACCGTATGTACTGTGACCGGTGCGTTGGGGTGATAGTTCTCGTACACGTCTCCGACAACAGAAGAACTCCAGCCACAGAATATGAAAACCAAACTCATTCAAGCACTAGGACGGCATGAGGCGGTCCTCTGACTTGTGTAATTTAATACTGTCTTCTCGTCTCAGTGTGCTACAGACGAGAAACGCCAACTCCCAGCCACACGGATGGAATTCAGATAACGTCTCAATGTGAGTGTAGACAGAAGAAGTGCTCTCAGTCGCTGAACACTGTGTGCTTAACGACGACTCCCTACCCGGAGGCGAAGTCCAGAATCGAATAAGTTCCCAACAGTACAGTGCCTAACTATTTACTGACTACAAAATCTCCTGAGAGCAAAGACAGCAAGCCCGTCTGTACCAACAAAAACTGATACTGAGCGACCGTCAAATGCGGGCACTCAAAACAGAAGACCTCTTTCTCTCCACCGCTGGCTTCCCAGCAAAGCTTGGCTCCTCTCCCTCGTAATTGCAGAAGGCGAATCATATTCTCAAAACCACGGAATATTCTCCTTCTCTACATATTCTTCCGAACCATGACCAACCATACTTTTGTCTTCTATCGTCCAGCACGGATAGTTTGCAAGGAAATGCCTATTCCCGTTAGTTAGGGATTCATACAATGGTACGCTTCTCAGAGTAAAAATGCTCGGAAATAACGCAGCCTGCGTGATTTCTGAGGTAACGCTTCCTCGTTCCTGTCTGTCGCGTCCAAGATTTTCAGAGATTCCGAAGTATTATCCAGTTATTCTTCTGGCCTCACTACATAACTGACCGCCCGCCACTCTATTGTGCTTCAGGGCTCAGTTGCTCTGACCATCTACATTGGACTATTTCCCGTGTTAAGCAGGACCAACGCACCTGTTCGGGCTTTTCCACCCAGGGCCTGAGTCATGCCTGTCGTTTCGTTATGCCTGTCGTTCCAACCTCTGCTAGTATAAGCAATTATTCATTATACTGTTTTGATAATAAAGACAATCCATAGCCTTTCATGCAAATAAGCATTAACAACTGTTTACAAGGTGTACGTGACAATGTCAGTCTTATTTAAATATCCATATATAAACGATGTACAGTCTATCAAATGGTACCTAATCCCGATTGCAAATCACAGCAAAGTATGTAGATGAGTCATTGTAAGGTGTGAAATTATAGCAACCTTACAATACCCCCCCCCCCCCCCAATGAGATATTTTGTGTAGGATGGGGTAATTCTTATAGTATTATCGCACGCAATTCAAAATATTGCAACCATCAATTGTCCGTACAGCCGAACTAATAAGAATATGAGGGAACTATTGCATCATGATATAGTCTTCTAATGTCATTCTATGTTCATTCATGGGCTTACTGCTATAAATTTATTTACTACATGTTTATTATTTAATCTGTCTGTTCCTTATGTTTGGATGATTGCTCCGTGACATGACAACTGGAATATACACTAATACAAAAGATAGTCCACGTTATCGAAAAGAGACTTAACTAACATAACAAATTTTTATGCTCTTTTAAAAAGACTTGAGGCCCATGCTCTCTGTCATTCATCAAAGACACTGGTTGAGGCAAGAAATATTAAAGCATTTCTAATCTTTTCAAAGTGGTCGTCCAATAAATTACAAGTGTTTCATTTACCCTTTAATATGCAATACAAGGAACTACGTCAGTTATTCTAGAGGCTATCTGTTGGTCATTATACACACATCAAAAAAAGTTTTGTATCACCTCGGTTCCGAGAGTTCCGGAACCTGTACAGAAAATTGGAATAGAGATCAACAAAAACATAATTTCCGCCCTTTTTATTGCCCATGAAAACCACACATTGTATCTAGTACCACATATAACGAGACCTTTAGACATGGTAGTCTGTATTGTTGTACACACCAGTACCTCTAATACCCAGTAGTACGTCCTCTTGCTTTGACGCAAGCATACTTTGTGGCATACTATCCACAAGTTCATCAAGGCACTGTTAGTCCAGATTGTCCCACTGCTCAAAGACTATTCGGTGTAGAACCCTCAGAGGGGCTGATGGGTCACGTAGTCCATAAACAGCCCTTTTCCATCTATCCCAGGCGTGTTCGATAGGGTTCATGTCTGGAAAACATGCTGGCCACTCTAGTCGAGCAATGTCGTTATCCTGAAGGATGTCCTTCACAAGATGGGGTCGCGAATTCCAGTCCATGAAGACGAATGATGCTGCAGATATGGTTGCACTATCAGTCGGAGGATGTCATTCACGTCTCGTAGAGAGATTACGGCGCTTTTCATGACCACCAGTGGCATATGTCGTTCCCACATAATGCCACCCCAAAACAGCAGGGAACCCCCACCTTGCTTCACCCGCTGGACAGTGTGTCTAAGGCGTTCAGCCTGCAAACACGTCTCCGACGATTGTCTGGTCGAAGGCATATGCGACACTCATCGGTGAAGAGAACGTGATGTCAGTCCTGAGCAGTCCATTCGGCATGTTGCTGGGCCCATTTGTACCACGCTGCATGGCGTCATGGTTCCATAGATGGACCTCCCCATGGACGTTGGGAGTGAAGTTGCGCATCATGCAGCCTATTGGGCACAGTTTGAGTCATAACACGACGTCCTGTGGCTGCACGGAAAGCGTTATTCAACATGGTGCCGTTGTTGTCTGTGTTCCGCCGAGCCATAACCCGTAGGTAGCGGTCATTCACTGCAATAGTAGCCCTTGGTGGCCTGAGCGAGGCATGTCATCGACAGTTCCTGTGTCTCTGTATCTCCTCCAGGCCTGAACAACATCACTTTGGTTCACTCCCAGACGCCTGGACACTTCCCTTGTAGACAGCCCTTCCTGGCACAAAGTAACAATGCGGATGCGATCCAACAGCGGTAGTGACCGACTAGGCATGGTTGCACTACAGACAACAAGCCCTCCATCCTGGTGGAATGACTCGTACTGATTGGCTGTCAGACCCCCTCCATCTAATAGGCACTGCTCACACATGGTTGTTTACATCTTTGGGCAGGTTTAGTGACACCTCTGAACAGTCAGAGTGACTGTGTCCCTGATACAATATCTATAGTCAACGTCTATCTTCAGGAGTTCTGGGAACTAGGGTGATGCAAGACTTTTTTTAATGTGTTTACAATTATATAAAATTCAGTGAAACATCCTGCGTAATTTTACTTGGTCATATTTATGCTCTTGGCTTGCATTAAATAAAAAAATAAAAAATAAAAAGAAAATTTCACAAACTGATGGTCGAATTCCCTAACGTGTATACTCTTTAAACGTTTGAAAAATCTATTGCTCTAAAGCGTTCTTTGACAGAAACATTTACATTTGTTGTGACAACTAATATTTAATAAGAGTTCGGAGTGGCCACCAATTTTAACTAATGTTCTCATTCACAGTGGATACCAATGGAATATATTAAAACCTTAAAACCCATAGCATCATTATCTAAGAAAACGACAAACAATAATTTTACATAAACAAATACTTAAAAACGTTGAATAACGTAGCATCATTATCAAAGAAAATGACAAACAATATTCTTACATGAATAACAAACAAATATTTTCTTAAGACTACCCTGTAAAATTAGTACATGATGTTAACAAAAATGATAAATATATCAGAAACTGTTAGTTTGTGGGCGTAGCTGTTCAGTATTCATCAAATTATACTCCTTTTTTTTTTTTATCAAGAGTCATACACAGATTCGGAATTCACGACACATTTTCATCTTCATTTGTATGCTGGGGTGGAAGCTACAGTTTTTGTGAGGTTTAGGAAGCGAAAATTGAACAACTGGGCTTTGAAAGTCAGTCTTTGGTTCCTCAGCCCAATGTTGATCCCATCAGGTTACAAGTTTGTTGCAGAGTTGATGATGTGGAAGGATCCTCAGAATACGCAGCAAGGTATGTGGGTGTATGTTTTGAAACAGCCAAGTTGCTGTCGAACTTGCACACAGCATGAGGGAGGTACAGAAAGGTGGGATCTTTATAGGTCAGTTAAAATTGTTCTGCATCGACTAGGAGAAGTGTAATGGTATCTAGTCTTCAGTTCTTCATTTTTCTTTTTTTTTTACTACGTTTTTTTGTGTTCCTACATTTCTGTTCTTCATATCGCTTCTTTCTCTTGTATAAATATTGTGTTTTGGATAGTTATGTCGGTGATTGTGGACATGTAGGTTGTCTGTTTGGTGACATTATACATGGAACTTGAGTCGTTGTGTGTGACCCAGGTTCCTCAGAATCCAGTGCCAGATGCTACAGATTATGATGTTTATCAGTCTCTGTCTGACAGAGAAAACCAGAAGGAAAAGCAAATAGAGTTCACAGCTCTGTACAGCTGTTAGCATTTGTGCTGTAGGATTAACTGTGTGTATCATGTGTACAATTTGCTTATCTCATCTCCATCCTGTAATACAACTGTGGAGACAAATCATTAGTGGCCGTTTTAACACCCATCTTGACCCGACTCAGCAGGGTTGCTGTGGATTGTTGCTTACTACCTTGCTCTGTCATCGCCTGACACCTGAGGTCTTCAGGCAGCCACATTTGAATACGCCAGCTGTTTGCCCAAGTTCACGACATGGCTTCGGTTTACCGATGGCGTCCCTTTGCTTCTACTTTTCTCTGCAGCTGTGCTGTTAGCCACCTGTTCCATCTGAACATCACGTTGTTGGTTCCAGTGTGTCTTGCAAAAGCTTTTTGTGAAACCTGTACCCACTAATACATGCAATTAGTTTCTGATTTACACAAATAATTTAGAATAAATAACACAGAATCATTGACCTGTTTCTGTTGTGAAATACAATTTTTTTAAGATGCACTCATCAGTGTAGTCATTTGTCTTTGCAGATATTATTGTTCTAATTGTACTATCACCCAAGACGCTCATTTACTCTTATTATTCTGATCAAAATTTCATGTACAAAGTTGATGTTAATTATAAAAAATACATTCCTCAACCTATGTAATTTAATTATTAAATACCTATAAAAACATCTTATTCATTAGTTATCCAAATAACAGTAGAATTATGATCATCACCAGATCCCAATGTTAATAACTTCAAATACTGCTGGTTGAACCACTTGTTAAACTACTGGCCAATAGGATGTTTATACTAGTCTAACTACAACCCTGTTCAAAGTACTACACTGTCGTCGGATCTCATGGCTCTTGATATCGTCATGGATGTAATCATGAATATCTGTGAATAGTAAAGTGCACGCCTGCACAAAACATACACAAAGGAGTGATTAGGCGGGCCTCTTCTTCATTCCGTGCTTGGGCTTGCTTCAAATGGTTCAAATGGCTCTGAGCACTATGGGACTTAACTTCTGAGGTCATCAGGCCCCTAGAACTTAGAACTACTTAAACCTAACTAACCTAAGGACATCACTCACATCCATGCCCGAGGCAGGATTCGAACCTGCGACCGTAGCGGTCTCGCGGTTCCAAACTGTAGCGCCTAGAACCGCTCGGCCACTCTGGCCGGCAGGCTTGCTTCCTGTGGACAATCAAAAACTACACAAAAAGTACAGTACAAAATTACTGATACTTTCTTTCATCACAGTGTCACGTACCTTCTGTCATATTTTTACTCAGTATTACCTTCTCTGTCGCTGTACTTTCTCTGGAGCTGCTGCTATTACCTTTATCTGTCGTTAACTCTTCCTTTTATGTTTATAAAGTTACATTTTATTTTACTAGAGGTGCCTGCAAACATGAAGGTTTTAGTGTATTATATAAAATCAGTGCTCATCAACATGACTGCCATGCCCATATGTATTACCCATGATGCCATGCGCTTTGAACGTATAGCATTTCGTACTTTCCTTTATTAATTTTTATGTCTTTATATCCGCTTATTACACGTCCTTTTCATGGTGCTATAACAATTAAACAATATTTCTGTGCGCTCTCTTAACAGACATAAATACAACACTTCCACATACAAATAATGGTGCGCTCTCATGTAGCCACATGGAGCAGGCCATGTAGTGAACACACGTTTCTCTGAAAGGAGACGAATCATACTTGGTCGACGTACCTGCGTGTTACCGCAAACCACTACTAGCATATCAGTCATATATGATCCCATTGCTAAACATGGGAAATAGACACTAATTTCATGAAGCACCTCTAAAGTCTTTTGAAAATGATGACATTCTCCGCCAATATATATACGTTCCACATCAACTGGATAACAAACTTACCTATTCTCACATAGTTACAACATAATTTTTTCAGTACCACACGTTTCTCATTTCTATTTTATTCTTTCATGGACAAATAGCATATATTAAACTACAGACACCTTTTATATTGTACGCTCAGCTTGCTCTGCAGATAGTTATAGCCTACACAAAGAAATACACAATAATTTTATGTTACTCTCGACATCCTTCCGTTTTATGTACTGCAGCACCTCTTTTATCATGATAATAGTACAGAAAATATTGGTAGATCTACATATCCCTTCAGAGCAATAACTTAACTCAATTGCTAACTATACACAATATACTTTATTTTCGCCATAAAAGCTCCTTCAATTCTTAGTACTTATTCCATAAATGGCTTGAGATGGCTCACATGATAGCGTCCCCAAGATTTTCCTTATGTCACAGCCTCGATTTCAACCGCATTTGCGTGCGCTTGTCTTCTTATACGTACAGGGCCGCTACATCTCTTGTAGAACTTTGAAATAGCTTCATTTGTTTTTTGGACTTAACTAAGACTTTTTGTCCAGCTAGAAATTCCCTTACGTGCGCCTTTTGGTCCACGCGCACCTTGCTCTTCTCTCCAGCGACCTGAATACTGCGAAAGATTCCTCCACTATGACTTTATGTTGTCAGCGCGTCTTTTTTGGAAAAATCGATCACTCCTCGAATTTTATCTGGAGAGTCCCTATACTTCAAAACATCACAGGTGGCATTAGTGTAGTAATGTGTGGGAGCTGGTTTATTGTTGTTGTTGTTGTTGTTGTTGTGGTCTTCAGTCCTGAGACTGGTTTGATGCAGCTCTCCATGCTACTCTATCCTGTGCAAGCTTTTTCATCTCCCAATACCTACTGCAGCCTACATCCTTCTGAATCTGCTTAGTGTATTCATCTCTTGGTCTCCCCCTACGATTTTTACCCTCCACGCTGCCCTCCAATACTAAATTGGTGATCCCTTGATGCCTCAGAACATGTCCTACCAACAGATCCCTTCTTCTGGTCAAGTTGTGCCACAAACTTCTCTTCTCCCCAATCCTATTCAATACTTCCTCATTAGTTATGTGATCTACCCATCTAATCTTCAGCATTCTTCTGTAGCACCACATTTCGAAAGCTTCTATTCTCTTCTTGTCCAAACTATTTATCGTCCATGTTTCACTTCCATACATGGCTACACTCCATACGAATAGTTTCAGAAATGACTTCCTGACACTTAAATCAATACTGGATGTTAACAAATTTCTCTTCTTCAGAAACGTTTTCCTTGCCATTGCCAGCCTACATTTTATATCCTCTCTACTTCGACCATCATCAGTTATTTTGCTCCCCAAATAGCAAAACTCCTTTACTACTTTAAGTGCCTCATTTCCTAATCTAATTCCCTCAGCATCACCCGACTTAATTAGACTACATTCCATTATCCTTGTTTTGCTTTTGTTGATGTTCATCTTATATCCTCCTTTCAAGACACTGTCCATTCCATTCAACTGCTCTTCCAAGTCCTTTGCTGTCTCTGACAGAATTACAATGTCATCGGCGAACCTCAAGGTTTTTATTTCTTCTCCATGAATTTTAATACCTACTCCGAATTTTTCTTTTGTTTCCTTTACTGCTTGCTCAATATACAGATTGAACAACATCGGGGACAGGCTACAACCCTGTCTTACTCCCTTCCCAACCACTGCTTCCCTTTCATGTCCTTCGCCTCTTATAACTGCCATCTGGTTTCTGTACAAATTGTAAATAGCCTTTCGCTCCCTGTATTTTACCCCTGCCACCTTTAGAATTTGAAAGAGAGTATTCCAGTCAACATTGTCAAAAGCTTTCTCTAAGTCTACAAATGCTAGAAACGTAGGTTTGCCTTTCCTTAATCTTTCTTCTAAGATAAGTCGTAAGGTCAGTACTGCCTCACGTGTTCCAGTGTTTCTACGGAATCCAAACTGATCTTCCCCGAGGTTGGCTTCTACTAGTTTTTCCATTCGTCTGTAAAGAATTCGTGTTAGTATTTTGCAGCTGTGACTTATTAAGCTGATAGTTCGGTAATTTTCACATCTGTCAACACCTGCTTTCTTTGGGATTGGAATTATTATATTCTTCTTGAAGTCTGAGGGTATTTCGCCTGTTTCATACATCTTGCTCACCAGATGGTAGAGTTTTGTCAGGACTGGCTCTCCCACGGCCGTCAGTAGTTCCAATGGAATATTGTCTACTCCGGGGGCCTTGTTTCGACTCAGGTTTTTCAGTGCTCTGTCAAACTCTTCACGCAGTATCGTATCTCCAATTTCATCTTTATCTACATCCTTTTCCATTTCCATAATATTGTCCTCAAGTACATCGCCCTTGTATAGACCCTCTATATACTCCTTCCACCTTTCTGCTTTCCCTTCTTTGCTTAGAACTGGGTTTCCATCTGAACTCTTGATATTCATACAAGTCGTTCTCTTCTCTCCAAAGGTCTCTTTAATTTTCCTGTAGGCGGTATCTATCTTACCCCTAGTGAGATAGGCCTCTACATCCTTACATTTGTCCTCTAGCCATTCCTGCTTAGCCATTTTGCACTTCCTGTCGATCTCATTTTTGAGACGTTTGTATTCCTTTTTGCCTGTTTCACTTACTGCATTTTTATATTTTCTCCTTTCATCAATTAAATTCAATATTTCTTCTGTTACCCAAGGATTTCTACTAGCCCTCGTCTTTATACCTACTTGATCCTCTGCTGCCTTCACTACTTCATCCCTCAAATCTACCCATTCTTCTTCTACTGTATTTATTTCCCCCATTCCTGTCAATTGCTCCCTTATGCTCTCCCTGAATCTCTGTACAACCTCTGGTTCTTTTAGTTTATCCAGGTCCCATCTCCTTAAATTCCCACCATTTTGCACTTTCTTCAGTTTTAATCTACAGGTCATAACCAATAGATTGTGGTCAGAGTCCACATCTGCCCCTGGAAATGTCTTACAATTTAAAACCTGGTTCCTAAATCTCTGTCTTACCATTATATAATCTATCTGATACCTTTTAGTATCTCCAGGGTTCTTCCATGTATACAACCTTCTTTCATGATTCTTAAACCAAGTGTTAGTTATGATTATGTTGTGCTCTGTGCAAAATTCTACCAGGCGGCTTCCTCTTTCATTTCTGTCCCCCAATCCATATTCACCTACTATGTTTCCTTCTCTCCCTTTTCCTACACTGTTTATTACAATCTGAAAATCTTTAAGAAATACATCCCAGCTAGCATGATTCTTTCCACAGTGTAGTCTACATAAGTTACCCAAATCTTTCATCATTCTCCCTACGGGATTGGAACTCGGATGAAATCTACTAATAAATATGGGCTTTATTTTATACCTCCTTAGTGTTCTTTTCCATACCTTTTCCAACTAACGCACCTCATACCTTCGTTTTTTGTATTGTGAGCATGAGTAGATTCACTGAATCCTCACATTTAGCGAATAGCCTATCTGAAATAGCTGAGAGTTTCTTCCACTATCTATTACAGTAGTACCCATAATTCCTCCAGTTTGTACTTTACCACCGGATAGATTTCCTATTTGGGTAACGTTTCCTTTTCTTCAAGTAATACCTCCCTCATGTCCTCATATTCTATAATATTGATCTTATTACCTCCGAGGTGGTTTATGGACGCATTTTCACTAGCCCGTCGTCTGGCCTAGTCACTGTTCATTCTCTATGTCATTTTCGCGTACACTCCCAGTGTTAGGTGGCATAATTTCAATTGATTGTTCCCGATTCCTGTTGTTATTCATTCCACCCCATCCTTGGTCAGATCGTTGACCAATTTCTCTATTGTCGCCCCATGATGCGCCATTATTTTGTGGCTCCCATCTTCGTTCATTTTGTTGCCTGTATTCTCTGCCACAGTTCTTCCACTGTACATTGTTCCCACTACGATATCTATGGTCCATGTTTTGGTGAGGCGGCTGATTTACATTGTTTTGCCAATTATTACCTCTATTATTCGCTCCGTTGTTCTCCCTTCTTTCACTTTGCACATCTCTCTGCCTACGTTTTTCTCGCGCCTGCTGCTAGTTGAAAACGAACTCCAACTCTCATAGGATACCCTTGAATCCTTCTGCATCACTTCCACATCGGCCGACGATCGTTTGCTGGAAGGCAATTGGCAACATCATGTAACACAATCTTATGATCTCAGTCAGTGTGCATGGATCGTCCAAATACTGATTTTTTTGGTCAAGTTTTCGAAATACTTCACCGGACTATGGAACGCTGAACTCTCCTGATCTCTGCTGATCATTATTTCCTGTTTGATCCTGTCCTGTGTCTCCTTGGACCAGTATTTGTTTAAAAACGCGTCACGAAACTCTTCATATGACGTGCATGTTTTTGCAATGTTCCGCATGCTTTCGGCCGATTTTCCTTCGTCTTTGTAATTCTGGAATATTCGTACAGAAATGAAATGCATAAAATTGAAAATGTCATTAGAATTTCTTCCTGCTTGGCCTACCATATTCTCACTTGGCGCTAACATTTCCTGTCTACCGTTACCTTGGGCATCCTCTCTTTTACTCCCAGTCACTGGAGAAACGTCCAGCGGTGCGCATTATCGGGTAACAATTACTGCTGTTCTCTGTATTCGCAATTTGCGACCCAAACGTGCCCCGTGTAGACGCTGGGGCCATATCTCTAGCGATATTTCGTTGCTCTGCAGATACGCTTTCAGTCTGTAACTGACGAGCAACTCTTACATTGGAGTACATTCTAGTATCGTCAGAGCTTGGACATGATCATGCTGAGTTTGAACTGGCTCTTTCGATTTGTGCTATTTCCAAATCGCCTACTATTTCTTTTCTGAGATGTGATATCTGCTCGGCTGCGACCTGCCTTCCTGATATAATTGCTTAATTGCGCTTTCAACGTTTTGTTTAAATTGTGAGAGCTCGGCTGTCAATGCCTTATTTGGCTCAATTTCTGTCTTTTGAAGCTGCGTTATTTCTACTTACTTCACGCCCCTCTGCAACTTCGTTATGCACCTCTACCTATTTTTGTTTTATTTTTTGTCTTCTCTAACGTTTGAAGAGCAATCCGCTTTGCCCTCCTCGCTAGTAATCGCGCCTCGTTCGCGGTTCTTGTGTCCTACGAAATCTCTCGTTCTAGTTTCGTTTGGAAGGTCACTACCTCATTTTTCACTTCCCTCGTTTCATGTTGTATCGACTGAATCTCGACACTAACGTTTTGAAATTTACTTCCCATTTCAGAGTGTACTTCATCATTCCACTTTCGGCTTCCCAATTCAGAGCTGACCTTTAGAATTTTATTTCCCATTTCACTTCCCATTGCTTTTAGGTGCCCAAGGATGTCCAACACGCCTGTGTTATCTAAATCGCCGGCCGCGGTGGCCGTGCGGTTCTGGCGCTGCAGTCCGGAACCGCGGGACTGCTACGGTCGCAGGTTCGAATTCTGCCTCGGGCATGGGTGTGTGTGATGTTCTTAGGTTAGTTAGGTTTAAGTAGTTCTAAGTTCTAGGGGACTTATGACCTAAGATGTTGAGTCCCATAGTGCTCAGAGCCATTTGAACCAATTTTGTTATCTAAATCTTCTCTTCTTTTGTGAATTTCTCTTTATCTACTCCGAGGTGATCTTTTTCCCTTTTCGCATTCCCTTTCTTGGTATTCTAGAACGTCATCACCCCACGCCCCTGATATGCTGCCACTTGATGATGTCACTGACGGCGATCTACCACGATTCTTATTTGTCTGTGTTCCCTTTGACTCCCTACATTATAGTCCTGTATCTTTACGATTGCCTCAGTGTGTCTGTGTTCCTCATCTTCGCTATCAGATTGCCCATCACGGGCTTGAGTGTGTCTACCATCCTCAAATAGTTTCCTTGGATCGGTAGTCTCCTCATCTGTGCCTTGTGCTGCAAACAAAGCTAACTCTTTCTAATTTCATAGGCTTTCTTGACTACGCCGTGTATCTGCCATTTCTAGGTTGTTATAATTAGTGATCTGTTGTGCAACTAAGCGCTCTTTCGCCCTAGTTATCATGGTGTCATCCCTGATAACTCTTGAAAGTACATATAATTTACAGTAACCACATTTATTGTGTAACGGGCATGTAACATAAAATATCTACAAAAACAAGCTAAACTATTGGCAACGTCGTGAACGAGCAGTGTTATTACAATACAAACAAAGTACATAAAAAGGACATAACATAAATATCAATAAATTGCAGTCAGCGGGCTGAAGTGGAACGCCTCTGAAAAGAAATACAATAAAATACACAAATATTATTTTTAATGTTTTTGTGTGACTTTACCAATTCAAACTATACACGGAAGCTGGTGATCACTCTCAACAACACCTAATCATTGAATTTTTTTTTTGAATTTCCGAGGCTTCAAATCGCTTTATGACTACTATCAGAAGACTACGTAGATCCTGGTAGGATAAGCCGTATTCGAGATGTTACTCCAGTCAGGCGTAGAAATGAATGTGGGCAGTGGAAAATACTGAATGCGAAAATGAAGACTTGGCCCTGTCTATCCCCTGAAGAAGATCTTAGGATCTCTTAATGGTGATATTATTTCGTCCTTCTTATTCTTTAACATATAAATTACAAAATAAAACATAAATGAACGATTATGGGAACTAGTACCTACAAAATGATACATTTTGTTTCTGCTTTTACATTTATTGCAGATTGAAACCCCTTCATATATCACAAATGTTTATATATCAATGTCCAATGGACATAAAGAGATAAAAATGAACTCCCTAATTAATATTACTCATCAGCTGCCCAAATCTGCCCTTTTTATGGCTGTGTGATCTAATATAAATAATGTGGTGGTCGAGCAGTTCTAGGCGTTACAGTCTGGAACCGCGCGACCGCTACAGTCGCAGGTTCGAATCCTGCCTCGGGCATGGATGTGTGTGGTGTCCTTAGGTTAGTTAGGTTTAAGTAGTTCTACGTTCTAGGGGAGTGATGACCTCAGATGTTAAGTCCCATAGTGCTCAGAGCCATTAATGTGAAATGACTGTCAGCATCTAGGCACCAAATACTAGCAGACACTACTTTCAAAGGTGATCGACAGTGGTGTGCAACCTCAGCGAAAATAAAGTCACGTGACCACAGCTACTTAGCTTTACAGCTCTAATAAGCGGAAGCGATTAGCAATATCACTGTATGTACAGCGTTCGGTGCGTCAGAGTGATGGTTCTCATACATGTCTGCTACAACAGAAGAACTCCAGGCACAAAATATCTAAAAAAAAAAAAAACTCATCCAAAGAGTAGGACGGCAGGAGGCGGTCCTCTGACTTGTGTAATTTAATACTGTCTTCTCCTCTCTGTGTTCTACAGACGAGAAATGCGAACTCCCAGGCACATGGATGGAATTTAGATAACGTCTCAATGTGAGTATAGACAGAAGAAGTGCTCTCAGTCAATGAACACTGTGTGCTTAACGAAGACTCCCTACCCGGAGACGAAGTCCAGAATCATATAAGTTCGCAACAGTACAGTGCGTAACCGTTCTAACTATAAAATCTCCTGAGAGCAAAGACAGCAAGTCCGTCTGAACCAACAAAGCTGATACTGAGCGAACGTCAAACACAGGCGCTCAAAACGGAAGACTTTCTCTCACTGCTGGCTTCCCAGCAAGGCTCAGCTGCCCTCCCTCGTAACTGCAGAAGGCAAACCATATTCTCTAAACAACGGAATATTCTCCCTCTCAACAGATTTTTCCGAACACCGACCGTCCATATTTTAGTATGTTGTCGTCCAGCACGGGAAGTTTGCGAGGAAATACCTATTCCAGTTAATTAGGGATTCATCCAATGGTACGCTTCTCAGAGTAAAAATGCTCGGAAATAACGCAGCCTACGCGATTTCCGGTAGCTCTTCCTCGTTCCTCTCTTTCGTGTTCAAAATTTTCAGACTTTCCGAAGTATTATCTGGTCATCCTTCCGGCATCGTTACAATACTGGTCGGCCGCCGCAATATTGTGCTTCAGTGCTCAGTTGCCCCGACCGTCCGTCTTGGGCCATTCTCTGTGTTAAGCCGGACTAACATACCAGTTCGGGCTTTTCCACCGAGGAGCTGACTTACGCCTGTCGTTTCGTTTTCACTGGAATTCCAACCTCTGCTAGTATAAGCAATCATTCATTATGCCGTTTTTATAATAAAGGCACTTCGTCACCTTTCATGCAATAAGCGTTAACAGCTATTTACAAGGTGTGTACGTGACAACGTCAGTCTTTAAATATTCAAAAATGGTTCAAATGGCTCTGAGCACTATGGGACGTAACTGCTGTGGTCATCAGTCCCCTAGAACTTAGAACTACTTAAACCTAACTAACCTAAGGACATCACACACATCCATGTCCGAGGCAGGATTCGAACCTGCGACCGTAGCGGTCACGTGGTTCCAGACTGTAGCGTCTAGAACTGCACGGCCACTCCGGCCGGCCTTTAAATATTCTTATATACGATGTACAACCTATCAAACGGCACCTAATTCCGATTGTAAATCACTGCAACATTTGTAGATGAGTGCTTGTAAGGTGCAAAATTATAGCCACCTCACAACATTTCATTTCATCGTTTTTTACTTACGATTTCATTTTATGCTTCTATTTCATGTGATGCCACAAACTTGCAGCTACAGAAGGACGAGCAGAAACATCTCAATTATCTATGTGACAGTACCTAACATTAGCAGTTTACCTACCTAGGATTCACTTTCTATAACGCACTTCACTTTGTAATTCTTACTCTCGTTTCTGACGGCGGTTACTGTGGAAAAGTAGGAGGAAGTTTGGCCTCATGTTGTTGGGCGGACATAAGCCC
Source organism: Schistocerca piceifrons (assembly GCF_021461385.2). Lineage (NCBI taxonomy): Eukaryota > Metazoa > Arthropoda > Insecta > Orthoptera > Acrididae > Schistocerca > Schistocerca piceifrons. Next base: position 217,691,445 of record NC_060139.1, on the reverse strand, counting down.
CCGATTTTGTGGCGACCTTACACATCAGTCGGTGATCATGCAATCTTAGCCAACGTCGCTCAGCTTTAACCTAGTCATTGTAGAAGAACCATCGCTGCGAGAATCTGTTGATCTCGTCGTTTTACGGATGCAGCATATCGTCACGGCCCAATTCTCATACTGAACAAATGTGACATACAGTCATGCAGGCGACCATTATTATAAATGTCAGCAGCTTTGTATTCAGCCTGACTCGGTCATTATGGTAAAAGTCATATAGGAGGCAAGGGTAAACGTTGTTGTTCATATGATGCGATTTGGAATTCATCCGTAATCAGACATCCAGGAGCGATTACTGCACGTAGATAAGGCGTTTGAAGTTGCATGTAAAACAAACACTCGCAGACTAGTTTCACGCAAAACTTGAAACGCCATATCTACGTGCAGTAATCTCTCCTGCATGTCTGATAAAGGATAAATTCCGAAGCTCGTCATATGAGCAATGGAATCAGTCCTTTCCTGGTGTTTGGATTTTACCATTGAGACGCAGTCGATCCGAATACAGAAATACTTTTTTTTTTAAGTTTAAGTTTGACGTCGGATAACAAATACATAAGAAATGTTTTTCGTCGTGTGATATAGTTACAAATTAACGATTTTCGGATCTTTTTGCTTTGGTTGTACTGCGAAACCTTCCTTTTTATCAATATACAGGATGGGCCATGGATCGTGACCGGGCCAAATATCTCACGAAATAAGCGTCAAACGAAAAACTACAAAAAACGAAACTTGTTAGCTTGAAGGGAGAAACCAGATGGCGCTATGGTTGGCCGGCTAGATGGCGCTGCCATAGGTCAAACAGATGTCAACAGTTTTTTTTTAAAATAGGAACCCCCATTTTTTATTACATATTCGTGTAGTCCGTAAAGAAATATAAATGTTTTAGTTGGACCACTTTCTTCGCTTTGTGATAGATGGCGCTGTAATAGTCACAAACATATGGCTCACAATCTTAGACGAACAGTTGGTAACAGGTAGGTTTTTTAAATTAAAGTGTAGAACGTAGGTACGTTTGAACATTTTATTTGGGTTGTTCCAATGTGATACATGCACCTTTGTGAGCTTATCATTTCTGAGAACGCATGCTGTTACAGCGAGATTACCTGTAAGTACCACATTAATGCAATAAATGCTCAAAATGATGTCCGTTAACCTCACTGCATTTGGCAATACGTGTAACGACATTCCTCTCAACAGCGAGTAGTTCGCCTTCCATAATGTTCGCACATGCATTGACAGTGCGCTGACGCATGTTGTCAGGCGTTGTCTCTGGATCACGATAGAAAATATCCTTCCACGTTCCCCACAGAAACAAATCCGGGGACGTCAGATCCGGTGAACGTGTGGGATATGGTATGGTGCTTCGACGACGAATCCACCTGTCATGAAATATGGTATTCAATACTGCTTCAACCGCACGCGAGCTATGTGCCGGACATCCATCATGTTAGATATACATCGCCATTCTGTCATGCAGTGAAACATCTTGTAGTAACATCGGTAAAACATTACGTAGGAAATCAGCATACATAGCACCATTTAGAATGCCATCGATAAAATGGGGGCTAATGATCCTTCCTCCCATAATGCCGCACCATACATTAACCAGCCACGGTCGCTGATGTTCCACTTGTCGCAGCCATCGTAGATTTTCCGTTGCCCTATAGTGCATGTTATGCCGGTTTACGTTACCGCTATTGGTGAATGACGCTTCGTCGCTAAATAGAACGCGTGCAAAAAATCTGTCACCGTCCCGTAGTTTCTCTTGTGCCCAGTGGCAGAACTGTACACGACGTTCAAAGTCGTCGCCATGCAGTTCCTGGTGCATAGAGATATGGTACGGGTGCAATCGATGTTGATGTAGCGTTCTCAACACCGACGTTTTTGAGATTCCCGATTCTCGTCCAGTATGTCTGCTACTGATGTGCGGATTAGCCGCGACAGCAGCTAAAACACTTACTTGGGCATCATCGTTTGTTGCAGGTCGTGGTTGACGTTTCACATGTGACTGAACGCTTCCTATTTCCTTAAATAACGTAACTATCCGGTGAACGGTCCGGACACTTGGATGATGTCGTCCAGGATACCGAGCAGCATACAAAGCACACGCCCGTTGGGCATTTTGATCACAATAGCCATACATGAACACGATATCGACCTATTCCGCAGTTGGTAAACGGTTCATTTTAACACGGGTAATGTATCACGAAGCAAATACCGTCCGCACTGGCGGAATGTTACGTGATACCACGTATTATACGTTTGTGACTATTATAGCGCCATCTATCACAAAGCGAAATCAGTGGTCCAACTGATTCATATTTCTTTACGTACTACACGAATATGTAAAAAAATGGGAGTTTTTTTTAAAAAAACGCAGCTGATATCCGTTTGTCCTAAGGCAGCGCCATCTGGCAGGCCAACCATAGCGCAATCTGGTTTCCCCCTTCAAGCTAGACTAGTTTCGTTCTTTGTAGTTTTTTCGTTTGATGCTTATTTCGCGAGATATTTGGCCCCGTCACTACCAATGTACCACCCTGTATATAAATTCAGGATATATATCTCACTTAATCCATAAAGATTGAGTCCTTAGCAACAGATCAGTTGAACAGTCAATTATGAGCTCTTTGGTGAACGGGACAGTTGGTGCGGACATTAGAGGTGGAGCAGCCGATCACTTGTTTTATTGGCGGGCCGTAGACGTGACAGGTTAGTCTTAATGGTACCAGTTCTGGGATGTGGTAAGTCACAGGTGTAGAGAGAGCGTAAAGGGACCCGGGCTGTCACGTTCACGCAGCAGAAGGCACGGCAGAAGACTCAGACTACACCACAGGGGTCACTGGCCATACGAAGCGGAGATCCCGGAGCGGGGCAGCAGCATATTGTCGCTGCGGTCAGAGGCGGAACTTTTTACGACTGCTCTCGCTAAGTTACGACACACTGAGGAAGTGGAAATAAGTTCCAGGCTGCGACGGAGCACATTCTACCGTTTCGGCAAGGCTCCTCATGTTGTTTTCTGGGAAGCCTCCTGGAAGATCGGTGTCAGCTAGGCCGGCGAAAACATTTCACTGGAAGGGGCGAAATAGGACGACATTGCGAGAGGCCAGACACTGGATGGCCAAGAAAGATTAGGCGCTTTTTTATCAGGGCACGTAGATGTGTGGGGTCCTGCCCACTCGTCTCTTATAGAGTGCCTAAACGATGGTACTTTCTCGGATAGCTGTAAAAAATTTAAGCAAATCACATTACTGGTTTTTATTACAATAAAGTAGATTGACAATACCAAACTTTGCTTTCAATGTTGCGTCGCAATCTATTGGTGATATGCAGATAATCAATGTCGTTCACTGTATAGAATGTCCATGCCAGTAATGGACATGTACAGGGTTATTACAAATGATTGAAGCGATTTCACAGCTCTACAATAACTTTATTATTTGAGATATTTTCACAATGCTTTGCACACACATACAAAAACTCAAAAAGTTTTTTTAGGCATTCACAAATGTTCAATATGTGCCCCTTTAGTGATTCGGCAGACATCAAGCCGATAATCAAGTTCCTCCCACACTCGGCGCAGCATGTCCCCATCAATGGGTTCAAAAGCATCGTTGATGCGAGCTCGCAGTTCTGGCACGTTTCTTGGTAGAGGAGGTTTAAACACTGAATCTTTCACATAACCCCACAGAAAGAAATCGCATGGGGTTAAGTCGGGAGAGCGTGGAGGCCATGACATGAACTGCTGATCATGATCTCCACCACGACCGATCCATCGGTTTTCCAATCTCCTGTTTAAGAAATGCCGAACATCATGATGGAAGTGCGGTGGAGCACCATCCTGTTGAAAGATGAAGTCGGCGCTGTCGGTCTCCAGTTGTGGCATGAGCCAATTTTCCAGCATGACCAGACACACGTGTCCTGTAACGTTTTTTTCGCAGAAGAAAAAGGGGCCGTAAACTTTAAACCGTGAGATTGCACAAAACACGTTAACTTTTGGTGAATTGCGAATTTGCTGCACGAATGCGTGAGGGTTCTCTACCGCCCAGATTCGCAAATTGTGTCTGTTCACTTCACCATTAAGAAAAAAACGTTGCTTCATCACTGAAAGCAAGTTTCGCACTGAACGCATCCTCTTCCATGAGCTGTTGCAACCGCGCCGAAAATTCAAAGCGTTTGACTTTGTCATCGGGTGTCAGGGCTTGTAGCAATTGTAAACGGTGAGGCTTCTACTTTAGCCTTTTCCGTAAGATTTTCCAAACCGTCGGCTGTGGTACGTTTAGCTCCCTGTTTGCTTTATTCGTCGACTTCCGCGGGCTACGCGTGAAACTTGCCCGCACGCGTTCAACCGTTTCTTCGCTCACTGCAGGCCGACCCGTTGATTTCCCCTTACAGAGGCATCCAGAAGCTTTAAACTGCGCATACCATCGCCGAATGGAGTTAGCAGTTGGTGGATCTTTGTTAACTTCGTCCTGAAGTGTCGTTGCACTGTTATGACTGACTGATGTGAGTGCATTTCAAGCACGACATACGCTTTCTCGGCTCCTGTCGCCATTTTGCCTCACTGCGCTCTCGAGCGCTCTGGCGGCAGAAACCTGAAGTGCGGCTTCAGCCGAACAAAACTTTATGAGTTTTTCTACCTATCTGTAGTGTTTCGTGACCATATGTCAATGAATGGAGCTACAGTGAATTTATGAAATCGCTTCAATCATTTGAAATAGCCCTGTATAATAACTAGCAGTTCTTCTGGTGCTCTCTTCTAGTTCGGGTTTAGTAGTGTCCGTCTTGTACTGCCCGGCCGAGGCTGAAAGGAGCGGCGCTTATATTCTCTTCGGCTATAGGTCGCTCCTGACAGCGAACTATTGACTGACGTCTTCTCACAGCCTTCTCTGCTCTTGCGTTTTTCATCTTCGTGCCGGTGCTTCACGTTACGGCGGAACAAGTTGCACAAGCTGCTTTATTTCCACGGGTAAAAAACAAGAGTGCTCTGTTTCCCTCACGTGAAAAATAGCGGTGTGTTGTGGGATCCGGTCTTGGAGAAGAGGTCTGATTTTGGTCTCGGAAGCTGGGCACGAAGGTGGGTCAGAACAAGAGAAGGAGATGGAAGTACGGCGTTCGACCTGATGACGGGCCCACTGGGCATCACACCTCGACATTTCGACAGGCAGATGCCGAGCGTTTTGCAGCATTGGACCAGGAATCTTTAGAGTGAATTCTCATCACGCGTTCACAGCAGCAGCACTCGCTGTCTGATTTAAGAGGACTGTGGTAGTTTGTTTCATGCTACAATTCACCATCACTCTCAGTCATATTAATCAATATTAATCACAGTCGGCTCGTCTTACCCATTTAAAAAAAAATCAGAATTAGAGTCAAGTCGTCACCCTTTGTTCAGCTTCTACGTCTACATCTACACCTACATCTGTACTGAACAAGCAAACGAACAGCGCGTGGCGCCGGGGTACCCTGTACCATTGCCAGTCATTTCTTTCCTGTTCAACTTGCAAATAGAACGCGGGAATAACGACAGTCTGCATTCTACGGTACGAGCCCTAATTTCTCGTATCATATATTCGTGGTCCTTACGAGCAATACACGGGGTGAAAATTACTGAAATGTGAAATAAAATCGTCGTAACATCTGAACGGTTTACGTTAGAACGTTCAAACTTCCCGATTGGCAGTGCGACATGATGGGAAATAGTATCCACATGATTTGGTTTAGTCCACATTCATTTAGATGGGTTCATTAATAAGCAAAATTGGCGCATTTGGGGGACTGAGAATCGGCATTTCGCGATCGAGAAGTTTCATCACCCTCAATGGGTGACCGTGTGGTGTTCAGTGTTCAGTTACGGAATAATCGGTGCGATATTCCCTGATGGCACGGCGACTACCGAACGGTACGTGAAGTTTTTGGAAGATAATTTGATCACCATTACCCAAAGTGACGCTGCTTTTGACATGATGTGGTTCATGCAAGACGGAGCTCGACCCCATAGAAGTAGGAGAATGATGTCCTAGAGGAGAATTCTGGGGACCGTATACTGGCTAGGCTATAGAGTACCCAGAGGTCTCTGACCTGGGCCTCGATTGGCCACCATATTCTCCGAATCTGAACACATGCGACTCTTTTTTTTTTTTGTGCTGTATTAAAGACACCGTGTACAGCAATAATCCCAAAACCGTTGCTGAGCTGAAAAAAAGCCATTCAGGAGGTCATCGACAGCATCGATGTTCCGACACTTCAGCGGGTCATGCAGAATTTCACTTTTCGTCTGCGCCACATGATTAGGTTCAAACGCCGGTTCTCTAAATCTCCTCAACAGCGTTCCTCGGAAAGACCGTCGCCTTGCGCCCAGAGATTCCCATTTGAGTTCCCGAAGCATCTCCATAAAACTTGACTGTTGTTCGAACGTGCCGGGCAGAAATTTAGCAGCCCGCCTCTGAACTGCTTGTATGTCTTCCTTTAACCTGACCTGTAATGGATCCCTAACACTCTAGCAGTACTCAAGAATAGATAGCACTAGCGTCCTTTATGCGGTCTCCTTTACAGGTTAACCATTCTTCCTAAAATTCGACCATTCGTCTGCCCTACACAGTCATCACAAGCTCATTCCACCTCATAACGCTTAGCAACGTTACGCCTACATATTTAAACAACGTGACTGTATCAAGCAGGACACTAATAATGCTGTACCCGAACATTACAGATTTATTGCTTTGCCAAATGTCTATATATAATAAAATCGAAATGTTATTTGACCAATGTTCCATTTAATGCGTACTCACAGAGCGCCAGTGTGGACCGTAATTATCGTATGGTAACTCTAATGCATTAATGCGGAACCGATTTGCCGCGCGGGTTTAGCGGAGCGGTCTAGGGCGCTGCAGTCATGGTCTGTGCGGCTGGTCCCGGCGGAGGTTCGAGTCCTCCATCGGGAATGGGTGTTTGTGTTTGTCCTTAGGATAATTTAGGTTAAATAGTGTGTAAGCTTAGGGACTGATGACCTTAGCAGTTAAGTCCCATAAGATTTCAAATGTGTGTGAACATTTGAACATTTTTGCGGAACCGATATACGCTGGAAAAAAATTGACAGCGATTGTTCTCCGTTCGCATGTCCACAACGACTACTTTACAGCTGAGCGGCGTTGGCTAAGATTGCGTGATCACTCACATATGTGTGAAGTCACCACAGGATCGGGGCTTGTGTCCACCAAACAAAATGAGGCCAAAATAACTCCTGCTTTTCCACAATAATCACCGTTAAATCGAGAGTAAGAATTGCACACAGTGTGAAGTGCGTAACAGCGAGTGAATTCTGGTTAGGTGAACTGCTAACTTTAGGTACTGTCACATAGATAATTGATGTTTTTCAGCTCGCTCTTCTGTTGCTACTAGTTTATTGCATCAAATGAAGTAAGAGCATGTAAAGAAATCGTAAGTAAAAACGGTGTTTCCCCTGTCTGCATCAGCTGATGTGTTATTCATGTATTAATATATTTACAGGCAAAATTTCAAACCACAGAACATTTCAGAGCACTGCTGTTTATACATCGTTAAGGTTCACGGTTATCTGCATATTTACAAATTGTAGAAACTTCTTGGGGCGTCGAATAATGTAATACGAAGTAAATATCGTCGTAGATAAGATGTAAATGTAGCGGAGAAGCCACTGATCACGCAACAGGAGTGGAGAAATTTCTGCGCTTACCATAAGGCGATCCATCACATTATGCATACGACCACGAGAGAGCATACGACTCGGAGGACGCCATAATAAAGATTAAAATGCTTTACATTCTACAACATAAAGTGTCAATTAGTTCCTGACTCAGTATGTTTCACATTACTCCTTACTCGAAGTAAACATCTGCGGAGAGTCTTTACAAAATTTATCACAAAGTCATTCATCAATGGCTTAGTAACTTCAAAAACATAAGTTAACACATTAGAACTTTCGCTGCAAAAAGAAAATATTGGCCGGGAGCGAGTAGGACTTTCATACTGAAGATTCCGTAAAAACTTCTTAATTATGAATATAGCTAGTTCATCCATTCTGAGAATCGAGAACCTCGACAATTTTTGCCTGTTATCGACATTGATACTGCCGAGATATCAGTTCCACGGATTCCAGTATTTTTGAAAATGTTTTAATTCCAATAACATGGATGTGACGTAGAGTCATGCAGGAGGCAGACGACCATTATTACAATAATGAGTATCTTTGCAGTCAGGCTTACTGGGTCGCAGTGGTAAATGTCATACATGAGACAAGGATAGACTTCATTGTTCATATGATTAGTTTCGAGATTTATCCATAATTATATATTCAGGAGCGGTTACTGCACGTAGATACGGCGTTTCAAGTTGTATGTCAAACGGACATTTGCAGACTAGTTTCACGTAAAACCTGAAATGCCATATGTGCGTGTCCTGGATGTCTGGTGAAGGATAAATCCCGAAACACGTCACATGAGCAATGAAGGCTATCCTTGTCAGACTGAATACAAACTACCGATTTTTTTTTAAATTTCGATTATGACGTCGGATAAAAAATGACAAAAGAAATAATTTTTCGTGTGCTGTAGTTGAAAATTAACAATTTTGAATTTTTTTTCCTTTTGTTGTACTTTGAAACCTTCCTTTTTTGCCAGATTTCACGATTCTAGGTTGATGAGAAGTGCCCTGTAATTTTTGATGAATGAGTTTGCGAGCATCAAATCATGTGACATAAATGGCCGTAGCTTTCGGCTGCATCGACTTAGAAGCTAACGTTTGTTATACCAACAAGCGACCATGGACCTTAGTATGTGACTTAAATTTGTACTTGATACATCTAAAAGTTCCTGAGAAAAAGGGTTTTTAACAGTCGGACATAGAACAGAAGTGATGCTACAGTACAAAACCTGAAAATAAGGAGAAGGGTAATACAAACTACACACCCAGTGCTGAATATTTCCTTATTTCCATTCCAGAGAAACCAGTATTTCACGAGCACCAGACATTACGAAAGCAACTGCAGGTAAAAGGTGTCATTGGTGAACTGTGTTTGCGGGAGGAATACTTTCATAAAAGTTGTTCCTGCTACGCACAACTGTAGGATACTGTAAACGTACAAAAGGAACTAGTTTTTGCACTGGGAGGAATCTTTGGTATTGGCCTCTACGTACACCAGTAAAACCGGATCAAACTTGCTGGGACGCCTCTCCGTTGAATGTATCGAACTCTGTTTTCAGAGTCTGTTTATTAACTAAGAACGTAAATTTACATTAACGTTAACAAATAAGTAGATCTGAACCTGTATGAGGGGTTGGGTTTGGTTGTTTGGGGAAGGAGACCAGACAGCGAGGTCATCGGTCTCATCGGATTATGGAGGGACGGGGGAGGAAGTCGGTCGTGCCCTATCAAAGGAACCATCCCAGCATTTGCCTGGAGCGATTTAAGGAAATCACGGAAAATCTAAATCAGGACGGCCGGATGCGGGATTGCACCGTCGTCCACCCGAACGCGAGTCCATTGTCTAACCACAACAAATAAGTAGTGTGGCAAACAAAATCTCTGGCTCTTAGGTTAACAAACTTACTTCTAAACGAACTAAATAAATACAGGGTTATTACAAATGATTGAAGCGATTTCACACCTCTACAATAACTTTATTATTTGAGATATTTTCACACTGCTTTGCACACACATACAAAAACTCAAAAAGTTTTTTTAGGCATTCACGAATGTTCGCTATGTGCCCCTTTCGTGATTCGGCAGACATCAAGCCGATAATCAAGTTCCTCCCACACTCGGCGCAGCGTGTCCCCATCAATGAGTTCGAAAGCATCGTTGATGCGAGCTCGCAGTTCTGGCACGTTTCTTGGTAGAGGAGGTTTAAACACTGAATCTTTCACATAACCCCACAGAAGGAAATCGCATGGGGTTAAGTCGGGAGAGCGTGGCGGCCATGAGATGAATTGCTGATCATGATCTCCACCACGACCGATCCATCGGTTTTCCAATCTCCTGTTTAAGAAATGCCTAACATCATGATGGAAGTTCGGTGGAGCACCATCCTGTTGAAAGATGAAGTCGGCGCTGTCGGTCTTCAGTTGTGGCATGAGCCAGTTTTCCAGCATGTCCAGATACACGTGTCTTGTAACGTTTTTTTCGCGGAAGAAAAAGGGGCCGTAAACTTTAAACCGTGAGATTGCACAAAACACATTAACTTTTGGTGAATTGCGAATCTGCTGCACGAATGCGTGAGGGTTCTCTACCGCCCAGATTCGCACATTGTATCTGTTCACTCCACCATTAAGAAAAAATGTTACTTCATCACTGAAAACAAGTTTCGCACTGAACGCATCCAAATTCAAAGCGTTTAACTTGGTCATCGGGTGTCAGGGCTTGTAGCAATTGTAAACGGTAAGGCTTCTGTTGTAGCCTTTTCCGTAAGATTTTCCAAACCGTCGGCTGTGGTACGTTTAGCTCCCTGTTTGCTTTATTCGTCGACTTCCGCGGGCTACGTGTGAAACTTGCCCGCAAGCGTTCAAATGTTTCTTCGCTCACTGCAGGCCGACCCGTTGATTTCCCCTTACAGAGGCATCCAGAAGCTTTAAACTGCCCATACCATCGCCGAATGGTGTTAGCAGTTGGTGGATCTCTGTTGAACTTCGTCCTGAAGTGTCGTTGCACTGTTATGACTGACTGATGTGAGTGCATTTCAAGCACGACATACGCTTTCTCGGCTCATGTCGCCATTTTGTCTCACTGCGCTCTCGAGCGCTCTGGCGGCAGAAACCTGAAGTGCGGCTTCAGCCGAACAAAACTTTATGAGTTTTTCTACGTATCTGTAGTGTGTCGTGACCATATGTCAATGAATGGAGCTACAGTGAATTTATGAAATCGCTTCAATCATTTGTAATAGTCCTGTACATACACACAGAGGGAGAGAGACAGAGAGAGAGAGAGAGAGAGAGAGAGAGAGAGAGAGAGAGAGATATCAGTTATAAATTAATGTCATTTTAACAGGATTTCTACGAGAATTTTATAAATGTTTATATTCCTTTTCTCAACAATATAATCACACTCGAGGGAGGTTTTTGCATCAGTTTCACCAAGTCCCTAAACAGCCAGCTTAATACTTTTCTTAGTGAGACAATGTATGTGTGCTTGACGTCCTTGATTTCTCTACAATCACAGTGTGGTCATGGTATGATATGAATTCTATGAAAATTATGTCGGTAACAGGAGTGGTGGAATTTCAGTTTGACGATGTTTCTTACGAACCGCCTAATGCTTCCTTTGGCAGTACTTTGCAGTGTACCATTGTGGATTCGACTGCTTCAGGTGCCCATGTGCAGATCATCAGCCACCCACTCCGTGCTCCATTCACTATGCCCATGTTTCCTACTATGGTTATTACTTCACCAGCTTAAGTTCATCTCTCTTGTATTTCGTTCATTGCTGCGTCCTTCGCCGGTTGTTCGGCCTTCTCATACCCCAGAATCCTAGCGTGCCCCTTGATGCAATTACTGAGGTGACAAAAGTCATGCGATAGCGATATGCAGTTAGACAGATGGTGGTCGTATCGCGTGCATAAGGTATAAAAGGGCAGTGCACTGCCGGAACTGTCATTTATACTCAGGTGATTCACGTGGAAAGGTTTCCTACATATGGCCACACAACGGGAATTAACAGACTTTGAACGCGGAACAAGTTGGAACTCGACACATGCGACATTCCATTTTGAAAATCGTTAAGGAATTCAATATTCTGAGATGTGTAGCGTCAATAGGATACCCAGAATACCAAATTTCTTTCATTACCTCTCACCAAGGACAGCGAAGTGGCCTATGACATTCACTTAACGACTGAGAGCAGTGGCGCTTGGGCAGACATTGTTAATGATAACAGATAAGCGGTACTGCTGGAAATAGCCACAGAAATCAGTGTTGGACGTATGACGAACGTATCCGCTCTGTCAGTGAGGCGAATAGTCGCGTTAACTGGCTGTGGCAATAGACGACCGACGTGAGTGCCTTTGGCTAAAAGCCTCTCCTGGGATCACGACCATATCGGTTGGAACCCAGAGGACTCGAAAACCGTCTCCTGGTCAGATGAGTCTTGATTTTCTTTCGTTTGTCTTGCTTAGAACAGCTCAGTATCGGTTAGGTCGTCAGTGAGAGAGCACCGCGAGTTCCTGCTCGTAATAAGGCGAATACACCTTTTGTTTTACGAGTTTCAAACAGGAGAGAGTTCAGAAATGGATAGGCACTGTTACTGCGGTGTGCAAATGCGACTGGGTTGTTGACCCATTGCCCACAGCTGCAGGCAGTGTTGGCTTCCGTCACACAGCTTGAGGCTGCTGCCAAGGGACGTCACTGTGGGGGGTCGGTCCCAGGGATGCGAGGGACGTCCAGCACGACCCACGTGTCTCCCGACTGATCCACTGCTGTGGCCGCCCCGGGTACCGCCTGAACTGAGTTGACCCCTCACCCGTGGTCGAGTGGCAGATCATTCCAGAGTCTCACAGGCAGTGAAAGACTTCCCATGAGGCCGATCGTAGGGCCTCCCCAGTTCGTTTGACGAAAAGGTTTTGGGCGTTATCTGTGGCTGACGAATTCTCTGAGCCGGATGCAGTCGTCCACCCAGTTCCAAAGGAAGCTTCTCGGCTCGCTAGGTCTGGGCATTCACAGAGGGGGGGTTTGCTTGTAGTTGGGAGCTCCAACATTAGGTGTGTAATGGGGCCGCTTAGGGATGTGGCTGCCAAGGGGGGGAAGGAAGCCAGTGTGCCCTCCGTATGCATACCAGGGGGAGTCTTTCCGGATGTGGAAATGGTGCTTCCGGATGCCTTGAAGAGTACAGGGTGCAGCCAACTGCAGGTGGTCGACCATGTCGGTACCAATGACGTGTGTCGCTTCGGATCGAAGGAGTTTCTCTCTGGTTTTGGGCGGCTACCGGAACTGGTAAAGACTGCCAGTCTAGCTTCCGAGGTTAAGGCGGAGCCCACCACCCGCAGCATCGTTGACAGAACCGACTGTGGTCCTTTGGTGCAGAGCCGAGTGGAGGGTCTAAATCAGAGACTCAGGCGGTTCTGTGACCGTGTAGGCTGCAAATTCCTTAATTTGAGCCATCGTGTGGTGGATTTCCGGGTTCCGCTTAATAGGTAAGGAGTCCACTACACAGGAAGAGGCTACACGGGTAGCGGGGGCTGTGTGGAAGGGACTGGGTGGTTTTTTAGGTTCGAGGGTCTCAGGAAAACACAGGAAGGGCGTCCGTCTAAAAGGGGGCCGGTAAAACACAGTAAGGTAGTAGCGGAAACGATTGATATTGTAGTTGTAAATTGTCGTAGCTGTGTCGGGGAAGAACCAGAGCTCCAAGCCCTAAAAGAAAGCGCTGAAGCTCAAATAGTTATTTACTACAGAAAGCTGGCTAAAGCCGGAAATAAGATCAGTCGAAGTGTTTTCAAACGATCTACCAATGTTAAGAAAGGGTGGATTAAATACAGTTGGTGGAGGAGTATTTATTGCTGCCAGAAGTAGTTTAACTTGTAGTGACATTGAAGTAGATACTTCCTGCGAAATAGTATGGGCAGAGGTTAAAGGCTACTTGACAATCGGACTAAACCATTAATTGGATCGTTTTACTGAACTCCCAACTCAGAAGATGTAGTTGCTGAACAGTTCAAGGAAAACTTAAGTCTCATTTCAAATAGGTACCCCAATCATACATTTATAGTCGGTGGTGACTCCAATCTACCCTCGATATACTGGAAAAATTATGTGTTTCAAGCCGGCGGCATTCATAAAACGTAATACGGAATTGTTCTTAATGCTTTCTGAGAAAATTATTTTGAACAATTATTTCATGAGCCCACTCGAAGCATACTTGGTTGCAAAAGCATACTTGACCTCTTAGCAACAAATAATCCTGGACAAATAGGGAATATCTTGACGAATACATGGATTAGCGACCACAAGGAATTTTCTCCTAGGCTGAATACCGTAACACCCACAACCATAAAAAAGAAACGCAAAGTACATCTATTTAAATAATCAGATAAAATGCTCCTAACGCCCTTTTAAGAGACAGTCTCCACTCCTTCCGATCTGATGACGTAAGCGTAAAAAAGATGTGGAATGTTTTCAAAGAGATAGTATCGACAGCCATTGAGAGATATATACCACATAAATTAATAAGCGATGCTACTAACCCCCATGGTACACAAAACTGGTCAGATAGCTATTGCAGAAGAAACGAAAAAAGCATGCCAAATTTAAAAGAACACGAAATCCCGAAGAGTGGCAAAATTTTGCAGAAGTTAGAAATTAAGCGCGTGCTTCAATGCGAGATGCTTTTAACAATTTCCCCAGCGAAACTCTGTTTCGGAATGTGGCAGAAACCCCAAAGAGATTCTGGTCATATATGAAGCACACAAGTGGCAAGATGCAATCAATACTTTCACTGCGCGTTAACAACGTTGAAGTCACTGATGACAGTCCCACCAAAGCAGAGTTATTAAAGACGGTTTTCCGAAACTCCTTCACATAAGAAGACGAAGTAAATATTCCCGAATTCCAATCAAGAACAACTGCGAAGATGAGAAACATAGAAGTAGATATCCTCTGTGTAGCAAAGCAGCTTAAATCACTTAATAAAGGCAAGGCTTCCGATCCGGATGGTACACCAGTCAGATTCCTTTCAGAGTATGCAGATGCAATAGCTCCATATTTAGCAATTATATACAACCGCTCGCTCACAGAAAGTTTCGTATCTAAAGACTGGAAAGTTGCTCAAGTCACACCAATACTCAAAAAGGGAAGTATGAGTAATCAGCTGAATTACAGGACGGTATCACTAACGTCGATTTGCAGTAGGGTTTTGGAACATCTACTGTATTACAACATTATGAAGTATCTCGAAGAAAACGATTTACTGACACTAGTCGGCAGGGATTCAGAAAATATCTTTCTTGCGGAACACAACTATCTCTTTATACTCATGAAGTAATGAGTGCTATCGACAGGGGATGTTAAATTGACTCCATCACAAGCGTTTTCAAACCAAACTGTGTTCCTACTGAATATCACCTCAGTTGTGCGAGTGGATTAGTGGTTTCCTGTCAGAAAAGTCACAGTTCGTAGTAACAGACGGAAAGTCATCGAGTAAAGCAGAAGTTATACACGGCGTTCCCGAAGGAAGTGTTATAAGCCTTCTATTGTTCCTGCTCTATATTGACGACGTAGGAGACAATCTGAGTAGCCGTCTTAGATTATTTGCAGATGATGTTGTCATTTACCGTCTTGTAAAGTCATCAAATGACAAAAAATAAATTGCAAAATGATGTAGATAAGATATCTGTATGGTGCGAAAAGTGGCAATTGACTCTCAATAGAGAAAAGTGTGATGTTATTCACGTGAGTACTAAAAGAAATCGGCTAAATTTCGATTACGCGATAAGTCAAACAAATGTGAAGGCTCTAAATTCAACTAATTATTTAGGGATTACAATTACAAATAACCTAAGTTGGAACGATCACATAGATAATGTTGTGGGTAGAGCAAACCAAAGACTGCGACTCATTGGCAGAACACTTAGAAGGTGCAACAGGTCTACTAAAGAGACTGCTTACACTACACCTGTCCGCCCTATTCTGGAGTGTTGCTGTGCGGTGTGGCATCCGTATCAGCTGGGACTGACGCATGATTTTAAAAAATTCAAAGAAGGGCGGCTCGTTTTGTATTATCGCGAAATAGGGGAGATAGTGCCACAGACATGATACGTGAATTGGAGTGGCAATCATTAAAACAAACGGCTTTTTCATTGCGACGGGATCTTCTCATAAAATTCCAATCACCAGTTTTCTCCTTCGATTGCGAAAACATTCTGTTGGCACCCACCTACATAGGGAGAAATAATGATCACGATAAAATAAGAGAAATCAGGGCTCGCGGAGAAAAATTTTAGTGCTCGTTTTTCCCGCGCGCCGTTCGAGAGTGGAACGGGAGAGAGACAGCTTGAAGGTGGCATACAAGCGGCGGTGGTGAATCCAAACAATTATTGTTCTCTTTTTCCGTTTTAATTAGAGTTTTACTGAGCGTAAAGGACAAGCAACCTAATGACATGTAGATTGCACCCTGAATTTTTATATCCCACTATATTAACAAATTCTATATCTCTCCAAATGTATTTCGGTCGCCGGAACTGACAATATTGTTATCGGTTACAGCACAACGAATTCAATTAAAGAATGTGCTTTTTTTCTACACCATCTTTATCACCAAAACTGGAATTAAATGAATACACAAAAGATAAAACAGTATGCATTTTCCACTAAGCAAACTAAATTTGAAAGTTGTGTCTCTGTTGGTAGTTAGATAAGACCCCTGATCATAATATGGTAACTGCTATGGTAGTGCTGTTGGCACATCTATAAATCGCTCAACATTGAAACAAGTGCTGCTACAAGGTATTTACACCCTGAGAATTGCAGTATCATATGGCTTGGCTCACCTCAGTTTTTTTTCCATTCATCTGTATATTATTCTTGTTAGCGACTTGGATGGATGACCTGTTATGCTGACTGCGCGATTATTTTCGCCCTTGTCATCTCCTGCAATCTTTGGAATTGTGTGGATGATGTTTTTCCGAAAATCAAACACTATATCGCCAGACTCATTCATACTACACATCAACGTGAATAGTCGTTTTATTGCCACTTCTCCCAACCACTTTAAAAATTCTGATGCGATGTTATGTATACCTTCTGCATGCAATGTACCTTCTGCCTTATTTTGTCTCAAATCTTCCACACTCTTTCACACTGTGAATCGAATAATGGATTCTTTCTCTCTTCTGTATACACTTCTGTTTCTTCTTTTATCATGTCATCAGACAAGTCTTCTTCCTCATTGGGACCTTCAGTATACTCTTTCCATCAATCTGCACTCTCTTCTGAATTTAACAATGGAATTTCCATTGCACCCTTAATGGTACCACCCTTGCTTTTAATTTTACCGAAGGCTGTTTTGACTTCCCCACGCACTGAGTCAGGCCTTCCGACAATCATTTTTTAAATTTATTAACATTTTTCATGCAGCCGTCTTGGCTTTCCTGCACTTCCGATTTATTGAATTCCGAAGTGACTTGTATTTTTATATTTCTGAACTCCCCTGAACGTTTTTCTACTTCCTTCTTTCATCGATCAACTGAAGTATTTCTCTGTTGCCCATGGATTCTTTGTAGCTATGATTTGCCTAACGACTTCTATGACAGCCCTTTCTGGAGATGTCCATTCCTCTTCAACAGAACTGCGTACTGATCTATTCCTTATCGCAGCTTCTCTATCCTTTGAACACACAAGAGTACCTCTTTATTGCTTAATACTACCGTATCCAACTTCTTTGCACACTGATTCTTCCTGTCTTGTTTCCTAAACTTCAGCCCACTCTTTATCGCAACTAAATTGTGGTCTGAGTCTATATCTGCTCGCGGGTTTGACTTACGATCAATTATGTGAGTTCGGAATCTCTGCGTGACTGTGATGTAATATAACTGAAATCTTCCCATATCTCCTGGGCTTTTCAAGGATACTTCATCAATTGTAATTCTTGAACAGAGTATTCGCTATTACTAGCTGAAATTTATTACAGAATACAATGAGTCTTTCTGCACTCTCATTCCTAGTACCAAGTCCAAATTCTCCTGTAATATTTTCTTCTACTCCTTCCCCTACAACTGCATTCCAGTTGCTATGGGTATCAGATTTTCATCTCTCTTTACGCACTGAATTATCGGTTCAATATCCTCATATACTTTATCTCTTCTTCTTCTTGAATTAGCTATGTTTGTATGGATGTATTAAACCGGAGACCTAGAAAAGACGGAGAGGCCTCATCTCGCCGTAGCCCTCAGTGGTTCACAGAACTGTTCACAGTAACTCACTCTCTACCCTAGCTTCCCATTCATAACGAATCCTACTCTCGTTATACCATTTTCTGCTGCTGTTGATACGATGATGAAGCAAAATATCATGGCCGCCTACTTAAAATCGTGTTGGACCACCTCCAGAACGCAGTTCAGCTGTGATTCTGCTTGCTGTGGATTCGACAAGTACCCGAAATGTTTCCAGAGGATTGCAGCACCAGATGCCTACGCACCGGTCACACACTTCCCGTAAGTTACGGGCGGCTGTATTGTGGACGCTGAGCTGTCGCCCGGTTGTGTCCCAGTTGGCTTTCGTTGGGTTCAGATAAGCCGAATTTGATGTCTAAGACATCAACGTGAGTTCACTACCACGCTCCTCAAACCATTCCAGCACGAGTCTGGTCTTATGACAGGGACAGTTATCCTGCTGGAAGATTCCACGACCGTTGGGGAAGACATCAAACATAATGGGTTACAGGTGGTCCCTAATAGTGTTCACGTAGTCCACAGCTGTCATGGTGCCTTATATTCCTACCGCAGGTCGCATGGAAGCCAAGGTGAATGTCCACTATAACATAATACGGCACCGACAGGCCTGCATCAGTAGCACGCTGCATGTTTCGAGCAGCTACTTACCTGGATGAGGGCGTATCTGGACGTGACCATTGACCTGGTTTATCAATAAATGGGATTCATCCTACTATGCGACAGATGGTACCATCTTGATGCTCGTGTGCCCACTGTAATGATAACTGACGATATTGATTGGTCAACATGGGACCACATGGGGGTTCTCTGCTGCGAAACTATATGTTCAACAATGTGCACTGGACGGTGTGCGCCAAATCACTTGTGCCTGCGCCAGCACTGCGCTCTGTTGTCAGGTCTGCTAGACTGTCGCCTATCCTGCTTTAGAGAGAGCGAAAGCCTCCTATCCCTATGTTCTGTGATGAGGTATGGACATCCAACTTCTTGTCGCCTACTCGTGATTTCAGCATTCTTCAGCCACTTTTCGTAGCTGTTCACGGCAGTAGCACTCGAACGGCCTACCAGCTTCACCGTTTACGAGATGCTCGCTCCCAGGCAGTGGTCCACAAAATCTTCCTGTTGTCAAAGTCGCTTAAGTCGCCAATTTCCGTACTTGCGCCACTTATCGTCGCTAGAATGTTTCCCCGTTTCTCTCTGCTCCACTCATATACAGGGCTATTACAAATGATTGAAGCGAGTTCATAAATTCACTGTAGCTCCATTCATTGACATATGGTCATGACACACTACAGATACGGAGAAAAACTCATAAAGTTTTGTTCGGCTGAAGCCGCACTTCACGTTTCTGCCGCCAGAGCGCTCGAGAGCGCAGTGAGACAAAATGGCGACAGGAGCCGAGAAAGTGTATGTCGTGCTTGAAATGCACTCACATCAGTCAGTCATAACAGTGCAACGACACTTCAGGACGAAGTTCAACAGAGATCCACCAACTGCTAACTCCATTCGGCGATGGTATGCGCAGTTTAAAGCTTCTGGATGCCTCTGTAAGGGGAAATCAATGGGTCGGCCTGCAGTGAGCGAAGAAACAGTTGAACGCGTTCGGGTAAGTTTCACGCGTAGCCCACGGAAGTCGACGAATAAAGCAAACAGGGAGCTAAACGTACCACAAACGACGGTTTGGAAAATCTTACGGAAAAGGCTAAAGCAGAAGCCTTACCGTTTACAATTGCTACAAGCCCTGACACCCGATGACAAAGTCAAACGCATTGAATTTTCGGCGCGGTTGCAACAGCTCATGGAAGAGGATGCGTTCAGTGCGAAACTTGTTTTCAGTGATGAAGCAACATTTTTTCTTAATGGTGAAGTGAACAGACACAATGTGCGAATCTGGGAGGTAGAGAATCCTCGCGCATTCGTGCAGAAAATTCGCAATTCACCAAAAGTTAACGTGTTTTGTGCAATCTCACGGTTTAAAGTTTACGGCTCCTTTTTCTTCTGCGAAAAAAAACGTTACAGGACACGTGTATCTGGACATGCTGGAAAATTGGCTCATGCCACAACTGGAGACCGACAGCGCCGACTTCATCTTTCAACAGGATGGTGCTCCACCGCACTTCCATCATGATGTTCGGCATTTCTTAAACAGGAGATTGGAAAACCGATGGATCGGTCGTGGTGGAGATCATGATCAGCAATTAATGTCATGGCCTCCACGCTCTCCCGACTTAACCCCATGCGATTTCTTTCTGTGGGGTTATGTGAAAGATTCAGTGTTTAAACCTCCTCTACCAGGAAACGTGCCAGAACTGAGAGCTCGCATCAACGATGCTTTCGAACTCATTGATGGGGACATGCTGCGCCGAGTGTGGGAGGAACTTGATTATCGGCTTGATGTCTGCCGAATCACTAAAGGGGCACATATCGAACATTTGTGAATGCCTAAGAAAACTTTTTGAGTTTTCGTATGTGTGTGCAAAGCATTGTGGAAATATCTCAAATAATAAAGTTATTGTAGAGCTGTGAAATCGCTTCAATCATTTGTAATAACCCCGTACTTCTCGTACCGCGTCACGTGACCTCAGCGCCACAAGACAGCATACAATCTGGCTGTGGGCAGTGGTCATAATGTTTTACCTCATCAGTGTATTACACTATACTCATCGGACCACAAGTCCTTGTCTTCTTTCCATTTCACTTCACTGATCCCACTATACCTACACTGATCTGTAGCATTTCTCTTTTCAAGAATTTCTACCTTCTTTATGGAAAAAATTGAGAATGTGTTAGATGACGATCAGTTTGGCTATAGAAGAGGTAAAAGCACCTGAGAAGCGTTTTAGTCGTTCCGCCTGATAATACAAGAAAGACTGAATAAAAATCAAGACACGTTCATAGGACCTGTCGACCTGGAAAAAGCGTTCAGCAATGTAAAATGGTGCAAGATGTTCGAAATTCTGAGAAAAACAGGGGTAATATGCAATATGCAAAATGTACAAGAGCCAAGAAGGAAGAATAAGAGTGGAAAATATTAACGAAGCGCTGGGATTAAAAAAGGTGTAGGATTGGCCAATCTATACATCGAAGAAGCAAAGACGAAAAAAAAAGGAAGGTTCAAGAGTGAAACTAAAATTCAGGGTGAATTGATATCAATGATATGATTCGCTGATGTCATTGCTATGCACAGTGAAACTGAAAAAGAGTTACAGGATCTGTTGAATGAAATGAACGGTCTAACGAGTACAGAATATCAAATGAGAGTACATCGATGAAAGGCTGAAGTAATGAGACGTAGCAGAATCAGAGCAGAGAGAAACTTAACATCAGGATTGGTGATCACAAAGTAGATGAAGGTAAGGAATTCCGCTACCTGTGCGGGAAGATAACCAATGACTGACGGAGCAAGCAGGACATAAAAAACAGAATAGCACAGATATAAAGGGCATTCATGGCCATCAGATGTCTATTAGTATCAAACACAGACCTTAATTTGAGCAAGAAATTTCTGAGAATGTACGTTTGGAGCACAGCATTGAACGGTAATGAAACTTGGACTGTGGGAAAATCGGAACAGAAGAGAATCAAAGAATTTACGATGTGCTACAGAAGAATGTTGAAAATTAGGTAGACTGATAAGGTATGCAATAAGGAGGCTCTCTGCAGAATCGGTGAGGAAAGGAAATTAATGAAAAACCCTCGCAAGAAGAAGGGACAGCATGGTAGGACATCTATTAACACATTGCGCAATAACATCCATAGTCCTATATGGAACTGTAGGTGGTAAGCAGGGGCTGAAATTTATCCAACAAATAACTGAGGACGTGGGTTGCGGGTGCTATTCTGAGGTGAAGAGGTTGCAGAGGAGAGGAATTCCTCGCGGACTGCATCAAACTTTCATTATGTCCTTGGGATCGTATCCTCTGCCATATGTAATGTGCAAAATATGTTGAAATTCTCGATTATGTGCCTTCGTAGACAAGGGTACACTGCACATTGCACATTTTAACGGATACTATCCCAAGGATATAATGAATATTAATAACGAATATTAATAGCATTATAGTGCATAAAAAAGAATTCGCTAGGAAAAAGCAGAGGTCAGATGGCAATGAAATCACAATGCGGAGGGTGGACGAAGGGGAAGACGAGTTCATTGGTTACTATAGGATACCATACTATGGCACGTTTTCGCAGAAAGTAGGCAAAAAGTTAAGAACAAAAAAGATACACCCAGATTTCTGTGTCCCACAGAATCTTGGTCAAAGACCTGTAAAAGGAGAGAACGTAGCTTGTGAAATATGCGGAGCTGCTGTCGTATATTGCATCGGTTGCGACAGCTGTCCTGCCAGGTATGTGGGGCAGACTGATAGAGGGTTTGGTATTAGGTTCCGAGAACACCAGAGTCTCAGGAATTAGAAGTCTACTTTAAGTAGAAAGTGGTTCTGCCCACTCCATAACAGACGCTAATAATTTAAAAATTCTGCATAAAGAAGTAAATTGTCAGACCTAAAACACTCCAGAAGAGACTGAAATTATGTGGAACCTAAAGCTACACCCGCAACACACACTTACATATCGGGGTGGTCTTACGACTTTACAAACTTTGATTGCCTTTCAAGGACATAATGTCACAGTTATTCGACCGCTTGGGTATTGATGCTGGGCTTGCTGTTATACGCTTGCGTCTGGTGTCTACGATTTTAACGATTTTTATGCTGGAGTGTTTCATAATTTATATGGTTATGCTATGCAACTGGTGCCTCAGTCATTTCAATGATATTTGGATACGCGACTAAATGATTGTAACCTTCGCCGCCATGTGCATGGTGGCGCTAATGCCCTCCGTGGTACACACGAGCACGTTGACTGTAAGCGTGGCCCTGCACGGCGAGTGTAAGGTAGCTGTCCGCCGATTCCTGGTGTACAGGTGTTTTCTTAACCATGGACTTTCAATGTTGCTAGCTTGTTCTTTGTCAGTTTCTCAACTGATCAATTTGAAAGTATGACGCCCTGCTAGTTGCGGATACTAGTACTTTATTCGAGAAGGTTGAGTATCGTAAGAGGGCTAAAATGTTTAACTGAGGCGTGAGTATTTCGTATTGGTTGTCACGATTATCAGGATAGGTATCTGTCTTTTTATCATAATAACGATTGTACGGTTACTATCTTGTACACGCACCCCTGATGATGTGGTCTGAAATCACGAAACTGTTCATGAGTGCACCTGATGCGGTTTATTTCAGGAACATTGATTACTTCAGTTGCAGTGCCCTCAACAGCAAACTATTTGTAAAGAAGCATCCTGTCAGAGTCGCCATGTAAATCTTGAATGGTGACTTCTGCAAACCAATTGGCAGCATATTTTTCTAATTTTGGGCGAGTCCTTTTAATCACGCTAACAACCCACTACCTTCAGCATTAAGAGAAAACATCGTACCATCACCAAATGCGTGCGCGCGTTAACATATACGAAACATGAGAGTGTAAAATATCTCTCAAAAAGCTATAGTGATATAAAATAAATAAAATAAATAAAAAAATGTTGTTATTTTAAATATGTTAATTATTCTATCTGTATGATGGTGATTGTGATTGCAATTGTATTTGCTTATCTGGAACGTGGACGTTTAATTATTCGGTATCAGACGCTTGACAATGGCTTTTTCGTAAAGGCAATGTTACTCGTAGTTGACCGTGAAATAAAACTGAATAATCGGACTTCGTAATTAAATCGTTTCCAAAGACTGCTGCGGTAGGTGCGGACTCATAATCTAAATCTCAATATTACAATAATTTGCCAGCCATGCCAATACGTCGTACAGAGGTGATTGTCTACTAAACATAAAAAAGTTACACAGTTAGTTAAATCAGATATATTCAATGAATAAGCCTACAGTTCATAATCCTACTTACTTTTATAAATATAAATTCTTTACAGAATCGAGTGCCTAGTGTGGTTGCAACTCGCAGTATTCTTCTATAACATGAAATATGGCGGTGTGCCAGACAATAAAAAAAATACGTGCTTCTCGCACCACTTCAACCTGAGCTCTCCCTTTCTTAATCAAACATAAGAGTAACGTAATTGTGCTTTTGTTTTATCAGCGACACAGCGCTGCAGTTGTGTGCCATAGGCTTTATTTATTTGTCACTGACTATTTATTTAATTAATATTTCGCGTTTCCGAGGAAACTCACGCTCGGCATGCAAATGTGCCTTTATATTGCCCCCTGAATTGCGAGGCGAAAGGACACACCTGCAGGCGAGCAATTCACCTAAAGGCACAAGAAAATCTAAGTTATCTACAACTATTTACATGACTTACATTACACATTATACACATTATATACAAAATTTGAATGACGCGGGTGCGCCGTAAAAGTTCTAATGTTGGCAGATAGAGTGCGCGCATGCGCAGAAGCGTCTGTGTAACTGCGGCACTGCCGTTATATCGTACAGTTAGATCACGCGGCACAGTATTGCAG
Source organism: Schistocerca piceifrons (assembly GCF_021461385.2). Taxonomy (NCBI): domain Eukaryota; kingdom Metazoa; phylum Arthropoda; class Insecta; order Orthoptera; family Acrididae; genus Schistocerca; species Schistocerca piceifrons. The sequence goes on along the minus strand of NC_060139.1, from coordinate 217,667,022 downwards.
ATCATATTGTTCGTGTGCGCGCGTTTTTCAGTCGTTGCACAAAGAAAATATTCAACCAAGATTACATATGAAGACTACATTCTATGACAGGTAACTCAGTTTTAAATTTACAATATTTGTTATAACACAATACAACTTAGATTGTTGAATGTTCTTAGTTACATAGTATTGTTTTGAAATACTTCAAAGAAAAATGTCCGTATTTTTCAGGTGCGTTGACCTATACACATCGTGTCGTTATTACAGTTCATATTCATCCGCTGCACAATAATTTTTTACAGGTTAATATCGTCGTGGTAAAGTTTTTTGATCACAGTAACATCGTTGTATAACAACGTGATTAATACATAAGCGTGTCCATTTCTCATTTCCATTATAGTCGTAGTGATGCAGTTCGTTGTGACTAAAAGCATTACTTATTACAGATCAGACGTGACCCGTCGAGTAGTTGTTCCACGTGCAGTTCGTTTTTTACATTCCGTGGAAGCTTGGTTGCAGAACCTCGGACGGCACATAGCTGGCGTCGATCCTTGGACAGTCCAGGTAAGAGTGTCCGTCACATTTCGAGAACATTTCATTCCCTGAAGTTCCAACCAAAATTCTTCCACCCGTCGTGTTGTTTTCTGGACAGGCACTTTGTGTCCATTTAATCCAGTTAACATCTTGAAGTTGGGTACTGTAGTAATGTCACTAGACGATGCACGAATTATGCACTTCACATTTTCAGTTTTTTGCTGAATATAGCTCACCTAAATGTTCGTAGTTATTAATCAAGGAAATCGTTCATCGCGTTCACATAGATACGCTGCATAATGAATGGCATTAACAGTTTCTTTCACATAGGTTTCCGCGTAGTTGCAGAGTTAGTAATGTTCGTTAATGTCCGTGAACAGTGGTTCACTATGCAATGTCTTTTTGGCACTCGTTTTGTTCAAATTTTTACATAGTAACAGTTACACTATACATCAGTTAAAAAAATAAGTAATTATACATACACACGTCACATATTTTCTTAGCATAAACATAATATAGTTGCACATAAACATGTTTACATCATCATTACATCGCTATAGGTTATTACATTGTGTCACATTTGATTACATGAATTGCAGATATTTACATCCTCTTTAGCGGTTTTGCTGGGATATTATCGATGTTTTTTGTGATGTCATCTGAAATTAAGATAGGTTAGACACAACATTCATTACATCAGTAGGCAAGACCAGGCGTTTTCACTACTCAATAAATATTCAAAATAGTAAGAGAGAGAAAATGTTCGATTCCTCGCGTTTTGTGCGTGTGTGTAGAGTGTCTGTGTGGCCTTGACTACTGATAGATGCTTTTCGTGTTGAGAGATGTGCGTCTAATCTATTTCTCAAAGTAAAAGATCGCTTCACAGATGACGTCTGTCAGTTCGTCAGGTGTCACACCAAGTCAGTGGTACCTTCAGTAACAAATGTTCCGTGAAAAATTAATATGTCATCCACTGCTACGTAATCATAAATTTTACTTTAACATTCCGTCTTTCAGGTGGAGGCGCGCGCTGAAAGAAGAGTTCTTCTGTCTTCAACTGCGTCACTGGAACCGCTGAAATGAAAATTTCTATACTATTTATTATCTGTGTTGTAACAACAGAGTTTTTCGAGTTGCTTAGCAATATTTTGATGGGTATGACTTTGACATTATTCACCATGAAATGCTCTAAGATCTCGGTGTGCGTATAGCCCAATAATTTTGTTAGTTCTAGGATGTTGTAACAGATACGCACCAGGATGCGGTATGTTAACAATTATATAAGGTCCTTCATATAGCAGACGCCACTTAGCGTTGCGTCGTTTGAGTGCTACAGATTTATGATGAGTACGAAGTAGTACAAGCATTCCTACCTCGAATTTTTGTTTTCTTTTTATTATGTTTCTGTGATGTTTGTTTCGTATTTGTGCGTGATGTGTCAATGTAGTCAATACTTCTTTTATTTTCTGTTCAGGTGTGATTTCCTTGTCTGACAACTTAGGTAATGGTTCTATCCACTGATCGTTCTGTTTGCAATTGAACATGATCTCGTTGGGTGTGTAATTCGTATCGTAAATATTTAAGTTATTGTGTACGTCTTCGAAAAGACTTAGGTAGGACACCCAATTAGTATGTTTTGATGAAATATAGGTCCTCATGAATCGATTTAATTCTCGGAAAAGTCTCTCAGTCGCGTTACATTGTGGACTAAACCTCGAAATAAATATACTTTTGATGTTATTGTCCTTCAAGAAATTTCTCCATTTGTACCCAGAGTAGTATGCTGCATTATCTGATAGAATTGCTTTAAGTTTTCCCACGTGCGTCAGGTAATCACTTGAGAATCTTCGTATTATAGCATTTGCAGTGGCGGATTTTAAAGCATAAAGTTTTACATGTTTAGAAAATATATCGTAAAAAGCTAAGATATATTTGACGCCTCCAGAGCTTGCTGGATGCGGTCCACTGATGTCAGTACACAGAATTTCCAGGGGTTTACTAGGTAAAATAGAATGTAAATCTGTTTTTGTGAATAAATTCTGAGGTTTTGATTTTTGACATATGACACATGTTTTCAGTTCCCAGTAAATTTTTCTTCTCATATTGCTAAAATAACAGTATGTGCTGAGCTTCGCTAAACACTTTTTTGTCCCATAATGACCCCAAACTAAGTGTGTGTGCCAAATTAAATTACGTTCAGACTCTTTGGGAATGCATACACACCAGTTAGTAGCATTTGGATGTCGTCGATAAAATAGCACATCATTGTGTAACTTGTAATACTTAGTCAAAGGATGATTGTGTTTTTCTACCAGTAATGTTATTATCTTATACCAGTGAGGATCAGATTTTTGTAATTCAGCCATGTTTCTGCACATATCAATATAATATTGGTGATACTGCTTGTCTTGCATTAAGAGAATCCTGTAGTCATTTATATTTTCTAAGTCACTGTTGGTATCATTCATACCCTGTGGAAGTCTAGACAAAGTGTCTGCAATGGTGTTGTCCTTACCTCTCATGTACTTAATTTCAAAAGAGTAGTTCTGAAGTGTAACTGCCCATCGTGATAGTCTAGGATGTAGAAGTTTACAAGTTAACAAAAATGTCAGGGCCTGGTGATCGGTGTAAATTACCGTATGTTTTCCAAATAAATAATAATTGAATTTCTTGAATGCCCATACTATGGAAAGTGTTTCTAACTCAGTAGTGGAGTATGTACGCTCACATTCAGTTAGAGTGCGACTCGCAAACCCAATAATTCTTATCTGTTCCTCCTCTTTATTCTTTACAACTTGAAATAAGCAACAGCCCAAGCCAGTACGTGAAGCGTCACAAGTCATACAAAAATCTAAATTGAAATCTGGATGGCTCAATATGTTAGCACCCACTAAAGCATGTTTAATTGTATTAAAGTCATTCTGGCACTGTTCCGACCAGATCCAAACTTGATTCTTTCTGAGTAGATTTAGCAGATGTTTACTGTTCAAAAGTGGTTGTGGCAAAAAACGTCTGAAAAATGAACATAGCCCAAGGAATGATTTTAACTGATTTTTAGTTCGAGGGCTAGGAAAGTTTCTGATAGCATCTAATTTACTGGGATCCGGACGTATGCCCTGTGAATTAATGATATGTCCTAAATACTTTATCTCACTGCAACCAAATTTTGATTTTTTTAGGTTGGCTGTGACTCCAGCTTGTGCAAATTTTTCTAAAATTCTTTGAAGAGTGTCAACGTGTTCATTCCAAGATTGTGTAGCTATCAGTATATCATCTACATAGTGTGTGACTGTCTCAACTAAATCGTCGCCAAGCACGGTATCCACGGCTGTAATGAATACCCCAGAGCTGACATTCAGTCCGAAGGGTAGAACACAAAACTGATAGGTTCGCCCCCCGAACATAAATGCAGTATATTTCCGAGAATCAGGAGTGATACCCACCTGCCAAAACGAATTAGCGAGATCTATTGTGGAAAAATATTTTGCATCTAGAAATTTCTGTAATTGCTCTTCTAAATTTTCAGGTTTTGTGTGAACCGGTAAAATTATTTCATTAATAGCTCGTGCATCTAACACTAACCTAATGCTTCCATTTGATTTTTTGACAACAAGTAGAGGACTACAATAAGGTGAGGTGGATGGTTCAATGACCTTCCAGTCTAACATTTGTTTTAATTCTTGCCACACAGCAGGTCGTTGAGATAACGGTACGTTATATGTCTTATGGTAGAAGATCTTGTGAGGCTTAACTTCAATCTTGTACACATACGTGTTGATAACACCTAATCGTTTGGTAAAAACTTGTAAATATTTGGATAACACTTCCTGTAGTTTTATACGTTCATGTACACTGAGAGCTGTAGCTTCACTTATCTTATGATCAAGCAATGTTTTCAAGTCCATTAGCTCTGTGTCAGATGAGTGTGTTTGCATGTCTTGAATGTCATTGTCAAGTACTAACTGAACCTTGTACCCTGTACAGTGTTTGTCATGCTTTAGAGTTCTCCTGTCCAAATCAATAATAATTACACTGCCTTTATCATTTAAAATACATTTACCTTTGGAGAAGTCTATAATGCAGTCCTTCTCGCTCATAATATCTATTCCTAATATGCAATTTGTCACAAGGTTTTGTACAACCAGGAATGGCCATTGTACGGTTCCATTACCTATTTTAACGTTTACAAAAACTTGCTTCGTAACCCCACATGACTTACTACCTAGTGCAGTAGTTATTTTAGAGTTTTGGGCAGGAAACTCAGGCACAGGTTCCAATTCACACATCTTTTTATAGAAATTAAAAGACAAAACGCTCACAGCTGCACCTGTATCTAGGATAATAGTAGTTGGAATCCCACCTACTACACCAGTAGTAGATGCTAAAACAATTTCATTTGTGTTTAAACGACATTGTGTACAGTCTTGTAAAAGTTCATCTGATATATTGTTATTGTGGTTGTATCTTATAAATAAAACAGGTAGTTTTTGTTTAGAATTTCTCGGCATATCATTATTCTGTTGTTCAAGTGTGGTGTCAAATAACTGATTAACATTGAAGTCGCCCCCCAAGAATTCTTCAGCCACGACCTGGGGCAAAGTAGTAACTGTTTCTGGTTTGTTGGATTAGCATTTGTACTAGGTACTGACACAGATTGAGGTTGTGCATCAGGTGTCATTTCTATTATATTCACATTCGGATATTGCCTATTATGATCTCCAAACTTTTGCGGTTGTTGTTGCTGTTGCGCATTATAACTTACCTGTCGGTCGTAAGGTATGCTCCAATTTTTACCTGGTGGCTGCTGTGGTAAAGCAGAGTTTGAATGAAAGTACTGATCGTTACGAGTCCAACCTTGATGCTGTCTTGGCTCGTAGTTATTATTATTTCTATTTCTGTTTGTGTTTTTGTTATTACCTTTGTATACGTTGTTACCGTTGTAGTTATTACCGCGGTGCCTTTTGTATGGATTGCCGCATGAAATGTTATTACTGTTGTAACTATTGTTTGTATTGGAATACGCTTGTTGATTTTGATTTCCGTACTGAGACGGCATGTGAGTTTGCTGTTTTTGTTGTACCGCGTATCCAACTGTGGGCGCGCCAGAATTGTGTTGGCAAGCCTGCATGTTTTGCATACCACTAGTGTAAACATTGTGGCTGCTGTTTTGCCGCGCGAAGCGCTGATCTTCAAGTAACATGTCAACCGAATCTAAAGCTGTTAAAAAATAATCTGAATCGTCATCCGGGATATGTAGAAGTTTTTCCTTAATGTTGAAAGGCAATTTGGCCTTCAACGCTCGGAGTATATCACGCGTTGCGACTGGTTCGTCTAAAAAATGTCCCATGTTCAAGTATTTTTCAAAATATCTGCGTAAGTTACCATTTTTACTGTTAAAAGTTTCAGGTTCTAAAATTTGTCTTCTGAGTCGCTCCTGGACGGATTGCGACCAGAATTTGTTCAGAAAAGCACGCTCAAACTCACTGTACGTGGTACATACGTCAGCTTGACTGTATGCCCAGACAGCTGCATCGCCTTGGATGTAACCGACAATATATGAAATCTTTTTCCGGTCACTCCAAGTGCGTGGAAATGCGTTACTAAAAGATTTAAGAAAAATCACCGGATGAATGGTTCGTTTTTCTGGGATAAAAATCTGAAATTGCCTGTGTTTCATTAAGCTTTCATCTTCCTTCGCATTGTGATATGGATTTATTCCACTGTAATTACTGGTATGTTCAGCTGGCGGGTAATTACGATAATGTTGCTGTGGTTTACCACGATAATAGCTTGTGTTTGTGTTTCCACATCGTGGTATGTGTTGTAGTCGTGGTGTGTTTTGTTCTTGTGTATTTGTCGTGTGCGGAATGTGTGTATCATACTCGAATGTATATTGGTTTCTGAACTGTACATTTTGACTGATATTTTCGTTACATTCAGACTGTAGTTGATCGGTGAATTGTCTCATGGGTGCAGTGACGGATTGTACTGCGTCACTGATCAGCTGTTTGTTATTAGTAATGTATTGCGCTACGGAGTCGTGCACAATTGTTGGTAAATTTTCACGTAAGCATCTATCAAAATGTTTGTCTTTGTTCTCAACCCAATCATGAAATTCTTTATTAATATTTTGAAAATGAGCTGTGGCATCTGATTGTAAGATGTCAGTCAGGTGTTGTTCAACATTGTCAAATTTATTCTGTACGTCAGTAATTCGTTTTTCAACATTGTCATGTACTGAAGGATATGTTTGAATTTGTTCAGTAAGAACTTCACACGTGACATTAAGGTTTTTTACTTGTGTCTGTAAAAGTGCTACGTCAGTTGTAGTCTTTTCTTGTCTCGTATTGAGCTGGGAAAATTTAGTACTGAGTTCGGTCATCTGTTTGGTCAGTGTGGCGTCTATAAGTTCCACACGCTTACATAAAGTGTCATTACCTATCTTGATTGCTATGAGATCAGATTTGATTTCGTCATTTTGTGTTTTTAACTGTTCATTTTGTGTCTCTAATTGTGCCTTTAAGGTTGCCATGTTTTCTGCGTTTTGTTTCATTAGCATTTGTAACATGTCGGCAATGTTTACCGTTTGCAAGGTCTCTGCCCCCGCCGCGTCATTAGACGTGACGTCATGCATTAACATGGGCTCTGATTGAGATTTTGAAATTTTTGTAGTGGACGGCCTATCGTCAAAATTTTCGTCAACACTTGCGTCAATGTTTGATGAATCGTCACTACCGGTTGCTGTCGTAAAGTCATTTTCTAACACTTGTCTCACGTCCGTGTCGGATTGCGTCTGAATAGTACGTCCTTGCTGTTCCATTTTTGCGTATTGTTTTCTAGTTATTACCATGCCACACGTGATATATGTTTCAAGAAAATTTTTGACACTGATTTTAAAATAAAATGTAGTTGAGCATGAATCGCTCGTAGCAACAATGGCTGTCTGTTAATTTAAAAATATAAACTGAATTTGAGATTATTGGTAATGGCTGCTGGCCATGTTACATGATATCGTACAGAAGTCGGCCATATTGTACACTCGTGTATTGGTATTGTTGCATACGTTATTGTTTAGGGTAAAGTACTGAGAATGAAATTTATCACTGAAACTGTTACGCAGAAAAGAAACACTACAGAATTTACTGAAAAGCTAATACACTGAATTATACGTCTGGTCAAGCCTGCTAATGCAAAGATGCTGCGTCTTACCTTATTTTGCTGGAAGTTTCATTGCGTCTTCCCGCAAAATTTCAGAATTGGAAAATATCTTCAGATTTTGTTATCTCTCATACATTGACGTCCAGGTCCAGAAAGTTGATTTTTTACATGAAACAAAGAGAACAATGTAACAAATGACAAAATAACAAGTCCGACATGCAGTCGCCAATATAAAATAAATAAAATAATTAAAAAAAATATATTGTTATTTTAAATATGTTAATTATTCTATCTGTATGATGGTGATTGTGATTGCAATTGTATTTGCTTATCTGGAACGTGGACGTTTAATTATTCGGTATCAGACGCTTGACAATGGCTTTTTCGTAAAGGCAATGTTACTCGTAGTTGACCGTAAAATAAAACTGAATAATCGGACTTCGTAATTAAATCGTTTCCAAAGACTGCTGCGGTAGGTGCGGACTCATAATCTAAATCTCAATATTACAATAATTTGCCAGCCATGCCAATACGTCGTACAGAGGTGATTGTCTACTAAACATAAAAAAGTTACGCAGTTAGTTAAATCAGATATATTCAATGAATAAGCCTACAGTTCATAATCCTACTTACTTTTATAAATATAAATTCTTTACAGAATCGAGTGCCTAGTGTGGTTGCAACTCACAGTATTCTTCTATAACATGAAATATGGCGGTGTGCCAGACAATAAAAAAAATACGTGCTTCTCGCACCACTTCAACCTGAGCTCTCCCTTTCTTAATCAAACATAAAAGTAACGTAATTGTGCTTTTGTTTTATCAGCGACACAGCGCTGCAGTTGTGTGCCATAGGCTTTATTTATTTGTCACTGACTATTTATTTAATTAATATTTCGCGTTTCCGAGGAAACTCACGCTCGGCATGCAAATGTGCCTTTATAGTGATATCTCGCCGCAACGGATAAAAGAGTTAATAGCTTCACGCCATCATCGAAACCCGCAATTCTTTTCACCCGTATGAATTTAGCATCTTTCAACAGAAAAATTTCGTAGCAGCTCACTAACATCATGTAAAACCTACACGAAGGCTTGCAACTTTTCAGGAGATTTAATAAAAATATATTTTCGCAGCTTAAACATGAGCAAAAACGTACAATTTCAAACATAAACAGAATATTCTAATGTTTTTTTCGTTTCAATTAAAGTACCTACTAAGCAATGGTTTTACACCGAAGTGCCGCGCGGGGTAGCTGCGTGGTCTTGGACGCATTGTCGCAGTCCGTGCAGCTCTCCCCGTCGGAGGTTCGAGTCCTCCCTCGGGCATGGGTGTGTGTGTGTTGTCCATAGCGTAAGGTAGTTTAAGTACTGTGTAGGCTTAGGGACCGATGAACTCAGCAGTTTGGTCCCATAAGACCTTTCCACAAATTTCAAATTTTTTTACGGTGAGATAACAAAAGTCATCGGACAGCGATATGCAGGTGTACAGATGGCGGTGGTATCGCATACATAAGGTGTAGATGGGCAGTGTATTGGCGGAGTTGTCATTTGCTCTCAGGTGAATCGTATGAAAACGTGATTATGGCCGCACGACGGGAGTAAACAGACATTGAACGCGCAATGGTAATTCGAGCTAGAAGTATGGGACATTCAGTTTCGGAAATCGTCCGGGAATTCAATATTCCGAGATCCACTGTGTCAAGAGTGCGCAGAGAATACCAGATTTCAGTCATTACCTCTCAAACTGGTCAATGTGGTGGCCGACCGCCTTCACTTAACGACCGAGAGCAGATGCTTTTGCAAAACGTTGTTAGTGCTAACAGACAAGCAACAATCTACATCTATATCCATACTCTACAAACCACCGCGAAGTACATGGCAGACGGTACGTCGCACTGTATCAGTTACTAGAGATTCTCGCCGTTCCACTCAGTTATGGAAAGCGGAAAGAGTGATTGTTTGGATGTCTCTGTGTGTGCAGTAATTATTAGAATTTTGTCCCCACGATCCCTATGTGAGATATGAAGGGGGTTGTAGTATATTAATAGAGTCATCAATTAAAGTCGGTTCTTGAAACATTTTTACAGACTTTTTCGGTATAGTTTACGTCTAAAAAATGGTTCAAATGGCTCTGACGTTATGGGACTTAACTGCTGAGGTCATCAGTACCCTAGAACTTAGAACTACTTAAACCTAACTAACCTTAGGACATCACACACATCCATGCCCGAGGCAGGATTCGAACCTGCGACCGTAGCGGTCGCGCTGTTCCAGACTGTAGCGCCTAGAACCGCTCGGTCACCCCGGCCCGGCTAGTTTACGTTTATCTTCAAGAATCTGGCAGTTCAGTTTCTTCAGCATCACTGTGACAGTCTCCCACGGATCAAACAAACCTGTTACCATTGGTGCTGCCCCTCTCTTTATACTTTCAATATCCACTGTTGACCTGTTTTGTACAGGTCCCACACACTTCAGTGATATCCCAGAGTGCAATCTCCTGTGTAGCCTGACTGCACTTCCCCAGTATTCTACCAGTAAACTGAGGTCTACCACCTGCTCTACCCACACCTGAACCTATGTAATCATCCCATTTCATATCACTAAAAACTGTTGTACCCAGATATTTATCTGAGTTGGCGGATTACAACTTTGACTCATTGTAATTATTGTGAAAGGATACTACGTTTTTTTTGTGAACTGCTCAGCTTTATATATATATATATATATATATATATATATATATATATATATATATATATATATATATATATTGTGAACTGCACAGCTTTATATTTCTGAACATTTAAAGCAAGTTGCCTATCTTTGCACCACTTCGAAATTCGAAATATTGTCAAGAACTCGCTGAATATTTGTGCAGCTTCTTTCAGACAGTATTTAATAACTGATAACTGCATCGTCTGGAAAAGTCTGAGATAACTATTAACGTTGTCCGCAAAGTCATTAACATACAGCATGAACAGCAAGAGTCCCATCACACTTCCCTGGGGCCCACCCAAAAAATTACTTCTACATCTGAATATGACTCTCCATCCAAGATAACGTGCTCCTTACCAAAAAGTCCTCAGTCTTGTTGCAAATTTCACTTTATATCTCAAACGATCGAACTATCGAAAATAAGCGTAGGTGTGGTACTGAGTCAAATGGTTTTCGGAAATCAACAAATACTGATCCAAAGCTTTCAGTATGTCGTATGAGAAAGTGAAAGTCGGATGTTACATGATCGATGTTTTCGGAATCCACGCTGGTTGGATTGGAGGAGGTCATTCTGTACAAGATAACTCATTATGTTTGAGCTCAGAATATGTTCTAAGATTCTACAAAAAAATCGAGTCAGAGATACTAGGTGGTAGGGATATACGATACATTATAGTTAACGGATGGGCTAACTCAGCTGCAAAATCAGTGTAGAATCTGATAGCGTTTCATCGGTCCTTGGAGCTTCGTTCAGTTTTAACCATACCAGCTGTTTCTCAAACACAACTGACACTAATACTTTTTCTTTTCAGTGGTACGAGGATAAAGTTGGAGCAATACTCTTGTAATGAACCATTTGAAAACAGTTAAGCATTTCAACTTTTGCTCTGCTACACTCAATTTCAGTACCTGTCTCATTCGCTAGGGATCGGACACTAACTTCGGTGCCACTAAGACGCTTTAACTACGACCAGAATTTCTTTGGGTTTTGTGAAAGATCATTTGACTAATTCTGCTACGGTAGTCACTGAAGTCTTTACATATTTCCGTCTTGCCAGCCAAACAGATTTCATTCAGCATTGTACTATCTACAGCCCTACGCTTTCTTTTACGTCTATTATGCATTAATGACTGTGTACCATGGAGAATACTTCCCATTATGAACTGTTCTGCAGGATACATATCTATCCAGTGCGTGGTCTACTATCCTTTCAGACTTGAGGCATAGTTCCTCTACAAGCTCCTACCCTCTGCTGAAAGTTGCAAGTTCCTCATTGAGATATGACATTACTGATTTTTTATCTCACGAAATAAGCGTCAAACGAAGAAACTACAAAGAGCGAAACTTGTCTAGCTTGAAGGGGGAAACCAGATGGCGCCATGGTTGGCCCGTTACATGGCAATGCCACAGATCAAACGGATATCAACTGCGTTTTTTTAAATAGGAACGCCCATTTTTATTACATATTCGTGTAGTACGTAAAGAAATATGAATGTTTTAGTTGAACCACTTTTTTCGCTTTGTGATAGATGGCGCTGTAATAGTAATTTAGTAATGTTCTACAGGATGTCTTATCACGCCAACCACTAATAAAATTGTAATATTCTCAGTTGCTTTGGATGATTAAAGTCTCCACCGATGATTACAGTGTGACTGGGGAACTTATGTACAAGCGAACTGAGGTTTTCTATAAAGTTTTCGGTCATATCGAGAGAGGAATCTGGTGGCGATACAAGGATCCAATTACCATTTTATGCCAACCCTTCATAGTGAGTACTACCCAAACAATCTTACATGCAGCTTCAATTTCTATCTCGGTGGATGTGTGTTGCTCGTCTACTGTGACAAACAGACCACCTTCATTTCCCATTTTCCTCCAAAATCTCACTGCTTTCAATTTGCGGTTCCCATCAGCACTCTAAACTTACTATTATGAGAGCTTCACTGCTCTTCAGGAGCGTTTCGATCTTTACCACTTAACTGCGAATGCTTCGGCAGTTAGCCACTAGGATTTTAATAGTATCACTTGTGGGAGGTACTAGATTGAATGAAGAGTTATCTAATCAAATAAACCCTTGTGTGCCCCCACACAGTCAGATACCTGGGTAGCAACCTCTGATGTGTAGCGCACATCTAACACATTTCGGGGCACCCTACAGTTCTCAAACCTATGGCGCAAGTCCAGGAAGTCGCAGCCTAGCTTGTCACAGAACTTTCGAAGTCCCTGGCTCAGTCCTTCCACTCGACTCAGGAACAAGGGGCCATGATCAGTTCTAGGGACAATGCTGAAAATTGTGATCCTCGTTGAAATTCCGTGCCCGTCTTCTCAGCCTTCTCTACCAGTCACTGGAATGATCGAACTATGACCTTGGAGCTCAGACGACAACCAAATTTTTTCCAGCGTCGCACCAGTCTGCAGTTGCTTGCATCCTTTTCCCTGAATGACTGCCTCTTCAACATGTTGATTGACGCCCCCAGGCCCACACACGAAGTGCACATCTTGTCCTCACCTATCACTTGCTGTCATTTCTCTAAGGGGTACCATCATTCGTCGTACTTTTGAAGTGCCACTACCCTTTTGGATTTGCCTCGACACCACAAAAAACAGGTGACATGGGTCCCATTGGCTCATTTCCAGTTTCAGTGAAAGACAGCACCTCGAACATGTTGGTTACGTGGATCGGTAGGACACCCTGAGTCCTCCCTGGTACCCCTCCACACTGTGGCAGTGAAGTGGGCGAGTAATAACAGATTCTGCACTTTCTGCAGAGGAGACAGTAGACAGTATCCACAGGAGAGGATAGTACATGAGGTACCTGTACCACAGATACACGACTTTCTGGAGCTCTTCCAACACACTAATCCGCAGCAGCTGCTAATCGTATGACAGTAATGATGGCGATTTCCAGCTGCTTACGAACGCCAACCAACTCATCTAGTGCTCGAGGGCAGCATTCATAGAGGGGCTGCATTTTGGCTGATGTAATGTATTACAGGACAGTGAACTAATAACCTTAAGCTATGCAAGCTGATTATCTTTCATGTTTGCTGAGCAAAAAAGAAAAAAAAGACTAATTCCTTGTAAGAATTGAATAAATACACAAAACGAGATTTCTATTACGGCAACAGAAAAGCTTGCGGTAAAAATTAATAATTTCCTAAAATTTTTGGAGGTTGATTATAGTTATTAGAAAACTCGAAAATACAGTTAATTTACGATAAATGTAGATAACATATACTTCTCTTTAAGGAAACATTAGATGTAACACAATTTGTTGTTGTTGTTGTGGTCTTCAGTCTTGAGAATGGTTTGATGCAGCTCTCCATGCTACTCTATCCTGTGCAAGCTTCTTCATCTCCCAGTACTTACTGCAACCTACATCCTTCTGAATCTGCTTAGTGTATTCATCTCTTGGTCTCCCTCTACGATTTTTACCCTCCACGCTGCCCTCCAGTACTAAATTGGTGATCTCTTGTTGCCTCAGAACATGTCCCACCAACCGATCCCTTCTTCTAGTCAAGTTGTGCCACAAACTCCTCTTCTCCCCAATTCTATTCAATACCTCCTCATTAGTTACGTGATCTACTCATTTAATCTTCAGCATTCTTCTGTAGCACCACATTTCGAAAGCTTCTCTTCTCTTCTTCTCCAAACTATTTATAGTCCACATTTCAATTCCATAAATGGCTACACTCGATGCAAATACTTTCAGAAACGACGTCCTGATAAATCTATACTCGATGTTAACAAATTTCTCTTCTTCAGAAATGCTTTCCTTGCCATTGCCAGTCTACATTTTATATCCTCTCTACTTCGACCTTCATCAGTTATTTTGCTCCCCAAATAGCAAAACCCCTTTACTACTGTAATTGTCTCATTTCCTAATCTAATTCCCTCAGCATTACCAGACTTAATTCGACTACATTCCATTATCCTTGTTTTGCTTTTGTTGATGTTCATCTTATATCCTCCTTTCATGACACTGTCCATTCCGTTCAACTGCTCTTCCAAATCCTCTGCTGTCTCTGACAGAATTACAATGTCATCGGCAAACCTGAAAGTTTTTACTTCTTCTCCATTTATTTTAATACCTACTCCGAATTTTTCTTTTGTTTCCTTTACTGCTTGCTCAATATCGTGGCCGGCCAGAGTGGCCATGCGGTTCTAGGCGCTACAGTCTGGAGCCGAGTGACCGCTACGGTCGCAGGTTCGCATCCTGCCTCTGGCATGGTTGTGTGTGATGTTCTTAGGTTAGTGAGGTTTAATTAGTTCCAAGTTCTAGGCGACTGATAACCTCAGAAGTTATGTCGCATAGTGCTCAGAGTCATTTGAACCATTTGAATAACATCGGGGAGAGGCTACAACCCTGTCTCACTCCCTTCCCAACTACTGCTTCCCTTTCATGTCCCCCGGCTCTTATAACTGCCATCTGGTTTCTGTAGAAATTGTAAATAGCTTTTAGCTCCCTGTCACCTTAAGAATTTGAAAGAGAGTATTCCAGTCAGCATTGTCAAAAGCTTTCTCTAAGTCTACAAATGCTGGAAACGTAGGTTTGCCTTTCCTTACTCTTTCCTCTAAGATAAGTCGTAAGGTCAGTATTGCCTCACGTGTTCCAAAATTTCTACAGAATCCAAATTGATCTTCCCCGAAGTCGGCTTCTACCAGTTTTTCCATTCGTCTGTAAAGAATTCGCGTTAGTATTTTGCAGCTGTGATTTATTAAACTGACAGTTCGGTAATTTTCACATCTGGCAACACCTGGTTTCTTTGGGATTGGAATTATTATATTCTTCTTGAAGTCTGAGGGTATTTCACCTGTCTCATACATCTTGCTCACCAGATGGTAGAGTTTTGTCAGGACTGGCTCTCCCAAGGCCGTCAGCAGTTCTAAGGGAATGTTGTCTACTCCCGGGGCCTTGTTCCGACTCAGGTCTTTCAGTGCTCTGTCAAACTCTTCACGCAGTATCGTATCTCCAATTTCACCTTTATCTACATGCTCTTCCATTTCCATAATATTGTCCTCAAGTACATCGCCCTTGTATAGACCCTCTATATACTCCTTCCATCTTTCTGCTTTCCCTTCTTTGCTTAGAACTGGGTTTCCATCTGAGCTCTTGATATTCATACAAGTGGCTCTCTTTTCTCCAAAGGTCTCTTTAATTTTCCGGTAGGCAGTATCTATTTTACCCCTAGTGAGATAAGCCTCTACATCCTTACATTTGTCCTTTAGCCATCCCTGCTTACCCATTTTCCACTTCCTGTCGATCTCATTTTTGAGACGTTTGTATTCCTTTTTTCCTGCTTCATTTACTGCATTTTTATATATTCTCCTTTCATCAGTTAAAATCAATATTTCTTCTGTTACCCAAGGATTTCTACTAGCCCTCGTCTTTTTACCTACTTGATTCTCTGCTGCCTTCACCACTTCATCCCTCAAAGCTACCCATTCTTCTTCTACTGTAGTTCTTTCCCCCATTCCTGTCAATTGTTCCCTTATGCTCTCTCTGAAACTCTGTACAACCTCTGGTTTAGTCAGTTTAACCAGGTCCCATCTCCTTAAATTTCCACCTTTTTGCAGTTTCTTCAGTTATAACCTACAGTTCATAACCAATAGATTTTGGTCAGAGTCCACATCTGCCCCTGGAAATGTCTTACAATTTAAAACCTGGTTCCTAAATCTCTGTCTTACCATTATGTAATCTATCTGATACCTTGTAGTATCTCCAGGATTCTTCCACGTATACAACCTTCTTTTATGATTCTTGAACCACGTGTTAGCTATGATTAAGCTATGCTCTGTGCAAAATTCTACCAGACGGCTTCCTCTTTCATTTGTTACCCCCAATCCATATTCACCTACTATGTTTCCTTCTCTTCCTTTTCCTACTCTCGAATTCCAGTCACCCATGACTATTAAATTTTCGTCTCGCTTCACTATCTGAATAATTTCTTTTATTTCATCACACATTTCATCAATTTCTTCATCATCTGCAGTGCCACAATTTGTTCGTTAGAATATATGCTACAGCGACTAAATCACAAATGCTACTTTACAACAAATTAGGTTATGCACAGGGAAATGATAGTTCCGAACATTCTCAAAAATACAAATTTATTTCCGTTAATATACAGTGAAATTCGAGGTGATCTGTTCTTTGGGAGTAGCTGTGAATCAAAAGCTGATTTGCTCGAAATAAATTATCCAGAAACACGAAAGTATAGTTTTGTAAGCCACCGAAGATTCTCTTCAATAACTTGTTTCTATCGTAATCATTGAATGAAACTACATAACGATAGCTTTGAACGAGGATAGGACTACTCATTTAAAAAAAAACTTGAAAGGGCACAAATAAGTTTAGCCTGAACTGACGACAACAGCAGGAGCTCACAGTGGCACTCTTCAGTGTACGAAATTTCCCAACATATCACAACACAAACGGATATTGATAGGTCGAGGAAAGGATAATATTAGGGAGAAGCGACGCGAACAGTAAAGTATGCGAATCTAGAATATCATACCGGCACACGAATCTTGCGCAAGTGGTCTTGAACAAAGTAAAATACCAAAGTCGGCTTCCACATGTAAATAAACATGCGAATTGCACGGATTTTTTACCTATCCGTTTCTGTGCCTACTTCTACACTGGCATGCCGAAAAAAAACACTGCAGCTTGAGTTTATCTCGGTCAAAATCTATAAAAATGTGCGCCACCAGCAAAGCATGTCTTCTGTCTGTTCGTGAAATAACTGCAGAAATCAATGTGGGACGAATGACGAACGTATCCGTTAGGGCCGTTTGGAAAAAATTGACGTTAATGGACTACAGCAGCAGACGACCGACGGCAGTACTTTGCTGAAAGCACCACATTGCCTGCAGCCTCCCTCCTGGGTTTGTCACCATATCGGTTGGACCGTAGACGGAAAATGGTGGCCTGGTCATTAGAGTCTCGATTTCATTTGGTAAGAACTGACTTTAGGGTTCGAGAGCAGCGCAAACTCTACCAAGCCATGGATCAAGGTTGTCAATAAGGCGCTGTGCAAACTCGTCGTTGCTCCATAATGTTATGGACTCCTTTACATGGGATGGACTGGGTCCTCTGGACAAACTGAACTTATGATTAACTGGAAATGGCTACGTTCGGCTACTTCATGGTTGGACCACCCAGAAGACCCACCACATCCAACATTTATGGGACATAATCGGGAAGACTGGTCGTGCTCAAAATGCTACACCAGCAACACTTTCGAAATCACCAAGTCTAGTTGCTGTTCTTGACCAGGTAAAAGTGGGTCCGACATGATGTTAGGCGATAGTGCATGACTTTCGTTACCTATGTGCAATTATCTTTCAAGTTTGATGTGCAACTTCGAAGTAATAATAGACATGAACATTATTGGCACAATAAGTCTCAATGTTCTTGACCGAATGGCCACATTTTCAGTTGATTTCTGAAAAAAAAATGTGTCAAAATATTATAATTTCTGTCCTAAAACATTAAGATAAATTTGGCTTTCACAGGCCGCATTCAGTGACCGCTTCCAGTTCTATTATTTGTTACTAAAACAAACGAGAGGTAAATTTGTTTCTGCTTTGCATATGGATGAAATTAAAAGAAAAAAGAAGTTCTGTGCTTAAAAGTACCGCTGGCAGTTTGAGCTGAACGCAGCTTTAAGCGGAAATTCAGACCAGTAGACAAACAGAACGAATTAGCAGACTAGCAGAACTTCTTAGCAGCTAGAATTCAACAACACGGTGACCAAAGAGAGAAGCTCAACGATGGACAATCAACTTTAGGGCTACGATGCAAGATAGGGGTGAAATAATGAATCAGTAGCACTGTCCGCTTTGTTTTTGACTCATTTCTTTTAATTACGTCCGCATTTTGTCATTATGTGAGCCTCTTTGCTCAGATGTAGTATTTGACATGACAAATAGATGTACTACTTAACATGAGAATTCCCTTTTTATAATGGAAAAACCATCGGAATGTATTATTTTTTCCTCACATAAAACGTTCCTAATCGCTAAATATATAAGTTATTTAGTGAAATCAGTGTGTAAATGTTACTAATATACAATTTCTAACTTCAGACTTTCTCTGCGGGAATTGCATTGGAAATTACAGCGGTACAGACAGAGTACAAGAATTTCATAGAAGTATGGTGGAGGTATGTGTATTTGCCTGAGGTGACAGAAGTCATGGGATAGCGATGTGCACATATACAGATGGCTGTAGTACCGCTTACGGAATGTAGAATAGGGCAATGCATTGGCAGGGCTGTCACCTTTACTCGGGTGATTTATGTGAAAAAGTTTCTGTGGTGTCACCGCCAGACACCACAATTGCTAGGTGGTAGCCTTTAAATCGGCCGCGGTCGGGTAGTATACGTCGGACCGCATGTCGCCACTGTCAGTGATTGCAGACCGAGCGCCGCCACACGGCAGGTCTAGAGAGACTTACTAGCACTCGCCCCAGTTGTACAGCCGACTTCGCTAGGAAAGGTTCACTGACAATTACGCTCTCATTTGCCGAGACGATAGTTAGCATAGCCTTCAGCTACGTCATTTGCTACGACCTAGCAAGGCGCCATAGCATTTGATAATTAATATTGTGAAGCTTGTACAGTAACGAGAGATGTTCTCCAATTATGGATTAAAGTTAACTATTCCAAGATCTTCGTACTTTATTTGCTACTATTAATTCCCTTAACTGTTCCAGACCTCACGCCAGTCTGCGTGAGCTTAAAAGCGTGCATTTCGGCCTCCTCTAGCAACACGGTGTTGGCTCTTCTGCCAACACTTCAGTTTCCGTCGTGATTATTGTCTCCCCACGGGAATTAATAGACTTTGAACACAGAATGTTAGTAGGAGCTAGGCGCATGGGACGTTCCATTCCGAAAATCGTTAGGGAATTCAATATTCCGGGATCCACAGTATCAAGAGCGTGCTGAGAATACCAAATTTCAGGCATTATCTCTCACCACGGACAAGGCAGTGACCGTCGGCGTTAACTTAAGGACGGAGGGCAGCGGCGTTTGCATAGAGTCGTCAGTGCTAACAGACAAGCAACACTGCGTGAAATCACAGCAGAAATCAATGTGGGACGTACGACGAACGTATCCGTTGGGACAGTGCGACGAAATTTGGAGTTAATGGGCTATGGCAGCACAGGTCAGACGCGAGTGCCTTTGCCAACAGTACGACATCACCTGCAGCGCCTCTCCTGTGCTCGTGCCATATCTTTTGGACCCTAGATGACTGGAAATCACGCGGCTTGGTCAGGTGGGTCCCGATTTCCGTTGGAAAGAGCCGGTGGTGTAGTTCGAGTATGGCGCTGACCCCACGAAGCCACGTTCCCAAATTATCATCAAGCACTGTGGAAGCAGGTGATGGCTCCGTATGGTGTGGGCTATGTGTTTGTCTGTAATGGACTGGGTCCTGTTTATGTTCGGCTACCATTTTCAGCCATTCCCAAACGCCGATGGATTTTTTATGGATGATAATGCCCCTTGTCACCGGGCCAAAGTTGTACGCGACTGGTCTGAAGAACATTCTGGGCAATTCGAGCGAATGATTTTCTTACTCAGATCGCCCAACACGAACCCCACCGAAAATGTACGGGACATAATCGGGAGGTAATTGCGAGCACGAAATCCTGTCCCGCAACGCTTTCGCAATTATGACCGGCTATAGGAGCAGCATGGCTCAGTAGTTCTGTACGGGTCCTCCAGTGACTTGGCGAGTCCATGCCACGTCGAGTTGCTGCCCTACGTCCGGCAAAAGGAGGTCCGACACGACATGAGGGGGTATCCCATGACTTTCGTCGCCTCAGTGTGTGCAACCTTTCTTGGTGTGCTTAACGAAGTGACGACAAATCTAAATATCTGGTAGAAGCTAGAGCCAGATATTTTGGAGAGCGAAATCCAGTGGGCCCTTGAAAATATGGCTGATAACAAACCTAGTGGACATGATGAAATACCAGCAGAATTGTTTAAAGTCACTGGAAAGGATGCAGTAAAAGTGCTGCACTCAATATGTCAAAAAATATGGATCACGCAGCAGTGGTCAGAAGACTGGAAAAGATCAGTATTCATCCCCATTCCAAAGAAGAAAAGTTCTAACGAATGCTCAGATTACCGAATAATCGCACTTATTTCACATGCTAGCAAAGTTATGTTGAAAATCTTACAAAATAGACTTCGCCAATATCTAGATCGAGAGCTGCCAGAAGAACAAGCTGGATTTAGGAAAGGAAGAGGAACTAGAGATCAAATTGCTAACATTCCGTGGATTATGGAAAAAGCGAGAGAATTCCAGGAAGATGTGTACCTCTGCTTTATTGACTACGCCAAAGCCTTTGACTGCGTCGATCACAACAAATTATGGAACGTACTGAAAAACATGGGTGTACCAGATCACCTCATTCATCTGATACGGAGTTTATACCTTGACCAAGAAGCCACGGTGACAACTATGTATGGAACAACGAAATGGATAAAGATTCAGAAAGGGGTCCGGCAAGGCTGCATACTGTCACCGTACTTATTCAATCTGTATGCAGAACATGTCATGAGGAATGCGAGGCTAGATGAAGGAGAAACAGGAATTAAAATAGCTGGAATAAATGTAAACAACCTCAGGTACGCGGATGATACGATCCTATTGGCAGAAAGTGAAGAAAATTTGAGAACACTCTTACTGAAGGTGAAAGACGAAAGTGGAAAGGCTGGTCTTATGCTGAATGTGAAGAAAACGAAAATTATGGCAACTACACCTACCAATTCGTGGGATATAGCAGGAGAAACCATGGAGGTAGTGACCACATTCAGTTATCTCGGTTCCCAGATCTCTGCTGACGGTGACTGCAGCCATGAAATCCGGAGACGCCTGTTGTTCGGTAGACAGGCGATGTCAAACCTTGACAAGGTTATAAGGTCCAGAGATATAACACTAGCAACAAAGATCCGGATTGTGAGGGCTATGGTCTTTCCAGTTGTGATGTATGGATGTGAGACCTGGACTATTAGAAAGGCTGAACGGCGAAGAATTGACTCCTTCGAATTGTGGTGTTGGAGGAAACTTCTTAGAGTTCCATGGACTGCAAAGAGAACCAACAGATCAATATTGGAGCAAATTAAACCAGATTTCTCCCTGGAAGGTCTAATCTTAAAACAAAAGCTGACCTACTTTGGACACACAATGCGAAGGCATGCCTCGCTGGAAAAAACATTAATGCTGGGGAAGATTGAAGGAACTAGAAGAAGAGGACGTCAGAGGATGAGATGGATCGATGGCATCACAGAAGCAATGTGTTCCAACCTGGAAGGTCTACGGGAGAAAGTGCAAGACAGGAAAAAATGGCGTGATTTGGTTCATGGGGTCACGAAGAGTCGGAACCGACTAAACGAATAGAGAGAGAGAGAGAGAGAGAAGCTATAAAGGACGATAACATAAACTACGTGAAATCTAAATTTAATCAGATAAGAGAGTTCTAAACCCACAGCGTTTTGCTAACAGACAAGCTGTCATCAAAGCGAAGTTTGATTTGAACAGCGTAATGATTCTATTGGAAGTGGTACGCCGTTGCCTCCTCCTAGCGTTGACCTGATTTACCCAGCCACCTGTTGGAGGATTTACTGATTAATGTTGACTCCGTTCATAGTACAACGTTGTGTCTTTCACGAAAATCAATTATAATGCTAAAAAGAAGCGATAAGGACAAGCTGATAGTTGAACTCCGGCAGCTGTCGAGTATCAAAAGAATTTTTTACGTTTTTTATATTTGACCTTCAGCTTGAGTACAGTATTTAGCCATCAACAGTTACAAAATGTAGCCTTTAACAGTTTAAATCTTTAGCCACCAACAATAACAAAGGATCAGCATATATTTTTGAAGTAGAAGTGAATATTCCGTAAGGTTTTTGTTAGCTTTGAAAAGCATATTACCTATGAAAGTATGTCCGAATACGCCCGTAATTAAGAACAACGTCTTCTCATATACAGAGCCGAGAAGGACGCAGATCTGTCCTGCAATGCCGTTCGGATGAGGCGCCGATCTTCTCAGGGTGATACCGGTGGGCGGGAGGGGGGGGGGGGGGAAGAGGGATCTGGATGCTGCGACCCGATCCATCTAGTCGTGTTCTAGGGCCTTCAGTGAACCATTCTGCACACACCCGTCGACTGCCGAAGCACTTCGTCCCACACGAGCAGAAATTTCCCGGATGGATGCATCACATACTCTCATGCCAACAATGCGTCGTTTCTCAGACTCAGTGATCCGACGGTACAGTTCGCGCATACCTCAGTGAGGAATCCTGCACGTTTGCTCAAGTCACACCGCTCCATTAGCTTTTTGGTTTCTAATGACAATGAGAGCCGCAGGAACATTCTACCGATGGGTGATGTTGCTCCACTATATCGATGTTGACTCTGAACCCGCGGGCCGACATGATTCAAATGTTAATCATTTCTGCAGATAATTTCAGTAAAACAAAAAAATTGGAAATTTATGGTAAGTCGTATGGGACCAAACTGCTGAGGTCATCGGTCCCTAACTTACACACTACTTAATCTAACTTAAACTTACACCAAGGACAAACACACACACCCATGCCCGAGGGAGGACTCGAACTCCCGACTGGGACAGCCACTCGATCCGTGACAAGGCGCCTTACATCGCGCGGCTACCCCGCGCGGCAACGCAGTAAGATACTGGAAAACCAGTACCACAGAAATAAAGAGAATGTTATAGCAAGTGAAGGGTAGAAGCCAGCCCTAGGTGCGATGAATAGTTTTTAAGCTATTCAGTGATAAACAACTCATAAAATGCATCAGATCTAAAAAATTTCATAAACGAAGTGTCAATGGACAAGTTTCGTTTAGACCTATCAGAGAATTAAACCAAAATTGTGTTAATGTTAACATTTTTGAACTGTAGGCTGGAATGTGTCTTCAGTGCTGAAAAATCGGCGAATTTAGCCACAAGGTTAATTTACATCGCAAAAGAAACGGCAGCGTTAAAGAATAACAATAGTTAGGAAAGTGCAAATAGGTTCATAATCAATTGTTTATGTGTGTTAATAATAATATCAACAACAGTAACGTTTTTTCATGTTAAAAGTCTAATTTGTGCGAAAACCAGTGAGTGTTTGCGAGCAGTCTATGTGTGAGATGGATGCGCGGCGCATCGGTCGTCTCGTGAAAATACTGAGATTTTTCTAAGTACCGAATTGTGCACTTTGTAAATGTTCGCGTGTGTCGTCGATGAACAGTTAGTAATATTTTCGAGCTGTGGACGTACAGTAATTTTCGTCAGGGTACGATTCTGAACTCTGAAACTTTACCACCTACATAGAGTGTGGTTTCGGACTTGTTTGCCAGTTAGCATCAGAGAACTTTAACTTGAATCTGAAACAGGTCGGACATCGAATTTTTCGAGGTTTTGGAATAAGTGGGGACCTAGAAGAGATACTGGAGATGGTTTACGTTCTCATACAGGATAAATATTCATTCTTGGAAGTTGATTAAACTTCTTGCTGAGGGTCGTAGGGTAAATCTAACCATTTCGTGAAATTCAAACCCTTGTGAGCTGTGAACTTTATTACACAAATCGTTGCCTGCATTCTGTTGAATAATTTGGGCAAATGTGATGAGTGAATAGTTCGTCCCTAAAAGCTAACGTAGCCAGACTTGGAAAAATACAACCTTACACTGTAGCTCTTGTTGGTCTGCTACTAACTAAACCTTTACTATTTAATTCAGCAGCAGTGCTGGGGACTCTGAGTTGTTTCAGTGATCCATTGGACACTGATGGTTCAAATGGCTCTGAGCGCTATCGGACTTAACATCTGAGGTCATCAGTCCCCTAGAACTTAGAACTACTTATACCTAATTAACTTAAGGACACCACACACATCCATGCCCGAGGCAGGATTCGAACCTGCGACCGCAGCAGCAGCGCGGTTCCGGACTGAAGCGCGTAGAACCGCTCGGTCACAACGGCCGGCATTGGCTTTGAAGTTATATTTGTGAAGTTCAGTTCTTCAGTCTTACGTTTACATTTTCAAGTTAGCTAGTGCACGTAAGAATTAGTAGACGGTACAGTACAGCCGCAGGAGACAGACCGTCATAACAACTCCCAAATACAAGGCCTCGCATAAACACATTTTCTGTAGAATTAACTGCTGAGACTCTGCCTGCTGCGTCAACAGCGACACTTACCTGTGATACTTACAGTAACTGATGCTAATTTTGATGATAATATCAGTAAGAACTATATAAAATTTCACCAACTGCTGAAGGCAAGTAGCAATTGATTGCAAATAATGATCGACCGCTGACTGCTGAGCCCAAGTCGTCACAGAATCGTATGAATAGGAAATACTTGGCAAGGAATAATTGATTTGCAAGGAAACTGTGTTCAGAAAAGCAATCAAATCAAACTTGCACGTGTAACATTACTGGTCTCAAGGAACCTCTTGGGTATGAAGTCGCATATTTAATCTTTAGTAAGGCTAGTTTGAAAGTGTTGTGGTAACACTTACAACAGAAAAATATTAGCTGCTAATGACTCATCATGTGCGTCAGAACCGCGACAGAAAATAATGTCCGGGAGATGCAGTGAACAACCTTTTATGAATTGTGTGTGTTATACTTCACGAAATGGACATCACCAGAATTCAACAAATGTCCAAAATAACCATTAAAAAACCATTTACTTTTAACATGAACACCCAAAGAAAAATTGCACTCCACAGTGACTGCAAGGATTCGCACCATCAAGATCGATAGAGAGCTCCTTGGGAGTTACGAAAAAATGCAGGACTCTCAGCTAAGTATCAACTTAAAAGAATGCATATAGAATCATATTGGTGTGACGAGATTATAACTGATGGAATGTGATGGCATACAACCGAATGTGAAACATTCTGTCATGGAGCTTATCGTGGAACTGGCTGTCTTTCAAGTCGTAGCTGTAAATAGTGCGGTAATATGTTTTATAGGCGCGGAAAAAAAAATCCAGAGGCTCAAATTGTCCAGTGGTTTCAGGTGGTATGAACTGCAATGTAACACGCTTTTAAGAAGGGATAGTTTGCTATAAACGAGTGCGATTTCTACATGCAGACAAGAAATCAAGCAAAAGCAAGTAATTTTGACCAGCTATTGGACAAAAGAAGTGCTCATAACATAGCTTTATTTCACTTACGTCCATTTTCCCACTGTTGCTTGTTGTGACATAATTATTCCCTATTGCCCTTGCAAGATCACACACACACACACACACACACACACACACACACACACACACACACACACACACACACACACTCTTCTCGCAGCGCAATAAATAACTTTCCAGCCAATTTGCCATCCAGAGTAGCAGTCGACATCATTACGAATGCGTTAAGGCACTGTTTTTTTTTTTTTGTTGGTCTTGATACAACTCTCTTGTTACCTCTAATTTCCAGGATTCCTTTCATATGCATTTCCTCTTTAAATCCCAGTAGGTCAGAGTTGAAAACAAATTCTTTGCTGAAAGATGGGAAAAGTATGTTTATTTGACCTACAAATTTTCGTTCCGATTCCGCAGTTTCCTGTGCATCGTCAAGTTGACGCTTTATTTGAAATTCTGTAGCACTGTTTGAAGTTATGCAACAATCCACTGTTTTCTTTGAAACCGCTGCAATCTATGTGGCGCACATATTTGATGCGGCTAAAGTAGTACGTCACTGTCATGAAAATCCTGCAAATTGTATGCAGCAAGTTTCACACGCGCAGAAATCAATTTTTGGAAAAAGTGCCCCTGTCCTTCCTTGAATATCCGTAGTTTTTCTTCACTACACGGTCACATTGCTACGAACTTGTTCGAAATCTGTTCATAACTGTTTTTTAAGACTCTGTATATGTTCTTTCACGGACGAAATTATTTTTAGCACCCGCTCCTTGGACAACGATTGTCCTTTACTATGTTTCACTGGAGTCGGCCTGTCCGACAGGGATGATGAACTACGTGGCTCGGCTCACTTTTTAATATCACTTTCATTTATTGAGCACCAATCGTCATCATTGTTATTCCTCATGTACACTGTCTGCACAGTCGAGCGTATACACCACACATTCCGCTCACTCATCTTGCAGAAACGCTAATATTGCATCTGTCGCTTCTTTCACACTCTGCAATCTGCCTAGCAGTCTTTGAATGGCTATCACTGTACGGGAACATTTTTAGACCACCCAATAAAGAAAGGTACGTTGATTACGCTAAAGCTGTTGCCAAGGAGTGAAATGAGGGATGGTCGGATGGCAAAGGCTCTGGATTCTATTAAATAATCTGAAAAGTTCCAATTTCTGTTAACAACACAGGAAACAGATGAAGGTATAAGCTATTAGGACTTTTGTTTGAGTCGTAGGTCTTCGGACTGATATGATGCGGCCAGCCACAATTTCCTCTTCGGTATCAACTTTTTTTTTTAACTTAGAGTAGCACTTGTAACCTAAGACCTACGTCCCCAATTATTTACTGAATGTATCCCAATCTCTGTCTTCTTCTACAGTTCCTACCCTCTGCAGCTCAATCTCTTGCCGTTGAAGTTACTTCATCAAGTTTTAACATGTGTCCTATCATCCTTTTC
Organism: Schistocerca piceifrons; assembly: GCF_021461385.2. Lineage (NCBI taxonomy): Eukaryota > Metazoa > Arthropoda > Insecta > Orthoptera > Acrididae > Schistocerca > Schistocerca piceifrons. The sequence goes on along the minus strand of NC_060139.1, from coordinate 217,640,004 downwards.
CTTCTTCTTACCAGTGCTTTCCATATATTACTTTCCTCGCCTATTCTGCGTAGAATCTCCTCATTCGTAACATTGTCAGTACACCTGTTTTTCGACATTCTTCTGTAGCACTACATTTCAAATATGTCTCTTTGTCTTCTGTTCCGGTTTTGCATGTACGCCTACAAAGTCACACGTTTTGAAGTTCATATTAGAATCAGTCACAGTCCTTTTACATCACGTTTCTTGAAAACATGTTCACAGAAATGATACACACTGTTACTCTATTCTTCTCTGCTTTACACGCAGAGTTCCTATGTTTGACTACAATTTTGTGCAGCACACATCCGAGACATTAATTTTGCGTCTTGTAACGCGAACCATACCGTTGATGTTGAACTTCTCGCTCCAGAAGAACTAGACAGCCCGAAATGCTTAGCTTTGCAGCACACTTTTGGCGGGAGCCGAATATGCGCTAAGTGCTTCGTCTGAATACAGATATTCTAAAGATGAGTAAAAATCTGCTATAAAATGAGAGCTGTGTATGTTGTCTTTCCTAGCGTATTAACAGATCCAATTCTTTTCGGGTCTTCAGACGGATAAAACTGCCATCTGCGCACGATATATTTTATTCAATGACAAATATGTTGAACAGGCTGACGGTGTGGCAATGGGGAGTGCTTTATCCCCCGTAGTCGCTAATCTTTTTATGGAGGTCTTTGAGGATATGTTCCTGAAAAGATTTTCTTTTGAAGCCTACCTGTTTTTTGAGGTTTTTTCTTTATCCACATGGAATAGACTCTTTGTACTGATTATTGGGCCATTTTGTCTTCATCCGAACATAAAATTCGCGATGGACATTGAAAAGGAGGGAAGTTACCCTTTATGGAAGTACTGGTTTATAAAACAGATGAAAGAACTCTTGGACACAGAGTTTGCAGAAAATCGACACACACTGATATGTGTTCACGAGGTACCAGCTGTCATCCAACCTTTCAAATTACAGGAGTCCTACGGACCTATGTCAAAAGAGCATATGTTCTCTCCGATGCTTACAAGGGAACCTCCCCATCGCACCCCCCTCAGATTTAGTTATAAGTTGGCACAGTGGATAGGCCTTGATAAACTGAACACAGATCAATTGAGAAAACAGGAAGAAGTTGTGTGGAACTGTGAAAAAATAAGCAAAATATACAAACTGAGTAGTCCATGTGCCATATAGGCAATAACAAGGAGAACGTGAGCTCAGGAGCGCCGTGGTCCCGTGGTAGCGTGAGCAGCTGCAGAAGGAGAGGTTCTTGGTTCAAGCATTCCCACGAGTGAAAATTTTACTTTCTTTATTTTTGCATAGTTATTATCTGTCCGTTCGTTCATTGACGTCTCTGTTCACTGTAATAAGTTTAGTGTCTGTGTTTTGCAACCGCATCGCAAAACCGTCCGATTAGTAGACGAAAGGACGTGCCTCTCCAATCGGAACCGAAAACATCTGATCGCAAGGTCATAGGTCAACCGATTCCTCCACAGGAAAACACATCTGATATATTCTATACGACACTGGTGACGGCATGTGTGTCACATGACAGGAATATGTTGTCGACCCACCTAACTTGTACACTTTGCGAATGGGTAAAAAGATTCTTCTACCTTGCCCGATTTAGGTTTTCTTGTGGATGTGATAATCACTCCCAAAAAAGCGACGAAAACATAAGAGTTTGCCACATAAACTGAAAATATAAAATTAGAGTTTTCACTCGATGGAAGATTTGAACCAAGGACTTTTCGTTCCGCAGCTGCTCACGTTACCACGAGACCACGGCGCTCCTGCGATCCCAGTGTCCTTGATGTTGCCTATCTTCCCATGAACCATTCAGTTTGTATATTTTGCTTATTTTTTCACAGTTCCACACAACTTCTTCCTGTTTTCTCAATTGATCTGTGTTCAGTTTTTCAAGGCCTATCCACTGTGCCAACTTATAACTAAATCTGAGGGGGGTGCGATGGGGAGGTTCCCTTGTTAGAATTTACCACAAGAGCTGCAACGACCTGTTTAATCATGACAGATATACGGACAGACTGATTCGACGTGCCTTTAAGTTTGAACCAATACCTAAACCAAGTGAAGACACTTTTAGTTCTGCGGCTTTCCTTCCACATGGTGGGAACGTGTCTGTCGAGGTAGGTAAGTTTTCAAAGGAAAACGAAATCAACTGTGGATGCCTCGCGTCGTCTAAGAATAGAGCACTTCTTGGCTCTGTTAAGGAGGAATTATGTTTGAGGAAGTCTGGAGCTTACAAAATACCATCTGAAAATGGTAAAACATACATTGACCAGACTACTCGACCGTCAGTAACAGATGTGTTGAACATCACCGCCATACGCGAAAATTGCAACTTAAGAAATCTGCGGTGGCTGAACACTGTCTTACAGAGGTACGTACGATGCTATGTAATGAGACACAAGCGGTTGTAAACACCTGGGATTGTGTTCTAAAAGAATCTGTCGAAATCAGACTAACAGATAATACCATTAACCGTAGTAATAGATACCCGCTAAGTAAAACTTGGAATCCTGTTTTATCAGACCTGAAGGAACAACGGTATCTGAATCGGCCGGCTTTGAGTAATAATCTTTAACAATTCATCGATTTTGTACAGTATTCACCACTGGAGGCGCTGCAACTCTTCTTGCGCCAGGGGTCAGCAGCAACGTTTGAGAGCGTTCACAATACCTTAGCGCATGCGCTTTACTATTTCCGCTGCATATAAAGGTTCCGTCATTCACAGTTTGAATCAGTTAGCGGCGAGAGCGGCTTAGGTTTTCTCGCTTGATGATGCGGGCCAGGTGGACCGCGGAAATATTGTGTGCAGATGACAGGTTGATATAGCTGCAGACTGGTATGAAGTAAATTAAAGCTTGTTACTGAGAGTGTATTTGGCTTGATATGCTTCGCGTATTATTAGTAAATGAATCTTAGGAATTTGGCACGTTGGTTCTCGTGGTGGCAGCCAATAGTATTATCTCCTACTAAATTGGCCCTATTTCTCTCGGAATTGGTGCGAACAGTGTCATCTGTTACCTGCCTCTCACCCAACGTCTTACGTCATGCCTTATCCACTGCAATCTCAGCTAAACTGAGGCGCTAATCTTGGGATGGAATCTTATGACTTCGAAATCAGAAATGTCACATTTTAAACGTAGTGACGAAACAGGATCCTGTCGAATATTATTCTCCTTATAAATGACCGCGCTCGTCTAACACAAATGAAGGAAACGTGATTCATCTCCACTGATTTCTCATGTACGTATGCTCTGAGGAAATTTAATTTTTGGCAGGATTCACTGAACGTAACACCCACACGCTCAAGCAACATTCATAAACTAAGAAAATATTTTACGAAACACATTGGACAAGTCGTGGTGTGCTCCTGTCTGCTAACGTATTGGTGGACACCGCAGGACGCGCGTATGTGATCGTCATAGAACAATAATCCACACTCAAAAACAAGACAACATACAAATGCAGATAAACACTCATAAACAAAACAAACCTGTGTAGATACATACTAAAAAAAATGAACAGGAAATAAGAAGTGAGGCCTTTAGTGCCTGTGGTAATAATTGTAATAATGAGAACACTGTACAAAGATACCAGGCTTACAAAGAAACTACATGAGTAAAACCAGTTGACCTATTGAAAGAAAGTTATTTTACTTGTCAGTTTTGAAAGATTCTGAAAAAAAATTGCAGTTCATTGTGCTAATCTACAATTATGCAAAATCACTGACAATGAGAAACAACCGCTGTTTTAGCGAAATTTCTTTACACCATTATTGAGAGAAATATTTCGTGATAACTGAGCTTTTCACCAATGTTTTTGAACGTCGATGTCTGCTTCCTTGGTCCATAAACCTTGAGCACATAGTCCGGTAATTATCATCGTCTTGCTGCTCTTCTTGATCGTAGTAGCTCATCGTGAACGCAGCAGGAATACACGATGTTTAGAGCTTCTAGAGGCAGTGACGAAAGTAAGGCATTCTTCATTCAATTAAAGCATGGTTGATTGATTCGGGGAAGGGGACTAAACAGCGAGGGCATTGTCCCATCGAATTAAGGAAGGATGGGGAAGAAAACGACTGTGCCCTTTCAAAGGAACCATCCCGGCATTTGCCTGAAGCGATTTAGGGAAATTACGGGAAACCTAAATCAGGAATGCCGGACGTGGGTTTGAACCGTCGTCCTCCCAAATGCGAGTCCGGTGTGCCAACCTCGCTCGGTAGTAAAAACACGACACATACGGACGTCATAATGTTGTTAGTCGTTAGTCACAGTTTTTGGTTCGATTGCGTGTCGCCACATTTCACGGTACAATAATCCGCAATAATGAAGAACACTAATGTAGTTGCAATTTCAGTTACCAGTCCATGGTATGCATCAAACAATTCGTACTGTGAATAATAGCCACCGTACCCTCACATCAGTCGCACGGCGATCGACACACCTACATTCAGTATTAAAGTTCCTATTATCAAGTCAACGAAATGCGTTACCACATCAGAATAAATGAAAATAGCAACTACATGCATGACAAGCGCAGTTGCACAAAGAAAAAAATTTACAGAACTCATTGCGAAACACCTCGTTCAATGTATCACGAAAATAAAGCAGAAAACAAGGAAAAAGAAAGCGCAGGAATTTAAAAAAATGTCTGTACCGCCGTTCCGTAGCGTTTCCCTCGCAACGTGTGTAAATGACACAGCATCAGTGATCACGCCACGGGAGGCCGCGAAATAGGAGCGATCATATCTCAATGAGGAAATAGAAACATTTAGCGCAGACAGGAACATTTCGTGGTGGGAGGGACCCTCCAAGGTATACAGTGACTGTAAAGATTCTTCTGAAGAGACAGTGGCTGCAGCACAGTACATCTAAGACAAAGCATTGGACTGTAGTTAGAGGGATACTGACTGAAACACATTTGTTCCATTAAGTTTCGGGTGTGCAGCCGCAAGAAATCTCCTTCTTCTTCTTCTTCTTCTTCTTCTAATATTTCGGCTGTATAACGTTCAGCCATCTTCAGAGTGAGCCGCAAGACTGCCGCTCCAGTGCTCACTTCGTCCCTTTATACTGTTGTACCGCGCGACTGCGCGTGCGGCCACAGATGCAAATGCGCCAGAGACGTTGGTCGGTGGCAGAGACGTGCATAATGCACGAGTTGTATCTATGACTCCGCAGTTGATCTTTGTTGGCATATCGATATATCATTGTGAGCTGCACTGTGACGACGTCTTTGCAAGTTTATTACAGCAAGAACCAGATTCAAGGATTTATCAAGATTGAAACCACTATCTCTATTAATTAAGTTCGTCGACAAGCGAATATCAATTGCCTCCTTTACTATCGAGTCCCAAAAGAACGATGTAGTTAGCCGGCCGAAGTGGCCGTGCGGTTAAAGGCGCTGCAGTCTGGAACCGCAAGACCGCTACGGTCGCAGGTTCGAATCCTGCCTCGGGCATGGCTGTTTGTGATTTCCTTAGGTTAGTTAGGTTTAACTAGTTCTAAGTTCTAGGGGACTAATGACCTCAGCAGTTGAGTCCCATAGTGCTCAGAGCCATTTGAACCATTTTTGACGATGTAGTTGCCAAAATTTCGACGTTCTCATACAACATACTATGACCATTATCAATACAGTGCTTTGCCAATGCCGACTTGTTAGGTTGTAAAAGTCGTGTGTACCTCTGGTGTTCTGTACATCTTTCTTGGACAGTACTAGTTGTTTGTCCGATGTAAGAAAGGCCACATTCACATGGAATTTTGTAAACTCCAGATTTTCGGAGCAGCAAATCATCTTTGACGGAGCCCACGAGTGCAGCTGTCTTAGTTGGAGGACGAGAAATCACTTTTACTTTGTGTCTGCCGAGAATGCGTCCTATTTTTGATGAGAGGCTACCCACATATGGCAGGAAGGCCATCAATTTAAAGGTTTCCTCAGATGTTAAGGCCCACAGTGCTCCGAGCCATTTTGAAACCGTTAAAATTGAAGAAAGCTCCATAGTCCAATGGAATCCCTTTCAGCTTCTACGCTGAATCTGCTACAAATTTACCTCCTCTTTTAACTATAATCTATCTTAGTTCCGTGTCCAGTTAGTAGGAGGAAAGCACTGGGCACACCAATCTACAAGAAGGGTAAAAGAATGTCCTTGACATCGATTTGTTGTAGAATCTCAGAACATATTCTGAGCTGAACATAATGAGACATTCAATAAAATTCATCTAAGTGTGTGGCCACATTATCAGTGTCTTAAATTTCACACGTTTCGGTCACTATTGCAAAGGGCCTTTCTTAGGGTGTTTTCATTGAGGACCCCCACTTGCAGTGATGGCCGAAAGGTCGGGAATTACAGGCGTTAACAATGCGTTCATATACCCAGAAAATTTTAATAGACTAAGGCAGTGGCGGTGGCAGACTACATTTACATGACGAGCTTCTCTAAGAGAACGACTTACTCCAAGCCAACCAACATAGATCGCAAAAACGTCGATCATCTGTAATCCAACTCGCACTTTTCTCACAGGTCATACTGAAAGCCTTGGATCAAAGTATTCAGGTATATGCAGTATTTCTCTATTTCCGAAAAGCATTCGAATCAGTACCACATCTACGCTTATTATCAAAAGTACAATCGCGTGGAGTGTCAAGTGAAATTTGTGACTCAGTTAAGCAGTTTTTGGTAGGGTTGACGTCACGTGTTATCTTGGATGGAGAATCGTCGACAGATGTAGAAGAAACTTAGGGTGTCCTCCAGGGAAGTGTGTTGGGACCATTGCGTTCATGTTGTGTATTACTCAAAAATGTTCAAATGTGTGTGAGATCTTATGGGACTTAAGTGCTAAGGTCATCAGTCCCTAAGCCTACACACTACTTAACCTAAATGATTCTAAGGACAAACACACACACCCATGCCCAAGGGAGGACTCGAACCTCCGCCGGGACCAGCCGCACAAAAGTTCAAAGGCTCTGAGCACTACGGGACTTAACTTCTGAGGTCATCAGGCTCCTAGAACTTAGAACTACTCAAACCTAACTAACCTAAAGACATCACACACATCAATGCTCGAGGCAGGATTCGAACCTGCGACCGTAGCGGTCGCGCGGTTCCAGACTGTTGCGCCTGGAACCGCACGGCCACTTTGGCCGGCCCAGCCGCACAGTCCATGACTGCATCGCCTGAGACCGCTCGGCTAATCCCGCGCGGCTGTGTATTACTGACCTTGCAGACAATATTAATAAGAACCTCAGACTGTTCGCAGATGATGCACTTACCTATAATGAAATACTACCTGAACAGAGCTACATAAATATTCAGTCAGATCTTGCAAAGATTTCAAAGTGATACATAGATAGACAACTTGGCTTAAATGATCACCCGAAATCGATGCAACTGGCGTTACTTCTCGACGTAATCGCCCTGCAGACGTACACATTTTTCACAACGCTGACGCCATGATTCCATGGCAGCGGCGAAGGCTTCTTTAGGAGTCTGTTTTGACCACTGGAAAATCGCTGAGGCAATAGCAGCATGGCTGGTGAATGTGCGCCCACGGAGAGTTTCTTTCATTGTTGCAAAAAGCCAAAAGTCACTAGGAGCCAGGTCAGCTGAGTAGGGAGCATGAGGAATCACTTCAAAGTTGTTATCACGAAGAAACTGTTGCGTAACGTTAGCTCGATGTGCGGGTGCGTTGTCTTGGTGAAACAGCACATGCGCAACCATTTCCGGACGTTTTTGTTGCAGTGCAGGAAGGAATTTGTTCTTCAAAACATTTTCGTAGGATGCACCTGTTACCGTAGTGCCCTTTGGAACGCAATGGGTAAGGATTACGCCCTCGCTGTCCAAGAACATGGACACCATCATTTTTTCAGCACTGGCGGTTACCCGAAATTTTTTGGTGGCGGTGAATCTGTGTGCTTCCATTGAGCTGACTGGCGCTTTGTTTTTAGATTGAAAAATGGCATCCACGTGTCATCCATTGTCAAAACCGACGAAAAGAAAGTCCCATTCATGCTGTCATTGCACATCAACATTGCTTGGCAACATGCCACACGGGCAGCCATGTGGTCGTCCGTCAGCATTCGTGGCACCCACCTGGATGACACTTTTCGCATTTTCAGGTCGTTATGCAGGATTGTGTGCACAGAACCCACAGAAATGCCAACTCTGGAGGCGATCTGTTCAATAGTCATTCGGCGATCCCCCAAAACAATTCTCTCCACTTTCTCGATCATGTCGTCAGACCGGCTTGTGCGAGCCCAAGGTTGTTTCAGTTTGTTGTCACACGATGTTCTGCCTTCATTAAACTGACGCACCCACGAACGCACTTTCGACACATCCATAACTCCATCACCACATGTCTCCTTCAACTGTCGATGAATTTCAATTCGTTTCACACCACGCAAATTCAGAAAACGAATGATTGCACAGTGTTCAAGTAAGGAAAACGTCGCCATTTTAAGTATTTAAAACAGTTCTCATTCTCGCCGCTGGCGGTAAAATTCCATCTGCCGTACGGTGCTGCCATCTCTGGGACGTATTGACAATGAATGCGGCCTCATTTTAAAACAATGCGCATGTTCTATCTGTTTCCAGTACGGAGAAAAAAAATCGGAGGCCTTAGAACTTGAATGCACCTCGTAGTATCCAATGAATCACAGTTCGAACTGGCCAGCTCATACATGCAACGGTAACATTGGCTCAGACTTAGGTAAAGGAGGCGGCGTACTTCATTTATTGCTAAATTACTGGGGAAATGTGATCAGTCTACAAAGGAGACTGCTGACAAATCATTTGTGCGACTCATCCTAAAATGTTCAAATGTGTGTGAATTCCTAAGGGACCAAACTGCTGAAGTCATCCGTCCCTAGACTTACTACTTTATCTTAAACTAAGAACAACACACACACTTGCTCGAGGGAGGACTCGAACCTTCCACGGGAGGGGCCGCGCAATCCGTGACATGGCAATCCTAGAATGTTGCTCGAGTGTGTGGTACTTGCACCAAACTGGAATAAAAGGGGATACTCATCACATAAAAGAAAGGTAACACGAATGGTCACAGGTGTATTTAGCCTGTGGCAGAGTGTCACAGAGATGCTGAAGAATCTTAACTGGCGGACTCCTGATGATAGAATTGAATTATCCCGAGAAAACCTGCTGACAAAGTTTCAAGAACCAGCTTTAAATGATGATTTGAGGAATATCCTAGAAACGGCTGGTGTCAGTCCCGTAGGGATCGTGAGGACTAGATTAAATTGATTAAAGCCTGCATGGAGGCATTTAAACCATCATTCTTCCTGAATGAGATTTTCACTCTGCGGCGGAGTGTGCGCTAATATGAAACTTCCTGGCAGACTAAAACTGTGTGCCCGACCGAGACTCGAACGCGGGACCTATTGCCTTTCGCGGGCAAGTGCTCTACCATCTGAGCTACCGAAGCACGACTCACGCCCGGTACTCACAGCTTTATTTCTGCCAGTATCTCGTCTCCTACCTTCCAAACTTTACAGAAGTTCTCCTGCGAACCTTGCAGAACTAGCACTCCTGAAAGAAAGGATATAGCGGAGACATGGCTTAGCCACAGCCTGGGGGATGCATCTGGAAAACCGCATGGCGTGTGATTACGAACTCGCCAATAGCACTAAAAATAGCCGTACGAACAGTGCAGAGAGGGACTCCGGCCACGAGGGAGATTTTGAAGACAGGGAAGAATGTATTTTGAGGGGCAGACATGAGAAAAATAGAAACATTCAAGGGCCTCGCCGGGAGGAAATGCGGGGATTTTATTTCAAACATTTCCTTACGGTGAGAAAGTTTGAGATATTTCGAAATTCGCAAAAAGGAATACATCCACGAGCATGGCTCGAGCAATTTGACTTCTGTCTTCCCCCCGACTGGGCAAGTTCACATAAGATAGAATATATGTGTGGCTATTTGGAAGGCGAACCGGCTATTCGCATGAGGTCGGCAGCGCGTCACTGCAACTCCACTTGGGAGTTTCGACAAGCCTTTCTCTCCGCCTATTGGTCGGAAGCGGCACAAGATAGGGTCAAGCATGGCATAATTAGAACCAGTCTGGTTTCGGCAGCCCAGCACGCCTATTCGACCACATGCTGCAGGCAAATCAATTTTTATACGACCCATACGGGCCTGCAGAACTAATTAGGATATGCATCACCAAATTGCCGATTCACTTGCGCCACGTCATTCTTGCGGGACGATGCAAAGAGGACGTGGAAACGTTTAAGACACTTCTCCAAGAGTTGGAATATAATACAGCAGAATGCCCGCCTAATCAGGCACAAAGTTATTACGGGGCACAGCAGTGCGATCGCAGTCGTGGCCGTAGTACTAATCAACGGCGTGACTGGTCGTCGCGACGCGAACGGAACAATAATCGGGACAGGCCGTATAGAAACTGGGGTAACAGTCGCGAACACAGGTGGAACAACGGAAATGATAGAGGACGTGGACAAGATCGTGAACGCTACAGGTACGGCAACCAGAATCGATACTACGATGAATACGATGGGAATAGGACTGTAGGCGGAGCACCTCATGATGTTGAAATTCGGCCGGCTAACCATAGACATAATCCAACAAATGGAAATGAACAAAACCGGCAATGACAAACGATCAGCGCAGAAGGCGCCCAATCGGAACAAATACGTGACATAGGGCATATAGAAAGGACAGTGAGGAGAGGATGGGAAAGAGGAACAATTGATTAGTTTACATTTGTGATAAATGCATTTTGAATAATATGTTGGTAAAAATAATGATAAAGATGTTTCTATGTGATTGATTGAAGTGATGATTTTAGTTTTTTTTTCCTTGTGCAATTAGGATTTAGGATGGTTCAAATGTGAAGATAAAAGGTTTCTTTGTGAACGAGTGAAATGCTGTTTATGTTTTTTTTTGTGTAAATTGAAAAGAGTCGCTCCTGAGAAAAGCAAGATCTTTGTTGAATTAATGCAAAACTCAGGGGAATATCCGATCTGTGGGTATTATGGGTCTGGCAAACCCAGATCCCCAGCTGTTAGTAGCCTTGTTTCCTATTTTCTGCTTTCAGTGCTACTATCTATCTATTACTATTCTATATCTGTCAGTATAAATGAGGATCTTTTACTATAGTATGCGTGCTGTATGAATATTTTAAGATAGGAGAACTCTGAGAAAGGAATGAGTAAGTTTAGAATCTTGAAAACAGGATGCGATAATACGATTGTTTAACCGTTGGCTTCCCAATATGCCATGATATGTTAATATTGATGATATACGTCTTTTGTGTTCTTTATAGCTGAGTACGTAAAGTGCTGCCTGTGGATTTCGTAAGTAGATTGATTCCCTTCAAGGCGAAAGAAGAGTTGTGGTTTGTGTAATTTACGTGGCCCTGAAATAGTATTATGGCAGTCAAATGAAGGGCAGTTTTCCAGCAGATGGAGAATGGAACGGAAATATGGATCCTTTTTGTAGTCTTGACTGATGTTGAGCCAGAGCCTGAAAAATTATTCTGCGTTAATACTTGTCCTAGAAAATCGACGTTTATTTGTTTTGCTGGTGCTGTGAGCATTACAGCTTACTGTTTTCGCTGGTGTGGGATGCACTGCAGCCTATATGAGTTGAGTTGAAGAAATGTCCCTCTTGAAGGTAGAGGAAGATTAAATAATTTTGATTATGGGACCGAAGGAAAGCTTGGTTTAATGTAATAAGGATGAAGCAAAACATTTGTCATTTAAACTACAGGAGGATTCGGATCTTTTGTGTCTGTTGTAAGTTCAATATGTTAAGATGAAACTGTTTTACAGAATAGAGGAGACCACAATTTTGCCATTCATGAGAAATGAATCCAGAATAACCACCACAGGCGAAATAACTGATTTGGAAGTGAAAGGTAACTTAAGTATGAACGAAATGGGAGCAAAACAAGAACTATCTGTCACACTACTACACTTTAAAGCACAGTTTATATGTAATTCATGTCACACAGTCTCATACAGAACCTACATCCGCTTTCTTTTATATACTGTATATGATAAGATACTGTCATCCCCCTTCCCTTCTGTGTGAGAGGATGAATGAGCAAATGTATTTGTAGTTGCATGCTGGATGGTAGCAGACAAGCCTGTCTGCTAGAGAACAGTAGGACCAACGTCGGAACAGGTAGCTACACTTTCTAGAAGCAGAGAGGTTTCTATGCTTAGTATGGTCCTGTCCGTCCCTTGTCATGTTGGTATAGGAAGCTGCCTCTCTGGTCACTTCCGTTCGTATTTGGGAAGCACGCTCGGTAGGAGCGCAGGTCAGTTTGTCCGCGGCGAACGTCTGAAGTGGTAAGATCTCCGGCTAAGCGCGTGTCTGCTAAGCCCGTAGGACAATGGATTTCTTAAGTTCAGCCTAACTGAAAATTTAATCACCTTTATTTCAGGTTTAGCTCTAAAATATCTAATGTTATCTTAAATTGTAACTCAGTGTAATTTGCGTGTGAAGTTCAGAATATCTTCCGGTAGTTGCTTTGTCACTACTTTGTGAGTAAAGTGGAACCACGTGTTGATCAGTAACTCTAACTAAGATCATCAATCTGAAATGCGAATGCTCGTGTGATTATAACGTCTCGTCTTGACAATATTTTTTTAATATAGCAACTTTTCTTTATGTTCAACCCACGTGGGGTGTACCTTATGAGACCAGTACCACATGTTTATACAACTGTTTGACCCATCAGGTTAATAGTAAGACGATAGTAACCAGTTCGAAGTTTTTCTTTAATAAATTGCGTTTCGATGTAATTTATTTTAATTATCAAAATTATTGCGGAGTTACACTCTTTGCGTAAACTAAGTTGACCACGTGAAGCATGTGGTGAAAGCATCAAAGTAGCCCTCAGCTATTCTTTTCGGGAAGATTTCACAGAGAGTTAGTATGAATTTAGTATACCAGTGTGTGGTAATTACATGACGGACAGGATTGCGCTACGAACGTAACTTCTTCGGGTGAAAATTGAATCGGTTGGTTGTGGTTAATTTCCTCTTGCATATGTTTCAACGTTCTTTGTGTGTTATTTTATGAATGCAGTGTTGTATGTAGTTTCCCAATCTTGGCTCCCTATTTGATGTGTTCCGTAAGATTACAAACTCACATTTTTACAGTCCTAAATAAGGCACCAGCTTACTTATGACTCAAGTTTAATATGCTGAAATTTCAATGATCAATGTTAAAATAAATTTCCAGATATAAACTGATTTATTTCTTTTCATTTAAATTCTCTTTTTTATATATATATCACCGGTTGTCGCATGACGATTAAAAGATTATAATTAATGTTAGTCTGGTTGGGAATTTGGTAGGCTAGACTGGATACCTGGTGAAACAGTTGCTCAGTAATGCAAGGTTAACTTCCCCAGACAGCTCACAGCTTTTAACCCGCTTTTATTGTCTATCAGCACCGCTTACACCTCAAAATTAGAGCAACAACGTTACAGGAACTTCTGTAAAGTTTGGAAGGTAGGAGACGAGATACTGGCAGAAATAAAGCTGTGAGTACCGGGCGTGAGTAGTGCTTCTCAGATGGTAGAGCACTTGTCCGCGAAAGGCAATAGGTCCCGAGTTCGAGTCTCGGTCGGGCACACAGTTTTAATCTGCCATGAAGTTTCATCATTCTTCCTGCTCTACATGTGTGAATGGAACGGCAAAAAATTCTGGTAAATAGTCAGTGGTTTTATGTCTCCAGCCTTGTCGTCAAATAGGGGGTGTCTAGGAGCCCTTGGCACTCGGTTCGCTAAACAATCAAATCAAACAAGATTCTTGCTGCATGAACATATTACGTCACGCAAAGTGATCCTTCATTGGGTCAGAGAGATGGGAGGTGGAAGATGCGAGATCCGGTCTGTAGGGTGGATGAGAAAGAACAGTCCAATGAAGTTTTGTGAGATGCTCTCTGTTGCACAGACTTGCGTCAGGCCTTGTCATGGGGAAGGAGAAGTTCATTTGCATTTTTCTGTCGACAAACACGCTGAAATCGTTTCTTTACTTTCCTGAGAGTAGCACAATACATTTAACAGTTGATCGTTGCAGTATGGGGGAGGACATCAAAAAGGACAACCCCTTCAGAGTCCCAGAAGACCGTCGCCATCACTTTACACAGCTGAATATTTGGCTTTGAACTTTTTCTTGGAGGAGGTGTAAGCCGTTTTGTTTCCGTGTCGAAATGATAAGCCCATGTATCATCACCCGCGACGTCTTTCAACAAAAAAATCTCACTAACAGCCTTGTAACTCCCAAGATATTTGGCACATATCGTCCTTCGTTGTCCTTCATGGTCTTCTTTTAGGCGGCGAGAACGTACTTGGAACAAACTCTGAGTACCCCAACTGGTGGGCGAGTACGTCAGCATTATCAACAAGGACGGCCAGTTGTGTAGAGATGTGATTTTGTTTCCTTCTATCACCTCAGATGAGAGTGTCTGCCCATTCCAGCACTGCAGGAATCTCTGCTGTGTGTGTGGCTGTCGGGAGTTAAGACGGATTAGCACGACGTTTTTCGCGATGATGACAGACACATCACCCAACGACTCATCGTGCTTTTGTTCTCTGCTAGGTCTCCGTAGACATTCTGCAAGCGCTTAAGAATATCTGTGATGCCTCGGTTACAGCCAAAAGAAACTCAGCGACAGCTGTCTGCTTTGAAAGCACCACCATGACAGACGCCATTTTGAAGGATGTGCACAGCGCTGCCACCTATCGGGACATGATGAAACTACACGTGCTCAAGCGGGAATATTCCACGACGTCCGGCAACAAATTTCGCGTTTTTCCAACCGACATTGGCTGAGAAATAATGTGTTGTATTACTTACTGAGCGCCTCTCACAATACCAGAAATTCTGGAGTAATCTTGCGTTCTACGCTACAGTATAACTGTGTATAAGGACCTTTTACATAATTGGTGTATAGAGTTGCATTCAAAAGCAATGTGTCTTACAGAGTGGGTGTGTTTGAAGCTGATGTTCGTTTCTACCGCCACATTACGTTTGCCGATTAGACGCGATGAGCGGACAATAGCGTGGTATTACCGGATTGCTGAGAGTTCGTGCCTAAGCTGCTGGGACACCGGACCAGCGTGGGGGGGGGGGGGCGGGGGGAAGGCCTTTCAGGAGAACACACACACATGCACACACAGCACAGTGGCAGGGCCGTCGCGTCAAATCTCACGCTAGACTGTACGCCGTAACGAGGCGGCGCCGTAATTATAGTTTATTCTCGAGGCGGCCGCTATTGCTTATTACCCACAATTCAGAGCCGGTGTCCCCAGATGCGCCGGTCGGACGGTCAAAGCGCCGGCTAATTGCGGCGGGCGTCGCACCTAATAGGTGGAACGGCGGCGCGGAGCGAGGCGCGTTAAAAGTGACGGCGCGCCGTTTGGCGGGCGGCGCGGCGTCGCGACGCCGGCGCCAAACTGCCACTGCCCGCCTGCTAACGGCCGCGCCGGCGCTCCGCACGCGCGCCGTATTAATCAACCAGTGCCGGGGCGTCTGCCCCACCCACACACCGCACCACACCCCGCAGCGCTTTGCGAGATCGCCGCGGTGTTCCGGCAAAGCCTAATGCAGTGCGCTGCACGCCCCGCGAGTTTATCCGTTTAGCAAGGGAAAAAAGTGTTGCAAAAATCCACTTCTCTAATGTTGGGTAAAAACTTTCTAAAGCCAAGATCGCATAAAGATTTCTTTATTTACAAACATCCGGATTCGGCAGACTTTGCTGTCATCCTCAGCTTTGTAATATAGTGCATATACATCTAATATACAGGGTGTTACAAAAAGGTACGGCCAAACTTTCAGGAAACATTCCTCACACACAAATAAAGAAAAAATGTTATGTGAACATGTGTCCTGAAACGCTTAATTTCCATGTCAGAGCTCATTTTAGTTTCGCCAGTATGTACTGTACTTCCTCGATTCACCGCCAGTTGGCCCAACTGAAGGAAGGTAATGTTGACTTCGGTGCTTGTGTTGACATGCGACTCATTGCTCTACAGTACTAGCATGAAGCACATCAGTACGTAGTATCAACAGGTTAGTGTTCATCACGAACGTGGTTTTGCAGTCAGTGCAATGTTTACAAATGCGGAGTTCTCAGATGCCCATTTGATTTATGGATTAGCGCGGGGCAATAGCTGTGGCGCAGTACGTTTGTATCGAGACAGATTTCCAGAACTAAGGTGTCCCGACAGGAACACGTTCGAAGCAATTGATCGGCGTCTTAGGGAGCACGGTGCCGGCCGCGGTGGCCGTGCGGTTCTAGGCGCTCCAGTCCGGAGCCGCGCTGCTGCTACGGTCGCAGGTTCGAATCCTGCCTCGGGCATGGGTGTGTGTGATGTCCTTAGGTTAGTTAGGTTTAAGTAGTTCTAAGTCCTCCAAAGCTCTTTTAAATTCCGATTCTAATATTGGATCCCCTATCTCTTCTAAATCGACTCTTGTTTCTTCTTCTATCACATCAGACAAATCTTCACCCTCATAGAGGCTTTCAATGTATTCCTTCCACCTATCTGCTCTCTCCCCTACATTTAAAAGTGGAATTCCCGTTGCACTCTTAATGTTACCACCGTTGCTTTTAATGTCACCAAAGGTTGTTTTGACTTTCCTGTATGCTGAGTCTGTCCTTCCGACAATCATATCTTTTTCGATGCCTTCACATTTTTCCTGCAGCCATTTCGTCTTAGCTTCCCTTCACTTCCTATATATTTCATCAGCTCTTACAAACTGAAATGTGACGCATCTGACGAGGCCGCGGATTTCCAGTAGTCTAAGGTCCAACTGGTATGGTCACGAGCCCAGGAGAGACTCTGCACGCGATGCCAGGCTGTTACCAAAGGAACTTGTGTCCGTCGTCTGCTGCCACAGCCTATTAACGCCAGATTTCGCCAACGGCCCTAACGGATGCGGTTGGCGTATGCCGCACATTGATTTCTGCGGTTATTTCATTCTTTGCTGCTTGTCTGTTAACACTGACCACTCTACGCAAACACCGCTGCTCTCGGTCGTTAAGTGAAGGCCCTCGGTTACTGCGTTGTCCGTGGTGAGAGTTAAAGTTTGAAATTTGGTAGTCTCGGCACTCTCTTGACATTAACGGTTGGCGAAATGGAATGTCCCACACATCTAGCTCCAACTGCCATTCCGCGTTCGAAGTCAGTCATTCCCGTCGTGCCGCCATAATCACGTCGGAAACATTTTCAGACGGATCACCTGAGTACAAACGGCAGCTCCGCCAATGTACTGCCCTTTTATGCCTTGTTTACTGGATACTACCGCCATCTGTGTACCTGGATATCGCTGTCCCATGACTTTCTTCACCTCAGTGTTTAGCTCTGGCAAGCAGAAACTAGCTTTACAACAGGCACAGAAAACAATACTGCTCAACAACACTAGCTTATCATAAAATGCAACACCCATCTGCAACCAATACCTTAACCATACACGGGAGAGACAACACATACGATAACACAATCTAACCCAACGTAAGAAGCAAACATATAATCAAGCATGAACTGGTGATAGAATTACAAGTCTTACCCCTGTGATCTAATTACACATGACACGCCTCACCGAACATTTCCGCTTCAATTACATTTACACTACTGGCCATTAAAATTGCTACACCAAGAAGAAATGCTGATGATAAATGGGTATTCATTGGACAAATATTTTATACTAGAACTGACATGTGATTACATCTTCACGCAATTTGGGTGCATAGATCCTGAGAAATCAGTACCCAGAACAACCACCTCTGGCCTTAATAACGGCCTTCATACGCCTGGGCATTGAGTCAAACAGAGCTTGGATGGTGTGTACAGGTACAGCTGCCCATGCAGCTTCAACACGATACCACAGTTCATCAAGAGTAGTGACTGGCGTATTGTGACGAGCCAGTTGCTCGGCCACCATTGACCAGACGTTTTCAGTTAGTGAGAGATCTGGAGAATGTGCTGGCCAGGGCAGCAGTCGAACATTTTCTTTATCCAGAAAGGCCCGTACAGCACCTGCAACATGCGGACGTGCATCATCCTGCTGAAATGTAGGGTTTCGAAGGGACCGAATGAAGGGTAGAGCCACGGGTCGTAACACATCTGAAATGTAACGTCCACTGTTCAAAGTGCCGTCAATGCGAACAGGAGGTGACCGAGACGTGTAACCAATGGCACCCCATAACATCACGCCTGGTGATACGCCAGTATGCCGATGACTAATATATGCTTCCAATGTGCGTTCACCGCGATGTCGCCAAACACGGATGCGACCATCATGATGCTGTAAACAGAACCTGGATTCATCCGAAAAAATGATGTTTTGCCATTCGTGCTACAACGTTCGTTGTTGAGTACACCATCGCAGGCGCTCCTGTCTGTGACGCAGCGTCAAGGGTAACCGCAGCCACGGTCTCCGAGCTGATAGTCCATGCTGCTGCAAACGTCGTCGAACTGTTCGTGCAGATGGTTGTTGTCTTGCAAACTTCCCCATCTGTTGACTCAGTGATCGAGACGTGGCTGTACTATCCGTTACAGCCATGCGGATAAGATGCCTGTCGTCTCGACTGCTAGTGATACGAGGCCGTTGGGATACAGCACGGCGTTCCATATTACCCTCCTGAACCCACTGATTCCATATTCTGCTAACAGTCATTGGATCTCGACCAACACGAGCAGTAGTGTCGCGATACGATAAACCGCAATCGCGATGGACTACAATCCGACCTTTCTCAAAGTCGGAAACGTGATGGTACGCATTTCTCCCCGTTACACGAGGCCTCACAACAACGCTTCACCAGGCTACGACGGTCAACTGCTGATTGCGTATGAGAAATCGTTTGGAAACTATCCTCATGTCAGCATGTTGTAGGTGTCGCCACCGGCGCCAACCTTGCGTGAATGCTCTGAAAAGCTAATCATTTTCATATCACAGCATCTTCTTCCTGTCGGTTAAATTTCGCGCCTGTAGCACGTCATCTTCGTGGTGTAGTAATTTTAATGGCCAGCAGTGTATATTGCAGTCCGAACACATCACAGTATCGCTGTGCCTTTTCAGTTAGCTGCCGTTATGTAAGTACTGCTCTACGCATACAGGCATAACATGGCCCGACAGTGGTGTACCAATTCAAATTATTGTTATCCATTAATGCCAGCACACACAAACGTGATGGTGCTCAAAGCCCAACTTCGGTACTGCTTTGATGGAGACGTTCTTCCACAATTCCTCCCTGGTTCGCAGCTGCGTATCTTCTGGACGTAAGGAGGAAACGCCATCTGCTGCTCCAGCCAAACGAAGTCTACGTCACAGCTGTTGACATCGTGTTGACTGTTGTAAGTCTGACTACTCTGCTGCCTTCACCAGTCACTTCAAGTCTATGGCACTGTTTGCTTCTCCAGGATACGTCTCGTTTCGCCGGATTAAACTGCCAACCAGCTGAAGCACGCCAAGTTGATAGCAAAGCACGGCCGACGCACCATGCCTGGCCCAACACTGAACCGAAGACCTGTCAGTCACTCCCACAGTGGCCCCCGTCGCTGGCTCAAGTTCATGTGGCTATTTCAACTCTGCCCTGCAGACCCCAAACCCAGTCGCTGTTGGCTCACCACATCCAAACTGCAGCCGGCTGATCAGGTTCAGCCTCTCAGGTAAACATGACCCAGCGCGGGGTCCTACATCGGCCAGTACTTCATACAAGGTCTTGTTGTCTGCTGCAGGCCAAACGTCTCAGAGCTGACTTGAGGATGTTATTTGCTTCACTTGTCAACGGCTGTGTCGTGCTATCACAGCAAGGCTTGGATTGGCGCTGCCTCCGCCTATGCGCCCACATCAGCGCCCAGTGACAGGACTTGAGCCCTTGAGCGGCGCTGGCAGCCAGGTGGGACGGCAGACGGGCCACGAAATTTAGTTTCATAGCACAGGCTGAAGGAAGACAAGTCTACGTTTACAGCTTATGTAGATTTAGAGTAATGTTTTGACAAACTTAACACTGAGTTTCCTGATGTTCTGCCGAGTGGTTGTTTCTATTTTATGCGCAGTACTTTGACGACCAACGCCGCGACCTTCTTCAGGTGCAGCGAGTTTTCCTGTAACGTGCAGTCGCTGCCTGAACTCTACTCAAATGGTGAACCCCTGTTGGTATTGCGCGACTTTTTAAAGCCGAGTTCGATTTCCGACGCTCCCAACGTTATGTGATCCTTTTTTGTTTTTCAGAGCTCGCACTGATATTCCGTGAATAGCAATTTCTCTCGGCGACTTCCTGCTATGGTGAATGCGATGGTCAGCGAGATTTTAATAAATTGAGAACGGGACTCCGTGTGGTAATTAAATTGAAACCTCCGTCCCTGTTTATTAGATTTTTGAACTCTTTACTTCGACAGACTTCTTAATTATGCTGACACAGAAACTTGGCGTATGCGCCACGAACTGGTGTCATCGTATTTGATTACATTATTGTGTTCGAGGTAGCGCTCTGGCACACATGATTTGCTTGCTTGTTTTAGTCGGGTGTGTCGCTGATGTTCGTCGCATTTCTCCTAGATTGTTTCGATAGTCTGCCCAACGTAAGACAGGCCACATTCGCATGGAATGCGAAACGGCTTTCGGATACCTAGCTCGTATTTAACATTACGAAGAATGCTTTTTATCTCAGTAGGAGGCAGAGAAATACACTAGATGCCACGTTGACATAAGAGTCCAATGATCTTTCTGGATACGGAGCCAACTAACCACCTTTTAAAAGTTGCTGTTCCTCTTATTTCCGTGCTCGCTAAGAATAGCTGTAGGATGTGTAGTACTTCATGTGAGGTGCGTCAACAAATGCTTGCACCCACTTTATTTCCTAATGTACTACAAATCTAGACCCTTTAGACATATCGCAAACAAACAACACAGAATGCGACAGCTAAATGGTTCAAATGGCTCTAAGCACTATGGTACTTAACATCTGAGGTGGTCAGTCCCCTAGACTTAGAACTATTTAAACCTAACTAACCTAAAGACATCACAAACATCCATGCCCGAGGCAGGATTCGAACCTGCGACCGTAGCAGCAGCGCTGTTCCGGATTGAAGCCCCAAGGACCGCTCGGCCACAGCGGCCGGCTAATGCGTCAACTCAGTGATACACGTCTCAGCACTGTACTGTATACAAAAATGTAAAATATTCGACAATAATAGCTTATTTCTCAATTGTAAATATTTATACCGAAAGTTTCTTTAAAGGTTAACACGTAAGAATAATATTTTCAGAAGAAAAATAAACCCACTGAAGATCGGACAAAAAGTGCTGATACATGTCCGGGGCCGGCCGGGTTGGCCGAGCGGTTCTAGGCGCTACAGTCTGGTACCACCCAACCGCTACGGTAGCAGATTCGAATCCTGCCTCGGGCATGGATGTGTGTGATGTTCTTAGGTTAGTTAGGCTTAAGTAGTTCTAAGTTATAGGGGACTGATGAACTCAGAAGTTAAATCCCATAGTGCTCAGAGCTATTTGAACCATTTGAACATGTCTGGGTGAAAGCAAAACTACCGTTTCATGCGGCCCGCCACAAATTCCTCGCCTGTGCCAACCTCTTCATCTCATACTCGCACTTGCGACCTACGTCCTCAATTACTTGCTGGATGTATTCCAATCTCTGTCTTCCTCCACAGTTTTTGCCCACTGCAGCTCCCTTAACTACCATTGAAGTCATTCCCTCAAGTCTTAACAGATGTCCTATCATCCTGTCCCTTCTCCTTATCAGTGTTTTCCACATACTCCTTTCCTCTCCGATTCTGCGCAGAGCTTCCTCATTCATTGCCTTGTTATTCCACCTAATTTTCAACATTCGTCTGTAGCACCACATCTCAAACGCTACGATTCTCTTCTGTTCCGGCTTTCCCACAGTCCATGATTCACTATCATACAATGTTGCGCTTCAAACGTACATTCTCAGAAATTTCTTGCTTAAATTAAGTCCTATGTTTGATACTAATAGACTTCTCTTGGACAGGAATTCTTTTTATGGCAGGGCAATTCTGCTTTTTATGTTCTCCTTGCTCCTTCTGTCATACCTTGCTCCTTCCTTCTTAACTTCATCTACTTCGTGATCGTCCTACTGTTCTCATTTCTGCTGCTTCTAGTTACTTTGGTATTTCTTTGATTTACTCTCTGTCCATATTTCTACATATTATACTGTTAAGTCCCTTCAGCAGAGCATGCATTTCTTCTTCACTTTCACTCAGGATATCAGTGTCATCAGCGAATCTGATCACTGATATTGATTCACTTTGAATTTTAATTCCACTTCTGAACCTTTCTTTTATGTCCCTCATTGCTTCTTCGATGTACAGACTGAACAGTAGGGGGTAAAGGCTACGTCCTTGGCTTACACCCTTTTCAAGCCGAACACTTCGTTCTTGGTCGTCCACTCTTATTATTCCCTATTGGCTCTTGTAGATATTGTGTATTACCTGTCTCAGAAATTCGAACACCTTGCACCATTTAACATTGTCGAACGCTATCTCCAGGTCGACAGATCCTATGAATGTGTAATGATTTTTCTATAGTCTTGCTTGCATTATCAAACGGCAACGTCCGAATAGCCTCTCTGGTGCAACGCAGATACCCGATTTCTTTCTGTGTCTCAATCACAGCCTGATTCTCAGACGTTATTCATTTTGATTACATCATCCATTCAGTCTGACAATAGCAAGTAGTGATTCCTTCAGTTCGTAGTATTGTAATTCCTTCAGTTCGTAGTGTTGCCATCGTTGTCGGAAAGTATTCCATCTCTAAGCACCAGATTATTTAGCAGCGAATTCCTTTGTGACAGCTGGTGATGGTTCGAGACAGGTTCAGTGCGCTTAGGTATCCTACATACACTGTGACCCAAGGATGCATCCGTTCTTAAGTAAGATGAGACAAGATCTAATGGATCCCTGCTTCACAGTGTATTAGAAAATCTACGCACACTACACTCTGGATCACGGGGCGATTCCCGATCGGGTTTGGGATTTTCCCTGCCCGGGGACTGGGTGCGTGTTGTCCTCATCATTTCATCATCATGATCATTTGTGAGAGTGACTAGATTGGATTGTGAAAGACTGTGTAAAACTTGGGACTATGTAGGGCGCTGATGAACGTGCAGTTGAGCGCCCCACAAACCAAACATCATCACACTAACCTCTATCTCCAGGCTTCGAGCCAACAACATCTCGGCTTTGAACATATGTTCAGTTTCAGTGAATTCAGCTGCTGTGTCTATTTCCCGTCCGAAAACCATCGACTTTTTCTAAAAGTCTTCCGGACCTCATGCGCCATATACGGGGATGTGCGTGGTTTTTTCTCGATTGGTCGTTAATTATGTACATGTAAAATATCCATACCACTGTACAAGAGAAGCTCAGACGGATGGTATTGGCACCTGAAAATTATTGCCTCCCTACCAGCAAGTTCCATCAGGAATTTCATTGAAAAAAAAACTTCCCAGCTGCAGGTATGAAATTGATCCAGTGGGGTGACAGATGACTGCTTAGAAGGGAAACGCATGCTGTAGAGCACTAGATGTATTTTGAAACAAATTCTTCAAAAACATATAGCGCGATCATGTCTTTTGAAACAATTGTTTGTACAATACTACTTTCTTTCCTCACTATTTACATTCAGAGCTCGAAATCGCCACAGTTTTATTGAATGAAAGATAAATTGCAAGTTATGTCGGTAAACGCTTTAACTGTTCAATATAATTTAGACTCTGAGCCGCGCGGGGTAGCCGCGCGCTCTGACAAGGTGAAGGCTTCAGACATGACCAACCGATTCGGCTCAAATTTGGCAGATCGCTTGCGTACATCCTAAAATGAAGAAGATATTTTGGCTCAACACCCCCCCCCCCCCACCCCCCTCCCACCCCCACCGTTTTTGTGAAAATCTCCCCTAAAGGTTAAGACGAGCAATAGACTCAAAATTGAAGGGATCGACAGATAATTGTAAATAGAGCATTTTTCATAATCAGGTTTTACAAATAATTTTCCAGAATCGAGGAAAGAAACTTTTACAACTGGCGCTTATATACCCACGTGGTAAACGCCATCTCGCCGAGAACGCCGATAGCGGAACAGCCAAGGTACTGCCTGGGAAACGAAGAACGCGGGCTCGAATCTCCAGGAAACCTACCGATTTTTTTTTTTTTTTGTATTTTTACATATCTCAATTGATAGGGATAGGAGAGTTAATAGAGTAAGTAAATCAATAAGGAATGATAAAAAGGTAGGCAAATAAATTTCTCAAACCTCTTGGAATAGTAAACAGCTAAAATGTTACTCCTGGTCACTTTACAATGGCTCTCCCAGTCACTGCTACGTGTCCTCACTCTTCTTCGAACAATTGGATGGATGGTACGTGTCATATAAACATTCGAAACAAATATAGTTCTCGTGGCACCAAGAACATCAAATGAATGCAATCTTTCGTCAGCTACACTGTTCCTTCAGAAGAGTTGGCGGAAAACAAACTTGGTTTACATTTAAAAACATGTCTGTTTCGGGAATTGATTTTGATGGTACCACGCATACGATATCACTGACTGAAAAATCGGTGCTGAAAGTTGGTTAGGAATTATGCTGTGAATAGTTGTTGCATCCGCAGGGTTTCCAGAAGCACACTACAATTCTGAAGCCCTGAAACCTCAAACTAGAGTTTTAACCTGGCGATAGAAATAAACACCACACGGCTGGCACACAGGCATGCTGTTTGGCGGTATTACTTTTACCATGCACGTCGGTTGGCCCTCGTCACCTATAAACATGGTGTCCTATAGTGTTAGTTTGTCCACCCCAGGAATCCAATATTAGACAAAACTAGTTACCAGCAACGTATAGTTTTAAAAACATTCTCAAGAAATGTTCTGTAAATCGCATTTGTCAATTTCCCAGATTTGGAGAAAGTAATATAAACATTTTCCAACGAGTCAGTTAAGCGATTGACCTATCCTATAACTCGAGGACCAAATGTAACATTCCTTTCTTGTAAACACAGGAAATACTTTTCCAGAGGCTGTGACGGGATATTTTGCAGTGTACGAATGTGTTATTTTTCTTTTCTTACTACCAGCTCCCACAAGGGTTCGTTTTTCTCTATTATGCGATAACGTTCGTCGAATGTTCACCCGATTCATCCTGTTTGATCGATGTTGGTCATGTAATAACGTCGTCTGCGTTCTGGAAAGAGCCGCCACTTTCTGTATATCTTCTATATTTTCTACCTCTTAGTGGGTGACGTATTTAGTGACGTGCCGAATTTTCCATTCCGATTTGAAATTCCTTGCCCAAGATAATGATGCAGCAAACGTAAAATCCTTGTTGGTCGATGTTCAAGCGCTGCACCTGCAGCCCACTCCTGGTGTATTCTCGTTGTTACATTCTCGTTACGACGACAAGATTCGACAAATCGGTCGTATCTTCACTTATTTATCGCCTGGTATTTGTCGTATCTTGTCCCTCCTTTAACGATATCATTTTCCCACAATTTTAGGTCTTTTTTATGACCTTCTTCCTTTTCAGGGCTTGTTGTTGCTGCATTCTTTCGCAGTGTTTGTAGGCGCTAATTTGGATGATTCCTGGCTGGAGCTAGCGCCTTTACTTTTACTTCAAGAGGTATAGCGCCGTAGTTCAATCGTTTAGTAGCCGGTTCTTAATACTCACCGGGAACAGCTGCAGCATAGACTACCTCCGACGTGGACATTTCCAAAGTGTTATGACCATTTTGCGACTCACTAGCCGTGATATCTTCCACTAAATCACCTGTTTCACCTTCATGGTATGGTTCTTCAGTATCAACAAAAATCATTTCGTTCGTCAGCTCCAAAAATCGCTCCTATCAATCTGGAACGCCGAGTAACAGAACTGCCTGCTTCCGGTAGTGCATTGGTGAATATGGTATATGTTATTTCAGACATGTGCGAAAGAACAGATACCATCGGTGACCACGGAGCTCGTTAGAATGAAATTACAATGAAACGAATCCCCGTAGCTGCATACAGGTGTTTATATAAGTCAACGGGGACAGTTAAAAATGTGTGCCCCGACCGGGGCTCGAACGTCGCATCTCCTGCTTACATGACAGACACTGTGCATCTGACCCAGCGAGGACACAGACGGTAGTGCGACTGCAGGGACTTATCTCTGGCACGCCTCCCGTGAGACCCACATTCGAAACTTATTGTCCCGCACTATATTCATTGTGTGCCTGCCCATTATACTCATTACTTGCGGCTTTACTGCCGATTCCCGTAAGAGTTCGGGCACTGTTTGTGCATCGGTACAGAAGAAGATGTTGAAATGGCCGGTGAGCCGTAACCACAAATATATGAAGATGGTATCTGTTCTAAAGACTCACCGGCCATTAGAACATCTTCTTCTGTGCGGATGCACAAGCAGTGCCCGAACTCTTACGAGAATCGGCAGTAAAGCCGCAAGTAATGAGTATGATGGGCAGAGGCACTATGAATATAAAGCGGGACAATAAGTTGCGAAAGTGGGTCTCTCGGGAGGCGTGCCACGGATAAGTCCCTGCAGTCGCGCTATCGTCTGTGTCCTCGGTGGGTCAGATGGATAGAGCGTCTCACAATTAAGCAGGAGATCCCAGGTTTGAGTCCCGGTCGGGGTACACATTTTCATCTTTCCCCGTTGACTTATATCAACGCCTGTATGCAGCTACGGGTATTTATTTCATTGATGATACATCTGTCTTCCAACACTTTTACAAACCAAAACACAGCGTCGATAACTTCCTGTTTGCCGTCGTCTGTGACAGGCTCCCAACTATATACTTCAGCTCTGGTCGAAGGGTGTACATCCTCCATTATTCAGATTATGCAACTGAAAGATATGACATAACAAACAATAACTAGTTACAACAGCATAGGCCGGCCGGAGTGGCCGAGCGGTTTTAGGCGCTACAGTCTGGAACCGCGCGACCGCTACGGTCGCAGGTTCGAATCCTGCCTCGGTCATGGATGTGTGTGATGTCCTTAGGTTAGTTAGATTTAAGTAGTTCTAAGTTCGAGGGGAAACTACATACGGTACAAGTCATACGATACTTACGGAAGATCACTGTATTCTTTCACAAAACATATTTTATTCGGCGGATTAACGATGAAAAATTATTACATATGTCCTCGAGGTTCGTGGCAGCGTAATGACCGACTATAAGAATCGTGCTGGACACCCTCACTCTTCCTGGTTCACAACTATGATATGACGAACAGGCAACGAGGACAACACAACCCACCCAGCGTGCATTCTGTCCCGTGCCTCGCTGTAAACAAGCGTCGTGCGATTGGCTATCTGTGGTCCCTCGTGAGGAATTCGCAGCACTCTTACTCGGAGTTGTTTTCATATGACAAGAAATGGTTCAAATGGCTCGGAGCACTATGGGACTCAACTGCTGAGGTCATTAGTCCCCTAGAACTTAGAACTAGGTAAACCTAACTAACCTAAGGACATCACAAACATCCATGCCCGAGGCAGGATTCGAACCTGCGACCGTAGCGGTCTTGCGGTTCCAGACTGCAGCGCCTTTAACCGCACGGCCACTTCGGCCGGCCATGTGACAAGACTTAAAAGTTAAATTCTTTACGTCGTTTGGGAAATTAGTGTGCCTGGCTTATTACTATTATTACTCCGTGTTGAATTGCGTACCTTATTAACCCTCCTATCCCTATGAATACTGACAGGAAAAACTACAATTAAAAAAAACTGAAAACCGTACAGTTTCCTCGAGATTCGAATCCGGGTTCTCCGCTTCCCAGCCAGTTACCTTGGCCTTTATTCTTTAACCTTTTTTTGTTCGATATTGCTCGTTGGATTTGTTCGGAGCAGACGTTCCATGACACCCATTCAAGTTCACCGTGGCTACATTCACTGACCTTTTTTATTACAGGGGGCAGCTAACCCTCTTATCGAACACGCTGAGCTACCGTGCCGTTGCACTAACGGTGCTCTTGGCGGAAAGCATTTACAATGTGGGTTCATAAGCGGCAGTTGTAAAAGTTTGTTTCCTCGATTTCTGGAAAAGTATGTGTTTGCGGATAACATCCCTGATGATGAAAATTGCTCGATTTGCAAATATTTATCGATCTCGCCAATTTTGCGTCGATTGCTTATCATAACCTTTAGGGGTGATTTTTCATATAAACGGGGGGGAAGGGGGGGGGGGAGAGGGGGCGGTGTTGAGCCAAAATATTTTAGAGTCCTTCGTTTTATGTTGTTAACAAGCGACCTGCCAAATCTGAGCCGAATCGATCTGCCGAGTCTGAGGCCTTTCCCTTCTGAGGCGCCTTGCCACGCTTCGCGCGGCTGCCCCCCGTCGGAGGTTCGAGTCCTCCATCGGGCATGGGTGTGTTTTTTGTAAGTTAGTTTCAGTTAGATTAAGTAGTGTGTCAGCCTAGGGACTGATGACCTCAGCACCTTGCCACATTTTCCCCACATCCGACTCTGAAATCTAGGGCGCAGAATCTTATTATGTTCGCCACTTATCATGATGAGGGGTCTTCTAAGCTCGCAAACAACGCCCGGTTCTGAAGCTGAGTGCGGAATAGCTCAGTGACGGCGTCCTTGTATTTCCTCGGATCATTTTTGGCCCCACGAGCTGCACAGCTTTCATCTGGCAGGGCGGAGGACGGACGAGAAATCCACCCTCATGTACCTAGTGCTTGTTTTCACCTGAGCTAAATATGACCCCTCCGGCCAAGTAGATCACTCACGGCAGTCACATTTTTGTCTCTGCAAGAACACATGAAGATTTCATCTCGCCTGAAAAAACTTGATTCCAAAAACTCTCTTCCTTACGTACACTACTGGGCATTAAAATTGCTACACCACGAATATGACGTGCTACAGACGCGAAATCTAACCGACACGAAGAAGATGCTGTGATTAGCTTTTCAGAGCATTCACAGAAGTTTGGCGACACAAACAGCATTTGACCGGCGTTGCCTGGTGAAACTTTGTTGTGATGCCTCGTGTAAAGAGGAGAAAAGGGTACCATCACATTTCCGACTTTGATAAAGGTCGGATTGTAGCCTATCGCGATTGCGGTCTATCGTATCGGGACAATGCTGCTCGCGTTGGTCGAGATCCAATGACTGTTGGCAGAATATGGAATCGGTGGGTTCAGGAGGGTAATTCGGAACGCCGTGCTGGATCCCAACGGCCTCGTATCACTTGAAACGGTACAGTAGTTTCCGCTCTATAAGCAGCAGGTTTCGCTGCTCGCTCGCACCGGGAAATAGAAACAGAGGCAGCTCCGCAGCCAATTTTATTGCACGACGCGGCCGGCCGCGGGTGCAACAGAATCCATGTGGACGGGTGGAAAGAAATGTGTCGGGCTTCATAATATGTATTTATATGTGTCGTGTATTATGCATTTCTTGTACTTGGATGTGAATCTGCACATGAACTTTCCGTAAAGCGTGGCCAAATCTTTGTTGGGAAGTAGTTCTGTAGTATAGTAGTGCCAACCTTACTCCTGGCTAGGGGATCAGAGAGACAGCACAGCCAGGTAAAAGTCAAAGACTTTCCAGTGTCACAAGATTTGTGGTGGAGAGGTTGGTCACGGCCAAGTGGTTCGACCACCCCATCCACGGGGGCCTAGGAAGATCTCCGGGTGCCCGCCATGTTCTGGAGTGTTACAGAAGACGGGTACGTGAGCAGACGTGCCCTCAGTGCGTCTGTCTCAATGTTCACGCATGGAAGAGAGGTATTTGAATATTTGTACTAATTCTTTTATTTCCAGCTTCGGATTGTGTAAGGTAATGCATGTGCTCGTTTAATTCCGGAAATTTGACCCCCTGTGTTAAAGTATCTGGTCCCCAGTTTGCCCGCTATCCCCCTCACATAGTGAATATCCTATGTAAAATATTGGGAGACTTTGGTGGTATACATTTGGCCAACGCAATTCCGTCTTACCCGTAGAAATGTGCGCGCAGATTAGTATATAATATACCCGAGCTATAAGTTGTAAGACTGTAATATCTGTAAACTGAAACAATTGCTGCTATCGCTGTAAATTCGAGTGATAATGTTTAAAATAAATGGGTAATCAACTGTCATCAATCTTTAACATACCTTAAAAATCACAAAGAAGTCAAGTTAAAGGAATTTACTTAAAATAAAAGCTATAGAATGCAGGGACCCACACATCAGTGTGTGAGCCCTCCATCCCCTTGTCTAGTATCGTACAGAAAGGACACGCTCTCTAAGTAGCGCTCTCAAGCTCCTCTCCCCAGTTATCCAAAAATGGTTCAAATGGCTCTGAGCACTATGCGACTTAACTTCTGAGGTCATCAGTCGCCTAGAACTTAGAACTAATCAAACCTAACTAACCTAAGGACATCACACACATCCATGCCCGAGGCAGGATTCGAACCTGCGACCGTAGCGGTCGCTCTGTTCCAGACTGCAGCGCCTAGAACCGCGCGGCCCCTCCCCAATTATCCGTTGCACAATTCTGATTCAGGGCTTGACGACATCAACTTTCATCTGGCGTCCCTAGGCAAGGAGGTAAGACGGTAAAGTTTCACACTAGCAGTCGAGATGACAAGCATCCGCATTGCTGTAACGGATCGTACAGCCACGTCTCGATCCCTGAGTCAACAGATGGGGACGTTTGCAAGACAACAACCATATGCACGAACAGCTCGACGACGTTTGCAGCAGAATGGACTATCAGCTCGGAGACCATGGTTGCGATTACCCTTTACGCTGCACCACAGACAGGAGCGCCTGCGATGGTGTACTCAACGACGAACCTGGGTGCACGAATGGCAAAACGTCATTTTTTCCGATGAATCCAGGCTCTATTTACAGTATCATGATGGTCGCATCCATTTTTGGCGACATCGCAGTGAACACACATTTGATGCGTGTATTCGTCATCGCCATACTGGCGTATTACTCGCCGTGATGGTATGGGGTGCCATTGGTTACACGTCTCGGTCACCTCTTGTTCGCATTGACGGCACTTTGAACAGTGGACGTTACATTTCAGATGTGTTACGACCCGTGGCTCTACCCTTCATTCGATCCCTGCGAAACCCTACATTTCAGCAGGATATTGCACGACCGCATGTTGCAGGTCCTGTAGGGGCCTTTCTGGATACAGAAAATGTTCGACTGCTGCCCTGGCCAGCACATTCTCCAGATCTCTCACCAATTGAAAAGGTCTGGTCGATGGTGGCCCAGCAACTGGCTCATCACAATACCCCAGTCTCTACTCTTGATGAACTGTGGTATCGTGTTGAAGATGCATGGGCAGCTGTACCTGTGCACGCCATCCAAGCTCTTTATGACTCAATGCCCAGGCGTTTCAAGGCCGTTATTACGGCCAGAGGTGGTTGTTCTGGGTACTGATTTCTCAGGATCTATGCACCCAAATTGCGCGAAAATGTAATCACATGTCAGTTCTAGTAGAATATATTTGTCCAATGAATACCCTTTTATCATCTGCATTTCTTCTTGGTGTAGCAATTTTAATTGCCAGTAGTGTATTTTATAACGTACAACGTTTCAATACACAAGGTATAAAAAGCATACGTGCTGATGTTTCTAGTGGTGATAGAGCACGGTGTACTGAACGACATTACATCACTATTTACGTCATTTGCAGACTTATAGTTAAAGCCATTACAAGTCGTACGTTTTGAGGTAGGTTAGTTTCTCCAAGCACATGTGGCAAGAGCAAGCCATTAATGTTTATTCTCCCCTGGGCAGCAAGCATAGTCCTCTTACTGCTGCAGTACGACCACGCAGAAAATATCAGGTCGTAAAGTTTCTAACGTGTTTGTGGGTAGACTGTTCGACGCAGAGAAAAACAACGAACACGTTGAAGTGAGTACACATTAAAGTAACATATATAAAAATATCTTTAATAATACCCGTTACACCGTGCATAAGAGGCAGTAAAATAAAATGTAGACAGATGGGAAAAAGTAAATGAACTGTTTATTATTTAATCGCCATAACTGTTGAACACCTTTATTCAACGCGAGACATGACTGTCTATTCCTTCAAGGAAAAGTGTTTACTGTTGCGTACGGTACCCTGACTATACCGAGGCCTGCATCTCTTTTTCTGTAGGAAGTAGATGGCCTCAAATGTCTTTCTTCAGGGCTCCACGGATATGGAAATCGCGAGGGGACAGATTGGGACCGTATGGAGGATGTGTAAGGGGGCCTCTGAGCGAAACTTCCTCAGCGTAGTCGAAACGACCTCGGCAACCTGTGGGTGTCAACATTGGTGTTGACGGTGCACTTTAATGTTTGCAAAGTGTTCACGTACCGTTGTGTATTAATTGTTGCTCCTGTAACCCCTCGTTAAATGTTTGGTCTTTTTTGAAACCAAAATTTATTCGGATGGGTGATGAACATTTCCCATATTTCATATAAAATCACGAATTCCATTTTTAAGGCAGACAAAATTGAATGAAAGAATAGTAAGAGCCAATGAAATAGAGTATTATATGTGAAGTAGTAAGGGGCTTCATTCAAAGAGTTTAAAACGAACATGCCTTTTGTTTCACAACTATAACATAAGCCCAACGCACGTACTATTAGCGGCTTTAGCGTCTGGATATCTTTAGCGTTTGGGATTTTCTAGCGTCGGGGAGTCTTTGTGTTCGAGATTGTAGTGTCCGTTTGAGTCTTGAGTAGCTACTTAAAAATTCCTTTATCGCCAAAAATACTAAAACAGACAGAACTGTGGTAACGCTAAAATCCAAAAAACATCTCAGTCGATAAAAGATTGATGTCAAAATTCCAATTTCAGAACTTCAGTTGTTACTACGCGTCGCAACTTGACTTTCGATTACAGACTTTGTCTGAACATTTATTTTCGGACTTAGTGTGACCATTGATAGTAGCGGATGATATCAATGAAACTGCGTTAGTAAAACCCAAGTAAAAAAAAAACTATAGAGTCCAACGATTTCGAATAGAGTATCACGGGAAGTGAACCATGTATTGGATTCTATCTGGACAATAATAATAACAATAGTAATAGTTTATTCCATACGTGTCCTACGATTTCGAACAGAGTGTCACGAGAAGTGAACCGTGTATTGGATTCTGTCTGGACAGTAATAATAATAGTTTATTCCATATTAATATTCAAGATGTAATGGTACTTTGACTTCCGCGCCTCCGCCAATACAAAGATATAATTTACGATCGCGCACGCAGAAGAGCGCTGCGCCAGCGACCGATTTTTATAAATAATTTCGTTCGTCTTTTTAGTTTTGCGTAGGTTTTTGTTTTTAACAACTAATTGACGACACTCTCTCTCTTGTCTTCATACGAAAGACGTGTATTTCTCGGCGATGTGTTGAATGTGCTTTTGGGTGGAAATTAAAATTACATTACAAAGCGAGGTTGTTTCAATAGTGATTCGAGGTGGTTATCATCAAATTTGTAAATTGATCATGACAGTGACAACTTGAAGAAGTTTTCAACAGATGGAGAAAAGTGAAAGACGGGTCGTCCTACAAGAGAAATTAGGAGGACAGCCATGAAGACTACACTGTAATTAATACTGCGTATCTAACAAGATTATAAGGTAAATTTCAATTAGTTTCTGATGCTATTTCCGTACAGTCGCTTTTTGTAGTGTTGCCGACCCAGTCTGCCATGCACGGTCAAATTACAGCACGATCTCAATCAATAATACGAAGTTCGCCTTATCCGTAACTGAATCCACCAAAATTCCAAACCCAATCAGATTTTCTATTTTATATTTTTCACGGCAGAACTCCGAGGAGAAGGGTACACTACAATTGGCGACCGTGACAGGACTTGCAATCTTCGGATTCACGTGCGCACAACAGAAATGACAGAGGCTATTGGAATCCACCTCCGACACCACAACAAAACACTCAAAGAAACAGTTCGCACTACACTGGGACAAATCCATTCAATATTAGGAGAAACAACTCGCAGCATTGGCAAGGAAACAGTAATTATTACTATAATGGTTATCCAAACAGTAATTACAATCAGAACAATAACAGTTATATTCAAAATAACAACAACAGAAGAAGGAACCGCAATCATAGAGATCAAAGAAGAGAGGATAACAGGTACCATCCAGGATATTTTCAGAGAAACAACATCCAACAACATCCAAACATGTATTGCAGGAAAAACAGTAATGACAATACCAGTTACAGTCATGGGCGAAATAATGTATGGGGAAATCACAATGGACCACCACCACGACACATGCAATACAGCAACCCTCAATTCCTACGTAACGGAACTCCCAATGCGACGTGAGGTAATGTCAACAACCAAACAGCTGATACTTGGGTGACGTGCAACAGAAATGTAAATATTATTGAGTTGGGCAATGAACCCAACCCGCAGCAACAATTTGCCGGAAAACGAACGATGACCGAGCTAAGCGCTCGATTTACGGTCGATAGGGAGCAGAGCGCAACGGAACCGACGATTTGTTTTCTCTGATATGATGACAGTAAGAAAATAGAAAAAGAATTATATCAGGATGTAGATTTTAATAGTACCAGTAAAACAAAGAAGATTATTCAGGCTATAACACGAGTTATGATTGGTAGCTATGAAGTGGAAGTAACGTTAGATACAGGAGCAGCAGCAAGTGTCATTTCAATGTCCTTATATAATGAACTCAAACAAATAATGAACATAGAAACATTGCCAGTACAGAATTGTCACATTATAAGTTCCACCGGTAACAAATCGAAGAATGTGAAATTTCAAGTGCTAATTAACTTCACATTTTCAAATATACCACTCAATTACAGTTTCCTGGTAGTAGACAAATTAGTAATGCACTTTTTGAATGAATATCAAGCAATCATACATTTAGGAAAAGGGAATTGTCATTTAACCATGAACCAACAACAACTGACAATAGAGTTAACACAGGGTAAAAATTAAACAGTAAGCAAGGTAAATTTGAACAGTTACATTTTGTGTATCCACCAGCAACAAACATATGTGATTTAACTTTTAATGAAGCTGTATCTCAGGGAATTAAACCTAATGATTTATATGAGAAATGCATAGAATCTGAATATCTGACGAAGGAACAACAACTTGAATTACTTGAAGTTTTGCAGCAATTTGCTGAGGTATTTGTGGAGAAACCTGGAATTATTAGAGGCTATACTTATGAGATGGATGTTAAACCACACAAAACATACTGTAGAACATATTATAATATTCCTTGGTCAAAGAAACCCGCAGTTTTGAAAGAGATTGAATAAATGCAAGCTTGGGGTATCATTGAAAGGTCACATTCACCATATTGCAGTCTCATACTAGCAGTTAATAAAGAGGATGGTAGTGTAAGGTTAGTGCTGGATGCACGAGAAACTAACAAAGTTATAATCCCAATCAACACACGACCTATAAATTTGGAAGAACAACTTTTAAAATTTCATAATGTACAGTATTTAACCAATATCGACCTCCGCTCATCATTTTGGCAGGTGAACCTCCATAAAAACAGTCGTAAATACACTGCATTTCTATGTGAGGGACGTAGTTATCAATTTTGTGTTCTACCCTTTGGTCTACGAGTGAGTGCTGGAGTATTTATTGAAGCCTTAGATGCTGTTCTTGGACCACAATTGTTATCGCAAATCACAGTTTATGTTGACGACATTGTCATTGCCACCACTAGTTGGGAAGAACATGTAAATCTTTTGAAGTAACTTCTGACTATGTTTTCTGACGCAGGTGTCACTATCAATTTATCAAAGACGAAATTAGGGAGGAGAGAAATCAAATTCCTTGGTCACATCATATCAACTGAAGGCATTTATCCGGACTCAAGAAAAATTGATGCAATAAAGAATTTTGCATCCCCACAGAATCGTAAACAACTCAAAGCCTTTCTTGGTCTATCTTCATTCTTCAGGAAATTTGTACCCTACCACCTTCTTAACAGTCCACATCTTCTATCTTTACTCAAAATAAATAATATTTGGAAATGGACAGAGTTCTGTCAGACAGATTTTGAAGCGATTAAGAATGCTTTAGTTAATGCACCGTTGTTATGTCATCCTGACATGACGTCAGACTTTTGCCTAGTAACAGATGCAAGTTCCTATGGGCTCGGAGCATTTTTATTCCAAATTCATGTAGAAGATGAACAAACAGTCATCAAACCTATAAGTTTTGCTAGCCGCACGCTCACTGAATGTGAAAAGTCATATTCAGTGACCGAGCGCGAAACACTTGCCATAGTATGGGCATTTCGCAAGTTTCGCTACTTTCTATGGGGAAAACGTACTAAGCTTTATACTGATCATCAAGCTCTTTCTTTCCTGCTATCATGCAAGTTATTACATTCACTTCTTGCACGCTGGTGTGCATCACTACAAGAATATGATTTTGATATTATATATATAAAAGGAGAATCCAACATTATAGCCGATGCTCTATCTAGTTTGCCACAAGGCCTACAAGAATTTTCAGATGTGATAGAGCAAACATCAGATTTCAAAATTTTACTCATGTATGATGGTACATTTGCACCTTACTACAAAAACATGTGCAGGAAGTTAGCCATATTGCAGGACAATGATCCCAGGTGGATCCAGATAAAGAATAAATTACATGCAGGAACAGACCCACATCTTGAAAAATATTACACATTACACAAAGAAGTATTATTTCTCCGACGAAACCCTGAATCACAGCATTGGTGTGTTTGCTTACCTGAAGCTCATGTTGATGATTTTATTTTATTTACACACAGAACTTGGGGACACTATGGTGTAACCAAATGTACAGATACGATTATACAATATTGCTATTTTCCAAATTTAAGGCGAAAAGTATTGAGTAATATTAGGAAATTCATCATATGTCAGAAAGCCAAATATTCTAATCGCACAAGCATCAATGAATTGCACCCAATCATACCTAAGAGGCCATTACAGCTAATTTCTTTAGATATTGCAGGACCCTATCCACAAGCACGTGGAGGAATTAAATACATCCTTGCTGTGTTAGATGTTTTCACAAAGTATTTAAAATTATATGCTTTACGTTCAGTTTCTACCACTGCTATTACCAGACGTCTATTAACAGATTATTTTGTAAGAATAGGAAAACCTGAAGTTATGATCACAGACAATGCAGCATATTTTAGCAGTTTAAAATGGAAGACTTTAAGAACAGAATGTTAAACATGTTTTAACTTCAAGATTTCACGCAGCAGGAAACCCAGTAGAAAGAACATTTCGAGAATTTGGACAGTTTATGAGAACACACACACCAGAGAAGCACAAAAAATGGGTAGAATACCTAGCACCATTTGAACAAATAGTGAACAATTTAACTCACATTTCTACTGGATAACACCAACTGAATTAATTATGGATAAAACAGAAAGAAATGAATGGACAGACCCTCTACCTAATATTACAGCAACAACAAATCATGTTAGTTTAGAAGAAAAGGTAAGACAAGCTTACACAACATTATGTGACAAAGCTAAGGAAAGAAAGCAGAAATATGACAGAGGTGTCAGGAAAGCACAAACATTTCGAGTTGATGAGTTAGTTTTACTAAGAACACATCCTAAATCCACAAAACTGAAACATTTAAACAGGAAATGGCAGATCTTATACTCTGGACCATACCGAATTGCAAATATTCCACACCCTGGCTGTTATTCATTAGAATATCCATTAACACATAAACCAAGAGGTCTACATCCACACAGACATTTGAAAAAATACATACAGTAAAATTTTAGCTAATGAGGAGAAGATAATATGATATACAGTTATGATGAACCTACATTTAAGTTATACAGATACTTACAATCTAATGAATGCAGGTAAGTCTAGAAAGCAATGTGAACCATCCAATAACTAATAAGATATTTGGTTATAAGAGGAGTTGCTATTGAGGCATATACACATTAGAGGAGACATATACACATTAGAGGAGGCAGAGAACTGAACAGAATTATTTTCTTTAGGAGGCATGTGATAATAGTAATATTGATATGAGTGATGTGAGTGACTGAATGAGATGAGTGAATGTAATTTTAGTTTAATAAGAGAATAAATAGTAATATGGAGAGAGGTAAATGGAATATGAGATGAGAAAAGGGTATTATTATTATTGTTATTATTATTGAAGTAAAAAAAGGAAATGATGATGAATAAGAGGAATATATATATATATATATATATATATATATATATATATATATATATATATATAATGCTGAGGAATAAGTATATGTTATTTTGTGAAGAATGAATAATGGATAGGTGAGAATGTTATGAGTAATTGAGAACATGTTGAGAGGGGAGAAACTAGATTTGAACGCTATATCACATGTACTCATGGAATACAGAATGAAAGTAGTGGAAAGAATATTATTTATTGAAAGATTGGTATGCCTGAGATAATAACTTATGTGATGTCTTATATATTCTCATAACTAAAGGTGAAAGTATAGATTTATGTGGAAATAATTATTTACAGCAGCTACTGTTGGAAATATACCAGAAGATTTAAATCTGTAACACTTTAACACTAATCTAATGGGAACTTGTAATGAA
This sequence comes from Schistocerca piceifrons, assembly GCF_021461385.2. Lineage (NCBI taxonomy): Eukaryota > Metazoa > Arthropoda > Insecta > Orthoptera > Acrididae > Schistocerca > Schistocerca piceifrons. The sequence goes on along the minus strand of NC_060139.1, from coordinate 217,601,359 downwards.
AATTTTGGAGGCTTGACACTTCAGATTGGCAGAATTATTTAAGAGAACATATTTAGCAGTCATCTAATGACATAATTAAAGCTCATCTACTGTACTGAACTAATGTGCCATTAAATAGAAAGGCTCATACTCTCATCCCTCCCTTAGAAAAATTTATACATGTTGATGAAATATTTGACATTATATAATTTGTGATTTTCTGACAGTATGGAGAGACATACATACATATTTATTTATGAATAGAATTTTACAGGTACCACAAGGTAAATACAGAATGGATATACAGCATGGAATGCAGCAGCAATTATCTAAGAAGATTTATTTATTTATTAAGTAAAACATTTATTTATATTGCTTGATATTCATGAAAGGAAGGAGATGAACTACAGAAACTTTATAGGAACATGATTGACTTGAACTATATATATATATATATATATATATATATATATATATATATATATATATATATATATACACATATATATATATACATACTTACCACAGTGATGTACATACTTGTAAGATCTTAAGATATTTAGAGGGGCACCGCTCTTAGAAACTGTAATAGAGGGGTACCACTCTTAGAAACAGCAATAGTGGGGACACCACACTTAGAAACGGTATTAGGTATAGGAACTTTTACATTATATCAAGTTAACATGTATTTTATTTATCATATTTTATTTTGTGTAGTCCACTGTAGGAGATGACTTTACTAGTATTTATGAAGTAGTTAGCAACCATCCCATGAACCTATCCTCCTACAGAGGGCTGTCTTGAAGCTTGAAATATGTGTAAATTTTATTCCAGGAGGCAAGATGAATTTTAAGTTGAATATTCTAGCGAGTTGCCACAATTATCTTCAAATGTTGCAAGTGTAACGAAAGGGAAAGCAACAAGAAAAAAGGAAAGAAAAGAAAAAAAGAATGAGCTAACAAATAAAATAAATAAAATGTATATTTCAATCTAACTGTAATGTAATTCACATGTCAGCACAATGATATTGAATGTTACGTAAAAATTTACTATATTTTTCATTTAATTCTGTATATGTACTATATGACAACAATGTAACTATCTCATGTAATGATTAATTGCAAATATTTGTATATTTATGTACTTACTATACCAAGAAATGTATTTTAAGGAGATGTTAATGAGCTGCAAAGGACTTGTGCATGTAGCACATGATTCATATAAATGGAACTGAAAACGCAAAGAAGAAACCAACGTGATGGAACACTGGTCAAGAAATATTTACGTAGTGTCAATATGCCCTGAAGTGTATGGTGTAGTGGGAGCCGGCAGGTCTTCAGGTTGGTGTAAAAGACAAGCTCATCACCTGTCGTTGGCAGTGAGGTGTTTCCTGTGCGCTCATTGCCCATTTATACCCCGATAGACGCCACCAACATTCGACTGCTGGAGATCACAATTTCGTGTTGACACATTGAACAAACTTTGGATTTTCTTCAAGTCACACGCAAGAGATCCAGGCAGTACACACAAACACTCAGAATCCGATACTACGTTTAAAGACATTGGAGCAATATAATAGAAACATTTATTGTTCGAATTAATTCCATTGTAAACACGAATCATGTGAACTGAATTCAAACGATGTGCTAAGCAACGATAACACGCTGCAATTCAAAGACATTAATGTTACGACTCCTAAAGAAGATACACACCAAAAAGACTGTATACAAAGACTGATATGTAAAGAGCATTGTGCTCAGAAATATTTTTGTAATATGTAAATTTCTTATTTTCTCATATATATGTATCTATGTAAATTTTCTATACTGCCACGCTCGCTTGCGGAGCGTGTCAGTAGAGAAGGCATTGTAATGGTACTTTGACTTCCGCTCCTCAGCCAATACAAAGATATAATTTACGATCGGGCCCGCAGAAGAGCGCTGCGCCAGCGACTGATTTTTATAAATAATTTTGTTCGTCTTCTTAGTTTTGCGTAGGTTTTTGTTTTTAACAACTAATTGACGACACTCTCTCTCTTGTCTTCATACGAATGACGTGTATTTTTCGGCGATGTGTTGAATGTGCTTTTGGGTGGAAATTAAAATTACATTACAAAGCGAGGTTGTTTCAATAGTGATTCGAGGTGGTTATCATCAAATTTGTAAATTGATCATGACAGTGACAAGTTGAAGAAGTTTTCAACAGACGGAGAAAAGTGAAAGATGGGTCGTCCTACAAGAGAAATTAGGAGGACAGCCATGAAGACTACATTGTAATTAATACTGCGTATCTAACAAGATTATAAGGTAAATTTCAATTAGTTGCTGATGCTATTTCCGTACAGTCGCTTTTTGTAGTGTTGCCGACCCGGTCTGCCATGCACGGTCAAATTACAGCACGATCTCAATCAATAACACGAAGTCCGCCTTATCCGTAACGGAAACCATCAAAATTCCAAACCCAATCAGATTTTCTATTTTATATTTTTCACGGCAGAACTCCGAGGAGAAGGGTACACTACAAAGGGAATAATTTTCAACGCACAAAACATCGTTCTGTGTTAAATGAGCCCTGTGACTTTTGAAGACAATAATTAGTGTACATGTGCTACGCATATCAAAGATATCAATTCATTCTGAAACGCTAATCGGCCCCATAGTTACTATTAATGATAAACTTTGGCTGCAACCGCTGAAAAACGCAGCTAGCCGGTGATAACAATTTGAATCTCAAGTTACTGATCAACAAATATTGACTGCAGTGACATATCGTGTCCTGTTGTAGCGCTTTCGCGTATCTCGACGAGGTGCAGAATTCTGGCTAAGCATGGAGAAAGGACATTACATTTTCGGTAATCGCGGAAGTGCCAATACGCAGCAACAGGGGGTGTGACAAACTGCGCGTTGGATGTTTTGTTTGACATTTTAATCAAATTTAAAAAGGAAATATTACAGACTGGTCAAGAACAGGATCGAAATCATCGAGAATTTAAGGAGGAAATATCGCAGACTAATCAAGAACGAGATCGAAAAGATCTAGAATTTAGAGAGCAAATTAAAGAGTCGATTAAATCTTTAGAGGCTTGAAACAGGAAAGAGACGATAGGTTGACTAAGAAACTAGAGAAACTGAGACTGGACTTACAAGTAGTAAACGTGATACCTTACGGGGATCGGTAAATACTTTGGAGAAGGTTGTGAAACAGGTACACAAATAGCAGTCTAACGTGTCGGGCACAACAGATGATCTCTCGATCAAAGTAAAAGGCCTTCAATCAGGAAGCCAAGGGTAAATATATACAGTACGGGTCAGACTAAAGAGACTGAGGAAGAAATATCCAAGTGGATAGGGGCAAAATCAGAGGAGGTAAGATCTCAAGTACAGAGGGCTGTATAGTCAGTCGGTAAATCGATTAAGCAGGAATCATCGAACAATCATAGAACAATTTGAAGTCGAGTTTCTGAATATTAAAGAAAAGGTAGTCTCAGATATTCCCGCATGCCAGAGTCAACAAATCAACAATCGATCACTGCGAATGGAAGATTAGTCAACCGAGCTGGATAGATTGCCCGATCGACGTTCAACGTTCAATCCAAAGATAGAGAAAAGGAGGTGGAATGGCTGCCGGGAGAAATCAGGTAGCGGTAGCGAGGATCCAGTTACGGGAATCGATATTTTGACGGTCGATGTGCAACTTCATCAGTAGAAGTCAAACATAGTACATTTCAAGCCAGGCAGTTCCTTATGTATACAAGAGAGAAAAATTCTGTCCCCCCCCCCCCTTATTGTGTTCATAAAAAGTTTCCGAAATGTGTTTCCTAAATCCTGGAATGAGCAGGACAAAATTCAGTTTATAGTTTCGAAAACCAGTGGTGAAGTCTCGCTTTGGGCATCTGACGTAGCTGAGAATAGTATGTCGTGGTATGAGTTTCAAAAATTATTTATTGCACCGAAATACTGGTCGAAAAGTACACAAAATAGACTTTAATTTACAGCCCAGGATCTTACAACCTGAAGAAAGGCACACGTAGAAAGTATTTCGAAAGGTACGTAAATAAGATCCGATATTAAGATGGACCCATCAACCATAGGGAGGTATTAAGAGTTCTGAAAGGGAAATAACCAATTCACCTGCGAGAGAAACTAATCAATGTACCCGATTATGACATCAATTTCCGTTAGTGATAGCCTTGCTAGATGTAATCCAAGAGGACCCTAGGTAGTTCGGAAATCAGATATATAATGCGAATTAGTTCAACGTACACCATGGTAATTGTTGCAATGAAAACCATCACAACGGAAAATCGCAATATTATAACGGTAATACAAATAATAGAAATTACCACAGTAATAATCAGTGTAATAACGACCACTCTGGTAATAGAACGTCCAGTTCACATGATGTTAGGCTGGGTAAGAGTAATAATAATAAAGGTGCTATGCGCAACAATAATAATGGACATTACGGACAGAGACCGAAAGGCAGTAATAGCGGTTCACTCAACTACTCACAGAAAAGAAAATATAACGATCGTAACATGACACCGGAAAATAATAAGATGAGACACGTCCAATGGGGACACCGTGTGCAACCGTAACAGCGACATCAGGGCAATACATGCCACCTCAAATGATAAACAAAATCGCAATTAGGCCGTGTATTCAAGAACGGGAATGGGCGGCGCAGAACCATGAAGTACGAGTGGTAATTGTAGAGTAAGGGAATAATTACAGGAAAACTGCCTCTTTACGCTTTCCCGAAGTGTCTGGTCGTAAAGAGGAAGTCGAAACATCATTAGAAGTAAGAGTCCTAAGATACGACGATGGGATGGACTTCGACAAGAATTACTAGGAAATCCGAGTGGACGTAGAATAAAACCTGTTGAAATGGTACAGGTAATGGACAAAGTTGTAATTAATAACGAACCTGTAAATATCCTGCTCGATAATGGAGCGCCTTTTAGTGTGGCGAGCGTTTGTCTGTTTAAAGACCTGAATAGTAAGCAAACATTGCCTGTGGGGACAGTTTTAAACAATACGCTGTTCCTTTGAAGTCTCAGGTGCAGGTTGAAGTGGTAGCACAAGGGAAAAGTCTATTAAGCACCTATCTTATCCGCGTTTTTTATGGAATTGGGATTCTTTAGGGAGAAAAATGCCGAAATTGACCTCTTAAGATAAAGATGCACGATGCATCCTTGCCAACAACGGGCGAATTATTGTATAAACCTGGTGAGGAAATGGGAATTGCGCGGCAGATTCTGCCAGAGAATAAGGATTAATTATCTAGGTACTATGTATTGTATTCAAATAACATTTGTGGACTAAGTGCTTTATAACAGAAGTATAGCGGAATGAATTAGGTAGCTTGTCAAAGGAATATTTAGAAAACTTCGATCAGAAACCTAATGTGATCAAGGGTTACGTTTATGAGATGGATGTCTATCCACATCAAACTTATTGTAAAGCCTCTTACTCTATTCCGTGGATCAGCAAGGTTTGGAAGGATTGTACGTTAAAATGAGACATAAAGCATGTCTTTATATCACGATATCATGCAGAAGGGTCGCCAGGTGAACGTATTCTTAGAAACTTTAACAGATTTATTCGCACTTCTGGTGCAACGCAACAATATAAGTGGATAGAGTACGTGTCGGTGTTCAAAGATTCACAAAAACATGCCGCACTCAACCACCATGCGTACTTCAGCCAAGATAATATGCACCAGGCCCGAATATAATGAATGGATTAAATCTTTACCGATCTTGATTGAGCCAGACGAAGATAGGAAGCCGTTGTAGGAAGACGTGCGTGAATCACTAAAGCATGATGCGCGATTAAGGGAGGCCAAAATCGATCGTAAATTGGGTAGAACTGTGGCAGATACCATAGGCGATAAGGTATTGCGGCGGGGCGGGTTGCTCTCTCACTATCCTTGAAATATCTGTCCATCTCCCTAGAGAGGCTTCAGGTTATCTGCCCCTTCAGTTTGCAATGGTAGGTACTGGTTTTGCCGACAAAACTAGAATTGACGAATATCCGACTAAATAACTACCACGCAGAAGCCACATAACTACCACCACGATAGGTTCATATAATCTAATTTTCTAGTACTGTCTACAGTTTGATTAGCACAGATTCCTGACGTAATTAAAAGTAGTTTGTAGAATAATTATTTCATCGTGTTTTGTTGTGGGAGTGTTTTGGAGATACTGAGAATGTGATATTGTATTGTTGTTGTGGTCTTCAGTCCTGAGACTGGTTTGATGCAGCCCTCCATGCTACTCTGTCCTGTACTAAATTGGTCATCCCTTGATGCCTCAGAATACGTCCTACCAACCGATCACTTCTTCTAGTCAAGTTGTGCCACAAACTCCTCTTCTCCCCAATTCTATTCAATACCTCCTCATTAGTTATGTGATCTGCCCATCTAATCTTCAGCATTCTTCTGTAGCACCACATTTCGAAAGCTTCTATTCTCTTCTTGTCCAAACTGTTTATCGTCCATGTTTCACTTCCATACATGGCCACACTCCATACAAATACTTTCAGAAACGACTTCCTGACACTTAAATCTGTACTTGATGTTAACAAATTTCTCTTCTTCAGAAACGCTTTCCTTGCCATTGCCAGTCTACATATTATATCCTCTCTACTTCGACCATCATCAGATATTTTGCTCCCCAAATAGCAAAACTCCTTTACTACTTTAAATGTCTCATTTCCTAATCTAATTCCCTCAGCATCACCTAACTTAGTTCGACTGCATTCCATTATCCTAGTTTTGCTTTTGTTGATGTTCATCTTATGTCCTCCTTTCAAGACACTGTCCATTCCGCTCAGCTGCCCTTTCAAGTCCTTTGCTGTCTCTGACAGAATTACAATGTCATAGTGGAACTTCAAAGTTTTTATTACGGTATATTGATAATTTCTTCTCCATGGATTTTAATACCTACTCCGAATATTCCTTTTGTTTCCTTTACTGCTTGGTCATTATACAGATTGAATAACTTTGGGGAGAGGTTACAACCCTGTCTCACTCCCTTCCCAGCCACTGCTTCCCTTTCATGTGCTTCGACTCTTATAACTGCCATCTGGTTTCTGTACAAATTGTAAATAGCCTTTCGCTCCCTGGTATTTACCCCTGCCACCTTCAGAATTTGAAAGAGAGTATTCCTGTCAACATTGTCAAAAGCTTTGTCTATGTCTACAAACGCTAGAAACGTAGGTTTGCCTTACCTTAATCAATCTTCTAAGATAAGTTGTAGGGTCTACGGAATCCAAACTGATCCTCCCCGAGGTCGGCTTCTACCACTTTTTCCATTCGTCTGTAAAGAATTTGCGTTATTATTTTGCAGCCATGACTTATTAAACTGATAGTTTGGTAATTTTCACATTTGTCAACACCTGCTTTGTTTGGGATTGGAATTATTATATTCTTCTTGAAGTGCAAAGGTATTTCGCCTGTCTCATACATCTTGCTCCCAAGATCGTAGAGTTTTGTCAGCACCGGCTCTCCCAAGGCTGTCAGTAGTTCTAATGTAATGTTGTCTACTCCCGGGGCCTTGTTTCGACTCAGGTCATTCAGTGCTCTGTCAACCTCTTCACGCAGTATCATATCTCCCATTTCATCTTCATCTACATCCTCTTCCATTTCCAAAATATTGTCCTCAAGAACATCACCCCTGTATAGACCTTCTATATACTCCTTCCACCTTTCTTCTTTCCCTTCTTTGTTTAGAACTGGGTTTCCATCTGAGCACTTCATATTCATACAAGTGGTTCTCTTTTCTCCGAAGGTCTCTTTAGTTTTCCTGTAGGAAGTATCTATCTTACCCCTAGTGTGATAAGCCTCTACATCCTTACATTTGTCCTCTAGCCATCCGAGCTTAGCGATTTTGCACTTCCTGTCGATCTCATTTTTGAGACGTTTGTATTCCTTTTTTCCTGCTTCATTTATTGCATTTTTATACTTTCGTCTTTCATCAATTAAATTCAATATCTCTTCTGTTACCAAAGGATTTCTACTACTCGCCGAGCGGTTCTAGGCGCTGCAGTCTGGAGCCGCGCGACCGCTACGGTCGCAGGTTCATATCCTGCCTTGGGCATGGATGTGTGTGATGTCCTTAGGTTAGTTAGGTTTAAGTAGTTCTAAGTTCTAGGGTACTGATGACCTCAGAAGTTAAGTCCCATAGTGCTCAGAGCCATTTTTTTCTACTAGCCCTCGTATTTTTACCTACTTGATCCTCTGCTGCCTTCACTACTTCATCCCTCAAAGCTACCCATTCTTCTTCTATTGTATTTCTTTCCACCATTCCTGTCAATTGTTCCCTTACGCTCTCCCTGAAACTCTGTACAATCTCTGGTTTAGACAGTCCATCCAGGTCCGATCTCCTTAAATTCCCACCTTTTTGCAGTTTCTTTAGTTTTAATCTACAGTTCATAACCAATAGATTGTGGTCAGAGTTCACATCTACCCCTGGAAATGCCTTACAATTTAAAATCTGATTCCTAAATCTCTGTCTTACCATTATATAATCTATCTGATACCTTCTAGTATCTCGCAGCTTCTTCCATGTATACAACCTTCTTTCATGATTCTTGAACCAAGTGATAGCTATGATTAAGTTATGCTCTGTACATAATTCTACCAGTTAGTTTCCTCTTTCATTTCTTCCCCCCAATCCATATTCACCTACTACGTTTCCTTCTCTCCCTTTTCCTACTATCGAATTCCAGTCACCCATGACTATTAAATTTTCGTCTCCCTTCACAAAATGAATAATTTCTTTTATCTCATCATGAAAAGTTTCTTATCTCATCATTCGTATTGCTATAATATCTTGGTCTATATAGTTTTCTTTCATGTCGTTCAGGAGAATAATCATAATATTGTACAGACCACATACATCAATGTCTTTTATTTTTGTGCTAACACCGTCTGCTTTAGCTCTTAATTTTATCGCATTTGTACAGCCACCGTTAAAGGCATCTCTTTGATTCAATAGTTTCACAACTTCTGGTAACTGTTTCAGTTTTTTAAGCCAATCGCATTCCCACATCTCTGCTAAATTATGTCCAGCATTTAGGATCTCTACACTTCTTGTTAATGTCTTTTGATACTGATCATCCATTGTTTCTTTATTTTTAATGTCAATTGTCTCGCTTTTAAAACATTTTTTACATCCATGCCAGAAAAACTTTTGTATCCCGCCTGGAAGGCGGCGCGTGGATTGGATCAGGAAAAGGTAAAACACGTCGGTACTGCTGTATGTATTTAAATCCCCTTTACTCAAGCAATAAGAATACATAACTTGGAAGATTTGCGAAGCTGAAGCGAAGTGTCCTGGCTGGCTGCACCTGATGAAGTGGGTATGAATTTGTAACGGAGCTCATAGAGCTGCACAGCACCAGCAAGAGGGCGCTGCTGTCGGTGTATTGTGGTAGTGCCAACCTTTGAAACTACGTGGCGTCGTTACTATCGATACCACAAAAACCATGGTATTGATAAACAGTATTAGTTGCTTTATCAAAACCATCTACTTTTGCACCAGCTGCTCTTACTTCACCGCTATTAAGAATCTGCGAGTTATAGTTATTGTTTAAACTGTTTAACCAACCCATGGATTCTTTACTGTAATTCTCTTTCTGTACTTTATCCAATACAGCAATTGTATTTTAGGTAAATATTTAGATCTGTAGATAGACATGCAAACACCAGCAGTGGTTAAATAACAGAACGGATCTATATTAGCTATTTATAGAAATTGTTTTCTAAGTTATAAACAACCTCTTCTCAGAATATCTACATCAGAATTACAGTATTCAACAATTTCGTTCTTCATATTGAACACATAACTTTCTTTGGATCTGGAGCTATGCCATTTGAGAAATGCCTCCATTTCTTTTGGCTTCATAGTGTCAACACATTAATATTGAGTATCAGGAATTGGTCCTACATAATTTTCATTTTCTTGTGTGTTGAACAAATGAGGGAAGTAGCCTTTCTTCAATTCTTCCAAATCAAAAGTTTTTGGAAAGCTACCAAGAGGACCTTCTTAAAAATTACTACTATCTGTAATTTTTAGACCTGACTGTTTGATCTGCAGTAAGATCAGTTTCGTTCCTGTGTAGACGGTATATGGCTTTATCATATTTTCAACACAATACTTCAAAATAAATTGGGAATCGTGGTCTTTAGCATAGTGAGCTACGAATGTATAGTCACACTGTTCATCAGATATCATCCAATGACAGAATTCATCATTTGTATTAAATTTATATTTGTCACCATTAAAATTGTGAGCTAATACGAGATTCGGAGTATGTATGCTATTTTCTTTCTTCGTAATCAAATCACATATATCGTTCAGTGTACGTACAATTCACTCTTCGACAGAAGCCTTTATCGCAACTTTTAAGCTCTTTACCTGCAGCTACTATATAGCATTCAAAGCATTGTTAATAATTTTGGAATTCTCCATTACCATAACAACCTTTCTTTATTACAACTTGGACAACCTTGGACTATAAAGTCCTCAACAAATTTTCTGTCCCAAAAGGCACCTTTTTCCAATTTCCTTTGCATGTAACATTTTTTATTTCCAATTTTCAGTACTTGTTTATAGTTTCTGCAAAGTTCAAAGCCACATTGGTTTTTTTTTAGATTTCAAGTAACTCTTTTTACATTCTTCACATTTATAAGCTGTATTATATACTTCTTGGTGATTGTTTACTCATTCTTCATTATAACAGTATCTATTGCAGTTTTCACAATAAATCTTATTTTCCATACCTTTGTGGTCTGGACAGTTGGATAGTGTACAGCCTTTTCTCTCTATTTTACATCTGTGTGCATCCTTTTTTTATATTGTTTGTTATATTCATTGAAGAAATATGATGATCCCAAGAAGGCAGTCATTCTGTTAATTACATCGAAATGGTTGTGATCTTTATACAGATAAATACTTATCTTCTTCTTAGAACCACTATAGATAACTGAATTGAAATTCTCAGAACATACAACATTTATCTGGATATCCAACAAATCTCCAACTTTTTTAATGTCACCCAGAGTGAACCCTTCTTCATTTTATTCACTCATTTGATTACATAATATGTAAGTTAACTCTTTCTGTAATTTATGTTTATTACCTTCTCTAATTTTCTTAACCTAACCTTTAGTTAGTTCTCTGCCCAAAATATTATGTGTATTATATGTTAATGCAACTGTTTCTTCTCTAGGGCAGCACACATTATCATCATTTTTAATTCTTGTGATACATTTTTGTCTTCTACCACTACCTCTAGGAATTGCTAACATTCGAATATTAAATGACATATCTGCTATATCAGTAGTCTCATCAGATGTTAAGATATTTCTCATTTTATTGCACAAAACTTGAACAGCTTCTTGAGTATTATTCGATGCTCTATATCACATGGAATTAGGATAAAACATTTCCTAAAATTAGTTATCTTTTTTGCTACTTCTACCATAGAAATGAGGGTTTTCGTTATATAATCTGTTTTATCGCTAGCAGTATTGAGTTTGGTAATATTAGCATTGTTGATGACTATTTTATAGTTCACAGACCACACATTAAATTTTGTTTTAAATCTTGATCTAATTTCTTTAAGCTCAAATAAATCATTTTTAATTAGTTTGGCCTCTTATTTTTGCTCAAATATATTGCTGCTGAATATATAAATCTGACCTAGCCTCACTATTTTCCTCTCTGGTTGGTCGAGATTTGTCAATAATGTCATCATCAAATCTCTAAAAATAATTTATATTAGGTGCACGTTTTGGTCTTGATCTAGTCTATTGGAATAATACTGGATGAAATTGAAACTCCTGTAACTCAATTAAATTAATTAATTCTGATTTCTTTAATGATGTGTATCCTCTAATACCAAGATTCTTTGCTTTGGTTTTTAGTTCAGATACTTTCAAAGGATCGAGAGTCCTTGTAGGAGGTGGTAAATTATTTGAAACGATTAATTTAACTATATCAGCTTTTCTAAATCTGCTACATATACATAAATTATTCCTTCTGCAATAATCACAGAGTTGAGCGACTGTAAACTCTGTCAATGAGGCTTCCATTTACTAAGGAGAAAAATTAGTTTTGCAAAAAATGTTTCAAAATGTAGTAATTTAATTTTCAGTTAGTTTTATGTGTCTGTTTGTCAGTAAACGTTTTTTGAGATGACTTTTAACTATTTCTGTTCCAAATCTACGCACTATTTTTCTTTTCTGTGTTTCTTCTAATTGACAAGGCTTGCATCTACTTGAGTGCTTGTCCCTCTTTTGTACAAACAACTAAAATCTCTAACTTCTTAAACAACCAATACGTTTTTACTACTTACTTGTTCTTTATTTATTGAATGTTCTTTGTCACTTGGAACTATTAACTTTAATTAACACTGATCATTGTTTATAATAATTGTGAAGACAACTCTTGCATCTACTTGAGTTTTTGTCCTTTGATGGTAAATGTAAGTAAAAACTACTAAAACCTTTAACTCCTTGACAAATTAATATATTTTTTAAATTACCATCAGTTTGTTCTTATTTTCTTCCATTGACAAGAATATTTTAGAACGCTCATGACTCGAAATTTGCTTTAAATGTTTCTTATAGTATCTCGTTGCAATGTATTTTCTGCGCACACAAAGAACTCATTTATTATTATATGTACCTCTGTAATAATTTTTTTCACATTCTTTACTAATGTTTGAATACTTATCGTTTGTATACATGTGTGGATAAAAATTATGAATTGGCTTTTCAATTTCGCATTTTCTGCACTTCTTGAGCACTTCCATTTATTGATGTATTTATTCTTTTGTTTGTTTACATCAATATTATGGATGTTGGTGCAAACGATGTCTAAAAATCGTTTTAGACTCCCCTGGGAGGCGGCCGCCAAAATATTTGCTTATTTTGTCTTTTCTTCCGTTCTAAGTCATTTAAAATTTTCATGGGTTAATTTTTTCACCCCTGAAAAATTATATAGAAAAGTCAGAATACCATTTGTAATTGACATGTTTTTCTCTTCAAATAAAGGAACCCAAATATCTCTAAACCAACTAACAATTTTTAACTGATAATTTTTTTCCTGAGTAAATTCAAATATATTCAGCACAGGTGTTTCTGAACTAGCGACAACTGCATTAGAGTGAGCTGAAGATGTCCGAGCAACAGCCTTGTTAGAGTCAGCTAAAGTGGATGAACTTGGAACTGGCACAATAAAGGGGGTGCTATATAACAGCAACCATTGTTTTAATTTATTTTTATATATAATTTAATCATTTGGTAGTCATGAAATGGGAGTACCAAAAATTATATCAATTCTGTCTGATGTAGGCTGATTATATTGTTAGTTGGTCATCAACATTTACTGCGATAGCTTGTTGTGGACTACTATATTCTAAATTTTCAGCAACATCTTTCCCTTTAAACCATGGATTATTCAGTCACAAATATGTTTTGTGCTTTATTCATTATGGAATTTCAGAGGATATGAGCAGATCTAGTGTAGGTATCTTAACATTAACAGAGATTTTAAACGGTTTAACCTTGAGAAATAGGTGTACCCCATTCAGCGCTCCTACAAAAATAACTTCGTTCATTGGTAAAAATAGTTGATTTTTTATACCTCTTAAGTGGCGCACTTTTCTAATGTTTTACGAATTTACAAGAAGAACTTGAAGATTTACAAACTGATTAAGAAAAGGTTATGTTTGATGTTCTTGAACATACTGCAATTAAACATGATAAACATGATAATCCATTGACTTTAGAATAAGAACTGCAACTGCTAAACACGATTTTATACTCCCCATCCATTATCATCCACACCCTAAGCCCATTCTTCATTTTGTATTTCCATACATTATTCCTCTAACTGCTATTGCATATAATTTTTCACCTAAAGAAGTGTCACTTGCATGCATTGTTTCTTTTGTAGCAAACTGAACTTCTTTATCCCATTCATGTCTTTTTCTGTATGTTTATTATCTGTGTATGCGATATCATGTTGTTTGAAAGCTTCATCTATTTTATTCATTCGAGGACCACCACATGCTAGTCTTTCCTCAAGTTTAGTGAAAGGTCCACGGTATGAGTAGCCTGGTAAATGCATCTCTGGCATTGGCAAATAATTTAAAGTCCAGTTGACTAATCCTTTTCCATGTTTTTCACGTTTCCAAAATGTATCATGAACATTATTCAAAAATCTTACTAAATATGGAATTCCTTTGGATTATCGATTATGAAATCACTGAACTGATTTATTAACATCTGTGCTATACCAAGTTTTTCATTATGATAGCTATTATTTCTAGCAAGATCTTCTCCATGGATTACAGCTAATCTATCAGTTAATTGATGGACATCATTCATCCAGAGATACTGAACTGGTTTTTCTGTATATTTTTTAGTTAAATCTTCACCAATGACTGTTGAAGTTGTCTTTGGATGGTTTTCTGTTTTCTCAGGTGAACTTAATTCTGAATAATTTGATGAGTCTATAGTTGGTCTTCTTAACTTTGGAAAACAGTCATTATCAATTTCTTTTATCAGACTTTAATATTTGATTCCTCTACTCGCTTTGATTCTATTTGAGTTTTTTTCAGAATACAATGCTCCTATATTATGCAATATATCTATATAATTTGATAAATAAACTGAATCGAATTTCTCATCCATATCAGCCATAGTAATATGCTTTTTAGTTAAAAGAGTCATTAAATCATCGGTTCCTTCATATGTCTTTTCACCAACTGTTATATTATCTCATTCAAATATTACTGGTAACCTTCCATTCATTTAAAGGCACCAACAGGTCTTAATCCAAAACCTATGTCTTCACCTTGGTTTACATATTCTAGCATTCTTTCACTTACATTGTTTTAAAATCACTATCCTTTATTTTCGTGACAGCTCCCTTGTCTTCATCATATTTTTTCAACAACTGGTGTATTTATGATTCAGTTAATGTGTAATCTTGCTTAATTGGTGGCATCTCATTAAATTCTTCAGTATAATGGTTATAAGGAACTATTTGCTTTTCAACCTCTAGCTTTCAGTACATTATCACCTTAGCCCATGATTCCTTCTTCCACTTCATTGACTGCATCAATAACCAGTTGATCTTCTTTTTTGTATTTTTCATATTCTGTTCTAGGTTTTTTTCCATTTTTAAACTCCTCTTTTAATTCCTCCTTAATCTTTCTGTTTCATCTATCACTTTTCGCAACCTCCAGATCATATTTTGCCAACATTTATTAGAGAAGAAAAAACATTAATCAGTTGTTTTTTAGTTGCTCAGACAGCTAGTCTGTAAGTCAGACAGTTAGTCAGTCAGTCAGTTAGTTAGTTAATAAATTAGTCAGTTAGTTTGTCAGTCTGCTATTTTTGAAATTATTAAAAATTTATCCTTATTAAATCATGAACAAAGTCGAGAGCTATCAATTCTACTCATTGCCTGTGAATGAGAAGACTAAAAATAATTTAAATCTCTGAAACGAGAACACTGAGATCAATATAAATATTGGAGATACTTAGGTTCATGTTCATCATGTTCAGATGTACATGAACTTTAGTATTATTGGAGCTGATGGTACAGATTATTAATTATGTAGAAAAACTTTTCGAAGTTATCACATATAACAAAGGAAACAATATTCTATCTAGAATCGATCATCCTTTCATTTCTTCATCTGCTCTTTTTCGATTGACTTCATCTCTAACTGATGAGTTAGCTATGGAAGGGCACATAGTTAACATTGGTAAATTAAGGAAGAAGAGAAGTGAGATGCTTTATCCATTAGAATTATTGGGCGGATTTTTCAAAGATTATTGGAGTCCAACTGTGGGAGGTGCAGTTCTTTGATAGGCAGATAAAAATGACGCTTAAATTAAAATAAAAGACACATTTCCAAAAGAAGGTAAAATTTTGTAGAATCGAGGGAAATTAGTGTACCTGTAGCTAGATATGAGCTGGAATATTCAGTTGAGCTAGAGCAGGAAAGACTAAAAAATCCAAAAATTCCCATATCTTTCATTGAACCAGAAAACATCGAAATTGCTTGATTAGATGAAATGAGAAATTTTGAGTTGGATATCACGAATTACTATAACTCGATGGAGTTTGACATGCCTTATTTCATCTTTGTTTTTTTCCAGAAAAAGAGGAAAAAATAATCAGTTTTTTTAACTCTTCCTTATTTGACCATGTCAAATTACAAAATATCTATATTAAAAAATGGAAGAAATGAAGTTTTTTCTCAAGAAGCGTGGAATCTAGATACACCAAATAATTGTATTTGTGATTTTAAGAAAGTAACACAACTGAATGGTGTTGTTAATGTGAAACCATTCAGTTTTACTGAAAATTATAATATCTACGTCATAAAAATTTAACAAAATCAAGCTCTTTCGGACATATGTCACAAACTCTCTAATTGCACAACTTCCCCATGCATACATTTGCATAGTTTTAATACAGTATCACATTCTCACTTTATTTATGTCCTCCATTCACTCTCTCAGGATCTCCAAAACACTTACACAACAAAATACAATAAAATAATAATATTACAAACTACTTTTAATTATGTCAGGAATCTGTGGTAATCAAACTAAATACAATTCCAGAAAATTAGATTATATGAACCTATCGTGATGGTAGTTTCAACTGATGCTATAGATGAATACAGTGGAATTAGGTATATTAAGTATGAAAAAGATCCATTAATATTTAGTAGGACTGGAACTAGGGGCTACCGGAAAAAAGAATATTCCAGAGACATGGCTTGGCATGCAACATGCGTGCCAAGGTGGCATTGAGTACTGAATTTATTGGTAATTTATTTTTTGGAAACGGAATCGTATTTTTTTCATTAAATTTAATTTATTCTCAGAATACGAGATTTCTAGTCTAAATTACTTGTGCTAACCTGATTGGCTGACATTAGAAAAGGAAATTAAAAAATTAAAAGAACTTAAAAAGAAATCGAAAGAATTTCTGAATGGCAACTCCTTCTACTCATTAGATGAATTTTTGGAAATAGTAAGCGGTAATTTCCCCACCCCTCACCCAAAAAAAATTAAGTGTCATGTAATATTTTGTGTAATGTAATATCTTGTATAGACACCTTTTATTAACCTGACACGTTCCACATCACTACGAAGTGTTGTATTGATGACCTATGGAACAAGTATTAATCTAATCTAATCTGTTCAAGTACATTGCTCTCCTGGCCCAGTAGCCAGCATCAGCTGTGTGAGTGTGAGAAAGAAAATCTGCCCCCCTCCCAGAATCATGGCGAGCTATGCTTTCAGCGCAAGATGAAAACTCGTAATAATTTTCTGTGCTACAGAATTATTAAGAAAACACCCTGGGTCATCGGCTCTTAACAGGCTGAACAAGAAATGGTAACATGTTTACGCCAGACATTATCCAATTATTCCCATTTCGAGTGAGGGAATCTATTTTGGCTAGTGGTGGTAATGGGTCCCAACCAAGGGTATGCTTCTTCACAATGATTTGAAGAAACATGGATGAAACCTTCATTTAAAGCAAGTAAAACGTTGAATGAGGAGCATTACTTAGGTAGTTTTTATACTTTAGTAGTATTACAGTTGAAACTTCCTGACATATTAAAACTGTGTGCTGGACCAAGACTCAGTCTCGAGTCTCGGTCCGGCACACATTTTTAATCTGCCGGGAAGCTTCAGAATCAGCACACACTCCGCTGTAAAATGAAAATTTCGTTCTGGAAACATCCCCCAGGCTGTGGCTAAGCTGTGTCTCCGTAATATCCCTTCTTCCAGTAGTGCTAGTCCTACAAGTTTCGCAGGAGAACTTCTGTGAAATTTGAAAGGTAGGAGGTGAGGTACTGGCGAAAGTAGAATTGTGAGAACGGATTGTGAGTCGTGCTTGGGTAGCTCAGTAAAAGAGCACTTGCCCGCCAATGGCAATAGGTCCCGAGTTCGAGTCTCGGTCCGGCACACATTTTTAATCTCTCAGGAAGTTTCAAAATCAGACTGCAGACTGAAAATTTCATTCTAGTATTAAAAATTTATTGTTTTAATAACGTTCTGTTCCTAGTGGATACAAGTGTATTCTTTGTTTAATTGTATAGTAGTTAATGACAATGCGTTTTGTTCATACTTGGTTTGGTAATTTTTTGAGTGCCTCACATGTAACAGTTAACGGAAAGAGGTCAAAATTAAGAACAAGCACAATGAGTTATCGAATTTATTTGCGTATTAAATGATAGCGGTGCTGGTTGCCAAGTGAAGTGTCAGTTATTTTAATAGAGTTGTACCCGGAACTGAACACGACAGAATCTCGGCATGTCTCCTTGATGTTAAGTAACAGAATTATTAATTCAATAGGATTGTATCCAGAACTGAATAGGATAGAATCTCTGCATAATGTGCAGAAAAGAAAGTGATTTGAGCATTAATAATAACTGTGAAACATTGAAATTTCGCACTTGCTAACAGTGTCTGAGACTAATGGGAAAATGAGTGCTATGAACCTTTAGAAAGGCTAAAAGACTGCAAACGTTACTGAACAAGAATATTGATTGGGGGGGGGGGGGATAAAATTGAATGAGTAACATTATTGGACGTTATGTTTATATGTCACATCTATATGTCACGTCTGTAAGAGTTCTTTATGTTCCATATTCGTCATTCTGGAGTTCGTGTGGAGACATTTTACCCGTTGCTGAGGCTGCAGCAAACAACCTGAGGGACTGCTGCTGCTGTCTGTACCCGGGACTTTTCCCCAGCTTTTATTTTATTTGTTGATTTCATTTTGTTCTCCATTGTTCGTTGAATTTGTTCGTGACGGATGTCCGATCACACTCGTGCAAGTTCTTCGTCGATCCGTTTACTCAGTTTTTTATTACAGACGGGAGCTAAACCCCCTGACCGAACACGCTGAGCTACCATGCCGGCAAGGTAGAAATGCTAACCATTACACCACCACAACACGATAGACAACATTCCTGCACGAACTAGGCAATCTGAATGCCCTCCCCAACACAAACTTCATATCTTCAGCTTATTTTTCCTTACATTGTCGCTACTGGCAGGGCTCTTCGGCATTGGAATAGCACCCCCGTGTTGGACGTAATGGGTAAGACCTGTACCATAGTTGATCTTATTGATCTTATAATTAAATGTTTCCCTGAGACATTTAAGTCTCTTCTTTATCTACAGTAATGATCTAAGCAGAAGTAGCTTGTGTTGAGTAGGGCAATCAGCTTGGATAGTTCGTGCAGCTACATTGACCATTGTGTTGCGATGGTGTAATTGGAGAGCATTTGTGCCTAACAATGAAAAAGGCACGGGTTCTAGTCCCGATCACAGCACAAATTTTAATTCATTTCTTCTGCTTCAATCATTATCGTAGATAAAGATGAGACTTAAATGTCTCAGGGAAACATCTAATTATAAGATCACCTATGGTACACGACTTTCCCATTACACCCAATGCCGGAGAGCCCTGTCTGTAGTGACAATGTAAGGGAAAATAAGCTGAAGATATGAATTGAAGTTTGTATTGGGGAGGACACTCATCTTGTGAAGTTCGTGCAGCAATATTGACCATTGTGTTGTGGTAGTGTAATGGTTGTCATTTCTGCCTAGCAAGCCAGAAGACCTAGGCTCGAGTCCCGGCCAAAGCACAAATTTTAATTCATTTCTTCTGCTTCGATCATTATGAGTCAGATAATGAAAACATTATGCTGCTTAGCCACTGTAAAGGCGACATAACATATATAATCACGTTGCAAGCTACAGGAAGGAGCAACACGAGTTAAATAATGAAAAAGGCGTATTGCTTAGCCATTGAAGAGGCGGCACGACAAACGATGACGTAGATTACTCGCATTCCCTGTGTCCCGCTGTTGCAACCACACAGAAGGCCTGCAGAACCCAAACGATCACTCTATGCAGTAGCACAGGGGTGGGGGCGGGGGGGGGGGGGGAGATAAAGGGACATCGCAGACCTCGCAGGGGCAAAAAACAGACAAGACTACAATCAGGTCTCAAGATCATTAATGAAACAGTTAACACTACACATAGATTGACATGTGTAATTATTACAGACTGACCTGTTCAGTAACAGAATTAAAGTGAATATAAAGTTGTGCCTAGTATCTAAAATGAAATTTATAGTTAATTTTTAATTGACTTATTCAATACAGATATTCAATGCATCAAATACTTAATTAATGTTAGGAAAAACGGAAATAACTAAGATTTAGATAATGCTGTACAATACTTAAGTCAGTCTGTAATGAAGAATCTGATATATAAGGGATATGTAAGAAACCTATTGTACAGTTTTTGTAATCATGTCGTATCACCCACTCGCATACATGTATATACATACTGTCGCTCGAGCAGAAAAAAAAGTAGGAGAAAGTAAAAGAAAAAAAATCATTCCAAGCAAAGATCTAGATCCCTTATCCATAAAAAAACTAGAATCCTAAGTCAAAGTTAAATATAGTTATGAAGCACCCAAACCCACTAGGAGATAATTTGAATAGGTGTAATTTTAGCATATCTCACGGTTACCTTAAACGATAACAGCTTGATTAAAATAAAGTCAGGGGGGCTCTGTAACCCCTCGTAACATATCTGGTCCTTTTTGAAACTAAAATTTATTTGAACTGGCCATGAATAATTTCCATAGTTCATATAAAATCACAAATTCCCGTTTTAGAGAAGTCAAAATTCAATGAAACAATAATAACAGCCAATGGAATAGAGCATTATATGCAAAGTAGCAACGGGCTTTATTCAAAGAGTTTCTAACGAACATCTCTTTCGTTTCTCAATTATCATATAAACCCAAAGCACGTATTATTAACGTCTTTAGCGTATGGGTGTCTTTGACGTCTGGGTGTCTTTCGCATTTGGGAAATTGTAGGATCGGGAGCCTTTGCGTTCGAGATTGTAGTGTCCGAGGTTTTATCGTTTGAGCCCTGAGTGTTAGCGTCTCTTAAGGTCATACGCCACTACGTGAAATAGTTAACTTCATTGGAAGCCTGGATAGTTAAAATTAAACTTCTGTTCGTTTACTTTATTGTCAAAAATACGAAAACTGGCAGAACTGAGATAACACTAATATCAAGCGAACATCAAAAATGGTTATAATGGCACTGAGCACTATGGGACTTAACATCTGAGGCCATCAGTCCCCTAGAACTTAGAACTGCTTAAACCTAACTAACCTAAGGACACCACACACATCCATGCCTGAGGCAGGATTCGAACCTGCGACCGTAGCGGTCGCGCAGTTCCGGACTGTGACGCCTAGAACCGCTCGGTCACTCCATCTGGCGAACTTACTATTCAAACATCGCGTTGCCACTTCAATTCCAGTTATAGACCCTTTTTGGGCATTTATTATAGGACTTAAGTGTGACCATTCAGAGTAGTGATACATATCAGAGAAACTGTGTTAATACAAACCGAGTTGAGAGAAAACTATAGGGCCCTACGATTTCGAACAGAGTACACTACTGGCCATTAAAATTGCTACACCACTAAGATGACGTACTACAGACGCGAAATTTAACCGACAGCAAGAAGATGCTGCGATATGCAAATGATTAGCTTTTCAGAGCATTTACACAAGGTTGGGGCTAAAATTGTGGGAAAATAGCATATAATAAGATCGCTATCAACATTGCTATCCTCAATAAAAATAAGGAAGAACTGAATGGAATGAACGGCGTAGTGAGATCACACACAAGATTGAGAAAATGAATGATAAAATGAATGAGGAGTAGAAGAAATGAGACTAGCGATTAACTAGGGGCCACGAAATAGACTAAGAGAAGGATTTTTGATACCTTGGAAGCAAAGACATGAAAAGTAGATCGGTATAGGCAAAAAAAGAGAGCTTTGCTGACCAAAAGAATCCCATTAGTATCAATCATGTACCTTAATTTGAGAAAGAAATTTCTGCGACTGTAGTTTAGAGCACAGAACTGTGTCGGGAAACCGGGGAAGAGGAGAATCGAAACTTATGAGTTGTGGTGCAATAGAAAAATGTTGGAAATTAGATAGTCTAAGAAAGTAACAAATGAGTTTCTCTGCAGAATCGGCAAACTGATGATCATGTAGAAATATTGACAAGAAGGAAGGTCAGGATGTTAAGGTATGTTAAGGCACCAAGTGTGTATTATCTTCTGTTGTTACATAAGGGAGCTGCAGAAGGAGAAAACTGTAGGGGAAGAAAGAGACTGAACCATATCCTACAACTACACTCAAGAGCCAAAGACACCGGTACACCTGCCTAATACCGTGTAGGACCCCCGCGAGCAGGCAGAAGTATCGCAACACGGCGTGGAATGGTCTCGACTAGTGCCCGAAGTACTGTTGGAGGGAATATACACCATGAATCCTGCAGGGCTGTCCATAAATCCGTAAGAGTTCGAGGGGTGGAGATCTCTGATGAACAGCACGTTGCAAGGCATCCCACATATGCTCAATAATGTTCGTGTCTGGGGAGTTTGGTGGCCAGTGGAAGCGTTTAAACTGAGAAGAACGTTTCTGGAGCCACTCTGTAGCAATTCTGGACGATGGGGTGTCGCATTGTCCTTCTGGAATTGCCCAAGTCCGTCGGAATGTGAAATTAACATGAAAGGGTGCAGGTGATCAGACAGGATATATACATATATATATATATATATATATATATATATATATATATATATATGTGTGTGTGTGTGTGTGTGTGTGTGTGTGTCAGCGTCGTATCTAGACTATCAGGAATCCCACATCACTCCAATTGCAGACGCCCCACACCATTACAGAGCCTCCACCAGCTTGAACAGTCTCCTGTTGACATACAAGCTCGACAAAGAGGTTGTCTCCATACCCGTACACGTCCATCCACTCGATACAATTTGAAACGAGACGCGTCCGGCTAGGCTACATGTTTCCGGTCATCAGCAGCCCAATCTCGGTGTTGAGGGCCCCAGGCGAGGCGTAAAGTTTTGTGTCGTATAGTCATCAAGGGTACACGAGTAGACCTTCGGCTTCGAAAGCCCATATCGATGATGTTTCGTTGAATGGTTCGCACGCTGACACTTGTTAATGACCAAGCACTGAAATCTGCAGCAATTTGCGGAAGTGTTGCACTTCTGTTACTTTGAACTATTCTTTTCATTCGTCGTTGGTCTTGTTATTTCATTTCATTTCCTTAAAGGATCTTTTTCCGGCAGCAGCAATGTCGGAAATTTAATGTCTTACCGGATTCACTCGTGAAATGGTCGTACGGGAAAATCACCCTTCATCGCTACCTCAGAGATGCTGTGTCCCATCGCTCGTGCGCCGACTATAACATCACTTTCAAACTCACTTAAAACTTTATAACCTGCCGTTGTAGCAACAGTAACCGATCTAATAACTGCGCCAGACACTTCTTATCTTATATAGGCATTGCCGACCGTAGCACCGTATTCTGCCTGTTTACGTATCTCTGTATTTCAATACGCATGCCTGTACCAGTTTCTTTAGCGCTTCACTGTAATTGAGGACGTAAGTTGCAAGTGGTACCCTGAGATGTATTTGTTGACTCAGGAGAGGAAGTGGCCGAAAGAAACCAGTCTGCAGACAGATGACAACCCTGCCACCCCTCCAATCCCCGTCCCCTCCCCCCCCCCCCCCACCTCCTCCCACACTCCCGCACAAAAAAAGTATATCAATATGTTGGTAGATAAAATTACTTGGAGTCTTCCCGCCTTGGCACATGAATAGCACATCCTTCTGTAGGGCTGTTGATGCCGAAAGCCATCAGTATACACTGAACATCAACGTAAGCACTGAAACCTGATTTATTTTTCATATAATCGTGCTGCTGAGTACCGAGATTTGCAAACTTGGATCTGAATGGAATTCCTAATGGGAACACGTGGCTAAGCGGGCGAACACAATGGTCGATCCAGTCATCCTGTAGATGACAAAGGTTCTGGACTCCTGATCCCTTATCATTCCGTAATGTTCTCGGTCAGTCATTATCAGTATTGTTGTGATCTGAATGGAGCATTTAAAACGCATTCGGGAATTAATACTTAATGAGTATATGACTGGTCGGATCATTATACTTCCACTCAAGCTACGACAAATTTGGCTTAATATTCCACCGTTTAATGAAACTTATCGAAAGCGATCGTGATAGACACCTTCAGCTACCTACGCGCAAAAGAATCTCCTAATCCTTCCTCTATTACGTTACCGTGTAAATAACTACTTGATGAGCAACAGTCGTAAAACTACTTCTCAGTTACCCAGCGGCAAGGCAGAACACAAAGAAGATGATTCTACTGCTCCTTTAATTAACGTCCTTGAAATTTATTGCAGCCACAAATGACTCAATTACTACTGTGTCTTTACGATTTTCTCTTAACAAGTCAGGTAACTCATTACAAAAAAGTCAAAGAGGGAGCATTTTAATACACTTCATTATTGCATTCTCCGAATACGGCGAACAGTATGGACAAAGAAGGCAGATTATCGTAGACTTAATTAAGATATAATACTGTTGCAAAGACTATCCTTCAAGATACAGTTATTAAAATCAGCACTTTAGAGGAGTTGTAAAATTAACGTCGCCAGTAACCTTCCGCAAAACAACTGCAGCAAAGATATTAGAGATGAAAGGAACATTATCGTCTACCAGACACAGTATGACGACTGGCGCAGTCATTCAAATATTGAAATGTCATGTGAAGTAATTATAAATTTATTTGCTAGTGTGACTCGCTAAAGAATGGAGTTTTACCGCTGTCGCTTTTTTAACTGCAAGGATTGTTTCATCCTGTGAAACTTTTCCGTTTCTTCTATTCATAGTCATTGGAAAATGAGTAAAGGCTAATATTTGCCTCTAAAAAGTAATCCAAATATTTTTTGCTGCCGATTTGACTATTAACATCTGTCATTCGTTCCTGTAACCGACTGTTGAATATTCGCTGTATGTTTACTGAAGTTAATCATAATGATCAACTGTATATGAAGCCCGACCAACAGGCATTACATGCATTGATCAAAACTGATAGTGCATTGAGAATGGCTAGTTTCTAGCTGAAATCTAGATTTGCCGATAAAATTAAAAAAGGACGACTGACGGCTGAAACCTATTATTTACAAGTCAATATAACTGTCGCTGCCTGCAACAGCCTTCTGAATGGAAGGTAACCTGATTATGATAAAGGGGCGGCAGACGTGACTGCTTCTTTTATGTTGTTATGTTTTACGTGCACAGTATTACTGAATTGTATTTTAACTCCGAGTTGTTTATTCAAGGGCTCTAAATGAAAATAATTTGCTCTTAATGATATCGTCTTGCTTTCTGCTGGTAGTGTTTTATTTTACGATTTTGAAGCGTCTACAAGACATAGTTGAACGTATTGAGAACAGTGTAAAGTGGGATTAAGAACACGTAAAATCTGTTTTATAATCGTAGACATTCGTATACTAAGAAAGTTCCAAAGATTACTGCAGCAGATATAAAACGCAGGAAGAGACGGATGACAAAATCCGACACAATTTTGTCGTATGTGAAATTAACAAGAAATTAATAAGAAACAAAACCACTGCCCTGAAAGCAGGCATGGGTGCTAATAATGTTACAAAAATGAATAAAGTTCCTAACAAAAGATTTAATGCTCTAATCAGGAAGGCTTTAAACAAGTGGAATTTCATCCAGACAGAGAGGGAGTCAATGAATGTTTAGCCGTGACCTCATGAACGCTCACACACCTTGATAAACCTAGGTCCATGTGACTGGATATCCCGTATGCCCTGTAGCGAATTGTATTGACAGTATTGCATACAGAATTATTAAGAAACTTAATACTCTAATAAAAAACATTATACTTTTGAAACAGCCTATATAATTATAAATGCCATTGATGTACCTATCCAGAGTAAAGACGTACCCACACCTACAGAAGGAAAATTCCTCTAATTTGATATAATAAATCTATTCACTAACGTGCCAATAATAGAAACCATTGAAAATATAAAAATGTACCTACTTAAAAATAAAAAAATCGTGTAGCCGAAACAGATAAACTTATTGACTTACTACAATTGATCTTACTATTCAATTTTTTTAAATTCCAAGATGACATATTTTCACAACCATATGATGCTGCAGTGGACAAATATGTTGCTAGCACACTGGTAAATATTTTCGTAAGTCATATAGAGAACCAATTCTTTGAAAAATTTACTGATAGGACTCTTCAATGACACAACTGCTGAAGTCGAAGTACGCTTTCACAATTTTGCAGTTTACATCCAAAAACTGTTTTTGCTATGAAACTAGAGAAAGAATTCGTTAATACTTTAGATTTGACGATAAAGAGTGACAATGACGGCCACAATTTCTTAATACTTCGGAAACTTCAATGCACTGACAGCAGAATCCACAACAATTATTATCATCCATAAATGAATAAGAGAGCCATTTTTCACTGCATGACCAACAGAGTCATTAATCTCTCATTAGAACAGAATGAAATTACCAAAGAGCTGTTTATACTAAATTATATGGCAACAAATAACGGCTACAGTGTTGATATGGTAGACAAAACGTACATACTACAAAATTACATAACAAAAGCAATAATACAATAAAGTAATAACAGTAACAAGAGAAGCAGAACCAGACAAAACGAAATACATTGTTTTACCTAACTATGGTGCCATATCAAACAGAATAGCTGATCGTTCTCGTACAACTAACGTGCAATCGGGTTCCCCACGAACAACAAAGTAGAGACAATTCTCAGACACGCCACCCACAAAATAAAACTATTTACACAAACATAGATTTATAAAATCAAATGCAGTTATTGTGGCTGCTTCTGTGTAGGACAAACAGGTACATGTTTCTCCTCCAGATTCAGAGAACACACAAACAAAAGTGAGAACTGTAAATCTTCATTTAGCGTACATCTAGGAAACATCAGCAGCATCGAGGAAACTGTAAAGGTGCTACTTAGTGTCCAGAAAGGCACATTAATGGACGTTCTAGAAGAAACTGAAATTTATAGCGATTTCAAAGAGCCATCACCTAACATACTCAATGAACAAACAGGCCTAAGATATAAAAATTATCGCGATTGTTTTAGACATTTACTCCATAGTACGGGGCGATGCAAAAGTCTGGACACCCCCCTATAAAAGGCGAACGGTGTGAGAAATCGTAATGACGTCTTGTGTGGGTTGTCTGTACGTGGGCTGTGCAACGTATAGGAGCTATGGCGACAGCGGTGGGCTTCTTGAAATCTGCAGTCTTCCATTTGGGTTACGTGTTTCATGTGGCACAAAATTTTGAACTGCCTCTTTCTTAGGGACAGACATGTGAAACTTGTTTTAAGATATCTTTATTTGTATAGGAGTTAAGGCCCGTCAAAATTTGAAACTGCATGGAGGTGATCAGTTCTGTTTATTGTTGCAGGTGATCCATAATAGCAATTACCCAGCAGGAACGCATTGAAATTGTGTTAATGAGAGGTGGACGAAGTACCAGAGTGAACGAACGTGTCATCGACACATGGACACACGGAGCAGAGGAGATGAATGCCTTCCTGACACATTCAGACAGCATTAATCCGAAAATCCAATTTACTATGGAGACGGAAAGGAATGGGCAATTGAATTTCCTGTATGTGTCTGTGATTGAACGACGGGACGGAACGTTGGGCCACACATACTGATCGTTATCTACATAAACATTCAAACCACCACCCTAGACAAAAAAGAGGTGTTGAAAACCTTGGTAGACAGGGCCTACAAAATTTGTGAACCTGTTTATTTAAAAGATGAGATTGAGCATCTTCGGTCAACTTTCGTGAAGAATGGCTATTCTAACAAGGACATAGATCGAGCACTTCGCTCTAGGGGCAGAGAATCAGGAGCAACGACGAACAACAGTCGCCAAAGGGCAAAGTTTTCCTTCCGTTCATTAGTAAGGTCACAGATCGCATTGGGAAAGTTTTAAGCAAGTATGGGGTGGAAACTATTTTCAGACCCACCAAGAAAATAAAAGAATATTTAAGATCGGCAAAAGATGCACGACACCCTTTGGCTACACCGGGGGTATATAAAATTCCTTGTAGTTGTGGCCAGGTTTATATCTGTACCACAAAGAGAAGTGTGAACACCCGTCTTGTTGAACATAAGAGGAATTGCCGCCTGGGTCACACGGATAAATCGGCCGTAGCGGAACATATTTACCAGGAAGGTGACCATGAAATAAAATTCAGCTAGACGAGCGTCATATCAAAAACCTCGCATTATTATGCACGCATGTATAGAGAGGCTATCGAGATTGATAAACACCGTAGTAATTTTAACAGGAAAGACGAAGGTGTTAAACTGGATAAAATTTGGATGTCAGCGTTGCACCGCAAGCGTGAGAATCGATTACTTTCAATCGAGAATGTTGACATTACCAGAGACAGTCTCATAGCCGACGCCACGTGATCAACAGTGGCGCTCTCTGCACTGCCTATATAATCAGCGCTTCATCTAGTTCTCTTCGCAGTTCGCCGCTTTACCTCCGAGGATATCTCCCGCAGTCGGAGACGAAACGTCAGGGGAGAGTTTTTTACTTCGACCACGGCCTATCAGGCCGGAAGTTTTAAGTGAAGTGACTCATCATTACTGGTCAGATGCAAACCCCCCGTGGGTGGGTCACTGTAAAGCTGCTGGTAGTGAAAAACTGATGGATTGGTGTGGGATTTGGGACACAAGAATCGTAGGTCCAGTGTTGCGCTCCCTGATTATGTGCTTCCAACGCTGTTGGAACAGCAGCGTGATTTCCTAAACTTCTTCCAACAAGACGGTGCACCTCCCCACAGAAGTCAGTCAGTGTCTGAATGAACAGTTTGTAGGTCACCGTGTAACGCTGGAAATGCACATCCTTCTATTTACAGCTATTGTACTATAGATTTTTCCTTATTTTGTTACCCGAAGATATGACATTTTTGTGTCTTTATATATTGTAATTGTTTTACTATTTGTATATATTTATGCATATATGTCGATTTATAATTGGTTTGTTTTGTGAATATTATTTGTATTTATATGCTGGGTCTGGCCTAGGGAAAACTATGCTATCGAACGAATACATCGATAGGTCGTGTGGAGAACCCAAGTGTTTAGGATCTTTGGTAGTGTTAACTCTACCGCGTGGAGCGTGGGCAGAGCAGAGAGAGTCTGCCTGGAGTAGCGAGTGGAGCAGGTGTGTTGTGTGACGCTCCCGCGAGTTGCCGCGCTTTCGGGGTTTGGCATCATGTAATTGCGCTCGACTTGCTATGATAGTTTCTGCCATGGTCTCGCGGACGGGAAGCATTCGCTGGCGCACATTAAGAGCCCGTTTCGCCTGGTGACCGCGTCGAGAAGAAGGCGCGCCAACGTCCAGCTTCTGCAACAGCGACGGCCGACAATGAGTGACTGTCGCCACCTCCTCGATCGACAGCTTCAAACCTTCAATCAACCAACAAGGAAGACTGGAAGCACGTAAAATTTTAGAACTGTACGGCAGACCTCAGCTTTTAAAACTGTTCAAATCACAAAATTACAGCAACGTAGCATGAACCTTTGTTGCTCATTGTCCCAATTGCATTACCAAGCAGGGTCCCTTCCTTTTCCGGAAAGAACCCGAGTGTCGTTGAAATTCAAACGCCAGCATTAAAGCAATATTATTCTATTTCACTGCTTTAATTTCAAAGTTCAGTTAAAGTATTCATAGCTGGCTACAATATTTAGATTACACAAGCACAAATTATGAGTGCGAGATTTGTTACCATATTTTAGCTTACCTGTGACTACAGCTCAGCTTGGTACGTACTATATTTTACTATTGTTAATTGTTCAGAATCATTTAATTCAAGTTCAAAGTTAAATCTCTTATTTCTAAATTGCGTAGATTCAAGTAGCTTCTGAAATGATTGTTGAGGTAGTCCAAGACTAACCGTATTTTACTGAATTTCGATGTGCTTCAGAAAGAAAGCTCACTATTAACTTCAGTCACTAAATTAACTTTCGATTTTCCGGTTTTATTAATTCTTTTGCTAAATTAAGTCAGAGTGTAGCCAAATTTATTATTTCCGAGAAACTTTCACTTTTCACACTACACGTGTCAACCTTCAGTTGCCACGCTTCTAGTGCTAATTATATGTGTAATAAACTTTCTTTTTCAGTTACTATAGTAATTGTCCTTAGGACTGGCGACAGTAATTTCCCCCAAATCTCAAATATCTAATTACCGCTAGTTAATTGTTAACGTAACGGCCGCACATTTACTTTCTTTATTAAATTTTCCCTCTTTTCAAAATTAATTTCCACCAGTTTCATTTGCATTTTTCCTTTCATTTAGATGTAACCCTTTCCTCCCTCTTTACCGACAAATTAGTCCGCCCCAGTAGCTGAGTGGTCAGCGTGACGGATTGCCGTCCTCTGGGCCCGGGTTCGATTCCCGGCTGGGTCGGAGATTTTCTCCGCTCAGGGACTGGGTGTTGTGTTGTGTTCATCATCATTTCATCCCCATCCGGCGTGCAGGTCGCCCAATGTGGCGCCGACTGTAATAAGACCTGCGATATGGCGGCCGGACCTGCCCCGCGAGGGGCCTCCCGGCCAATGACGCCAAACGCTCATTTCCATTACCGACAAATTAACTTCGGTGACGATTGCTTTTCCCAAATTTCCATTAGGTACACGCGGTTTAATTTTTCACTGTCATTAAGGTCGATAAGTGAGGGGGTTACAACTGGATAGGTAGGAATGGTCCCATCGAATGGTTACCATGGTCCCTGATCTTACACTTCTGGACATTTATCCATGGGGAGATTTGAAATTAGTTGTGTATGCGGTAAAAATCAACAAAGTAGCCCATCGTGGACGGCGTAATGAGAAGAGTGAGCGGCTGTCAACCCACAGATCCTGCGACGTGTGCATCAGTGCTGACAAAAAAGACTGCGATCATGTGTCTAGCGCAATGGAGGTCGTATTGAGAACATGCTGTAATGAAGACTCTGGCAAGTGTTCTAAACTTTAACAGATCATAACTCCTACACCACTGCATATATCTTAAAATATCTTAAAACAAATGTCACATGTCTATTCCTGAGAAAGAGGCAATTGGTTCAAATAGTTCAAATGGCTATGAGCACTATGAGACGTAACATCTGAGGTCATCAGTCCCCTAGAACTTAGAACTACTTAAACCTAAGTAACCTAAGGACATCACACACATCCTTGCCTGAAGCAGGATTGGAAATTGCGACCGTAGCGACCGCGCGGTTCCAGACTGTAGCGCCTAGAACCGCTCGGCCACTCCAGCCAGCCAAAGAGGCAATTCAAAATGATATGCCATATGACGCCCTTCCCATTTGAAAAACGTATCCCAAATCCAAGATGGCGGATTTCAAGATGACCGCCGCTGTTACCATAGCTCGTATAAGCTGTACCCCAGTCGACAGACAAAAAAATGTTCAAATGTGTGTGAAATCTTATGGGACTTAACTGCTAAGGTCATCAATCCCTAAGCTTACACACTACTCAACCTAAATTATCCTAAGGACAAACACACGCACCCATGCCCGAGGGAGGACTCGAACCTCCGCCGGGACCAGCCGCACAGTCCATGACTGCAGCGCCGTAGACCGCTCGGCTAATCCCGCGCGGCTCGTCGACAGACACCACACACCAGTCGTCATTATGATTCCTCACACTGTTCGACTTTCATAGGGTGCATCGAGACTTTTGCCTCACCTTGTATTATAAGTGCACACTTTTAGACGTGTCAGTCTGTCATTATATATGCAATCCTGTGAACACTGCAGCAGAGAAAAGTGAATATTGACTAGTTGCCTGATGGTCTTTGATACGCGTTTTAGGTTGTTGTCCCTACATAACGTAGACCTATATTTCAAAATCGTGTAAGTGTATGAATGTTAACAAACTACAAAATTTGTTGTACGTACAGTTAGTCCCACTGCAATCGCAAAATAAAATACTAACACCTGAAAGCGAGATGACATCGTTTTAAAAACTTATAGAAGCTGTGGACCACACGTTATAGGAAAGTAATGTTGTGAAGTCTAACGATTTTACTTTGGAGCGGAACCAATTTTTTTGGTCTATATAACCGAAGATACATATTTTGACGATGGCTTGTGTTCTGCTGTGTCTAATGTGTTTTGATACTTGTAACACTTGAAAATAGCCTAAGGCCGAAATCTAGATTGTCGAATAAAACTTATTGTACAGTCAAATGGCGGTTATATCTTTCAAAAAGTTGTGAAGGATGTTTCAGGTTCTTCAAGACTTTTAATCTTCTCAAGGTGCTCAATTTTCTCGTTCTATAAGCATCTCTATAGAATATTTAATGGCTATTGTGATCAGTGGTCGAATTTAGAACTCCGAAAAACTTCCGCGCATTATTGATGTATCTCGTTCCGAAAAGTCTCTGCACCGGTTCGATACTTCTTTTGTCAATGTTAATGATTTCCTGGCAGTCGCCTTGCACCTCCCACACGTAAATGACTATTGTTGACGACGCTCGGCCCTAATAACTCGTTCCCCCAGAATGCCAAGAGGTATATTCTCCCTTTGAAGGCAGACTGCTTTGAAACCAGCCTCGGACCGTTCCTATAGTGAGCTATCATACAGAGTGGTTATAATTAAACTTTCGCTACTTGCCGTTGTAGCTGGAAAACTATTTTAGATCCCATATTTATGAGACTGATGTTCAGTCTGTGTGCTGCAGGACTTGCGTTGTTAGTAGTGTTAGTGTCATGGCTGTCTGTTAGGTTCCAGTTCTGGTAAGAAGACGTAGGGCTGAAATACAAGCACCAGTGCGCATTATGATTTCAGACAGTCCACATGGGTCTGGACGAGACGAGCAGGGCTTTACCTGTAAAGATGCTTTATCAAAACAACAGCAACAGTGCTTATGGTATCGTCCAGCGTTGGTGGTGCCACACAAAAGTCAACAATGCGAAGGGATTCCTACAATACGCAACCAATAGGAGGCACTCCGGTCGGCCATTGTGGCCGAGCGGTTCTAGGCCCTTCAGTTCGGAACATCGCTGCTGCTACGATCGCAGGTTCGAATCCTGCCTCGGGCATGGATGTGTGTGATGTCCTTAGGGTAGTCATGTTTAAGAAGTTCTAAGTCTAGGGAACTGATGTCCTCAGATATTAAGTGCAATAGTGCTTAGAGACATTTGAACCATTTTTTGAGGCACTCCAGAAGACCCCCCCCCCCCCCCCCTGTAGCATAGCAGCGTCTTCAGGCTGAAGTCAATTTAGTGTCGAATATGCAAGAGCTCAGACCACTTCGTATCCTCAGTTACAGCAGTCAACGTTATTTTCTAGGAAAGTGACAGTTGTTAAAGTTTCTGATAAAATATACTTTCGTAAATGTTGCATTTTGAACTGAAAGACAACATTCGGTTGATCTGTGCGTCAAGTGATGATTCCATAGTCCTAAACAGTTGTAAATTGTCAAGGAATCTTGTGCCAAAGGACTGTGCCAAAGCAAAAATTTTATTCATTTATGTAAGAAAATGAACTGGTATTTCATGTGCTCTAGTTTTATGAGCGTTTTCCCTGAGCAATCAATGTACCACAAGTATGACCGGACGAAAGTAGTTTGATCTGGTCCCAACAGTGTTACTTCTCTGAGCTAGTACCGATCCATGAACTGGACAAGGAGTGGTCGTCTTTCCACATTGAGGCTGAAGAACATAATTCGGAATATTCGAGTTAACTATCGGTTTGGGAATGGCTCCTGGGAGAGTCCAATGCCAAATAGTGCAAAAACTTGTTGAAGGCATTGCCAGTGGCTGAGAATGTTGGACGCAAAGTGCGATCTTCAAGCAGTGTACGACCTGTGTCACATCAGCTGAATATTCCCCGGTCTACCGTTCGAAATGTGCTACAAACAGTTGTGAAACGGTATTGGTCCAAATGTCACATTACGCATCAGCTTTTGCCACGTGACGCAGGCATTAAAGTACACTTTGTAAGGGATGAAGCTGACGAAATGTGCCCTTGGAACGTTTTGTGAAGCGATAAAGCACACTTTACGCTCACTGGGACAGCAAATACTCACAACAGTAGTATTTTGGGATCTTCACCACCAAAGAACGTTCACTAAGTTCCCTTACATAGTGAAAGCGTCACTGTGTGGTGTGGCTTCACGGCACAGTTCATGATTGGTCCGTTTTTCCTTGAGGAACATGGATCCCAAGGACCAAGGACATTCGGCACGAACGACGTACGTATCTGTTTCCTGCTCTACGACGTGCTTTGGAATCAACTGTTCTGCTGCATGAGGGAGCTCCAACCCACATTGCTCGTGAGGTCACTCGGTCACTCTGTAACACATTTGAAGAAAGCTAGATTACTA
The DNA here is from genome assembly GCF_021461385.2 of Schistocerca piceifrons. Taxonomy (NCBI): domain Eukaryota; kingdom Metazoa; phylum Arthropoda; class Insecta; order Orthoptera; family Acrididae; genus Schistocerca; species Schistocerca piceifrons. The sequence continues at coordinate 217,566,909 of NC_060139.1, read as the reverse complement.
GCCTATCGTTCAAGATTGCATGGCTGCCAAAATAACGAGATTTGAATCCGTGTGGTTTCTGGCTGTGAGATTGCGTGAAGGGCATTGTTAATCTAGGGGACACTAAGACACTTTGGAGGCTGAAGATGAGAACAGCGAGGGAGGTAGCCAACATCTCAGCTGAGAATTTTCGATCAGCAGTAGAGCTGAGTGCGGTTCCAGGCTGTCGTGGATGGAGATGGTTGTCACACTGAGCAATTTTTGTAAGATGGAAATTAGACATGGTATGTTGCTAAAAAATGTTAGCTTCTCATGTGGAAATTAAAATGTGTTTCTTTCAAAGGTTTATTCGTTATATCCCTGCCGCGTGCTCTTGCAAATGTTTCCATAAAGTTTCACTGAAGATCACTTGCTTTTCACGGGGCCTAACTCAGACAGCGAAAGTATCATTGTAACCAGTCTACTACGACAAACAGCCTCTTAATCTCCTTCGCATAGTCCTTCTTTCGCATAGTCTTGGCTTTGTCTGCCTCTGTAACATTTTCCTTAGTCCCTATTTACTCGGAGGCATAGCAAATATCCCACAATTACCTGAATCATGTTCCAGTAATCCCCTAGATAGAGATTTTTGAACTGTAGGAGGTAGTCAGATGTGCACATCTTCCCTACTATTATCAACTGTTGCAACACTACCATGCTAATAGCAGGTGTATTGCACTGGTAAGTCAAAACTTTATGACCACTGCCCACCGCGAGAACGAATGCCACCTGCTGGAATTACTAGAACGTGAAGTGGTAAGGGAAGTGTGTAAGAGCAATAGAGGAGAATTGGGAACCATTCTATTGGAGATGCAGCTGCAAATGGGAAAATTCTGTGACATAAATTACTGTGACAAAGGACATCGTGCTACTGTCTTGGAAGGTGGTTGACAGACGGTGAAACCACGAGTGGCGACAAGGTGTTGGCGGCCATACAGACCTCATCACAGAACGTGGAGGTAGGAGAACGGCCTGCTCAGTAACGCACGATAGAAGGCAGTTTGCACCAAATCTGACACAGCACAACGCCGGGGCAAGCACAAGTGTTTCGGAGCAAATCGTTCACCCCACGTTGTTTAATAAGAGATCTTAATGCTGACGACGTTTTCTCATATTGATCCAACAGCATCGTAATTGATTATGGATTTTGCACCGTGGATCGACGGGAACGCGTCACCTGGTCTGATGAATTACCAGGTCGATGGCCGTGTTCGAAGATGTTGTTATTAGGCGAACGGTTGCTCGAAACATACACCGCACTCCGACGCAAATAGGTTGGTGCAGTACTATACAGTGGGCCATGTCCACCTGGTTTTCCATTGGACCTCTGGTAGTGATCGAAAACATCATGATAAGAGTTCGTGAACATTATTGTTAACCACATACAGTCCGTCTTCCGAAAGGAGGTGGCATATTCCAGCAGGATAGCTATCTGTACCATAAGGTCAGAATCGTGCTACAGTGGCCTGAGGAGCATAGTAGTAAACTCACGTGATGGAAATGAAACTGTATGGTTCGAGAGATCTTTTCAAGTCTCAAATATATATATATATGCAGACTGAAGCGAGAATGAAAATTTGTACCAAGGCTGGGTCTCCTGCTCTCTAAGCAGATGCGCTAACCACTGCACCATCCTGGCACAGTGGCTTTTCGAGACCTTCACGGACTACCCTGGTACACTTTACTCCTCAATCCATATTCCCATTCACGTCTCATCCCACTTGGTAGGTGATGGGTTTACGTTCAAAATGCTTAATACCATGTCATATAAGTGTAACTGGTTGAGGAGGAAGGTGAGCCAGAGCAGTCTGGGCAATTGTTCAAAGCCGCTGTATCAATGCGGTGTAGTGATTAGCGCATCTGTCCAGGTTCGAATCCCAGACTTCGTACAAATTTTCATTCAGCGCTGCAGTGTGCATACATACATTACGTTGATGTCTTGGCCGTATAGTGCGTCTGAATGGAACACAATGGAACACTTCTGGGATTTCATCGGGAGCCAACTCCCCGCCTTTCAATCATCAGCGCGTAATTTACGGCAACTGGCCTGTGCGTAGACATACGGCACCACAAACCTCCGAAAAGCTGCTAAACTTGTCGAATTTATACCATGCATAGTCACTGCTGTATTGCGTACCAGATGTGGACCAGGGCTTTATTAGGAGGAGAATTACTTTTAAGAATTCTTAAAATAAAGCTGAACTAAGACGATTTATTAGCTCTAGGTTACAAGGTCTTCTAATTCAGTGTGATGTACATCTACCTCTCTGGAAGCCACCTTATGATGTGCGGCGGAGGGTATGTCGTGTCCCACTCTCACTTCCTCCATTTCTTCCGTTTGCGAATAGTTCACAAGAAGAACGATTTCCGGTAAGCCTCCGTGTTGGCTTGAATCACTAATTTTCGCTGTACGGTCTTCTTGGGACTTACGGGGAGTTGAAACGCCCTATCCCGGCGATGTTAAATTTAGTGACTTGTCTTCCCTGTATTTCAGGAACCACTATAGCCATTGACATGAAACCTTTACAGGTCACTAAACTGTATGTTCTACGTTTACTGAATCACAATAATTGCATTTCAGCCAGTGCTTTCGGAAACACAATTTCTTAACTACACGGTTAAAATTTTGCGTTCTTTTTTTACGTTGTACTAAATAATTTTAATTATACTTAACATCATGTTCTTCTTTTAGTTCAGTAGACTCAGGATATGTATTTTATTACTCCCTGAAAATTTTAATGCTCTACTCGAAGTGGTTTTTGAGATTTAGGGAAAAATGCAACAGAAAATGTAAATTTTCAGGAACGGCTTCTAAAGTTTCAAAATACTGTAACTTAATATATGCTTAGTTTTTTTTTATCGCTCAGAAGCACTCTGTACCATACTGCACATCATCCTCTATATTTTTCCAAGTTTTTTCTTCTTTCTAGACTCCTTAGTGGCCAACAGTGCTTCGTACTCTGCTTTATAAATGCGAACCTTGTCCATCCGTTCAAGTTTTCTGATGCAGTTTGCTCCAGCATTAATTCCCGTATGCTGTAGAACTTTCACCCCACCAATGTTGCCATCATTAAAAACAATGACAGAATCACTGACCTCCACTTTAGTGTCTTCATCCCAACAAAAACATTTTTTGGGAAGCGAGTCCATATAAGATTATTGAACGACTCATTGGGATATTGAGTCTGACCACGCAGACACTTCTTCAGTAATTCAGGATTTATCAGGTCTCTGTAAATAGGTTTTATGATATCCATAACTGCGGCTGGGATGGAACGGTTTGAGTACTGGGCATTGTGGTAATTGCACCATGAATCAGGTCCAGGAGGGTAAAGGTCGTGTACTGGTTTTTCATCCGTTGACAGTCTGTGGAAGAAGGTAGCCCATACTGCCTGCTTCATTTTCAACAAATCCTCAATATTGTTTCTAATGGCTATCCCATAATACTGCTATAGTTCATCAATTATTTTGTCTGTCAGCCTACCTCTTGTGGCTTTACCATCAGAAAGTTTCTTGTCTTTCAAACTTTGTGTCAACTTCCTGAACCTCGTGCCAATCCTTTTCTGGACATAAACTTTATAATACAGCAATCCACAGCCTTCTATATAAAAAAAATCACCGGTTTTATTAGATCTTGAAATAATGCACAAAAAAATTTTAACCTTTTCAACTGGTGTAGATAATATTTAAAAAATAAAATATAATATTTCCCATGTGAGTTTATAAGTTTTAAATATATCATTTCATTTGGAAAATTGCAAATCTGAAAATCTGAAAAAAATTACGTTCTAACTCCCCTTAAACAGTAAAAATCGGTACACAGAATGCCTCTATCACAGTCTCTGCCACTGGAATTTGATGAGTTGCTCTTCGTTGCCCCATCGCAACTCCCTCTGTCACTCCTACCTGGTACAGATCTCAGACTGACGAACAGTGTTCAAGTACTAGTCGAACGAGAGTTTTATAAGCTACTTCCTTAGTCAGTGGGCTCGATCTCCAGTATTTTCATTCAGTAAATTTCAGTCTGGCATCTGCCTTTCTTTCGATAACTTATATATCATCATCCCACTTCAAATCGCCCCGTGCGTATACTTCCAGATATTTTACGGAAGTAAGTGCTTCCAGTGATTGTTGTGCAATCGTGTAATCATATCTTTCAGCCTGTATTTCACTCCAGTTTTCCGTCGTTGCTAGTTTTCTTTATACAACAGCATCACCCGTCGAAGCCTCATGGAGATTCCGACGTTATCCACTAGGTTTATATATATATATATATATATATATATATATATATATATATATATATATATATATATATATATATAGTGGTCATGTAGCCTCTGGTAGCCCTAAAAGTTAATCTAGTTATTGGGAACAATAACTTATGTTCCATCTCTTTTTATTCTAGTGATTCAATATATATAGACTCTAACGTTCTATGAGAAGTACCTAACTGTATGGACTAATACTTCTCAGGATTCAACAACAACTAATTTGCTGTCGACCAGTCGTTGATATTTTCATTCGCTGCTGTTTCAGTATGAGAACTGGAAATATTATTCTTTTCTCTTTTTATAATTGTGTCACGTACATATGAGACAAAATATACTCCTGTGACGCTGCAAGAGACAAATTATCGATGTATTTTAAGAACAGGGACCTCAAATTACGACGCTGGACCGAAGCACTTCTGATGTATTTGTATTGAAAATGCTTGATACTATGTCATATAAATGTAACTGATATATTTTGCCTTTGAAACGGAGAAAAGAATAGGTAATCAACATATTTTGTCAACTTTTCTATAACATTTATACTTAAGCACACTGTACTTAGCAAATGTTTCTGCTGTTGTAAGTATTTTATGAATTGGTGGATTCCTTCTCTGTTAAATGTCAGTAGCTCAGACTCATGATCTCATTGACCAATAAAGCTACAACTACTCCTATGGTATTGTGATAATACAGTGTCAGTGAATCTAAATTTTTTTTTAATAGATGCATTGATAACTTCCTTAACTATGCTTCCAAAAGGGTGATGTAAAATTACATACATTGGTGGGGGACATATATGTAACTACAGCACTCGTACGCTACAGTAAATTTCAATTTTAATCTTACCTAAGTTTACATCTTTGTTTACAAGTTAAAAAGCTTAATAAATCCGAAAGTTCTCACGAACTTCCACAGTAACGGTTTAAAATTTCCAGCTGTAGCGCAGTGCACTGCAACTGATGCTATTACATCTTTCTACATGTGTAGATAATATTTAAAGTTATGATCATAGTAAAACCTAAAAAGTCCAGCTGGAACAATAATTTGCATACTCTACAATCCATATTTGTTCCCTTCTTAACACTGTATTGTCTTTAATGATCATTTGGTTTTATTATCCACAACTAGTATTTATAGATAATGGTATTTAAGTATGAAATCTCTACGATGAAAGAGCCTTCTCATTTTTTATGTATTTGTACGTAAGTATATATTCTACTGGCCATTAATATTGCTACAACAAGAAGAAATGCAGATGATAAACGGGTGTTCATTGGACAAATATATTATAGTAGAACTGACATGTGATTACATTTTAACGCAATTTGGGTGCATAGTTCCTGAGACATCAGTATCCAGAACAACCACCTCTGGACGTAATTACGGCCTTGATACGCCTGGGCATTGAGTCGAACAGAGCTTGGATGGCGTGTACAGGTACAGCTGCCCATGCAGCTTCAACACGATACCACAGTTCATCAAGAGTAGTGACTGGCGTATTGTGACGAGCCAATTGCTCGGCCACCATTGACCAGATCTCTCAAGATCTGGAGAATGTGCTGGCCATAGCAACAGTCGAACATTTTCGGTATCCAGAAAGACCCTTACAGGTCCTGCAACATGTGGTCGTGCATTATCCTGCTGAAAAGTAGGGTTTCGCCGGGATCGAATGAAGGGTAGAACCACGGGTCGTAACATGTCTGAAATGTAACACGCACTGTTCAAAGTGCCGTCAATGCGAACAATAGGTGACTGAAACGTGTAACCAATGGCACCCCATACCATCACGCCAGGTGATACGCCAGTATGGCGATGATGAATACACGCTTCCAATGTGCGTTCACCGCGATGTCACCAAACACGGATGCGACCATCATGATGTTGTAAAGAGAACCTGGATTCATCCGAAAAAATGACGTTTTGCCATTCGTACACCCAGGTTCGTCGTTGAGTACACCATAGCAGGTGCTCCTGTCTGTGATGTAGCGTCAAGATTGGATTAGATTAGAATAGTTTTTCGTTCCATAGATCCGTGCTGAGGAGATCCTCGTGGATGTGGAACATGTCAATTTATTTTATTTTTTTAAGCTGAAATAACAATACCAATAGTATGAATATATACATCATTTGTCTCTATTAAAAAATTCGTCAATGGAGTAGAAGGAGTTGGCCACTAGTAAGTGTTTCAGGCTCCTTTTAAACTGATCTTTATTTGTAACTGAATTTTTTATGTTTACTGGCAAATTATTGAAGATGAGTGTTCCTGAGTAGTGGACCCCATTTTGAACTAAAGTAAGTGCTTTTAAGTCATTGTGCAGATCATTTTTGTTCCTGGTATTGTATTAATGAACTGAGCTGTTTGTTGGAAAAAGAGATATATTATTTAAGACAAATTTCATTAAAGGAGTAAATATACTGAGAGGCAGTAGTTAGTATACCCAGTTCTTTGTAGAGGTTTCTACAGGACGTCCGTGAATTTGCTCCACAAATAATACGTTTTACACGCTATTGGACTCTGAAAACGTTTGTTTGACTTGAAGAGTTACCCCAAAATATTATACCATATGACATTATGGAATGAAAGTAGGCAACGTATGCAAGCTTTTTCATTTTTATGTCGCCTATGTCTGCTAACACTCGAATTGCAAATACAGATTTGTTAAGGCATTTCTGCAGTTCTGTAGTGTGCTCTTCCCAGCTGAATTTATTATCAAGTTGTAATCCCAGGAATTTAAGACTGTCAACCTCTTCTATCTGCCCTTCTTCGTATTTTATGCATATACTGTGTGGAAACCTCTTACAGGTGCTGAATTGCATATAGTGAGTCTTATCGAAGTTTAATGTCAGTGAGTTGGCTTTAAACCATTTATTAATATCCATGAAAATATCATTAGCAGATCTTTCTAGAACTACACTTGACATACTATTTATTGCAATACTTGTGTCATCTGCAAACAAAACGAACTCTGTTTCTGGCAGTGTAACTGATGAGATATCATTAATGTACACAAGAAAAAGCAATGGCCCTAAGATGGATCCTTGTGGGACACCACATGTAATTTCTTCCCATTCTGATGATGACTGATGACTTAATTCACTAGTCCCTTGCACTGACACCCTTTGTTTCCTGTTAGTGAGGTATGACTTGAACCATTTTGCAGCACTGCCCGTGACACCATAGAATTCTAATTTACTTAAAGGGATGTTGTGGTTCACACAATCAAATGCCTTTGACAAATCACAGAAAATACTTGCTTCTTGTAATTTGTTATTTAATGAATTAAATACATTTTCACTATAGGTGTAAATAGCCTTCTCGATATCAGAACCCTTCAGAAATCCAAACTGTGTTCTTGATAATATGTTATTTGTGGTCAGATGGTTGAGCAGCTGCCTGTACATTACTTTTTCTAAAATTTTTGAGAATGCTGGCAAAAGTGAAATCGGTCTGTAGCTTGATGGTATCTCTTTATCCCCTTTCTTGAATAGAGGCTTAACATCTGCATATTTTAGCCAGTCAGGAAATGTCCCAGTTGTAATTGACTGGTTACACAAGTAACTTAAAGTTGTACTAAACTCACAAGAACATGCCTTAATTAACTTTGTTGATATTTCATCGTACGCACTAGAATGCTTTGTTTTTAAAGATTTTATTATGGAAGTTATTTCTTTTGGTGAAGTGAGTGATATATTCATTTACTTGAAGCTATTTGTGAAGGCTAGTTTCAGATAATCAAGGGCATTATTTACTGATCCTGAAAATCCCATTCTATCAGTAACGGATATAAAGTACTTGTTAAATAGATTTGCCACACTATGCTCATCAGTTACTAATGTGTCATCTACCCTTAGTGCTATTTGCTCCCGTTCCTTTCTGGTTCTACCAGTCTGCTCTTTCACTATATCCCATATTGTTTTTATTTTGTTCCCTGACATTGCTATCTTCTTCTCGTAGTGCATTTGTTTAGACGTCTGAATTACTTTTTTTAATGTTTTACAGTATTCCTTGTATTTAGCTAAATCATCAGCATTGGAGCTATTCTTGGTCGACAGATACATTTTCCTTTTTGTCTTACAGGAAATATTTATTCCTTGTGTAATCCATGGTTTTATTAGACTTCTGTTTAATTTGAGTAACTTTTAGAGGAAAACAGTTTTCAAACATGGTACTGACATTGTTCATGAATGTGTTATATTTTTCATTAATGTCATGAGCACTATAAACATCTTTCCAGTTCATATCTTTGAGCAGTTTTCTAAAACTCTCAATTTTTGGTTGATTGACTACACTCCTGTACTCAGATTTAGCAGTCTTGATAATCTGCTTAGAATTTACATCTAAAACAAGGAGCTGCATGTCATGATCTAATAGTCCATTTACAACAGGTTTTATGATATGATTTTGTTCCTTTGATTTGTCTATAAACATGTTATCAATGGCTGTCCTTGAGGATTTAGTGATCCTAGTTGGAAAGTTTACAGTGTGAGTTAGATTGAAAGACAACATTACTAACTGCAGTGAATGTTTACTGGAAGATTGCATTAGAAAATCTGTATTAAAGTCACCAGCAATCAAAATTTCTTTGTTTCTTCCTGTTAAATAACCCAAAAGAGCTTCTAGATGATCTAAGAATAGATTATAATTTCCTGCAGGTGCTCGGTAAATAGTTATTATTATATAGGATCTTTTATGGAACTCTACTTCTGTTGCACGTGCTTCTAGATGCTGCTCTAAACATAATTTATTAATGTCAATGTTCTTGAATTTATGGCAGTTTTTGATAAATGTGGCAACTCCTCCCCCATCCATATCTACTCTGCACAAGTAGGAAGCCAGCTTAAATCCTGAAATGTCTAACATATCTATATGAGTGGTCACTTGTTGTTCAGAGAGGCAGATTATGTCAATTTGGTTAGATGAATTCATTTCACCGATACAAATGAGTAGTTCATCAACTTTATTTCTGAGTCCTGGAATGTTCTGGTGCAATAAAGATAACTGATGCAGCATACTAATGGGATTATAACTGCTTTGGCGAAGATGAACTGGCAGTTTCTGATTACTTTCTGTTAAGCATTGTTTAAATGGAGGCTGTATGCTAAAATCTGACTCCCGTTCATCTGTTTTCTAAAACTGAGTGTGTCTGCCAATCTCTCTTAAAACTCGTTTTCTTTCCCCCTTCCGTATCCTAAAAATGGCATCCCTCTGACACCTGTGACCACTGGTATTTTACCACTTGTGCCAGTGTCCCCCCCTTAAGTTTTCTGCACTCAACCCAGACAGTTTTCCCTTCCCCTTCCTATTGAGGTGAAGGCCATGCCTAGGGTAACCGCAGCCATGTTCTCCGAGTTGATAGTCCATGGTGCTGCAAACGTCGTCGAACTGTTAGTGCAGATGGTTGTTGTCTTGCAAACGTCCCCATTTGTTGACTCAGGGATCGAGACGTGGCTGCACGATCCGTTACAGCCACGCCGATAAGATACATGTCATCTCGACTGCTAGTGATACGAGGCCTTTGGGATCCAGCACGGCAATCCGTATTCCCCTCCTGAACCCAATGATTCCATATTCTGCAGTCATTGGATCTCGACCAACGCGAGCAGCTATGTCGCGATACGATAAACCACAATCGCGATAGGCTACAATCCGACCTTTATCAAAGTTGGAAACGTGATGGTACGCATTTCTCCTCCTTACACGAGGCATCGCAACAACGTTTCACCCGGCAACGCCGGTCAACTGCTGTTTGTGTATGAGAAATGTCAGCACGTTGTAGGTGTCGCCACCGGCGCCAACCTTGTGTGAATGCTCTGAAAAGTTACTCATTTGCATATCACAGCATCTTCTTCCTGTCGGTTAAATTTCGCGTCTATAGCGCTTCATCTTCGTGATGTAGCAATTTTAATGGCCAGTAGTGTGACTTGGTAAATGCATTGATGAATGCCAGACAGATGCCCTATCATCCTGTCCTTCCTTCTTATCAATATTTGCCACACGTTCGTCTCCTCGCTGATTTCACGGTGAACTTCCTCGTTTCTTAGCAGTCCATCAAATTTTCGACCTCCTTCTATAGCACCTCATCTTAGACCCTTCGACTCTCTTCTTTTCTGGTTTCCTCACAGTCCATGAACCAAGTCCATAAATGATGGCCTGAAAACGTACATTCTCACATTTCTCTTTCAAATTAAAACCGATGCTTGAGACTTGTAGACTTCTTTGCATGTGTTAAGTCTACTTTCTATGTCCTCCTCACATCGTCCGTTACGTCTTAATTTCATTCAGAGTTATTGTAGTTACTTAACTCTACCTACCTCGCCTGAGTTTGTGGCTAATCTCATTTCTGCTATTCATCATTACTGTGGGCTTTATTTGTTTACTCACAATCCATGGTGCAACATCCTTCAGCTGTTCATTCCATTGAGGATAGCAGGGCCAACTACGAATCTTGATATCCTTTCACCCTGAATTTCAGTCCCACTCCTGACCTTCCTTTTATCTCAATCATTGCTTTTTCTATGTATAAATTGGAAAACTATAGGCCAAAGAATACATGCGTGTCTTACAATCTTTCTAATCTGGACACTTCGTTCTTCGTCTGCCATTCTTATTTATCCCTGTTGTCTTATGTATATATGGTATATTACCTGTATTCCCTTGCAAGTTACACTTTGTGGTGCTTCAGATTTTGACGCAAAGCACTGCGTTATTTTTCCCGCTTGAGTGACGTAAGCTAAGCGAAAAACATTAACTGTTAGATAGCGTGTTTAAAATCAAAGGAATCGGGCGTGTGTATTAGTATTACATGGAATGGGTTGATAGCTTTAGCTGACTCAACAGTCATGTGTACATCTTGTGGAACAATGGTCTTGCTTAAGTTTCTTCGTTGCTTCGTAGCTGCGAAATCTCTGTAGAAGCTCAGATAGCTATGTCCACTCACAAAAAACTTCTTTGTTATTTTTTTAAACTATCCAAGACTAAGAACAGGCGACCTTGAGACCTTGTTGCACGACAGTTGAAGCTCTATAGGGAAGCACTGCTTGACACAGACACCATGCGCCTCTATTAACAAACATCTGAAATATTTTCTCCATGATTTGACATTTAGAACAACTACAGGGACATGCAATAAAATACCGAAAACACAATAGCACACAAAACGCTTTTTTTACGCAGTTAATCGATTAAGTCTTCATTTCTCTCTCGCTGGATGAGGGACTAGAATGTTAGAGTAGATGAAACAAAGGTGAAATTTCTTCTTTCAAGTCAATTTTAGCACATCTTTATTAGGTCGCTTTCTTGTTTGTCTGTCTGTTCAGCACAAATTTGGATCTTGATTTCAAACTAACTTCCTGATGAGCTACAGTCTTTAAAATTTAAACGTAGCTCCAAAGTGGATGACAAAGCAATGCCAACTCGCTTTCATGTCGGTGTGTTTGGCAGGGGTCAGGTTGGTGTGATAATAGTTGGTAATGCCTGAGATCTCAGCTGCTCTCTGGACCTCTGTGGTTTGTCGGTAGTATTAGAACAGGTTTCAGCCGTTATGTGAGAGGAAGAAAAGGATTAAGCAGAGATGTGGGGGAAGAGGAGATCGACACATAGAGAAGTGGTGAAGCCATAGCTAAAGTAGTTATATGCATAAATTATAGTAAAATAAAATAATCTTATGTAAATGTTTAAAATTCGTTGAGAAATTTTAGTGTCACAATACTAAAAAGGAGGAAATAATTATTTAAATAAAAATAAATTTTTGATGTAAAAAGAATAACTCCGAAAGTATGACAGGAGCTGAGAAGTTCGTGGGACAAATGTTGCATGGGGCAATGGGAGCCATAATATTACGTTGGTTTTTTGTTGTTAGGTGGGATCGCTTCAGAGCTAAGATGGTCATTTTTTTTAATGGGATGCTACAGTTTGGTAATTATTTTCTGATAGCGGCTATCGAGACGAATCCAATGACGTCCAACAGTAAGGTCTTTGTAGGTCAACGAAGGTTACGACGGTGGCATTAAAGTCCATTTACGGAAGGTGTTCGTAGTGATGACCATTGGTATCAATGCAGTGCTGCAATCTTCTTATCCTGGATTGAGTGGTATTTCTTATCCCTGTGGCACTTATCGAAGCACAGGCTCTGACAGTTCTCTCTCGTATATCGTGCAAATAGTAAATATTCGCCGAACACGGCGTATCCATCTAACGTGCCATTTACATGTAACACCATTTGACGGTTTCGCAATACAACACTAATAGGAACGGTAAGACTAGTACCGTAGAATCAAGCGAATGTGAACGATGTATTCCTTCGAAGAACAAGTCGATAAGCTTCTCCTTTACGGAGAATGCCAACGAAATTCAGTGAGAGCTAAAGACTTATACGCTGAAAGATATCATCAAAGTACTACACCCTACACGTCGTACATTTAAATATCTGAATGATAAATTGAGAACAAGTGTATCTTTAACACATCAGAAACATATCCGCAAAGCAAAGTTACTGACGAGGAAAAGGAAATTGGTAGTCTTGCCATTGTGGTTGGAGACCCTTGCGTTAGTTCGCGCCAAATCACATAGGAATCTGGTATGAGCCAGAGTTGTGTTGTCCGTGTTCTGCATCGCCATAAATATCACCCTTACCATATCAGTCTCCACCAAGAATTAAGTGATGCGGATTGTATGCGTCGCGTTGAATTCTGTCAATGGGCTCAACTTGACATTCAGAGGGATGACACATTTATTAGTTTGATTTTATTTACTGACAAGGCTACATTAATGAACCATGGAAATGTTAATTTGCATAACATACATTATTGGGTTACTGAAAATGTTGGCTACGGCAAGTTGCACACCAAGAATTATAGGCCCCTACTTCATCGAAGGAAATCTTAATGGTAGGAGGTACACCAGATTCCTACAAGAATCATTAGGTGTGTTATTGGAAGAAACATCTTTAGTAACAAGGAATAGAATGTGGTATCACCACATTGGGTGACCGGCTCATTTTTCGCTGAGGGCTAGAAATGAGTTGCAGATACAAATCCCAAATCGTTGATTAGACACGGAGGAGACGTGTCATGGCCAGCTCGTTCGCCGGACATAACACCTCTGGATTTTTTTTTTAGGGGAATTCGTTAAACACATTGTAAAGACGTTCCAACTACACCTAAAGATATGAGAGAGAAAATTGTCAGAGCGTGTGCTTCGACAAGTGCCGATGTCATGAGGAATACCACTCAATCCATGATAAGAAGATTGCAGCACTGCATTGATATCAGTGGTCATCACTTCGAACACCTTCTGTGAAAGGACGTTCATGCCACCTTTTTGATCTTCGTTGACTTTCAAATACCTTACTGTTACACATCATTGGATTCGTCTCGATAGCCGTTATCAGAAAATGAGTACCAAACTATGGCATCCCATTAAAAAAATTGACCTTCATATCTCTGAAGCAACCCCACCTAGCAACAAAAAACCAGCGCCATATTACGGGCCCCGTCGTCCGATTCAACTTCTGCCCCACAAACTTTTCTGCTCCTATCATACTTTCGGAGTTATTCTTGGTGGCAATAGTTAGTGACTCACCCTGTATAAATGATGCATGAATGGTTCACCTTCTAACTGTTGTCAATTACGTGTTCCCAATGTTCTCCGTTACAAATTTTACAAGTATGGTCGTAGCTACTAAAAAGTGCAAATTTTCAGGATTATCTCTATGGCGTCAGGGTTCTGTGTGGGTCTAGGAGAAATTATTTTATACCTTTTAGTCAATTTAAAAACATGTTATATAAAAATTTATTTTTATTTGATAAAGTATTTTTTTACCCTTGCGTCGCTGATTGTAGAAGTTATGGAAGCCTTTTACCAGGTTTCATGTTTGGTATATCTGTGGAAATAGACAGACAACTATGAAAGAAGGAAGATTAGGATATAACCTGCCACCGACGATGAAATCATTAGAGACGAACCAACATTCTGATATGGAGAAAGATGTCCAAGGACACTGACTGTGTCCTGAGGGAAAACGTCTCGACATTTACAGAGATGGTTTCGACAGGGAATCTCAGGTATCATCCACACTTCTAGATTTCCATTAGGCTTTTGATACCGCTCCTCAGAAACGGCTAGTAATCAAATTGGAAGCCTATGTAGTATCGTCTCGTGTTGTCCTACTGGATTAATGGTTTACGGTTAACTGCCACTCTTCTCATTATGTAGATTCATAATATAAGTTTGGAAATCGTTTTCATCTTCTGATGACATAACTAGATGCTAAGCGATAGCATTAACAGCAAACAGTTTAAGAGGGTTGCTCATATTTTCTCCTAAGTGCACAGACTGAAAAATATCAAAAAATAATTAATGTAGATTAATGAAATTTTGGGGACTACATTCGTGTAGGTAACATATTTAAGTGTTTAACACTGCGAGATCACAGAGTAATGCAAGCGCGAGATAAGTTATTGCAAATGTGAAATACTGATACCTTAACAACCGGTGTAACCGACAGAATGTTGATTGCTTATAGGTGACAGTGTAGTGGGTGGTGGTGGTGGTGGCGTCACTCATGGACAAATTCCTGTAGTAGTTGGTGTTAGAGCTGCACGTTTTTTAGACTGAAGTCAGCTGATAGGTATACCTGCTTAAAGGAAGTCCCTCTAACTAAGGGCTCACCTTCAGAGGACGTCATGTTTCCAAGTAAAGTCATGTTTCATCAAAATATAAGAGGTATTAGAGATAAAGTTAGTGAACCGTTTATACATGTTGACTCTGAAATTACTGGTATATCGGAGCACCATTTAAATAATTTGATAATCCAGAGGCTTCCTTTAACAGGATACAGATTAGCTGACTGTTTTTCAAGGAGTTCCTTGCGTGGTGGGGGAGTGACCATGAATGTAAAAAACAGTATTCCTTTTGAGTCGATAGACATATCACGGCACTGCACTCAACAGATATTTGAATGTTGCGCAGTGGCAGTTGAATTTAGGGAAAATAAACTTCTAATTATTGTTGTTTATAGGTCCCCTAACTCTAACTTTAGGGCATTTCTGCTCAAGCTAGAGAGGGTTCTTGATTCACTTTACAGGAAGTACCTAAGTTAGTTATATGTGGTGACTTCAGTACTAATTTTGTATACAATAGTGCACGAGAAAGGATGTTGGTAGATCTCCTAAATTCATATGATCTAATGCAGACTGTGTTTTTTCCAACTAGGCTGCGGGGGAGCGGTAGCACAGGCATAGACAAAACATTTATTCGTTGTCCATTAGTAGATGGACATCCTGTTAGTAAAAGGCTAAATGGCCTTTCAGAACATGAGACACAAATTTTAACACTAAAAAGCTTTTTTACGCAAACAAATGTCAATATAATTGTAAACTATGTAGGAAAGTTAATACAAGAGCAATAAATAGTTTTCTCAACGTCGTCAAGGAACAAGAGTGGCTCGATGTTTATAGTGCCGATAACATAGATGACGAATATAATGCTTTCCTTAACACATTTTCATGCTCTTTGAGAGTTGCTTTCCATTAGAACTTTCCAAACGGGGTACTTGTAGTAAAGGCAGCCTGGGTGACTAACTAGTGGGATAAAGATATTGTGTAGAACAAAGTGGGGATTATATCAAAATGTTAGAAGTAGTCACAATCAAACTACAGTAGCCCATTACAAACAGGTGCTTAAAAATGTTTTTAGGAAGGCAAAGCGTATGTGGTATGCAATAGCTAATTCACAGGATAAAATTAAAACCATATGGTCAATTGTGAAGGAAGTGTCTGGTCAGCAGCACAAGGTCGATGATATGAAGTCAGTTCGTAGTAAAAATATTTCTGTTACTGATAAATCAGATATATGTACAGTATTTAACAATCATTTTCTGAGCATTGCTGGTGAAATAAATAAAAATTCAGTTTCTACTGGGAATCACATAACTCTCTTGGCAAATGCATTTCCGAGATTAATGTCTGAAATACTCTTCTGTGATACAGACAATGAGGAGATTGAGTCAATAATTAAGTCACTGAAGACTAACCACTCTCATTGATATGATGGAGTGCCTAGCAGAATATTAAAGTATTGTACGGCACGTGTTAGTCCTGTATTTAGTCATATTTGTAATTTTTCCTTTAGTAATGGTCACTTTCATGAACGATTAAAGTACTAAGTAGTAAAGCCGCTGTATAAAAAGGGAGAATGGGATAATGTCGACAATTTTAGACCTCTTTCTAGGCCATCAGTGTTTGCTAAAGTTATTGAAAAGGCTGTGTATGTAAGGATAATTGATCATTTTATACCACGCGATTTGCTATCAAATGTACAGTTCGGCTTTAGAAGTCGTTTAACAACTGAAAATGCTAAATTCTCTTTTCTCTGTGAGGTACTGGATGGGTTAAACAAAAGGTTTCGAACACTTGGCATATTTTTTGATTTAACTAAGACGTTTGATTGTGTTGGTCACAAATTATTGCTCTAGAAGTTGCACCATTGCAGAATACGGGTAGTAGCTCACAATTGGTTCACCTCTTACTTCAGCAACAGACTGTAAAAGGTCTTTATTCACAGTGTTGAGAATGGCTGTGATGTGGGGTCTGAGTGGGGTACAGTCAAATGGGGGGGGGGGGGGGAGAATCTGCCCCAGGGATGAATGTAGGGGCCATTAATGTTCCTTACTTATATAAATGATATTCCCTCTAGTATTAAGGGTAACTCTGCTGATGGCACTAGCTTGTTAGTAAAGGATGGCTCGGTTTGAAATAGTGCAGTTCATGACATAAGTTCATGGCTTGTAGAAAATAAACCAACGCTAAATCACAGTAAGACTCAGATTTTACAGTTTATAACACACAATTCAACAAACCTGACGTTATAATTTCACAGAATGGGCATATTATTAGTGAAACTGAACAGTTCAAATTTCTAGGTGTTCAGATAGATAGTAACGTGTCATAGTAAGCCCACGTTCAAGATTCTGTTCAAAGAGTTAATGCTGCCATATTTACTATTCCAAAGGTATCTGAAGTGAGTGATCGTTCGGCACGAAAATTAGTCTACTTTGATTATTTTCATTCGGTTATGTCGTATGATATTATATTCTGGGGTAACTCTTCCCATTCTAAAAGGATATTTTGGCACGAAACGGGCGGTTGGGGCAATAACTGATGTAAGTTCATGAACCTCTTGTCGACCCCTGTTCACGAGTCTAGTTATTTTGACATTGGCCTCTCAATATATGTATATTACTTACTGTCATTTCCTGTTAGCAAAATTAGCTTATTCCCAAGAATAAGCAGCTTTCACTCAGTTAATACTAGGCAGAAATCCAACCTGCATTTGGATCGGACTTCCTTAACTCTTATGCAGAAAGGTGTGCGGTATACTGCTGCATTCATTTTCAATAAAATACCACAAGAATTCAAAAATCTTAGCAATAATCCACGCGCTTTAAAATGTAAACTGAAGAGTTTCCTCATGGGTCACTCCTTCTTTTCTGTTGAGAAGTTTCTTGAAAAATTGAGGTGATTCTTGTTGTGTTGTTCACTGCGTTTCCTTAAACTTATGCCTTGACTTTTTTCAGGTTCATAAACATTTTATTTCTATCTGTTATTACTGTTATGTTGTAATTGCATGTAGTGACACGTTCCATGACCTTGGATATTTGCTCCTCAGTTCGGTCCTACGGAACTTAGCGTGCAAATAAGTATAAATAAGACGTACATATTTGGAATGAAATTACAATGAAATCGAGACCCTTAGCCGCTTAGAGGGGGCAGTTGAAAAATGTGTGCCCGACTGGGACTTGAACCCGTGATCTCCTGCTTACATAGCAGACGCTCTATCCTTCTGAGCCATCGAGGACACGGAGGATAGTGCGACTCCAGGGACTTATCTTTGGCACTCTCTCCGTGAGACCCACATTCCCAACTTACTGCCCACACAATACATTTGTAGTGCCCCTGCTTACCGGCCAATTAGCTTCTTCAGTGCGGATGCACTCACATTGCCCGAACTCTTGCGGGAATCGGTAGATTGACTGCCGCGAGTAATGAGTATAGTGGGCAAGGGCACTACAAATGTATTGTGTGGGCAGTAAGTTGGGAATGTGGATCTCATGGGGAGCATGCCAGAGATAATTCCCTGCAGTCGCACTACCCTCTGTGTCTTAGGTGGCTCAGATACCATCTTCACATGTACATATTTGGAGTCAGGGTGCGTGGGATAACCATGAGAGTGCTCCTGCTGTCATATGACATCGCACATCAGAGCATATCTACAGGTGTGGGTCCAGTGTCTGTAGACCGCAAACAGGTTGGTTGCAGGACCTCAACTGGGCTCCTTATAACAAACACTCGGCCATCACTGGGAACAGGGCAGAACTACCTTTCATCAGAGTACACAACAGATCTTCACTCTTTCACTTGGCACCATTGAAGTGCAAATGGCGGTGGTTTGGGGTCACTGCAGCACATGCTACAGGACGTCTAGCTAGGGACTGTCCTCGAAGTAATCGATTTGTGAGTAAAATTTGTGGTAGGGTCTTATGGGACCAAGCTACTGAGGTCATCGGTCCCTGAGCCTACACACTACTTAAACTAACATGCGCTAAGGATGACACACATGCCCATGCCTAGGGAATACTTGAAACTCCGTCGAGGGGAAGCTGTGCGGACCGTGACAAGGCGCCCTTGACCATGCAGCTACTCTGCGAGGAGATTTGTGAGACCGTGGTGCCAACTGATGCAAAAATTGCTGCTGCAGAAGAGCCTGAGCCATACGTCACACACCATGGTGTTCCCTCTCGTTTATGTCATGTGGCTTTCCGGAACCCGGTGTTCTTGCGACCGTAAGTTCTAGTGACCACCCTGCCAGCAATCACGTTGAGTGGCTAAATCCCTGCCAAGTGTTTCAGTACCGCAGGACCATCCGGTTTCTCGTAGCACTATTACACGACCTCATTCAAACTCAGTGAGGTGTTGATAATGGCATCTTTGTCGCCTTAAAGGCATTCCTGTCCAACATCAACTCACTCTCAAATCTCAAAGGTAACTAACGCACACGACCGTTGTAGCGTATGTTTAGAGCAAACCTTATTTGCATGCTCACAATGGGGCTATTAGCGCCAGACGGCGCGAAATTTGAATGAACATCGTCTTTCAGATATGCGCGTACCAACTTTCATTTTGTCACACAATTGCATCTTGGTGTCGCGATTTTTGGCGTGAGTGTAGTTCGAAAAGATTCTATAGACACCAGAGGGTTACGACATTTTTCTATCAGTATAGTTTAAACAGATTATATAGACATCGTAGGGTATAACACGTTCTTGGGTAACACCAGTTACTGAAACGGGCGAGAAAAATTAAGTTTTCGTCTGTCGCAAGCTGTGTAGGAAGTAAAAGTGGTATCTGGAAGTTCTAAACTGCTAACAGAACTGATGTTGTTGTTGTTGTGGTCTTCAATCCTGAGACTGGTTTGATGCAGCTCTCCATGCTACTCTATCCTGTGCAAGCTTCTTCATCTCCCAGTACCCACTGCAGCCTACATCCTTCTGAATCTGCTTAGTGTATTCGTCTCTTGGTCTCCCTCTACAATCTTTACCCTCCACTTGCCCTCCGATACTAAATTGGTGATCCTTTGATGCCTCAGAACATGTCCTACCAACCGATCCCTTCTTCTGGTCAAGCTGTGCCACAAACTTCTCTTCTCCCCAATCCTATTCAATACCTCCTCAGTAGTTATATTATCTACCCATCTAATCTTCAGCATTCTTCTGTAGCACCACATTTCGAAAGCTTCCATTCTCTTCTTGTCCAAACTATTTATTGTCCATGTTTCACTTCCATACATGGCTACACTCCATACAAATACTTTCAGAAACGACCTTTTGACACTTAAATCTATACTCGATGTTAACAAATTTCTCTTCTTCAGAAATGCTTTCCTTTCCATTGCCAGTCTACATTTTATATCCTCTCTACTTCGACCATCATCAGTTATTTTGCTCCCCAAATAGCAAAACTCCTTTACTACTTTAAGTGTCTCACTTCCTAATCTAATTCCCTCAGAATCTTCCGACTTAATTCGACTACATTCCATTATCCTCGTTTCGCTTTTCTTGATGTTCATCTTATATCCTCCTTTCAAGACACTGTCCATTCCGTTCAACTGCTCTTCCAAGTCCTTTGCTGGCTCTGACAGAATTACAGTGTCATCGGCAAACCTCCATTACTTCTCCATGGATTTTAATACCTACTCCGAATTTTTCTTTTGTTTCCTTCACTGCTTGCTTAATATAAAGATTGAATAACATCGGGGAAAGGCTACAACCCTGTCTCACTCCCTTCCCAACCGCTGCTTCCCTTTCATGTCCCTCGACTCTTATAACTGTCATCTGGTATCTGTACAAATTGTAAATAGCCTTTCGATCTCTGTATTTTACCCCTGCCACCTTTAGAATTTGAAAGAGAGTATTCCAGTCAACATTTTCAAACGCTTTCTCTAAGTCTACAAATGCTAGAAATGTAGGTTTGCCTTCCCTTAATCTAGCTTCTAAGTTAAGTCGTAGGGTCAGTATTGCCTCACAGAACTGATATTAAGGCATTAAAGGCGGCTCTGCAATCTCTGTTGTGGGAACGGAGTCACACGACGAGAAACTGACTGTACGGCGCTTCTACTAAAGTGAAAACGGCGCGGCCGAGCCTTTTTTCGCGTCTGTCACACGGGCGCGCAGAAATTGGTCCGTAAAAGAGGGCGCCGGCGAAACAGTGTAACTGCCGCCATTACCGCGCTACGTCTTACTCGCACCAGCCGCGCCTCGCCTCGTGCGGGTTTTATTTATCGAGTTCTCCGCCGCGGACGTCTTCGTAATGACTTAATTAGAGACACTAAAGCATATCCGTACGTTTAGGGGCTCCGGGGTGAGGATTTAACGGCCCGTGCGCTGCGTGCCTTGTAATCTGCGAGAAGCAGACAGAGCGCTGCCTTCGTCGGGAAAGCGAAAAAAGCGGTCTGCAGCGGCCGTAAAACGGCGCAGCGGCAGTGCGCATGCGCGGACGGACGAGCCGGCTCTTCCCATCAGCCACGCTGCCCCCCCTACCGCTTTACGGCCTTGGGAATTGATCACTAAAACATAGTACGCCGATTTGAAATATACCCGCGCCGTAACTGTCCGTATAAATCGAAACGACGGGTTCTTAATAACGGTTTACTGGACTTTAATGATTTAAAAGGTGCATTGCTCGATAATTTAAGTCACGCGGCATAATTTTATAATCGGAGTCGGAGACGTTATTGAGTATCGTATTTTCGATGAGGGGGTGGGGTGAACGTTTGGGGTGTTAGGAGGCACATAATACCAGGTACAAGGGATCAGCAATGGCTATAAATTGCGGTCACCTAGCAGAGGATAAGAAAGACACGTTCTCGAGCAATAGAAGTGATATCACTGATATTGTTGTTCAGACAACACCATTCACGTTGCTCTCAAAAAATACTTTTAGATCTATTCACGGGACTACAGGCCAACACCAGGAATACCGATAGTTTAGTGCTGGTATGCACGGGACTTGACAAGCTACAGCAAATCAACAAAGGAAAATTTGTGCCTGCTATATCTGCACTCCTTCATATTCACCACTGATTTACTGATTGTTGGCTAGGAAAGGCCTTACTGTCATATTATTTGTGTTGTTTTGTCTTACGGCGCGAAAACAACCACCGTCATACGGGCCGTGTTATTTGTACACTCGTTTTATTGTATTTCATTATATTTTCAAACAGAGAGACTGCGAAACTCAGCTCGCTCTGTTTGTTCATGAGATCCACAGAGCCGAAGACAATGGCGCTCAAGTTGATGTTGTGTTCCTTGAGTGCAAGAAGGCATTTAACACCGTCCCGCACTGCCGTTCACTGAAAAAAAAAAAGAAAATACGAGCTTATCGATTACCGTAACAAATTCGCGACTAGATTCAAGACTTCCTTCAGACAGAACTAAACACGTTGCTCTTAACGGATTAACATCGACAGATGCAAAGGTAATTTCCCGTGTAGTAGTAGTAGCAGCAGCAGCTTTATTCATCCGCAGATCTCTTTTCACTAGGATATAGGACCTGTCTAAGTATTTACAAATTTAGATCAATTTAAAATAAGCTAATTCGTATACACATATATTTACAGTCTTCTAGTTAGAGACAATCATTAGATTTACTCCTTATATACACTACTTCTTTTACAAATAACTTATTAAACAATGTAATGTCACGCTGTACACACATATCTCACTATCAGTCACTGCACACACTATACACACATTGTTTCATCACACTTCACTCACTATACACACAAACACACGCGCACACACTCACTCACACACACACACACACACACACACACACACACACACACACACGTGATCTCTGGGCCAATTTCTGTACCTCAGCTTCCCATCTGCTGTTCTGAAAATCTAAATCAGCATCTCTGTATAATGAGCGAGATGTTGGGCTCAGAAAGAGGAAGAGGTGTTACTACTGTGCAATGCATAGCTTGGGGTAAGTTTTTCTAGGAAAGGAAATAGAAGGAAAATAACGTAGGGTGAAAGTGTTACGTGCAATGTTGGATGTATTATAATCTTTATTATTATTTATTTGAATAACATTTCTTTACCAAACCGCTACTCTGCTTTATCTAAGTAATCCTTCAATGTATAAAATGTATTACATAACAAGCACTTTTTAGTTGCTTTTTAAAATAAGTGTATTTTTGCAATTTCTTCAATCTCTTTTGGTAATTTATTGTACAGTTCTATTACTTGGTAGAAAATGCTGTTTTGAGTTTTATGTTTATTTTTTCTTGGTAAATGTAAGTTGAGTCTATCTCTTGTTGCATGCTCATCGACAGAGCTGTTTGTGCGGTAATTGCCAATGTTATTTTTGGCGTGTACAACTGACTGGTAAACGTATTCACACGGAGCAGTTAAAATCCTCAGTGTTTTGAACAGATCTTTACAATGAGCTCGACTAGTCTTTTTGGTTATTACTCTTATGGCTCTTTTCTGGAGTTTGAAAATTGTGTTTACATTTTGTGCATTTGTTCCACAAAAAAGAATGCCATAGCTAAGAATTGAGTGTACATATGAGTAATATGTAACTAAAGGACACTGCATGTTACACACTGATGATAGGATTCTAAGGGCATAACATTCTGATGACATTCTGTTTGCAAGTACCTTTGTGTGTTCACACCACTTCAACTGAGAATCAATATTCATTCCTAGAAATTTTACATTTGTTACTCAGTCTATGGAGGTGCCATCTACATTTAATTTAACATCGTCATTTTTCCTCTTCAAACTGAAATTCATGGCATTAGTTTTCTTTATGTTCAATGTCACTTTATTACTTATTGACCGATCATAAACTTCCTAGAGAGTTTCATTTGCTTTCTCAGCAAGGAGTTCTCTTGTCTTATCAGTGACTACAATATTGCTGTCATCAGCGAGGAGGATTTTTTCACTATGAGTAACACTACTGGGAACGAGATTGATGTATATCAGGAGTAGTATTGGTCCTAATATGCTACCTTGCGGAACACCTATTTTAACGTATTTTGGTTCTGATAAGTGTTTTATTAAATTTTTAGACCTATTTAAAGTATGTGTTATCTGTACTCTTTGTACCCTATCTGTTAGGCATGATCGAAACCAGTCATTAGCTACCCCTCTTATTCCTAATGCTTCTAATTTATTTAACAGAATCTTGTGGTTGACTGTATCAAACGCCTTAAAAAGATAAAAAAAAATGCCTGTGACACACTCATCTTCATCAAGAGCATCAAGTACAAGTTTTGTGAATTCTACCTTGGCTGATTCCGAATTTTTGCCACTTCGGAAACCAAACTGTGATGCCCTTAAAAGATCGTATTTATTCAGGTAATTCCTTAATCGGTCTTTCATAATTGCTTCTATTATTTTTGAGATTGCTGACAGCAGGGAAATAGGCTGGTAATTTTCTATGTCTTCTGCATTACCTTTCTTAAGCAAAGGTACAACTCTTGCCTGTTTTAATTGCTCTGGAAATGTCCCAGATTTGAAGGATTCTTTTATTATATTTGTTTAGGGGCCTTGTACCCGAAGGAAGTGTGATAGAACCATTAGTTTCCAATATATACACAAGATGTAGTAGAAAGCGTCGAATGCCCTCTAAGACTGTTCGCAGATGATGTGATTTTTCTATAACAATGTAGCAAGGTCAAAAGGTAATAACGAATTGCAGAATGATCTCCAGAGAATTGATGAATGGTGCAGACACTGGCAGTTGACCCCGAACATATTGCGCATACATAGGAAAAGAAATCCACCAGTGTATAACTACACTATTGATGAGAAACTGCTCGAAACAGTATCCTCTGGAGGGGCGATGGCGATTCTAGAAGTCCGTGAAGGGGTAGGGGTGTGGCTAATGGTTGGGGGAGGTGGTATGGGGGAATGGAATATCGCTTAACAAAAGGAGACTTGGGACCCCCCACCGACAAACTGGTAAAATTTGGTTTCGCTTAAAGTAGTTTTTGGTAACTGTTTTGGAGTTCAGGGTAAAAAATGGGCATTAATAAAAAATAAGACGCCCACTTTAAGTTAAATGATTTTTGTTGGTTTAGATAGTAAGATTTGCCACTCTTATTCTTTTGTTAAAATGTCTTTGAAATACATTGCAATCTATATTGCTACATAATACTAAAAAAAATTATTGAATCTGTTGAGTAATATACACTACTGGCCATTAAAATTGCTACACCAAGAAGAAATGCAGATGATAAACGGGTATACATTGGACAAATATATTATACTACAACTATCATGTGATTACATTTTCATGCAATTTGGGTGCATAGATCCTGAGAAATCAGTACCCAGAACAACCACCTCTGGCCGTAATAATGGCCGTGATACGTCTGGGCATTGAGTCAAACAGAGCTTGGATGACGTGTACAGGTACAGCTGCCCATGCAGCTTCAACACGATACCACAGTTCATCAAGAGTAGTGACTGGCGTATTGTGACTAGCCAGTTGCTCGGCCACCATTGACCAGACGTTTTCAATTGGTGAGAGATCTGGAAAATGTGCTGGCCAGGGCAGCAGTCGAACATTTTGTGTATCCAGAAAGGCCCGTACAGGAGCTGCATTATCCTGCTGAAATGTAGGGTTTAGCAGGGATCGAATGAAGGGTGGAGCCACGGGTCGTAACATATGTGAGATGTAACGACCACTGTTCAAAGTGCTTCAATGCGAACAAGAGATGACCCAGACGTGTAACCAATGGCACCCCATACCATCACGCCGGGTGATACGCCAGTATGGCGATGATGAATACGCGCTTCTAATGTGCGTTCACCGCGATATCGCCAAACACGGATGGGACCATCATGATGCCGTAAACAGAACCTGGATTCATCCGAAAAATGACGTTTTGCCATTTGTGCACCCAGGTTCGTCGTTGAGTACACCATCGAAGGCGCTCCTGTCTGTGATGCAGCGTCAAGGATAACCGCAGCCAAGGTCTCCGAGCTGCTAGTCCATCCTGCGGCAAACGTCGTCGAACTGTTCGTGCAGATGGTTGCTGTCTTGCAAACGTCCCCATATGTTGACTCAGGGATCGAGACGTGGTTGCACGATCCGTTACAGCCATGCGGATAAGATGTCTGTCATCTCGACTGCTAGTGATACGAGGCTTTTGGCATCCAGAACGGCGTTCCGTATTACCCTCCTGAACCCACCGATTCCATATTGTGCTAACAGTCATTGGATCTCGAGCAACGCTAGGAGCAATGTCACGATACGATAAACCGCCGTCGCCATAGGCTACAATCCGACCTTTATCAAAGCCGGAAACGTGATGGTACGCATTTCTCCTCCTTACAAAAGGCATCACAACAACGTTTCACGACGCAACACCGGTCAACTGCTGTTTGTGTATGAGAAGTCGGTTGGAAACTTTCCTCATATCAGCACGTTGTAGGTGTCGCCATCGGCGCCAACCTTCTGTGAATGCTCTGAAAAGCTAATAATTTGCATATGACAGCAACTTCTTCCTGTCGGTTAAATTTCGCGTCTGTAGCACGTCATCTTCTCGGTGTAGCAATTTTAATTGCCAGTAGTGTATTTGCTGATTTCTAAAGTCATCTTATCCAGTGTAATATGATACTCTATTGGGGGGGGGGGGGGCTATAGCCCTCATAGCCTCCCCCCTTGCCACCGCCCCTGACCTACCGTAAAATATCGAGAAGTAACTATTCGGAGCAACCTTAAGTGGAATGCCGGCCGAAGTGGCCGTGCGGTTAAAGGCGCTGCAGTCTGGAACCGCAAGACCGCTACGGTCGCAGGTTCGAATCCTGCCTCGGGCTTGGATGTTTGTGATGTCCTTAGGTTAGTTAGGTTTAACTAGTTCTAAGTTCTAGGGGGCTAATGACCTCAGCAGTTGAGTCCCATAGTGCTCAGAGCCATTTGAACCATTTCTTAAGTGGAATGACCAAGTAAAACAAATAGGGGGAAAGGCGGATGCCAGACTCAGATTCATTGGAAGAATCTTATGTAAATGTACCTGATGCACGAAGAAAGTGGCTTGTAAGGCGCTAGCTCGACCCATTCTCGAGTATTGTTCATCTGTCTGCGCTCCCTCCCAGATAGAACTGATAGAAGAGAGAGGGAAGAACCAACGAAGAACGGGACGTTTCGTCAGGGGATCGTTTGTTCGGCACGCCTCTCTTGTAACGACTCTCTTAGTAGATGTTACAAGAGAGGCGTTGTGCTTCACAGAGAGGTTTGCTGTTGAGATTTCTAGAGATCACTTTACATATTACTTCTACCTACATACGTCTCGCGGTATTGACCATGAGGAGAAAATTCGAGAAATCAGTGCCAATACAAAGGCTTACCGACAATCATTCTTCCCATGTGCTATTCGCGAGTGGACCCAGGGTACAAGGGCTCAGTTAATGGTACAAAAAGTACCCTCCCCCACACACCATTAGGTGGCCTGCAGAGTATAATGTAGATGTTTGGCCTACAGTAGTTGAGAAAAATACGTAAACACCAAAAACACAACACATTACCATGGCTTTCAAAACAAGTTTCAGTGGCCTCGGAATGGATAAATACATATCCAGTATAGTTTTCAAGCGAATACTGCAAAATAGTGACAAGTTGAGAGAAGAATGATGGACGTCTGTAGCGTTCACATACTGTCCTCTCCGAAGTAGACCGCAAGGGTTCATAACACGGACATCTGGGGAGTGTGGTGACCAGAGGAGATGGGAGAACGCATTCCCGTGCTCACAAAACCTGTCCTGGCCGCTTCAGGCTGTGTGAGCAGGGGTCCTGTCATCTTGGAACTCAGCATTACAACTGGGGAACACATATCGTTCCACGGCAGTGTCCTGATCAGCCAAAATGGTCACATAATCTTTAGGCCAGTATTCTTTGACAAAGAAATATGATCAAATATTCGTCAAATTTCTTTGACAAAGATCTACGACGTGGCTCTAAAATTGGGTATTACACTGTCATTATATTTCTCGTCGAAGTTCAAGATGGCGGACAACAACTTGTTACTATGCGCCGCAGTTCCTTGTACCGCAATTGCATTGTCTTTGCATCTGGAAGGGAAGGGACGGGAGAAACAGAAACATACCTGGGTGAAGCCGCGAATTTTATGCCGTTGTAGTAAGAGCTCACAGAGAAATTTGTTACGAGAGCTGCAAATGGCGTACGGAAGAATGAGAGTGTATTTCAGTATTTACTCAGTAAAGTGGCTTCTTATATTACAAAACAGAGTACTCACTTGAGAAACGTTATATGTGCAGAAGACAAGCTCACTTTAATACTGAAACCTGAGAGCAACTCCAGTTTACAATGCAGCACTCGAACGTCACAGTGCACATTAACGGAAATAATTCCAGAAACCTGTGAAGCGATTTAGAAAGCAGTGAGGAGGAACGTCTGAAGCCAAGCAAATGTTTAGTACGCTATATGGGCAATAGGAAACATTTTTATTTTTGAATAATTTAATTAATAGAATTAGTACTGGTTAAGAACAGTCTTGGTTGTAATTTTAGTTTTTTTATTTTTCAACGACGCGTTTCGCCTTATTTAGGCATCTTCAGGTTATCTACATAGAAAACAGAGAACAAATACATCTATTTAAGAATCGCGATCGCGTTGTGCAGACTCGGATAACCTAAAAGCATGTATAAACAGATCGAATACTGAGAGAGCAGATACCGTAATTTGGTATTTCTTAGAAGAATTCTTTAGTCAGTGTAACCAAAGGGCATCGTCGAATATCAGTCCAACATCGGCTTCGTTAAACTCAGTAAAAACTAGAAATATAAAACTAGAAATATAAAATAGTAAAATCATTACCATTTTTATTCTGTTACTCGCTCCTGTGAACGCGAACGCGTTACGCAGATTTTGGTGTCTCTCGCGTCCATCTTGAAAAGGTAATGATTTTACTATTTTACATTTCTAGTTTTATATTTCTAGTTTTTACTGAGTTTAACAAAGGCGATGTTGTCCTGATATATTCGACGATGCCCTTTGGCTACACTGACTAAATGATTCTCCTAAGAAATACCAAATTAAGGTATTTGCTCTCTCAGTATTCGATCTGTTTATACATGCTTTTAGTTTATCCAAGTCTCGACAACGCCATCACCTGAAGATGCCTAAATAAGGCGAAACGCATCGTTGAAAAATAAAAAACTAAAATTGCAACAATAGAATTAATGTTCCAAGAAATACAAAACTAATAAAAAGTACGAAACAGGTGAAGCACTTTTTAACTTGTGGCATCCAGGGGTCGAAAACAGACAAAGTAGAATCGAAAGCCAAGAAAAGAAATTATTTTAGAGCGTGACCACTTCCTCTATTCCGACTTGCTGAAAAGCGGTCTATATGTTTCGAGACAGAGTGGGTGGCTTTAGCTGTTATTGTGCATATGAAGTCGTCTGCAGCACATTCCACCTGCCCTTCAGCACACGATTAATAGCATGCTTTTTGTCCCTTGGTCACCCCCCCCTCCCCCTCCCCCCGGTCGCAGTGAGGTTGTTAAAAAGAATCAGAGGAACACACCAACTAAACTTTCAAGCCACGTTTACAAAAACAGTACAGAGATTTCAAATAGCGGTGGCGATAGCAGCGTTCCAAGCGGTTACATTTCACACTGCAGTGAACAGAAGGCGAACGACTTTTATGGTCAGATCTACGGCTATGCTCTAGATTTGATCATATTTCTTTGGCGAAAGGAGAGATTTGTCAAAGTTCCCTATTATACTGTCAAATTTCTTTGACCTAAATACCAACTTGACAAAGAAATATGAAAGTGCAGTACCAGCCTTAGCAGCAACTGGGTGCATGGGAAAGCACGATTTGTGAGACCTTAATTTCTCCCAACGTAAACAATGTCTTCGAAAATAGCCCGTATAGGAGAAATCTTCATTTCGCGCAGAAATTCGAAGTGTATGGACAGCAACAGTCCCATTTAGGATTGGGCAAAGTGAATTTTTTAAACTGGGGAATCTACGTTGGGTGTGGAATTGCAGTCAGAACTATACATCTAAGTCGCACCTGTTTGTCTTTCAGTGTGTCGCGGCCAGCAGCAGGAGTGGTCACAAGGTTTCAGCCAATGGTAAGCCGCGGCTGAGCCTTGCGTGACCGGCGCGTACAAAGAAAGATTCCGACTAGTCGGCTGTTGCCTGCACGTATGGGGGCAAGCCCTGGTGGCTTCAAGGCTCCGACTGTTTTCACTGGACGATTCCTCCCCCCATGTAAATTGATCAGTTGATTGCTGGTCGGTCAAGGCGACAGTCTCTCTGGAGCGTTAAAGTAACCTCTGGCGTGCCACAGGGGAGTGTTATGGGACCATTGCTTTTCACAATATATATAAATGACCTAGTAGACAGTGTCGGAAGTTCCATGCGGCTTTTCGTGGATGATGCTGTAGTATACAGACAAGTTGCAGCATTAGAAAGTTGCAGCGAAATGCAGGAAGATCTCAGCGGATAGGCACTTGGTGCAGGGAGTGGAAACTGACCCTTAACATAGACAAATGTAATGTATTGCGAATACATAGAAAAAAGGGTCCATTACTGTACGATTATATGATAGCGGAACAAACACTGGTAGCAGTTACTTCTGTACAATATCTGGGACTATGCGTGCGGAACGATTTGAAGTGGAATGATCATATAAAATTAATTGTTGGTAAGGCGGGTACCTGGTTGAGATTCATTGGGAGAGTCCTTAGAAAATGTAGTCCATCAACAAAGGAGGTGGCTTACAAAACACTCTTTCGACCTATACTTGAGTATTGCTCATCAGTGTGGGATCCGTACCAGGTCGGGTTGACGGAGGAGGTAGAGAAGATCCAAAGAAGAGCGGCGCGTTTCGTCACAGGGTTATTTGGTAGCGTGATAGCGTTACGGAAATATTTAGCAAATGCAAGTGGCAGACTCTGTAAGAGAGGCGCTCTGCTTTGCGGTGTAGCTTGCTGTCCAGGTTTCGAGAGGGTGCGTTTCTGGATGAGGTATCGAATATATTGCTTCTCCCTACTTATACCTCCCGAGGAGATAACGAATGTAAAATTAGAAAGATTCGTGTGCGCACGGAGGCTTTCGGGCAGTCGTCCTTTCCGCGAAACATACGCGACTGGAACAGGAAAGGAAGGCAATGACAGTGGCACGTAAAGTGCCCTCCGCCACACACCGTTTGGTGGCTTGCCGAGTATAAATGTAGATGTAGATGTACCTGCAGGTGCACGAGAAAATGACGCCGTGCGTCGTCGACCACGGATCCCCAACAGTCCCGCAGTCGTGGATGGAGTGAGCTTCGCAGTCGAGAGTGTGTGCGATCGGAAGTTTTTTTTTTCGATAGTTGTGTAATGTTATTGCAGTGTTACGTCTTCCTGTAGAACCAAGGAGTGGATGCACTCGTAGCATAACGCACTCACTGTTATTGTGTGCGTGCGTGTGTGTGTTTTTTTTCTTATATATAGTTGCTCTCCTCCTAAGACACACTGGTACCACTCGCAAGAAAAACTCATCTATCCATCCTGCGATGTTCACTCAGTATTGGGTATCGCGTTGTTGTTTGGTTCTAGCAGTATTACGTTATTGGTGAAGTCTTCTACTCACCATAGTGTATGGAATTTGCTAACTGGTTCAAATGGCTCTGAGCACTATGGGACTTAACTTCTGAGGTCATCAGTCCCCTAGAACTTAGAATTAATTAAATCTAACGAACCTAAGGACATTACCCACATCCATGCCCGAGGCAAGATTCGAACCTGCGACCGTAGCGGTCTCGCGGTTCCAGACTGTAGCGCCTAGAACCTCTCGGCCACTCCGGCCGGCATTTGCTAACTGAAAGTATGTGTAAGGGTACCTGGGTGGTGTTAAGTGCTCATTTTGTGTTATAGTCAATGCCAGATTCAATGTTCTCGGTTCAGTATTCACTGTAGCAACTTTAAGTTCATACCATATGTGTGAATTTACGCTTACTTAGCTGGATAGTTCATTGATTTTAGTACTATATCCACTGCCTGCACTGTCACAGCATTGGTTTTAAAGGCGTAAGATTATACGCTTTACACGATGTATGGTGAGGTCTGCTGGTACAATATTCGTGATACGTGACTCCTTAGTCGTACCACACTTGCATACCACATCTTAAATACCATAAAATAGGAAGCGGGATGGAATCATGGTTGGCAGTCACACTTTATAATTAAGACACTTCATTGGCATTACGCCTTTAAAAAAATAATTTGAGAATTACAAATTGTGGACGAGCCACTAGATAAAACTTTGCAAATACGATTACAAACCTAACGTACTCAGTGCTCTAACAAACAATTCCAAATTAAGAAAAGGGGTTACTGACATACTTGAGAACTTCAAACTCCCGTAAAGGACTTCCCTCAAAATAGATTTAATGGAACAATTACAGGTAAAGGGTGACTTAAAAACAATTGAGCACTAGTGCCAAAATAAGATGCCATTACATAAGATGACAGAATCACTTTATTAAAAAAAACTACAACAGAGACACTGATCTAAAAAAATAAATGTTTATGTACTCAGACGTGTTAATAAAAAATTACTAGAAAAAGCTGCAGAGGGAAATCAGCGGATGCTTTGCAGTTTAAGGTTTAGCCACTTGCCAGTCCGTAATATTCAAGAAGACAAGTTCATATACAAACAGGTTACATATATATATATATATATATATATATATATGCCAGCTTAACCCGCCTTGACGGAAGAAACATAAATACTAAACTTCTGAAGGGGATACGTGAACAACTCCGGTAGTGGCTAGGTTCTTAAACACTGCCAGGCCTACACCTCGGGTGACATTTCACTCCCCGCCAAGGCACTGGCCCAATTAAAAGTTTCAACCCGAATCGCAAAGACATTCCAATAACTCTGAAACAGATAAATACTGGGCAGAACCTTGGACTCACTTACACATGGACAACTGCATTAATAGAGTGCAGGCTTTAAAAACAACAACATAAAATAATTCGATTGCAAGAGACACAAAAAAAACTTCTGAGAAAATGTTCAGGTAACGGCCACCATTTAACTAGGCCAAGGAAGTCTCCCGTAATAATAATAAAGTTTAAAATCTCTGAGTGCGTCAGTGAACAAACAATTACGACGACTTACTCCATATCAGGTACACAACACGAGGGAGCGGGTTCCAAGCTTCACCGCTTCCCTTCAAATTTTGTTCCCAGCGAAGTCACAAAACTTCTGTCTCCAAGCTGCCCATGTCGACAAAGCGCCCAACCAATTTCACACCAGAACGTGCAACGATCATCACACTCGTCTGCCCCGCGAATTACACGAGATCTCGAGGGCTCCCGTCGAAGGCTAACAACCAACTCGCTTCGCCTGCGAAGCCGCAAGATAAGACACACGAAAAGCAAAGATAGC
Source organism: Schistocerca piceifrons (assembly GCF_021461385.2). Classification (NCBI taxonomy): domain Eukaryota; kingdom Metazoa; phylum Arthropoda; class Insecta; order Orthoptera; family Acrididae; genus Schistocerca; species Schistocerca piceifrons. The sequence goes on along the minus strand of NC_060139.1, from coordinate 217,533,632 downwards.
TTACCTCAACCACAATCGATCTCAATGATACGTGAACAAAATAAGACTGGAGCCAGCTCGCCACGGCTCAATTTGTTGTAGTAAGAATAAGAAACACACCTGGAGAATGCACGATGGCAGTACTTCATGCGGCGAATGAGTGTTTGTGTTTCTTTAGTCACATTTTCAATAAATGAGATGACATTACAGCAGTTGAGTTGCTGAGAACGGCTACACTTGAGGCACACATGCAGTATGTTAGTCCACAAGGAGCAAGTGAGATGTGTAAAATTCCTCCATCCTCTATTCCTCCACCATCTTTACGGCATGACTCTCATTCTGGTACAATGTTCGTTGTAGCAAGCATAAGAATCACATCTGGAGAATACACAATGGTAATACTTCATGCAAAAAATGAGTGTTTCTGTTTCTCAGCCACATTTTTAAATAAATGAGCTAATACTACAGCAGTTGACCTGCTAAAAATGGCAAAACTTAAGGTAGAAATGCAGCGTGTTACTGGAGGAGGAGCACGTGAGCTGTGTAAAATTCACCGACCGTGTGTTGTTTTGCCGTCTGTACAGCATGAATCTCATCCTTCCAAAGTATACAAGAACACACACGCACACACGCACACACACACACACACACACACACACACACACACACACACACATACACACACGCACACACTCACACACAAGGCTGTTACTCAATGCAGTGGAGAGTCTGAAACCTCTACCAGACAGCCTTCAGACGGTTTACCTGAAGAAGCAGAATAGACAGAAGTCATGGTGGAAGCAAGCGAGTGTGGGCACTGCTCTCCACCTGTCGCAGCAGATCAGTGTTCAGTGAGACGCCTACTGCGTGTATCTCATCTACGTGGGAAGCATTGTTCCAATGTTTTCCTACATGAGTCTGATTTTACTTAGTTGAGGACCATTTACAGACAGGTCCAACACATCCAGAACATTTGAAAGCACACCGCTGTTGGCCATTCCGTTCTTCGACTGTGACAGTCAGGTATTTAGCTGTTGTTTCAGGGGAGGGAGTTGGCAGTCTTTTTGAGAATTACGTTTAACAGCTTGCAGGATGCTGTTCTTGAGTCTTTTGTCCATCTGTGATTGATTTCTGTAGACTGGAAACATTATATCACTGCCAGCAGGTGGATCTCTTTGTGTTCCATCAGCAACAGGCTCTGACAAGCCTGGAAAACCGGTATTGCTATCTACGGGAGGAGGAGAGAGAGGGAGAGAGGAGGGGAGGTAGGAGGGGAGATAGGACTAGTTTTTAGCTGTTTAGTCTGCAACATTACAACGAGGTGAACACACATGCAGCTGCTGCCGCTCTTCCCTGTTGAGATATTTTGGGGTTGATTTTTGGAGTAGCTGTGTTATTACAACGATTTTTCTGATTTCCCAGTGCATTAAGACCCTTTGTTTATGAGTTTTTACGACAATTTAGGTGTGTGATTAGCTCAGTGAAACATTTTCCATCAGTTGTGGTATTGTGTATTGGCCTTCCTGCACTTCAGTGGTCGTTTGCTGTCTTGTGCCTTTTTTACATGTATGTATGTGTGTGTGTGTGTGTGTGTGTGTGTGTGTGTGTGCGTAAAACTTTCTCAGCAGCAATTTCACTTGTAGATAACTAGAACAATGCTCTTTCTACACTTCAATGGTAGATTGCTGTCCTATCCCCTCCTACCATGTATCTGTGTTCAAGTTCTTCAGCAGCTATACACTTGATGATAGGTAGGAGGCAATTCTTCTGGCAGCGGCTGTAGGTCAGTTCTCCGCCAATTTCGAATGGTATTGTGGACTAGAACGCATGGTAAGGTCAACATATAAACACACACAGTTGGGAAGGGGAGCAAAACCTGTTTCAACGATGCTCAGTCGAACCCCATTCACCAAGGCGAGCACCTCCTCTTCATTCACTCTGGGGTGGTGGGATAGAATGAAGTTGTCTCTAGCAATGTGGACTGACCATTCATTGCAAAGAATACGAACAACTCCAGTTCAGGTAGTAGTCTCTATGAGTTGCAATGCATCCTCAGGCCACCCTGCTACATCAGTACTATTTGCTGAAAAGTATTCTCCCTACACTCACGCACTGTCATCTCCTTCCATTCCTAGTGTAGGAGGCTGTGGATACAGTCATCAGCTGTATGACTGCATGGAATACGCTTTGGAAACTCCTCTCTGTCCAACACCAACATCTCGTGAGTGGAACACATTTCCTACCAAAAATGAGGACAATACTTTCCACTCCAGCCTTTCTCCCACCGATTCAAAAATGGAGGCGGGGTGTGGTGGAAAGTGTAGGACGGTTTGAAGCATCCTCTGGTGGCGGTATTGTGGACCAGAGCAGTCAGTCTTCAGACTTATAGGCGAACATACACACAGATGCTCGGGAAAAGTGGTGGGAGCGGCAGAAAGCCGGGGCGGGAGGCGGTGGAGCGTGGACGCAGCTGTAGGACAGTTCAGCGGCAGCATAACATTCTCAAAAATAAATGAAGTAAATAAATAAAAACACTACGTTAGGTCCTTCCCATTCAGAAGTTCAGCAGAGACTGGGTATTTTTCCTGTCAGTTTTCAAGTGCTGGAGGAATGGGGAAGTGTGGGAGGGGAGAAGAGAGTGTTGGAGGGAAGTGGGAGAAAGTGGAGGAGTGCGGGTAGCGGTGTCATGTGACTTTGCGCACCTATCCCCCATTTCCTCCCCCCCCCCCCCCCCAACCCAGTGCCATCTTGAATAAATCTGGCTACAATGCAAGCTGGCATCAAACGAACATTGTCCCTCCACTGGCGATAAACTAGAATCCTTTCGTTATCTTGAGGGGGGGGGGGGGGGGTCAGCAATGTGAAGTTTTGAAAAAGGTTTTAAATTACGTTCAAATTTTTTCAAAGTCGCCAAGTGCTCTCATTCTCAAATCCTGGTAATTTGCATGCCGTGAGATAGGCTGCCGCAACACATACACTGAGGTGACAGAAGTCATGGAATACCTCCTAATACCGTGTCGGACCTTCTTTTGCCGAGCATAGTGCAGCAGCTCGACGCGGCACCGACTCGACAAATGGTATAATGGCTCTGAGCACAATGGGACTCAACTTCTGAGGTCATTAGTCCCTAGAACTTAGAACTAGTTAAACCTAACTAACCTAAGGACAGCACACACATCCATACCCGAGGCAGAATTCGAACCTGCGACCGTAGCGGTCTCGCGGTTCCAGTCTGTAGCGCCTAGAACCGCACGGCCACTTTTTTCTTTTTTAATTTCATTTTGTTCGCTTATGTTCGTCATATCTGCTCGGGGCGGATGTCGTAAGACACCCTTGTAAGTTCGTTGTTGATCGTTTAACTCAGTTTTTTTTGTTACAGAGGGCAGCTAACCCTCTGACCGAACACGCTGAGCTACCGTGCCGGCAGCCACTTCGGCCGGCCGACTCGACAAGTCATTGGAAGTCCCCTACAGAAATGTTCAGCCATGCGGTCTCCACAGCCGTCCGTAATTGCGGAAGTGTTGCCTGTGCAGGTTTTTGTGCACGAACTAACCTTTTGATTATGTCCAACAAATGTTAAATGGGATTCATGTAGGTGGTCTGTGCGGGCGAATCATTTGCTCGAATTTTCCAGAACGTTCTTCAAATCAGTCGCGAACAGCAGTGGAAGAGCGACATGGCGCATTTTCATGAACATTCCATCGCTGTTTGGGAACATGAAGTTCATGTATGGCTGAAAATGGATTCCAAGCAGCTAAACATAATCATTTTCAGACTATGATCGGTTGAAATTGACCAGAAGACCAAGTCCTTGCCATTAAACACAGCCCACACCATTATGGAGGTACTACCAGAGTACACAGTGCCTTGTTGACAACTTGCGGCTATGGCTTCGTGGGGTCTCCGCCACGCTCGAATCCCACCACAGCTCTTATGAACTGAAATCGAGATTCATCTGACCAGGTCACGGTTTTACAGTCAACTGTGGTCCAACCAATATGGTCACTATCCCGGGAGAGGCACTATCGTATTGTTGCAAAGGTACTCGCGTCGGTCGTCTGCTGCAATACTCCATTAACTACAGATTTCGCCGTACTGTCCTAAGGGATGCCTTCGTTGTCCCACATCAATTACTGTGCTTATTTCACGCAGTGTTGTTTCTCTGTTAACGCTGACAACTTTACACAAATGCCGCTGCTCTCGGTCGCTAAGTGAAGGCCGTTGGCCACTGCGTTTTTGCGTGATGAGAAGTAATGTAAAACTCTCTTCACACTACTGACGCAGTAGGTCTCGGAATATTGAATTCCAGAACTGTTTCCGAATGGAACTATCCCATTTGTCTAGCTCCAACTATCATTCTGCAATCGCCGGCCTGGGTGACCGAGCGATTCTAGGCGCTACAGTCTGGAACCGCGCGACCGCTACGGTCGTAGGTTCGAATCCTGCCTCGGGCATGGATGTGTGTGATGTCCTTAGGTTAGTTAGGTTTAATTAGTTCTAATTTCTAGCGGACAGATGACCTCAGAAATTAAGTCCCATAGTGCTCAGAGCCATTTTAACCATTCCGCATTCACAGTCTGCTAATTCCAGTCGTGCGGCCATATTCATATCGGGCACCTTTTCACATGAATCACCTGAATACGAATGACAGTTGTGGCAATGCACTGCCCTTTTAAATGATGTGTGCGCGATACTAACGCCATCTGTGTATGTGCATATCGCTATCCCATGACTTTCGCCACCTCACTGTATACACAGATTCTAATTGTAAAATAATATTATACCTCTTAATTAGTAGATTATGACAGCATTTTAATTTTTTAAGTTCTGGTAATAATTAAACGAAACCCCGAAAATCTAACTTTTGTTGCCTCTGGCACCCGTTAGACAGGCAACCTGCCACGGAAATTGGGTAACGGGAGACCGTTTTACTCGTTCATTCTATACAGAACTCGTACTTTGCTTGTGCTCTAGTTGTACAGTAAATTCAGACAGCGTCGCGTCGCTTCCTATCATTGTTTCTGAAGTGTTACAGATCTGCAACGTGCGGCAACTACACACAGCAAATAAAGTTTTGCATTACCTCGGATTCAAGAGTTCCGAAACCAGTACAGAAAATCTGAATAGAGATCAACATAAACATCATTTCTGCTATTTTCGATTCTCATGAAATCTACACATTGCATGTTGTACCACCATACAGCGAGGCCATCAGAGGTGGTGGTCCAGATTGCTGTACACAAAGGTACCTCTAATACCCAGTAGCACGCCCTCTTGCATTGATGCATGCCTGTATTCGTCGTGGCATACTACCCACAAGTTCATCAAGGCACTGTTGGTCCAGATTAACCCACTCCTCAACGGCGATTCAGCGTAGATGCCTGAGAGTGGTTGGTGAGTCACGTCGTCCATAAAAAGCCCTTTTCAATCTGTCCCAGGGATGTTCGATAGGGTTCATGTCTGGAGAACATGATAGTCGAGCGATGTCGTTATCCTGAAGGAAGTCATTCACAAATCGTGGACGATGGGGACGCGAACTGTCGTCCATGAAGACGAATGCCTCGCCGATATGCTGCCTATATGGTTGCACTATCGGTCGGAGGATGGCATTCACGCATCTTACACCCGTTACGGCTACTTCGATTATCTCCAGTGGCGTGCCACCCCAAAGCAGCAGAGAACCTCCACCTTGCTGCACTCGCTGGACAGTGTGTCTAAGGCATTCAGTTTGACCGGGATGCCTCCAAACACGTCTCCGACGATTGGTTGAAGGCATATGCGACACTCATCGGTGAAGAGAACGTGATGCCAATCCTGAGCGGTTCATTTGGCATGTTGTTCTGCCCATCTGTACAGTGCTACACGGTGTCGCGGTTGCAAAGATGGACCTCGCCATGGACGTCGGGAGTGAAGCTGCGCATCATGCAGCCTATTGCGCACGGTTTGAGTCGTATCACGACGTCCTGTCGCTACACGGAAAGCATTATTCAACATGGTGGCGTTGCTTTCAGGGTTCCTCCGAGTCACAATCAATAGGTAGCAGTGATCCACTGCAATAGTAACGCTTGTACTGTCTAAGCGAGGTATGTCATCGACAGTTCCTGTCTCTGTGTAAATCCTCCATGTCCGAACAACGACGCTTTGGTTCACTCCGAAACGCCTGAACTCTTCCCTTGTTGAGAGCCCTTCCTGGCAGAAAGTAATAAAGCGGACTCGATTGAACCGCGGTATCGACCGTCTAGGCATGGTTGAACTACAGACAGCACGAGCCGTGTACCTCCTTCCTGGTGGAATGACTGGAAGTGGTCGGCTGTCGGACCTCCTCCGTGTAATAGGCGCTGCTCATGCATGGTTGTTTACGTCTTTGGGCGGGTTTAGTGACATCTCTGAACAGTCAAAGGGACTACGTGATACGATATCCACAGTCAACGTCTATCTGCAGGAGTTCTGGGAACCGGGGTGATGCAAAACTTTTTTTTGATGTGTGTATAAGCAAATGCTTTTCGCTACACAGATACAAGAATGTATTGAATGCGATAAAAATTTGTTGAGATCGTCCATATAGGGTTAACATACCACTTATCTGGTGATGTAGCTTCGACAGCTAGTCTTCAGCACCGTTCAATAACACATTTTCATTTTCCAAAACGGATCGTTTCCAAGCAATCTACGCTACTTGTGATCCCATTGCTGCTGGTTTCTGACAATACCTTCACTACATTTTCTACGTACAAATTAAGTATTAGTGGAGGCAAACCATTTCCAAGCCTTACTCCATTTTACGTCTTTGCCTGTGGACCATCTTCATCTATGATAACAATCTGATTCTTGAAAGCTGCCGGATTATCCTTCTACTCCTATAGTCTGTTCCCGTATTTTCCAACGATTTTTTGACGAATTTACTCCAATGAATGTTACCGAACGTTTTCTCTGTATCCATGAAAGCCATCAAGAATGGTGTATGGGGTCTCAAATACTTCTCTTTAAACATTTGTAAAGTATACTACACATCATTGGAAACTCGGAATGGCCAGCTTCCATACATTGTTTTATTATACCACGTATTTCCATTTTTAAAATAACCGGTGTTTCGGCAGTATTGCAGCGGCCATCTTCAGAGCGCAGGAGTTTATATTATGACTCACGCTATTAGCAGCTTCGGTGAAACCACGTGAGGGAAAATTACATTGATATGCAATGAGGCGGTACACTATTGGCACAGTGCTGATTGGAAAATTCGGACAAATGAATTAATAACTCACGAATACAGTGATGGAAAAAAAAATGTGGAAACACGCAAAACACAACACATTACCACGAGTAATATTATCATGACGTTTGGTTTGTGGGGCTCTCAACTGCGCGGTCATCAGCGCCTGTATAAAGTGCCAGTTTTTACGTACTCCAATTTTTACACAATCCTATGTAGCCACTGTCACGAATGATGATGATGATGATGATGATGAAATGATGAGGAGACCACAAACACTCAGCCCGCGGGCAGACAAAATCGCCAACCCGGCTGCTAATCGAACCCGCGATCCCAGATCCAGAGGTAGCAACGTTAGCCACTAGACCACGAGCTGAGGACGCACGCCTGATACGATGAATATTATGTACGAAAACCGTTGGCATTCGAAACTGCTTCCAGCCGTCTCAGAATGGGTGGATGCAGATCCTACGTGTCTTTCAAGGGATCGAAAACAATTTTCTGCAAAATAGTGGCAAGATCAAGTAACGATGATGGGGTTGAATAGCGTCACGCACCTTTCTCTCCAAATTAAACCACAAAGGCTTAATAATATTGAGAACTGATGACTGTGGTGTCCAGGGGCGACGAGACAATTCATCCTCGTTCTCACAAAATCAGCCTTGGACTATGCAAGCTATATGAACAGGGCTCCTGCAGTCTTGGAATACAACTTCACCACTGGGGAACAAACATTGTACCTTGGGATGGAGTGATCAGTTGAAATGATCACATAAACCTTGGCAGTAATGCAACCTTGCACAGTTGCAATGGAGTCCATGGAATACCACGAGCCGGCCGATGTGGCCGAGCGGCTCTAGGTGCTTCAGTCTGGAACCGCGCGAGAGCTACGGTCGCAGGTTCGAATCCTGCCTCGGGCATGGAAGTGTATGATGTCCTTAGGATAGTTAGGTTTTAGTAGTTCTAAGTTCTATGGGACTGATAACCTCGGATGTTAAGTCCCATAGTGCTCACAGACATTTTTGAATACCACGATACGACTGCACAAGTTATCACCGAACCGACTCCCCAATCCCATCCTCCGAATGTGGCACTCTTGGGGCGTAAAATAAGCCAGAAGTTGGAAACGGTGTAAAACATGACTCATCCAACCAAATTACGTTCTTCCGTTGCTCTATAGCTCAGGGTATATGGCTCCGGCACCACGTTTCCGTTTTATGGGTATCACTGGTGAGTGGTTTTGTAATTGCAGCTCGCCCTTCAATTCCCTGCTTCTGGAGCGCCATTTGTGTTGTTTTGTTGTTTAGACGGTTCGCTAGTGCAACATTCAGTTCTGCAGTGCGTCCGCAGCTCGTGGTCTAGTGCCTGGCTTTGCTGCCTCTGAACCACGGCTTTTGGGTTCGATTCACGACCGGGTTGGAGATATTCTCTACCCGGGACTGGGTGTTTGTGTTGTTCTCATGATTTCATCATCGTTCATGACGTGGCGAGGTTGGACTGTGTAAATATTGGGAATTTGTATGGGCGCTGATAACCGCACAGTTTAGCGCCCAACAAACCAAACATCATCATTATCAATTCTGCGGTGTCTTTTGCAGCTGTCGTCCTTTCGTTTTTGGTCACAACCGTGTTCAATGACCGTCCAGCTCTATCACTCAACACACACTTTAGTTCGCGTTGTTACTTAGCGGATGATATTTTCCCCTTTTCCCTGTCTTCTGTATCATTGATACGGTGTCTCTTAAAACACAAACACTTCAACTACATTGCTGCGGAAGCACCAACCATACGAACACTAACAATTTTCCTACGTTGAAATTCACGTAGCTCCCACTTAATGCACTCACAACTGAACAGAACAGTGTTCAGACCACGACCGACTCTTGCAACATGTGGAAGATATTGCAAAGATGCAACACGTGACCAAATGCAAAAGAGCAACGGGCAGGCTTGGCTGGCATCTGCATTAATGTTCAAATTGGTACTACACTACCGGCCATTAAAGTTGCTACACCAAGAAGAAATGCAAATGATAAACTGGTATTCATTGGACAAATATATTATACTATAACTGACATGTGATTACATTTTCACGCAATTTGGGTGCATAGATCCTGAGAAATCAGTACGCAGAACAACCACCTCTGGCCGTAATAACGGCCTTGATACGCCTGGGCATTGAGTCAAACAGAGATTGGATGGCGTGTACAGGTACAGCTGCCCATGCAGCTTCAACATGAGACCACAGTTCATCAAGAGTAGTGACTGGCGTATTGCTCGGCCACCATTGACCAGAAGTTTTCAGTTGGTGAGAGGTCTGGAGAATGTGCTGGCCAGGGCAGCAATCGAACATTTTCTGAATCCAGAAAGGCCCCTACAGGACCTGCAGCATGCGGTTGTGCATTATCCTGCTGAAATGTAGGGTTTCGCAGGGATCGAATGAAGGGTAGAGCCACGGGTCGTAACACATCTGAAATGTAATGTCCACTGTTCAAAGTGCCGTCAATGCGAACAAGAGGTGACCGAGACGTGTAACCAACGGCATCCTGTACCATCACGCCGGGAAATACGCCAGTATGGCGATGACGAATACACGCTTCCAATGTGCATTCACCGCGATGTCGCCAAACACGGATGCGACCATCATGATGCTGTAAACAGAACCTGGAATCATCCCAAAAAATGACGTTTTGCCATTCCTGAACCCAGGTTTGTATTTGAGTACACCATCGCAGGCGCTCCTGTCTGTGATGCAGCATCAAGGGTAACCGCAGCCATGGTCTCCGAGCTGATAGTCCATGCTACTCCAAACGTCGTCGAACTGTTCGTGCAGATGGTTGTTGTCTTGCAAACGTCCCCATCTGTTGACTCATGGTTCGAGACGTGGCTGCACGATCCGTTACAACCATGCGGATAAGATGTCTGTCATCTCGACTGCTAGTGATACGAGGCTGTTGGCATCCAGCACGGCGTTCCGTATTACCCTCCTGAACCCACCGATTCCATATTGTGCTAACAGTCATTGGATCTCGAGCAACGCTAGCAGCAATGTCACGATACGATAAACCGCCGTCGCCATAGGCTACAATCCGACCTTTATCAAAGCCGGAAACGTGATGGTACGCATTTCTCCTCCTTACAAAATGCATCACAACAACGTTTCACGACGCAACACCGGTCAACTGCTGTTTGTGTATGAGAAGTCGGTTGGAAATTTTCCTCGTTTCAGGTCGTTGTAGGTGTCGCCACCGGCGCCAACCTTGTGTGAATGCTCTGAAAATCTAATCATTTGCATATGACAGCAGCTTCTTCCTGTCGGTTAATTTTCGCGTCTGTAGTACGTCATCTTCGTGGTGTAGCAATTTTAATGACCAGTAGTGTATGTTTCCATATTTTTCTTCAACCCCTGCAGAACTGTGGCAGATTATACGATTGAATAACGCTTTACTGGGAAAATTCTCAGTTACGGCGAGGAATTCGTTTATGGAATGAATGGAGGGTGCCACATGGAAACATTTCAACTGGCATTTGAATACTTGGGGATTATGACTCAGTTACTTTCACTTCTGCTGGAAGCCTATTTAAAAATTAAAGCCGCTGAGTAGTGCAGATCTTTCAGTACAACGCTTCATTATGTATTGTCCACGTGTATATCATTTTACGGTGTAGTCTTCAGCGAGTAAATGTTGCAGTTTCTTCTTAATGATTAACTTCAACAACCAAACTCCTTGTTCAGTACCCCTTTAACGACCGGAGGTAGGACGTTTATATTCACGGGACATGTGCATTAGTATGTACTGCAGAAATGATTGGCATTTGAACCACGTCGGACCTCGGGTTCAACATCAAAATCGCGCCGCATCACCATCTACTGGTAAATATGCCTACGGCTCGGTTGTCACTATAAACCGAAGGTAATAGATCAGTGTGACGTGAGCAGAGGTGCAGTTTGTGTCGTAGACATATGCGCGAACCGTACTATCGGATCATTGAGTTTGAGAGAGGGCACGTTGATAGCATGAGAGAATGTGATGAATCTACCCTGGAAATTTCTGTTAGTGTGTGACGAAGTGTTTCGTTAGTGCAACGGATGTGTACAGACTAGTTCACGGAAGGCCATAGAACAGGACGAGATGGGTCAGGTCGCACCACTCAGACCACCACCCGAGAAGATCGACACCTCATCCGAATGGCTTTTCAGGACAGGTCTGCGTCCTCCTTGGCTCTTACGCAATAGAGCAACACTATCAGAGGTGTCAGTCCGCCGCCGTTTATTAAGGCACTAGTTACATGCGAGTCGCCCACTTCACCGTCTACATTTGACAAATGTGTAGAAAAATGCAAGATGGCAATGGTGTGTGGAACGACGTCAGTGGGAACATGTGTGGCACCAGATAGTGTCTTCAGACGAATCAGGTTCTGTTTGTTTGAAAATGATGGCCGCAGACAAAGGGAGGGACATCAAAGTGACTGCATTCGCACGAGACATACAACGCCAACTCAAGGCCTTATGGTGTGAGGTGCTCAAAATGGTTCAAATGGCTCTGAGCACTATGGGACTTAACATCTGTGGTCGTCAATACCCTAGAACTTAGAACTACTTAAACCTAACTAACCTAAGGACAGCACATACACCCATGCCCGAGGCAGGATTCGAACCTGCGACAATAGAGGTCACACGGTTCCAGACTCAAGCGCCGAGAACCGCACGGCCACACCGGCCGGCTAGCGTGAGGTGCCACTGTGTGCAATCACAGCTCACAGCTGGTGCGTTTCCAATGCACTGCAACCCATAGCCATACACTTTCTGCACAACATCCCGCCGGCCGGAGTGCCCGTGCGGTTCTAGGCGCTACAGTCTGGAACCGAGCAACTGCTACGGTCGCAGGTTCGAATCCTGCCTCGGGCATGGATGTGTCTGATGTCCTTAGGTTAGTTAGGTTTAATAAGTTGTAAGTTCTAGCCGACTGATGACCTCAGAAGTTAAGTCGCATAGTGCTCAGAGCCACAACACCCCACACGCCATTTTTCAGCAAGACAATGCACCACCACTGGTTTCTGCACGAACTCTTGCCTTCTTGGTGCCACAGGACGTCAACTTTTGCCCTTGACCTTCAGATCACCAGACTTGTGGCCAATCGAAAATGTGCGGGATATAGTGAAACGACGGCTGCAGCACTATGGCCCAAAGGCAACCGCCACAATGCAGCATGGATGACTATACCACAGGACACAATCGTGCCATATACGCATTTATGGCATCACGCATGGAACAGATTATCAGGCCCTATGGCGGACCCTGTGCATACTAGAGAACAGGACACATGCTGAACTGTGGTGACCGAAGTGCTGATCATTTTTCCAAAGCATACTAATGTACATTTCCTGTGAATATGTACGCCCTATCTCTAATCGTTCAGGACGTTCTGTTTTTTTTCTGATAATGATGATGATGACGTTTGGTTTGTGGGGCGCTCAACTTAGCGATTATCAACGCCCGTACAAATTCCCATTGCTCAGTCCAGTCTCGCCACTTTCATGAATGACGATGAAATAATGAGGACAACACAAACATCCATTCATCTCGAGGCAGGCGAAAATCCCTGACCCCGCCGGGAATCGAACCCGGGACCCCATGCTCGGGAAGACAGAACGCGACCGCGAGACCACGAGCTGTGTACTGCTTTTCCTGAACATGAGTGTATGTACAGGGATGGTAGGTAGAGTTCATAGACAACTGAGCAATGCTCCAGGCAAACTGACACCGCAGATTGGTCTGACTGCCAGTCAGGGGCTGAGAACACTCTTGGTGAGTGTGCAGAGGTGCACCAAAATATAACTTTGTACTGGATAAAATAATGAGAGTAAGCAAAATAAACAGGCCTTCATGAGCAAAGCAAACGGAAACGTGATTACTTCCGTTATAACGACATTGGTTAGAAGTTACGGAGGGCAGTTCTCGGTTATGGGCATTTTCCCGTCTTCAGTTTAACCTCATTGTTAAAACCGGTTTCTGAAATAGCCAACTTTCTGTTTCTTACTGCTGTTACTTCTAGTAATGAATTTAGACTTCCAAAGTGGATTTAAAAAGTCTATTGAAGGTAAAAGTATGAAGCGGCAAGACTCTGTTACCATACATTTGAGGTTCTTTTTGAGTCATATTTATATTAGATGACTGGTTAGATTGCACAGCCGGATTACTAATCACTTCATTCGTTGATACTGGCTAGCACCACATTCTGACAATTCCTGTGGTACTGAATGTCTGGGAGTTAACTACAGCTGGCCACTGACAGAAAGGGCTGAGTCGGTCACACGTTCCTCAGAAGACACAGTAGGCTCCAGAGGGACTGAGAAAAGAAGTTTCGTGATCTACAGGGGCGGAAATTTACTGTTCTGAGAGAAGGCAGAGCATGGAGATGGCTGTTTACAATGCTGGAGGCAGCAGTGCGGACTGAGCGGGCATGTAGTTGCTCTCTGGTGGGACGCAAAAACTTCAAAATTGACTTACATGGAGAAAGAGTGTAAGGGCGCAACAAGGCGAAAAGGCGTCCTTTTAGTGCAAAGAGCTACAAACGATGGCCGTGAGCTGATCTCCGAGGATTCTTCTCATGGAAATCTTCAAAAACTCATGGAAATCTCCAAAAACTGGAAAGACGGTTTTGGTTGGCGCAGTCCTAATGATGTAGGATGGGAAATGGAAACTTTCAGAAAATCTTCTGAAAGACCAATGAGCTTCAGGTGATTGGCTGGCACATTTGTGGTAACTTTTTTGTTAACGGCCACTGGTATTGAGCACCTGAGCACAAAAGTAGTGGCTGTGTGTCCAGGACGGAGCGGGGTACGTCGTGGAGAGAACACTTCGCTCTGTGGATCGATAGAGGGCTCTTCACTGTATGGATCAGCTGAAGACATTTCTCGCCGGTGATTGACCTAGGGGCTATGTTGGCGACAGCCACAGTGGAGAATCTGGCAGTTAAATTTTGCGAAGTATTGCTTTCGGCACTTGTTCTGTCTTGTACTGAGGTAATTTCGGCTCTAGGAGTTTGCAGACGGCATATTACGTCCTGTGTGCAGGCAGAGAACTGCAGGTGCGCCACGTACATCATCCGCACAGCGGCCAACGCCCCAACGAGCAGATCATTAGTGCAGTACAACTGCTGTCCGTATTTCTATAGATGGTATTCACACTTCAGTCATGCGGATTGGGAAACACTCACAGTGAATGTGTTGAGATCTATTTGCTTGTCGACCACTCTTTTTCTGAAAGCACCAGTCAGACTGTAGGTCTTCCGTTTCTCACCACTAATCAGTATCAGCCAATTTGTGTCCATCTAATAATGTGGAGTCCGCCCTCGTGGTCTCGCGGTAGCGTTCTCCCTTCCCGCGCACGGGGTCCCGGGTTCGATTCCCGGCGGGGTCAGGGATTTTTCCTGCCTCGAGATGACTGGGTGTTGTTGTGTCGTCTTCATCATCATCATCATTCATCCCCATTATGGTCGGAGGAAGGCAACGGCAAACCACTTCCATTAGGACCTTGCCTAGTAAGGGGGTGCGGGTCTCCCGCATCGTTCCCCTACGCTCTGTAAAGAAGCATGGGACTTCATTTCCATTTTCCAATAATGTGGAGGGTGGGAGTAGGGCAGTCTCAAGAAAGTCAAACGTTTGTTCTGCTAATCTCGAAATTACATGCAGGGTAGAATCTGACTGTGTATTTCACATTTACATAATTTTTTGCACTCTACATATTTTTGAAATAATTAATTTACGGTATCCACGTTGTGAGTTATGCTAGTAGCATCCAGATAGGAATGGTCGGTTTGATGTGCTAAACTGAAGTAAAACCACAATACAATACTTCGTTTTATGGAAATCCCTAGCTGTAGATTGCAAATGACAAGGCACCGAGTGAGATGGCGCTGTGGTCAGCTGACTGTTCTTGCATTCGGGAGGACTATAGTTCAAATCCGCGTCCGGCCATCCTGATCTAGGTTGTTCGTGATTTCCTTAAATCACTTCAGGCAAATGCCGGGATGGTTCCTTTGAAAGGGCACTGCCAACTTCCTTCCCCATCCTTCCCTAATCAGATGCGACCAATGACCCCTCCCAAATCAACCAACCAAACACTGACAGGGCCATCTTAATCATTTTTAGGCGTGAGAATTCCAGTGCGGAGACAACATTAGGCAACCACACATACAGTCGCTGTGTGTTACAAACACCAAGGGAATTTACAAAGGAGTAGGAGATCTCGATGGAGATGGGGTTTTGGCTGTGGCAGAAATAGGTGTCATTGTCTCCAGCAAAGATGTCGAAGGTGATGGAGACCGAAACGCCGGCAGCAAGAGCGGAAGATCAGAAGTTGATGACTTTCACCTAGTCGCAACTACAAAATTAAGGGTTCAGTTACTATCCCAAGTTTATAGCAAAGCAATAAAATTATAAGTACATGAATCAAATTTAGTTTCAATCCCTACGAACACTGTGGATGTTTCTGCATAAACGAGGGTTGGAATTTCAAAAGTGGCAACTATTTATTTACAGCTCGTACAAAATAAATACGTGATTCAGAGTCTTACTGGCCTTTAAAGTAGTCACCAGAAATGGGAATAAGCCATTGCCAGCGTTGTGGAAGTCGTAGGATACTCTTAGCAGTGCCAGTTGTGTTGACAGTTCGAGCGGCGCGGTCTATTGCCCATTTTTGGAACACAACCTACGACCAGCTTAGAAGTAATGACACTATATTCAGGACCTGACCATCATTTTGCAGGGCAATGCTCAAGCACGTACAGTGCAAGCTGTTACTGATTTGTTTGACTGATGGGGCTGCAGTGCTATAGCACCTACTGCACTCCGCTTACTTAAGTCCTTGTAAGTTCAACTCAATTTTTATACTGAACTAAACACTTAACGGCATTCGCTTCAAAACTGCTACAAATTCGTCAGGCAATAAACAGCGCCGCTCGAACAGTCAACTGGCACTGCTAAGAGTATCCTACGACTTCCACATCGCTGGCAACGGGTTATTCCCATTGCTGGTGACTACTTTGAGGGCCAGTAAAACTTTGCAACACGTATCTATTTTGTACGGGCTGTAAATAAACAGTTGCCACTATTGAAGTCCCACCCCTCGTATTATGTCGCATATTTGTTGTGCCTCCTGTTTTTCATTTTTCAAAGAAAATGCATTGTGCTTCTTTGCTACCGCATTCTTTAAAATATTTAAAAACTGGGGGTGGAGCCATTCTGCAATACAACCGACGTCCGAGGATGACAGCGAGAACCAACCGTATAGACCAGCTTTTCGGCCAGTCCTGGACACTGCACGTACTTGGGTACCGTCAGAGAGACCATGCCACAGAGGAACAGGTACGTTATTGTTTCAGCCATCCCATACGGATTGTTATAGCCCGTATTTGTTGTTACTTTCGAACTGCCGCAATTATTATTATTATAGCACTGATCGTTTTTCTCATTTTCTATAATAACCCAATATTTCAAATCAATGGAAATTTTACGAAAAACTATTACTCGTTTTTTTTTTTTAAATGTTTTATTTAAATACTGAAGGTTTTAGCACTGCAGCAATGAAAAACTGAAATTCTGTTTTTTATTTCGCTATTACTAAAAAAAAAAAGGGAAGGGCGCGAGTAGCACTCACGCTCTGGTAATTCCGTACAATGTTAATTATGTATGTAGACAGTTCGTCAATAGGGTTTGGTAGTGAGTTTGCGAGTATCGGAATACCTGATATAGATGGCCGTATATTTTGATTTCATTGACTCAGAAGGAATGTTTTACACCACCAGGGGACCGCAGACTTCAATGTTTGACATAAATTTAAGTTTAGCGTCTCTACCTGTTCGTGAGAAAAGGGCTCAGACAGGTGGACAACAAAGTGATCCTGTAAGAACTCCGTTTCTGCAGCTTGAGATATGGAATCCTAAATGTGAAAAAACTGTTACAATCGATACCAAAAAAAAAAACACCAAAAAATACCGGTTATTCAGTCTAAATTATCGGTATCGTGTATAGTTGGTCTGTTTTACACATCCCTATTACGAGCCCTATTGAAGTGTCGCCGCTGAGTTCACAACATCTCCTGACCTTCGCTTCTTCCCTTTCATCGGAAAGACACCGCTGTTTCTCCACACAAACTTTCCCTGTGTCACGCAGTACTTCCCGGTTCCTCAATTGCTCCGTTATAATCACTCACGTCCCGTGGCACCACTGTCTCCCGTCACGGTTTCCTGCACACGCTAATCGCACGTAATTATTTCGCAACGACATTGTTTGTGCAGCGAAAATCGTACTGTGCGGATGTAGGTTATTGTAGTTTGTCGTATACTTCCATGCCAGGAGACGGAAAAAATTCTAATCTTCTGTTCTGCTGATTATATTCTGTACACCCGAGCAGATATAATTGCTAATGAAAAGCCTGGATACGTTGTCTTAGTTTTGCGGGCAGTCTTGTGATTTTTATATTTTTACGATAAAATCACAGCAACATTTTACTACGCAGTAACCTGTTTCCACTAGTCAGTGGTCATCTTCAGACTAAAGGTTCGTTCTGCAACCGGTTACCACTGCGTTGTGTGAAGTACTAACGAGATCCATTTTGAGTATGTTTAGTATGAAGAAGACCACTGCTTGGTCCAAGTAGTTTACTGCGACGTGAAATACTAAATTTATTACAAGAACATATTCTTAGTGCATGGGCAAGGAAAATGGGAGTGGCTCCTCAAATTTAAAAAAAGAAAGACCTTAATTCATAAATGAAAAATTCTGGCCCTAGGACACCCATTATATCAAAGTTTCTTTGTATTTTAAAATGTCTTTGTTAAATATAGTCAATGAATTAAGTGAAACAGGAAACAAGGAAAGGAAAATACTCAGAAAAATAGAACAGGAAATGTTATGAAGCAATAAAAATGTTTATGAAAGAACAGAACGAATATTAGACAGCTAGAAGTCAGCCTCAGTGAAGATAACTATAGGTTCCAGAGCAATGAAGGAAAACGCTGGATACACCAAACCTATGACTGGAAAAACTCTTTAATATTCCGAAAGTAGGCGGGATAAAATACAGTCTGGTACACGCTCCTTCAAATTGTGAATGTAAGAGGGATAAAATACAGGAAACAAAACATCATTTAAGACGTGTGCAGAGGCCAGTCTGCAGCTGTAAGAGTCGGAGAACTTGTAACGGAAGCAGAAATTGAGACAGGTGTGAGAGACTAGCCTAAACCCAATGTTATTCAATGTGCGCATTGAGAAAGTAGTAACGGAAACCAAAGAGATATCTGGAAAGGCACTTAACGTTCATGGAGAAGAAATAAAAACTGACGTTTGCTGTCGACATGACTCTCTCAGAGATGGTAAATGAGTTGGAAGAAGAGTTGGATATTGTTTTGAAAAGACGAACATGAACGAAAGTAAAAGAAAGCTGACGGCATCATGATGGCCATAGTAGAGAGTATGCGAAATGTATACTGACAATACCAGGAAAAGCTTTCCAAAATGAAAAAAAATATGATAATCTCTTTTCTCTATATATTAAAAAATGGAGGTACTGAAGGTACTTGATTGATTTCAGCCAAACTTGGTAAACATATTGTGCAATCCTAAAACATCGACTGCACACCGACAGCACCACGAAACGGCATCAAGAAACCATGAACTCGCGAGCCAGTGGAAACAGCGGGCAGTGCCAAACCTCCGGGAAGACAGAGCTCAGCGCCCCCTGTCAACGCTGGTCGTCCCAGGTCGGTTGCAGTTAGTTAGTTAGTTAGTTGCGTGTTCCATTGATCAGTCGCACGGTACAGTAGCGGTTATGATGTGGAACGTGTGAAGTGCACAAGCAATGCACATATACAGAGTTAAAGATTAATATTTCTGTTATTTACCCCATTCCCTTAAATTGCACAAAATGCATTTACTATATTTATAGACTTATTTATTCCTATTCCAGAATTCATCTATGGTATAGAAGGAGTTGTCAAGGAGATATGATTTCGATTTATTTTTGAAGCTATTACTGCTGTTTGTCAGACATTTTATTTCATCTAGTAACTTGTAGAAAATTTTTATAGCAGCATATTTTACCCCTTTCTATGCCAAAGATAAATTGAGCAAAAGATAGTGTAAGTCTTTCTTTTTTCTCGTATTATAGTCATGAATGTCACTGTTGTTTTTAAACTGGTCCATGTTGTTGAGAAGAAATTTCATTAGTGAGTAAATGTACAGTGAGGCTGTTGTAAGTATTCCCAATCTTTTAAAAAGATGCCTACAAGATGTGCGACTATGAACCCCACACGTTTTTCTAACCACTTCCTTTTGAGCAGTGAATACTTTTTGTCTAAATGTTGAGTTACCCAAAATATTATTCCGTATGACATCAGAGAGTGAATGTATGCAAAGTATGTTAGCTTACTAATTTCTATATCCTCAAAATTGGCTATTATTCTGATTGCAAAAGTTGCTGAACCTAGTCGCTTTAGAAGATCTAAAATATGAATTTTCCAATTAAGATTCTCATCTATATGTACACCCAGAAATTAGTATGCTCTACACTGTCTACTGACTTCTGTTGATGTGTTGTATTTACTGAAGGAACTGTACTTTTTGCAGCAGAAAAATGGATGTATTGTGTTTTTTCTAAGTTTAGAGCAAGCCCATTTGTAGAAAACCAATTAATAACTTTTCCAGAGACCTTATTTGTATCATTATCAATTGGAGTTCCTTTTACTGGGTTGATAATGATGCTTGTATCATCAGCAAACAGTTTCAGTTCAGCTTTCTGTTTCAGATAGGAAGGGAGGTCGTTCACATACACCAAGAGCAGAGGGGGACCCATGCTTGAACCCTGTGGAACACCTAATGTAATTTCACCCTGGTTAGATGAAGTGGCAAACGTATTTAAATCACTTGACTCATATAAGGAAACTTTTTGCTTCGTGTTCTGTAGGTATGACTTAAACCACTCATATGCTATTTCATTTATATCATAGAATTGTAATTTCTGTAACATAATGTCATGGTTCACACAGTCAAATGTTTTGGACAAGTCACACAAAATTTCTGTTGGTGACATTTCACTATTTAAAGATTCTATTATGTGGACAGTGAAACTGTATATTGCAGTCTCAGTAGAACAGCAATTTTGAAATCCAAACTGTGATTTACTAATATCCCATTACTGTTGAGATGAGTAACCACTCTTAAATACGTTACTTTCTCGAAGATTTTTGAAAATACTGTAAGCAAGGATACTGGCCGATAATTATTGACATCTTGTGGTGTCCCCCTTTTTACGGAGAGGCCTGACAGTGGCATATTTTAACCTGTCTGGGAAAATACCTTGAGTTAGTGACGCATTACGTATGTGATACAGAACATCAGCTGTAATTGCTCCACATTGTTTTCATATCTTATTAGAAATGTCATCTACTCCAACAGAACATTTATTTTTCAAATATTTAATAATTTTACTTATTTCAAAAGAGGTTGTTAGGTGAAAGTTAATCTGACTAAATTTTTTTCAAAACAGGGTCTTCCATGTACTGCGTGGCTTTTTCTTTTGAACTGTTCTCACCAATTTTTTCTCCTACACCTAAGAAATGGTTGTTAAATACGTTAGATACTTGTGTTAGCTTCGGGAGCATCAGTACTGAACAATAGGAAGCTTACTTTCTGCACGTACTAATAGTCCGTAAAAGGAACGGCACGTAGCAGGCACAGAGGCACAACAAGTTAACTGTGAGTGTCTTCTTTGTAGAAATAGAGGGTCCTTATGATTTGAAAGTGTACAGACGATTTTGGATTCCTGCCACCGGCCATCGCAGTTTCCCTCCTCCTTGTCTGTGTCGGTGCTGACTCCCACGGTAGTCGACTCAACACAAATCACTTGCTGTCTGGTAAGAAGCACTCTGCTAAGAACCATTTAGTCTGAAAGTGGGCGAGGCTTGAAAAAGTATCGTTACGCACCGGTGAAAATAGCCACAGTACAGTTATCCAGGATTTGGAATGAGTTTACTTAGCCACATGCTATAAACGTTGTACATAACTTCATACCTTCGTCAAACTTTTTATTGCTACCATCTCCTCACCACAAAAAGATGAAAGGAAGAAAGTTTATCGCTTACTATATTTTTGCTGAGCATGCAGTAAAACTGCCACTTCAGGCAAGACGTTTTAATTTATTACTCTTTTACTTCAAATTCCATTCGGAAGATATTTCGCAGATACTGTCCATATATATTGCTAAATGTAGCTGTAAAATTATAACACCGAACGACCCATTTTTCAGGAGATACGTACCTGTAAAATTATATCATTGAACGACCAATTTTTCAGGAGATACGACGTCATAAGTACTGAGATACATAAAATATTTCACACATTAATGCATTTGTGAAATAATCAGAAGATTGAAGCTGTTTCATAAAGGGAGATCCCATTCTTTAAACAAGTGGCGGTTTGCTGGTTCCTTAGTGTCAGCAAAGAAGCGCTGTGAGGCTAAGAAACTGTTACATCAATTAGAGGCGGGATTAAAAAGCAGGTGGTGTTGAAGCATAACTCAGGAACGCCTGCAGAAACTTCAATAAAATTTGTTATGTATGTAATTTATTATTGGTGTAAAAATTTTGTGCGACTCGGATTACCCACTTCCACTAGGAAATGGGGTGTATGAAAAGGTGTGACGTAAAAATGTTTGAAAACGACCTGTTGTTTTTCATTTCCCTTTATTTAGTTGACACGAAAAACTTTTAACAGTATGAAACACAATTTATCTCTTATTTACGCTGTTCATTGTGTTAACCAGATGTCGGTAATGAGCACTGCAGACAGGCAATGATTTCGTCAATGTGTTTTGCCACATGGATGCTTTTTTTTTTTTTTTGGTCATCAGTCTACTGATGACTGGTTTGATGCGGCCCACCACGAATTCCTTTTCTGTGCTAACCTCTTCATCTCAAAGTAGCACTTGTTGCAACCTACGTCCTCAATTATTTGCTTGACGTATTCTAATCTCTGTCTTCCTCTACAGATTTGCCCTCTACAGCTCCCTCTAGTACCATGGAAGTCATTCCCTCATGTCTTAGCAGATGTCCTATCATCCTGTCCCTTCTCCTTATCAGTGTTTTCCACATATTCCTTTCCTCTCAGATTCTGCGTAGAACCTCCTCATTCCTTATCTTATCAGTCCACCTAAATTTCATCATTCGTCTATAGCACCACATCTCAAATGCTTCGATTGTCTTCTGTTCCGGTTTTCCCACAGTCCATGTTTCACTACCATACAATGCTGTACTACAGACGTACATCCCCAGAAATTTCTTCCTCAAATTAAGGCCGGTATTTGATATTAGTAGACTTCTCTTGGCCAGAAATGCCTTTTTTGCCATAGAGAGTCTGCTTTTGATGTCCTCCTTGCTCCGTCCGTCATTGGTTATTTTACTGCCTAGGTAGCAGAATTCCTTAACTTCATTGACTTCGTGACCATCAATCATGATGTTAAGTTTCTCGCTGCCTACCACAGATAAATTTAACATTCTCTCTGTAATTGTAGGGTGTAAAACAGCAGAGAATCAGACGTATACATAGTGATACAGCTGTCGCTACTACTGGGTTTTACACAGCCCGCAACGTCTTCAAATACCTCAACTAAGATTATCGTACTCTCTCTGTTGCTATACGCAAAATACTAGTCATCCAAGAAACATGAACGGGACCCATTTGTAGGTATTCAAGAAAAACGCATTTTAAGATCACTGACGTACGCTCTTCCTGAATGATTCAAAAACTAAGGCCTCTAGCTAGAGCACATCCCAGTACTACATTAAATTTCCTACAGAAAGGCCATGTTAATTTTTTCCCGTGGGTGTAATAGTTTGTACATAGTGAACGAGAGAATATGAAAATCTTGCATATTGTATTTGAAACCACTGTGGATTGCATTAAACACAGGGATAGGAGCAGGTGAATCAGCTAATACATATGCAATATATGTTACCTATGCATTGTTCAACATCTTCTCCTAAGCCAATAGATCTATTTAAAGCTAACTTTTTTACCCATATTGTCTGCTGTCTGAAGAGAAATGCTGTGGGGGTAAATACGACCAATCTCCCATGAAGGTGAGTGTGTGGCTGAGACAGGGGCGATAGACAGAGGAAGAGGGGGGGGGGGGGGAAGAGGAGGCGGACAGGAAGTTTGGGAGTGAAGAGATGGACAGACAGTAAGAGGGGAAAGAAGATGGGCAGAGAGATGGGGTGGAGCAGACAGATAAGTAGAAGGGAGGAACAGACAGACCAGGGAGAGCGGAAGGGGGAGATGGACCAGAGAGAATGGAAGGAGATGAGCGAGAAGGGGGAGGTGGGGATGGACTAATTGAAGACTAAAACTTCCTAATGGCTTCTGTCTCGGGTTCTTGGGCTGACGTTCATGTGCTGATTTTACAGACGTTTCGCCAGCCCGAGTGGCTGGCATTGTCAAAGCTTCACCCACCACTGCCAAAGCTTCACCCTCCATTACCGGTGGTGAACTGAGCGTGAAGCTTTGGCAATGGAGGGTGGTGAACTGAGGGTGAAACTTCCGCAATGGAGGGTGAAGCTTTGACAATGCCAGCCACTCGTGCTGGCGGAACGTCAGTAAAATTATCAGATGAACGTCGGCCGAAGAACCCGTGACAGAAGCCAATAGGCAGTTTGTCAACAGTGGTCACGAAAGCCTTAACAATTTTGAAAACTAAAACTCCGCACGAAGATGCTATGAAGGCTGCCGTGTCATCCTCAGCCCACACGTATCACTTCATGCGGACATGGAGTGGCACACTGCTCTCCCGGCTGTATGTCATTTTAGGAGACCGGGGCCGTTACTTCTTAATCAAGTAGCTCCTCAGTTTGCCTCACAATGAATGAATGCACCCCACTTGCCAACAGCGCTCGGCAAACCAGACGGTCACCCATCCAAGTTCTAGGGCAGCCCGACAGCGCATAACTTTGGTGATCTGACGGGAACCAGTGTTACCACTGTGGCAAGGCAGCTGGCTATAGAAGAGTAGAATGAGTAAATAAATAAATAGCGGACAATGTCGGGTTTCTCAGCTGATAAATAATATTAATTTAACTTCTAAGACATCCTTTTTGATAGTATTAGCCTTTCGTGGAAGTCGAATATGGACGATAGAAGAGAATGGAAGCTTCCGAAACGTGGTGTTACGGAGGAATGCTGACATTTAGATGAATGGGTAGAATAGGTAATGAACAGTTACTGAATCGAGTTGCGGAGAACAGAGAATACAAATAATAAGGGGCTATGCCGTATAAGGAGCGTATAGGCCAGCTTGAGTAAGGGAAGGCATCAGTTGATGGGGCACATGCTGAGGCATTAATGAACAGTCAAATTGGTTTTGGTGGTAAGTATATGTAGTGTGTTGGGAGTGGATTTGGAGGTAAAAACTACAGAGGGAGACCAGGGGTCTGACAGAGAAAGCAAGGACGTGAAGGAGCTCGCGTTTCTCGTCTTTCTAAGACTCACTAACAGGAAAGATTAGCCGGTCCCTGAAAAGGCAAAAATGGATTCGGTCTTCAGGGCTGCAGCAACCATTCGACAACTCATGAGGACTGTGAAAGAGGGTATAGACCTCAGAATGCCAGAAATATACGAAATGCCATGTGGTTGTGAACAGTTTTATCTCCCACAGATTGTGCACACAATTAAACGGCGTCATATACAACACGAGAGATGTTACGGCCTACGGTATTATGAGAAATCAGCGGTAGAAGAACATTCTACGGAAAAGGATTGCAGTCGACGCGACATCTGTTATGAAACGAACAAATGGTTTCTGGGATAGCGTTACAATAGAAACGATGGAGACAAAAATCCGTGACTACTTTCTCAGTAAAGACGGAGGCCTGCATATGAGCACGGCTTGGGACCTGGCCATCGGAAGATTGAAGCAGGCGAGGGGTGCGCAGAACGAAAACACTGACTTACACCTGTATGACGCTGGGTTGAGCACAGTGACGACAGAGAAGACTATAGATCGTGGTAGCAGCGAGCACACTACAGTCGCCAATGACCGTGGCTGAAGAGCACTCGGCTTATAGCTCATGGACATTTTAATCACTTGACGCCCCTGGAAGCTCGTGAAAATTTTATTCGATAAAAAAAGTTTATTATTTACAGAGTAACGTATTTTATTATTTCATAGCCATGTCGTAGGATGAGTTTTATACTATGTGACATCACAGATTTAATACCTCCGTGTAAGACGTAATACATCTACATCTACATCTACATCTACATTGATACTCCGCAAGCCACCCAACGGTGTGTGGCGGAGGGCACTTTACGTGCCACTTTCATTACCTCCCTTTCCTGTTCCAGTCGCGTATGGTTCGCGGGAAGAACAACTGTCTGAAAGCCTCCGTGCGCGCTCTAATCTCTCTAATTTTACATTCGTGATCTCCTCGGGAGGTATAAGTAGGGGGAAGCAATATATTCGATACCTCATCCAGAAACGCACCCTCTCGAAACCTGGCGAGCAAGTTACACCGCGATGCAGAGCGCCTCTCTTGCAGAGTCTGCCACTTGAGTTTGCTAAACATCTCCGTAACGCTATCACGGTTACCAAATAACCCGGTAACGAAACGCGCCGCTCTTCTTTGGATCTTCTCTATCTCTTCCGTCAACCCGACCTGGTACGGATCCCACACTGATGAGCAATACTCAAGTATAGGTCGAACGAGTGTTTTGTAAGCCACCTCCTTTGTTGATATACTACATTTTCTAAGCACTCTCCCAATGAATCTCAACCTGGTACCCGCCTTACCAACAATTAATTTTATATGATCATTCCACTTCAAATCATTCCGCACGCATACTCCCAGATATTTTACAGACGTAACTGCTACCAGTGCTTGTTCCGCTACCATATAATCATACAATAAAGGATCCTTCTTTCTATGTATTCGCAATACATTACATTTGTCTATGTTAAGGGTCAGTTGCCACTCCCTGCACCAAGTGCCTATCCGCTGCAGATCTTCCTGCATTTCGCTACGTTAATGTAGCTGATGATGATCTGAAAACTGAAAGAGGCCGTGAATAATTATTTAACAGCAACGCTTGACGGAGAAATTAAGAAGTTTTCTCTTTAAGTCACCTATGTCTGTATGAGATACTGATTCGTCTCTAGCGACTTCCCTCGTCATAGAAAAGTTCAAGAATCAATTGAATGATTCTGGAGAATGCAGAATTGAGCGTGGTATCACTAACGGATGTCAGCCAGGTCTGTACCAAACGTTGTCCGTCGAAACTGTCAACCCGAACATCGAAGCAGTTTGTGTTAATCCAGGATAACATTCATAAATTGTAAGTAATAAGTAACACCTGACATAGGAGAACAGGTAGAGTTCCCGTGGAGAAGTCGATAAAACGTTAATTCGTCGTGCCAAGGGTCCTGGGTAAGAGAGTTTTTTTTTCTTGGCTGCAGGATTCTGGGTTCGATTCCCGGGAGATAGAAAAATAAAAAATAAAAAAAATTGGTACCGTCCTTGAAATAATTTTAAAAAAGTTTTTGTTATTTATTAAGTGTGAAACTGTTATATGGGGCATCATGTTCCTAATGTGTAAAAGAGCTATTCGGAGTTAATAGCTGTGTTCTAACGGCAGTCCGCTTTCGCTTCATATATCTGAAACTAGCAGACCAATAGAGTACATTTGTAGTTTCGCAGAATAAACATAAACATTCGGAACAGAAGAATAAAGAAACAATAGCATCACGCCTGGGGAAGTATTAACAGTAATAAGAAGAAGAAGAAGAAGAAGAGGAGGAGGAGGAGGAGGAGGAAGAACTGACTGCTGGAAGGCAGCACCGCCGTATATCAGATGTTCGTGTTGCGACTAGAGTCCCGTATTGTTGCGCACACGGACAACGGGATGTGAAATTGCTCTCCAGTCCGCACCTTACTACTGCTGCTGCAGCTGACAGTAGTGTTTCGCTACATGAAACTGTGGAACGTCACTGACATTCTCTACGAACTGATTTGTAGTGATGGTTGTCTACGTACAACAATGGAAATAACTGAAGATGAGAGGAAGTGTGCAAGCATTCCCACTGGACGTTACTGACCGGTGGGAGACGTCGAACGTCACCGAAGACGAAACACCAGACATCGACGAGCGCACATCAGACGGAGTGGAATCGCTCGTATGTGACCAAGTTCACAGAGAAATGGAAATGGAAATGAGCGTTTGGCGTCATTGGCCGGGAGGCCTCTTGCGGGGCAGGTCCGGCCGCCTTGGTGCGACGCCACATTGGGCGACCTGCGCGCCGGATAGGGATGAAGTGATGATGAAGACAACACAACACCCAGTCCCTGAGCGGAGAAAATCTCCGACCCAGCCTGGAATCGAACCCGGGCCCGTAGGAGGGCAATCCGTCACACTGACTACTCAGCTATCTGTGCGGACTTCACAGAGCAGACTTAGCGTCCTAGATATCGTCGCCAAAAGGGTCCTAAACTGATAGAATGACGAAATGGCACGAAAGGAGAAAAGGTAGTATTTACTCAAGAACTAACGTTCTACCGACTTTCCAAGGGACCTCTACACGACAGCCGCTCATAATTATGAGTTGCCTGTGCTCCGTAATTGAGGTGTTTCGTATTACTTACAGTTTACGACCTTTCCCCGGAAGGCAGCGCATAGCAGAAACTGATTGACAATTTTGATAGATAACGTTTTTTACCGACCTGACTCGCAGCTGGAGGTTTGGCTGTGACTGATACCATGCTCAGTTCTGCATTCTCCAAAATCGTTCAACTTATTCTTGATATTTATTATAAAGAGTGAGGCCGTTAGAGGGGAATCGGTAGCTCATATGGACAGAGATGATTTAAACCACAAAACTTTACAATTCAAGCGCCAAGAGTTGCTTCTAACTAATTATTGACAACCGGTTACAGTCTTCAGATCGTTTACCATACCTTACACGGCAGTAATAAATCCTCGACGTCAAACAGCATAAAACTCGTTTACGTCACTGTTGTCAAGTAATAAAATACGTTACATTGTCAACTTTTATTATTAACAACGTAACATATTTAATTTTCAATTTCATTTCTTTTATTTTATTTTAAACACTGTTTATGTAATAAAACTTTCACGAGCTTCCAGCCGCGAGCTATAAACCGAGTGCTCCTCAGACACTGTCATTGGTGACGGTCTTGAGCTCGCTGCTACCGTCATTATATAGCCGCACTGTCTTCTCTGACGTCGCTGGTGCTCGCTCAAGCGACATCCAAAGAAGCTCCAGAGAAACTCGTAAAGGCATGCGTATTCAAGTGCAGATATACGTAAAGAGGCAGAATACGGCGCTACTGCATGCAGCGCCTACATAAGACAACAAGTGTCTGGCGCATTGTTAGATCGGTTACTGCTGCTACAATCGCAGGTTATCAAGATTTATGTGAGTTTGAACGTAGTGTTGTAGTCGGTGCACGAGCTATTGGACACAGCATCTCCGAGGTAGCGATGAAGTGGGGATTTACTCGTATGACCTTTTCACGAGTGTACTGTGAATATCAGGAATCTGGTAAAACATAAAACCTCCGACGTCGCTGCGGCCGGGAAAAGATCCTGCAAGAACGGGACCAACGAAGACGGGAGAGAATCTTTCAACGTGATAGAAATGCAACCCTTCCGCAAATCGATGCAGATTTCAATGCTGGGCCATCAACAAGTGTCAGTGTGCGAACCATTCAATGAAACATCATCGGTATAGGCTTTTGGGAGCCGAAGGCCCATTCGTCTACCCTTGATGACTGCACGACACAAGGCTTTACGCCTCCCCTGGGTCCGACATTGGACTGTTGATGACTGGAAACATATCGCCTGGTCGGACGAGTCTCGTTTCAAATTGTATAGAGCGGATGGACGTGTACGCGTATGGAGACAACCCATGGATCCTGCATGTTAGCGGTGGACTGTTCAAGTGTTCAAGCTATTGAAGGCTCTGTAATGGTGTGGGCGTGTGCAGTCGGAGTAATATGGGATCCCTGATGCGTGTAGATACGACTCTGACAGGTGACTCGCACGTAAGCATTCTTTCTGATCACCTGCATCCAGTCATGTCCATTGTGCATTTCCACGAACTTGGGCAATTTCAGCAGGATAATGTGACACCCCACACGTCCAGAGTTGCTACAGAGTGGCTCCACGAACACTTTTCTGAGTTTAAACGCTTCCGCTGGCCACCAGATTCCCCAGACATGAACATTACTGGACGTATCTGGGATATCTTGTAATGTGCTGTTCAGAAGAGATCTCCACCCCCTCTTACGCTTACGGATTTATGGACAGCCTTGCAGAATTCATGGTGTCAGTACCCTCAAAAATGGTTCAAACGGCTCTGAGCACTATGGGACTCAACTGCTGAGGTCACCGGTCCCCTAGAACTTAGAACTACTTAAACCTAACTAACCTAAGGACATCACAAACATCCATGCCCGAGGCAGGATTCGAACCTGCGACCGTAGCGGTCTTGCGGTTCCAGACTGCAGCGCTTTTAACCGCACGGCCACTTCGGCAGGCTCAGTCCCCTCCAGCACTACTTCAGACATTAGTCGAGTCCATGCTATGTCGTGTTGCGGCACATTTGCGTGCTCGCGAGGGCCATGCACTATATTAGGCAGGTGTAACAGTTTCTTTGGCTCTTCAGTGTATAAGCTAATGCTTTCGATTCGCTCCCACCACGCCCGCTTCAACCACCCCGATGGCGATGTCACAAGTGGTGCTTAGCTGCAGGCCCCTCTTTATTGAGTATGTTGTCAGAAATTTTTATCTCCATCGTTTCTTTTATAACGCTATCCCAGAAACACTAGCTTGTTTCATAACAGGGGTCTCGTCGAAAGTAATCCGTATTCCATAACATGTTCTGCTACCGCTGATTTCTCAGGATATCGTAGGCAGAAGTACCTCTCGAGCTCTATACAACACTGTTTAGTAGTGTGCACAATTTGTGGGAGATAAAACTGTTCACACGACAGGGTATTTCGTATGTTCGTGGCGTTCTGAGTAGTTCATCGTGTTCCACATGTCTCGTGAGTAGTCGAATGTTTGCTGCAGCGCTGAAGGCTGAATCGATTTTATGCCTCTTTAGGGGCCAGATAATCTTTCCTGTTAGTGAGCCTCAGAACGACAAAAACCACAGTTACCACTACAACCAAGCTGACTATTTCTTGTATCCTCATGATGTGCCCCATCCAACTGATGTCTTTTTTCTTAACTCAGTTTGGCCATTATCCTTGGACATAGGCTTGAGCCAAAGTCAATCCAAACGTTTGCACAAAGCACGGTATCTACAATAAAAAAAGTCTGTGAAACAGAAGTACATATTACAGTGCATGTGATGGAAACCTTCCAACAGCGTCTCCAAGAAGGTCAATGTGTTCACGACGTAGAAATAAAATTGTGTAAAAGATAATGGCAGGATAGTTAATTTCCCAAGATCTGACGCAAATGACGGCTGGATCTCGTGCTAGACGCGTAAAAACAATATTGTAAGCCGCAAAGTCAAACCTTTTGTTGCAATGGAAAGGTACCAGAACAGAAACGACATGCAAAAAACGGTAGAGGACTGGAAACAAGGAGCTCGTACACTCGTAACAGCTTACACAGATGCAAGTATCTACAACGCCGACGAAAAGTGAATTCAACAAGAAGATCACTGTGGGCCGCATCCTTGCAGCTAGAGGTTCTACAGATATTGTAGGGCCTGTACAATCTTTTCACGTGATAACCCATACGTACAGTGCTCTGTTGTTCTGAGAGTCGTCAGGCGCATTTGGTGTTGCGGCAGATATTTGCTATTTCGTTTTTATAGTGTGTTTCTGTTGTCATCCAATGCTCATCAGGTCCCTCATGTAGCGCCTATTGACGGTAGCAAGTGTCTCTTGTAAGCGTAGTGTTCATCTGTTCAACAGGTATTTGTTACAGCCAGAAGAGGAATACCCCCTGTAAATACTAGCACTGTTATTTGTTACACTTGCAATTTTGTTACTATTCTAAAAATTTCCTTATTTCCGTCACTGCCTCATCATCACACAAGTTAAATAGTAATCAGCAAAGATGTGCCGAAACACCATAGAAAACGGACCTAACGTCTCTCACGAGGGTCACCTTGTACATCCCGTAAGTAAAACCAGATCGCAGCAGTAATGACTTGAAAACTAAATCTGCACGGCCGAAGAAAACTTTCTCCCACAAACTGATGTTGTTCGTGTCGAACATAATCATGCATTTGAGGCAGAAATTCCCGGTACAGGACGTCTGGTGCGCGTCAATACAGGGTGTTTATAAATGAATATCGGGGTTGTAACGCTTTATGATATGTATTACATTAAACTTACAGTTATAAATGATATGTCAAATGAAAGAGCAACTCAAAGAGTTTTGCCAAGAAACTGATAAATGTTCGGTGTGAGCATCATTTGTCACACGGCTCACATCAAGTCTATAGCCAAAGCGCTGGATAAGCCGCAAGGGGCCCAATAACAGGCCTTGCTTCGCAAGGCCTCCACTTTCACCCGGCCTAACGCCATGTGATTTTTTCCTTTGGGGCTTCATCAAGGATCGTGTGTACGTGCCTCCGCTACCAGCGGACCTCCCTGAATTAAGAAACCGGATTGAAGCAGCTGTTGCTACAATCAATGAAGGCACTCTTATCAACGTTTGGGAAGAACTCTGCTATAGACTTGATGTGTGCTGGGTGACAAATGGGGCTCACATTGAGCGTTTATAAGGTTCTCGGTAAGACTGTTTAAGTTCCTCTTACATTTTACATATCATTTATAACTGCAAGTTTAATGTAATAAATATTATAAAGCATTAAAACCACGAAATTCATTTATAAACACCCTGTATTTGTAAGTGTAGAAAGCGGAAGAGTAGAAAATGTAAGCATCTGTAATTTTGAGTCAATAAAGATTAAAATTAGATGAAACAGTTAAGCACTAAATGGAAAAGGTACTAGAAGGAAAGGGAAAGGAATAAAACCACAGGCTCCCTTTAACTAACATCGAAAAAGAGATGAATTTCGTCTCACATGACATGATATTGGCTTCCTTTTCTACATATAGGAAGCACCTCTTTCTAATGCTGTTGATGTACTCATTCCACCCCGAGACTATTACAATCGACTGTAACTCTAACACAAGGTAGATTTTCAATTTAAATAAAGATTTAGCCGGCATTACAGGCGATAATTCTACTGCATATTTTAAACTTTCCTTCATTTTTTGACTTCGAGGTAGGAGATTTTAATATGTAGTAGAGTGAGAGCGACATCTTATGAGATGCATGATCAACCGGCAACATTCATTTGAACATTTGACTATCACGTTTTGGCTATTTGTTGAGTAGCTTCTATTTTCGACTATTTTACAGACAACGGTATTTTTAGATTATATATACTGAAACGACTATTCACGTTTAGTACTTGTTATTTTCAAAACATACAGTTTTAATTATTTTAACTACACACATCCAGAAACAGTTAAGTATACGACCAGGTGTCATCAACGTAGAGCGCCCTACAAACACAACAACAACAACAGCAATAACAAGGAGATGGGGGAATATCTTTACCAGAGGAAGGAACATAATAATTCGAAATCGAAGATATCCATGAAAAATTAATTTCTCACGGGAAACAGGAGTACCTGGTAAAGTATCGCCAGATAAATCTTGAAACATTATTGATTACAATTTGCGTATAGCGTGAAAAGAGTACAAAAAGACAGAAGTTAGGAGAAAGAATAAGAAATCGGTATTGTTCTGGAAGCAAATGTGATTCGGTATTAGAGTCAGACTCTCACAAACCGTTAGAAGACTAGGGATCGAGCAAGTGGAAGAGACTGATGAGAATCGTTCGCAAATTTGTAAAGTCATCAGGAGAAGTGGCAATCAAACGGTTATTCAAGTTAGTTTTTACAACCTATCAGGTTGGAGACATCCCCTCGGAATGTCAGAAGAACATCATTGCAAAGTTAGCAACAGTAGAGAAATGCAAGAACTATGGCACAGGCAGCTTATCTAGTCATGTGCCTAAGATGGCGAAGGATTAAAATACTGAAGAAGGGAAAATAATACTGAAGATCTGTTATATGGTCATTATTAAGAGCTTAGGAAAGGAAAAGGGGTCATAATGGCAGTTACGGCATTGCGCTTGATGATAAAAACAAGGATTAAGAAAAACTTTACATTATGTTTAAATTTTCGGAAAAGCATTTGTAAGCTACATGAAAAGATGGTTAATACACAATATGTAACAGAAACAAGAGTGAAAATAAAAATGGAAGTCCAAGAGTGAAGTGCTTCGACAAGATGCTGCGTACGCCTAGGAAGCAGTCTTTTTCCTATACACTTTTACCGTTTATTGAAGAGATATTGACAGATAAAAAAGCAAAGCTTGGAATGAAATTAAAATTCAGGGTGATAAGACGTCAGTGATAAGATTAGCTGACAAAATTGCTATACTCAGTGAAAGTCAGGAAGAACTACGGGCCTGTTGAACGGAATGAACAGTCTACTAAGCACAGGATAATGATGAGAGTAAAGCAAAGTAAGACGAAAGTGTTAAGGAGCAGCAGAAAATATATTAACCATATACTTTGCAACAACACTGGGGACTATGGAGCAGACAAAGTGAAGGAATTCTGCTATCGTTGAAGCAAAACAATGCATAAAAGAAGGGCAAAATGTTTTTCACAATGGATGCCCTCTAGTATAAAAAATGGTCTTATTTTCAACAAAATTACCTAAAAATTTATGTCTGGGGCACAGCAGTGTACAACTGTGAACCATGAAATGTGAGAAAATCGGAAAATAAGAGAATCATAGAGTCTGCGACGATATATTACGAATGAATCCAGCGAGTTAAGAGTACCAATAAATGACAAATGGAGTGATTTTGTACAGAATCGTTGAGGAAGTGAACATATGCAAACACTGACTGGAAAAAAGGGACAAGATGATATGACGTTCGCTAAGGCATCAGAGAAAATCTTCCATTGCACTAGAAGAGGGCTAACCATGGCATGCCAAACTTGACATGGGCGATTGGGGGGGGGGGGGGGGGGGGGGGGGGGGGGGGGGGAGGGGGGGGGAGGGTACGGGCCAAGGCTTGGCCTGTCTCGGCTTTGTTCGTCCCTTTCCAGAAGTATTCGGTACAGCGGGTATCATTTCATTTAGTACTGCTGTGTGGCACTTGTTGGTAGTACGCTTCAGAAGCTGCTCGGGCCACGCGGTGGATTTCTAACCAGAGGAGCCCCAGGTTCGATTCCCGGACAGGTTGGAGATTTTTCTCCACTCGAGGACTGGGTGTCGTGTTTCCCTTACTTTCGTGTCGTCATAAATGACATTACTGTTGAACAGGGTTGGTGGGAATGTGTCTAAAGCCAATAAATTGATTTTATATATACTGCTTATAATTCCGGAACATTCGTAATTTATCGGTAATGGTGTGTTGGAGCGAAATGTGTTGGCATCCCTGCACACACCTGTGTTTAATGTTTAACTGCCGGAAGTTTCATTGTTGTATGTCTGTTAGTTATTGTTCAGTGCTGTATTAAGTAGAACGTTGTGTTGCACAGTTTTGCGAATTTCGAAATGGCAGAGCTGGAGGAGCAACGTGTGTGCATTAAATGTTGCGTGAAACTCAAGAAAACTTTTACAGACACACGCCAAATGATGCAAGAAGCCTACGGTCATGAGTGCTTAAGCGATATTCAGTGTTACGAATGGTTCACACGGTTTAAAAGTGGCCCTACCGAAGTTAAAGATGACCTTCGTTCAGCAACGACGGTCATGTGAGGAACGTGCTTATCAGCTGAAGACTGACTGTCCGAGAGATTGCAAAAGAATGTAATATTTCAATTGGATCACGTCAGTGAATCCTGACAACAGCGCGTTGCCGCTAAGTTTGTCCTATGGCTCAAGACCACAAACACCTTGGCCTCGCATTCTGTGAAGAGCTTTCGGATCGTGCAAATAAGAACTAGATGTTACTTAAAAGAATCATATCGCTCCTGTGGACTTTTTTTATTTCCGAAGTTGAAAACCCCGTTGAAAGAACGAAAATTTGCAGCTGCAGCCAAGATGAAAGAACATTCGCAGACAGCGCTTCGCGCGATCTAACAAGAGGCGTACCAAGACTGCTGCCTGAAGTGGAGACGACGTTGGGACCTGTGTATGAATTGTGGAGGAGAATATTTTAAAGGAGACCATGCAAGTTAAAGGTAATCGTAGTAAAATCTCTCTTCAATTCTGCAGAATCGTGGTGCAGATCTGATTAACCTTCACTGTTTGTTCTTGGTGTGGACGGCGTTCACAGGTCCAGTGGTTGTTTATATATTACTGAAAACTTCGTTGATTAAGTCAAGGTGCATACCTGGAACGATTTTTTATTTAAAACCCACTATTGTTGATTTTAAGAAGGAAAAAGATGTGTAGGAACTAAATTTGGAACATCTGGAGTGGATTGAGGACGTTGCATTGTAAGTGGACTTGATTGCACACTTTCTACAGTAAGACACTGCATGTTGAAAAACAACATCTTTCTGATCTGATGAGGATGTATTTAAAAAGAAAATAGCATTACAGAAGGCACGCATTGTGACAAACACAGTCAAGTTCTCTAAGCGCAATGGCGTTAAAGAAAACGTTTTGTCTGGAGAATTCATTGTGATCTTCAAAGAATCGCTAGATGGATTACTAAATTTTTGAGAACAGGGCCAGTCTTGCATCTGTTTTAGAGCTGTTTTAAAGACTATATGCCATTATAAATGAAAGCGCCCCTTGGTATTTGCAGATTTAACTGACTGAGCTACAGCCGGCTGGAGTGGCCGAGCGGTTAAAGGCGCTACAGTCTGGAACCGCACGACCGCTACGGTCGCAGGTTCGAATCCTGCCTCGGGCATGGATGTGTGTGATGTCCTTAGGTTAGTTAGGTTTAAGTAGTTCTAAGTTCTAGGGGACTTATGACCACAGCAATTGGGTCCCATAGTGCTCAAAGCCATTTGAACCATTTGTGTCATTTGTCAGCGTAACTCATGGCGCGAAAATTATCCGTACTGTATTTGCCCAGTATTTGAGAATTTGAACACTTAACATCTTGCAACAAATTTTGCACGTAGTGCCAACCCTTTTCGTAACTTTTTCTCGCTGACGCCCCCCCCCCCCTCAAAAAAAATTATAATTTATCCCTTACTTCATTTTCGTTTTTCATGTAGTAAAACGTTTCGTTTTGTTATTTCTTTGCTACTACCTCTATTCGCAACACATTTTACAGACAGTGTCCGCATGTACCACTGAACGTACCTGCGAAACTGTATCACTTGGCGACCCATAGTTCATGAAGATTTAACTTCATAAACTTTGAGACGCGTGAAAATACTCGCTTTTGCTTGAAACGCAGCGCAATCTTCCCAGACTATGCTCATCCAGTGTTTGCTAATGAGAGCACTTAGTGTCTTCCAACGAACGTAAAACGTAATTTCAAACCTTTTATAAACTTCTTCTGGCTTACATGGTAAAAATAAAATATTTAACTGAATAAGTTATATATATATATATATATATATATATATATATATATATATATATATATATATATATAAGAGAGAGACCGAGAGAGAGTACTGAGCAAGGGGAGGGGGACCGTTGTGTGAGTGGGAAGATCATGGAGTGGCTTTCCGTTGCATGTGATAAACTCTGCACGGATGATATACTCTTCGTGTACTATAAACGCGAAACTAGTGAAAGTTACTTAAGGCGGACGTAAAGGTGGCCACAAGAACACGCCACAGAGTTCTCCGCCCACGAAAATGACCTTTAGCGTCTTAGTTGTCTCGTGACGGGGGTGGTGGTGTCGTAATGTGGAGAACACGATTAGAATCCCGCCGGAAGTACTTGTGGTTTACACGAGGAGCGCTCAATAAGTGTGCTACACATAACCTCTAAAATGGCGTCTCTAGCAGAGGTGCGTTCCAAGCAGAGAGCTGTCACTGAGTTTCTTTTGGCGAACAACCAGAGCATCGCAGATATTCATAGGCGCTTGCAAAATATCTACGGAACCTGGCTGTGAACAAACGCACGACGAGCCGTTGGGCGAGGCGTCTGGCATCATCGCATCAAGGTCGCACAGACCTGTCCGATCTCCCTCGTGCCGGCCAGTCGCACACAGCTGTAACTCCTGCAATGTTGTAACGTGCGGACACTCTCATTGAAGATGATGTATGCATCACTGTACAAAACGCCGCTGCTCAACTGGACTTCCCGGTTGATGGTACTGACACACTCGTCCACCTGTTGAGGTAAAGGGCTATTACAAATGATTGAAGCGATTTCATAAATTCACTGTAGCTCCATTCATTGACATATGGTCACGACACACTACAGATACGTAGAAAAAACTCATAAAGTTTTGTTCGGCTGAAGCCGCACTTCAAATTTCTGCCGCCAGAGCGCTCGAGAGCGCAGTGAGACAAAATGGCGACAGGAGCCGAGAAAGCGTATGTCGTGCTTGAAATGCACTCACGTCAGTCAGTCATAACAGTGCAACGACACTTCAGAACGAGTTCAACAAAGATCCACCAACTGCTAACTCCATTCGGCGATGGTATGCGCAGTTTAAAGCTTCTGGATGTCTCTGTAAGGGGAAATCAACGGGTCGGCCTGCAGTGAGCGAAGAAACGGTTGAACGCGTGCGGGCAAGTTACACGCGTAGCCCGCGGCAGTCGACGAATAAAGCAAGCAGGGAGCTAAACGTACCACAACCGACGGTTTAGAAAATCTTACGGAAAAGGCTAAAGCAGAAGGCTTACCGTTTACAATTGCTACAAGCCCTGACACCCGATGACAAAGTCAAACGCTTTGAATTTCGGCGCGGTTGCAACAGCTCATGGAAGAGGATGCGTTCAGTGCGAAACTTGTTTTCAGTGATGAAGCAACATTTTTTCTTAATGGTGAAGTGAATAGGACACAATGTGCGAATCTGGGCGGTAGAGAATCCTCACGCATTCGTGCAGCAAATTCGCAATTCACCAAAAGTTTGCGTGTTTTGTGCAATCTCACGGTTTAAAGTTTTCGGCCCCTTTTTCTTCTGCGAAAAAAAACGTTACAGGACACGTGTATCTGGACATGCTGGAAAATTGGCTCATGCCACAACTGGAGACCGACAGCGCCGACTTCATCTTTCAACAGGATGGTGCTCCACCGCACTTCCATCACGATGTTCGGCATTTCTTTAACAGGAGATTGGAAAACCGATGGATCGGTCGTGGTGGAGATCATGATCAGCAATTCATGTCATGGCCTCCACGATCTCCCGACTTAACCCCATGCGATTTCTTTCTGTGGGGTTATGTGAAACCTCCTCTACCAAGAAACGTGCCAGAACTGCGAGCTCGCATCGACGATGCTTTCGAACTCATTGATGGGGACATGCTGCGCCGAGTGTGGGAGGAACTTGATTATCGGCTTGATGTCTGCCGAATCACTAAAGGGGCACATAAAGACATTTGTGAACGCCTAAGAAAACTTTTTGAGTTTTTATATGTGTGTGCAAAGCATTGTGAAAATATCTCAAATAATAAAGTTATTGTAGAGCTCTGAAATCGCTTCAATCATTTGTAATAACCCTGTACTTAAGGGTGTGTGGCCGTTGAGTTCCTTGCCGCCTAACAGAAGACCATAAAGAGCAACGAAGGACCATCTGTGGAGCATTGCTTGCACGTTATGACGCTGATCATGACAATACTTAGTCGAACATCGTCACAAGCGATGAAACATGGGTTCATAACTTAGAACCGGTAACAAAACGACCGTCTATGGAGTGGCACTACACCACTTCTCCCACGACGAAAAGTCAGAGCCCCATCCTCAGCCGATCAAGTCATGGCGACGATGTTCTGCACTCTGAAGGGTTTGTTCTGATTGATGTCCTCCCTCATGGTGCAACGACCAACTCTGAAGTGTATTGTGCTATCCCCGGGAAACTGAAGGAACGACTTCAGCTTGTTAGCAGGCACAAAAATGCAAATTAATATCCTCCATGACAACACAAGGCCCCACGTACGTCTGCTCACCCGAGAGGAGCTCACGAAACTTCATTGGACTGTTCTTCCTCACCTACCCTACAGCCCAGATCACGCACCTTCCCACTTCCATCTGCTTGTCCCAATGGAGGATACACTCCACTGGAAGCAGTACGTGGATGATGGAGAGGTTATTAAGGCAGCAAGAGTTGGTTAAAAAAAATGGTTCAAATGGCTCTGAGCACTATGGGACTCATCTGCTGTGGTCATCAGTCCCCTAGAACTTAGAACTACTTAAACCTAACTAACGTAAGGACATCACACACACCCATGCCCGAGGCAGGATTCGAACCTGCGACCGTAGCAGCAGCGCGACTCCGGACTGGAGCGCCTAGAACCGCACGGCCACCGCGGCCGGCAGAGTTGGTTCCGACGTCGATCAATAGAGAGGTACCATTTGGGCATATAGGTCCTCCAAGTAAGCCGGCGTAAGGCCATTGTATTCAATGAAAATTATGATGAAAACTAGGGTTTTTTAGCCAGAAGAGTGGGAAATACAATGGTGTATTGGTATCCTGAATAAAACCGACCTGCTTTCAGAACAAAAAATGTGTTGCATTAGTGAAAGTCCCTCGTAAGTATGATGGTACTTGGAGTCCGTTCAGTAGCTAATGCAGTGTAAATAACAACATGGAAACTGATCATAATTACACAAATAACACACATAGCGTGTTCCTTGCTGTCGTTATCGGAAGAGGTTGGGGCGTGGCGCGAAATGTCATGGTTCAAAATGGTTCAAATGGCTCTGAGCACTATGGGACTCAACATCTGAGGTCATAAGTCCCCTAGAACTTAGAACTACTTAAACCTAACTAACCTATGGACATGACACACATCCATGCCCGAGGCAGGATTCGAACCTGCGACCGTAGCGGTCGCGCGGTTCCAGACTGAAGCGCCTAGAACCGCTCGGCCACACTGGCCGGCTCGAAATGTCATCTGCGTTTGTGACGCAAGTGGAGATGCTACTGGGGAGCAAGGCAAAGTACGCGATATAATGCTCCGAAGATTAACTACGAAACAATGATTGGCGCACCTAAGGTAATTCACTGCATTGTTACACTTGTAAAGAGACGATGGCCTGGATTTGAGCCGTGAGGCAGGGTTAAACATGTCATTTTCTCGTAGCTATTAACTTGCATTCAGCATTATTCCGAAACCGGACAACTGACAAGGAAAAGGTACACCACCACCAGTTATCTCCAAGTAACGTACGCTGATAATCTGCACAAAGACAAAACAAGGATGACAGTTCCAACTTAGCAGTCACTTACAACCGCTCGCGACGGAAGATCGGTATCTAAAGACCGGAAAGTTGCTGAATTACAGGCACATATCACTAACGTCGATTTGCAGTACGATTTTGGAACACATATTTCATTCGAACATTGTGGATTACCTCGACGGTAACGTTCAACTGACGCGCAGTTAGTAAGGATTCAGAAAACATAGTCCATGAGAAACACAACCAGCTCTTTATTCGTACGATGTAACGGGAGCTATCGATTATCTCAGATTTATTCCATATTTATAGATTTCCAGAAGGCTTTTGACATCATTCCTCAGAACAAATTTCTGATCAAACAGCATGCCTATGGAGTATGGCTTCACATTTGCGACTGGGTCCGTGATTTCCTCTCAGAAAGGTCACGGTACCCATTAATCAACGTAAAATCATCTAGTAACGCGGAAGTTATATCCGGCCTTCCCCAAGGAACGCTGCCCTCTGCTGTTCTTAATCTACGTAAACGACTTAGGAGATAATCTGAGCATCCCTCTTACATTGCATGTGGATGATGCTATCATTTACTGTCTATTACAGTCATCAGAAGATCAAAAGCAATTGAAAAACGACTCGGAGGCGATATCTAAATGGTGTGAAAACTTCCAGGTGTCTCTTAGTAAGGAAAAGTGAGAAGTCATCCACATAAATACACAAAGAAAGCCGTTAAATTTTCATTGCACGATAAGTCACACAAACTTGGCGATTGTCAGTTCGACTAAGCACCTTGGAACTACAATTACGAACAACTTAAACTTGAACTATCACAAAAATTATGTCGCGGGGAACACAAACCAAACCCTGTGTTTTATTGTCAGAACACTTAGACGGTGCAATTGGTATACTGAAGAGACTTCCTACACTACGCTTGTTCGTCCCGTGCTAGAATATTTCTGTGCTGTATGGGATCCTCGCCAGATAGGATTGAGGGAGCATATCGAGAGAGCGACCCGTTTTGTATTAACGCGAAATAGGGGAGAGAGTGTTAATTGTATGATAAGCAAGTTGGGATGGCAAATAACTAAAAAAAGGTGTTTTTCGCTGCGGTGATATCTTTTCACTAAATTTCAGTCACCAAATTCTCCTCTGAATGTGATAATATTTTGTCGCCAATCTACAAAGAGAGTAATGATTGTCGCCGACCTGCATAGGGAGAAAGGATAATTATAATAAAATAAGAGAAGTCAGAACTCCTAAAGAAAAATTTAATTGTTTATCTTCCGCACTCGCTGATAGAGAGATGGAACGGTAGAGAAGTAGCCGGAAGGTGGTTCGAAGGACCCAGTGCCAGAAACTTAGTCATGTAGATTTAGAATAGACTGCGAGTCACAAAAAAAGCCACAATGAAAGTTTCCCCTGAAACAAAGGTAATTTTTTTGACTTCTTTTTCAAGTCGCCAAGTCCATATCTTTCATTAAACACCATATCCACTACCTAAAGCAAAGACACGGTTTAATGTGATACGTCTGCCTACTACTGAGCACACTCACTAACCCGTAAGAGTTTCCTAGAAACCAGTGAGACGATAAACCAGAATTCCATCCCCGTGAATGGAAAAATATATGGGACTTTTCTCAGTGTTTCTTTACTGCAGCTCTCCTAGTTCCTTCCGGCACTGCGCTGAATGTCTTCTGAGTCATTCTGTCGCTACATATCCCGTTCATTCGAGCTTTTGAATCTTAATGTGACTCTCACTGTCTCGTTCATTGCGTGTTTTATATTAAGTCTCAGCCGAATCTCCTCCGCCAGACGCCATATTCTCCCACTGGTCCAAGAACTTGTCTCAAGATCTTTTTGTCAAATATGCCGAAGTTTCTTTTTATCGATTTCCATTAATGTCCATGTTTCATCACCGTGTATTAGCACTGGTCTCACTAAAACTTTATGCGCTATAAATTTAATTTTCCTCAATAGCAGGTTACATTTTATATATTTTCTGAGGCTGCGATACTCCTTGTTAGTGGACAATTTTTGTTTGTCGGTTTGCGGACTGGACAACCTTGTTACAAATTACTTCTGATCCAAGATAAGACGAACTACCCACGACATCAAGCTTACACCAACCAATTTCTATGGATGAGAGTTCATTAGGAACATTTTTCTTAGTTGCAGGCATATACTCAGTTTTTATTTCTTTATCTGTAAATTCATCTTTCAACAGTTGTGAAGGCTACTTACATTGCTCTTGGCGCTCTTGCAATTGCTTCAATATCACCTGCACTTGCTAGTAGCTCAACTGATTTGCACAGAGTAATTTCTCTTGCATTGATGCCCGCATCTCTTGTAACATTTTCCAAAGTTATGTTAAACAGAAGGCAAAATAACGAATCGTCCTGTCGTTGTCCACTCTTTCTGGTAACTGCAATAGAAGTCATATTCTGGAT
This sequence comes from Schistocerca piceifrons, assembly GCF_021461385.2. NCBI lineage: Eukaryota > Metazoa > Arthropoda > Insecta > Orthoptera > Acrididae > Schistocerca > Schistocerca piceifrons. The sequence continues at coordinate 217,490,609 of NC_060139.1, read as the reverse complement.
CTTAATTCCTGGTCTGTTCCATAGTAACTTTCACTAAATAACTTTCACTAAGTTTATTAGCAGTCTCTAAGGCTTCCATTGCTACTTAAAGCTCCCTTCTGTCAGTACTGCCCTGGGCTGAACTCAAGTCAGTAAAGACGTGATATGTGTTAAACTCCAATTCTTTACACTTTTCTAAGATTTTCTGTATTGTGAAGATTTTAGCATGAACAGATCTTCCTTGACGAAATGGACAGTGATAGAAACAGTATTTTCAACATGGGTGCAAGCCTAGAGAATTTTGGAGACTATTTTATAAGCAGAAGGTAAGAGCAAAATATCCGTATAGTTGAGCACACCACGATAACGCTTTTCTTGTGTATAATACATATATTCACCTCATCAGGGATACTTTCAACTTCCCAAAAGCTTAATTAAAGGCTTGCAGAAATGTTTGAAAAATTCTTTTCGTGCAGTTTTTTACTAATTTTGCTTGTGTTACATCGAGTTATGAGGCTTTATTACTCTCAAAGTTCATCATGACTACCTAAACTCATGAAGCGCCACGGAGATGGTTGGAGAGTGGAAAGGTACTGGGAACACAAAATTAAGTATAAATGAATACCATTTTACCATCGGAAACAATTAAACACTATACAATGATAAAATGCACAACTTAATATCGGGAGTACTGATGACTAATGAGTAAGGCAGTTAAGACCAAGGCTCACCACACCAGCAAGTACAATCCTTGAAATGCGTGGATGCAAGATGATAATTTTAAGTAGATGAGAAAGATCGTTCCACGTTGGCGACCAAAAACAAAATCGTCGAAGTACGTTAAAGCACTGAGCAGTTGCAATAGATTTACTGATTGCCTTATGGCGTTGCTTATAGATGACAATTACGGGTCAGAAACATTTATTGATCAAGCAAATAATTATACTTTGCAACCGCACAAACTGTTTAAGGCCAAATGATAAATTCCTACCACGGTGAAATAAAAAAAAACTGAAGTACCTAAATTTTATATACATATTTCATTGGTGGAACTCGATGCCTCGGCCATAAAGACCAATTTATGGCAACAGTTACCAACCGAAAGCGAACAGAATTTCACTACAAGGATGTTTCACAGCATTTAAGACAGATACAGTACAGCTGAATTAATGGTCGGCGGTTACACAGACAAACTTTACAGTTGGTGGAGGTGTTTTAGGATTTACATGAAATTGTTTAAAACACAAGAAATCCATTAATAACTATTTTTAGGGATATTAAGCTGATGTCTGAAACACCTCTGTACGCAGGCAGGTTTACAGGTTTATAAACACAGTAAGCTTTACGGTGCAATGGACGACCAAAACACTAGGTCCAACTTACACTCTACACGGTGTTGCTTGGATTTATTTAGGCGGGATTTAGGAGACATCAGCCGCATTAATTAGTTGAAAAAGGTTCTCTTATCGGTATCATAAAGGTACAGCTGAAATACAAAAGACCAAAGCAAGGCAAACGCCTAATCTCACGGATTGAATGTGTTGTGACTTGGCAAGTCAGCCAAGCCACTGTGAGGTAGCCGAAAGGCACGCGTTTAAGCTCACGCAGGATGGCGTGAAGTCTGGAACAGTTAAAGGAATAGAGACTAGCAAAAAAGACGTAGCTTCTGGAATACTTAACTTTAATCCATAATTGGTGAACATCGGTCTGACGGTACATGCATCACAAGATAATTAGCAAATGATAATGGCGCCTTGCTAGGTCGTAGCAAATGAAGTAGCTGAAGGCTATGCTAACTATCGTCTCGGCAATGGAGAGCGTAATTTGTCAGTGAACCATCGCTAGCAAAGTCGGCTGTACAACTGGGGCGAGTGCTAGGACGTCTCTCTAGACCTGCCGTGTGGCGGCGCTCGGTCTGCAATCACTGATAGTGGCGACACGCGGGTCCGACGTATACTACCGGACCGCGGCCGATTTAAAGGCTAACACCTAGGAAGCGTGGTGTCTGGCGGTGACACCACAGAATTTACACAAAAAAACGGCAACAGGCAACCATATAAACGGAAGGAATGATCTACGAGTAAGCCTGGTGAGCAGAAACAACTCACAAGGTAATTATTAAACAGGTGACTAGTTCGGAAAACAGCTAATAACAAGCAGCACGGATTTACTAGCTTCAGCTGGCCACCTGTTTTGCCAAAATCAACACATTTTCCACTGATTTATGAGGAATTTACCTGACAAAATGATTTGGTGAATGCCACAGGGCCATCCAAAACCTGTTTCAGGGGTTGTCCCTGTATTAAATTAATAAGACATTAGATAATAGCTAGTCTGTCCTGCAACACACGTGTAAGCAGAATTAAACACTGTCTGATATAACACAAAGGCGCTTCAGTCCGCAACCGCGCTGCTGTTACGGTCGCAGATTCGAACCCCTGCCTCGGGCCTGGATGTGTGTGATGTCCTTAGGTTATTGAGGCTTCAGTAGTTCTAAGTCTAGGGGACTGATGACCTCAGATGTTGAATCCCATAGTGCTTAGAGCCATCTGAACCATAATATAATACAAAACAAGTTTGGAAAATACTTAAAGCGTTAAACAGTGTTATAATAATATACAAAACACTAATATTCAGCGGCGTTTTGCATTTTATTAGTGTGGCGTGCACTGAAAGCGTTAAGTACTACTCTAATCAAATACAAAAGACGAATGAATAAAACAAGGCTGGTAAGCAATGATTAGGTAATGTGCCGGACAAGTGGTTCACAGTTGACTTTACGGGAAAATTTGATAGAAAGTGCAGTCTTGCATACACAAACAACAAAGTGACACTACCCAGTGACAGGGGGAGTGGGTAACAAAATAAAATTATAATTAAATGAAAGTAAATGGTTCAAGAGACCTTTCAAAAGTCGATCTTCGACGGTGTATACAGGCAAACTCAAGCGATTTTTATCAAGGCCGAGATTTGAACGTTGTTCCGCTGCTCACTAGACAGATGTCCTAACGACTATGCCACCCTGGGTTGAAGAGGGAAGCGTGCTAGGGTCGTCCGTGCAGTGGTGTAAAGCCACTGTGGCGGTGTGGTGCAGTGGTAAGCGCATGTGTCTACTGAACAGGAAACCCGGGTTCGAATCAGGGCCTGGGAACAAATTTTCATTCATCACTTCAGTCGGCGTACATACATCACGAATGTTTGAGGCTTATTAAGTGTATGAAGCCACGTAGGTTCATTTGGTTAATCCACCTATGCCTGGATTTCACACAGGACACCCTGTTTTATTTTGTTGACATGCAGTGCGAATATAGTAGCCCGAAATGCTGTTTGAGCTTAGGAAGGGATACCAAGTGGCCCGAGACGCTCCCCAAGCAGACCCGCTTCGTCCACAGTCGACTAGTTGACCATTAAACTCCAACCAGCGTGATGGCGCTAATAACACACCACGGGCCACGCTCCTGTCTTGAAGCTATGTTTGACCCAACAGACAACTTACACGTCCGAGGTCAACACGGACCTCCAAGCGTCCACGTTGCTGCCATTAAGTCGCTTCCCTCTTGCTTGCTGAGCACTGGCCACCACTGCTCGTGCGTCACCTTGCGGGCAGACGACCTCTAGTACCTCAGCAACGGGTAGAGACGTACACAGAGCACGTACAATCGATTACTGACCGCCAAGGACGTTACGAACACATGCCACAACTCCCTCACTAGTTGGTGGTGGTTCCTCTGTTCCCGAGATCCTTGTGTTTACATTGAGTAAATGAGATTCCTTGGTTTTCAGATAGACTCCCATTCACTAGTCTGTCAACGTGTTGAGCATAAATCTCACATGTTACTTTATGAACACTCCAAATTGTGCTTTCTAGTTTTCCACGTAAATTCCTTACAAAGCAAAAAAAAAAAAAAAATAAAAAAGAATGTTGAGAATGTTCGGTGATGATTTGATAGAAAGTGAGGATGACTAATCGATGATAAGTATGTTACATATGGCCAGAATCTCAACTACGTGGAAAAGGAACTGGCCTTACCCATTTCAGAAACCAACATTGCATTTGCCACAAGCGGCTTAGGTAAACCACATAAAACTAAATCTGGTGTCCCGACCGGAAACTGAGTTCTGCTCCTCCCTAAAGAGGTTCCAGTGCCCCAATCATTCCGGTGCTCGCTTAGTACGCTCGTGGAATGATAGATTTAATGGCTGTTGCATTACGAGCCAGTAGTCAACATAAAAGTGAAGAAATAGAGGATGTTTCATCACCTGTACCTCACCCAATTTGAGAAAGACAACAACTTGGTTTAAACACTGACTTGCAGCAGAATCTCTCTCCCAAATAGAATAATTTTTTTTATGGGAAGGCCAAAGACGAAATTATCGTTCCTTGTTGAACCATGAGCCTTTCGTCGAAGAAAAGCTGCAACGGTACACTTTTAGAACATCACTTCCTACAACTCCCGACGTCTAAGGACACTAAAGATTTAAATCCGCTTCTCCAAGAATCAGTTTTTGTGATACAAAACTGAAATCTGTAAACTATGCGTTATGGTTTCGCACATCTGAGAAGAAAACAGAACTGTTTTCTGCAAGGAACGTACATCTGTCGTTTGTTAAAAACTGTTTGTTTTACACTAACACTTATTTCTACATCTACATCTACATTCTACATTGATACTCCGAAGCCACCCAACGGTGTGTGGCGGAGGGCACTTTACGTGCCAGTGTCATTACCTCCCTTTCCTGTTCCAGTCGCGTATGGTTCGCGGGAAGAACGACTGTCTGAAAGCCTCCGTGCGCGCTCTAATCTCTCTAATTTTACATTCGTGATCTCCTCGGGAGGTATAAGTAGGGGGAAGCAATATATTCGATACCTCATCCAGAAACTCACCCTCTCGAAACCTGGCGAGCAAGCTACACCGCGATGCAGAGCGCCTCTCTTGCAGAGTCTGGCACTTGAGTTTATTAAACATCTCCGTAACGCTATCACGATTACCAAATAACCCTGTGACGAAACGCGCCGCTCTTCTTTGGATCTTCTCTATCTCCTCCGTCAGACCGATCTGGTACGGATCCCACACTGATGAGCAATACTCAAGTATAGGTCGAACGAGTGTTTTGTAAGCCACCTCCTTTGTTGATGGACTACATTTTCTAAGCACTCTCCCAATGAATCTCAACCTGGTACCCGCCTTACCAACAATTAATTTTATATGATCATTCCACTTCAAATCGTTCCGCACACATACTCCCAGATATTTTACAGAAGTAACTGCTACCAGTGTTTGTTCCGCTATCATATAATCATACAATAAAGGATCCTTCTTTCTATGTATTCGCAATTTCTATACATACAGTTTGTAAATCATGTAACGTTACAAAAATGTAGGTGAGCTATTCGTCCACGTACGGCTGGTATTGAGAGCTGAATTTGCTTGAAAGTTCCTGGCAGATTAAAACTGTGTGCCGGACCGAGACTCGAACTCGGGACCTTTGCCTTTAAAGCTGTGAGGACGGGGCGTGAGTCGTGCTTGGGTAGCTCAGTTAGTAGAGCACTTGCCCGCGAAAGGCAAAGGTCCCGAGTTCGAGTCTCGGTCCAGCACACAGTTTTAATCTGCCAGGAAGTTTCATACGAGCGCACACTCCGCTAAAGAGTGAAATTCTCATTCTGAATTTGCTTGCTTGGATGGGTACGAGTCGACGGAACGAAGATGTGGGTGTGACCGCCCCAGGTGCAGAGACAAGGTGCGCGTGGCCGGAAATGAGGAAAGTCCCAAAGCTGGGAATTTGGACAACTGTTACTTGCATAGCCTTTGTACAGGAGACAGTGCTTCAAGAAATAGCGAAGTGTCAGACAGTCTTAAAGATGGCTAGCTAACAGCTCTGTGAGAAGCGACGATAGCTCACTGTCAAATGTTAATGCAAAACCGAATACACCTGCGATACCAGAAAAATGAGGCACATCCAATGACACAAAAATATCTCAATATCTTTAAAACTACAGAAGTTAATACCTCACAGTGAATTAACCACTTCTTATCCTTCATGTAATCTCAACAAACAATATCTCAGATAATAGCACTGCACTGTAGCCATCGTCTGTGTAAGTACGTATATGTATATATTTAATTTATTGATTAATTATGTCGTTTACGCCTTTTTTGTAGCACATATGTTTGTCAGAACAGTATATTCTCAATTTACATACAGCAAATGAACACAGCATCAATACCTCATATTCTGTCGTAATTGTGTATTTATTTAATGAACAGTTCACTATTATGCCAGTAACTTTGTTCAAATGTTGATTGCAAGTGCCATCAAGAAACTGTTCTCATTTCAAAATGATCAGCTGTATATGCTAGTGGACACCACAAGTGGAAAGAGAACCAAAAGACGCTTCTGTCCACAAGGCATAAAAAATTTCTCAAACAAAGTTTATCGACTATTCGTTGCCATTTATCGTGAGAGCACTTGTGCAACAATACTAGCTTATTTACGTATGAACAAACATTTATTGGTAATTATTCTGAGTGATTTGAGGGTAACAGAATATTTATAATATTTCTCTACTTAAATATTGTTGTAGTGTTTTAGTGGTCAAGCTGAATGAGATCAAGTCTGTAGAACGTAAGAACGATGTATGTCTGGTGAGGACAGCCGTCAGACAATAGAAAAGCAAACAGCAGCGGAACACTACAGGAGTCTAAAACAAGTAGTAGGTACAGTACTCTGGCAAAACTCTGAAATTCGAAGCAGTGTGATTTTTGGAAAAATCTGAATATATGTCGAAAGAATAGGCTAATAGGGAATGGAGGCGGTATACTCTTTGCAGTAGAAGAAGAACTCAAATCCGTCGAGATAGAAACTAAAGCTGCATGCAAGATCATTTGGGTAAGACTCAGTGTCAAGAGTGGGCATCAACTAATAACTGCGTCCTATCGAGTACCAAACTCACCATCAGAGAAAACTGAAAACTTCCGAGAAGACCTCGTTTGCTAGTACGTGTGTTCCCCAATCATAGACGTCATTAGATGAGACTCCAATCATCGAAGTATCGAATGAGACAATTGCAGCTTCGTGTATTATAGGCGCGACAAGAAATTCTGCGAAAGAATACTGAATGCTTGATCTGGCAATTTGTTAGAACATAGAGTTTGACAGCTTACTTATAACGGAAATACATTAGATATACTTACAACGAACAGACCAGGTATCTTCTAAGGTATCCAGATTGAAACTAGAATCAGTGGACATGAGGCAGGTGTAACAACCATTATTAGCAAAGTAGAATTATTTATATTTCAAGTAAAGTATATAAAGATACACTAGTCTCATATCTGAAGGAAAAAGTCAAAACCTTTAGTTCTGCGCGTAGCACGTACAGGAACTATGAGTCTAGTTTAAAAAATTATTGATCAAGCTCAGGTCGCACATGTACCTAAGTTATGTCAACAGTTCTTGATGGGATGGAGCTGTAATAAAGTTACCCATTAGCTATTTGTGCCACTTACACTGTGAGTCATTTTAATTACTGATTGGGCAACCTTTATATCGCTGCCTTATAAAGTGGTATTTGTTGTTTTGTTTTTCTTTTTCTTGTATGTAATATGTTCATGCTGACACGTCATAAATTTTTCTCTTGTAGATCTTTTGATGGCTGTAAAGCTGAAAGCAGTTATCTGTGAAAATGAAATATGACCAAGACTGTGAATTCCATCATCTGTTTAGATTTGAGGTCACATGCCTCCTTCATAGATCAAAGCAACTTATTTCACACTCCTGGTAATGGTGCAAGCATAGAGGAGAAGAAGGAGATTCGTGTTTAACGTCCCGTCGACAACGAGGTCATTAGAGACGGAGCACAAGCTCGGATTAGGGAAGGACTGCGAAGGAAATCAGCCGTACCCCTTCAAAGGAACCACCCCGTCATTTGCCTGAAACTATATAGGGAAATGACGGAAAACCTAAATCAGGATGGCCGGTGACGGGTTTGAACCGTCGACTTCCCGAATGCGAGTCCAGTGTGCTACCCTGCAATCATAGTGAACGAATCGTAAGGTACTGAAGAAGGAGACTGAAGAGGAATGTGACGCGTCCTGATCATCTAGAAAACTTACTTGAGTGACATTTTTGTGCCTGATGAGAAGTTTTTTCTACATCTACAGTGCATGGTGGAGGGTAGCTTGTTCAAGTGTTAGGCATTCTCAATCCTGGTCCACTCGAAAATCGAGCAAAGCAATGCGACTTCTGTATTGATATTAATACGAGGGGAGTTCAGAAAGTAAGCTCCGATCGGTCGCGAAATGGAAACGACTATGAAAATCCGATAAAGCTTTGCACAGATGTGTTGGGTAGTGTCTCTAGTATAACGCCAGTTAGCATCACGTCGCTCTTCTCATTTCTGAGCTCGCAGTGAGTGCGTAAAGATGTCTAGAAAATAGTGTCTGCCGCCAAGTACGAGGGCCTGGTGAGAAATTTCGCCTGAAGCTATGCAGCTAACATTACATAACTGTCGTGCTGTTTCGTCTTCACGACAATTCTCAGCCGCATTCTGCAGGGGCAATGAAGATGCTCCTGCATCGTTTTCAAATGGAAATGTTAGATTACCCTCAATACAGTCCGCAATTGTCCCCCCCTGAGTTTCATCTCTGGTCACATGAACCGCTGAAAGGTGTAGCTAATTGTTACAAGTAAAACATTTCTGATGTTCACTGTGGTTTCAATTTGGCAATCAATCGGAGCTTGCTTTCTGAACAGGCCTCGTATAAACAACTGCAGCTTACTAAGATACATATATTACGTCACGACAGGTGTTATTCAATGAACATCATCAGGTGCCACTGCCAGCAGTCTTTGTAGCAAATTCTCGCAGAACTGCCTTCATGTTTCTGTACGAACCGTAATCTGGCTTGTCTTCGCGGTTCTTGAGCGATATGCACAATGGGGGCGTAGGATCGTTCTGTTGTCTATCACAAATGCTGTTTCTCTAAACGTACCTGAAAAGGACATCTTCTTCCTTCCAGGGATCTTCATTTCAGCTCATTTTCGTTGATCGTACCTACCGGTAACAAATCTAGCAGCACATCTCTGAATTGCTTCGATGTCTTCCTTTAACCGTACCTGGTGGGAATCCCAAAACCTCAAGCAGTACTGCTGGCACAAGTGTTCTGTACTCGATCTCGTTTATAGATAAACTACATTTTCCTACAATTCTCCTAATAAACCTAAATCGACAATCCGCCTTCCCTGTAGTCCACCTTCAGAGCTTGTTCTATTTCATATCGCTACGCGACGTGATGCCTAGATGTTTAATAGATGTGAATATGTCAAGTATCACGACCCTAATACTGTATTCGAACATCATGGGATTGTTTTGCTAGCTCATCTTCATTAACTTACATTTTCCCGCATTTAGAGCAAGCTGCCATTCGTTATACCAAATCGAAATTCCGCTCGAGCCATTCCGTATCTTCCAACAGTCTGTCAAAGACGGCACTTTCCCGCACATTACAGCGTCGTCAGCGTCACCCTCCCCGTCAGATTGTTTATGTATACAGAGAACAAGAACAACAACGATCCTGTCACACTTTTCTTGGCCACTATTTGAGATACCTTTGTCTCCGATTGGTACCTGCAGTCTAGCACAACACATTGAGTTCTATTACTGAAAATGTCTTCGAGCTACTCACATAAATGGTCCAATCACATTAAAGTGACCATATGTCAAAGGCCTGAATAACCGTCTTTGGTAGCGTGGGCGCACAGGAAGAGAGTGAGTCAGGTACCAACAGCGATGTGGAGCCATATATACACTGTAGCACCGCCGCCAGCTGCGCCAGGTTGAGGAAATAGGGCGTCATCAGCTCCATCGAGTAGGCCCGCAGATTCTCGATTGGGTTTAAATCCGGAGAATGCTCTTCACAACACGCACGTACACTGAAAGCTTTGTCGCGTATTCCATTGCCCTGCTGCTAGATGTCAACTTGCCGAGGAGAAAACAAACTGCATGTAGGCGTGGGCAAGATCCCCAAGGATATGAGCAGACTTGCGTTAAGCCACTATGCCTTCTGGAATGGCGATATTAACCAAGGAATGCTTACAAAATATTCTCCAGACCTTAACGTTTCCTCCTCCAACCTGGACCCTTCCGACGATGGTTTGAGGCCGTTTGCTTTCAGTCCAATGGAGCATACAACGTGATTCATCTGAAAATGCCACCTGTCCCTACTCAATGGAAGTCCAGATGCGATACTGGCTTGCAAATGCGAGCCTCCGTCGCCGATGAACACAAGTCAGCTTGGTGCGTGAAACAGTAGTCTGCTGCCGTAGGGCCATAAGCAGCAACGTTCGCCGAACAGTCGTCGAGGAGACACTGTTGGTAGCCCCGTTGTTCACTTGGGTGCTCAGCTGCTCAACAGTTACACGTCTGTAGGCCCGTAAACATAACCGCAGCCATCGTTCACCACTGTCATCTATGGCCCGTGGTGAACCACAGTTGTCTCGGTGCCAGTTTTGGAAAGCGCCATTTTGCTGTGACAGGTCTACTTTAACCGCGGTGGCATGGGAGCAATTTATAAACTTAGACGTTTTGGAAATACTTGCACCTTTGGCCAGAAAGCCAGTGATCATGAGGCGATAAATCGCTCCGTTTCCGCAGTACGACTACGACTGCACTGCTATCTGTGTCCCCCTGACACGCTTTGTATATCATACACTGCTAGTGGTGCCAACTGTGGTTTCTGGCTGTTTATTGTACGCTGACGTCGAACCTAGGTGGTGGTCACATTAATGTGCATCTGCGGAACTACACTACTGGCAATTACAATTCCTACACCAAGAAGAAATGCAGATGATAAACGGGTATTCATTGCACAAATATATTATACTAGAACTGACATGTGATTACATTTTCACGCAATTTGGGTGCATAGATCCGAAGAAATCAGGACCCAGAACAACCACATCTGGCCGTAATAACGACCGTGATGCGCCTGGGCATTGAGTCAAACACAGCTTGGATGACGTGTACAGGTACAGCTGCCCATGCAGCTTCAACACCATACCACAGTTCATCAAGAGTAGTGACTCGCATATTGTGACGAGCCAATTGCTCGGCCACCATTGACCAGATGTTTTCAATTGGTGGGAGAATTGAAGAATGTGCTGTCCATGGCAGCAGTCGAACATTTTCTGCATCCAGAAAGGCCCGTACAGGAGCTGCAACATGCGGTCGTGCATTATCCTGCTGAAATGTAGGGTTTCGCGGGGATCGAATGAAGGTTAGAGCCACGGGTTGTAACACATCTGAAATATAACGTCCACTGTTCAAAGTGCCGTCAATGCGAACAAGAGGTGACCGAGACGAGTAGCCAGTGGCACCCATACCATCACGCAGGCTGATACGCCAGTATGGCGATGACGAATACACGCTTTCAATGTGCGTTCACCGCGATGTCGCCAAACACGGATGCGGCCATCGTGATGCTGTAAACAGAACTTCGATACATCCGAAAAATGACGTTTTGCCATTCGTGCAGCCAGGTTCGTCGCTGAGTACACCATCGCAGGCGCTCCTGTCTGTGATGCAGCGTCAAGGGCAACCGCAGCCGTGGTCTCCGAGCTGATAGTCCATGCTGTTGCAAACGTCGTCGAACTGTTCGTGCAGATGGTTGTTGTCTTGCAAACGTCCCCATCTGTTGACTCAGGGATCGAGACGTGGCTGCACTATCCGTTACAGTCATACGGATAAGATGCCTGTCATCTCGACTACGAGGTCGATGGGATCCAGCACGGCGTTCCGTATTATCCTCCTGACCCCACCGATTCCATATTCTTCTAACAGTCATTGGATCTCTACCAACGCGAGCAGCAATGTCGCGATACGGTAAACCGAAATCGCGATAGGCTACAATCCGACCTTTATCAAAGTCGGAAAAGTGATGGTACGCATTTCTCCTCCTTACACGAGGCATCACAACAACGTTTCATTAGGCAACGCCGGTCAACTGCTGTTTGTGTATGAGAAATCGGTTAGAAACTTTCCTCATGTTAGCACGTTGTAGGTGTCGCCACCGGCGCCAACCTTGTATGAATGCTCTGAAAAGCTAATCATTTGCATATCACAGCATCTTCTTCCTGTCGGTTACATTTCGCCTCTGTAGCACGTCATATTGGTGGTGTAGCAATTTTAATGGGCAGTAGTGTATTCCTTCTGCAATGTGACAATATGTCAAATGGTTCTTGTAAATCTAGGACCGTGGAATCTGCGTGTTGCTCCATATAATTCTGAGGAACCGTGGCTCTGCCCTCGTGCCGACAGAGTGGTCGACTGTACCCTGTGGTGTGATGTCCGTCCCACCGCTGCCTGGTCCCTCTTTGCATCGCAAGGCGACTGTCCCGCGGTACAACTCCATTACGGCCTACTGGCATTTATTGTGAGGTATATCATAAAATAAAGACTGTTGTTTAAAAGCGCGTTAAACTGGCGGCCTTTAGGCGCGGTAACCAATAGCGCGAGAGCTCTCGCCGGCACCCGTACGAGTTCATGGGCGTCACCGATTTGAGAGCCTCATCCCGGGACACTCGTAAAGTGCGGCATTAGACACCTCGAATGGCGGCCACTGCGCAGGAGCGGGATTGCTCGCTCGCGGGACGGGACGCCCTAATTGAGAAGCCGGGAAGCCCCGCCGCCGTCTCGCCGTATAATTGAAAATGCCTGCTGTCGTACGGAAACACCGGCCCCGCGCATTAACTGAATTCCTGGCCTCTCCCTATACGGAATCGGTGCGTCCAGTGGGAAAATATTTTCCTTTCGAGTGAGACTCCTGCAGTCTGAAGGTCGAGAGCAGACACCAGTTGGTCTCCTCGGTCACAAGTGGACGTAGTTTCGGGAGTTGCAGCTGGTCACTACTTTCTTGCTAAATTGACTATCACGTGTTACCAAATTTATCTTCAAAATTGAAAAGTAATGAACTAGTGCTATTTAACTCTTCAGGTATTAGGTGGTATTGCCTGTTACGTTACCCATCGTTGCCAGGGTCTTCCTCTATCTTTTCTTCTTTGGCGCTTGTATTTTCTAGCCTTGAAGGGGAGTCTGTCACTCTTCATTCTGTCTAGGGGTTCGTTCTACTTTCTCCTACACTCTACAATTTTATCATTTAGACTAAAAATTTTTAACTCTTCTCTAATATCAACAGTCTGTCTTCTATTGTGCAATCCTTAACCCATCTCAGGAATTTCATTTCTTCCTTTGTACTACAGTATTACTTTTATTGTTAACCTGTTTTCGGCTTACAAGGCCATCTTCAGACATTTGCTGAGTATTATCACCAAAGAAGTTACAATGTTTGCAAACAACATTGGAAGAGGAGTAACACGTCTTGACTTCTCTTCCAATGTTGTTTGCAAACATTGCAACTTCTTTGGTGACAATACTCAGTAAATGTCTGAAGAAGGCCTTGTAAGCCGAAAACAGGTTAAAAATAAAAGTAATATTGTAGAACAAAAGCAAACTGGTGCTTTTCATTTATTATAATGTTGTTCTACCAAGAACCGACGGAAGATTCTGCTAACTTCATTTCTTCTGCCTGAAGACGGTTTTCGTGCTTTTTGCTAAACACCCTGGTCTCGATTCAATATAGCCGTGTGGAGACTGCAACTGTTCTGTAGAATTTAATTTGAGTGCCTTTCCTAGTTTTGCTTTTAAGGTATCTATTAATTGCTCCACACACTCGGCTACATTTACTGAGCTTAATTTCTGTATCTATGCTGATGGGAGACAGCAAGTGGCCTGTAAGGTTTTAAAAACTTTAAACAGAACATAGAAAGAAGAGACACACATAAAGAATATTGAAGAAGGACAACGGCTATATATTGCAAGACGATGCAGCACAAGAAACTCAGACTGAAACAATATATGACAAGGGCTTATATGAAATACAGCCTGACGAAATAAAACGTGCCTTAACATCATCAACAAGATCAGAAAAGCGTCTAGAAGAAATAGTATTAATACTGAATTGCTAACATTTGGTGGAACTATGCTACATGTACGACTCTTACGTCTCTTAAACGAATTTTGGAAGAACAAAAGTATCTCAACAGACTGGACAACTTCTAGAGTGATATCAGTTTTTAAAAAAGGAGAAAAAAGCCTATGCAGGAACTACAGAGGAATGAGTTTACTAGACTCATCATTGAAGATATGTGCTAAGATATTAAACAGAAGACTTAAAAAGGGGACTGATGACCTCAGATGTTAAGTCCCATAATGCTATGATCCATTTTGAAGACTTAAAAACATAACGGAAGCAGTACTGCGTGAGGAACGAAGGTGTTTCAGGAACGGTCGCTCTACGATAGGTGCATCTTTTATTTCACAACAGATAATACAAAAACGCAGAAAATATAATAAAGCAACGCATATTGCTTTTGTCGATTTAAAAAAAAAAGCGTTGGAAGACAAGGACGAATCGTAGATATCCAAAACATCTAATAAATGCGATAAAAAATATGTATCAGCACACGACTATCACATTAGATCTCAACACAATAATGACTGAGGGCACAACAAGGCTGCTGCATCTCCTCAGTATTGTTTAACATTTAGGTATATGCAGTAATGCTTATGTGGAAAATAGAATTTCAAAAAGGTACATAGTTAGACAGGACGACTCTTTTAAGTAACTTCATACATGGTAACGATGCAGCGATGCTAGCAGATAAAGAAGAGAATCTTCAGAATACAGTGGCTTTCATGGTGAAAGAAGCCATTAGAACCAAAATAGTGGTATGTCAAAAGATTTTAAAGCAAGTGAACCTCTTCAGTTACCTACGACGTGAAGTGACATATGGCGATTTAAGTGTTAACAGCCAAACTTTCTTGCAGTTGCTTTTTATCGTAATGAAGTGTCCTTGCACTCTTCCTTGCTACTTTCTTTTAAAATTGGGCGTCTTTTATTGTTTCGACTGTTACGTACGTTTGGCTTAGTACAATTTCGTAAATTTTTTGTGCCACGTAACACTGCTTCCGTGGTATCGTCCAAAGATTGCAGGGGCACACCAAAGTCAGCAACAGACGTCGGTAGCACAGAGATAGCGACGTTTCGGTGCTACACGCAACGACGAATGGGAGCGGCTGAAGAAGACAAGCCCTCTCCCTCAGTACAGCAGTATCCTCGCACAGAGGCCAATATATTTATTTATTTATATATTTAATGTGATCAGATTAGGGTCATCAGGCCCTCTCTTACATCGGACCAGTGTTCCACACATGCAGCATTTCACACATCAGATTACATCGTGACAACAGTTTAAATGAGAAAATTAGATTACTCTAGTGACAATATGGATAAAATGTAGTGACTAAGACCTAATAGAGTAAATGCGGCAGTATTTTTACAACAGGTGCTATAGATACAGATTATGATAAAAGCAGTAATAATAACAGTAAAAAAAATCAAATAATAATGATAAACATGACTAAGACCTAATAAAGTAAATGCTGGCAGTATTTTACAACAGGTGCTATACATAGATTATGATAAAAGCAATAATAATAACAGTAAAAAATTAAATAATAATGATAAACATGAGAAAAATTGGCAATAGTAATGAATATTTGTTCAGATGTACATTAATATCTTGGTGTATAAAGTAGATGTTTACTAGTATGGCGAGTTTTGGGGAAGGGAGATTTAAGGAGGGGGAAAGAGGGAAGTAATGAGGTGAAGTGCATTCATGTACAGAGGAAGGCATTACTGTTGCTTAAGTAGATACGTCAGTAACTGTTTTTTGAAGCCGGACATGTTTCTAAGTTCTCTAACATAACGAGGGAGGTTATTCCATAGTCGGGTTCCTGCTACTGTAAAGGACTTGGAGAAGGTGACTGAGCGATGCAGTGGAACAGAGAGGATTTTATTATAATGGGAACGTGTGTTTCTGTCATGTTGTTCCGACATGAGCGTTAGGGACGAAGAGAGATATGAGGGACAGTGTACATTTATAAGGCAGTAGATGAGACAGAGTGTATGGAAATCTCTGCGTTTGTCTGCACGCAGCCAGAACAATTTTGCATATGCTGGTGAAATGTGATCAAAAAGTCGAACGTCACAGGTATATCGGACGCAGGCATTCATGACCAGTTCTAGACGTCGCGAATTTTCCTGGGAGAGGCCTTATAGGATAATATCACTGTAGTCAATGATTGGGAGTATAAGTGTTTGTACTAATTTCTTTTTCAGATCGAAAGGGAAGAGTTTTTTATATTTTTGTAGGACATGAAGGGATACTGATGCTTTTTTGCACACTGCAGTTACGTGCTCGGTCCAATTTAGATTTTCATGTATTATTCCTCCCAAACTCTTTGCTGAGGGAGAGAAGTTAATATTTGTTCCATTTAGGATACGGGATGATACGAATTCCCGATGTTTTGGGCTAATGAGCTTAGGGTGACCAAAAAGTACCGCTTGGGTTTTAGATGGGTTTAGTTTTAGACCTATGTCCTGTGCCCATTTTGACAGTGCATCGAGGTCAGTATTGACATTTTCAATAGCTTTCTTGAGATTGCTTGGTTTAGCACTTAGATACAACTGAAGGTCATCAGCATACATATGATATTTACAATAGGTCAGAACCGATGACATATCATTGACATACAGAGAGAAGAGTATAGGACCTAATACTGAGCATTGGGGAGCGCCTGACACTACCTGCCGCCATTGTGATTTTATATTCCCAGTCAGGACGCGTTGCTAACGAGACGTCATGTATGAGCGAAACCATTGCACTGCACTTGATGAGAAATTTAGACCGCTAGGTTTGGCTAGTAAAATGTCGAAGTCGACAGTATCAA
Organism: Schistocerca piceifrons; assembly: GCF_021461385.2. NCBI lineage: Eukaryota > Metazoa > Arthropoda > Insecta > Orthoptera > Acrididae > Schistocerca > Schistocerca piceifrons. The sequence goes on along the minus strand of NC_060139.1, from coordinate 217,473,781 downwards.
ATGCTTTGCTGAAATCTAAGAAGCAAACGATAGTCGCTTCTTGTCTGTCCATGGCAAGTTTCAGGTCATCTGTCACAGCCGAGCACTGAATTGCTCCATCCAGTTTGTGACATCAGCTAAAGCAGTCAGTATCATCGTGTGGAACCAAAGAGTTATTCAAGTCTCAGAGATAAATGTACTTTTGTAAATGTTGCAATTGTACTTCTAGAGAACGGTTTGTTAAGTAGAGCATGGAGGGATGCTTTAATAATCAATGGAAGTTGTAGACATTCACGCACGCCTGTGGCGAAGGACTTTTTCAGTACATGTAAATCTTTTTATTCATTCATGTGATAAAGTGAATCAATATTCCATATGTTGTAGCTCCAATGAGACATCTCCCAGAACAATCAAAGAAGCCACAGTTACGGCCAGTCTATGCTAGTTTCGTCTGCTCATAACAGCTTTTAACGCTGTGTGACTTACAATCTAACAGCACTGAACGTAAAAGCTACAGCTTTATTACAATGCGTTTCTTGAACTGTAGTGAAATACATTCCTTTAATAATAAAATTTGTATATATGTGTCAGCTAAATAATTCAAGTTTCAGTAAGCTATATAACGTAACAGTGTAGCCTGATGTCATAAACATGCTGTCACAAATGCCTCCTACAGGCAAAATTGTTTACATTGTGCCATGTTGTACTACTTCTGTCGAAGTGGCTACTGAATGACTGGTGGGATGTAGTAGGAGGCGACATGTGATGGTAATGGTTTTTGACAGATACGTTTGTCAGCTTAATTGCCTTGTTGAAATATGTGACTTTAAATTTCATTTCTTGTATTCTGACATATCTTGCGTATTAATAAAACGCTTCAGCTGTATTTAGTCATTTATTATTGGATCACTGTCGGTTTCGTGGCACTAAACGCCACATATTAAGAAAGTTTCCACTATAGATTAAATGAAACCACAGCCTTCTAGACCTTATGGTTCTTGAGATATAAGGTTTTAGCTGACCAATGGTTTACGAAATCCTAAAAACGCCCTTTGCAAATAATAAGATTAAATGCTATTAAAAATACTTCTAGTCAAACTAATTTAATAAATCGCACACCAAATTAATCAGCAACTTCCAAATAATATTTCTGTACAAAAAACAAAAAATTGAACACTTTCGACGAAATGATCATTTATACTCCCCTTAAAAAGTTTTAAAAAATATTAAAAATATTTATATGAGAAAATGAAAATGTTAGTTCCCACATAACAAAAACATTAGAGCGGAAAAGGTGGGAACTTTATACCTAGCATTCTTTGTCTGTCAGAACAAAACACCGCTAAAAGGTTGTATGTCATAGAATAAAACAGCCGGATTCCAATGTACTGGATGGGTCCTAAATTTTTTTAAACCTTAAAATAATCCGTCACAACATATCTCAGGGTTGTGATTCCTTCTGGATTTATTGTCATACATATGTTCATCTGAAGATGTGGCTTTTAGTGCCACTAAATTGGTAATGATCCATTAATAAAGGACAAAACACAGCTGAAGCGGTTTAATAATACCCAAGATGATTACTCATATTTGTGGTTGGCCTACCTACAAGTTTGTCTGCTTCTACTATATGTATACATAAAAGAGCTGATGATTGTGATACCCAAAAATACATAGTGATGAGATGTTGATAATAATTATATTGCTGATCTCTAGACTAGTATATTTCGGTTCAGATCTATAGATGGTCGCAGATCTCCTGAAACAACAGTTGTTGTTGTTGTCTTCAGTCCAAAGACTGGTTTGATGGAGCTCTACGTGCTACTCTATCCTGAACGAGCCATCTCCGAGTAACTACTGCAACCTACATTCTTCTGAATCTGCTTACCGTATTCATGCCTTGGTCACCCACCACTATTTTTGCCACTCACACTTACCTCAAATACTAAGTTGACAACCCCTTGATGTCTCAGAATGTGTCCTTTCAACCGATCCCTTCTTGTTAGTCACGTTCTGCCACAAACTTCTTGTCTCCCAAGTTCTGTTCAGTACCTCCTCATTAGTTAAGGTGATGTACCCATCTAATCTTCAACATTCTTCAGCACCAGTGTCAGCGGCGTACCTCAAAGTATTTATTTCTTTTCCCTGAACTTTAATTCCTACTCCAACTTTTTTGTTTGTTTTCTTTACTAGTTGTTCAGTGTATAGATTGACTAACAACCCAGCCTCACTCGCTTCTCAACCACTGCTTCGCTTTCATGCCTCTCGACACTTATAACTTCCGTATGATTTCTACCCCTGCTACCTTCAGAATTTCAAAGAGAGTAGTCCAGTTAACATTGTCAAAAAGCTTTCTCTGAGACTACAAATGCAATGAGTGTAGTTTTGCCTTTCCTTAACCTGTTTTCTAAGGTAAGTCGTTGGGTCAGCATTGCCTCGGGTGTTCTTATATTCCTCCGGAATCCAAGCTGATCTTCCCCGCGGTCGGCTTGTACAATTTTTTCCAGTCTTCTGTAAAGAATTCGTGTTAGTACTTTGCAACTATGATTAAATTGATAGTTCTGCAGTATTCGCACCTGTTAGCAATTGCTTTCTTTGGAATTGGAATTATTACATTCTTCTTGAAGTCTGAGGGTACCTCTTCTGTCTCATACATCTTGCAAACCAGATGGAAGCATTTTGTTATGGTTGGCTCTCCCAAGGCTGTTGGTAGTCTTGACGGAATATCGTCAGCTCCCGGGGCCTTGTTTCGACTTACGTCCTTAAGAGATTTGTCAAATTCTTCTCGCAGTGTCGTATCTCCCATCTCACCTTCACCTACGCAAACTTTCCCTTCTATAACATTGCCTTCAAGTTTATCACACTTCTACAGACCCTGTCTATACTCCTTCCACCTTTCAGCTTTCCCTTCTTTGTTTGGAACTAGGTTTCCTTCTGACCTCTTGATATTCATACGGCTGCTTCTCTTTTCCCCAAAGGCCTCTTTAATTTTCCTGTAGATGATATCTATCTTTCCCCTGTTGACATAGACCTGTAAATCCTTATATTTGTCCTCTACCCATTCGTGCGTAGCAGGTTTGCATTTCTTGTCAATCTCATTTTTTAAACGTTTATATTCCACTTCCTCTGCTCCATTTGCTGCATTTTTTATATTTTCTCCTTAGATCGATTAAATTCAGTATCTATTGTGTTATTCAAGGATTTCTACTAGGCCTTGTCTTTTTTACCTATTTGATCCTCTACTGCTTTCACTATTTCATCTCTTAAAGCTACCCATTCGTCTTCCCCTGTTCTAGTCAACCGTTGCCTAATGATCCCTATGAAACTCTCAGCAACCTCTGGTTCTTTCAACTTATCCAGGTCCCATCTTCTTAATTTCCTACCTTTTTCCAATTTCTTCACTTTTAATCTACATTTCATAACCAATAAATTGTGGGCAGAGTCCATATCTGCCCCTGGAAATCTCTTACAATTTAAAATCTGGTTCCGACACCTCTGTCTTACCACTACGTAGTCACTCTGAAACCTTCCGGTGTCTCCGGGTCTCTCTTACGTATATAACATTCTTTTGTGGTTCTTGTCTCAAATGTTAGCAAAGATTAAAGTATGCTCTTTGTGAAATTCTACCAGGTGGTTTCCTCTTTCATTCCTTTCCCCGGTCCATACTCACATATCATTTTTCGTTCTCTTCCTTTTCCCTGAATTCCAGTCACCGAATTTAGAAGAGTTTTAGAAATACCCGTCACAAAAGTAGAAGAAGTATCAGAAAGACGTACTTTTGAATGACTGCAAGGCAGGAGTCATGAGAGAACAGGTGCAAAGAATAAAGAGAGAAAAAAGAGGCTTGGTGAAAACATGAACGAATATTGAGGGGGAAAAATTGAAATTGTCACATGGTGCCTGCCGGGCCAAAACGGAGGGCTATATTAGCTGTAGTCTCGAAGTTAACATTGAAAGCTCTTCTTCAACAACTTATGTTATTTGTTCTTCTTCACGGTCCCAACAGCTCCAACAACTAAAGTGAATCTCACAAAAATCGAGGAACTCAGGTTCTCTCATTTATTCCATTTCCTGGCCTTTAGCCCGTATTTCCATGGGGCTGGCATGTTAATTATTCGTAGTGGCTGTGTTAGTTGTATTGAGTGGCCAGATGCCATTCCTCTAACTAGTCCATTCAACCCTAACGTATCTGAATAATATTTATTTTGAGCCATTGCACAGTGTTTGATTACAAGCTGAACGCATCCATACTATGTAATTTTTCTAGGACTGTATGAGTGAATACCTACTGTTTGATATTCAGTTGCATAAGCTATGCATACACATTTTCCTCGCACAGATTTACGTAAGTTTGCGTTGTACTGTGGTAAATTCCTTTACTTACCTGCGGTCAGATAGCATCTGCAAATTGAATATTGACCCATGAATGTTCATGTAATAGACCATAGCTTCATACACGCAGGCTTAGTCTAATCATGATAGCAGATCAGTTGTGGAAGTAATGCACGCCGCTTACAGAGGGTGTTCCTACAGAGCGTACTAAAACCACAATTGTTTACGATAAGCATAGAATTTTCTCACACAGAGTCAGCAGCACACGCACACTGCTTGCTGATGATCATTTTTCGGAAGAAAAGAGACATCGAACAAATTCAGAAATCCGCTGGCATTTTCCAACATGTAAGCTCAGATAATTCAAAACTGTAACGCGGGTAGTCATCAGACTTATATGGGAACCTTTCCAAGAAAGATGGGGTTTTCATTGTAAAACTTCTACTGTAGCACCATGTTTCAAAAACTTCTCTTGCCTGAACTTTTGATCTTCCACATTTCACTTCTGTACAAGATTACACTCTACAAGCATACCTTCAAAAAGGACTACCAATCTTTAAATTTACATTAGATGTTAATAAATTCCTTTTTTTATTGCTACTGCCAGCTTACATTTACTGCTATTTTGCTGACAAGTACCAAAATTTATCTATTGCTTTTAGTGTCCCATTCTCTAATCCAATCCCCTCACCATCGCTTGATTTAATACAGTTATCTTCAATTATACTTATTTTACTTTTGTTGCTTACTTTTGTTGATTTCCACCTTATTCAAGACACTAACCACACCTTTCTGCTGCTCTTCAAAAGTCTTTGCCTAATCGCACAGAATAACAATACTAAAGGAGAGCGATAAAATTTTCATTTCCTCTTCCTGAGTTCAGTAATCTGTCGAAATATCTCCTAGCCTTTCTTCACAGTCTGTTCAGTGCACAAATCGGATAACATCTTTGATTGTCTATACCCTGTCTCATTTCCTTCTCAGCTTCTATCTTCTTTTACATCGTTTTACTCTTGTAAAGGTAGTCTGGTTTATGCAAAAATTCATAGATAATCTTTTGTCCCTGTAAGAGGTAGCCTTGAGAAATGAAATATTGAAGACATCAGAGCATCAAATGGGAAAAAATACAAGGCCTAGTAGAAATGTTTGGATATCACTGGAGGTATATTGATGATAGAAGAAAATATAAAAATGCTGCAGATGAAACAAGCAAAAGGGTACACAGCAGTCTAAAAAGTGAGTTTGACAGAAAGTGCAAAATGGCCTCGCAAGAATGGCTCGATGACAAACGCAAGGCTACAGAAGCATGTATAAGTAGGTGAAAGATAGATAACGCCGATAGAAAATCAGAGGTCTTCGGAGAAAAGAGAAGAATAACGAGTACTCAACAAAGAAGGGAAGGATGGAATGTGGAAGGAATATAAATACAGAAGGGTTGGAAATCCGGAAATGATCTTGAAGGCGGTGTTATAGAAGGGGAAGGGGAAGTAGTCGGAGATGGGAGATACTTGTATTAAGCGAGAAAAATGTGACAGAGCACTAAAAGACTTAAGTCGAAACAAGGTACCTGGAATACACTACATACCTCTAGAACTCTTCATATCCTTGGGAGATCCAGTCTCAGCAAAACTACTGCACTTGGTATACAAGAAGTCTGAGACAGTCGAAATACCCTCAGACTTCAAGAAGATATACTGACGGAAAAAGTAATTAATGTAGAGAAACGAAATGTCGGGAATACATTTGTTTAGGTAACATATTTAAGTGATTAACGTTACAAGATCGCAGGCTGATGAAACCCCGATTTAAGCCATTGCAAATGTGATGTGCAGGTATATTAATAACTGGTTTAACTACCAGAATATTGAATGCCAGCATGCGAACGTGCACGCATTGTGTTGCACAGGTCCCGTATCTCTGTTATGTAACAAAATGGGACACCTTGAGCCGTCACTTCGATGCTATTTACTATACGGCTTCAGTACACCATCTTCAGGGTTGAATATCGACAGCTGTAGGTGTTGCATTTTATTAGATAAGTGAACGGCCAAAGTTCCTCAAACCTTCAATCAGAAGGCGGTGGTCTCGCGGTTCTAGGCGCGCAGTCCGGAACCGCGCGACTGCTACGGTCGCAGGTTCGAATCCTGCCTCGGGCATGGATGTGTGTAATGTCCTTAGGTTAGTTAGGTTTAAGTAGTTCTAAGTTCTAGGGGACTGATGACCACAGCTGTTAAGTCCCATAGTGCTCAGAGCCATTTGAACCATTTGAACCTTCGATCAGAAGGATGGAAGTACAAAAACCGTATGCCAGTTTGAGGGATAGAGTTCCGTGACTGTTGCACTTGATCGGCCAATGCAGGGACGGTTAATGCTGGTTGAGACGACGCTGGTGTTGTCGTCTGACGGTCGAATCACCTGACTGACGCACAATTTTGTAGTCAGGGTGCCTGGGGTAGCCACGAGGGTGCTCCTGGTGCCATATGGAGTCACACCCTACACCTTGGCACCAGGTGTACATGTAATGCGTCTAGCACGCAGACAGGTTGACTGCAGTCATCAACGGGCTTCCTTCTAACCGACACACGGCCATCAGTGGCACCGAGGCAGTTCCAGATTTCATCAGAAAACACAGAAGACCTCCACCGTGCCCTGGAGAGAGCTCTCGCTTGAAACCACTGAAGTCGAAAATGGCGGTGGTGCGGGGTGACTGGAATGCACGCTATAGGGCGTCTGGAGCGGAGCGTTCCTTAAAGTAACCGACTTGTAACAGTTCGTTGTGTCACTGTGGTGCCAAATGCTGCACAAATTGTTGGTACAGATGCAGTACAATGCGCCAGAGCCATGCGCCGAACACGTTGGTCTTCCCTCTCGGTAGTGCCACGTGACCGTGTTGAGCCTGGCTTTGTTGCGACCACACGTTCTCGTGACCACCGCTTCCTACAAACATGTACAATAGCTATACTACTGCCAAAGTTTTCTGTGCTATCGAAGCAGCTTCTCGTAGCCCTGGTAAACGACCTCGTTCAAACTCAGTGAGGTGATGATAACGGCGTCTTTGTCGCCTTAAAGGCATTCTTGATTAACACGACTCACCAAGTCCAGTCTCAAAGGTAAATAACACTCACTACCGTTGCAGTGTGTGTTTAAAGATAAGCTGTTTTGCGTCCTCATAGTGAAGCTAGAAGAGCCAAGCTTATGCAACTAGCGCGAAATTTAAACAGACGTCATGTTTCAGATGCAGAAATACGCCTAACAACTTTCGTTTGTGTCACACAACCACTTCTTGGTGCTGCGATTTTTTCCCGTCAGTTTATTTCCAGTTCCAAAGAAAGCAGGTGTCACAAGTGTCAATAAAACCAACCTGTCAGTTGAATAAATTATGATAGCAGAGTGCTGACCGAATTATTTACAGAAGAATTGAAAAGCCGTCTGAAGTGGCCGTGCGGTTCGAGGCGCTGCAGTCTGGAACCGCGAGTCCGCTACAGTCGCAGCTTCGAATCCTGCCTCGGGCATGGATGTGTGTGATGTCCTTAGGTTAGTTAGGTTTAACTAGTTCTAAGTTCTAGGGGACTAATGATCTCAGAAGCTGAGTCCCATAGTGATCAGAGCCATTTGAACCATTCCTGAAGAATGGAAAAGCTGGTAGAAGCAGACGTTTTGGAATATCAGCTCGGCTTCCAGAAAAATTTTTCTTGACGAGGAAATCCGTTCCAGTTGTACCAGACAAATCTTTTATTTGGATAAAACCACACACACGACCTCTTTTTCAGGATGTAAATCTCATCTTTAGAGGCTACAAGGAATGCAGAAAACTAAGAGTGGTTCTTCATGAAACTAATTTACATTAAAGGCCCATACGATGTAACGTTTATGCAACCAATATGTAATGTAACTGCAACAAATATAAATCTCCCAGTGAAAATGTATTCGATAAGCAACGAAATCTAACCTGCATAACAACGTATGCGTGTTGTATGAGTGTCCGTTTCACTGTCCTTTAAGCCCTCAACAGATCGTTACATGAAAAACTTAAAACTATCGTTTGGATAATATATCTGACTCCGTATTTTAATATGAGAAACTATAGGAACAAATTAACCTGTAACAATGAATACCTAAGCTATCTGACTGCGTTTTTTAATAAGAATTTACAAGTGATACAGAATCTGACTTGTGCAACGGAATTTACTGGATTACAGTACATGACATGTTGTGGTGTGTCAGTGTCACTGCTTTGGCCCTAGGTTTTGCACTCACCTCTTTAGATGACTGCCTTTTTCCATGTGATATACAGATTTGTACAGAAACCAGATGGCAGTTATAAGAGTCGAGGGACATGAAAGGGAAGCAGTGGTTGGGAAGGGAGTAAGACAGGGTTGTAGCCTCTCCCCGATGTTGTTCAATCTGTATATTGAGCAAGCAGTAAAGGAAACAAAAGAAAAATTCGGAGTAGGTATTAAAATTCATGGAGAAGAAATAAAAACTTTGAGGTTCGCCGATGACATTGTAATTCTGTCAGAGACAGCAAAGGACTTGGAAGAGCAGTTGAATGGAATGGACAGTGTCTTGAAAGGAGGATATAAGATGAACGTCAACAAAAGCAAAACAAGGATAATGGAATGTAGTCTAATTAAGTCGGGTGATGCTGAGGGAATTAGATTAGGAAATGAGGCACTTAAAGTAGTTAAGGAGTTTTGCTATTTGGGGAGCAAAATAACTGATGATGGTCGAAGTAGAGAGGATATAAAATGTAGGCTGGCAATGGCAAGGAAAGCGTTCCTGAAGAAGAGAAATTTGTTAACATCCAGTATTGATTTAAGTGTCAGGAAGTCATTTCTGAAAGTATTCGTATGGAGTGTAGCCATGTATGGAAGTGAAACATGGACGATAAATAGTTTGGACAAGAAGAGAATAGAAGCTTTCGAAATGTGGTGCTATAGAAGAATGCTGAAGATTAGATGGGTAGATCACATAACTAATGAGGAAGTATTGAATAGGATTGGGGAGAAGAGAAGTTTGTGGCACAACTTGACCAGAAGAAGGGATCGGTTGGTAGGACATGTTCTGAGGCATCAAGGGATCACCAATTTAGTATTGGAGGGCAGCGTGGAGGGTAAAAATCGTAGAGGGAGACCAAGAGATGAATACACCAAGTAGATTCAGAAGGATGTAGGTTGCAGTAGGTACTGGGAGATGAAAAAGCTTGCACAGGATAGAGTAGCATGGAGAGCTGCATCAAACCAGTCTCAGGACTGAAGACCACAACAACAACAACATACAGCAATTCGCTGCAGCATGCAAAGCAGCGGCTAAAGCTTGACGTTACTAAGAATGAATTTAATAAAAAGGAGTTTGTTTGGGTCCTGTTAACTACTAAATAACTTGTGAGAAGGAATTTCATAATTTAGGTCTATTTAAAACTTCAGAATCATCATGACAATGACATGGGTGTCAATAACGCCTGAGTGCCAGATTAACAATTCAGTTTCATAGTTACATTAACATTTAATAACCACATCATATTTATTAATTATATGTGCAGAATAATCATTATAATTTTTGGAGGATAAGGAAGCTTCTTTAACTGAAACATGGGACTATTGCAAACATGGGATTATTGCAAACATGGGATTATTGCAAACTCGGACTAACAATCACAAGCCTAACCCTGCAATTGCTTTTGGGCTATGCTTGCGAATTTTACCTTGAATTCCATCTTATAGCGTAGTTAAGCCATCTAAATCTCTCCTGGCTATATAAGTGAAATCAGGCCTTGAGTGTGGTAAGATCTGCCATCCCCGACGTGAGGGCAGAGTGACACGTCTTGTGTCTCCGAGCTCTCGACCGAAACCACTACTTCCACTCTCGCAGACAGACCTCGTCTCACAACAAAGCTTAGAATCACGCTTCCATGTTTCGCCGTCAGATTGTTACTGTCCGTATCTGAGTGCTTACACAATGCAAAGAATAGCGTTAAGTTGGTTATATTGTTTTCAATGTAATAGAGAGTTCTGACACACACCTTACAACGAATGTAAACAACAGGTTATACCTTGACTGAGTACGAGAAATTCGTACTAGTTCAGCAAATTAGTCAAGTAGCAACTGAGATACCGCGCGGGTGAAGCACGGAAAGTTTCTCTGAGTCAACCGGTACCACACCGGAGGAACGAACACTAGCCGAAGAAACGTGAATGTAACAGCAAATGAGCACCCCCTGCCAGCCTAATGTAATGTACGAACCAAAGTGCGAATGGCTAGACTTGTGGCATGGGCTTAAGAAGTTAAAATGAAGACATGAAAGCCGTACAAAGGCAGTTTTCGAACCTCAGAAGTAGCTTACCATGTAAGTGCCTAGCCCGGTGCGTGTCGGGAGAGCCCAGCAAGAACGGCCAATAGACTGTCGTGCGAACCGCAGTGAGACTCCAGAGTACTTATAGGAGTATACGTCACGGAGTGGCCGCCACCGGAACTAATACCGAAGGCGCGAGGGACCACCGAAGAAATCATAGCTAACAACACGCCCACGCCCCCACGTTTCCTCCCAAATCCCAACCGCTAGTAACACCGGCATGACTTTAGCTTCGATAGACATAGTACAGAGCAAACAATAACAGTAACTGTCAATCAAAAACAATAAAAAGGTATAATGAAATCGTCAAGAAATAAAATTAATGAAACCATACTACAAAACATTAAATTAATAGAACCATCATGTAAAATTTATGCTACATTAGGCTGGCAACGTGTGCTTATTTGCTGTTACATTCTTGCCTTTTCGGTTAGGACCTGTTTATCTGGTGTGGTACTGGTTGACTGAGAGTCCTATTTCATGCCTCACCAGCATGGGATCTGGCATGCTACTTGATCAGTTTGCTGGATTTGTTACGACAGGAACGACTTTCTCGTATGCAATCAATGTATAGCCTGATATTCACATTCCTATGGGTCCTTTTAATGGTAATTAATTTTAGGAACAATCCCTCTAAGTTTTCCTCGTTTTTTCTAGCTTCTGTTGGGATTTACATCCTGGAACCTGGGTGCTGCTTAAGATTTTACCCAAATTAACGACTTGTCAATTACAAACGGAGCGGATTTGTCATGAAGAGTTTCGTCATTAGATATCGGTGTCCTGCAAATAGTATGTTATTTCCAAGAAATGTAGAAAGACGCGAGGCAATACTGATCCTACGGCTTACCTTAGAAACTAAGTTAAAGAAAGGCCAACCTAAGTTCAAAGCTCTTGTAGATTAGGAGAATACTTTTGACAAAGTTGACTGGAATACACTCTTTGAAATCCGGAACGAGCAAAGAACATATACAACTTGAACAGAAGCCTGTCGGCAGTTATAAAAGTCGAAAAGCATGAAAGGGGATCAGTGGTTGAGAAGAAAGTGAGGCAGGGTTGTAGCCTATCCCCGATGTTCAATCTGTACATTGAGCAAGCAGTATAAGAAATCAAGGAAAACTTTGAAGAAGGAGTTAATGTTACGAAAAAAGAAATAAAAACATTGAGGTCTGCGCTGAAGTGAAATTCTGTCATGGACTGCAGACGACTTGGAAGAGGAGCTCAACGGAATGGACCGAGTCTTGAAAGGAGGTTACAAGAGGAACGTCAACAAAAGCAAAACAATGTTAGTGGAATGCAGTCAAATTAAATCTGACGATGCTGAGGAAACTGGAATAGGTAATGAGACACTTAAAGTGGTAAATGAGTTTTGTTATTTGGTCAGCAAAAAACTAATGAAGAAGATATAAAATGTAGCCTGTAATGGTCAGAAAAGCATTTCTGAGGAAGAGAAATTTGTTAACATCGAATATGAAGTTAACTCTTACAAAGTATTTTCTGAAGGTGTTTGTCTGGAGTACAAAATTGAAAATTGACCGATAAGCAGTTAAGAGAAGAAGAGAATAGTAACTTATGAATGTGTTGCTACAGAAGAATGCTGAAGATTTTATGGTAGATTGTGTAACTAATGAAGAAGTACGGAACAGAGCTGGTGAGAAAAGAGATTTCACTAAAAGAAGGTATCGGTTGATAGGACACATTCAGAGAGATGAGGGGTTAACTGAGTGTTGTGGGGAAACGCAAGTGTGTGTGTGTGTGTGTGTGTGTGTCTGTGTGTGTGTTAGGGGGGGGGGGAGGGGGGCGGGTTGGGAGAGTCGAAAATTCTAGAAAGAGACCAAGACAATTTTAGTATTTTTGATTACACTTTACCATCGTATATCACGATAATTAAAGAAAATCAGGTTCTCCAGCTTTTTCAGAATCGCATCCTTATATCTTTTCGATTTCTAGAGATACGTGGTTGAAGTCATGAATGAGTTGTAACCAAACACACTTGGTTCACTAAGACCCATTAATCGGGCTCCGTGATATTATCTCGCGTATGGCCAGGTGCAGTATTCATAATAGCTAGTCGAAAATCATGGGTTCCCTTTGTGCGCGAGTAGATCATGACATGTAGGTGATGCAGATATGGAGGGAATATTGATAAAAACTTTCATCCTCCCCCTATGAAACGACATTAAGAAGGCTCTGCTATGTCCGTATTTCGCCGAGTTGTTGAACGAAATCACATGGACAGGAACTGTCGGTCATTCTGACGTGATTTTGTGCCTATGCCTGGATGTAGTCAAAAAGAAAAGTGTCCCATAAATATGATAGTGTGTTCTATACAGACACTTGTTTAAAAAAATGGTTCAAATGGCTCTGAGCACTATGGGACTTTACTACTGAGGTCATCAGTCCCCTACAACTTAGAACTACTTAAACCTAACTAACCTAAGGACATCACACACATCCATGCCCGAGGCAGGACTCGAACCTGCGAACGTAGCGGTCGCGCGGTTCCAGACTGTAGCGCCTAGAACCGCTCGGTCACTCTGGCCGGCACTTGTTTCATTTATAATCTAACACTAAGAGCATTCTTCGGTCTTACATATTTCTATCACATTCAATAGTTCATCTGAAGATCGTAGAAAGATCAGCCTATTTACATTTATTTCATTCGGTGTACGTTTCATCTCCTGTTTCCGAAACGTCGTTTGAGATTATACTGATAGATATTTAATTCGTCCAACGTGAGTTGCTTTGGAAAACTTAACTTCGGACACAACTGGGCTGTTCGGATTCGCTCAACAGCCACAACTTCATGTCATCAAATTAACGTTGTCAAACATCGAAAAGTTGGTTGCACTGGCTTCAGGCATTTGTTCGGTGAACGAATTAGTGCAATTTTATCTGACATCATATCCGACCCGTTTTCTAATTCGATAGCTTCCAATTTCCTATTGAACCTGTTCTTACTTTAATGACTTTTCATAAGCTACATCTTTTCTACATGCTTTTGTAAGAATTATTCGATCCTGACAAAGCTTTAGTATCGGAGAATTGGGTGCCCTTCGTGAATACGAAGAAACTGTTGAGCAATTAACGCCAGAGACTTTAAACAATCGTCGGCTTAGCCTATGATAATATCTCCACATGAGTCGCTGCGTAGAAAATAATGCCAAAGACAGTAACACAAACCCAAAAAATCACAGGTCTCCTCGAATGTAGGTTCCGGAAATGGTAAGCTGCATTATACTTTTATGACGTTGTGTCAAGACGTGGAGCAATGAAAGAGTCCACATCCTGCTCGACAGACTACCTCCGTCCATTCTCAAGTTGGAGGGCCGTAGTTGAATTCCACATTCATGAGGCTACAAAAAGTGAAGCTCTACACCTTTCGAGCTATGAAGCTCTATATAACACTCTCGTCAATTCCACTTTAATTCCATTTGGGTGTGACATGATTGTGTTTTGTGAAAGGAACGTAAAAATACTGCACATTAAACGCGATTTAATCGAAACTGAGCAAATAGTAAAGAACACGTTAACTAGAATACCTTTCCTCCGTTTAGCCAGATTCCTTCCGCCAATTTACTGACGAAGTACGAGTGCAGAATCTTTTCCTTAAGTTTTATTTTTTACAAGGACACCTGCAACGCCCGACTGATCAATTACTAGACACGCAAGTATGGAGCCTGGCGTGGCGTTCCCAGGTTTCCTTTTTTTTCTTCTTCCCACTCCTTTTTTTTGCGTCGCTTCGGTGAAGAAAATTATAAATAAGAATGCGTAATTATATGCCACGAATTAAAGCCGATTTCCTGGAAAATAATTCCTCTGCGAGGCTCGAACGAAGGCCTCTCTTCGTTTTTCAGCTAATGCCGGGTTATTAAAGGCACGCACGTCTTTAGCCGAGTGTTTACCGTGGGATCGCTAATTGAATTCTATGTGGTATTTCCTCTACGCTCCATCCATTACGCTGGTGGAATCTATAATTACGGCACAGGCCCGGGGAAGAGGTCTTAATTAAAATCCGAGCCCAGGTCACGTGGGACGCCGGAGACGATGAGGACCTAATTTCGGTGTTCAAATAACAGGCGTCGGGAGCGCGCCAGTGGCGGCCGCGGGAACTACTCTACGGGGTAACAAGGATGTGAGTGATCGCGAAACCAGTTCCCGCCTCGTAAGGGAGCTATTCCCGAGCAATTGCCAGCTAACCGACACGACTCCACAGCAAAAGAATTAAAAAGAAAAGAAAAGTACATGTTTACTTGCCCTTCCGCTTCCCCAGACATCGCAGTCAAAGGTATGGGGGAGCTGAAGACTTGAGATGTACGCTGGACTACTATTATTTCTTCAGTTTGTAGAAAAAAAGCAGATACCTCTGGTGGAAAATACGGACGAACATCCCTAAAGAAGTTCTACGGAAACACGAAATTTCTATAGTGACAGACAAGGACTGTCAAAGGCAGTGTTTGCCTAGGAGTCCTTTATAAATACTTTTTTCTCCTTTTATCATTTTTATCCATTATATTTAACAATAAGTTCCATAATATTCAAATATAATACATACATTTAAGGGGGGTAGGACGTCAAACGGGCCGACTTCGAGAAGGAGAGGCACAATAGGACATTTTAATTTGCACTGTCTATACTTTTACAAATAACTTCATAAAACTTTGTCAGCATGACCAGGGAGGATTCAGGATTCACACTCATAGCAGTGGAAGTTCAAAAACACGAAGAAATAATATTTTTTAAATGTGAAATTTCATGATTTTTTTTCCATTACTGCTGGCTGTATTTGTTGCTATAAGTACACTTTTCTTCATAAGTAAGGGAGATTCTTCGATGAATTTTGCACAGCTTACAAACCATACTTATAGGTGTATGAAACTCTAGAATTTATTTAATTTATGAAAAAATGAATAAGCTGTTACATTTTAAACTTCATGTTTAGAGAAAACTCGAATTTTATAGCTAATTATCTCAATTTTTACCACAGTTTTTAACAGATTTGGGAAATTCTAGAGTTTCATACACCTGTAAGTATGGTTTGTATGCTGTGCAAAATTCATCGAAGAATCTCTCTTACTTATGAAGAAAAGTGTACCTACAGCAACAAATGCAGCTAATACCTAGTGAAAAAATGATGAAATTTCACATGTAAAAAAAATTGTTTTGTTATGTTTTTGAACTTCCTCTGCTATGAGTGTGAATCCTGAATCCTTCCTGGTGATGCTGACAAAGTTTTATGAATTTATTTGTAAAAGTATAGACAGTGGAAATTAAAATGTCCTGTAGTGCCTCTCCTGCTCCAAGTCGGCCCGTTTCACTTCCTACCCCCCCTTAACTGAAATTTTTCACTTTCATTTTTCTTTGCTTTACTTTTCTTTCTTTGCTTTTTTTCGAAATTGAAAAATCGAAAATTACTTTCGTTGATGAAAGAGAAGACTTGGTGTCATGAGATATCTGGTGGATTGGCGTTCGTGTTAGAGCATACCTTATAAAAAAGTTGTATTCTTTATTTTCTTACGAAAAAAGCTTCAAATTGTAATACACGTTATATAACGAGTAACATATATTGTCAATGATTATCTAACAGATATTAACGAAAAATTCAATGTGTACATTATCACTGGTGTCACTGAAGCCAGCAGTTTAGAATAGCAATATGGCGGCCAGCGCAAAGGACGTATAAACATTACTTTATTTATTGATAAAACAGTTGTAAGAAATGGGAATAAACTTATATAATGGTCAATGCATGCATCGTATTTGGCTATAATTTTTCGTACAGCAGACGGAAGATATAAGGAAAGGGACATGTCTCCATGAATGGATAACTAGAAACATCTAACGTATTTTTCATTTTGTACTGTGCGTAAGCCTAAATAATTACATTACAATTTGTCATATCAGAAAAACCGGCAGTATTTAAATAGTTCATGTGTATTTTTAGGGGGTTAATAATTAGTACTAACAGACGTAGCTTACTGATGTGCTTTTAAACAGTTTTCATCAACTTCGGCTTTTCTTCGAATACCATGCTCGTTATCAAAGTGCTCTTATAACTAGGGCTTGCTATTTGTCGTTATTCATTTAAGTGTTTTTACGAAAACTACAGTCTGCTTTAAACGTGTGTATATGTAACTTGACGCTCTTCTCATAACACGATTCTGCGACGTATGTGTTAAACTCAACTAGTATGCAAATATTTAATCAGCTGCAGAAAGTCTTTAAACTACCTAGTAAAGCCACTACGTTTCAGAGAATCGTATTAGCATCACACACAAATGCCCTGAAGCCACCATCTTATCTCACCGACGGACAGGCTTCGGTAAAAGCTACGTCTTTGCCAGTCTAGTATTGTATGTCCGCGGTATGAAACGGAAAAAGGAAATCTCTGTAAGTAACTACTTTTACTTTTCTAAAGAAACAAATGATTCTGGAAGGGAGGCTTCCTGTTCTTCTGATTCATTTCTGTTTTGACATTCGATTTACTGAGAGGTATGTTGTCGGAAGCCCTATGTTATACTTTTTCATGGAATAATGATATTTTTATTCATAAATATCGGTGTTTGCACTTACTGTAGCGCACCTTTTAATATCATAATACTAAATTTGTTTAATGATTTTATATTTTTCAGTGACTTGTATCAAGATATTGTACTCACATTATTTGCAACCAAGGCGAGCGATAGCTTATCGCGTCATGTCGTTTAAATAATCTGTTCTCCGCAAGTCGAAGTTTGCCGATCCGTTTTACGAAATCCTATCGAATATTCGTTACCACTTTTTCCGTGGAATCCATAACAGTATTTTGTGGCCAACGAATCTTCTAACGAGTCTTGTATTGGTGCCCAATAACCAACACGGTCTGATACTCTTAGGAATATAACAGCGACGGCCTAAAGGTTTAAGAAATAGTAATGGCTCAATATACTAAAAAGATTGGCCACCAACTGATATCGTTATAGGTATGGACAAAAAATGCAACAGTTGACTGAATCTTCAGTCGGTTCTTGGTAGAATAACATTATAATAAATTAAAAGCGCTAGTTTGCTTTTGTCCTACAGTATTAATTTATTGCGGTTTTCGGCTTACAAGGTCATGATCAGGCATTTACTGACTATTACCGCCAAAGGAGTCACAATGTTTGTAGATAACACTGGAAAAGAAGCATAAAAGTACGAAAAAAAAATGTTCTAATGTGTGTGAAATCTTATAGGACTTAACTGCTAAGGTCATCAGTCCCTAAGCTTACACACTATTTAACCTAAATTATCCTAAGGACAAACACACATACCCATGCCCGAGGGAGGACTAGAACCTCCGCTGGGACCAGCCGCACAGTCCATGACTGCAGCGCCTATGACCGCTCGGCTAATCCCACGCGGCCTAAACGTACAGTAAATGGCATCTTTGACAGTGTAGTGGTGATGCAATGTAAAAGTAATAAGTCTAAGCTTTGGTGACTGATGGATGAATGTATGATGCAGCAGTGCAATTTCACCGCGCAGCTGGAAAAGTTAGTTAACAGAGCATACTAGAGCATAAAGTCTTCGAGAACATCATTCTGTGTACTGAGTTGGACAGTAACTATGCTTCGCAGACAAGCGCGTGAATAAGGTAGGTGTCATCTCTTGAGAGGGTACATGTAGCTCAAAGAACTCGGTTGGAGAAATGGCGGCGAATAGCTCGACATCTGAACAGAAGTGATGGCACTATTCGACGATGTTGGCAGGAGTGGGTGAAAAACGGCCGAACATGGCGTGTAGAAGAAAGCGGTCAACCTAGAGAGACGTCAAAACATGAGGACCGCAGAAGAACTGAGAGCCCCAGCTATTCATTGTCATCGATCCGATATGCAACTGGCGTTTCAGTGGCCACAGGGATGACTAATAGGAGGCTGGCAGATAGAGAGCTGATTTCACGGCGCCCCCTGCGAAGTTCCGCTTCCAATTGAGTCCCGATGACCAGTGGAGATGTATTTGGAGACGCCCCAGACGGCTGTGGAATGCCAGCCTGACTGTCAGTCGCCAGACGGCCAGACAATCAAGTATTGGGTGCCATTTCATTTCATAACAGGACGCTTTTGGTTGTCATCGGCGGTACTATATAACTCAGCAATGCGTCGACGGTAGTCTATGCCCCGTTTTGTCACCCTTCATAGCAAACCATCGTTGGTTTACGTTTCAGATAGAAAACGACCGCCCGCTTTCGGCGAGATTTTCTACTGCTTGTCTTCGCGCTTGCCAAACGCTACGTTCGCTAGCAGTGTCATCGTATCTCCCCACAACTGATAACCCTAGGACGATTACGGGCAGGACCCTTCAACCAGCTCGAGATTCTAACGATCTAACTTGCCAGGATGGCATCCAACAACCATAGATTAAGGTTGCAAGGGGTCCACTTGTCGTGGAGCTCGATTTTGTAATATAATTAATGAAAAATTACATGTATTGGTTATCACATGTAGAAGAGATTGTATCTTTGACACCACTGAACCAAAGATGATGCCTGAGCGGCAGAATCGATTGTACGTAAAGGCGCCCACAGCGCAGCACGTTCAAATGGCTCTGAGCACTATGGGACTTAACTTTTGAGGTCATCAGTCCCCTAAAACTTAGAACTACTTAAACGTAACTAATCTAAGGACATTACACACATCCATGCCCGAGGCAGGATTGGAACCAGCGACCGTAGCGGTCGCGCGATTCCAGACTGAAGCGCCTAGAACCGCCCGCCCCCACTCGCCGGCCAGAGTGCAATACCAGTTGCCATTGCACTCTGTTAAAGGTAGGATGCAAGACTTTAAGCTACTGGCTAGCTGCGAGAATTTAGCTGTTGGCCTATGGACGCAAAATAATACAGTTTTGTAAGGTAATGAAATTTTGTATATTTAGTTTTAAGTATGCAGCAGCGCAATGTGGATTTTGCTAATTTTACAGTACTGATCCTTGAATGTAGGGAACCAAATACTGTCTATGAGATCTAATGGATAGGTTGAATAAGTAAGCCCGATTTGTAATTTTGTGTGGTTTGTAATCCTGATACAGTCAAGTTAAATTTTGGAATCTATTTTGTTATACGATGTTACACTTTGTCATGTAACAATCCAAGTGTCTTTAGTTACGTCAGTAAGTGACAATTGTAGAACAATGGAGAAGTTCACTGATTTTGAAGTTAATGTACAATGTTTCGTATTAGTTTTTGTGAAGGAGAAACTTTATTTTGAATACAATATTCGAACTGAAGCATTCGGTCATAGCATATCCCGTTTCAGTACCTCACCCTCTTCCATGTCGTGTTTGTCTAAACACAATTAGTATTTTTTAAAAGAAATGATTTTTCAATGAGAGTCAGAAAAAATATTAATGTTCCAGTCTCAGAAAAGTGTTAACGTTTGTAACAGTTTCAATGCGGGCAGCATTGCACAGTGCTGAGCCAGTACCCAAAATTATCACTGAACATTTGCAAGGTTATTCATTGTCAACTAATCTACTGACATTATTTGTATGAAGGTATTTTACGGCCGGCATTGCACTTCGCTGAGCCAAGATTGAATATTTTGTATGCCTACTGTGGAGAGAACAGAATACCAAGATTACGTCCGTTGCGAGTCATGAGCTAAGGAAAACATATTTCATCGTTTATTTGTATAGGGAATTTTATCAGTTTATTGCAGAGGGCCATAGAACTCGGTGTTCATGAGACTGACTAAACTTCAGAGGGATTGATTTCGTTACAGGCAATACTTTTGTTTTTCCAGTTTAAATGTTTTAATTTTTCTTTGGATTACAATAAAACTGACTAAGCACACCATTTGCTCAACAACACAACATACAGGAAATTTGGGTAACACAAAGATATATATTTAAAGAACGTTACAAGTTGAAGCCACAGGTGGACCAGTGCGTCATTGACTTGCTCAATTTGTGAGGGTTTTTTTCTGGAATAAATCATGCAGTTGTCCAGAAATTGTAATCATCTGTTTGTTGTTCACGTACTTCACATCTACCTAATTCCGTCCCATTCAGATAATCCCTTCGTGGTGCGTCGCTTATTTTTATTTCCATTTCTTTAAGAGTGTATACAGATACGTGTAAGGTTACTAACCATATCGTTTCGTCACATTTAGAAACGTGCGTTACAGTGTGTGAAGACACTGTGAAAACATCTGAATTAATATGAGCACCGTGTCAATGTGAACTGCAGAAAGACAGTAGTTACTGTTGACTCAACTGTAAACTGTGTGCTGTGCTCTCATTCCTGGATGGACTTAGTGTGCAACGGACGAAAAACGGTGTCTCGTTAGAGATATAATGGGTCCACACGATTTCAGATTTGGACGTTAAGAGGTCTGTAACCTGATGTGAATAATCTGTGAACCGTGTCGTGTCGCTTAATGAGCAGAGACCGTTTGGCGGGTGACACGGAGTAGGACATGGATTCTAAAAAAATAGTCTGAAAATTAGTCAGTGCCGTGTGATAAAAAAAAGTGCACAAACTGGAACTGATTTCAGCGCAGAGTCGTCGAATATAGTACTGGATATCTTGATCGCCACACTGTCTCGCAATCCCACAACGGGCTGGGATGCATGTAGGGCGAAGACTTTTGAAACTGTATGCTATACAGGATCAGACCGTCACCTGCGAAAGTGGTTTATTATTTGTTTTCTCTTTCAAATAAAAAGGTCTTCCAATTGTCATATTGTTCGTATTGTCCTACAATTAGAACTGCATTACTGACACGACCTGCTATGACAGTACTAATGTACAGGGTGAACCAGAACTACAAGGACACATTGTCAAAGGTTATTCAAAGCTGCCATCTTTGTATTTTGTTGTAAGAGACCCACCGTCTCCGACGGCTCGTTATATAATAAAAATACCCCCAAAGCAATGAAGAAACTTGTATTACGCAATAACTAAAACTTACAACACACAACCAGTGTTGCCAAATCAGCTTTTAGAGCTAACTCTGGCTCCTTTTTAACAGAATTTATCTGATGAAAGAGAGATTTGGCTGAGGTCCGAAGTGTGACTCTTTTCACAATCACTTGGATTCCTATTTAGCTTTTTTTCACCTTGACAACAGAAAAGCATTACAACTCATGTTGATTTGCATTAAAATACGACTTCAAAGTTTGCTTCAGTATTCGAAAGGAAACTGACGCTGTGCTGGTGTGTGTTCTGGGCTCGTCAGCATACACATACACAAGATCGAAAACATAACTACGAAAAATAAACTGTTGAGAGCCTTACTGGAAACGCTGTTGCGGCGTAGCATAGTGTCGTAATTCCAAAATATTGAAGGAAAGTGTTTTAAACAAAGCAGAGTTTGATTTATGCGGGATGAGTCAGAAGTCAGAAACTTCGCGATTGCAGTAGACAATGTACCAGCGACAGAAGTGAGGAGAGGAACAGCGAACTTCTATTGAGTGTCGTGGTCTACTGAGTGTAGGACATAATGCAGTTCTAAAGTGCAGATATTGTGAAGTTTGTCCTGCAAGTTACTAGCAGAAATATTATTCATACTTCTATTGTGATAGAAAGAAATTCATTTGTAAGAAACTGACGTGAATATGTCTACTGAAATGTATTTTTGCGTTGAAATAAAGATGTTTTAAAAATTGGCTTGTGTTTTATAGGCATATCTTATAAATAAAATCTTAAATTTTTATATCTGCATTCGAAGTAGGGCCTACTACTGGATCCGGAAATCATTTCTCTAAAGACATGCACAAGACACGCATCTAAATTTTTATTCTTTTGTGCTTTTCTCTCTCGCTATTAAAGCCATTCAAATGAAACGTCGTACAAACATTTAACATGAGCTGGAAAAGCCTGTGGAGCAGCTACTTCCTGAGGGTTTTTAAACTGAATTATATACCTGATATGAGTAAATCTGAGAGAATTATTTTACCGAGTACTTGATCTCAAAGGAAAAAACCGTCAAAATAATATCAACGTTGATTACACGTTGTGGAGTTATCTAAGAATGTCTACCTTTCTGGACCAAGCGAGTTTGCGCAGTGGTTAATACACTGGACTCGCATTCGGAAGGACGACGGGTCAAACCCGCGTCCGTCATTATTGATTTGGGTCTTCCGTGACTTTCCTAAGTCGCTTCAGGCAAATGCCGGTATGGTTCCTTTGAAAGGTCACAGCCGATTTCCTTGCCCATCCCTCCCAAATCCGATGGGATCGATGACCTCGTGTTTGATCCCCTCCCCGAATCAACCAACCATCTACCTTTCTGGATTCTCGTATACGTTCCTATTCACTTAAATACCATACACAGCACAATTATTGCAAAAATAAAACTTCACAATAATAAACCATGCTTTATTTCAGTTTTTTTTCTCGTTGTTTAAACACATTTAGCATATTTCGTTTGGAGAATTGCCAACGCTACACACAACACAGAGTAATGCAACAACCCTCACACAAACAAGTACATTTTTACAACAGTGTATTCAGTCTGTTTTGTTAGTGTACAGACCAGGGCTTAATTTCGGCCGCAACGCAGAGAATTTCTTTCGAACTCACTGGGAGAAGTCGGCAACGGAGATCTAAAATACCATACGTGTATTAAATCACAACTGAGCTATAATTTTCCTTAGCTTCGGCACCAGTAAACGTGGCAATGAGTGACCAAGGTGATGCGATGGTCAGGGGCGTGGCCGAGGTACGGTGTATGTGTGTGTGTGTGTGTGTGTGTGTGTGTGTGTGTGTGTGTGTGTGCAGTACGCCCGAGACAAAATTGGGCATCGTTGTTCGCTGCATAAATAACAATGGCATTTTTATGGCTTCTATTCCTCAATTCAAACGAGTCGTCTTTGACCACATCTAGTAGCAAGGCAACGTCTCGTGATCGTGTGTTAGCGAGAAATAAATAGCGTAAGGAGTGTTTGAAATGAGCTTCTGTATATTGTGCAGCCACGAAAACCTGCTTCTTTCGTGTCGTAATTTATGCCCTAGCTGGTGATCATAGTCTTCCACTTTCCAATGACTAGGAGCCTGTTCATTTTATCTCTTGTGCCCTGTTGTTTTCATGGTATTGAAAGGGATGCCTGTCAGATTCCCTTATAACCAGGATACAAATACGGCAGTTGCGCCTACTTTGTTTCTCAGATAACGCGCAGTGTCATCTGCGACACTGCGTGTCTGCAATAACATCTCTGCGTCGGTCGCTCCTACGGATGCTGGTCGCAGAGACACTTAGTCCGCAGTGGGTAATCGTGAACTGAGCCACAGACGAGTAACAAGAATAATGACGATTTGTCTTAAATGACGATAGAGAAAGAGAGAGAAAGATTTTGTCACTGATTTGATGAAGGTTCACAATAAGGTAATAACTAATTTTTATTGCTATAATTGCGCTCGAGCTGCGGCCTGCACACCATTATAACTAGAGGTCTGCGCGGATAAGAAAAGTGCAATCCGCATCCGCACCGCATCCGCAAGGTCTTAATACGCAACCGCATCCGCAGCAATTAATCCGCATCCGCAAGTTCCTTATCCGCGTCCGCATATATTTAAGTTTTCAATGAGTAATTAATAGTAATAGACAGAATTATGGTATGTTATGACATACTTATTGTTAGGGTGCCATTTCTGCGAAAACTTAACTGCTTTTGACTTCTTAAATCACAGGAAATGCTCTATACCTACTCTAAAGTAGACCATTCCAAACAGGAAAGCATTGGCGCTCCGGAGCACACACAGTAGCGGCTCGGATCTCGTGCGATTGGAAACGCTATTTAAAAAATAAAATTCAATGTAATAGTACTAAATGATGAAAATACGTGTATAGAAACAATTATATTTCGCTGCTCTTGTGCCAAGGCAGCTGAAAATGACGATGGTTTTAAAGTACTCACTGCTTGGATGTGTCAAACTTTCAAGCCTTTCATGTTAGCTGATGATTATATTATAGCTTACGCGTTCAGTCGTCGTCATTTCCAGGAGAAAATATTTACAGTATTAGACCTGCAGTGCAAAACGCTGGCGCACCTGTGAAAAAGTTAAACTGCCAGCAGTAATTGACATTGTCTGGAAGAAATAACTCGTCATCCGAAGAGTGACAACAAAATCAGTGGTTATAGAAATTAGGAGTCCATTTAGCTTTAGCTAAAATTACGATTGAAATCTCGAACCTCACCTTTTGGCTGATTTGTCGAATTAAGACCTAGCGATAAATGAAATGTCTGTTTCATTCTCAACTAAACAAAGTTTTTCACACTTTAAAACATCCTCAACATTGGTCTAAATTACTAAGACAAAATTTGCAGTAGATTTCGCAGTTAATACTTTTCAATGTTAAAAAATAATTTTTTTTTTCAGAGTTTAATGGAACTGCTAACGATTTCAAGATGTCTATATAAAAACCACTGTCCCATAACTTCAAATGTTAGGCACTGTTCCCTGTTAAGCAATACCGAGTTACAGTTAAAATGTTCAATTTTGATACGAATTTCAGCCCTTATCTTCATTAATTGGCTGGTAAATTAAAAGACATTATTATTTTAGATGATTTGAATATTCTGTAATTTTTCAATGTGATAAGAATAATCTTTCACGGGCTATCATAGTCACAGTTTGTTGGTGGTCGTGAGCCGTAGTTTGAAGTCCCACTTGTAATTAATTACAAGGCCCGCCGTGCCACCGCTCCGGCCGGGCTGTTTCACTGTTCACAAAGAGCGACGATGCTCGGGGGCTGCAAATGTTACTGCAGTGCGCGCTAAAATTTAGGTAGGCACTTATGAGATCATCATTACCTAGTTTAATAATACTGACGTGTTAACTGTTGAATGCTCTTGTTGCGAAGAGTAAAAACTTAAAATTGAGCTCTTTAATATGAAAATTACAACAAAACAAATTACTTGTTCAACATTTCCTTCTTTTAGCTAATGCTACTTAAATGTTCTTGTTGGGAATAATAAAAATACTAACAATATGTCGAGGAAATTCTTTACTATAAATATTACAATAAACAACTCACAGGGTTCAGATTAAATATTTTCATCTTCTGCTTGCTTCTGATTCAAATTCCGTAGAAGAAAGAGTCAGATGAAAAAAAATTGTAACTAATTCAGATAAGCCCAAAAATTACACTGAAGTAAGAGAAGCTGTACAAGTATCTTTTTACTTTGGAAGATTACTATGCAGGAACATGATGTCATCAATCGTCTGTGACTTCAAAGTCGTGCGTCGGTCCTGCATTATTTGTCCCGCAGTAGAGAAGCTTCTCTCTGATGGCGCGCTGGACGCTGGAATGCAGTGCACGAAGTATGCGAGTTTGGAAAGACGCGGATAGACGTTTTCACGTCCATGCCACCAAGTTATCAGGTCGATGCCTTCCGAAAATTGGACTTTATCATTCGTATATCTGAGAATTTCATCTGACGCAAAGTCAAGAGCTCTCGTCGATTCATCTTCTGAGGAATCTTCAAATTCATTAAAAAGTACGTCAGACTTCTGTTTTTTTGCAGGAATTCCAGATCTTGTATCCTCCTTATCTTTTAACTGTGGACAATTTCTCGCAACATAATTTTTCGCTTCCTTTACAACTTCATCTTTTTCGGCACTGCTAAGAAATTTTAGGTTTTTATATTTTGGATTCAAAAACGTTGCAAGTTTATGGGTTACGGTTATGTCCCATTTGCTGATTAAAATAGATTTGGCTGTACTCTTTAAATCTATCAGAAATGGGCTGTCGCCATAATTTTTTTCAAGGAAGGAGAAGTTTTAACTTCCACAACACACATAAATAAAGCGTAGGGGTTTTGGAAGCTTCAAGATCACAAGAAGCTATTTTAAATGGTGTCAGAAAAGTTATTATATCTCCCAACATCCTCTTGTCTATAGAATCAATCAAATTATCTTGATTTTCTCTGACAAAATTGACAGAACTTCAAACCATTGTGAATTAATAGTCTCAAACATATCGAATTTACTGTTCCATCGTGTGTCTATATCTCCTTTCAATGACTTCTGAAGGTGATTCTGAAGACCAGACCTTTTAAAGAAGTTTGATAACTCGACAGGAATTTATTAGTCGGTGCACGTCACTCTTCTCATCATTCGCGTCTCCTCGAGTCGTGTGCTCCAGCTTAGTATTAAGAATGTGTGCTGAGCACGAGAGACTCTTGTATTGGCGAAGTGCTGCCACAATATTTGGACCTCTATCCGTAACGAATACGATGTTATTCACAGCACTGAATAAATCGAACGACCGCAGTATCTTAATTAATTCAAGTTTAATGTTTTCTCCTGTTTTTTTAATCTCACTCTCAAAATTCCTGGTGCACAACACTCGATCCTCAAGTTTCACTTCTTCATAATTAACATAATGTGCAGTCACTCCCATACAGTTTATTTTACGGTACGAATCAGTCCATAAATCGACAGTTAGTGCTCCACCTATATCTCTGAATATATTCTTCACTTCTACGGAGACAGTTTCACGCAGACGATCTACCGTTTCCTTCAAATTTCAGGATATGGTGGTTGGATAAGGTAGCAGTTCCTTAGCACTCACTGCTCCCTACTTGGCCCCCACATCAATAAGAAACTGTGCCGTCTCGCGAAACCCAGATCCAGACGCAACTTCGAATGGTAAAATGTCTTTGCTGACAAGATTGATAAGTTTTTCTGTCGCGGCTGTCTTCAAATTTGATGGAACTTCAGGAACTATCACGTCTCTCTTGGTATTTAAATAAGTAATTATGCTACTTTGTCCAGCCTCACACGAATGTTTTAGCAAATTTGAAGTTCCACTTTTGTGTCCAGTGTAGGAATATACTTTTTTACATGCAAAACAAGACACTATATCTTTTCTCTTTTCGTTGCCATCAAATGCGTATGCGAATTTTTTCCAAATTGGTGATTTCAATTTGTTTTCCTTCACTAATATAAAATCACCTTTTTTCACCTTATACGAAATTGTATCCATCGATATGGTGTTCATCTGAAGAAAGAACTCTCACTGATATTTGCTACGATGCACGTTGTCACTCGGTCACTACAAAGCGCTAACTGAAGGCGGCGGAAAATTGCAACGGGCACCTGTCTGGTAGACAGTGGGCAGGTTTGCCACCCAGAGAGCACTTCACAGGCCACACAGTAAGACACGGTCGCGGAAACGGATTAGACGCAGGTCTTTTAGGTACAGCTACATCGGTCGTAGGCAGGGGCTGAGGACAACAGACATCCGCTCTACCCGGGCCCTGCAAGATTCCAAGAATGTCAACAGACTTGAAGTTTTCAACTAACATTGCAACATACGTACTGGGCAGATGCCTTGCTCATTATCCGCAGATGACCCGCGGATATCCGCACCGGTCCCGATTTTATCGGCCAAGTAACAAATACTGCGGATATCCGCATCCGCGCAGATCTCTAATTATAACAATGTAATATCCAACGCAAAACTTTCCCCTTCTTCTTAATTAGGTAACATTAATGATAATTCACGATGGATTAACTCAATTAATGTAAC
The DNA here is from genome assembly GCF_021461385.2 of Schistocerca piceifrons. Lineage (NCBI taxonomy): Eukaryota > Metazoa > Arthropoda > Insecta > Orthoptera > Acrididae > Schistocerca > Schistocerca piceifrons. The sequence continues at coordinate 217,445,626 of NC_060139.1, read as the reverse complement.
CTTTTGTTATTTACGATGAACATATGTATTTCGTAATAATTCTTTGAACATGACTCTGTTGAACAAACAACTTTAAAGCATTTTCAGAGCTTCTCATTTCTACACAATTCCTGATTATAATGACGAATACTTTTGTACAGCGACTTTTCTAAATGTGCCGATACTCCTTTTAAGCAGAATCAGCATTAACGTAATTTACCACGTCATCATCCATTTCCCAGTCTTTATCATTCACTAGATGGAGTTGAACAATTGCAATTTAAAATACATACACACTACGTGGCGTCATTGCATACGTTCACCTATAGTTAATTTGCCACCCAGAAAACGAGTCTCACCTTTTAAGTAGCTGTCAGTAACAGCAGCAAGACAGTTTCCAGATAGCAATTGGCCGAGCGTTATTCACTGCAAAAGGTAAGCCGAAAACAGAGAAAGAAAAAGAATTATATTTCACAGTTCAAGGGACTTCCTTTCTTCGACCAGAAATCAGTTAACGTCTTTTTCAAATTTTGTGTCAGAGAAGTAAAGAAGTATAAAACACAGTGTTACGATTTTTGAAGGGAACTTATGTAGAATCTGGTTTTCCTTATTAGGCGAGTCAGTACATTTCCTTGGAAGTTACACAGTCGAATTAACTTGTGTTTCGGTTCTTGTTTGCAATAAACGCAGTTTCTCAAACAACCTTTCACACAGTCAAAGCAAAGCAACTGCCAATGAAAAATCAATAAATGTAAATTATCATTAAATATAGTAATTTTCTTAAAGAAACTTTCACTTTGCGATCGTATCAGTGGAAATCTAGAAACGTACCTCACCACCTCCGCTTAGCAAGGTTATATAACGGGTCGACCAATTATTACGTGACGCTTTATGGACCAGATCTACGTACTCATTAGGTATAAAGCGCTACGCCCTTTCGTGATGTGCTAGTGACTTCCACTCTGTGAACAGAAGTTCTATGAAGATAAACGATGTGCTGTGTCTGTCCTCTATGCACTGTAAACAATGTCTTCCCATTCAACTTAACTGTATCATTTACATTTGTATACGTACTTGTAAACATTGATTGTTATAACTTTTATAATCACGTGAAAACAAAAAATAACATTCCGCATTTTTTAATATGATGTGCTACAAACCTAAATATCTTCACATGTTGCAATTTTGAAGCATGCGCTTCCATTGCTACGTCTTTATTCATTATGTATCTTTCAAGATTATTTGTAATTTGACATCACTTTTGTATCACTCTGTAATTTTATTCAAACATTTGTTTCATCTCACTTCTGTACGTAATAGAGATTTCAGATTTCTTTTCATAACTTTGCTAGCGAATTTCATAGACTAAGCCTTACTCCGCAAAATTGTTAACGGAAGGTGAAGAGGGTGTTGATATTTGTTCACTATTAACGTCCCTTGTAACTTGGATACATAGAAGGCAGTCGCGCTTCCTTTGTTTCTCAGACACCGCACTACTGCAGTAACACCTCTGCGTCTACCGCTCCGAACCACAGACATACTTCACTAGACTGGCAAAAACGTGTATAGCGCCGGCTATTAAATCCAGTCGAGATAAGCTCTGGTATGAAAGTTTTTAGCATTTGACAGCTAGAGCGACACTAGCGCTCCAAGCGGCGAGGAAGCAGACATTCACTGTGTCGTAAGGATAATGTATGTTTTAAATTATTTTTCTACCTAATTAACGAACTAAATGTTATATTTTTCCGTTCCGTGCATTAGTAAAGTACCAAGGGACATTAATTATCGTGAAATAAATGTAAAATCAGCCGAAATTCACTGATTCAATGACATAAGCTGCAACTTATTCATGAGGAAATACTTTCGAATATGTGTACAATCCCCACTTACTCTGCTGACAGCAAGAGAATATAATTACATTTTTCTTGCATGAGCAGCATGAATCTGTGCCCAAATCTCATATTATTATGATAGTCACTTTAACTGACCCGTAAAAAATATTTTATGGAGCCTAATGATTTGCACATTCTCACGCTTCACTCGGCTTCCCGATACATGAATATTTTTGTAAATCCAATTACTTTTGCTTCAAAACGAATCTCTTGGAGATTCTTGCCATTTATTGTTCGGATGTAGCGACAATAATGAAACTGGTTTCTCCTCTATTGGGGAACAGCTTTATTGCTTTGCATTTTTATTATGACGTCTATGCGCTTTTCTCTTCAGCTACGGGTATGGTGGCTTATTTGGTACGTTAATAATGTAGGTATTCCATCCAATACAGATTTCTAATGCCCGAAATTCACTGATTTGGCCGGAAGTGTAGCGAACAAAGCTTCGCGTTCATGGATAGATATACGACGTCTTTCTGCAAAGAGTCACGTCTTTTGCTGTTCACTAGTAATTTTTTGTTATTGAGGGTAAACGTTATTCTTCAGTAAATATCTATATGTTACAAGAGCCTCATAAATACACTGTCCTCTGTCCTGTAATGTGACGTTTCATACCTCCCAGGCTCCTTATTATGGCAAATGTGCAGCCATTTTTCAGTTATTGTCGATTTTTATGGCACTTCGCACGCTCCTTATTGTGAAAACTATCTTACAAATCAACGTTAACGACAGTGATTGCACTCATCTGAAATCGTACTCAGAAGTGTCACTTGCTGCCGGTTGGGGCGCTGCTATCGCATGGGTTACAAAAAACAGGGTGGAATGTCGCGACTGTTATATTAGACTGTGGTATACACCGCCGGGTGTCACTGAAAGCAGCACATTAGAATTGCAATACGACGGCGAGCGCGAACGACGTACAAGCAACTGTTTATTTGCTAATACAACAGTAGTAAGAAGTGAGTATAAACCGATATAACTGCATTGCCTTTACGGTTTTAACATAATGGCCAATACAAGCTTCATGCTTGGTTGTAACTCGTACAGTAGACGGAAAATAAAAGGAAAGGAATATGTCTCAACATAGTCATAACTAGAAACATCTCACGTATTCTTTCTTTTTTATTTTATGCAAGCCTAGTTAATTACATCACAGTTTGTCCTATCTAAAATACCGGAAATGTTCAAATAGTTTATGTATATTTTGAGACGTTTAATAAATGTAGGATTCACAGATGTAGCTTAATGTTTAACTTCGGCTTTTCTTCAAGTAAAATGCTCGTTATGAAGCGCTCCTACAAGAGGAACGAGCTGTCTCTCGTTATGACGTGCTCCGACAAGTAGAACAAACTATTTGTCGCTCGTAACAGGTGTCTTTATTCTACATCTACATCTACATTTATATTCCGCAAGCCACCCAACGGTGTGTGGCGGAGGGCACTTTACGTGCCACTGTCATTACCTCTCTTTCCTGTTCCAGTCGCGTATGGTTCGCGGGAAGAACGACTGTCTGAAAGCTTCCGTGCGCGCTCTAATCTCTCTAATTTTACATTCGTGATCTCCTCGGGAGGTACAAGTAGGGGGAAGCAATATATTCGATACCTCATCCAGAAACGCACCCTCTCGAAACCTGGCGAGCAAGCTACACCGCGATGCAGAGCGCCTCTCTTGCAGAGTCTGCCACCTGAGTTTATTAAACATCTCCGTAACACTATCACGGTTACCAAATAACCCTGTGACGAAACGCGCCGCTCTTCTTTGGATCTTCTCTATCTCCTCCGTCAGACCGATCTGGTACGGATCCCACACTGATGAGCAATACTCAAGTATAGGTCGAATGAGTGTTTTGTAAGCCACCTCCTTTGTTGATGGACTACATTTTCTAAGCACCCTCCCAATGAATCTCAACCTGGTACCCGCCTTACCAACAATTAATTTTATATGATCATTCCACTTCAAATCGTTCCGCACGCATACTCCCAGATATTTTACAGAAGTAACTGCTACCAGTGTTTGTTCTGCTATCATATAATCATCCAATAAAGGATCCTTCTTTCTATTGAAACGTCCCCTTTGAACAATTATACATGACTGTGCTTAAACTGACACACAATATTTTGTTAGCGCAACGCAATCTGACTTTCAAAATTCCCTACAAAAGAATGGCCCTGACTAACATTAAACTATACCTTTCACAAATCACTTACCTCACAAAAATCTTCGCTGCTCAAGCTACTGCAATACAGCGAGCGCCACTACTGCCAGCTAAATAAAAGATTCAAACTATGGAAGGCACTAACTACTGATAGGGATAGTTAGCAAATGAAAGATATTAATAGAGAACAAACAATGTATTTACCTTGATATCATCATATATAAATATAGCAGTTCATGACAAATTTCAAAACTCCGCCATCTCTCTCCCCACATCCACCACTGCTGGCGGCTCACCTCCAACTGCACAACGCTACGCGCTGTTCACATCCAGCTGCCGCTGCCAAACACTACAATGGCAAACAACAATGCAAACTAGCCACAGACTGCACACAGGTGGCGTTACCAATTAAAAACTTAAACAGCCTACTTACACTATGTATTCGCAATACATTACATTTGTCTATGTTAAGGGTCAGTTGCCACTCCCTGCACCAAGTGCCTATCCGCTGCAGATATTCCTGCATTTCGCTACAATTTTCTAATGCTGCAACTTCTCTGTATACTACAGCATCATCCGCGAAAAGCCGCATGGAACTTCCAACACTATCTACTAGGTGATTTATATATATGTAGTGAAAAGCAATGGTCCCATAACACTCCCCTGTGGCACGCCAGAGGTTACTTTAACGTCTGTAGACGTCTCTCCATTGATAACAACATGCTGTGTTCTGTTTGCTAAAAACTCTTCAATCCAGCCACACAGCTGGTCTGATATTCCGTAGGCTCTTACTTTGTTTATCAGGCGACAGTGCGGAACTGTATCGAACGCCTTCCGGAAGTCAAGAAAAATAGCATCTACCTGGGAGCCTGTATCTAATATTTTCTGGGTCTCATGAACAAATAAAGCGAGTTGGGTCTCACACGATCGCTGTTTCCGGAATCCATGTTGATTCCTACATAGTAGATTCTGGGTTTCCAAAAACGACATGATACTCGAGCAAAAAACATGTTCTAAAATTCTACAACAGATCGACGTCAGAGATATAGGTCTATAGTTTTGCGCATCTGCTCGACGACCCTTCTTGAAGACTGGGACTATCTGTGCTCTTTTCCAATCATTTGGAACCCTCCGTTCCTCTAGAGACTTGCGGTACACGGCTGTTAGAAGGGGGGCAAGTTCTTTCGCGTACTCTGTGTAGAATCGAATTGGTATCCCGTCAGGTCCAGTGGACTTTCCTCTATCGAGTGATTCCAGTTGCTTTTCTATTCCTTGGACACTTATTTCGATGTCAGCCATTTTTTCGTTTGTGCGAGGATTTAGAGAAGGAACTGCAGTGCGGTCTTCCTCTGTGAAACAGCTTTGGAAAAAGGTGTTTAGTATTTCAGTTTTACGCGTGTCATCCTCTGTTTCAATGCCATCATCATCCCGTAGTGTCTGGATATGCTGTTTCGAGCCACTTACTAATTTAACGTAAGACCAGAACTTCCTAGGATTTTCTGTCAAGTCGGTACATAGAATTTTACTTTCGAATTCACTGAACGCTTCACGCATAGCCCTCCTTACGCTAACTTTGACATCGTTTAGCTTCTGTTTGTCTGAGAGGTTTTGGCTGCGTTTAAACTTGGAGTGGAGCTCTCTTTGCTTTCGCAGTAGTTTCCTAACTTTGTTGTTGTACCACGGTGGGTTTTTCCCGTCCCTCACAGTTTTACTCGGCACGTACCTGTCTAAAACGCATTTTACGATTGCCTTGAACTTTTTCCATAAACACTCAATATTGTCAGTGTCGGAACAGAAATTTTCGTTTTGATCTGTTAGGTAGTCTGAAATCTGCCTTCTATTACTCTTGCTAAACAGATAAACCTTCCTCCCTTTTTTTTATATTCCTATTAATTTCCATATTCAGGGATGCTGCAACGGCCTTATGATCACTGATTCCCTGTTCTGTACATACAGAGTCGAAAAGTTCGGGTCTGTTTGTTATCAGTAGGTCCAAGATGTTATCTCCACGAGTCGGTTCTCTGTTTAATTGCTAGAGGTAATTTTCGGATAGTGCACCCAGTATAATGTCGATGCTCTGTCCCTACCACCCGTCCTAAACATCTGAGTGTCCCAGTCTACATCTGGTAAATTGAAATCTCCACCTAAGACTATAACATGCTGAGAAAATTTTTGTGAAATGTATTCCAAATTTTCTCTCAGTTGTTCTGCCACTAATGCTACTGAGTCGGGAGGTCGGTAAAAGGAGCCAATTATTAACCTAGTTCGGTTGTTGAGTGTAACCTCCACCCATAATAATTCACAGGAACTATCCACTTCTACTTCACTACAGGATAAACTACTACTAACAGCGACGAACACTCCACCACCGGTTGCATGCAATCTATCCTTTCTAAACACCGTCTGTACCTTTGTAAAAATTTCGGCAGAATTTATCTCTGGCTTAAGCCAGCTTTCTGTGCCTATAACGATTTCAGCTTCGGTGCTTCCTATCAGCGCTTGAAGTTCTGGTACTTTACCAACGCAGCTTCGACAGTTGACAATTACAATACCGATTGCTGCTTGGTCCCCGCATGTCCCGACTTTGCCCCGCACCCGTTGAGGCTGTTGCCCTTTCTGTACTTGCCCAAGGCCATCTAACCTAAAAAACCGCCCAGCCCACGCCACACAACCCCTGCTACCCGTGTAGCCGCTTGTTGCGTGTAGTGGACTCCTGACCTATCCAGCGGAACCCGAAACCCCACCACCCTATGGCGCAAGTCGAGGAATCTGCAGCCCACACGGTCGCAGAACCGTCTCAGCCTCTGATTCAGACCCTCCACTCGGCTCTGTACCAAAGGTCCGCAGTCAATCCTGTCGACGATGCTGCAGATGGTGAGCTCTGCTTTCATCCCGCTAGCGAGACTGGCAGTCTTCACCAAATCAGATAGCCGCCGGAAGCCAGAGAAGATTTCCTCCGATCCATAGCGACACACATCATTGGTGCCGACATGAGCGACCACCTGCAGATGGGTGCACCCTGTACCCTTCATTGCATCCGGAAGGACCCTTTCCACATCTGGAATGACTCCCCCCGGTATACACACGGAGTGCACATTGGTTTTCTTCCCCTCTCTTGCTGCCATTTCCCTAAGGAGCCCCATTACGCGCCTGACGTTGGAGCTCCCAACTACCAGTAAGCCCACCCTCTGCGACTGCCCGGATCTTGCAGACTGAGGGGCAACCTCTGGAACAGGACAAGCAGCCATGTCAGGCCGAAGATCAGTATCAGCCTGAGACAGAGCCTGAAACCGGTTCGTCAGACAAACTGGAGAGGCTTTCCGTTCAGCCCTCCGGAATGTCTTTCGCCCCCTGCCACACCTTGAGACGACCTCCCACTCTACCACAGGTGAGGGATCAGCCTCAATGCGGGCAGTATCCCGGGCAACCACAGTCGTAGTCCGATCAGGGGATGCGTGGGACGAGCTGGCCGTCCCCGACAAACCCCCATCCGGACCCCCACAGTGATGCCCATTGACTGTTGTTGTTACTCAACTACAGAACTTGTTTAGACCACCTCGTAAAGCATACAATTTCGTTTCATGTTAGGAAATCGCGGTAGCACCACTCGCAAGATTCCTGATGCCTCCATCTTGCCTCACCAAACGTCTGCCTTCAGTAAAAGGTGCGCCATTGCCAGTCTAGTAATGTACACTGATCAGCCAGAACATCATGACCACCTACCTAATAGCCGGTGTGTCCACCTTTGGCATGGATAACAGCGGCGGCGCGTCCTGGCATGGAAGCTATGATGCCTTGGTAGTTCGCTGAAGGTAGTTGGCACCTCGTCTGCAGACACAAGTCATACAACTCCCTTAAATTCCGCGGAGGGAGGCGACGAGCTCTTACGCTACGTTCAATTATGCCCCAGATGTGTTCGATAGAGTTCAGATATGGCGAGTTTGGGGCCAGCACACCAATTGCAACTCGCCACTGTGTTCCTCGAACCACTCCTGACCTTGTGACACAGCATTATCTTGCTCAAAAATGTCACTGCCGTCGGGAAACATGATCGTCAAGAGCGGGTATACGTGGTGTGCAACCAGTGTAAGACACTCTTTGGCCGTCATGGTGCCTTGCACTGGACCCATGGATGCCCACATGAATATTCTCCAGATCACAATGGAGCCGCCTCCATCTTGTCTCTGTCCCGCAGTACAGGCGTCAAGGAGCTGTTCACCTGGAAGACGTTGGATTCGCGCTCTCTCATCGGCATGATAGTTCGCAGCTCGTGGTCTCTCGGTAGCGTTCTCGCTTCCCGAGCACGGGGTCCCGGTTTCTATTCCCGGCGGGGAGATGACTGGGTGTTGTTGTGTCGTCTTCATCATCATTCATCGGAGGAAGTCAGTGGTAAACCACCTCCACTAGGACCTTGCCTAGTACAGCAGTGCGGGTCTCCCGCATCGTCCCCCACGCTCTGTCAAGGAATATGGGACTTCATCACCATTGGCATGATAAAGAAGGTATCGGGATTCATCACACCACCCAACGAAAAAAATGGCTATGAGCACTATGGGACTTAACATCTGAGGTCATCAGTCCCCTAGAACTTACAACTACTTATACCTAGCTAACCTAAGGACATCACACACATCCATGCCCGAGGCAGGATTCGAACCTGCGACCGTAGCGGTCGCGAGGTTCCAGACTGTAGCGCCTAGAACCGCTTGGCCACCTCGGCCGGCACACCATGCAACGCTCTGCCACTGCATCAATTCCACTGCCAATGGTCACGTCCCATTTCAGTCGTAGTTAACATTCTCACTTGCATAGGTCGTCGACAGCGGAGGTCCATCGTTACGAGTTCATATGATGGTGCAGATGGCTCTAAGGACTATGGGACCTAACATCTGAGGTCATCAGTACCCTAGACTTAGAACTACTTAAACCTAACTAACCTAAGGACATCACACACATCCATGACCGAGGCAGGATTCGAACCTGCAACCGTAGCAGCAGCGCGGTTCCGGGCGGAAGCGCCTGGAGCCGCTCGGCCACAGTGGTCGGCTCATCGTTACGAGTGTTCGGAGCACTGTGTGCTCAGATACACTTGTACTCTACCCAACATTAAAGTCTGATGTTAATCCCACCTCATTTCACCTCCTGTCCTGTTCTGCCTGTTTGCCCAGCCTACGACGTCCGTGGTAATGTTCTGTGCTCCACGCGGATGTTAGTAATAAATTGAAAACTTAAACGAAAATACGTTTATAGTATACCAAAAATATTGAAAGTAGCTGAACTGCTGCCTCTGTCTACATAATATGCCTTTATATGCTTGTAGTCCTTGAAAACTGTCAAATTAACACGAAAAACGGAGTTCTTTTATCCCCAGTTTTGACCCGTTAGCACTGACTATTCATAATGCTCAGTTAGTGGTACGAGCCACGATTACTAGATGATATTTGAGCAGAGTTTCAAAAAGTTAGAATCGATAAGAGAGCACTGGTGGTTTATTGTAGTATTCAACAACTTATCACTTTTCGAGAAAGGCAGCGAATAGTGGATGGTCAAAGTTTTCTTTTATTTGCCTATTTAATGTACTATTTTGGCTCTATGTATCCTGGAACTGAGTCAATTGTTTTTTTAGTTTTTGTTCGATTTCTACCATTATTATAGGAAATAATAAGAATGAAAACCGGGAAATCGGCTGTTTCACGAACCGTTTTTTTTAGCGATGTTAACAGTCAGGTTAAACAGACGTAAAAACAAACAACGATGTAAACGAAAACCGTTTGTTTCGGCGATAAACGTCATTTCTACCTCTTCCGCGGCTGCGAAAATCCTAGCAACCAAGACCTATCGAGTATCGACCGTAGTCTCGCAAATTAGCTTCTTCACACGCCAACAGCAGAACAACTGCATTGGCCTCATGAGCGTAATATAACACGTCGCGTTTGTATATTGGCGGGTGGTCTGTTCCACAAGGAAAATGTTTGTCATTAATTTCCATTGCAGGCCATTGGGAATTTCTGTATTTTTCGTTAACAGTGTATTCGTTATCGTGGAACTAGGGATGGGAAAAATCAACCGGTTAAAACCGATAATGGTTTTTAGTTCTGAGTGAACAGTATTTTTCGGTCTTCGGTTGGAATTTTTTTAATTTTTGCTAATAACTGGGTAATAAATGTTTCATAATAATGGTGCTAAAAGTTTTGATTTTTAAAAATAAAAGCATTACTTTCAAACGAATAATGTTTACTTGTGAAATTGCCATTGATTTGGAATATAGGATTATTATCAGTATGGGAAATGCGATCACTACTATTTCATTAACAGACAGAAACGAGCAACAAACATATTGCCTAGCCGGCCGGTGTGGCCGAGCAGTTCTAGGCGCTTCAGTCTGGAACCGCGCGACCGCTACGGTCGCAGGTTCGAATCCTGCCCCGGGCATGGATGTGTGTGACGTCCTTAAAAATGGCTCTGAGCACTATGCGATTTAACTTCTGAGGTCATCAGTCGCCTAGAACTTAGAACTAATTAAACCTAACTAACCTAAGGACATCACACACATCCATGTCCGAGGCAGGACTCGAACCTACGACTGTAGCGCCTAGAACCGCAAGGCCACTCCGGCCGGCTGACGTCCTTAAGATAGTTAGGTTTAAGTAGTTCTAAGTTCTAGGGGACTGATGACCTCAGATGTTATGTCCCTTAGTGCTCAGAGCTATTTGAACCATATTGCCTAAAAATCGGTATAGCATTGCTCAGATGTATCTTTTGCCAAGTGGCGTGGTCTATTAGACGGTCCGCGTGTGCGTCCAGTGTGCAAGACTTCTCCCCCCCCCCCCCCCCTGCCACCTGTCTGTACCACATTTCCTAGCTGGACGTCGGTAGTATTATAAAATGGCACCACCCCCAATCTGGAAGTACATTACGAAATACAATGCTCCGTTTGCTTTAAAAGGTTAAAAACGTGTGGAGGCACGGCTGACTGACAACATCACTGGCGACTTTATAATTCATTCACAGTTTACAATAAAAACAGGAAACAGCTGAACTACTTCCAGTGACTACGTAAAATGTCTTTATCTGCTTGCATGCCTTGGAAACGGACAACTTAACACGAAGCATGCAGTTCCGCAACTTCCGTTTTCGCCCTTGAGTCTTGACTATTCGTAATGCTCAAATAGTGGTATTATTTGAGGAACTAGTCATTTTAAACGGTTTTAATAGTCAGGTTATATTGGAGACGAAAATAAAAATTTCCTGTCCAGGTTTCTATGTAACTAAACCAGACTTTTTTTCTATTTTGAAATGTTCCCTATGCAGAAAAACATGTTACTGTAGTCGATAAAGTTCGTCTTAAATTATCTGCTTTAAGCAAGCCATGTGGTAAGTGTTCGGAAAGGAAAGAAAATAAAAAGTTAGCTAAATAATTTGAATAAAAAGATGGAAATAGAAATGAAGTCCCATACTCCTTGACGGAGTGGGAGATCCGCAGCGCCGTACTAGGCAAGGTCCTAATGGAGGTAGTTTACGTTGCCTTCCTCCGGCCGTAATGGGGTTGAATGAGAATGATGAAGACGACAAATCAACTCCCAGTCATCTCGGGGCAGGTGAAAATCCCTGACCGCCCCGTGCTCGGTAAGCGGGAACACTACTGCGAGACCGCGAGCGTGGACGAATAAAAACATAGATAAATAATTATTAATTTTTTGTATTTTGCTGCTACCAGTCACATTTATTTCATGTTTGAATTAACATTTTTCAATGAGTTTCAAGAGTGTTTTGCTCATCGTAGAAGACTGTACATACATATACAATAAGGCGACTAAAATCATGGGGTACGTGCTAATATCGTGTCGGACTGGCTTAGCACAGCAACTCGGCGTGGCATGGACTCAAAAAGTCGTTGGATGTCCCCTACAGAAATACTGAGTCACGCTGCGAAACTGTTGCAGGTGCTGGATTTTGTGCGTGAACTGACTTCTTCATTATGTCCCATAAATGTTCGATGGAAATGACGTCGGACGACCTGGGTCGCCAAACGATTCGAATTTTCCAGAATGTTCTTCAAACCACTGGCGAACAATGGTGGTCCGCTGACATGGCGCAGCCGGCCGAAGTGGCCGTGCGGTTAAAGGCGCTGCAGTCTGGAACCGCAAGACCGCTACGGTCGCAGGTTCGAATCCTGCCTCGGGCATGGATGTTTGTGATGTCCTTAGGTTAGTTAGGTTTAACTAGTTCTAAGTTCTAGGGGACTAATGACCTCAGCAGTTGAGTCCCATAGTGCTCAGAGCCATTTGAACCATTTTTGACATGGCGCATTGCCATCCACAATAATTCCGTCATTGTTTGGGAACATTAAGTCCATGAATGACTGCAAGTGGTCTACAGACAACGATTGGTTCAGTTGGACCAAAGGACCCAGTGCATTCCCTATAAACACAACCCACACCATTATGGAGCCACTACCACCTTGCCAGGTAATTCGTTGACAACTTGGTTTCATGGCTTTGTGGAGTCTGTGACACACTGAAATCATACCATCAGCTCTTACGAACTGAAATGGTTGCAAATACCCTAAACTGGAACGCTCACTTAGATCATGCTGTGGGTTGAGCAAACCAAAGACTGCGATTCATTGGCAGAACACTTAGAAGGTGCAACAGGTCTACTAAAGGGACTGCTTACACCACGTTTGTCCGCTCTGTTCTGGTGTACTGTAGGGCGGTGTGGGATCCGCATCAGATGGGACTGACGGATGACATCGAAAAAGTACAAAGAAGGGTAGCTCGTTTTGTATTATCGCGAAGTAAGGGAGATAGTGCCATAGACATGATACGTGAATTGGAGTGGCAATAATTAAAGCAAAGGTGTTTTTCTCTGCGGCGGGATCTTCTCATGAAATTTCAGTCACCAGTTTTCCGATTCCTAAAACATTCTGTTGGCACCCACCTACACATGGAGAAACGATCATCACAATAAAACAAGAGAAATCAGGGCTCGCACAGAAAAATTTCAGTGCTCGTTTCGCCCGCGCGCCGTTCGAGAGTGGAACGGTAGAGAGACAGCTTGAAGGAGGTTTATTGAACCCTCTGCCAGGCATTTTATTGTGAATAGCAGAGTAATCACGTAGATGTAGATGTAGATGAAGTCGGGACTCATCTGACCAGGCCACGGTTTTCTAGTTGTCAGGGGCCCAACCGATGTGGTCTCCAGCGCAGAAGAGGCGCTAAAGGCGATGTCGTGTTGTTAGCAAAGCCACTCGAGTCAGGCGTCTGCTGCCATTAACGTCGAATTTCGCTACACTGTTCTAACGGAGAAGTTCGTCGTATGTCCCACACTGATTGTTGTGGTTGTTTCAAGCGGTGTTCCTTGTGTGTTAGCACTGATAACTCTGTGCGGTCCGTCCCCGGTAGCTGACAGAATGTCAGTCCTACGGGCCCGGATTCTTTTCCCGGCTGGGTCGGAGAATTTCTCCACTCTTGGACTGGGTGATGTGTTGTCCTAATCATCATCATTTCATCCCGATCGACGCGCAAGTCGCCTAAGTGGCATCAAATCGAAAGACTTGCACCCGGCGAACGGTCGACCCGACGGGGGAGGCCCTAGTCACACGACGTATGTACTGTATGTACTCTATGCGAAGGGCGCTGCTCTTGGTTGTTAAGCGAAGACTGTCGGGCACTGCTTTGTCCGTGGTGAGAGGTATGCCTAAAATTTGGTTTTCTCGGCACATTCTTGACACTGTAGGTCTCGGAAAAATGAATTCTTCACCGTTTTCCGAAAAGGATTGTTCCGTGCCTCTAGCTCCAGCTACCATTCCGCGTTCAAAAATCTGTTAATCCCCGTCGTGCGGCTATAATCACGTCAGAAACCTTTTCACACGAATCACCGTAGTACAAACGACAGCTCCGCCAATGCACTGCCTTTTGATACCTTGAGTACACGGTACCGCCACCAATTGTACATGTGCATGTTGCTGTCCCATGACTTTTGTCACCTCAGTCTATTTGTTAATGCCTTGGTGTAAATTAAAGAAGAATACTGTTTTGTTTACAGTTCTGCTTGTGCTGTAACTGTTGGGGTATTTCGGGTAGGGGTGGCAGGGGGACTGCAGGTAACCGGAAATCGATGTAAAATGATGTCCCCTACCGGAAGTAGAGCTTTGTCGCGTCGTTTCATTCGCAGACAATAACATAAACCCTCCGTATTAATATGACATCGCTCGGAAACATGCTGCTAACGCATCTACTGTGGCTAGCGTAGCTCTGACGTTTTGGAAATAAAGCAGGGTAAACCGCACAAATAAAAAAGAAAAAAAAAGTCCTACCAACTAGAACAGCAGCGAATGCTGGCCCAATTACAATCAGTAACGTGGTGGATGGATAGGAACTTAATCAGACGGCCGCTTATAAATATTGATACTCGCGATGATAGAGGCAAATGACGCCCCCCGTCCCCTCCTCCCCTGCCGGTGGGGACGAATCATTTTACGAATGTTATTTTTCCGCTCGCGCGCGCTATTATAACGAGGCAGTGAATTAATAATGCGCATATTTGCGCGCACATTCATCACGTTGACGTGCGGCCGGATTAATAAGGTTTCGGTCGGGCGCGCCCGGACCAGCATTTCCATCCTCTCTCTCTTTTTTTTCCTTCTTTTTTGTTGCCCGGCTGCCACGTCCGATTGTTGTGGGGCCGTCCCGGGGCGCTTTTCTAGGTCGCAAATTACCCAATAACGATGATACCTGCGGCGGGAGACGCCCCGGCGTTATTGAATCTCGAAGTCAGTCTTCTGGTGGCCCCTGTACTTACCTGGGCGCCCGCTCGCTCCCCTGGCCTTCCACCGCGCGTGCGTGTGTGTGTGTTTTGCCTGCGGCTGCCTGACCGGGCTAGAACGAGGCTCGTGGTAATTGGTGAGGCAGGCAGACAGCGGCAGCGGCAGCGGGCGCGCTATAGAGACATCCAGCGGGCAGCGGCCAGCAGGTAATTACCGCACACCCCGGCGCCCCCGGGGGGCCCACCGTCCTCTGCCGGCCAGTCCGAGGATGGCTCCATCCGGCGGAGTACCGTCTCGGGAATTAGGATCGAGAGCAGTAAAGTGGCTCGCCGACGTCGCAAGAGAGCCGAACGAGGTCTGACAGCGCTTTGTTCCACGGTTGGGTGAACAAGTACCTGAGTTAAGAATGAATATGCCACTTTTTCGAAAGTAAATTACACTTAGAATAAAACAAAAATACAAAACTTGGGTGTTTATCTTACTATCTAGCAGACTCTAGTATTTAGTGAACGACTGGAACAGAGCAAGAGAAAAAAATGATAGAGATAAAGTG
This sequence comes from Schistocerca piceifrons, assembly GCF_021461385.2. Taxonomy (NCBI): domain Eukaryota; kingdom Metazoa; phylum Arthropoda; class Insecta; order Orthoptera; family Acrididae; genus Schistocerca; species Schistocerca piceifrons. The sequence continues at coordinate 217,430,279 of NC_060139.1, read as the reverse complement.
ATTGTAATTATAGTTAAGCTCTCAAAACGCTGTAGAAATAACACAACTGGTCAGAATGACGTTAAATTACAACGGAATATTATCGGAGAAGGGGGAAAACGTATTGCTGAAGCAAAACAAATAGTGTGAAAGTTGATCAATAGATGGCGATGTATGTGACAGGAAACGTAAATGAAACCACCTGTCGCCGGCCGGGGTGGCCGAGTGGTTCTAGGCGCCATAGTCTGGAATCGTGCGACAGCTACTGTCGCAGGTTCGAATCCTGCCTCGGGCATGGATGTGTGTGATGTCCATAGGTTAGTTAGGTTTAAGTAGTTCTAAGTTCAAGGGGACTGATGACCTCAGAAGTTAAGTCCCATAGTGATCAGAGCCATTTGAACCATTTTTGAAAACACCTGTCATGTGGAAAAAAACTGGAAATTTGTTTTAAGGTCTTATGCTGAGGTCATCAGTCCCTACGCTTACACACTATTTATTCTAACTGAAACTAAGTTACACTAAGGATGACACACACGGCCATGATCGAGGGAGGACTCGAACCTCAGACCGGGGGACACGACCCATTGAAGTTGGTATAAACATGCCGGGTACACGGCTTTTCCTCCTTTCGCGTCTGCGACGTCCGCCATGACTGTCTCAATGCAGGATCGCGCTCTGTTTGTAAAACTGTATTACACGAATGATGACTGTGCACTGTAGCTCTGCAGACGTTAAGGACACTCAAGGGTTTGGAAAAAGGCACTCGTTCGATGACTGCCGTGGGACTGGAGAAAATCATTCGGAAATTCGAAAAGACCGGTTCTTTTGGTATGCAACCCGGTAGAGGGAGAAAAAGAATTAATTAGACGTCAGCGGAAGCAGTGGCCATAGCAAAGCAGGAGGAGACGAGTGGTAGTGTGCAAACGTGTATTACACGGAGGATTGCCCGAACATTGGACATACACCATGTGATCAAAAGTATCCGGACACCCCCAAAAACATACGTTTCTCGTATTAGCAGCATTGTGCTGCTACCTTCTGCCAAGTATTCAATTCCAGCGACCTCATGAGTCATTAGACATCGTGAGTGAGCGGAATGGGGCGCTCCGCAGAACTCACGGACTTCGAACGTAGTCAGGTGATTGGGTGTCACTTGTGTCATACGTCTGTAAGCGAGATTTCCACACTCCTAAACATCCCTGGATCTACTATTTCCGATGTGATAGTGAAGTGGAAACGTGAAGGGACATGTACAGCACAAAAGCGTTCAGGCCGACCTGACAGAGACCGCCGACAGTTGAAGAGGGTCATAATGCGTAATAGGCAGACATCTATCCAGACCGTCACGCAGGAATTCCAAACTGCACCAGGATCCACTGCAAGTACTATGACAGTTAGGTGGACGGTGCGAAAACTTAGATTTCATGGTCGAGCGGGTGTTCCTAAGCCACACGTCACGACGGTAAATGCCAAACGACGCCTCGCTTGGTGTAAGGAGGGTAAACATTGGACGATTGAACAGTGGAAAAATCTTGTGTGGAGTGACGAATCACGGTAGACAACGTGGCGATCTGATGGTAGGTTTTCGGTATGGTGGTTGCCTGGTGAACGTCATCTGCCAGCGTGTACAGTGCCAACAGTAAAATCGGAGGCGGTGGTGTTACGGTGTGGTCGTGTTTTTTCACGGAGTGGGCTTGCACCCCTTGTTGTTTTGCGTGGCACTATCACATCACAGACCTACAATGATGTTCTTAGCACCTTCTTGCTTCCCACTGCTGAAGAACAATTCGGGGATGGCGACTGCATCTTTTAACACGATCGAGCACCTGTTCATAATGCACGGCCTGTGGCGGAGTGCTTGGTTACACAACAATAACATCCGTGTAATGGACTGGTCTGCACAGAGTTCTGACTTGAATCCTATAGAACACCTTTGGGATGTTTTGAACGTATGCCTGCGAGAGTGGATGCTGTCATTAAGGCTAAGGGTGGGCCAACACCATATTGAATTCCAGCATTATCGATAGAGGGCGCCACAAACTTGCCAGTCATTTTCAGCCACGTGTCCGGATATTTTTATCACATAGTGTACCAGTAAGCAAGCTGCGTAAAATACCTTCCAAACATGGTTCTTTGCTATCCATTCAAAATTACCCATGTACACGAGTTGCTTCCTGTTCACCTGCCAGCAAGCGAGACCTCTGCTTTAGAATTTTTTGCTCGAATGGGAGCGGACCACGAATGGCCGTGGAAGATTTTGTGGACAGACGAAGCCCACTTGGTTACACGACAATAACATCCCTGTAATGGACTGGTCTGCACAGATTTCTGACTTGAATCCTATAGAACCCCTTTGGGATGTTTTGAACGTATGCCTGCGAGAGTGGATGCTGTCATTAAGGCTAAGGGTGGGCCAACACCATATTGAGTTCCAGCATTACCGATAGAGGGCGCCACAAACTTGTCAGTCATTTTCAGCCACGTGTCCGGATATTTTTATCACATAGTGTACCAATAAGCAAGCTGCGTAAAATACCTTCCAAACATGGTTCTTTGCTATCCATTCAAAATTACCCATGTACACGAGTTGCTTCCTGTTCACCTGCCAGCAAGCGAGACCTCTGCTTTAGAATTTTTTGCTCGAATGGGAGTGGACAATGAATGGCCGTGGAAGATTTTGTGGACAGACGAAGCCCACTCCCATCTGACAGGATACGTCAATACACAGAACTGTCGAATATGGGCAACGGAAAATCCACACGCAAACCAACCAGTACCACTTCATTCTGAAAAGGTCACTGTATGGTGCGGGTTTACGGCATCATTTATCATAATGCCATACTTTTTCGGAGAGACAGGTGCATCCGGTTCTATTACCTGTACCGTCACTGGTAAGCCGTATGACTGTCTTTTGCGTAACAACGTCATTCCAGCTCTCTAACAGCGTGGATGTGTGGATGGGATTATTTTTATGCAAGATGGCTAACGTCCGCACATTGCAAATCCAGTTAAGTAGCTGCTGAAGAGCCATTTCGGAAATGTTAGAATTTTCAGCCGCCATTTCGCTACAGCCTGGCCGTCCCGATTACCTGATCTTAATCCGTGTGACTTCTGGCTGTGGGGCTATCTGAAAACTGTTGTGTTCAGTGTTCCGACTGCAAACTTACCTGCACTGAAGGGACGCATTGCGCAACACATTCTGAACGTGATCCGGAAAGACTTCGATCGGTTGTGGAACATGCTGTTTCTCGATTTCAGCTTGTTGCAGAAAACGCAGTGGACAGCATGTTGAACATGTTTTGCGCAAGTCACACGGAAATTAATAATCCGAATCGATTTTTTTTTATGATTTTAATGAGGTTTTTGGCCTCAGCACAGTTAAAAACCGATGTGATTGATGCTTTTTATGCAGTTTTTGGCCTCAGAACAGTTAAAAATCCGGTTTTTCCCATCCGATGTGATATGACCTTGCCGTTTCGGACGTGCTTACGTAACCAACAGTATCATACGTGTACACCCATGCACACTGAGTAACACAGTTTATTTAACGTCAAACGTACACCTACAGCATTGTTTAAGATTCATTTGTCGTTTGTAGTCGACCACTATTAAATTATGAGGTTTACAGAGCCATGTATTTGCTACATTTTGTAACTACTTATTTTTCTTCTGCCATACATTTTCCCCCTTCTCTGACAATACTCCGTTGCAATTTGACGTCATTCTGACTAGTGGTGTTATTTAAACATCGGTTTGATAGTTTAACTTTAATTATCATCACCCTGTAATTAGGTATTATATTAAAATTGATGAAAATTTTGCTAGTTACAATTTCTTTATTCGCTTTGTAGATTAAGGTGCTGAAATGTTTCTTTGCCTATCCGTGATACAAAGGCTGCCGGAAGAATATTAGTACAGCTGGAAAAACGACGTCGCTTTTGACTCAGTGAAGGCATATGCCCCCTAGGGGACGGTAAATGTACTGATAATGGTTTCAGCGTCGTCCACCAACAGATACGAGAGAGCCATCTGTATCCACCCTTTAATAGGGACTGCTTACAGCCAAAACGCTCAGTGCGGTGCAAATGCGTGAAACAAGCAGGCAACCATGCCACAGAGATTCCCTCGTGCTTCCTACATCTAACTGGTGTCAGTGGTCCACGTGAACATCCTCACACCTCTAGATGAGGTTCTGTGTGTTGTTGCATCACAGACGCCGCCACGATTGTCGTATTTTAAGACCAGCAGCAGCACATCGTACAATTTCCACAGCACAGGTAAGAACTCTTGTTAAAGCCAGACGTGTCAACAAGAACGGTTGGGAACTGGTTATTAGCAAAAAAAAAAATGGTCCAAATGGCTCTGAGCACTATGCGACTTAACTTCTGAGGTCATCAGTCGCCTAGAAGTTAGAACTAATTAAACCTAACTAACCTAAGGACATCACACACATCCATGCCCGAGGCAGGATTCGAACCTGCGACCGTAGCGGTCACGCGGTTCCAGACTGATGCGCCTTTAACCGCACGGCCACACCGGCCGGCGGTTATTAGCACTGGGACTGTAGGAACGCATACCTTTAACCTGTCTTCCGTTCACGCCACAGCGCCGACGTGCACGGCTCAATTGGTGCCGCCAGAAGATCACCTGGAAGATGGAATGGCATGCCGTGGGCTTTGGAGATGAAAACAGATACTGCCTGCATGCAAGTGATGGCCGTTTGTGCGTACCACATTGACCTGGAGAGCGCTGTCTGGTAGAGAGCATCCGTCCAAAACACACTGGTCCCACACCAGGCCTTATGTTTTGGTGTGCGCTAACCAATGCTTGACAGTGCAGAATATTGTTCGACCCGTTCTTTTGCCGTTCTTGCAGTATATAACTGACATGTTGCTTCAACGGGATAGTGCTTGCTCACACAGTGCCCGTGAAACTTAACGTGCTCTCCAAGACGTGCTGTATCTTCCTGGCCAGCATGATCTCCGGACTTCTATAGAGCACGTGGAGGATACGTTGCAACGATAAGTGACTCGTGTTGCTCGTCCATTAACTACTGAACAGGTCGAGCAGGCGTCAATAACGTATCGCAGGACAGTATTCACCATCTGTACGATCGACTTGATGCTTGAGCCACCTGGTTCAAATGGCTCTGAGCACTATGGGACTCAACATCTGAGGTCATCAGTCCCCTAGAACTTAGAACTACTTAAACCTAATTAACCTAAGGACATCACACGCACTCATGCCCGAGGCAGGATTAGAACCTGCGACCGTAGCGGTAGCGCGGTTCCAGACCGCAGCGCCTAAAACCACTCAGCCACCCTGGCCGGCCTCGAGCCAGCGCCTGCATTGCCACCCCTGGGGACTACACCATGTACTAGTATAGTTGTTTCATCATGGGTCGATACCTGTTACCTCAAAAAGCTTGTCCTATCAATCTGTAAATGGAATCATTTCATGTATTCCATATGCATTGTTGCAACAATAGCTATAGATTGAATTGGAAACGTCTAAAAGAGTCTACCCTTTTTTTTGCGATAGTGTAGGTAAATCGGCGAAGAAGTATTTAACGACGAGTGGAAGAAGTTAGTTGGAGAGGTTCTCAGAATTTTTACTGGGACTTCCCGGCAGATTAAAACTGTGTGCTGGACCGAGACTCGAACTCGGGACCTTTGGGTTCCACCGACCAGTACACTATCGACTGAGGTAACAGAACATTAGTCACTTCTCGTCGTCACAGCTTTACATCCGGTAGTATGTCAACTTTTCAGACGGCAGAGAACTTGCCCATGACAAGCAAAGGTCCCAGGTTTGAGTCCTTGTCCAACATCTAATTTTAACCTGCCATAAGTACTGCTGCAGTACCCCTGCAGGGTGAAAAATTCATTCCATGGTTTCTACTGTCCAACTCACAAATACATATATCAAAGCTTTACTGTATGATTAAATGATGATGGCGTCCTCTTGAGTAAAATATTCCGGAGGTAAAATAGTTCCCCATTCGGATCTCCGGGCTGGGACTACCCAAGAGCACGTTGTTATCAGGAGAAAGAAAACTGGCGTTCTACGGATCGGAGCCTGGAATGTCAGATCCCTTAATCGGGCGGGTAGGTTAGAAAATTTAAAAAGGGAAATGGATAGGTTAAAGTTAGATATAGCGGGAATTAGTTCGGTGGCAGAAGGAACAAGACTTCTGGTCAGGTGACTACAGGGTTATAAACACAAAATCAAATAGGGGTAATGCAGGAGTAGGTTTAATAATGAATAGGAAAATAGGAATGCGGGTAAGCTACTACAAACAGCATAGTGGACGCATTATTGTGGCCAAGATAGATACGAAGCCCACGCCGACTACAGTTGTACAAGTTCATATGCCAACTAGCTCTGTAGATGACGGAGAAATTTATGAAATGTATGATGAGATAAAAAAATTATTCAGGTAGTGAAGGGAGACGAAAATTTAATAGTCATGGGTGACTGGAAGTCGAGCGTAGGAAAAGGGAGAGAAGGAAACATAGTAAGTGAATATGGATTGGGGCTAAGAAATGAAAGAGGAAGCCGCCTGGTAGAATTTTGCGCAGAGATACTAAAAGGTATCAGATGGATTATATAACTGTAAGACAGCGATTTAGGAACCAGGTTTTAAACTGTAAGACATTTCCAGGGGCAGATGTGGACTCTGACCAAAATCTATTGGTTATGAACTGTAGATTAAAACTGAAGAAACTGCAAAAAGATGGGAATTTAAGGAGATGGGACGTGGATAAAGTGAAACAACCAGAGGTTGTACAGAGTTTCAGGGAGAGCATAAGGGAAAAATTGACAGGAGTGGGGGAAAGCAATACAGTAGAAGAAGAATGGGTAGCTCTGAGGGATGAAATAGTGAAGGCAGCAGAGGATCAAATAGGTAAAAAGACGAGAGCTAGTAGAAACCCTTGGGTAACCGAAGAAATATTGAATTTAACTGATGAAAGGAGAAAATATAAAAATGCAGTAAATGAAGCAGGAAAAAAGGAATACAAACGTCTCAAAAATTATATCGACAGGAAGCGCAAAATGGCTAAGCAGGGAGGGCTAGATGAGAAATGTAAGGATGTAGAAGCTTATCTCATTAGGGGTAAGATAGATACTGCCTACAGCAAAATTAAAGAGACCTTTGGAGAAAAGAGAACGACTTGTATGAATATCAAGAGCTCAGATGGAAACCCAGTTCTAAGCAAAGAAGGGGAAGCAGAGAGGTGGAAAGAGTATATAGAGGGTCTGTACAAGGGCAATATACTTGAGGACTATATTATGGAAATGGAACAGAATGTAGATGAAGATGAAATGGGAGGTATAATACTGCGTGAAGAGTTTGACAGATCACTGAAAGACCTGAGTCGAAACAAGGCCCCCGGAGTAGACAACATTCCATTGGAACTACTGACAGCCTTGGGAGAGCCAGTCCTGACAAAACTCTACCATCTGGTGAGCAAGATGCATGAGACAGGCGAAATACCCTCAGACTTCAAGAAGAATATAATAATTCCAATCCCAATGAAAGCAGGTGATGACAGATGTGAAAATTACCGAACTATCAGTTTAATAAGTCACAGCTGCAAAATACTAACGCGAATTCTTTACAGACGAATGGAAAAACTGGTAGAAGCCGACCTCGGCGAAGATCAGTTTGGATTCCGCGGAAATGTTGGAACACGAGAGGCAATACTGACCCTTCGACTTATCTTAGAAGAAAGATTAAGGAAAGGCAAACCTACGTTTCTAGCATTTGTAGACTTAGAGAAAGTTTTTGACAATGTTGATTGGAATACTCTCTTTCAAATTCTGAATGTTGCAGGGGTAAAAGACAGGGAGCGAAAGGCTATTTAAAATTTGTACAGAAACCAGATGGCAGTTATAAGAGTCGAGGGGTATGAAAGGGAAGCAGTGGTTGAGAAGGGAGTGAGACAGGGTTGTAACCTCTCCCCGATGCTATTCAATCTTTATATTGAGGAAGCAGTAAAGGGAACAAAAAAGAAATTTGGAGTAGGAATTAAAATCCATGGAGAAGAAATAAAAACTTTGAGGTTCGCCGATGACATTGTAATTCTGTCAGAGACAGCAAAGGACCTGGAAAAGCAGCTGAACCGAATGGACAGTGTCTTGAAAGGAGGATATAAGATGAACATCAACAAAAGCAAAATAAGGATAATGGAATGTAATCGAATCAAGTAGGGTGATGCGGGAATTAGATTAGGAAATGAGACACTTAAAGTAGTAAATGAGTTTTGCTATTTGGGGAGCAAAATAACTAATGATGGTAGAAGTAGAGAGGATATAAAATGTAGACTGGCAATGGCAAGGAAAGCGTTCCTGAAGAAGAGAAATTTGTTAACATCGAGTATAGATTTAAGTGTCAGGAAGTCATTTCTGAAAGTATTTGTATGGAGTGTAGCCATGTATGGAAGTGAAACATGGACGATAAATAGTTCGGACAAGAAGAGAAAGCTTTCGAAATGTGGTGTTACAGAAGAATGTTGAAGATTAGATGTGTACACCACATAACTATTGAGGAGGTATTGAGTAGAATTGGGGAGAAGAGGAATTTGTGGCACAACTTGACTAGAAGAAGGGATCGGTTGGTAGGACAAGTTCTGAGGCATCAAGGGATCACCAATTTTGTACTGGAGGGAAGAGTGGAAGGTAAAAATCGTAGAGGGAGACCAAGGGATGAGTATACTAAGCAGATTCAGAAGGATGTAGGTTGCAGTAGCTACTCAGAGATGAAGAACCCTGCACAGGATAGGGTAGCATGGAGAGCTGCATCAAACCAGTCTCAGGAGTGAAGACTACAACAACAACAACATCAAAGGGGCCGTGGCATAGGCCTCAGGTTCATTACGATACACATTCTTTGACGTCCACGTGAATCTTAATTCATGCTAGATAAAAAAATTGTCAAAGAAAACTACACATTAACAAAAATTGCGATTATGCATTTTACAATAATTGACAGAAGACGGTGATTTACCTTTGCCATTATTTAAACAAAACACTCTTATAACTGATTTTGAGATACAAAAAGTAATATAATAGCCTAACTCGTCTAATCTGTACGAGAGAAAGCGCGGAGCTTAGTGAAAAAAGACAAGTGACAGCGCTATCACTAAAGGAAGAGAAATAGAGAGAGAGAGAGAGAGAGAGAGAGAGAGAGAGAGAGAGAGAGAGAGAGTGAGAGGGGGGGGTAGGGGGGGCGGCAGCGAGTACAAAGTAGTCGAAAACATCGAGATTACTACGTAAAACGTTAATCGTTTTTCCAGAAGGAAAATGATTAAAATATTCTAATATTTGATACTTCAACCTTTTCTAAAAGAAATAGAGTGTGTTGATTAATAATATGCACATTATTTGTCTCTATAACCACCGTTCTTGAAATCTATGAAGGAAGACTTTTTTATCATCAGTCTTATTACCGGTCTGATGTTGTCCGCCACGAATTCTTCTGCTGTGCTAACCTCTTCGTCACAGGGCAACACTTGCACCGCACAATCTTAAATACTTATTGTATATATTCCAGTTTCTTACTTCCTTTACAGTTTTTATCCCTTACAGTTTCGTCGACTGCCATGTCTCAAAACATTTTCCGTCGTCCTCTCCCCTCTTTTCCAACCGACTCCTCTACTCCTTATGTTTTACCAGCGAACCTAATTCTCAGGATCCTACTGTAAGACCGTATCTCAAACCCTTCAGCTCTCTTCTTTTCCCAGAGTCCATGGTTAATTTTCATACAGATCTGTGTTCCAATCCAAACTCACGTCGATTAATGCAAGTAGATTTCTCTTGTCCAGAAATGCCCTTCTACCTTGTGCTATTCTGTTTTTTATGTCCACCTTGCTTCTTTCGTCATTTGATATTTTATTTCCAAGAGAGCAGAATTCCTTCACTTCTTCTGCTTCGTAGTTCTAATTTTTCATGGTAACATAGTCTCTGCTAGTGCTATTACTTTTGTTTTCCTTCGTTTTACCCTCAATCCATAGTGTGCACTAAATAGAATGTTCATTCCATTTAAAACGTACTACAGTTCTTTCTCACTTTCAGTGACGATAGCAATGTCATCGACGAACCTTACCATGGATATATATTTACTCTGAATTTTAACACCATTCCCATACTTTCTTTTATATCGTTAATTGATTCTTCGATCTACAGATTGAACAGTATGGACAAAAGACTATATCTCTGACTACATGTTCTAATTCTATTTTCCTTCTGGATTCTTATACATGTTGTTAATTATACATCTTCTCCTGTAACTTGAGCCGACATTCCTTAGAATTACGTACGTCTTGCTCCATTTTACACTGTCGAACGTCTTTTCCATGTCGACAAAACCTATGGAAGTGTCTTCATTCTTTTTTAAAGTCTTGTTTCCATCATTGTTTGCAACTTCATAACTGCCACAATTTATTAAGGATGAAGAGTAAATAGAAGTTTAATAGAATCGTCCGGTAGAACCAGGGTAGAAGGAAGTGGGTTACTGAAGTGCCGAGGAGTGATCAGACGCGTTTGAAGTTCGCTAAAGACGGGGATACTGCTATAAAGAATACCACAGTAGGCGCTTCGGTAGAAGAGGGTGGACATCTCTAATAACAGCAATCACAGATGTTGGTCTGACAAACACAGGTACATTGAAGGCAACTGCGGAGAAACCTTGGATAACAGGAGATGGTGGTGGTTGTTAGTGTTTAACGTCCCGTCGACAACGAGGTCATTAGAGACGGAGCGCAAGCTCGGGTTAGGGAAGGATTGGGAAGGAAATCGGCCGTGCCCTTTCAAAGGAACCATCCCGGCATTTGCCTGAAACGATTTAGGGAAATCACGGAAAACCTAAATCAGGATGGCCGGAGACGGGATTGAACCGTCGTCCTCCCGAATGCGAGTCCAGTGTACTAACCACTGCGCCACCTCGCTCGGTGGATAACAGGAGAAGTGCCTTTTATATTGACTACGAAAGAAGGAAGTACAGAAATGTTCAGGGAAATTCAGGATTACAGAAATGACAGTCACTTATGAACAAAACAAATAGGAAGAGCAAGAAAGATATCGTATAAGAAATTATTGTCGGAAGGAATGATTCAGCAAATAGAAAAGTCATAACTACCTTCGGTGAGGCAATTTTAAAAAGGTAATGGGAATCCCCTGTTAAAAACAAAGAAGAGAGCTGACAGGAGGAAAAACTACATTGAAGCCCTATATGAGAAGCATTATTTCTGTTGACGTGAAAGAAGAATTTAGAGTTGATTTGGAACAGGTTGGGGATTCATCATTGAAGTCAGAATCTAAAAGAGCTCAGGATGACTTAAGATCAAATTAAGCAGAGGGGATATATAACATTCCATAAGAATTTCTAAAATCACTGGGGAAGTGCCATATAAATGGTTGTTAAATTTGGTGTGTAGACTTTATGAGACAGGCGACATACCTTCATACATTCGGAAAGATAACATCCACACATATCAGCTTAACAGCTCACGCATCCAAGCTACTGAAAAGAATAATGTACAGAAGAATGGAAAAGAAAACTGAAGATCTGTTAGGTGATGATCAGTTTGACTTTAGGAAAGCTAAAGACACTACGGAGGCAGTTTCAGTGTTTCGCTTGATAAAGAAAGCAGGACTGAAGAAAAATCAAGACACGTTCATACGATTTGTCGACCCGGCAGTAGCGTTCAACATAAAATTGTGCAAGGAGATAGAAATTGTGGGAAAAATAGGAGCAAACTACAGTGAACGTCGGGTAACATACGACTACAAGAAACAAGAGGGAACAATGAGACTGGGTGACCAAGAACGAAGTCCTCAGATCGAAAAGGTGTGGTAGAGGGATGCAGTCTTTCAGCTCTGCTACTGTTCAGCCTGCACATATAACGAGCTATGACGGGAACAGAAGAAGTGCTCATGAGTGAGATTTAAATTCGAGGTAAAAGAATATTAGTGATACGTTCGATGTGGACATTGTTAGCCTCATGAACAGTCTGATGTGTATAGAAGATGAATTGACAGTAAACCGAACAAAGACGAAATGAATGAGATGTAGCAGTAATGAAAAACTCAACATCAGAATTATGGGTCACAAAGTAGATGAAGTTAATTCTACTACGTTGGAAGCAAAATAAGTCCTGACAGACAAAGCAAGGAAAACATAAAAGTCAGACTGGCATGTGCAAAGGGGGCGCTGCTGGTCAAAAGAGTCTGTTAATATCAAACACAGGCCTTAACTTGAGGAACAGCTTTCTGGGAATGTACGTTTGGAGCTCAGCACTGTATGGTAGTGAAGATGGACCGTAGGAAAACGGAATGCAAGAGGATCGAACTGTTTGAGATGTAGTGTAACAGAAGAATGTTGAAAGTTTAGTCGATTGTTAAGGAATGAGAAGGTTCTCCGCAAAATAGGCCAAGAAGGGGTAATATGAAAAGCACTGACAAGAAGAAGCGACAGGTTCATAAGTTATGTGTTAAAAGCATCAGGGAATAACTTCCATTGTACCAGAGGGATCTCCAGAGCGTGAAAACTGTAGAAGAATCCGTCCATCAAATAACTGAGGACGTAAAGCAGAAGAGGTACTCTGACAAGGTTCCCCCGGAGTGCGAGGTCCCAAAGGGTCACCGATGTTTATGGCATCCGACGCCCCACATATCGTCTACCATGCAACCACAATATTGGCTGCTGATGGCAACAGGGGACGGGGCTATATGTTTCCACTGGTGGGCACACCATGAGGCTACGGAGCGTAGTTGAACTGCTTAGTCGACGAGTAACTCACGACAGGGCTGCAGAGCTAGCGATGTCGGTACAAAGCACAGCAATGACAACGAGAAACATAGCAAACATTTCATTACTTCCAGAACAATACTTGCCGAAGTTGACATTTTTTCAGAAAGGTAGTCAAGGAAACTCTCAGAGTGAGAAACAAGTGGCATGTGAAATAATAGCGCTTCTACAAGACGAGTCAGTGGAATGTGTGGTGCCGTATACTCTCGACTGTGCGGACAATGTACATGAGGATTATAATTATGACGATACGTATTTAACAAGTGAAAATGATACTGAAACAGGCATCGAGACACGTGGTTCATCGTCGTTGTCGGACAGGGAGCCACAAATCCCGTCTCCAGTGAAACGCAGTAAAGGACAGTAGTTGTCCAAGGAGTGTGTACTAAAAATAATTACGTTCATGGAGGAACATCCGCAGCACACCAAAAAGAAGTTATGAACAGATTTCGAAAATTCCGCAGCAGTATAATCGTGTTGTGCATAAGAAAAACTACGGACTTCCGAGGGAGGGCAGGCGCACTTGTTACAAAAACTGGTTTCTAAGCTTTTCAAGCATCCTAGAACAGGGTATAGGATGTGCGTGATAGTGACGTGCTACGTAATGATCACCCATCTGCGCGCGACATAGATTACGGTGATTTCAAGGGAAGCAGTGGATGGTTGCATAATTTCAGTGTTACACAGTTGGAAGACGTAAGATTAGGAAATTTCAAACAAAACGTCAACTTGATGGTGCATAGCAAACTGTGGAATCACCTGAAAATTTGTAGGTGAGATAAAAAAAACTTATCTCATCGTTTAGTAAGGAACTTGTTTTCAGGTCCGTCCAATCGGGATATGAACAGGAAATGCATATCAAGGTCGATTAAGATACACTACTGGCCATTAAAATTGCTACACCACGAAGATGACTTGCTACAGACGCGAAATTTAACCGACAGGAAGAAGATGCTGTGATATGAAAATGATTAGCTTTTCAGAGCATTCACACAAGGTTGGCTCCGGTGGCGACACCTACACCGTGCTGATATGAGGAAAGTTTCCAACTGATATCACATACACAAACAGCAGCTGACCGGCGTTGCCTGGTGTAACGAGGTTGTGATACCTCGTGTAAAGAGGAGAAATGCGTACCATCACGTTTCCGACTTTGATAAGGGTCGGATTGTAGCTATCGCGATTGCGGTTTATCGTGTCGCGACATTGCTGCTTGCGTTGGTCGAGATCCAGTGACTGTTGGCAGAATATGGAATCGGTGGGTTCAGGAGGGTAATACGGAACGCCGTGCTGCATCCACACGGCCTCGTATCACTAGCAGTCGAGATGACAGGCATCTTATCCGCATGGCTGTAACGGATCGTGCAGCCACGTCTCGATCCCTGAGTCAACAGATGGGGACGTTTGCAAGACAACAACCATCTGCGCGAACAGTTCGACGACGTTTACAGCAGCGTGGACTATGAGTTTGGAGGCAATGGCTGCGGTTACCCTTGACGCTGCATCACAGACAGGAGCGCCTGAGATGGTGTACTCAACGACGAACCTGGGTGCACGAATGGCAAAATGTCAATACATTTACCGCATCATGATGGTCGCATCCGTGTTTGGTGACATCGCGGTGAACGCACATTGGAAGCGTGTATTCGTCTTCGCCATACCGGCGTATCACCCGGCGTGATGGTATGGGGTGCCATTGGTTACACGTCTCGGTCACCTCTTGTTCGCATAGACGGCACTTTGAACAGTGTTACGACCCGTGTCTCTACCCTTCATTCGATCTCTGCGAAACCCTACATTTCACCAGGATAATGCACGACCGCATGTTGCAGGTCCTGTACGGGCCTTTCTGGATACAGAAAATGTTCGACTACTGCCCTAGCCAACACATTCTCCAGATCTCTCATCGGCTGAAAACGTCTGGTCAATGGTGGCCGAGCAACTGGCTCGTCACAATACACCAGTCACTACCCTTGATGAACTGTGGTATCGTGTTGAAGCTGCATGGGCAGCTGTACCTGTACACGTCATCCAAGCTCTGACTCAGTACCCAGGCGTATCAAGGCCGATATTACGGTCAGAGGTGGTTGTTCTGGGCAGTGATTTCTCAGGATCTATGCACCCAAATTACGTGAAAATGTAATCACATGTCAGTTCTAGTATAATATATTTGTCCAATGAATACCCGTTTACCATCTGCATATTTTCTTGATGTAGCAATATTCATGGCCAGTAGTGTAAATGCCTTAAAGTATTCGTGCACAATTCTGGCGACTGTTAATCTGGATCGTAAGTTGGTTGGAAAGTGTACTGCGAGAGATGCTCTGCTCCCTACGATTCTTGTCTGTGTGATCTTGCAAGGGCGGTAGGGAATATTTACGTCACAGCAAACAAGAGTGTGAAAAAGAGCGTAAGAGACCTCCAACTATTGAATGAGCACTACATTTGGCCAATAGATGGTCAAAATAACTTGCTTTTACTCGATTCTTGCTCTGCGTATAAAAATCGTACGCCTTTAGAGCGAACTTATCCCTCCCGAAAAGTTTGTGTCATTGCAATTTCTACCACCCGAAACCACTGGTCAAATTCAGTCCCTGGATGTTTATTTCCGTGCCTATAGAACATATGGTGGCATTACAAGCAGCTACGCATTAAAAGGTAGCCAGTTTCACGGTAAGTTCCGTGACAGACTGTTTCGCATTCGGTTGGATGCCATCACATTGCATCACTTTTCGTCGGCCCGTTACAGCTGTATGATTCTATGCATTCCTTAAAAGAGCAGATACCTAGCTGAACGTCCTGTACGGTCAGCAACTCCCAAAGAGTTCACCTTAGATTTTGAGCGTGCGAACCTTTGTGATCATTGTGACGCGTCATTTTTCATTCGGTTTCATGAATTAATGATTTGTTTTGGACATTTCTTGAATGTCGACGATGTCGATTTTGTGAAGTGTTGTTCATATACCCCACAGAAGGTTTATCTCTGCACCCTGCTGAGACACATGATGAGTCATTAGTAGCTAATATTTTTCTTGTCATAATTATTAACATAACACTTTCAGTTGGGCCTTACTAATGACTGAACTGGCGATATGCACTCGAGGGGTTCCTTATGAGATGAAGAAGTTAGTGGAGGAGAGGAAATCGTAAATTCATGGCTGACCGCATCATACCAGTCAGAAAACTGGAGAGAAAGCCAAACTTATCGTCATGTAGCGGATACTCGATTTTATTTTCCATTCTTCTGTGTATTATTTTTGTCGGGAATTTGTATGCTTAAGTCGTCTCGCACTTATTTGCCCTTGCTATCTTCGGAGCAGTGTGCATGACTATCGTCAAGAATTATGATGCTATGTCTTCAGAATCATTAATTATACGAACCAACCTAATGATGGTTTGGCTGTCAGTCAATGATTTTAGAAATTCCAAAGAAATGTCATCTACGTTTCCGCCTTATTTGATCGCAAGTCTACCAAAGCTCTGCTGACCTCTCATACTACATTCCTTATTGCTTCCACATCGATTCCCATTCCTTCTTCACTCATGGCATCAGACATTTAATGCACTCTATCTGCTGCCTCCTCTGCACCTGATAGTGGAATCACTTTTGCACGAATAATGTTTGACACCTCCGTATCGATACTCGCGCCCAGACTGTACGTATCGTTGAGTTCGTTGGCTTCGAACCTGGACCTTGTCTAGGGTGCTGGTAAGGAAAGTTAAAGAGCCAATGCATGAGAGCCATGGGCAGTGCTGTTACGAAGAGGCCACCGGTCGATGGATGGCCACAGGAAGAACCGAGGGCAGTACAGATGGATATGTGAAGGGCCGTTTTCTGTTCCATATATTGGGAAGGTATGACAGAGAATCGCACAAAAGTTGTGCGTAACTGTGGTCCCTCTTGGTGACAGGAAGCCTATGTGAGGCTGCCAATCAACTTCCAGTTGCTAGTTGTCTGGTACGCTTATCTACAGCGTGTGTAACAATTCAAGTTACACACTTCTGTAGATTATAGAGGGGGACTTCATAGATCAAGTTTTACACAGGAACCCATGTTTGGAACCCACATCCATTGTCGCTACGGAGCGCCATGGTTATAGGCGCCAGCACCTGTAAATGTATTTACATACAGAGTGATTCCGTAGTGATGTTACAAACTTCCAAGGTCGATGAAGAAAGGTAAATGTATCAGTTTGAGGTAAGGGTCCCCATACTGGAAACTAAAGTTATGAGCAAAATTCCTTCTGGCACCCGACAGTGAAATACATGCAATGGTACTGTTGTTCGTAAGATTGTAGTGTAGGCAACTTGCAAAGGTGGTAATTTGGACCAAACCAAGAAAAATGTCCAGCAAACACGGGTTCTAAAATGCATACCTGACGAGCTATGAGCACTTGTCCATCTTCGCTACTATGAAACACCTCTCCTCTACTGAACAAGTGATCTTTGCTCTTAAGGTGTGTATTTTAGGCCACATGTTTGCAAGATATTTTTCTTGTTTTGGTCCATACTGCTTTTCAAAAAACACAGAAACCAAAGTGTTTATAACGGAAGAGATATGTTTTACAAAGTCAAAGAAGAACAAGTGCTCATTGCTCTTAAGGTATGCAATTTAGAGCATATGTTTACTGGAATTTTCTTCTTTTTTTAGTCTATACTACTTCCTCTTAAAGTTGCCTACGCTACAGTCTTACGAACAACAGTATTATTACATGTTTTCTACTGTCGGAGGTGTCAGGACGATTTACGCTTACAATTTTCGACTCGTTCGTTTCCGGTATAGGGACCCTTACCTCAAATTGATCCTTCTCCGTCATCTTTGAAAGTATGCAACATCATCACGGAATCGCCCTGTGTATATACAGGGTGGTCCATTGATAGTGACCGGGTCAAATATCTCACGAAATAAACGTCAAACGAAAAAACTACAAAGAACGAAACTCGTCTAGCTTGAAGGGGGAAACCAGATGGCGCTATGGTTGCCCCGCTACATGGCGCTGCCATAGGTCAAACGGATATCAACTGCGCTTTTTTAAATAGGAACCCCAATTTTCTATTACATATTCGTGTAGTACGTAAAGAAATATTAATGTTTTATTTGGACCACTTTTCTCGATTTGTGATAGATGGCGCTGTAATAGTCACAAACGTATAAGTACGTGGTATCACGTAACATTCCGCCAGTGCGGACAGTATTTGCTTCGTGATACATAACCCGTGTTAAAATGGACCGTTACCAATTGCGGAAAAGTTCGATATCGTGTTGATATATGGCTATTGTGATCAAAAACCCCAACGGGTGTGTGCTATATATACTGCTCGGTATCCTGGACGACATCATAGAAGTGTCCGGACCGTTCGCCAAATAGTTACGTTATTTAAGGAAACAGGAAGTGTTCAGCCACGTGTGAAACGTCAACCACGACCTGCAACAAATGATGATACCGAAGTAGGTGTTTTAGATGCTGTCGCGGCTAAATCGCACATCACTAGCAGGCAAATTGCACGAGAATCGGGAATCTCAGAAACGTTGTTGTTGAGATTGCTACATCAACATCGATTGCACCCGTACCATATTTCTATACACCAGGAATTGCATGGCGACGACTTTGAACGTCGTGTAAAGTTCTGCCACTGGGCACAAGAGAAATTACGGGACGATGACAGATTTTTTGCACGCGTTCTATTTAGCGTCGAAGCGTCATTCACCAACACCGATAACGTAAACCGGCATAATATGCACCACTGGGCAACGGAAAATCCACGATGGCTGCGACAAGTGGAACATCAGCGACCTTGGCGGGTTAATGTATGGTGCGGTATTATGGGAGGAAGGATAATTGGCCCCCATTTTATCGATGGCAATCTAAATGGTGCAATGTATGCTAATTTCCTACGCAATGCTCTACCGATGTTACTACAAGATGTTTCACTGCATGACAGAATGGCGATGTACTTCCAACATGATGGATGTCCGGCACGTAACTCGCGTGCGGTTCAAGCGGTATAGAATAGCATACGTCCCCGGATTTCTTTCTGTGGGGAAAGTCGAAGGATTTTACTATCGTGATCCACCGACACCGCCTGACAACATGCGTCAGCGCATTGTCAATGCATGTGTGATCATTACGGAAGGCGAACTACTCGCTATTAAGAGGAACGTCGTTACACGTATTGCCAAATGCATTGAGGTTGACGGACACCATTTTGAGCATTTATTGCATTAATGTGGTATTTACAGGTAATCACGCTGTAACAGAATGCGTTCTCAGAAACGATAAGTTCACAAAGGTACATTTATCACATTGGAACAACCGAAATTAAATGTTCAAACGTACCTACGTTCTGTATTTTAATTTAAAAAACCTACCTGTTACCAACTGTTCGTCTAAAATTGTGAGCCATATGTTTGTGACTATAACAGCGCCATCTATCGCAAGGCGAAAAATGTGGTCCAAGTAAAACATTCATATTTCTTTACGTACTACACGAATATGTAATAAAAATGGGGGTTCCTACTTAAAAAAACGCCATCTGGTTTCCCCCTTCAAGCTATACAAGTTTCTTTCTTTGTAGTTTTTTCGTTTGACGCTTATTTCGTGAGATATTTGGCCCGGTCACGATCAATGGATCACCCTGTATACATTTACATGCGCCGGCCCCTGTAACTTCGACGTTCAGCGGCGACGTTGAATGACGTGTCCCGACATGCGGTCCTATGTACAACTTCATCTACAAAGTCTCCTCTATAACCTATAGAAGTGTGTAACTTGAGTTGTGAAACACATTATAGAGGTACGTCAGTTTTGAAAACTGCGAGTCTCTGTTTTGCCATCTTTTGCTTGGGATCTTTGACACTGTAACATCAAGTTGCTGATCATAAGTGATAGTGATCCGTCATGCTAAATGGTACCAACGCCTTTCAGTCATTGTCTTAAGTTAATAATGTGTTAGGCAACGCTGATTTGTTATTCTGACTTCTAAAAGTGGTCCCCTCACGACGTACGTTCACAACCGCTTTCACTGTTTACCAATTTAATGATGCAACATTTCTCACCGGTGTACCGAATACCCATGTTTTCCTTTTCCAACTAATAGCAAAATGTTATTAACGATCAGATTAATGAAAACATGAATAAGTACAATCACAGTTTGACTTCCAATGTGGAAAAAATACAGTGTCAGCCACAGTAGAATTCACAAAAGTTGTACTTGATGCTCTTGACAAAGATGAGTGTGTAACAGGCATAATTTTCGTTCTTTCTAAGGCCTTTGATACAGTCGACCAAAAGATTCTATTAAATAAATTAGTTTCATTAGGAATAAGAGGGGTAGCTAATGACTGGTTTCGATCATACCTAGCAGACAGTGTACGAAGAATAGAGATAACACATACTTCAAATAGCTCTAAACATTTAGTAAAACACTTATCAGAACCAAAATACATTAATATAGGTGTTCCGCATTGTGGCATATTAGGACCAATACTGTTCCTGATATACACCAATGATTTTCCCAGTAGTGTTACTCACTGTGAAAAAATTCTCTTCGCTGATGACAGCTATATTATAGTCACTGAGAAAACGAGAGAACTCCTCACAGAGAACGCAAATGAAACTCTCAAGGAAGTTTACGACTGGTCAATAAGCAATAAAGTGACATTGAACATAAAGAAAACTGATGTCTTGAATTTCAGTTTGAAGAGAGCAAATGACAATGTTAAATTAAATGTAGATGACACCTCTACAGGCTGTAACAAAGGCAAAATTTCTAGGAATGAATACTGATTCTCAGTGGTGTGAAGTGGTGTGAACACATAAAGGTACTTGCAAACAGAATGTCAAATATGTACACTCAGTTCTTAACTATGGCATTCTTTTATAGGGAACAATTGCACAAAATATGAACACAATTTTCAAACTCCAGAAAAGAGCCTTAAGAATAATAACCAAAAGTAGTAGTTGAGCTCACTGTAAAGATCTGCGTAAAACTGCTCCGTGTGAATACATTTACCAGTCAGCTGTACACATCAGAAATGACATTGGTAATTACTGCACAAATAGCTCTGTCCATGACCATGGAACAAGAGCTAGACTCAACTTATGTTTACCAAGAAAAAATAAACATAAAACTAAACTCAAAACAACATTTTCTACCAAGGAATAGAACAGTACAATAAATTACCAAAAGAGATTAAAGAAAATGCAAAAATACACTTATTTAACAAAGCAGCTAAAAAGTACCTTTTATGCAGTACATTTTATACATTGAAGGATTACTTAGATAAAACAGAGTAGCGGTATGGTAAAAAAAAAGTTATACAAATAAATAATAATAATGACTATAAAACATTCAACATTCCACATAACAGTTTCACACTATGTTTTTTCCTTCTTTTTTTCCTTTTCTAGAAAAACTTACCCCCAAGCTATGCATAGCACAATAATAACACCTCTTCCTCTTTCTGAGCCCAACATCTCACTCATTATACAAGGATGCTGATTCAGATTTTCAGAACAGCAGATGGGAAGTTGCGATACAGAAAATGGTCCAGAGATTACCAGTGTGTGTGTGTGTGTGTTTGTGTGTGTAGTGACTGAAGTGTTATGAAACAATGTGTGTATAGTGTGTGCAATGACAGATAGTGAGATATGAGTGAACAGTGTGGTATTACATTATTTAATAAGTTATTTATAAAAGAAGTATTTTATACCAGGCGTAAATCTATTGATTGTCTCTAACTAGGAGTCTGTAAATGTATGTTTGAAGGAATTTGCTTACTTTAAACCAGTCTAAGCTTCTAAATACTTTGTCATGTCCTATATCCTTGTAAAAAGAGGACTACGGATGAATAAAGCTACTACTACTACACTTTGTGGGCCGTATACATATTAAATTTAACTGTGCAGTAACCTTCCTGGTGCGCTAATTAATTTTTTAAAAATTGCTCGTCATGTTTTAGTAAAAAGGCAAATAATTACCGACAAAAAATTTAAAGATGTAACCTTTCTCCGGTGAGCCGAATAACTGGTGTTTTAAAGCGCAAGAGGTTCGTTGTGAGTAAAGTTAATTGTGCAGCACCTTTCGCTTTTGCACTGCATAAACTTAAACCATGTCTGTAAAAAGTTTTCGATAATATGCTTTCGTTGTGTCTGGTACTTCCTGAGAGGGCTGTCGAATGATTTTCTCTATTTTAGAGGGCTTGTTTTGCTATTGTGACACGCCGTGTTTCCGGACGTGACTAGCTATATGTTTCGTGAGCAGCTTGAAGAAGTTTAAAGTAGGTCCCTCTGGGTTCCGATTGTGCGTACCTGTTGGTTGGGCGCACACGGATGACACTAATTATGTGCTTTCCGAAATTGTTGAAATGGGTTCACCTGCTTAAAAGTTTCTTTGCTCATAAAATGTTAATTCATTTGGCAGTGATGCCGTTGTTTCTGGTATTTTATGGTGTTTGTGATTTTTGTCTTGTGGTTTTTACAAAGGAGATTTCAAGAAAAATTAATATTCAAGTTTGGGATTTTCTTAAGAAATTTTTAAATATATATATATATATATATATATATATATATATATATATATATATATATATATATATATATATATATATATATACATATTTTAAATTTGGTCTGTCCTTCGAATAAATTATGACTACGGCCTTGGTTTAAAATACTACTCAGTTTCAGTGGAAGGTAAACAAGAATACGTAATTGTAAACCCGAATTTTTTTCTTGCTCACTCATTTAACGTTGATGTGTATCATTGCTGTGATCCAGTGCAAAGTGTACTCATTAATGGCGTAGACAACCTTTGAGATAAAGATTGTTAACCGTTTTGTTTCTATAGGCTCAGTGGCGCCCAGAAACGGGCCCCCATGTTCAGTTAGCACATCTCAATTTTGACGCCTTTGCTTTTCGTTTCACTGAAGGTTTGTTTTGTCTTTTCTACTTTTATTCATGCACTTAAGTGTACAATTGTATCAGGCAAACGACACAAAGGCAGTAGTTTCACCAGAGCATTCTGAATGCTTGGAGCTCTACTGGCCACGACGCTATGCTAAGTATGCACAAAAATCACATACATACTCATATGAAACAAACATCCAAAATTTCTGGTGTGTTTGGTTTAAAATGGAATAAATAGTCCTCTGAAAACAGTGGATGAGATGATCATCAAAAATCAGACAAAAACAAAGGAATGTAGTCGAACTAAATTAGGTGGCGCTAAGGGCGTTATATTAGTAAATGAGACACTAAACGCAGTCGATGAGTCTTGGTTGTTGACCAGAAAAATAACTGACACTGTCGGAAGTAGATGGGGTATAAAATTTAGAAATTTCAAGAACAATTTTGAAAATGGGTAATTTATGAAATTGAAAACATACTTAAAAGTTAGGAAGACTTTCCTCAAAGTGTTTGTCTGGACTGTAGTGTTATACGGAAATAAAAGTTCAGACAACAAGAGAACAGAAACTTTTGAAATCTGCTGCCTCTGAACAATGCTGAATATTGGATGGGCAGACCGAGTAACTTACGGCATAGTATGACTAGAGCAAGAAACCTGTTGATACAACCTATACTATATAAAAAATGTAAGGAAGACAGAGGCTTCACTACCATATGATTTTTTTCAAGTAGACGTAGCACGAATGAATTCGATGCTAAGCTAAATGATTATCGAAAGAAATATTGAGTGTGCCTGATTACGTTGGTACTCTAAATTCTGTCAATGAGAAAAATACTTCCCCACAAAATTACTCCAAGTTTCTCTTAACTCATGGCAGTTACCCAACATGTATCTGGACGTTCGGTCACCCTTTTCGTATTTAGTTCTTTAATTAATAATGTATAATACAGCACCTTACGAAGTTCTTCATTTTGTTCTGAACCACCCATTAATATGAACAGGTATTTGCAGGCAAAAAATCTTGAGAAATTGCTTCTAATTAAAAGAGATTACCTCCTTTAATTATCTGTGTGCCACGCAGTTGTGCAGTTAAGCAGACGCGCCGTAATTATTTTCAAATGAGCGGTAGCAACCAGTAGCACGCTAGCACAATTAAAGCCAGCAAACTGAATGGTGATGAGCTACGGTACTAGGAAGCGAATAATGCATTTTTTCTTCTTCTTGTAGCACTAAAATATTTCGCAGCATAAAATATGACCATTGCAGGGTTTCTATTCGTCAGGTACAAAAACAAAAAAGCGATGAATGACCCATAGATTGCGCAAACCTTTCGAGTTGCAGCAGTCTGTGCGGGTTTCGTGCGTAATTTAACTGACTGTTCAAAATAATTCGGTCTTCACTACAGCAACATGATTCATATAGTTCAAATGGCTCTGAGCACTATGGGACTTAACATCTGAGGTCATCAGTCCCCTAGAACATAGAACTACTTAAACCTAACTAACCTAAGGCCATCACACACATCTATGCCCGAGGCAGGATTCGAACCTGCGACCGAAGCGGTCACGCGGTTTCAGACTGTAGCACCTAGAACCGCTTTGCCATCCCGGCCGGCCAACATGATTCCTCCGAATCTGTGGGACGGAAATCCTCTAGTTGGTTAAAAACAGGCCACTCACAGCAAGAAGTAGCAAAATTCCACTTCAATGCCTCGATTTAAATGTCGCAACAGTGAACTAATTTTCGAGCAAAGAGGTAAGGGAGCATCTCTTGCTTATAGGGCGCTGGAATAGGTAACACAATGGAATTAATCTACATATACCATACAGTACACGGCGGAGGGTACGTTGTACCACTGTTAGTCATTTTCTTTCCTATTCCATTCTATGGAAGAACGACTGTCTTAATGCCTATAAACGAGCCCTAGTTTCCCTTCGTTCGTGAGCCTTACGTGAGGTGTGCGTTTGCGGCAGTGAATCACTTTGCAGTCACCGTAAAATACCGTTTCTCTAAAATTTCCTCGATAGTGTTTCGTGAAAAGATAGTCTAGGGGTTTCGATCTGAGGTCACAAAGCATCTCCGTACACTCGCGTGTTGATCGAACTTATCGGTACCAAATCTAGCAGCAATGCCTCTGAATAAGTTTCATGTGCACCTTTACTCTGACCTGGCGGGCTCTCAAACATTCGAGCAGTATTCAAGAACGGGTCGCACTGGTATTATGTAAACAGTCTCCTTTACAGATGAGTCACGTTTTCCTAAAATTCTTCCAATAAACCCAAGTCTACCACTCTCCTTCCATACTACAATTCTTACACGCTCATTCCACTTCATAAAGCTTTGCAATATTTCGCCAAGATTTTTAACTGACGTGACCCTGTCAAGCATTACACCGCTAATACTGTATTCGAACATTAGACGACTGTTTTCCCTACTCATCTGCATTAACTTATATTTTTCTGCATTTAGAGCAAGACGCCATTCATCACGCCAACTAGAAATTTTGTCTATCGTAAGTCATCTCATATCATCCTACAGTCACTCAATGACATGATTACTCTGTAAATCTGACATGTGTTCAACAGGATTCATACAACCACTTTCAGATTATTTCTCGACCGTTCATGTTAAAAAAAATTAAACACCTAGTATTTCTATGGGAGCTCTGCTGTCTCTTATTACATGATGGACATTCCTCCCTACGTAATTGCGAGCCAACAAAATATTTTGACATTGTTTGGGAATAGTCGGTGTTCACAATTTCTTGAAAAGATTTCGCCACAATGGAAAACTTTTTTTTATGACAACCACTACAACTCTTATAGGTGACGCTTTCTCCCATATTTCGCGATAATACAAAACGAGCTGCCCTTCTTTGAACTTTTCCGATGTGCTCTACCAATGCTACCCGGTAAAGATCCCTTACAGCGCAGCAATACTCCAGAACAGGGCGGACGAGGATAGTCTAGACAATCTGTTTGGTAGATTTTTTTTGCGTTTTCTCTTCTCCCAGTAAAACGTAGTCTATAGTTCGCCTTCCCCACAACACTTCCCCTGCGATGGTCCCAAATTAGGTTGTTGGTGATTGTCTTCCCTACATCTTTAATTAATTCTATAACCTTTAACCCAAATTCAACGGAATTTTTTTAGTACTCAAATGGATGACCTTACGCTTTTTACAGTTTAGCAGTAAGCCCTTCAAACAGGAGGTAGTCTGAAATATTTAGGGGCAAAATCGGACGTGTTGTGATGGATTCTAAACTAATAGAAGCAAACAAGAAATTTATAGCCACGCTTGTTAATGACATCATTTCGGCGATGAAGGGGCTCGACAAGTTTTTTCACGTACGCAACGCCTATCTGAAGCCGCTCATCTATGACTAGATCCAATAGAGCTACTAATAGTTGTGATGCTGATGGCTACGTTCAATCTGCTGTTTCAAATAGTCTCGGGCTTTTTCTATGGGACTAAGATGGGATCATTTAGCGGGACAATCGCGGTGGTAATGGGTGCCTGATTTCTAATCAAACCAGGAAACTTTGCGTGTAGCTCGGTGAACACTGAATGTCCGCAGCACACTCGTCATGAAAACGTAGAAGGAAGGGCAACGCTTGGTCATCGAGAATGGTAAACTAAACGTCCTGGTTTACGTTCACTGTAAACTGAATGAACGGGAGCAGGTTAGGGTACAAAAACACCTCTAGAATCGAGAACTCCATCCAACGTCCACACATTATGGGTTAAACGTCTCATTGTGCTGTTGGTGCACTCGATTTCTTGCATAATTTGAAAAGAGTCAAAATAACGACTAGTCGTACGTTATTACGCCATGCCCATCTGCTTCTGTTCAGTTTCTGTACCGTTTGAATCCTTCAGAACGTGCGGAATTATGTGCCCTGGTGGACAATGGCACTTTTTGATGTACCCTAGTCTAAATTTCCATAGCATGCTCGCTCAAAAAATTGTATTCACTAACAGCAGCTATTCCTGACTGTTTTGCGACCGATTGTCACTGCTAGTTTTGAGACTCGTCTCCAGTCTCTGTCGATTAGGATTCTGTTTGCGACCACTGTTTTCAGGTCACAGCAAATGGCGTGAGTTGCACATTACTCCTTGTAGACACGATGAAGAGTCCGTATTGATACACGACCAAGTCAGGCAACTTCATTAACGGTGATCCGGCTTATTGCACTGTTCCGTATAGCCGGTTGGCAGATACACCAATTCACTGGTATGAGCCTACGTCAGCGATGGCGGGTCACGTGGAAGCCCGGCACCAGTCCTACACCATATTTTTTTGTTTTTGTTTTTGAGTCATCAGTCTTCAGATTGGTTTGATGCGGCCCGTCACGAATTCCTCTCCTGTGCCAATCTTTTCATCTCAGCTGGCAACCTATGTCCTAAATTATTTCTGGATTATATTCCAAGCTCTTCCTTCTTCTACTGTTTTGGCGCTCTACAGCCCTCCCTGATGTCTTAACAGATGTCCTATCGTCCTGCCTCATATTCTTGTCAGTTTTTTCCTTACCTTATCAGCCCACGTAATTTTCACCATTCCCCTGTAGAACCACATCTCACATGCATCGATTCGCTTCTGTTCTGGTTTTCCCAGAGTCCTTGTTTCACTACCATACAATGCTGTGCTCAAAACGTACATTCCCAGAAATTCCTTCCTCAAATTAAGGCCTATGATTGACACAAGTAGACTGCTCTTGGCCAGGAGTGCCCTTTTTGCCAGTGCGTGCCTGCTTTTGATGTCCTCCTTGCTCCGTCCGTCATTGGTTATTGTGCTGCCTAGATAGTAGAATTCCTTAACTTCATCCACTTCGTAACAATTAGTTTTGATAAGTTTCTCACTAGTCTCATTTCTGCTACTTCTCATTAGTTTCGTATTCCTACGATTTACTATCGTTCCATGTTCTGTACTCATTAGACTGTCCACCAGACCTTATAATTCTTCTTCACTTTCACCGAGGACAGCAATGTCATCAGCAAGTCGTACAATTAATATCCTTTCACTTTGAATCTTATTTGCACTCCCGAATCTTTCTATTGTTTCCGTCATTGCTTCCTTGTCTTACACCCTTTTTAATCCGAGCACTTCGTCTTTTTTTGGACGTCTTAAGGGCGTTCAAAAAGTTTTGCGCAGTCGTCTCTAATTTTTTTTAATTTTTTGCAGGAGGAGAATGAAATTTTTTGTGAACGTACTTGGAACATTTAGCTATACATTGAGCCTATTCAGTGTAGCCTCCATCAGCTGTAACACACCTGGCCCAACGGTCTTTCCATGATGTAAATGCACTGTGGTAAAATTTTGGGGATTGACTTCTACACCGTCGCTTGACACAGGAAATAAGGTCTTTCTTAGTATCAAATGTTTTACCGCACAGGTGGGCCTTCAGACGACCAAAGAGGTGAAAATTAAACGGAGCCAAGTCCGGACTGTAGGGAGGATGAGAAACAATTCTCCAAACCACTTTCCTGATTTTCTCCTGCGTCATAAGGGCTGTATAGCGTTTGGCATTGTCAATTAGTAGTCTGATGAGCTGACCCTGAAGCTGTGATCTGTGGGTCTTGATGGCACGTCACAGCTTGTCCAATGACAAACATCCATGGATTGGGTTGTGCTCTCAGGTTCGGACAAAAGCAGCCATGTTTCTTCCTGGGTAATGACGCCGTCAAAACACTGTTTTCAATCTTCAGTAAAGGTCTTCATGAGACCCTCGCACACATTATTCTCCATCGTTTTCATTTCTCTTGTCAATAATCTAGGCACCCAATGTGCATAGATTTTTCCTTACCCTAGTGACTGTACCAGTGATACTACACTACCCAATGACAAACGAGTCATTTCGGCAAGCTGTCGTGTCGTCAGACATCTGTCATATTGGATGATTTGATCAATGGTCTCCTTATTCACATCACTCACTGCCGTCGATGGTCTACCGCATCGTGGACTGTCCAGTAGAGAGAAATCACCTTCCTTAAACCTCTGCAACCACCGCTGGATACTGCTGAGATCCACGGTGTCCTCCACATAAACAGGGATCAACTTCATGTGAATCGATGTGGCAGAGTCATCGCCGGTCTTGATGAGGAACACCATCGCATATCGTTGTCGCAACCTGACATCTGCTTCACTTATAGCCAAATGTTCCAGGTATGTTCACAAAAAATGCCATTCTCCTCCTCATCATCATCATCTTGGACAGTTTCCAGCCACTGGCTGGGTCTGTCGGGAACACAAGCCTCTCCACCGTGTTCTGTCTTTCCACCATTCCCCCTCTTCCACCTTCGTCCAGTTCTCTCCTCTTCTCATCACACATTCCTTCACTCCCTTCACCCATCTATCTCTTGGTCTTCCTCTGGGCCTCTTCCCCTCCAGTTGCAGATCAAACATCCTCTTTGGAATTCTTCCCTCATCCATTCTCTTCATGTGTCCATACCACTGCAGTCTTGATTTTTCTATCCTGTCCTGTACTGGTTCCTCCTTTAGTCTTTCCCTCACATACAAATTTCGCAATCTGTCTCGTCTTGTTACACCCAACCTGCTCCTCTGGAACTTCATTTCACTAGCCTGTATTCTACTTTTGTCGCTTTTGTGCATTACCCATGTCTCACTTCCGTATGTCAATATGGGGACAAAGTAGGTTCGGTATATAATTCCCTTGGATTTCTGTGGCACCTCCTTGCTCCAAATAAGCCCCCTAATGCATTTGTAGAACTGCCCTGCTTTTCTGCATCTTTCATTTATTTCCATTGCGTTTCCCCCCTTACTTTCAATCACGCTTCCCAGGTACTTGAAGTTCTCTACCACTTGTAGTTTTTCCCCTCCACAAGTTATATCCACATTTGGCCTATTCTTCTTCCTTGTTGTGACGATTATTTCACTTTTCTTTGCAGAGAAATGCATTCCATATTGTGCTGCCGTTGCCTCCCATGCATCTAACTGCTCTTGCACCTCCTTCACGCAATTTCCCCATAACATCAGGTCATCGGCAAAAAGCACTGCTTTCATTTTATGATCTCCAATTGCATCTGATACTTGCTGTAGGATTTCATCCATAACAATAATAAACAATACAGGCGAAAGTGCACTTCCCTGTCGCAGCCCATTTTCCAGCTTGAACCATGCAGTACGTTCCCTCCCCACTTTCACACAACTCTCACTTCCCTCATACATTTTTCTGACTTTTCGTGTAATCTCTTCATCTATCCCTTTTGCGTTCAGCACATCCCAGAGCTTGTCCCTACAGATACTGTCATACGCCTTCTCAATATCCAAAAAGGCCATGATTAAGTCCTTCCCGTACTCATAGTGCCTTTCCTGCAGTTGCCTTACCGCAAATATGAGGTCCGTTGTTGATCTTCCCGGTCTGAAACCGTACTGCTCCTCTTGCAGTCTACTTTCAATACTGCTTCTTATTCTCTTCTCCAGCATCTTTTCATAGATTTTTCCACAGTGGCATAGCAGGGTGATTCCTCTGTAGTTCTCACATCTCCTTTTATCCCCTTTCTTGAAGATCGGGACTATAATTCCTTTCTTCCAATCCTCAGGAATTCTGTTCTCCTTCCACACCACCCTCAGCACTCTGTATAGCCACTGGGTTCCTACTTCTCCTGCTGCTCGTATCATATCCACTGTTACTTCATCCCAACCTGGTGCCTTGCCCCCTTTCATCCTCTTTATGGCTTCTTCCACTTCATTCCAAGTTAGATCATCAATTTCCCCACTATTATAATCGTCTGCTGCCTTAGGCTCTCCATCGCTGTTAGTTACCTGCTTGGCAGCATTCAACAGATCTTCAAAGTACTCCTTCCAAATCTTTTTGAGCTCATGCATTTCCTCCACAACTCTTCCATTATTATCCATGATCCTCAGGCACTCGCTTCTGTCATTCCTCTTATTTCTTACCATGGTGTAAAGTACTTTTTTGTTCCCTTCACTGTCCTCTTCTAACATTCTTGTCCATTTTTCCATCCACTTCTTCTTCTCCGCCCTTACTATGGTCTGTGCCGCTTTCTTGCTTTCCTTATATTTTACCCTAGCTTCCTCTGTTCGGGTCTGGAACCATTCTCTGAAGGCTTTGTTCTTTCGAAGTACTGCCTCTTTACATATGTTGTTCCACCATGGGGTTTCCCTACTTCTCCTCTTTGTGCTAGTTCTTCCGCACACAGTCTCAGCTGCCTCAACTAGAGCCCTCTTAAAATCGCCCCATTCTTCTTCCACTGTTCTCTGATCTTCCTTTGGCAGCTTCTTCCTGATCAGTGTCTGGTACTGGGTCCTCCGTTCATCCTCTTTCAGCATCCATGTCTTCAACCTTTTCTCCTGTATATCTGTTGCCCTCCTATCTTTTTTCTCTCTTAGGGTGGCTACCAACAGCCGATGGTCGCTGTCTAAGGCCTCAGATGGTATGACCTTAACATCTGTGAGGCTGCTCATCATCTGCCTATCCACTAGTACACAGTCTACTACTGAAGTTTGGGACCAGTCCCCACTGTACCAAGTTATTTTGTGACTACTCCTCTTCTTGTACCACGAATTTGCGATCGCCAGCCCATTCCTCTTGCAGAATTCCAGCAACAATTTTCCTTCTCTATTTCGGTTCCCCCAGCCCTCTGGTCCCATTATCTCCTCGAATCCTTTCCTGTCTGTGCCAACATGTGCATTGAGGTCCCCTATTATAATCTGATTTCCTCCATTTAGCTGCTTTTGCATATCATCTTCAAATTCCTCCTTCTCCTTTTTTGTACACCCCACCTGTGGGGCATATGCTTGGATGATTTCAATGCTTTTTCCTTTCACCCGTACTCTGGCTTTTATCATTCGATCATTGATACCTTCCACCTCCTCCTGCAGACCCTCTCTGACCACTATTGCCACTCCATTTCTTCCCCTCTCATTCCCTATCCAGTACAGTTTACATCCTTTACTTAGTGGTTTTTCACCAACTCCTCTCCACCTAGTCTCAGCAAGTCCCAAGATGTCCAATTTCCTCCTTTCCATCATTTCTACAATTTCTTCTAACTTCCCAGTTAGAGTCCTTACGTTTAAGGTGCCCAGCCGTAAACCATCTCGTAATCCTACAAAAAATAAAAAAATTAGAGACGACTGTGCAAAACTTTTTGAACGCCCTTTGTATATGCTGAGTCAGTCCCTCCGACAATCATTTCTTTTTCGATTTCTTCACATATTTCATGCACCCATTTCGTCTTTTCTTCCCAGCACTTCCTGTTTAGTTCATTCCTCAGCGAGTTGTGTCTCTGTACTCCTGAATTTCGCTGAATATTTCCTTCTTTCATCTATCAAATGAAGTATTTCTTCTGTTACCCATGGTTTCTTCGCAGCTACCTTCTTTGTACCTATGTTTTCCTTCCCAACTTCTGTGATGGCCCTTTTTAGGGATGTCCATTCCTCTTCAACTGTACTGCCTACAGAGCTGTTCCTTATTGCTGTATCTATAGCGTTAGAGAATTTCAAACGTATCTCGTCATTTCTTAGTACTTCCGTATCCCACACCTTTGCATATTGATTCTTCCTGACTAATCTCTTAAACTTCAGCCTACTTTCCATCACCACTACATTACGATCTGAGCTTATATCTGCTCATGGGTACGCCTTAAATTCCAGTATCTGATTTCGGAATCTCTGTCTGACCACGATGTAATCTAACTGAAATCTTCCCGTATCATCCGGTCTTTTCCAAGTATACTTTTTCCTCTTGTAATTTTTAAACAGAATATTCGCCATTATTACAGAACTCAATTTGTCCTACACCCACGTTCTGCTGTAACCTTTGCTTCTACACCTTCCCCTACAACTTCATTCCAGTTCCCCATGACTATAAGATTTCCCACTCCCTTTACGTACTGTATTACGCTTTCAGTATCCTCATATACTTTCTCTGCCTCTTCATCTTCAGCTTGCGGCGTCGGTACGTATACCTGAACTGTCGTTATCGATGTTGGTTTGCTGCCAGTTCTGGTAAGAACAAACCTATCATTGAAATGTTCACAGTGGCACACTCTCTGCCTTACCCTTCTATTCATAACCAATCCTACTCCCGTTATAACTTTTCTGCTGCTGTTGATATTACCCCACACTCACCTGACCGGAGCACCTTGTCTTCTTTCCATTTCGCTTCATGGAACCCTGTTATATCTAGGTTTTCTAGCTTCTCTACCACATTCACGTTTCTGACATTTTACTCCCGCACTCGTAGAACGTTATCCTTCCGTTAGTTATTTAGTCTTTTTCTCACGGTCACCTCCCCTTGGTAGTCCCCTCCCGGAGATCCGAATGGGGCACTGTTGTGGAATCATTTGCCAATGGAGAGATCATCACAATATTTTTCAATTACAGGACATATGTCCTGTGGATACGCGTTATACGCCATTAATGCAGTGATTTCCTTTGCCTACTGCATCCTCATGCCGTTGATCATTGCCGATTGTTCCGCCTTTAGGGGCAGTTTCCCACTCCAAGGACAATAGAGTGCCCTGAACCTCTGGCCGCCCCTCCACCCTCTTAGACGTGGCCGTTGGCGGAATGTCGGTTACTTCTTATGCCGGCAGTCTTCGGTCTTCACTGCTGATCATTAATCAAAATGTAAGCTGTAGCGAATGTCTAACGCTGAACCGAGAACGTTTCGATTGTTAATCAAAGACGCTACACCCCCCCCCTTTTTTTTTTATAGTTCGTTGCGTTTGATCTGGGCGGACGTCACAAGACAACTCGTTGATTCCTTGACTCAGTTTCTTTTTTTTTTTTTTTTTTTTTTTTTTTTGCAGATACCGACCGCGCAGCCCTCTGACCGAACACGCTGAGCTACCGTGCCGGCGCCCTAGACGACGGGTGCAATGTACGCAGTCTAGAGTTTACGTAAACGTGCAGCGTTTTCTTGATGGGGTCCACTAATATTTGGTCCGGTGTGGTAATTTTGAGATAAAGAATTTGAGTCGCGGTCGGCTCGAATCGAACTCGTTGATCTCGTTGTACCAAAGATCTTTGGGTAGCGTGTCTCTCGAGCTTTGTCTCTGACTGCAGGAGGGGAGTGTGGCCGAGCCTGTGGGAGGACTGTGTGTGTGTGTGTGTGTGTGTGTGTGTGTGTGTGTGTGTGTCTGTGTGTGTGTGTGTGTGTGTGTGTGTGTGTGTGTTTGTGTGTGTTTGTAACACCAGGAGGAAGATGTGACAGTCAGTGCTGCTAGACACAGCAACCAGTGACTATTGGTAGTGGGGCCATTACGTGAATGTGAAGTCTTGAGAAGAATATTTTTCCTCTGCTATGCATGCTCCTGATCATTTTGGAGTTGATTCGCTGCTGGCGTAAGGACCACGTTAAACGTCAGGACTGTTACTGCATCACAGCGGCTGCACGCCGGTCGTTGTTACTGGCGAGGATTTGCGTTTGAAAACATCGAACACTGTGTCTCCTGATGGCTGCTAGTCGTGCTCCTGTTACAGACACACACCGGTTGCGGTTACAATTAATCGATTTACTCCTTCTCTGTGAGCTGTTAGTATTATTATTTAATCTGAAACAATCTCAACCTAAGCTTACGTACGCTCAGTTATGTTTTCTGGTTATGATATGTTGTCCTTTGAAGTGCTTTTTTTTTTTAAATTTCGCTGTAGACTTCACGGACTGTACTAATTACAGAGATTCAGTTAAAGTTATTACTAATTATTCTCCGTTGCTACATCACGGAGAACTTGACTGCATTCTTATTACCGTAATTGGTGTATTTTGGTGTCAAGAACGGATTTTACTATTGCTTACAATTGTCTCTCTGCTATTTCATGTACTGTGTTTTCGCCGGTTCGTGTGGTGGCGGAAGAATCTGTTTGTACCCGCTCTGTCGAGAATGACTTGCCTACAATAATTTTCTCTTGAAAAGATGTATCACTTGCAGAATTTCCATGTTGTCAGGTGTTAGTTTATTAACTGTAATCCAGTAAAATGTTGTGCTATCAAGTCATATAAGGCGTAAATAAAGCTAAACTTATTATCATCCTTTTTTCAGATTTTGCAAAAGCCATATAATTTTATCTGTTGCATTGTTTGGTTATTGTAATATCTCAAATTTTCTTACAATATGTCTCTGGTTTAAAACAAATATCTTATGAGACCTTACCACTCCCGAGCTGTTGGTTACTTTGCCGAAAACTTAATTGTGTTCAGATTTAATCATCAGAAGTGAGTATTAAGTAGTTTATGGTCAGAAAAATCATACACTTCACAGTAAAGACTTAAACTCATAGCAAATGCTCGAAGTCAGTTATAATACTGACGGTGTTCAACACAGTTTAACTGTGTTTAGTACTGCAGTGCACCGACCACATTTGGTCATAAATGCGCGAAGCAAGGAAGAGAATTGCAGCAGCGCCAATTGCAGGCGAGCATGGACGTTGTGCTTTACGAAATATAACACAGCCGTTGCAGCGTTCCGAGGCGCACCAGCCTGATAGTTAACGCAGCAGTACAAAAGCACGAAGGTGTCACAAGCCTTTCCACTTTCGCCCACACTGAAGTGTTTAATGTATGTGACAAAAGGCATAGCAGAGGCTAAACACGCACAGTGTGTAAGACTTTATATACCCAAGCCACTTGAACTAAAATCACTTCTGTCAGCGCCACTGCTCCACACCACAGGGATAATGTTATGCTTTATGAAATATACTATAGCCATTGTAATGTTGATAGCTGCGCCAACCTGTTATTTTGTGGAAACTGTTAACACAGTAGTACACAAGCACCGAAGTGTCCCAAAAGTTTCCCCACTGGCGACCGCTGAAGTGCTTAAAAAGGCATAGCACATTCCCAACACGCACAGCATGCCACCTGCACTAAAATCGCTTCTGTCAGTAGCACAGCTTTACAACCACGAGGATGGATGTTGTGCCTTGTGAATATAATGTAGCCGTTGCAATGTTGCGAGGCGTGTCAGCTTGGTACTTTGTGGAAATAGTTAACGCAGCAGTACACAGGCACCGAAGTGTCACAAGCCTTTCCACACTGGCTGTCGCTGAAGTGTTTAATGTACGTGCCAAAAGAGCACAGCACAGAGTTAACAAGCGCAGCATGTAAAAGTATATACACCCAAGCCACTTGTACTAATATCACTTCTGTCGGTATCGCAGGGGCTGTGTCGCCTGGGATGCTGATCAAGGACCACAGTTCGCATCTACTCCAAGCAGTCGCCCTGGTTTGTTCGGCACTGAAGCCGCCACAGTGAGCAAAAGGACAGACCAGTGTAGAACTCGCGAGCTCCTTCGTGAGGGCAGTGGCTCACTGCCAGCTACGTCACACACGAGCTGCCTTCCGACGCAACGGAGTCTGGCCGAGGATCCTGCCGCCACCAGCACGATGGGCCTCATGTCACGAAAGCCATGGCTTGGCTGTTACAGCAGCAAACTCGGGTGCCAAAAAGACCCGAGGCAACAGAATTCCTTGGCCAAGTCGCCGCAATCCTGAACTTGGCAGCGGCAATGTGCATTGATAAGGAGTGTATTTGCAGACTGTTTCGCTGACGCTGCCTGGCATCCATCCAACATACAAAGCTACCGACACCATTACAATACATACATATGAAGCAATGTTGATGTATTTTGAATTTTGAAAATAACTACTGATAACTACCATTTCAAATGCGAACAATGGGTAGCATTAAACAATTTCAGCTGTAGCCCATAATCTAACTGCATATTTTTCAACGGTGCACAAAAAATTACAACACTGTTTTACATATCCCTGTTCTCTGTTGTACAACGAAACAGACAGGGAGGAAACTACCAATCAGTTGCGGTTCGATTTTTACGACAACGAATTCATGAAATCCCAGGAGAGAAAAATTGCTATGTTTAAGATATGCTGATAGTCTTGCACGCCTATTGTTCAGTATACACTTCGAAGGAACAATGATAGAAATAAAATAAAGTTCCAAGAGTTGGGTGAAAAGATACGAATGATGAGATTCACTGATGTCATTGCTACTCTCATTGAGAATGAGGAAGATTTACAGACTCTGGTGAATGAAATAGTCTCACGAATGCAGAATATGTATTGAGAGCAAACCTAAGACAGACGAAAGCATTGCAGGAGCAGAAATTAGATCAGCAATAAACTTCACACCAAAGCTAGGGTCCACGAAGTGGACGATGTTTAAAGGATTCTGGTACCTTGGAACCAAAATAACAATTAATGGTTGAACTAAGGAGGAAATAAAAAACCGATTAGCACTGCTGGCTAGCACAGGGCAAAGGAAGTCTACGGGTATCAGGTCTTCATATTAGGAATAAATTTCTGAAAAAGTACGTTTTGAACACATTGTGTGGAAGTGAGTCAGACTGTGAGAAAAGTGGAAAAGCGGATATTCGAAGATTTTTGATGTGATGCTAGAGAAGGCTATTGAAAATTAGCCTTTCTGAATAATATACAGTAGAGGTAGAAGCCGACAGAATTCAGTGCCAACATGGTAACCGTTTAATCATCTTGGCGTTGAAGCTCTTTTCTTCCGTGTTTGCTTTAACAATACGTATGTTTTTGGATAGGGTCCACCTCTGAAAGATTCAGAACAACCGCCAGTAACACCTCCAACTGTTCCACTGTCAGCTATCTTGTTTTTACACCTTCAACTGATCCACTGCCGGCCATGTTTTTTTTTACAGCTGGTAAAGCAGTGGAACAGTGACAATGACAGTGCCAGTGACAATGCAATATATAGTGTTTGACAGTGATGAAGATGAGAGAAAAGAAAATGTAAGTGAAACATAATGTAAATAGACACACATACACACATAGAATTAAATAATTCCAGGCATAGAAATAACAAGTTTACAAATCGTATTTTTGGCTTAAACAGTTTATCTACTTTAAGGTATAAGTCGTTGCAGATGACAAACTGTGGAACAAAACGGTTACTGTAGAATCACAACACATCAGCAAAACCACACCATGTGGTAAA
Organism: Schistocerca piceifrons; assembly: GCF_021461385.2. NCBI lineage: Eukaryota > Metazoa > Arthropoda > Insecta > Orthoptera > Acrididae > Schistocerca > Schistocerca piceifrons. Next base: position 217,392,615 of record NC_060139.1, on the reverse strand, counting down.
AAGGTATGAATTCATAATTTATGTGATTTTTCAAATACCTGTAATTACGATTTAAAAACTAATAGCTACATGTATACAAAAACTCTTTATTTTTAACAGATGAAAAATAAAAGCCCTCTGAAGATGCCGCAACTGCAGTGAAAGAAACATTTTTGGGTTAAAAATCAAAATTCTGTTTTGCTAGAGTTGGACCCTATCCAAAATCATACGTATTGGTAACCGTTTAGATGGCCGCCGCAACGTTTACATACCCGGAGATAGTACTAACGAACGATAGGAAACAGATTGAAGTAATGATGTCACTAGTAGAAAAAGAAATTGAAGACAGATTTGGTGGGAGAACCCTGACAAAAGTTTTGGATTTTAACAGTTATCAGGTACAATATTGTTAGTATGACCTACTGTATCTTAGTGCTCTGGAGTCCTCATACTGTAACTCTGACAGCAGACGTGTCGAAGGAAATCAGAGAACCGCTAATACGTTGTTCCAGCGGGTATAAAAGTGTAACGGAGACGCTCAAGGAGCTTAAACAGCTTTTTCTGGAATAAAGGCTGACGTCGTTGATGGAAACATACCTGAACCATGCACCAGTTTCTTCACGAAGACACCTGCGCACATTCCCTGTCCACATTCAGTATCAGCTGTAATATTACGTAAACACGTTGAGCCGCGTGGTACCGATGACCGTCGCAGTCTGGTCCCTTTAATCCCACAAACCAACCAACCCGTGCAAGGCTCGTGTCCATGCCATTTATTGTTTGTCATCTTCTATTACTGTACTGCTGCCTCGTTTTCTTATTTCATTTACCGGCGTCACTAACTTCTTGCCTTACTTACCCGTGAGCAGCACCAGCAACGCGTATCGATAAGTGCACTGTCGTACCATCTCTGGAGCGACCGATAGTATTTCCGGGTCGTCGTGTGTCTGGCAGTCAATTGAAGACGGACCAGCAGTGCAGTCGGGATGCAGCAGCAGTGAAGACGAGGGACGGAGCGCCGGTGAGGCGCCGACAGCCAGTGCCCGCCGACCGCTGGTGACGCACATGAACTGTCCAATGGAGGGAGATTGGAGTGGGACGACCGTTGGTTGGTCGTTCGGTTGGTCGTCTCATAGGCCGACGTATATTCGGTCATTTCACAGTTTGTGGGCCTGGCCAGTTGGTCGGTTGACGTGGAGCTGCAAGGAAATCCCACGGCGCGTATTTTGACCGGGCCCGCTGGGGGCCTCTATGCAGTGTCAGAGTGTGTGGTGCTGTTTCCATTGCTAAGAGATTCGTTGCTCACCGATCCTGGCATGAAAGTTGAATTTTGACTTAATCTACCAGCAAGTCACGACTGTTCACATTGTGTCGTTTGGAGTTCGTTGTTGGCTGTTGGCATATTCCCGCCAGCAACAACGTGTGCTTTCAAGTTGGCAAATTTTAGCCACCCTCCTGTGGAGTTTAACTGTAGTTGGTTATCTGAATTGAAGAGCACTAGCGGAATATTCTGTCTTGTGGCCGTAAAAAAAAAAAAAAAAAAAAAAAAAAAAAAAAAAAAAAAAAAAAACTCTTGGCTCTTGTAATGTTTGATAAAATAAAAGGTTGTATGTTCGAGTGCAACTGACAACCTCTTATTTTGGCCCCTTTCCACAGTTTAAACTACCTGTCCTGTCCTGCGGGTTTAGCACGGCGTCTCACACGTAAGGTAAGATAAAGAGTAAAGTACTGTTTATTAGGTTTGATAAAATGCAGTGGAAAATCTCCTCTTCACTGAGGAAATCCGTATACACGGCGTAACGTGTATAAGTGCTGACATTTCTGTTGGTAACTGAGGACAGTATACTGAACATTAAATCAGTATTTAATTAACTCGCAGACTAATAATTATAGACATTACTGATCGTATGTTGTCAGATTAGTTAGCACACCCAAGTACTTGTGGCAAGAGCAAGCCATTCATTCTTATTTTCCCCTGGATAGCAGATCAGATGTTGAAGTGTGGTCGCACGTACAAAAGACCGATAGTCTATACTTACAGGCGTTGTTCACTAGGTGGTGCAGTACGGCCGTGCAGAAATCACCAAGTCGTTAAGTTTGCGACGTGTTTGTGGGACCGACAGTTCGATGCAGGGAAAAAGCAACAAACACACTCATGTGCGTACATGTTAAGGTAGCACATATAAAAATATCTGCACTTTTACCCGGTAAACCGTGTCTAAACCGAACTTATGGTTTATTTCCTGTGCAATTTTGAAGACGATGGAGGTGTGCAAGGTAGCCATGTTTGCCATCGTTTTGGAAGTCGAGAGAAGCAGCGGCTAGGCGAGTGGCGTGGACGCTGACGTGGCCGGAAAGCGTACGACATAGAGGAGCCAACGTGGCTTCTCGAACCTTCTAGAAGGGTGGTGTATGGATACACTTCGGCGTAGAGAGAAGTAAGACGAAATTTGAGTGAAGGGATACCACTTGGGTCCGGACTAATGGACACGTCCGTGTGCCTAAAATGGGGGAGACACAAAATGGTGTGCCAATAAATGCACTGTTTGGGTAGCAGATATGTTATTTTTCTCACCTTCAGTCCGAAGAAGTGTTTGGTGCAGTTCTCCGTGCTACTCTATACTCTGTAGGCTTCTTCATCATCGAATAACTACTGCGACCTACATCCTTCTGTATTCATCTCTTGGTCTTCCTCTACCGCCCACACGTACCTCCAATACTGAATTGGTGATCCCCTGCGGTCTCAGTATTTTTTCTGTTAGCCAGTCCCTTCTTTTTGGTCAAGTTATGGCACAAATTTTGAAAGGTGGCTACACTGAGCCACAGCGCCAGAGATTGCGCCAAAGAGTATTATTCCGCCGCCTCCACTGGCAGTGCTTGTCGAGAACTCGTGGTGGAGAGTGCTTGCTGAGATGTCGTAGTGAGAAGTTCTTGTTGAGAAGTCGTGGTGGAGAGTGCTTATCGAGATGTGGTAGTAGTGAGTCGGTGTTGAGGTGTTGTAGTAAGGAGTGCTTGTTCCATGTTTTATGCAGTTGTTTGATGGGCTAGACAACAGATGTTGTTCGAATGGAGATATTGTAATGATCAGAGTGCTTTTCGTCAATATATATGAAGGTAAAAAAAAATTCCCTATTCTTTTTATTATTTCAGTGTCTTAAATAATGCGTCATTACAGGTTCAGTCAACAAAGCATCTGGCTTGTGTTCTTGTATTAGAGTGTAATTCTGGTTTTCTTGCGCAATTATAGAATTTCTATTTTTTTTAATTACTTCAGTATAAATGATAATTTAAAATTTCTTGTCTTATTGAAGAAAAACCGTGCCAGATGTGTACGTTGAATCACACTTCCACACACAGAACAGTTACACTTGTGCTTTGGTTTCGTACGTTTTATAGTTGCTGGGGACTTAATTAATTAATTGTGTTAACGAAAATTTTCTTTCATTCTTTGTTGTTATTCTATGCAGTCAGATTGCGTACTAAAACTAGTCAGGGCCAACCGTTTACGAGACCTCGTAATCGGACATACAGCTACTAAAAAATTAAAAAATTATTTGCATTTCATATTTAAATAATTAAGCCCCCATGCAATTTCTTGTCTCCCCAATTCGATTAAGTACTTTCTCATTAGTTACCGAATGACCCACCCAATTTTCAGTTTTCCCCTGTATCACCACATTTAGAAAGCTTCTATTATAATTTTCATTTTAACTATTTATCGTCCATGTTTCACTTTAATACATAGCTACGCAATAACCTTCAGAAGAGGCTTCCTAACACTTAAATCTATATTCAATGTTAGCAGATTTCTCTTCTTCAGAAATGCTTTCCTTGCCATTGCCACTCTATATTTCATATCCTCTCTATTTCAGTAATCATCAGTTATGTTGCTGTCCAAATAGCAAAAGTCAGCTACTACTTTAAATATGTCGTTTCCTAAACTGATTCCCTTAGCATAACCTGATTTAATCCGACTACATTCCATTAGCCTTGTTTCACTTTTGTTGACGTTCATCTTATATCCTTCTTTCAAGACACTGTCCATTCCGTTCAAGTGCTCTTGTAAATCCTTTGCAGTCTCTGACAGAATTACGACATCGACAAATCTCGAAGTTGTTTCTCTCTCCCTGGACCTTAATTCGTACTCCAAACATTTCTGTTGTTTCCTTTCCTGCTTTCTCAATATATAGAGTGAATAACATCGGGGATAAGCTACAACCATGTCTCAACCATTGCTTCCCTTTCATGCCCCTCGACTCTTCTAACTGCCATCCGGTTTCTGTACAAACTGTAAATAGCCTTTCGCTCCCTATATTTTAGCCCTGCCTTTAGAATTTGAAATAGAGTATGCTAGTCAACAATTTCAAAAGCTTTCTCTAAGTCTACAAATGCTATAAACGTAGGTCTACCTTTCCTTAACCTGTCTCCTGCATTTCTCCAGAATCCAAACTGATTTTCTTCGAGGTCGGCTTCTACCAGTTTTTCCAATCTTCTGTAAAGAATTCGTGTTAGTATTTTGCAACAGAGACTTATTAAACTGAAAGTTCGGTAATTTTCACATCTGTCAACACCCGCTTTCTTTGGGATTGGAGTGCTTATATTCCCCTTGAAATCTGAGGGTATTTTGCCTGTTGCATACTTATTGCTTACCAGATGACAGAGTTTTTTTATGGCTGGCACTCTCGAGGCTGTAAGTCGCTCTTACACAATGTTGACTAGTCCTTGGGCCTTGTTTAGAATTACATCTTTCAGTGCCCTGTCAAGTTCTTCACGCAATATCGTACCTCCCACCTCACCTTCATCTACCTCCTCCTTCAGTTCCATAATACTGCCCTCAAGTACTGATATACATAGCAAAATTCTCATAATAGTTGAAGCGAGTGAGAATAAGCGTTCGTCACAGTTTGTGCTAACAAAAGTATTCTTAAAATGTTACCAAGGAATACTGACTTATCTTGACAACATAGGCAAGAAAGGGTTTACTTTTACTTTAGCTGCCCGTGGTTTACGAGGGATCGTAAACGAGTATCAACCGAACGCAGATGAAGTCGCTGGTGGAGGTCAGACCCCAGTGTTGCAATAATCAGAAGTACCGAGCGCGGTAGCGCAGTGGTTAGCACACTGGACTCGCATTCGAGAGGACGACGGTTCCAACCTTCGTCTAGCCATCCTAATTTAGGTTTCCTGAGATTTCACTGCATCGTTTAAGGCAAATGGCGGGATGGTTCCTTTAAAAGGGTACGGCCTTTTTCCTTCTCCATCCTTCCCCAATCCGAGCCTGTGCTCCATCTCTAATGGCCTCGTTATCGACGGTACGCCTCGGAAAATCCATAACAAATACTAACTGGCGATGTATTGTTATTTAAGGCTTGTACTAGGTGATGGCCAGCCGTTGTGGCCGAGTGGTTCTAGGCGCTTCAGTCTGGAACCGCGCGACCGCTACGGTCGAAGGTTCGAATCCTGCCTCTGGCATAGATGTGTGTGATGTCCTTAGGTTAGTTAGGTTTAAGTAGTTCTAAGTTCTAGGGGACTGATGACCTCAGAAGTTATGTCCCATAGTGCTCAGGGCCATTTGAACTATTTGATATATATATACACTCCTGGAAATGGAAAAAAGAACACATTGACAACGGTGTGTCAGACCCACCATACTTGCTCCGGACACTGCGAGAGGGCTGTACAAGCAATGATCACACGCACGGCACAGCGGACACACCAGGAACCGCGGTGTTGGCCGTCGAATGGCGCTAGCTGCGCAGCAGTTGTGCACCGCCGCCGTCAGTGTCAGCCAGTTTGCCGTGGCATACGGAGCTCCATCGCAGTCTTTAACACTGGTAGCATGCCGCGACAGCGTGGGCGTGAACCGTATGTGCAGTTGACGGACTTTGAGCGAGGGCGTATAGTGGGCATGCGGGATGCCGGGTGGACGTACCACCGAATTGCCCAACACGTGGGGCGTGAGGTCTCCACAGTACATCGATGTTGTCGCCAGTGGTCGGCGGAAGGTGCACGTGCCCGTCGACCTGGGACCGGACCGCAGCGACGCACGGATGCACGCCAAGACCGTAGGATCCTACGCAGTGCCGCAGGGGACCGCACCGCCACTTCCCAGCAAATTAGGGACACTGTTGCTCCTGGGGTATCGGCGAGGACCATTCGCAACCGTCTCCATGAAGCTGGGCTACGGTCCCGCACACCGTTAGCCCGTCTTCCGCTCACGCCCCAACATCGTGCAGCCCGCCTCCAGTGGTGTCGCGACAGGCGTGAATGGAGGGACGAATGGAGACGTGTCGTCTTCAGCGATGAGAGTCGCTTCTGCCTTGGTGCCAATGATGGTCGTATGCGTGTTTGGCGCCGTGCAGGTGAGCGCCACAATCAGGACTGCATACGACCGAGGCACACAGGGCCAACACCCGGCATCATGGTGTGGGGAGCGATCTCCTACACTGGCCGTACACCACTGGTGATCGTCGAGGGGACACTGAATAGTGCACGGTACATCCAAACCGTCATCGAACCCATCGTTCTACCATTCCTAGACCGGCAAGGGAACTTGCTGTTCCAACAGGACAATGCACGTCCGCATGTATCCCGTGCCACCCAACGTGCTCTAGAAGGTGTAAGTCAACTACCCTGGCCAGCAAGATCTCCGGATCTGTCCCCCATTGAGCATGTTTGGGACTGGATGAAGCGTCGTCTCACGCGGTCTGCACGTCCAGCACGAACGCTGGTCCAACTGAGGCGCCAGGTGGAAATGGCATGGCAAGCCGTTCCACAGGACTACATCCAGCATCTCTACGATCGTCTCCATGGGAGAATAGCAGCCTGCATTGCTGCGAAAGGTGGATATACACTGTACTAGTGCCGACATTGTGCATGCTCTGTTGCCTGTGTCTATGTGCCTGTGGTTCTGTCAGTGTGATCATGTGATGTATCTGACCCCAGGAATGTGTCAATAAAGTTTCCCCTTCCTGGGACAATGAATTCACGGTGTTCTTATTTCAATTTCCAGGAGTATATATATATATATATATATATATATATATATATATATATATATATATATATATATATATATATATATATATATATATATAAAAACAGCAGTCTCAGTCGAGCAACCCTTCTGGAACCCAAACTGTGATATGCTTTGTAAATTGTTTACACTTAAGTGTGCTATTGCTCTTGCGTACCTTACTTTTCCGAATATGTTGGAAGAAGATGTCAATAAGGAAACTGGAAGACAATTATTTAAATCTGTCTTGTTAACTTTCTTGTGAATGCTAACCAAAGAGTACGATTGCAGCAGCCACAATTCTTTTAGAGTGGGAGTAATAGAGAATCGTGTTGGACTCGAGACACATTGACAGAAATAGCGCTGATTGCAAGGTGTAGACAGAGTCGAGCATCAGTGACTGGCACAGTATTTTGTGTTCAAAATGGCTCTGCGCGCTATGGGACATCTGCGATCATCAGTCCCCTAGAACTTAGAACTACTTAAACCTAACTAACCTAAGGACATCACACACATTCAAGCCCGAGGCAGGATTCAAACCTGCGACCGTAGTGGTCGGGCGGTTCCAGACTGAAGCGCCTAGAACCGCTCGGCCACTCCGGCCGTCACAGTATTTTGTGTACCACTCTGTTACGTGCATCTTTTGACCTCTAATTGGAAGCTGCAAATGGACTACACAGACAGATCAGACACTTCTGTACGTTCCCAGATTGCAGCTGCAATTTTCACTAACAGCATTCCTCTGGAGTCATCGGCCAGCGGTGCTGTTTCACGACCCCTCTGCATGAGTCAGCTGGCGTCTGATAAAGCACCTGAATTATGTGCGGCGTGTTTACATATCTCGCTATTTATTTTCCTCGCGTATAGAGGTCGCATGTATATGTGATACATTGCCGGTTATTTCCCCGTGTTCACGTCAAACACGCATGCATAGTACACGATACTGGTATATTTTCAGTCGTTAAAGTTTCGTGCACTTTGAAACAAATTGTCCGAATTAACTACTGTGAGCTAATATAGTAGATTTATTGTCAGTTGTGCAGTGAAACGTTTGCACATCACATCTGCATTTCTTACTGTTAAAAAATCTTTTCTCTCGAACTGACACTGGTGTGCAGTTTTCTAATGTTTAATTAAGTTACATCTGTTCTGACCTTGCTTAAAAAACCGCTCACTATATGGAAGCAATGGTCAAATCTGCTGGCAAGGTAATACAGAACAATTTTGCAAAATTGTTTAACAAATATTTGTGGTGGAAAGTAATTATTGCCCAAAACTGAAACACTGTTGCATCTATTCTCCATCATAAGAAAGGGGAGTGATACGACTTAAAAACCTATACACGTATCATCTTCATCTTTGTAATGTACGAGGGGCGCTCAGCAAGTATGAAACATTTCTTTTCTGAAAGCAGGTTGGCTTTATTCAGGATTCCAATACATCTAGTTATTCCCCACTCTTTTGGATGCGAAACCTACTTTTCTAATTAATCTCCTTACAACGCGGCTATCTTACTTCGCCTTACTGGGAGTGGCTGTATGCTTGCATGGTACCGCTCCACTGGTGGACGTCGGACCCACTGACTTGCTGCATGAATAAAGGAACTGCTTCCAGTGGAGTGCATCCTTCATTGGGCCAAACAGACGGAAGTCGGAAGGTACGAGATCCGTGCTGTACGGTGGGTAAGGCGGAACAGGTATGGGAATAAGAGGCTGGCACAGCTTTTAGGTGATAGTGGGGGGGGGGGGGGGGGGGGCGGTGGCAGAATCGCTCATGGAAAAATTCATGTAGTGGTTGGTGTCAGAGCTACACCTTTTTTTAGATTCAAGTCAGCTGACAGGTATCCCTGTTTAGAGGAAGTGTCTCTGACAAAGGAACGTCTTCAAGGAATGTAAGATATCCAACAGTCAAGGAATTAGCACATTTCACTAAAATATAAGAGGTATTAGAGATAAAGTTAGTGAACTGCTCATAGATTTTGGTTCTGAAATTATTGGTACATCAGACAACCACTTAAATCATGTAACATTTTAGAGGCTTCTTCTACCAGGTTACAGTTTATCTGCCTGTTTTTCAAGGATTTCTTAATGGAGTGGGGTAGTAGCCATATTCCATTTGAGTATTTAGATGTATCAGAGAACTGCACTGAACAGTTGTGCAGAGGCAGTTGAATATAGTGAAACTAAAATATTAGCTATAATTGTTTAAAGGCTGCTTAAATCTGACTTCAGAGCATTTTTGCTCAAGCTAGAGAGGTCAGCTTATTCACAAGAGGTCAGCTTATTCACAAGAATTAGCAGCTTTCACTCACTTTGCATCTGGATAACACTTCCTCGACTCGTCTGCAGAAGAGCAGGCAGTGTTTTGCTGTATCCATTTTTAATAAGATATCACAAGAATTCAAAAATCTTAGCAGTAATCCACGCACTTTCGTATCCAAACTGAAGGGTTTCCTCATGGATCACTCCCATTCCGTCAAGGAGTTCCTTGAAAATTTAAGCTAATTCCCGTGTCACATTATTGGCTGCATTTATATATACTTTTAGCTTGTCGCCTTTTGGGATTCATCAACATTTTTCCTATTATTACTTTGCTGTTGTAATTTCATGATCTGGCACGTTACATGACCACGCAGCTTTGGCCCTCAATTTGGTCCTACGGAAATAGAAAAGTAAAATACAAAAATAAAGAATAAACAGTCCAGTGACATTTTGTGTGCGCCTCTCGGGTGCACAGATTTGCATGAGGCTGTGCGTTTTCCTGGAGAAGTTCATTTGCATTTTTGTGGCACCGAACATGCTGAACTCGTTTCTTCACTTGACTGAGGATAGGACGATAAATTTCAAAGTTGATCGTTGCTCCATGAGAGAGGACATCAAACAGAATAACCGCTTCAGGATCCCCGAAATCTGTTGCCATTACTTTGCGGGCTGACCTTGAGGATTTGAACTTTTTCTTCGGAGTGGAGGTGATGTGGTGCCACTCCATGGATGGCCGTTTCGTTTCCGGTTCGAAGTGGTAAACCAATATTTAATCGACTGTGACTATGTTCAACAAATTCTCAAGATTAGCCTCGTAACACGCGAGCAGGTCCGCACAGATGGTCCTTCGTTGCCCTTGTAAGTAGGCTGTTTATGTTTTCTTATTGGCAACGTTACATAGCGCTCTATATGAAAATCACTGGCTGTGCTGTGTGCAGTCTGTGGCTAGTTTGCATTGTTGTCTGCCATTGTAGTGTTGGGCAGCGGCAGCTGGATGTGAACAGCGCGTCGCGTTGCGCAGTTGGAGGTGAGCCGCCAGCAGTGGTGGTTGTGGAGAGAGAGATGGCGGAGTTTTGAAATTTTTAAAATTGGATGTCATGAACTGCTATGTATATTATGAGTTTTCAACATTATTAAGGTAAATACATTGTTTGTTCTCTATCAAAATCTTTCATTTGCTGACTATGCCTATCAGTAGTTAGTGCCTTCAGTAGTTTGAATCTTTTATTTAGCTGGCAGGTAGTGGCGCTCGCTGTATTGCAGTAGCTTGAGTAGCGAAGATTTTTTGTGAGGTAAGTGATATATGAAAGGTATAGGTTAATGTTAGTCAGGGCCATTCTTTTGTAGGGATTTTGGAAAGTCAGATTGCGTTGCGCTAACAAAATATTGTGTGTCAGGATAAGCACAGTCTCGTGTATAACTGTTAAAAAGGGGACGTTTCATACCCTTTATGGTCTTCTGTTAAATGACGAGGAACGCAGCGGCACAGTCATTTGAGAACCAAAACTGGAGGACACGTGTGTCAGCACTACCGACAGATACATCCAGTTGTGCAGGGGGGGCTTTGATTTTGATACAAAGATCACCTAGAATGAGAGTGTCCGCACGTTCCAGTATTGCGGGAGTTACAGTTGTGTAGGGCCGGCCGGTATGCTGTAGATCTGGCAGTTTGCGAAACCTTGCTGCAATGATGACGTACGCCTCGCCCAACGACTCACCGTGCTTTTGTTCACCGCCACGTCTCCATAGACATTCTGCAAGAGCCTGTGAATATCTACGATGCTGCGGTTTTCCGCCAAAAGGAAGCCAAAGCCAGCCGTCCGCTTGGAACGCACCTGCATTAGAGACGCTATTTTGATGGCTACGTATAGCGCCGCCAACTGGAACTTCATGAAACTACCGGCTGAAGCGGGAATGTTGCAGTATGTCTCACAACAAATTCTGCATTTTTCTACCGAAATTGGCCGAGGGCAAAAATGAGTTGCATTACATGTTCAACACCCCGCTAACAAGACAATCATAATTATCACCAAACGCACAGCAAAAAATACTAAATTTTGAGCAGGGTAAGGAATAAACTAATAGAACGAGGCAGTTAATATGAGTTACTGCCCAATTCACTAAAAAGAAGAAAAAATGCATACTTATCAGTACGACATTGCACCCATTCTGGCCTGGATACATTCACTGATTTGGTTGCGAAAGTTCTCATAAAGGCGTTATATCCGTTTCTGTGAAAAGCCGCCCCAAAATTTTCGAAACTAATCCTTGATATCATGGATCCTGGCACGGGGAATGGGTTGACGTCTGAGCTGGTCGCACACATTTCCATCGGGGATGGATCTGGGGGATCTTGCTAGCTGCGGGAGTACCTCAGTATCACGAAGACAGTTCATAGAGACACGTACTATGTGCGGACGAGCACTGTCCTATTGAAATGAGGCACCACGGTACTGCCAAATGAGAGGTAACACATGCGGGCTCAGCATATTTGTGACAAATCGTTGTGCCATGAGGGTTCCATCAGTCACCGTAAGTCACCGTAAGTCACACCCGATGGCTCCCAGCACCGTGATGTCATGGGTAAGACCACTGCGCGTATATGGAAGAATGGGACCCTTCCCCTGGTCGTCGGCATCAACGCCAACAATGTTATCTGGGCTAGTGCATAACTGCGAATCTTCACTTACGCAACACACTCATCAGCAGTCAATGTTTGCGGTCACGGCACAACTGCAAGCGGAACCGTTTGTGTTGTGGTATTAATAGGAGCCCCCGTCCAGCTGCTGTTAGTCTCCGACCAATAGACAGGGTGACACTGAATGATGCAGGGAGTCCGTTGTTTGCTTTCGGAAGATAGGTCTAGAGGTGAAGCGGTTGTGACGTACTTGGTGCACAGTGCTGCGATCCTTCCTTGTGATCGCCAGGCGCCGGCCGGTGTGACCGAGCGGTTCTACGCGCTTCAGTCTGGAACCGCGTGACCGCTACGGTCGCAGGTTCGGGCCTTGCCTCGTGCATGGATGTGTATGATGTCCTCAGGTTAGTTAGGTTTAGGTAGTTCTAAGTTCTAGGAGACTGATGATCTCAATTGTTAAGTCCCATAGTGCTCAGAGCCATTTGAACCATTTGTGATTGCCAGACGTGGTCGATCGAAACCTTGACGACAGGTTTCTCTTCCACAACGTTCCCACGCTGTCCGACAGCGGGCCACTATCACATTCGAATGCCCCAACAGATCTGGCCATTACAAGATTCCACCTGCCAGCCTCATGGAGATCAACACTGAGGTCCTGTCAGGTGCTAATAGAACTGTCTCACATGAATGCACGGCATACCTGTGTCCTTCATTGTGATCACTCAGTATCTGACGCTGCCCACACTCCGTACATACCTTGGAAGATATGGTATCAACATTAAACATTAACAAAACTTATTTACTCTGGTCGCCATTCTTCCTGCTGCAACTCTAACCATGTATGTACCAATTGACAGCTTGTACATGTACAAAGTTACGTTGACATCCGACCCCGTCTTCTGTGTGTGAGCTTCACATTTTTTGTCAGATTTTGTCTATCTAAATGCTAGACTTTGCATTGGATAGTGACAAAATATAGAAATGGAATATGAATCAGATAAGAATATTCCATAACACCGTAACGGATCTCAACAGTCCTACAGTTTGCACTGGATAGTGATAAACTTTAGAAGTGGAATATGAATTAGACAAGGGTATTCCCTAACACCTGAAGTGTTCTCAACAGTCCTAGAGGAAGACTTCCGGTCATTGATTGAGAAAGACGAGGAAGGAATGTGTGTCAAGGGAACCACGTTTTCTTCAGCTTTTCGCTATAAACGGAGACGCAGATGTAATCGTATTGTTTTCATCTAGTGTAGATAACTTTCAACAACCAGCAAATGAGACTGTTTGAAAATCAATTGTTTCGAAGCCAATGTGATATACCAACAAAGGGAAAGAAAATTGCACAACTTAACGATGTAGTCATAAAAACCTATTGAGTTTTTGTGTTTATGCCGTTTGAAGGCAGTGACTTGACGGTCAATAACAGAAATAAACAGGAAGTTAAAGAATGCTTTTCGTAAACTAACTAAGTTTTTTTTTTCGTTACCTGCCCATTCAGCAATGTCAATAATGGAAAGACGGTACGAGAGTATATTAGGAGACGTTAATCTTGTTAGCTATGACGATACGAAGGTAAGGAAACCACAACACTTAATCCCCGAGACCAGAAAACCTCCGACCCATTTGGTTCATAATATGTCTCGCTGATCCCACAGCTACCGTAGCGGACATTCATTCTAATTTCCTATCTGCCTGAAAATGAGAGTTTACAAAAACAGCATTGCCACTTTTCACGAATTACACTGAAAAAAACTCAAAAGTTATGGGTCGCTCAGCGAGCAGTAGCGAGATGCTAGTTCATAGGCTCCCACAGCAGGTGTTGTTTTTGTTCTCGCGTAACCACAAACGCCGGAACGAAGATGCGAAACGAAAGACCAGAGAAGGCAGTGAAGGATCGGCGGCCAATGGTGCGCGGAATCGGACCGCGCCGCGACCCACGCGCCCTCTGCAACAGCTGCATATAAACGCAGCTCATGCCAGTCTCGGTCGCACAAGATTGGCTTAGCTGTACAGATCCCCCTATCAAGTGGTTCCTTAGACTTGGTGTATAGGAAGAAATGTATTGTTTTCATGTCGCCTCTCGCTAGCGGCCGGCCGCTGTCGCGTAGCGGTTCTAGGTGCTTCAGTCTGGAACCGCAAGACCTCTACGGTCGCAGGTTCGAATCCTGCCTCGGGCATGGATGTGTGTGATGTCCTTAGGTTAGTTAGGTTTAAGTAGTTCTAAGTTCTAGGGGACTGATAACCTCAGATGTTAAGTCCCATAGTGCTTAGAGCCATTTGAAGCATTTCTCGCTAGCGACATTTGAGTAGTAAAAGTTAAGTATTATGAATTTGCTTTCTGGAAATAAAACAATTAATGTTATTTGTTTGAAATTGTTGTATAGCATTCCGAGAACACTGCATCCCGTTGGCACCCTATTAGAGACGAGAGGGCAAGACACCACAATTTTGAATACAGCAGCGGGAAAAAATCGCAACACCAAAAAATAATTAATTTAGTCCAATGAAATTTCGGGAATAAAATTGTCTAGGTAAAATATTTAAATGATTAACATTGCAAGATCACACGTTAATGTAAGTTCAAGATAATCCATTAATAACTGGTTTAGCCCAAGAAGATTGAATGTAAGCATGCAAACTAGCATGTATTGTGTTATACAGATGCCGGATAGCACGTTGTGGGATTGACTTCCATGCCGGTTGCACCTGGTAGGTCAATACAGGGGTGGTTAATGCTGTTTGTGGATGACGCTGGAGTTGTCGTCCGATGATGTGCTCGATTGGAGACGAATCTAATGATCGAGCAAGTCAAAGCAACATTTCGTCAATCTGTAGAGCATGTTGGGCTACAACAGCGACAGGTGGGCAAGTGTTATCCTCTTGGAAAACATCACCTGGAAAGGTGTTCATGAATGGCAGCACAACAGGTCGAGTCACCAGACTGACATACAAATTTACAGCCAGGGTGCGTGAGTTAACCACTATTATTTGAAATCGCAACCTAGACCACAACTCCAGGTGTAGCTCCAGTGCCCCTAGCATGCAAACAGGCTGATTGCAGGACCTCAACTGGCCTCCTTCTACCCAACACATGTCCATCACTGACACGGTGGGAGAACTAGCTTTAATCATAAAAAAACAGACCTCCACCCTGTCCTCCAAAGGGCTCTCGTTCACCACCACTGAAGTAACCGATTTGTGATAGTTCTTTGTGTCACTGTGTTTCAAACTGCTGCTCAAATTGCAGCTTCAGATGCAGTATGATGCGCCGGGGCCATAGGCCTAATACGATGGTCTTCCCTCTCAGTAGTGCCCAGTGGCCGCTCACAGCCCGGTCTTCTTGCGACCATACATTCTCGTGACCACCGCAAGCAGCACTCATGTACAGTGGCTGCATTCCTCTAGGTCTTTACCGCGCGAGATTAGCCGAACGGTCTAGGGGGCTGCAGTCACGGATTGTGGGCTGGTCTCGGCGGAGGTTCGAGTCCTCCCTCGGGCATGGATGTGTGTGTGTTTGTCAAATGGTTCAAATGGCTCTGAGCACTATGGGACTCAACATCTTAGGTCATAAGTCCCCTAGAACTTAGAACTACTTAAACCTAACTAACCTAAGGACATCACTCACACCCATGCCCGAGGCAGGATTCGAACCTGCGAGTGTGTTTGTCCTTACGATAATTTAGCTTAAGTAGTGTGTAAGCTTAGGGACTGATGACCTTAGCAGTAAAGTCTCATAAGATTTCACACACAGTTGAACATTTATTCTAAGTCTTTCTGCAGTATCGCAGAAAGGAACATCCAGCTCCTCGGAGCCCTGTTACGTGACCTCGCTAAAACTCAGTGAGATGGTGATAATGGCGTCTTTGTCGCCTAACACGCATTCATGACTATCATGAACTCGCCACGGCCAATCGCAAACGCAACTAACGCTCACAGCGGTTCAGCTTGTATTCAAAGCAAACCTAAATCGCATCCTTATAGTGGCGCTACTGCTTCGTGTTGTGATTTTCCTTTCCATCAGTGTAAAATAATTTTGGGTATTGAGACGCCTGAAGAGGCCCCCAGCAAGTCGGTCGAAACGTCGGCAGTTTATTTGCTTTAGTAATCTGGAATGATGCCACCCAATATCCCGAAGTTCTTTTAGTCAGATGGTTCAAATGGCTCTGAGCACTATGGGACTTACATCTAAGGTCATCAGTCCCCTAGAACATAGAACTACTTAAACCTAACTAAATGGTTCAAATGGCTCTGAGCACTATGGGACTTAACTTCTACTGTCATGAGTCCCCTAGAACTCAGCACTATGAATTAACGGTACATTGACAGTACATTGTCAGTACATTATCAGTTAAGGGATCTCACATTCCACGCTCCGATCTGTAGAACGCCGGTTTTCGTTCCCCTTTTACCTTATTCCCGTGAAATCGTCTTGTGCGGAGCCTCGCAAGCTGATCACATGTATGGTGTGTAAGCAGACACTGTTTGCTGGATAAATGTTCTTTTAAATCTGTGTGTTTTTTCGATTCCGTTATTAATCAAGTCACTACCTTGTCTCCTTACTATTTATACAATTTACGTTGTAATTTATAAAGCAGGAGGCGTTGGTGGCGGAGTTCTCGGATTCGAACGAACAGACACAACTGGTGTTCTTTCATTACCTGCTTATCAGTTTAGTACCCGAACCTCTTGCGATATTTCACTCCGTCTTTTCTCGGCTGTGTGCAATGTTTTTCAGTGAAAATTAGCGGGTGTGATCGGTTAACGTCTCCGAACAATGGCATCTGCCAGCCTACTCAATGGCCTAATGCCGTGGACATTATGTATAAAAAATCGCAAGGGTAGACATGTAGAAGGTAAATTGTTGTATGAAGCCATGAACTCCTCTGTGACGGACTACATTGTGCGCATCTTAGTCAAATTCTCCATCCTCAATGTTGGCTTCCTCCAGGTCCAAGCTTTCCTACTGTACTAAGTTGCACAATTCACAAGCTGTGAAATTATCGCCACACCTTCGAGAAACCTTTAACTTCTAACTCTCACTGTGGCACGGTAGTCAACACCACAAAAAAAAATGGCTCTGAGCACTATGGGACTTAACATCTTAGGTCATCAATCCCCTAGAACTTAGAACTACTTAAACCTAACTAACCTAAGGACATCACACACATCCATGCCCGAGGCAGGATTCGAACCTGCGACCGTAGCAGTCGCGCGGTTCCGGACTAAGCGCCTAGAACCGCTGGGCCACAGCGGCCGGCTTATTTTAGTCGAAATAGTGAGATGCTCTCTAGGTACGGTTACATATGCATAGAAATTGCATTGCAGTATTATCGGAAGCACTTTAAGAGGGAGAGGGGGCGGAGTTGCATGTACAACGTTCAGTCGACAGTGAAGTCATTAGAGAAGGTGCACAAACACGAGGAAGAAAATGGACATTTGCCTTACGCGATTTAGCTAGATCATCGGAAACCTAACTCAGAATAGTCGGACACGCATTTGAACCGTCCTTCCGAATGCGAGCCCAGTGTGCTAACTACGGTGTACCTCGCTCGGTGCCGGCAGTTCTACCGAGTACTCGAGCTGCAGATCACATATACAGCTACGTCGGTGGCCACTGTTGCTCGACAGTGTTTGCGGGAGTACTTTTCCGGGCCACAAGTCTTTACACGTGCCGCAGTATTGTCGCGAAATGGACGAAAGCGAGCTATTGGAAGCATTCATGCTTTTACATTCTGCAAGCAAAAACGTTAGCAAGAAAAAAAGAAATCGCGATTTGTAGACGCGTTCTATTTAAAGTAATCGAACTGCTTCCGAAGCCCTTATTCGTAAAGTGATGCGAATTGCGTACCACCTCCGGAATGTTTAAACGCAATTTTCAATATATAGTAAAAGCATCTTGTACGACGACTGTTAAGACCAATAGGATGAAGATTAATAAAACCGAAAAACTACAGGCGCGTATTCCTGACTGGTAATAGAGGAAAAAAGGTCCGATGAACGTGTGTCCGGAAACGCGTCATGGTAACGGTAGACGGCGCTGTCGGGAACAAGCCGAGATGGTGAAACTCCCTGGCAGATTAAAACTGTGTGCCGGACCGAGGCTCGAACTCGGGACCTTTGCCTTTCCCGGGCAAGTGCTCTACCATCTGAGCTACCCAAGCACGGCTTACGACCCATCCTCACAGCTTTAATTCAAAAATCGTTCAAATGGCTCTGAGCACTATGGGACTTAACATCTATGGTCATCAGTCCCCTAGAACTTAGAACTACTTAAACCTAACTAACCTAAGGACATCACACAATACCCAGTCATTACGAGGCAGAGAAATTCCCTGACCCCCGCTGGGAATCGAACCCGGGAACCCGGGCGCGGGAAGCGACAACGCTACCGCACGACCACGAGCTGCGGACAGCTTTAATTCAGCCAGTACCTCGTCTCCTACCTTCCAAACTTCACAGAAGCTTTCCTGCGAACCTTGTAGAACTAGTACTCCTGGAAGAAAGGATATTGCGGAGACATGGCTTTGCCACAGCCTGGGAGATGTTTCCAGAATGAAATTTCCACTCTGCAGGGGAGTGTGCGCTGTTACCAAACTTCCTGGCAGAGTAAAACTGTGCTGGACTGAGACTCGAACTCGAGACCTTTGCCTTTCGCGGGCAAGTGCTACCATCTGAGCTCAGATGGCAGAGCACTAGCCCGTGATAGGCAAAGGTATCGAGTTCAAGTCTCGGTCCGGCACACAGTTTTAATCTGCCAGGAAGTTTGGTATCAGTGCACACTCCCGTACAGAGTGGAAATTTCATTCAAGCCGAGATGGTGTTTGTATTCGGGTCAAGCTGAAGGAAACGATCGATAGGCAGCATATCCGGTAGAACGCTGTTCCCCAAATCTGATGTACGAAGAACCCGCCTCCTCCCTGCGCGTTCGTTTGTCTGAAAGGACCCCTGATCACAGAAACGCCCAAAAAGGGCTTGAAATGTTGTGTGATGTGGTTGGTGTCTCTGGCGGTACTTGTTTTGGTACGGCCGTGCTGCCTCTTAATCATTTCCATCTGCCTGGTCGTACACAGATACGATCTCGGATTGTTCCCGGCATGAATACAGGACCATTCCGTTGCTTACAGTACGCTGCGTCCATCACATAGCCTGCAAAGCACAAGGAATACACGGCATGTGGTCAGAGGAACTTTCATTCGTCGGATCCATCCATCGTGGTAACGATACGTTTCCGGACACACGTTCAAAGGATCTTTTTTCCTCCGCATCCAGCCAGGAATCCGTCCCTTTAGTGTGGCTGTTCACAATACATAAAATTAATGTTGACCCTATATGAAAGACTGTATACCTGTTTATAACCAAACTGTCGCTAATCCTTCGGTTTTTGGCTACTGGTGATTGAGTTTGAAATTTGATGTACCGCTTCAGTGTTGATTTAACATCGATTTAACTCACGTTAATACTTTATTTTGTTTTAGCGGTACAGTGAAAGGGTAATGAATTTCATAAATGTGAAATATCTTCGACAAGTAATATGCACCAATTGTCTTCGAGAAGTAGTGTAAACGAGTGCAGTTATTAGAAAAAGGATAGTTGACAAGTTGTTGCTCTTGACCACGGTAATCAATGTTATGAAGCTTAAAAAAAGGTTACATGTCTTAAGGACGTGTGCGGTACAGTTAAGGTCTAAGTCATACCAGCAGACATCTTCTGGCCAGGAAAGCACTATTTTTCTTTGCTATTTTGCTTTCTACGTCCTGCATGCTTCATCCGACATGTGTTACTTTTCTTCGACGGTAGCAGAAATCCTTCACTTTTTCTGCTTCGTCGTCTCAAATATTGATAAGTTTGTTCCTTATCACATTTCTGTTACGTCTCATTACATCTGGGTTTTTTTCGGTTTACCCTACATTCATAGTCAGCCCTCTTTACACTTTTCGTTTAACAGACCATGCAAATCTTCCTCACTTTTACCGGGTACAGCATCGACATCAATGAATCTTATCACTGAGTTCTTTCACCCCGAATTTTTAATTCTCTGCTAAACATGTCTTTTATTTTTATCACTGCTTCTTCGAAGTATAGATTGAACAGTAGGGAGGGAAAGCTAACTTCCTTGTATTCTTTTGAATATGAGCAATTCGTTCTTGATCTCTCATTATTATTTTTCCATCGTGGTTCTTGTGCAGATATTCCTTAGAATTCCTAAGATCTTGCACCATTTTACACTGTCGAATGCATTTCCTATGTCAACGAATAAGGTTCTTGTTGTTGTGGTCTTCAGTCCTGAGACTGGTTTGATGCAGCTCTACATGCTAACCTATCCTGTGCAAGCTCCTTCATCTCCCAGTACCTACTGCAACCTACATCCTTCTGAATCTGCTTAGTGTATTCATCTCTTGGTCTCCCTCTACGATTTTTACCCTCCACGCTGCCCTTCAATACTAAATTGCTGATCCCTCGATGTCTCAGAACATGTCCTACCAACCGATCCCTTCTTCTAGTCAAGTTGTGCCACAGACTTCTCTTCTCCCCAATCCTATTCAATACCTCCTCATTAGTTACGTGATCTACCCACCTAATCTTCAACATTCTTCTGTAGCACCACATTTCAAAAGCTTCTATTCTCTTCTTGTCCAAACTATTTATTGTCCATGTTTCACTTCCATACATGGCTACACTCCATACAAATACTTTCAGAAACGACTTCCTGACACTTAAATCTATACTCGATGTTAACAAATTTCTCTTCTTCAGAAACGCTTTCCTTGCCATTGCCAGTCTACATTTTATATCCTCTCTACTTCGACCATCATCAGTTATTTTGCTCCCCAAATAGCAAAACTCCTTTACTACTTTAAGTGTCTCATTTCCTAATCTAATTCCTTCAGCATCACCCGACTTAATTCGACTACATTCCATTATCCTCGTTTTGCTTTTGATGATGTTCGTCTTATAGCCTCCCTTCAAGACACTGTCCATTCCGTTCAACTGCTCTTCCAAGTCCTTTGCTGTCTCTGACAGAATTACAATTTCATCGGCGAACCTCAAAGTTTTTATATCTTCTCCGTGGATCTTAATTCCTACTCCGAACTTTTCTTTTGTTTCCTTTACTGCTTGTTCAATATACAGATTGAATAGCATCGGGGAGAGGCTACAACCCTGTCTCGCTCCCTTCCCAACCACTGCTTCCCTTTCATATCCCTCGACTCTTATAACTGCCATCTGGTTTCTGTACAAATTGTAAATAGCCTTTCGCTCTCTGTATTTTACCCCTGCCACCTTTAGAATTTGAAAGAGAGTATTCCAGTCAACATTGTCAAAAGCTTTATCTAAGTCCACAAACGATAGAAACGTATTTTTGCCATTCCTTAATCTTCCTTCTAAGATAAGTCGTAAGGTCAGTATTGCCTCACGTGTTCCAACATTTCTACGGAATATAAACTGATCTTCCCCGAGGTCGGCTTCTACCAGTTTTTCCATTCGTCTGTAAAGAATTCTCGTTAGTATTTTGCAGCTGAGACTTATTAAACTGATAGTTCGGTAATTTTCACATCTGTCAACACCTGCTTTCTTTGGGATTGGAATTACTATATTCTTCTTGAAGTCTGAGGGGATTTCGCCTGTCTCATACATCTTGCTCACCAGATGGTAGAGTTTTGTCAGGACTGGCTCTCCCAAGGCCGTCAGTATTTCTAATGGAATGTTGTCTACTCCCGGGGCCTTGTTTCGACTCAGGTCTTTCAGTGCTATTTCAAACTCTTCACGCAGAATCGTATCTCCCATTTCATCTTCATCTACATCCACTTCCATTTCCATGGTATTGTCCTCAAGTACATCGCCCTTGTATAGACACTCTATATACTCCTTCCACCTTTCTGCTTTCCCCTCTTTGCTTAGAACTGGGTTTCCATCTGAACTCTTGATATTCATACAAGTGGCTCTCTTTTCTCCAAAGGTCCCTTTAATTGTCCTGTAGGCTGTATCTATCTTACCCCTAGTGAGATAAGCCTCTACATCCTTACATTTGTCCTCTAGCCATGCCTGTTTAGCCATTTTGCACTTCCTGTCGATCTCATTTTTGAGACGTTTGTGTTCCTTTTTGCCTGCTTCATTTACTGCATTTTTATATTTTCTCCTTTCTTCAATTAAATTAAATATTTCTTCTGTTACCCAAGGATTTCTACTAGCCCTCGTCTTTTTACCTACTTGATCCTCTGCTGCCTTCACTACTTCATCCCTCAGAGCTACCCATTTGTCTTTTACTGTATTTCTTTCCCTCATTCCTGTCAATTGTTCCCATATGCTCTCCCTGAACCTCTGTACAACCTCTGGTTTAGTCAGTTTATCCACGTCCCATCTCCTTAAATTCCCACCTTTTTGCAATTTCTTCAGTTTTAATCTACAGTTCATAACCAATAGATTGTGGTCAGAGTCCACATCTGCCCCTGGAAACGTCCTACAATTTAAAACCTGGTTCCTAAATCTCTGATACCTTTTAGTATCTCCAGGATTCTTCCATGTATACAACCTCTTTTTATGATTCTTGAACCAAGTGTTAGCTGTGATTAAGTTATACTCTGTGCAAAATTCCACCAGACGGCTTCCTCTTCCATTTCTTAGTCCCAATCCGTATTCACCTACTATGTTTCCTTCTCTCCCTTTTCCTACTGTCGAATTCTGGTCACCCATGACTATTAAATTTTCGTCTCCCTTCACTACCTGAATAATTTCTTTTATCTCATCATACATTTCTTCAATTTCTTCGTCATCTGCAGATCTAGTTGGCATATGAACTTGTACTACTGTAGTAGCCATGGGCTTCGTGTCTATCTTGGCCACTATAATACGTTCACTATGCTGTTTGTAGTGGCTTACCCGCACTCCTATTTTCCTATTCATTATTAAACCTGCTCCTGCATTACCCCTATTTGATTTTGTGTTTATAACCGTGTATTCACCTGACCAGAAGTCTTGTTCCTCCTGCCACCGAACGTCACTAATTCCCACTATATCTAACTTTAACCTATCCATTTCCCTTTTTAAATTTTCTAACCTGCCTGCCCGATTAAGGTATCTGACATTCCACGCTCCGATCCGTAGAACGCCAGTTTTCTTTCACCTGATAACGACGTCCTCCTGAGTAGTCCCCTCCCGGAGATCCGAATGGGGGACTATTTTACCTCCGGAATATTTTACCCAAGAGGACGCCATCATCATTTAACCGTATAGTAAAGCTGCATGCCCTCGGGAAAAATTACGGCTGTAGTTTCTCCTTGCTTTCAGCCGTTCGCAGTACCAGCACAGCAAGGCCGTTTTGGTTAGTGTTACAAGGCCAGATCAGTCAATCATCCAGACTGTTGCCCCTGCAACTACTAAAAAGGCTGCTGCCCCTCTTCAGGAACCACACGTTTGTCTGGCTTCTCAACAGATACCCCTCCGTTGTGGTTGCACCTACGGTACGGCTATCTGTATCGTTGAGGCACGCAAGCCTCCCCACCAACGGCATGGTCCATGGTTCATGGGGGGGACGAATCCGGTTAACGTCTCTTAATTTTTCAGTAGTTTTGCTTACATTATCTTTGTCCAGTTTCAGAATTCTCTCTCGGTTGCCTTTATCTTACCTAAATGCAAACTGAGCATCATTTAAGAAATCGTCAGTTTTCTTGTCCATTCTTCTTGTCAGCAACTTGCTTGCGAGAGAAGTTCAGCTAATTTTGCGACAATTCTTGCATTTTTCCGGCTTTTTCTATTTTCGGAATTGTGTGGATTATGTTTTCCCGAAAGTCTGATGGTATTTTTCTAGTTTCGTAAATTCTACCCATCGGTTTGTGTAGGTGGTTGGTTAACAGTTCCCCCTAATGATTTAAGAAATTCCGAAGAAATGTTATTTATGTTTTCCGTCTTATTTGCTAGCAAATATTTCGAAGCTCTGTCAAATTCTGATTATAGAAACGGAAGAACACGAATAGCGTAAACCTTGTTACCTCCTCGAATATCACAAAGAACACCAACAAGCATTACGTTCCATGTAACGAATCGATCACCATCACCTACAACAAAGCAGCGCTGTCTAAGAAGTATAGAACTTTCTTTTTATTGTTTCGCTCAGTTTGCTTTTTAAGGTGCATTCTTCGCAATAGGGTAAGTAGTTCATTACATTTCCCTCGG
Source organism: Schistocerca piceifrons (assembly GCF_021461385.2). Classification (NCBI taxonomy): domain Eukaryota; kingdom Metazoa; phylum Arthropoda; class Insecta; order Orthoptera; family Acrididae; genus Schistocerca; species Schistocerca piceifrons. The sequence goes on along the minus strand of NC_060139.1, from coordinate 217,368,551 downwards.
TAATGTTACAAACAACAGAAGAATTCACCAACATTCGTAGAATACTCGCACAATTGTATTCTAAATCTTGATAACTGTTTTAAGTTAACTAAATAAAAAGCAATTTAAAAAGTTAATGTACATGTTCAGTATTGTTAACATCAAGAAATTAGAACAGATTAATGCACTTTGATGCTTTTAGAGCAGTCTGGCACTACCTGTTTATGTTTAAATGAGAAGCTGTGATACTTCACTATCGGGCGTGTCAAATATTGCCAGAGATTGTTGTGAAAATGGATCATCTAAAAATATTGAGATTAAATTGATAAAACGTTTGAGTGAAAATAATTTTTTGGTGACTGACGTAGCGTTTCTTCGTGATTCACATTCGGCCAACTCTGGACCACATGAAATCATTATTTGTTATCCATTCTTCCAGCTGGACTCTTTTTCTTTTTAAACTTTTCTCGTTGTTTCGTTCTGTTGTCTTCTCTTTCCATGAGTGAAAATTCTTCAAAAAAAAAAATGGTTCAAATGGCTTTGAGCACTATGGGACTTAACAGCTGTGGTCATCAGTCCCCTAGAACTTAGAACTACTTAAACCTAACTAACCTAAGGACATCACACACATCCATGCCCGAGGCAGGATTCGAACCTGCGACCGTAGCAGTCGCGCGGTTCCGGACTGCGCGCCTAGAACCGCGAGACGACCGCGGCCGGCAAAATTCTTCAACATTTGCCTTTATTTTCTTCTCTAAACCGCGGAAATTGTTTGATTTTTGTTCTGAATATTCCTCTATTTTGAATTCGTGCAACTGATGTAGCCCCCCTTTGATCTATTTGACTGTCAGAGATCATTTTATTTGGATTCTGGTTTTGAAATAACGAACAACTTCTTTGGTTCGTTTGTGTTCTCTCATTCGTTTCATATGGGAAAATATGTAACACTTACGTCCCAAATTAGGTCTGAGACGTTTTTCTGTAACGTTCCTCGTAGTTTCTTTATCTGTAGTAACCATCTTCGGATGGTTTTTAGTGTAAGATGTTTTCGAATGATTTTTCTCTTTTTTCTCAGTCGGGCTCCTTTCTGTAAGCACATTCACTTGCATTGGGTGCTTGAGGTTTTGTATCTACATGATTTAAGGGTGTGGAAAATAATCTTATAGTGCTGTCGACCTGTCCGATTACACAGTCTCCACTGAGGCGTTTATAATTTTTTTCTGTGTGTGATGCAGCGCCATATTGTAGAAGCAACTATTACTCTGTAGACGCACTGTAACTGTCGCCGAAATGTCAGTTTCATCCAGTGATAGTTACTTCCCAGATCTTTCCCGACACAGCATAATAAGTGTGACCAGCCCGAACTTCAACACCAGTGCCAGTGTCTGAGATATCAAGGACCAGTTACAACATTTGTGGGCCAGTTTGTCCCAGGAGAGGATACAACGACTTTATGGCACCCTTCTCAACCGAATCAAAGCGTGCATTCAAGCCTTGTTGATAAGTCAACTCATACTGCCAAATTCTTGGTAAATTCGTCTCAAGTTCTTAATCTCTGAAATAATAACACAACCCCTCTCAACCCGTGAAGTTTCATTTTGTTACCTACTCCCATTCCTAGTGATTCACTTTTTTTTCAAATTTTATTACTAGCTTTTATTCTTTTCTTTTTTTGTCAGGCTGTATATTTCGAGTTTCATAAAATGTCCTTTTTTGTGATCCACAGCTTTTACAAAAGATTATATATTCCTGACATTGTGCCAGAATGGGGGCGACCTGCAGTGTAACAGATTCAGAAGAAAACTTCGAAAACCCAAGGAAAGCGTTTATTTCGATAACGGTTCCGGCAAGACTCTGTTACCATCTTCGGATCCAACATTTTTTTCTGAGTTTTTATACATGTCATTTTTTTATCTTGGCCAATAGAGAGCAACTAAAATATTGAGTTTCGACTGTATGTCATCGTCTGGAAAACCTGAACTTACGACTTATGAGCATATACACTCCTGGAAATGGAAAAAAGAACACATTGACACCGGTGTGTCAGACCCACCATACTTGCTCCGGACACTGCGAGAGGGCTGTACAAGCAATGATCACACGCACGGCACAGCGGACACACCAGGAACCGCGGTGTTGGCCGTCGAATGGCGCTAGCTGCGCAGCATTTGTGCACCGCCGCCGTCAGTGTCAGCCAGTTTGCCGTGGCATACGGAGCTCCATCGCAGTCTTTAACACTGGTAGCATGCCGCGACAGCGTGGACGTGAACTGTACGTGCAGTTGACGGACTTTGAGTGAGGGCGTATAGTGGGCATGCGGGAGGCCGGGTGGACGTACCGCCGAATTGCTCAACACGTGGGGCGTGAGGTCTCCACAGTACATCGATGTTGTCGCCAGTGGTCGGCGGAAGGTGCACGTGCCCGTCGACCTGGGACCGGACCGCAGCGACGCACGGATGCACGCCAAGACCGTAGGATCCTACGCAGTGCCGTAGGGGCCGCACCGCCACTTCCCAGCAAATTAGGGACACTGTTGCTCCTGGGGTATCGGCGAGGACCATTCGCAACCGTCTCCATGAAGCTGGGCTACGGTCCCGCACACCGTTAGGCCGTCTTCCGCTCACGCCCCAACATCGTGCAGCCCGCCTCCAGTGGTGTCGCGACAGGCGTGAATGGAGGGACGAATGGAGACGTGTCGTCTTCAGCGTTGAGAGTCGCTTCTGCCTTGGTGCCAATGATGGTCGTATGCGTGTTTGGCGCCGTGCAGGTGAGCGCCACAATCAGGACTGCATACGACCGAGGCACACAGGGCCAACACCCGGCATCACGGTGTGGGGAGCGATCTCCTACAATGGCCGTACACCACTGGTGATCGTCGAGGGGACACTGAATAGTGCACGGTACATCCAAACCGTCATCGAACCCATCGTTCTACCATTCCTAGACCGGCAAGGGAACTTGCTGTTCCAACAGGACAATGCACGTCCGCATGTATCCCGTGCCACCCAACGTGCTCTAGAAGGTGTAAGTCAACTACCCTGGCCAGCAAGATCTCCAGATCTGTCCCCCATTGAGCATGTTTGCGACTGGATGAAGCGTCGTCTCACGCGGTCTGCACGTCCAGCACGAACGCTGGTCCAACTGAGGCGCCAGGTGGAAATGGCATGGCAAGCCGTTCCACAGGACTACATCCAGCATCTCTACGATCGTCTCCATGGGAGAATAGCAGCCTGCATTGCTGCGAAAGGTGGATATACACTGTACTAGTGCCGACATTGTGCATGCTCTGTTGCCTGTGTCTATGTGCCTGTGGTTCTGTCAGTGTGATCATGTGATGTATCTGACCCCAGGAATGTGTCAATAAAGTTTCCCCTTCCTGGGACAATGAATTCACGGTGTTCTTATTTCAATTTCCAGGAGTGTAGTAGTCAAGACACAAGAGCAAAGATTCACATCTTTAAAAGAGTGTAATGCGTAAAGCAGAAAGTGTAGACTACTCGCGCTAAAATGGTAAGTGGTACGTTGTTTCTGCCCATTGGTGTTAGATTTTTACGTACAGAAACCATTTATAGGGATAAAAGAGATATTAAAAAGAGAACGTATTTGAAGATTTCAAAGTTGATACTTTACTCAGGGCTGATGGAAAACTAAAGTTCGTAGAACAGTTAAATAACATGAGCTGTAGCCATAACACAATAATTGATTAGGAATAAAGTGAAGTGAGATAATAAGAGAAAGGGAATTTAAGTTAAATGTCATAACCTGTTGCCGACGACGAAGAGAGAAGTGAGACGTATCTAATAACTTAAGAAGAGTATTTACAGAAGGACGCTGATATGAGAAAGCAGCGCACAAAAAAGCCTAACTGAAGCAAGTGGAGTCTACTGTTTACACTTCGGTAACATTATGTTGAAAGTTCCCGAAACTGAACATTACGAGCAAAACAGTGCACGGATGTGAATCGTGGACACCTTGAAAAAACGTGAAAACTGAAATTTGAAGTGTGGTACCCAGTAAGAGGTGAAACTTATGTCGCCAAAGAATACAGTAGAAAGACAATAAAAGGCAAGAAACTTGTATGGAAAATGATCGGTAGACGAAAGGACTGATAAGTCAAGTGTATGCAAAGTACCTTGAATTAAGCTGCAGTGGCGGAATTGCTACAAGTTGCTCGTAAAAACAGCAAGAATAGAAAAAAATGAAGTAATGATCTATAGCAAGTACTTAGAAGTAAATATATTGGTGCAGGATGGCAAATATTGGGAGGGCATTAATCTATCAAGAATGAACAGCATGGAAAATAAAGCGTCAACATACTCATCGTATTTAGTAACAGAAGACAGGTAAATTTTTTTCTGGCTTTCGTACCTGATGCTGACGAGCCTTCACTGAACCACAAGCAAAATTCTCATGTGTCTAAGAAGGTGTGCACTTCTGGACGTTGGTGAGGGATTCACTAATTAATCGACGGGTTGAATAAATGAAATAGTAAACGAAAAATCGCGGATCGCGTACGTTTCAGTCGTCCTCCATATACAATTTACGTAATTTAGGTTACGATCACACTTGCCGTGTTTATTCTTTTCTGAGTAAATTAAAGTTCATGCGCCTCTCGTGACTGCAGGGCATTAACAATGGATGAAAACACTTTCTCGGAGAAAACAGCAGTCCTTTGTCGCATTATCTGTAATCACTAATCCAGGAACTGTATACCAGGAACGTAATTCTCCTAATGGTATTAGAGACGCCGCACGACATGCGAGTAATCAAAACTACTGTGCAACCGGTATAGCGGACCCAGGTGGAAGTTTGTGTTCCAAGCATGAGTAGGCTACTGCGACTTGTACATTTTGGTACGAATGTAGGTTGTTCATAATTCTCAGCAAGATAATTTCTTTCTGTTGTGTGACGCTGTACCCTGACATGACCGACCGCACTTATTACATAACTCTGTGTGACGAAGCGTACATCACGAAGCAGTTTCATATTTTTTCCTTCTTCCATTGGCAAATGGTCCGCTAGAAAAGAAAAGAAAGAGTTAAATAGTGAGTAGATTATTTTCATCTGCATCTGCTGATTTGTATTTTCTCGCCGGCCGCTGTGGCCGAGCGGTTCTAGGCGCATCAGTCTGGAACCGCGTGACTGCTACGGCCGCAGGTTCGAATCCTGTCTCGGGCATGGATGTGTGTGATGTCCTTAGGTTAGTTAGGTTTAAGTAGTTCTAAGTTCTAGGGGGCTGATGACCTCAGATGTTAAGTCCCATAGTGCTCAGAGCCATTTGAACCTTTTTTTTTATTTTCTTTCGAGAACGTCAGTGTTCCAGACATAAAAACATCATGCTGAGCAAGAAGTAAGTCAGTTTTATTTCAGGACAGATCGCACCTTGAATTCTTGAGGAAACGCTGTGTTGTAACGAATGCTAGGTGTTGTGCCAGCAAGCCAACAAACAGACTATTTTTCACTGAACAGGACTGGTAATTTCAAACAATTATTTTCTTCTGAGTAAAGCAATAATTTATATTTGTTTACATTCCATGTCAAACATTGTACTTCATATCACGCAACGTTCATAATATACTTCGGTATTGAGTTTTAGTTTGAAACTTCCCCTTTGAACATTTCTACATGACTGTGCTTAACCTGACACTCAATATTTTGTTAGCGCAACGCAATCTGACTTTCAATAATTCGTACAAAAGAATGGGCCCTGACTAACATTAACCTATACCTTTCACAAATCACTTACCTCACAAAAATCTTCGCTGCTCAAGCTACTGCAATACAGCGAGCGCCACTACTGCCAGCTAAATAAAAGATTCAAACTACTGAAGGCACTAACTACTGATAGGGATAGTTAGCAAATGAAAGATATTAATAGAGAACAAACAATGTATTTACCTTAATATCATCACAAGTCATAATATATATATCAGTTCATGACAAATTACAAATCTCCGCCATCTCTCTCCCCACATCCACCACTGCTGGCGGCTCACCTCCAACTGCGCAACGCTACGCGCTGTTCACATCCAGCTGCCGCTGCCCAACACTACAATGGCAGACAACAATGCAAACTAGCCACAGACTGCACACAGCACAGCCAGTGATTTTCATATTGAGCGCTACGTAACGTTGCCAATAAGAAAACATAAACAGCCTACTTGTATAGAGAAAACATAAACAGCCTACTTACATAGCCCCCATGCTCCCCACAAAAAATTTTTACAAATGGTGTTGGGCACTGGCCAATACAGATTTGACAAAAATTTTTCTTTTCATAATTACAATAACAAAGAAATCAAATGCACACACTTATTGATACAATCTTGGTCAAAAGCTAAAATTGTCTCACAGTCCATAAAGACAGTCCTAATCGTACATAACAGGAGAATAGCAGTGTTTTTCTCAAAGTCTGAGCAGTAAAAGAAAATGCACACAGAAGTAGTGGATTTCCATGCAGTCTTGAAGAAGTAGTGTTGTCCTTCCAATGGAAAGACAGTGCTGACTCTCGACATGCATGCAGGTAATGGGCCACAACAGAGCAAACCCACAGCAGAGTCAGTCGTAGTTTGGAAGAATATTGGTAGGTAGGTCATCACAGAGCAGACCCACTGTAGTCCTGGTAGAGATTGTGGTATTGGTGGGCCACCAGAGGTGCAGACCCACTGCAGTCCTTGTAGAAATGGCCAGCAGCCATCTGTTGCGATTGTGCAGGTGCACATTCACCATCGAAGAGTCTTGCGGAGAATATAGCAAGTCCATAAACCACCACTTGTGCACTCACAAAGTTGCTGGAATTGTCCTTAGATCCAGCAATGCTGTTATCCAGTCCCTTGCTGAGTTATTAACACACGTGCAAACACTCACAGTCCCAACTTCTCACATATTATCCATATACTATGACCAACAGAAACGTGTGCAGTGAAATGTAACTAACAAGTTAATAATATCATGAACTGGTGACAATTACAATTTTATAACATAAGAATACAATAACAAAGGTACAAAATACATCATTAAAAACATAATAATACAGATAACATTTGTAGTAATAGGGGCTTTACAAAAGAATAGAAATAAACATATACATCAGTGGAATTATGACATGAGTACATACATAGAAGATCAGAATAACTTGCGAAACATCAACTTCACACATGAGCATTTAAACAGAATGAATAATGTCTAATATCTTTACAAAGTAAATAACATATTATTAATGCCAATTATATTTGAGGATAACAGTATTCCTCATCATAGTGAATGTAGCTTAATATTAAAAGAAGAAAAAATTCTATGAAACTACACAGAGACAGGAAGAAAACAAATACACAAGGGTACACAAACACATAGTGGGATAACACAAAAGGAAAGGACAGGGTTCGTTTCAGTGTAACATTTGGTACTGCAGTCCAACCCAAAACTTCATATATCTTTCCTCTTATTTCATCCTTTGTTTCCACCAAAAAAAATTCTAACTAAGCATGCTTTCTGTGTTTATATGTTCACACGTTTCTTACCTCATTTTTATTTTCCATTATCTTACCTCATCATTTATTTCCAAGAAAATCCTACCTAAACCTGTTTTCTCAATGCATTTCTTCCAATTCATCGCAACTCATTCTCTTAGAGGCTACCCCCTCTTAAGCTAACTTAAATCTACTGAGCTCAGATGCTAAACTAAGGGACGAGGCAATGCAGCAGCACAAAATAAGTAACACAAACAGCAATGACCAAAAAATTGGAAAATTGCAAAGCAAGCTACAGTAAATCTAAATTAACAGATAAAATGCAAAATTACAACTAATATGAGCCAGTGAGCAGCAACAAAAAAAAAATCAGTTGTAAAACTGGCTTAACAGAGTAATGTAATGTGAAATTTAGTAGCACTATGCCTGGCAAACAGCAACAGCAAATGCAATAACTTATATCTAAACATGACATAGCTCAAGCAGAAAAAAATAATACAGTAAAAACAACAATGCAGATAAGGGAAATGTATATTCACATCTTAATATCTATGTAATTAAAGTGGTGCACCACAACAACTTATTGTAAAAGAAATATTACCATGTACTTGAAAAGAATATTATGTATGCAGTTACTAGTTCCTTCTTATTGTTCTTTCCTTTCCAAGTGCTCCTTTTTTAAAGAATGTGGATCATAAAATAATTATTTAATAGATCTGTTGACAGAAAGTGTTCACATTAGCAAATGCATTTTATTTTATAAAAGCAATGCTGCAACACAGCTGGAAACCAGATATCAAGTGAAATAAGCAATTATGCAAACCAAAGCATAAAAACATCATTCAATAGTCATGTGGCATTTCGTAAGTCAGTAGCTCTCAACTCTCATAGAAAGACACTTGTCATAATCAGGTGTGCAGATGTACGAATATTTCCCATCAATTCATAAGCATTTCAGCAATTAGCACAAAGTGCGAGTAATCATATGTTTTCAAGTAACGAGGGTGTCGCATTAGCGATGAAAGGCACACCCTAATGGCTTGTTCTCCAGGTGTTTTCCTGTGCTCTGAAAGGCACGCGCTAATGGCTTTTTCTCCAGGCGTCTGACACAGCTGGGTGCCCACGACGCATTATGTGTAGGTGGTCCGTTAACTTTCTTACGGAAATATTTACGACAGCAGTTTCCGCTACAGAGACAGTCGCATATAAAAATATTTCACAGGTCAAGAATTTGCGTTACAAATCTGTAGAAACAAAATGCTATTGATATAACAGTGTCCAAAAAAAATTTTCGTCTGCATTGTAATACATTCACGAATATACACACACATTTCATAACTCTTAAAGTACGTTTCTTGGTTTCCAACATCCTTTTCATAAATCAGAGTCCCTAAACACTACTCATTATTCCTTACCTCATTATACATATACATATTCGTCGACACTTCTTCAATATTTCATCATGAGAAATACGTAGCATAATAAACATTCCTCAACAACATAATACACATCGTCGTCGTAATAATAACATCATAACACCTCAGTCAAATCTCAAAATCGTCGTAACTTCCTCCAATAATTTCTAAGCCTAAAAAAATTCTCTGCTCATGTCAAAAGTGTCAGCTGCCTCAAACGTACTTTAAAAATCATGATCTCATACCAAATACATCATTCAAAGCTCTCATAGTATCACAATGATTCCGAAAAAATATGAACAGTTTACAAAGTACAGACAAAATACAGTTTCATAAGTGTGAAGTTATCCAACTGTATAATTGCGTAAACATGTGTCACTGATGTAGTAAAATAAATGTTTGTCTCTCTCAGTTAAATAATCAGATAGCTGTGTAATTTGTGTGTTAGAGAAATATGGTACCGATGTGTAAAGTTGTATAAGCAAATACCATATTAGCTAGGGTTCCTTGTGGTTGCCACACACATGGTACACAAAGTAAGCGTGTACCCCCCTGATTCAGAAAACTGTGCAGATATAAAACAGAAACACCGCAAAATCAACATTGTAAATTGTCACTCATTAGTAGCGTCGTGATAAAAATCGTGTAGCTGTCACATAAACTAATCACTCTGTCGTCTGGTATCTCACAGAAAGTACTTTAAACCCAGAATGTATTTTCATGAATCCCGCCAGTTCTGATGCAATTCAGGTCTGTCGTTACGATCATATCGTCTTTCGTCATGTCGGTAGATTCCATAGTTCCTTTCTTGTCGGTCACGTGGTGGAGAATTGCTCCCTGAATCGTAACTGTGCGCCGAACTGTTGCGTCTGAAGTTATTCTGCTTCCCTTGATAATAATTGTTTTGGTTCCCATATTGTCTGTTTCTGTGGTTGTCTCTGTGATAGTCATTACTACGGAAATGCGATCTTTCTCTGTAACTATTATTACTCTGCCAGTGGTTGTCATATGGGTGGTGTCTGTTTTGGTCACGATTTGCGTTGTAAGAATAGCCTTTTCGTGTCCAGTTATTGTTTCTGTCGTCACGAAATTGTGACGGATGTGACCTGTAATTGTTGTGTCCTTGTTTTCGCGTTCCGCGATTATCAGTGTCAATTTCTAATTCTTGTAAGATTCCCTGAAATGCTTCAATGTCGTCTTTGCAACGTCCTGCCAAAATAATATGTCGTAAATGTTCTGGCAATTTGAGTAAGCAAATGCGGATGAGTTCTGAGGGGCTGTATGGGTTTGAAAGATATTGATTCTTATGCAACATGTCTTCAAAATATTTGACAAGACTGGAAAATTCAGATTGTTCAAAGTGTTTCATCATCATGATGCTATGTTTTACACGGTCTTGTGTAGCTTGAGACCAATATGCTGAGAGGAAGGCATGGTAAAACTCTCCTTCACTGTGGCAATCGTGAATTACCGATCGCATTCTTACAGCTGGTTCATTCTCTAAGTAGCCACACATAAATTCTAATCTGTGCTCTAATGACCAGTTGGGAGGAAAACAATGAGAGAATTGATGGAGCCATGCTTGTGGATGAATGTCGTTCCCAGAATTCTTAAATGTTTTGAATTTACGTGTAGTAATGAACAGCTTATAGTCAAAATCATCATGTCGGCGAGTCGCATATCGGTCATTGTTAGGTCGTGTCGGCCGTTCCATCTCAAAATTCGGTGCACATTCCCAATTTCTTTCATTACTTCCGAAATGCCCTGTGTTATTATTTTGCAGCTTTTCCGTGTTTCTAAGTCCCTCTTCCCGTGTTGGAGCGCGAGTGTCCTCCGAAATACGTAATTCTTGTATTACCTGTGTCAGCTGATCTTGTACTTCCCGGATTTCTCTTTGGTGTTGCGTATTAATTTGATTCAGATTTTGTTTCAGTTTCCTAATTTGTTCGCACTCTTCTGTGTCATTAAAGACTACCGGTTTTGTGTCATTCAGATTATCATCTACCTTTGTAGATAAGTTAGTGAATTGATCCGAAAGTTCGGCTACTTTCTCCGATAGTGTACTTATTTCCTCAGCGTGTTTTTCTGAACCAAGTTTCAGAGTATCTACTTTGTCCTTTAAGTTTTCCTGAGCTTTTGCAAGTTGCGTAACCGAATCGGTAGATGCAACTGAGTCAAATTTAGCCCACAAGGTCTCATGATTTTCATGAACAATGGTTTGCAGCTCTTTTATGGCTGCTTCGTGATTCTGTAATGCATTTCCATGCCGCGAAAAAATAGGTTGAAAATGCTCACAAATTTGTGTTTTTACGTCATTACAGACTTTTTGACATTTCGATTCAATGTTATGTAACTCAGTAGTTAAATCTTCACGCGTTTGTTCAAGAGTTTGTTCCAATGAGTCTAACTTTTGAAGTTGTTGCTGTGTTTGTCTCTGGTGTTGTTCCATTGTGTCTAACTTTTTAAGATTTTGTTCCACTGTGTCTACCTTTTTAAGATTTTGTCCCATTTGTTTCTGATTTTGTTCAAGTGTTGTGTCTAACTTTTGTAGCTTTTGTCCCATTTGTTGCATTAACTGTAATAACAATGCACTGGTGTCTGAAACATGTTCCTCAGTGCTTTTCGGCAGTGAATTTGCACCGGCAACATTGACATTTTGACATGCAGAAAATGTGTCTTGACTTATTTGAGAAAACGGCGAGAACCCAAAACCTGAGTCTACAGTATTCGCAAAATTGTGTCCTGACATTCCCGATTCCTGAGGCAAGCTGTTGCCGACCGATCGATCGATAATGCGTCCCTCTTCACTAATTGTTTCACTGTCCACGCCATTGTTTTCCGCCTGCTCCATTTCCCTATGAACAGTTACCAAATTACTACTTTGAACATCAGCTAATTCATTACTCGGTGGCGCTAACACACTGCTTTCATTTTCACTGTCATTTCTCAGTTTACTTTGGAGCCTAGTATTACGTTTTTCACACGCCATTATTGTCACAGTATTTCACACGACAACACAGAAAAACACAATTTGAAGATCAAAAATAAGAGAACACATTAACATAGCACTGAAAATAATATCTAGTTAATTGCAAGCGCAGCTGCGAAATACTTGGTGCAAATCTACATGCATGCCACAACTGTTTTACTGTACAACAATGAAAAACTACAACTACAAAGGAAATTCTCTCTATGATTACGCGCTACCAATAAACAATAGCTACACCAATTACACAAACTACAAGAAAAAATCAGAAGATTCCAGTGAGGTATCCTCGGCTAAGGGTCGACATATGAAACGTCCCCTTTAAACAATTATACATGACTGTGCTTAACCTGACACACAATATTTTGTTAGCGCAACGCAATCTGACTTTCAATAATTCGTACAAAAGAATGGGCCCTGACTAACATTAACCTATACCTTTCACAAATCACTTACCTCACAAAAATCTTCGCTGCTCAAGCTACTGCAATACAGCGAGCGCCACTACTGCCAGCTAAATAAAAGATTCAAACTACTGAAGGCACTAACTACTGATAGGGATAGTTAGCAAATGAAAGATATTAATAGAGAACAAACAATGTATTTACCTTAATATCATCACAAGTCATAATATATATATCAGTTCATGACAAATTACAAATCTCCGCCATCTCTCTCCCCACATCCACCACTGCTGGCGGCTCACCTCCAACTGCGCAACGCTACGCGCTGTTCACATCCAGCTGCCGCTGCCCAACACTACAATGGCAGACAACAATGCAAACTAGCCACAGACTGCACACAGCACAGCCAGTGATTTTCATATTGAGCGCTACGTAACGTTGCCAATAAGAAAACATAAACAGCCTACTTGTATAGAGAAAACATAAACAGCCTACTTACAAGTTATATAGTTTTAACTGAGCACACAGTTACTTTCTTTTGGTATTTAGTTAGATTCATGTTCATTATTTCAGATTTCGCATTTCATGAAGTTTAAAGTTATATTTCACGACACTATTCACATGCGGAACACAGGGCCAACCAGCAGCCAGTTTTTCCCAGCTGTTAAATACGATTTCTGAAGCACACGTAACATGAGGAGAAAATTTTGAAATCAGCAGATTCAGTTTTCCCACATACAGATAATTTTTTGTAGAAAGCTTGTAGACGTTACACTCACTGGCCAACTTTGTGACACTGTACTCCTTCCCCAGATCCGTTCTTTCATAGGTGTATTCGACCGTGACTATTTTTTTATGGTTGGCAGTGCGCGACCGCATCGAACAGCGCAGCTGGAGGAGCCCTTGGATCGAGAGGATATGCGGCGAATGGACTGGCCTGCCCATTCCTCCAACTTAAATTACACCGACCTTATGGGATGCGTCAGGGAAAAGCATTGCAGCATATCCAAGTGCACCAAAGACCATCCAGCAGTGGTCAACCACGCTCGTGGACAAGTGGAACGACCTACCACACGGACTCCTTACCAACCTTGTGTCCAGCAAGTGAGGACGTTGCACCCTACTAAGAACGAAGTCCCACTATCCGTAATGTTCACGTGACCGAATTTTCTTATTCCGAGAAGACCGAAGGTGCTATCTGTTTTACTTGCTAAATACATTCAGTAGCCAAGATCGCATAAATACCTGTATTTCTGTATTTCAAACAACCGGTTTCGGCAGACTTTTCTGTCATCTTCAGGTCCTTGAACATCCTTTTGTTATGAAACGTGTTCATCCACTTCTTGGTTCGAGGTCCAAAGTACACTACTAGCCATTAAAATTGCTACACCATGAAGAAATGCAGATGATAAACGGGTATTCATTGGACAAATATATTATACTAAAACTGACATGTGATTACATTTTCACGCAATTTCGGTACATAGATCCTGAGAAATCAGCACCCAGAACGACCACCTTTGGCCGTAATAACGGCCTTGATACGCCTGAGAATTGAGTCAAACAGAGCTTGGATGGCGTGTACAGGTTCAGCTGCCCACGCAGCTTCAACACGATACCACAGTTCATCAAGAGTAGTGACTGGCGTATTGTGACGAACCAGTTGCTCGGCCACCATTGACGAGACGTTTTCAATTGGTGAGAGATCTGGAGAATATGCTGGCCAGGGCAGCAGTCGAACATTTTCAGTATCCAGAAAGGCCCGTACAGGACCAGCAATATGCGGTCGTGCATCATCCTGCCACGGGTCGTAACACATCTGAAATGTAGCGTCCACTGTTCAAAGTTCCGTCAATGAGAAAAAGAGGTGACCGAGACGTGTAACCAATGACAACCCATACCATCACGCCAGGCGATACGCCAGTATGGCGATGACGAAAACACGCTTCCAATGTGCGTTCACCTCGATGTCACCAAACACGGATGCGACCATCATGATGCTGTAAACAGAACCTGGATTCATCCGAAAAAATGACGTTTTGCCATTCGCGCACCAAGGTGCGTCGTTGAGTATACCATCGCAAGGCGCTTCTGTCTGTGAAGCAGCGTTAAGGGTAACCGCAACCATGGTCTCCGAGCTAATAGTCCATGCTGCTGCAAACGTCGTCGAACTGTTCGTGCAAATGGTTCTTGTCTTGCAAACGTCCACATCTGTTGACTCAAGGATCGAGACGTGGCTGCACGATCCGTTACAGCCATGCGGATAAGATGCCTGTCATCTCGACTGCTAGTGATACGAGGCCGTTGGGATCCAGCACGGCGTTCCGTATTACCCTCCTGAATCCACGGATCCCATATTCTGCTAACAGTCATTGGATCTCGACCAACGCGAGCAGCAGTGTCGCTATACGATAACTGCAATCGCGATAGGATACAACCCGACCTTTATCAAAGTCGGAAACGTGATGGTAGGCATTTTCCTCCCTACACGAGGCATCACAACAATGTTTCACCAGGCAACGCCGGCCAACTGCTGTTTGTGTATGAGAACTCGGTTGGAAACTTTCCTCATGTGAGCACGTTATAGGTGTCGCCACCGGAGCCAACCTTGTGTGAATGCTCTGAAAAGCTAATCATTTGCATATCACAGCATCTTCTTTCTGTCGGTAAAGTCTTGCGTCTGTAGCACGTCATCTTCGTGGTGTAGCAATTTTAATGGCCAGTAGTGTAAAATGATAACGTTTCATAAAGATATGTTAAGACCTGAAGATGAAAGCAAAGTCTGTCGAAACCGGTTGTTTCAAATAAGGAAATGTTTATGCGATCTTGGCTGTTGAATGTTTGTACCAAGTTCAACTGAGCATTATAAATCGCTGAATAAGAGTGCCGTTTCCGTTCGTCTCATTGTGTATTTATTTCATTTGTTTTGTTTACTACTGTGAGGGTACAGCTGAGCTTTCGACAGAACACCCGTGGATGTCAGAACGATCCGCATCTATTGGACTGGCGCACAGATCACTGCCCATGGACTTATACACATTCCATTATAAACTGTGCCACAGATAACTAAGAAGTCAGTTGCCCTAGCAAACATGGGACATGGGTAACAAGGGTGGCCCTTGCAAACATGAGACGTAGGTGATATACAGCATAAAAGATATCAAACAGGACGTCCATGTAACTACGAAAGAAAACGCTGGTCCACATTAATCCCTGTTCATTACGAAAGTCCCTGCTGACATACGTGAATAACACGTCATTACAGATTGCAATCGATCGAAAATAACGCAGAAAGTAACAAAACTTTTGTTGACGTGGTACAGTACTAATCTAACACTTGAATATCCCTTCATGGTCTGGATTGGTTAGGCGAATTGGACAAGATCGTAATCTGCAGGTGGATCACGGGAAGATTAATCTGCGAATACGATGATTGTCCGAACTCGCCAGAAGACTGAGAAACTATACATGGAACTAAATTTTCTCGTTGAGTCATGAGTGAGCGTACAATCACCTGAAAAAAGTATAGGATTTTCCGAATGTGGTTAATCATAACAGTGCGACATAAAAATGACAGTAAATCTCGTACCCTGCTTGCCCAGTCTCCGATCTCTCATCCTGCTTGGAACTCAGATGCGTGGAGTGTAGTTGGCGCTATGTTATGCCACAGGCTGCGACATATAAGCTCTTCATCGAGTCCAAAGACGAAGTCTCTAGACCAAGTGAATCGTTTGTTTCTGATGCAACACTTCTCCATTTGGTAGCATTTTCCAGAAAAAGAAAAAAATTCTGTAAGAAATGATCTAGAGAGGAGAGCTATGAATAATTATTTTTTTTATTATCTGCTTCTGATTGCAAAAACTTTTCATCTTGTTCGATAACATGAGACCAATACAAAAACCTACAGAATTTTTTAAAAGTGTGGAGAAGTGCTGTTTCTTAAATAAACAGTAATAACTCGGAAAAAAGGCATTAAATCGGTTTAAATAGTCTGCAATGAATTTAGAAACTTTATTTCTTACTGCAGAAAATATTTAAATTGATAAGGGATTATGGGACCCATTCTTCCTATCCTATGCCAGGGGTTCATGGTTAACAAAATAATTATTATTGTTTATGGCTCACAAATTTAGATACAGAATATGTTATTTGAAATAAAACTGAAATAGTTTTACTATATTTCTGTTACATTGTAAAGCTGGAGTGTTACAAACTGAATAAAGAATGAGAAAATAAAAAATAACATGTTATATCTATGTAGGGAGCTTTATCAACATAATTTGTCACCAGCTGTTGTGGAAGCTGTAGTTAGTATTCATCACAAAATTAACGATATTCTGTTGGTATGTAGGCTGTGATATCTTTATGTCATTGGATAAGCAGGAGCACGTAACAACTATGGGCAGTTGATCGTAGAAAGCAACAGTTTAAAATTATGAACAACTAGCCCATGAGTGAAATTCTTTCCTCTGACGAAATCCCCTTCGTATTACAGCTCCACAAATTAACTTAATTGGAATGTTGCTTTTTCATATTTTTCTCTCGTCTTCCTATTGGCTTCACTGAGAGTGCTGATTTTTTAAAGTATTTTGGCTACCAATTATTAAAATCAAAAATGACTGTTCTCTGTGCCATTTTAACAGTAAATCGGTTGTTCATGTTCGAAGCTACTGTTAATTCTATGTATTCACTCAGAGAATAAATTCTGGTTGGTGCTCGAATCTTTCTCTTTATTACACCAAAATCACCACTACAAGGTATGAAAGAATGCCCACGTATGGGGATATAATGGTGTACATTTTGTAATCTTCCAGTAGTAATGAGGGAATGGAGAAATCTAATGACAGTATTGTTCTGACCCGGACATCAATCAGAAAATATGTGTGGGAACTTGGTAGAAGAACTAGGTAAATAACTATTAATATAGTGCAGGACGAGCGAATTTCATCCAGGCTTTCCCTAGCCTCTCCTGCGTTATATATACTGAAATATTACCACACAAATTATGAATATTAATTACGTTACTGGTAAGTTTCGCCGCGCGGGATTAGCCGAGCGGTCTCAGGCGCTGCAGTCATGGGCTGTGCGGCTGATCCCGGCGGAGGTTCGAGTCCTCCCTCGGGCATGGGTGTGTGTGTTTGTCTTTAGGATAATCTAGGTTAAGTAGTGTGTAAGCTTAGGGACTGATGACCTTAGCAGTTCAGTCCCATAAGATTTCACTCACATCTGAACATTTTTGAACTGATAAGCTGCCCGCAGTAGAAAGCTTTCTTCAATGATCTCACGCATTTATTTAAAAGAAAAACTGTCGTTTTTGGGCTAAACTAAAATTTTACATCCTACCTGGTAGACATGTTATTTCTACATAAAACTGTAGGTATTGTCTCTATAATCATGAAAATAGGAAACTCTCATAAATTGTCAAAAAGTGGAGAAATGTTATTTCTTCAATAATTTCTGCTCCGTGTCTCGTGCCGTAATGCGATCTCTACCAACAGATAGCTCCTTCTCCACTATACAAGTCCACGTAATTCTCATGATGCCAATGAAAATTGCTGTAAAATACTGGCTAATGATATTTTTGCTACCAAGACAACTATCTCTCATGCTTGCAAAAGTCTTATAACATTAACCAATCGTTATAAACCCAAGCACGTAGTTCTTAAGCAATTAGAAGTTACCCTCCTACTCCTCAGTTACGTTTGTTTCTTCAGTCCATACCCTTGGCTCCACTTTAGGCCAGAGGTTATTCACCCCATATAAAGTGGCAGTTGAAGATTAGCTCGTCACTTTACAAAGAGAAAAGAATTCTTGTATACAATGCGGCCAGGACATTTCAGCGGAACGCCGAAATCTTTATCTATCACCGACTTCCCCTTGCATAATGCTCCTGGAAGGTGACTTTTCGGCATAAAAGAAGGATTCTTTGAAGCGCGTTCTGGCCGGATGGCCCTGCTTATAGAATCTGAGACTCTGCGAGTGCAGCTGCTCGCCATTCTACATTAGCGATTCCCATGAAATTAGACCCGAATCCCGTCTCGCACCGGTTACATTATGCGAAAAAATTCAGAGCTATCAATTGCCCTGCCATCACTGACAATTTCCGGGTCACTGGCTGGTAACTGCTCAGAACGGTCCCCCTGTTTCGGCCCGCATCTCGTGGTCGTGCGGTAGCGTTCTCGCTTCCCACGCCCGGGTTCCCGGGTTCGATTCCCGGCGGGGTCAGGGATTTTCTCTGCCTCGTGATGGCTGGGTGTTGTGTGCTGTCCTTAGGTTAGTTAGGTTTAATTAGTTCTAAGTTCTAGGGGACTGTTGACCGTAGATGTTAAGTCCCGTAGTGCTCAGAGCCAGCCCCCTGTTTCGTGCTTTCCTCTGAAAAAGTGGGGTGCAGTGTCCGGGGCGTCTGGGAAGAAGATCAACTCACTGGCCTAGCTCTTTTTTTTTTCATCGGTCTACTGACTGGTTTGATGCGGCCCGCCACGAATTCCTTTCCTGTGCTAACCTCTTCATCTCAGAGTAGCACTTGCAACCTACGTCCTCAATTATTTGCTTGACATATTCCAATCTCTGTCTTCCTCTACAGTTTTTGCCCTCTACAGCTCCCTCTAGTACCATGGAAGTCATTCCCTTATGTCTTAGCAGATGTCCTATCATCCTGTCCCTTCTCCTTATCAGTGTTTTCCACATATTCCTTTCCTCTCCGATTCTGCGTAGAACCTCCTCATTCCTTACCTTATCAGTCCACCTAATTTTCAACATTCGTCTATAGCACCACATCTCAAATGCTTCGATTCTCTTCTGTTCCGGTTTTCCCACAGTCCATGTTTCACTACCATACAATGCTGCACTCCAGACGTACATCCTCAGAAATGTCTTCCTCGAATTAAGGCCGGTATTTGATATTAGTAGACTTCTTTTGGCCAGAAATACCTTTTTTGCCATAGCGAGTCTGCTTTTGATGTCCTCCTTGCTCCGTCCGTCATTGGTTATTTTACTGTCTAGGTTGCAGAATTCCTTAACTTCATTGACTTCGTGACCATCAATCCTGATGTTAGGTTTCTCGCTGTTCTCATTTCCACCACTTCTCATTACCTTCGTCTTTCTCCGATTTAGTCTCAAACCATACTGTGTACTCATTAGACTGTTTATTCCGTTCAGCAGATCATTTAATTCTTCTTCACTTTCACTCAGGATAGCAATGTCATCAGCGAATCGTATCATTGTTATCCTTTCACCTTGTATTTTAATTCCACTCCTGAACCTTTCTTTTATTTTCATCATTGCTTCCTCGATGTACAGATTGAAGAGTAGGGGCGAAAGGCTGCAGCCTTGTCTTTCACCCTTCTTAATACGAGCCCTTCGTTCTTGATCGTCCACTCTTACTATTCCCTCTTGGTTGTTGCACATATTGTATATGATCCGTCTCTCCCTATAGCTTACCCCTACTTTTTTCAGAATCTCGAACAGCTTGTACCATTTTATATTGTCGAACGCTTTTTCCAGGTCGACAAATCCTATGAAAGTGTCTTGATTTTTCTTTAGCCTTGCTTCCATTATTAGCCGTAACGTCAGAATTGCCTCTCTTGTCCCTTTACTTTTCCTAAAGCCAAACTGATCGTCACCTAGTGCATTCTCAATTTTCTTTTCCATTCTTCTGTATATTATTCTTGTAAGCAGCTTCGATGCATGAGCTGTTAAGCTGATTGTGCAATAATTCTCGCACTTGTCACCTCTTGCCGTCTTCGGAATTGTGTGGATGATGCTTTTCCGAAAGTCAGATGGTATGTCGCCAGACTCATATATTCTACACACCAACGTGAATAGTTGTTTTGTTGACACTTCCCCCAATAATTTCAGAAATTCTGATGGAATGCTATCTATCCCTTCTGCCTTATTTGACCGTAAGTCCTCCAAAGCTAAATTCCGATTCTAATTCTGGATCCCCTATCTCTTCTAAATCGACTCCTGTTTCTTCTTCTATCACATCAGACAAATCTTCACCCTCATAGAGGCTTTCAATGTATTCTTTCCACCTATCTGCTCTCTCCTCTGCATTTAACAGTGGAATTCCCGTTGCACTCTTAATGTTACCACCGTTGCTATTAATGTCACCAAAGGTTGTTTTGATTTTCCTGTATGCTGAGTCTGTCCTTCCGACAATCATATCTTTTTCGATGTCTTCACATTTTTCCTGCAGCCATTTCGTCTTAGCTTCACTGCACTTCCTATTTATTTCATTCCTCAGCGACTTGTATTTCTGTAGGCATAGCTCACTGTGTATATATATGGGTTGGATCCAAATACCCTTAACCTTATCAAAGAAACACTGACCGTACTACTTCCAAGGTGAAACTCATCGGTGACATATCCGAGCACTTCCTGGTAAAACTGGCATCCGGCAAGGTGATGGTCTGTCTCCCCTCCTAGGGCAATCCACGAATAGGAAAAGGAATTGAAGAATAAAAACTTCTGGAAACCTATACAGATGGGGCGAGTCAAGGAGGACATAGGAATTTCACGTTTAGTTTTTGCCGACGTCTTAGCCTTACTAGCCGATGACGAGATAACAGCAGTCGAACAGCTTGAAACCCTTAAAGAATGCGCAGAGAAAGTTGGTCTGCAAGTAGCTTTCCTAAAGTCTGAGTACATCGCCACAAAAAATGACACTCAAAACTTGACTACAAAATACGATCATATCAATAGTGTCCCATATTTTAAATACTTAGGAGAAGTCCTTGAATCTACGGGGCGAGAGAAAGTAGCACATAACATTCGCCTCCAAAAACTAAAGAAAGCCTGTGGGAAGAACTTACAAGGTGTACAGCAAAAATGGTTGTTCAAAAACACTAAAATTAGGCACTGTAGTACAGATTTAAAACCCGATCCTGTAATTCAGTATTAAAACACTGACAGTCTACATAAAGGGTGACCTAGAAAACTTATTAAAGGAAGAACGTAAAATAATCAGAACGATTTTTGGGCCAAAGGAAACAGAAGAGGGCTATAGACTACAATCTCGTCAAACGACTGAGAAATTGTCCAACCTTGCAGCAGACATAGGAAAGAGGCGATTAAAATTTTATGGGCACGTCTCTAGGCTTCCCGAAACAACACTTACGCACAAAATTCTTAAATACATAGAAGGACTTAAAACTATACCCTGGATACAAGAGGTGAAAAAGGACCTACAAAAAGCTCAGATAAAATATTCAGATATTTTGGACAGAAAGGTATTTAAGCAGACAGTTGACAGATGGGAAGTTAAGTCAGAGAACAAAGCTCCAGAGAAAGCGAGATCGTAATAGACAGAGGAAAGGAAGAGAGCCGATGCGGGAAAAATGAGAACAGTGTGGAAAAGAAGGAAAAAGAATAAAGAAGCTTATCGTGATCCAACACGGTCTAATGGCACATAATAATAAAAAAATAACTCCTCCCGAGCACGTGTAACGTTCCCTGGCAGCACGCACACTATTAATAAAATGAAATGACGTTTAATTGTACTATGTACGCCTATGAAGCAATTCGTATGTACTGTAATTGTTTAACAAAAAAATATTATTTAATTTTGTATAAAGGACATTCGTTATTATTGTAATATTTTTTGTAATAATATTCTCGATGTATTTATGATTGTAATATATCAATACTAATAATGTAATTACGAAATATGTTAATATCTGCGATAGAAAAATGTAAAATACAGCCACAGAGGAAAATAATGTTGTAAGATTACAAAGAGACATTAACAATCAGCAATAGTATAAATAGGAATACATAATGTGCGTTCTTTGTCGTCTTTCTCGAGAGCTGAGAGAGAGAGGAACCTGTGACGTAGCATTTTATGAATGAGTAAACTTCTTTTATCTCTATCTATCTTTAGCCGCCATTAGAGGAGAAATTACAAAGTAATGTAAGTTCAATTATTGTTGTGGTCTAAATACATTATAATTTATCAAAACTGCGTATTACTAATGTAAATTAGCTTGCCCATGTCATCTATAATATTTCTTTAAAGAATTTTCAGCATTTTTAGCGATTATCGTTGGTGTTGCTGGGCTGTGCCGCGACCGAACGATTTGCAGCGGCGGCACATTTAAAAAATTGTTACGCTAAAAAATTAACCAAACCCGTAAATCGGGAGCAGATAAAATTAGCAGTGAATTACGAAATATTTTTCTTTTACAGCGATCCTGAGGCTGACGGAATTTATTACTGGTTTTACATTTGTGCATTCATAGGCGGATAATTAACGTTGAAGTTGTTATTCTGTTGGTTCTTTCAGTTTCTAAAGTAAATAACTTAAACGTATAGTGAAGTGTGTTTTGTCAATGATAATTAAACGTTCAGGTCGGCTTGGCAATATTTAACCATTTTATGCTAACAGGGACAGTCTTGTGTTCCATAGCTAACGTCGGGAAAGAATTCAGTAAATATTTAAAAAACCATTGCATTTAGAAAATGTGTGCCAAGGCCGAAATACGTAAAAAAAATTTAATTTATACAATTTTCAACTAAACGTTCTTAATCAGTTAATATGAATTTATCAGCATGAGAGGGTTGCTAAGGTTCACGTGATTTTAAATGTGCTTAATTCTGTCTAAATGAATTTTTATTACCACACGTAAATAAGGGGTTCTACAACAAAGTTCGTACTGAAAGAGCAAATAACAAAAATATTTAAAGCAACATTTCTTCTCCATTTTTCCCCATTTTCATTCATTTTCATTTTTACATAATAAATAAATAATTTTTTTTATTTCATTAAACACGTCGCGAAGGCCCAACGGTACCGACCGGCCGCCGTGTCATCCTCAGACCATAGGCGTCACTGGATGCGGATTTGGAGGTGCATGT
Source organism: Schistocerca piceifrons (assembly GCF_021461385.2). Classification (NCBI taxonomy): domain Eukaryota; kingdom Metazoa; phylum Arthropoda; class Insecta; order Orthoptera; family Acrididae; genus Schistocerca; species Schistocerca piceifrons. The sequence goes on along the minus strand of NC_060139.1, from coordinate 217,345,444 downwards.
GGTCAGCACACCGCTCTCCCGACCGTATGTCAGTTTCCGAGACCGGAGCCGCTACTTCTAATTCAAGTAGCTCCTGAGCTTACCTCACAAGGCCTGAGTGCACCCCGCTTGCCAAGAGCACTAAACTGACCGGATGGTCACCTATCCTAGTACAGCCCGACAGCGCGTAACTTCGGTGATCTGATGGGAACCGGTGTTACCACTGCGGCAAGGCCGTTGGCAAATAATAATAATAATAATAATAATAGCAAAATATGTGGTGTAATGGGTATATGTGCAGATATGTTTATATGTGGTACCTTAACTTGATCATACATTAGTGTGTTGTTCGTTTTCTCTGTGCTTGTAAGAGTTTTCCTCCAAACATGTCACTGAATTTACTACCTGATATTTTCTGCACAGTCATAACTGCGCCTTAGTGGACTACATCTATTAGTATAGACTTACAATTTTGCATCGACACATTAACACTGTTGCCCAGGGCAAAATAGGCACTATTGTCTTGCTCTTGTCGTGTATGCTTCGAGGTACTAATCAGCCTGAAAACATACTACTCTTAGTCTTCAACTGAAGTAAGTACTGGTGCAGTGTTCTTCAGTATACTGCCTCGGTCACGAACAAAGATATTTGCACTTGTACCCGTTAGACCTTGTATACGGAGTAGGACATGGGACTTTCCTTTTTTGAAACGCGCCCGTTGCTCATCGTTGTGAGGGGTTGAGCGCATTCTAAGGCGTGCAACCTAACTTTTTTCGGGTTTAGTTTGCAAGCGATTATTCAGTGGACAGAGGAGAGCACTCGTTACTTTTCCAGTGGCCGTTCGGTCGCGGCAGCCCAGAGTGCTTTCCGGAAACAGTTAAATATTACGATGCTTGACGTTTTCTTGATCGAAAATTGATTGTTATGTGGATACAGACGTTTACGGATACTCGTAGTGTGCAGAAAAAGAAACCAGAACTTTCAGGAAGCACCAGGACACCAGAATGAGTGAGAAAGTAAGGCTGGCTATTTTGAACTCCCCCAAGCGATTTGCACGAAAATATGCAGCTGCTCTTGTAGTTTCTAAACGCATAGTGAGACGAATTATTCACGAAGACACGTCGTTTAAGTTACTGCCTGAAGTTCCCTGTACTGTCATAACTGTACCACCTACGTCGACATTGCCTGTCAATACAAGCCTACATTTTGCGTTCACACATCCTTCCTGCTGCCCACAGAAAAAAAGCATTAAGGCTTGCTCTTGCCACATGTGCTTGGAGGCATTAAACAAAAGACAATAAATAAATAAATCAAATAAACAAATAAATAAGAATTTCCGGTACCATGACCTTCCAAGAGGTGTTTTTGAAATTTAGAGTTCTTAAAACGTTATTTTAATGCTTTTCTAAGTATTTTAAAAGTATAAATACTAAATTTCTTTCACAAGGCCTCAACAGTAGCAAAAGGTGAAACGTACCCTTAGAAAAATTTATAGATGACTGTTCTTAAACTGACACACAATATTTTTTAACGCAACGCAATCTGACTTTCAAAATTCCCTACAAAAGAATGACCCTGACTAACGTTAACCTATACCTTTCACAAATCACTTACCTCACAAAAATCTTGGTTACTCGAACTACTGCAATACAGCTAACGCCACTACTGCCAGCTAAATAAAAGATTCAAACTACTGAAGGCACTAACTACTGATAGGCATAGGTAGCAAATGAAAGATTTTGATAGAGAACAAACAATGTATTTACCTTAATAGTGTTCAAGGGTCATAATATATATAGCAGTTCATGACATCCAGTCTTACAAATTTCAAAACTCCGCCATCTCTCTCCCCACATCCACCACTGCTGGCGGCTCACCTCCAACTGCGCAACGCTACGCGCTGTTCACATCCAGCTGCCCAACACTACAATGGCAGACAACAATGCAAACTAGCCACAGACTGCACACAGCACAGCCAGTGATTTTCATACAGAGCGCTACGTAACGTTGCCAATAAGAAAACATAAACAGCCTACTTACAAAGGTTTATCACACCACATCTCAAAATCAGCGGTTCTGATTTTTTCTTGTTGGAGATTCTGGTACTGCATACCGGTGCCTAAAGTCACAAAATACAGGGTGCTGTACAGAAAATTCCTTATTTCAAGAAATCATGAAACAGAAATTATTGTAGATACCAATTAATCAGATAAGCATTCCATGTTGGGGAAGTTTTATTTATTTTGTATTATGAGGCGTAAAGGCAGAGCTGCTTCTATGATGCTGTTGCTTGTTCTAAAACAAACTTAATTTTGATTCAATATCTCATTCACTTTATGGCACTACTGGACTGAAAGAATGAATGGGTTGACAGGACACATCGTGAGGTATGAAGGGACTGTCCTGGTAATCGACGCAAGTTTGTGTGTGTGTGTGTGTGGGTGGGTGGGTGGGTGTGTGGCATGGGGGGCGATAGCTGGGGATTCGAAGTTATAAAAAGTGAGGAGATCAAGGCTTTACTGCAGTCAGCAAGTACAAGTGGATGTAGGTCGCAATCACTAAGCAAATACGAAGAGCCTAGCGCAGTATGGACTAGTGCGGAGAGATACACCAATGCCGTCTTTGGACTGAAGACCAAAACAGCAGGAACAACAACAACACCTTTCTCACATCACCCGACAAAAACTATAGTCGGGAGAGTAACTTATCAAACAGCTGGTAGCAAGGGGAACAACCCCGGAACCACAGGTTGTGCTCTTTGCTCCTTGGCCACAGCTATCGCCGTGTCGCAGCGGACAGCAGGTGTCTGTGGGTCCCCGGAGGTAATTATACCCCCGCAGCTGGCGGCGCGCAAATGTCTCAATTAATTCCCGGTGCGTGAGCCGGCCATTATGCTGTCAGACGGAGGAGGGCGGCTTCTCGCGAGTCGTGCAGGGTCAACTTCCAGAGCCCGCAGCTGACGAGAGCGCGCCATGCCACGGTCTGTCCCTTCAAGGACAAAAAGTGTATCACTCACATCCAGCAACAGGTTGCCATGTCACAGCCACCGCAAGGTGACCACTAGTCCGGTTCGGTTAAAATTACTTGACAGCTGACACTTCAAGTGTCGCTGGTGTCTTCATCCAATCAGAGCGCTCAACGTCACGCCTTAACTGAGAGTTGTTGCCAAACTACCACAACAAATGGTCAGTTCAGATTCCTTGTCTGGCTATTTTCTTGCTGTGTTTGGGTCCCTAATCCTGTGGCCGGCCCTTTTATTTCGCAGTTCATCACGCATGAAAAACACACACAAAAAACAAACTCGAAGATACACACACGCACACACACACAGACACGCACACACACACACACACACACACACACACACACACACAATGATGCTAACGAAATACCTACATTTCGTACACACCAGTAGCCACAGAATACTGGATCATTCCACACAAGACACGTATTCAGTTATCATCAAGGAAATTGGCCTAGATAGGTAAATTTCATATTACAAGGTGCAAAACCGAACTTTTTGAGTGAGCTGGGATAACGCAGTCGTTAGCACACTGGACTCGCATTTGGGAGAACGACAATTCAAACCCGCCTCCAGCCACCCTGATTTAGGTTTCCCATCATTTCTCCAAATTGCTTAAGGCAAGTGCCATGTTGGTTTCTTCTAAATGGCATGGCCATTTTCTTTCTCCATCCTTCCCTAATCCGAGCTTGTGCTCCGTCTGTATGAAATGAAATGGAATGTCGTGTGGCTAGGGCCTCCCGTCGGGTAGACCGTTCGCCTGGTGCAGGTCTTTCGAGTTGACGCCATTTCGGCGACCTGCGCGTCGATGGGGAAGAAATGAGGATGATTAGGACAACACAACACCCAGTCCCTGAGCGGAGAAAATCTCCGACCCTGCCGGGAATCGAACCCGGGACCTTAGGATTGACATTCCGTCGTGCTGACCATTCAGCTACCGGGGCCGGACGCTCCGTCTGTAATGACCACGTTCTCAATAGAGGGTTAATCACCAATATCCTTCTCCTCCTCTGAGCTTTTTGAAGGCGGAAAATGATCGTTGCAGCTCTTTCTACAGACAAATAAACTTAAGGGTAAAATTAAAGGTTTTCCATAGAGCAGTAGTATCGTCACAGTGTGAGGTTCCACAAAGTATGGGCTCGAATATCACCAAGTGTTAAACTTTTTTCTTCATTTTTAAATCTTTACCAGTATCAATTTGCATATTATATCGTTTTCAATTAATTAGTCTAAATGTAATTTTTTATTTTTATCTTTTGTTGCATCATTTTTATCATTGTATAGGCTGTTTTTGTTAGCTCTTATTTTTCTTTGTACCATTCTTATTTCTTTTGGAATCTGCCAGCATGGCCTACATCCCGTAAATGAATTCTAACCAGGACTGCTCGTCGGTCGGTATCGCGTCACTTAGCGTAAAAGAGCGGAAAGTTACAGTTGGCTTTTAGAGCTGAAACTGAATTTTTTTCGCCTTGAGTTTGCATGGACAGATCAGCTTTAATCGCCGTGAGCAAATGGAGCGTGATTAATGGCCTGCCGCAGGTTGCTGACAGCTTTTTTTCTGGGACACATTGCACATCAAGAGGCTGTTATTAGGTTAGGACACGAGTGTAAATTCAGGGCCAAAACACGTTCTCTGCCACAGTTCAGTCACTGGCCATTTAAAATCAGATGTGGAGAGAGCATCTTGCGTTCTCCTCTTACCTGATGGCAGTAGCTTCCAATATTGCTGTAGCGCCAAGTGAAAGGCGTCAACTATCAAGTAATTTTAAACAGGCTATAGTATATTACTGTATGTCAAAGTGGCCTTGTGGACTACTGTGGCCCCCTTCTATTTTCTTCATAGGACATGTTAGTCAGTCCTCAGACATCAAGGATTAACACATGAGGCGAGACCTGCGAAGCTGAGCTCTAAGATAAAATCTGCTACTCTACTCTGAAAGCAGTAGTGCAGGGTGCATGTTGCACCAGAATTGTTTTCTCCACTTCCCTTTAGAGTCACAAATGGTGTGCGGGAAGAATGCACGAATTTCTCTAATTTTACTCTTGTTTTCACTATGTGAGACTTTTTTAAGTCATTAAGCTTTCGAATGGACTGATGCTATAGTCCCATCCTTTTTCTATGTGTGCTGATCTAGCTGTCTCTATTACACTTAAAATCTCCTATAATCCGTTTATCATAATCTATTGTTGCACTACCTACACATTCCCCCTCCCCCCCCTCCCTCTTCATTCTCGTTACAGGTTAACTACGCCGGATGTCGCAGCAGATACGCCACTAACACCCCTCTTTGTCTGGTGAGCGTTCATCACAGATTTCTGCTCTCACCTAAACTTTTTGGCAGGTGTCATTTTTGTACTTCATCATCTAGTCATTTAATTTTCAACACTCTTCAGTAGCTTTCAGCGTCTTTTTCCCCTGACGTCCGATGGTTCATGTATTGCTTTCATCCATTCCTGTGTCAAACATACTTTTGGGAATTTATTTCTTATTATACCAGTAGCTGACAACAGGAAACCTCTTTAATGACGAAACGTTTCTTCCTCAGTATGAATCTGCATTTCGTTGCTTAAGCCTTCCAGTTTAATCTTGCTTCCTGCATAGGAGATTGATCTCACTTCCTCCACTACTATGTCCTTTCAGTTTTGATGTTAAGGAATACGTCATTCTCCTTGTGTACTCGTCTTCATTACTGCTGTGTTCAGCAGAAATGCAAGACACAATCTGCACAGAAAAGCACCATGTTCCTTATGACTCTGGTGCAACATCATTAGACTACTGCAGTACAAACTACTATACATACAGTGGATCATTATTATACAGTCATCAGTCATCTACGAATTCCTCCTTTTCATCTCAGAGTAGCACTTGCAACCTACATCCTTAATTATTTGCTGCAAGTATTCCAGCACCTGGCTTCCGCTTCAGTTTTTACCCTCTACAGCCCCCTCTACTACCAAGGAAGTTATTCCCTGATGTCTTAATACATATCCTGTCATCCTGTCCCTTCTTCTTGTCACTGTTTTCCATATACTCCTTTCCCCTCCCATTCAGCTGAGAACCTCCTCATTATCAGTCAACCTAATTTTTAACGTTCTTCTGTAGCACCACATCTCAAATGCTTCGATTCTCTTCTGTTCCGGTTTGACCAACCGCTGTCCCACTTACACAGTGGATCGACAAAGATAAATATGCTTTCTCAAAATTCATACTAAATTCAGGCAACAGAAAGGAAATATTTTCTATTTATGCCCGGTAGACCGTACTTTATACATTAATACAATATGTATACATAAATATACACGTGCCTTGCAGAGTGGAAGACCTAAGGTTTGTTTCAAACCTTACACATTAAATTACGTTCAGTTCCAACAGAAATTAAAATCGACATCAAGCAATGAATGGCTTTACGGGTGACAATTATATGCACTCATAATAAGACAAACTGCAAACATAAAATTTGGAGTAACGTATTGTTTATTTCAAACAGAGGCTGGGATCATTGTGTTGTAATCTGAGAGATGGAGAGGAAACATGTGGATTCATAAGCAAAACGATAAAATATGGAGTCAAAAACTCGACCACACAATCAAAAATGGATTTAACAATACATCGTATCTCCTGAAACTACTATAGACTGAGCAGAGAAGCAATCCATCACAGTTAACAGGTATGGAAACTGAGAATATTCGTGAAGTTCTAAAAGAATAAAACAGAAACACGTTTTTGCATCGAGCTAAGAGAAAAACCGGGCTATAGAAAGCTGTAGCACATCTCAGCTTACTTGTAATCTCAAGAGCACTTAGGCGGACTGAAACAAGAGCGTGAGAAATCACGAAAAGACATAAATCAGAAATCAACAGAATAGAGAAAGTTTAGGCACACATATAAGTACTCATTTTATGAAGAAAATTTATCACAATTCAATGATGAGTATGAATTGGCGCTTCAACGAAATCTTGCGAGCAAGTGATAAAACAATGATGAACACCCAAGTATGACACCCAACAGAAAAATTAATATTAATTAAAAAATCATCTGAGTTCCAGGCAGGCACTGAAGCTGAAACACTAAAGAAAGGTCACAAAAGCAAAAGACGTTGATTCTATCACAGTACCGGATGAAAATACGGCTGAAACAAAGACTTAATTACAAAACCAGCTAAAATCGGGAAACTTGGAATTCTAAAACCGCGTTAAACGCAAATACACCCTTTCATATACCTAAAGCATTTAGTATGACGCGACTTGAACAAATATCAAACTAAGCATGGTTCATTTTTCATACCACTCCGCGTGGTACCTAAACGAACTGTAGGTAAAAAGTGCTACTGATGTAAGAATTAAAAACTGTCGAGAAAATGTGTACTCTAAACAAATAACGAAATTTTTTTCTTACTGCTGTAAACCTGAACCCTCACTATAAAACCAAATAAAGTGAACCAAGACCATTCCAACATCTGCATCGACAACATCTCGAGAGACACAACCTTACTTACCACGAGCTCGAACAAGAGTGTCCGTCAATTGAAGTGAACACCGCTCGCCTGCTCCGGAACTCCGGAAGCCAGAGAGCATGAGGGCGCTAATCCAATGACTACTGCTGCCTGATACCAACATTTGCGTAAACTGTGATACAGAAGTGCCGGTCTATACCTGTTGACAAACGTCTCTGCCCTTCTGCGTAACCACTGTGTGTTGGTAAAACTGCTCTTACGTACTGCAAGACCCCTTACACCCACTATAAAGCACTCTCGTCCCCCACGTTCAGGCCAGACATACAGAAACAAAATCCAGGGTTAAGACGTGGGGAAAACGATTAGGCTGAAAACCATAAATGCAATGACTGCAAAAAAGCAAAACACGGCTCTTTATTTCCGTTGAGGTTCGCTTTCGTCACATACATCAAGCTAGAGGCAGCGAAAACCCAGACACTACAAGTAAGTGACATAAACGTACGAAATGCATCTGACTCATGCCTTTCACCTCTATTATTTCAACCTTTTTCTGTTACATGTTCACGATTTCCATTTCAACCTTCTTACATACCGCTCCACCTGCCAGATGAAGCATTTCACTGCGTGTAGCTTATACAACTCGAGATACGGAAAAATGTTAATTCAAGAAAGTAACGAGGAATTCGCATGACCACGAGACTCTTGTCTTGTGCGATATACTGCCGCTTTTGTTCAGCTAACGACACTGCATGCTTATCCATGTACTCAGTTTCACAGAAAGACAGGCATTTGGATAATGCGGGTAGCGTGATGCGAACCGGTTTATGCACGAGCAAATTGCTCTGTTATCGCAGGTAATTTAATATGTGAGTTAGCACGTGGACTGCAGCATGGAGTAATTTCTTTTTGATGAATAGAAATGGAGTTTTGTTGCCTACCGCTTTCCCGAAACAATCCATTTTTTCAGTGATTTAGGATGTCTGACTGGACTGATTGTAGTTTTAGGTAGAATGATTCGTTACCTGATTTAGTGGTCTTCGTGAGGTACTACACATCTAGATGTAGGCTATCTGGTGAGGGAACTGCAAGTGTACGGTGTCCAGGCAGTGACTGATTAGAACTATCACTCGAATTACTTCACGCAGATCCCTGTTTTTCAGCTGAATAATTGTTTTCTGTCCTCCTTAACAGCTGTTTTGTCACAGCTGACGACTGCTGCTGGTGTAAGAAAAACGCCAGGCCGAATTGTCACCTTCGCTGGAGACCTGCCATACAAAATAAAGGAAACGTTCAGGAAGAGCTTGTTTCGTGTTAAGTGTTCTAAAAATATGAAAAATTACTAGTTTCGCGCAGTTTGCGGTGTATAGTGAGGAAAATCATTTCAAAAAATGAGTAGAACCTGGCGAAAAAGCCCGTAGCCCGTGGCCTAGTTGTTAGAGTTGCTGTCTCTGGATCACGGGGTCCCAGGTTCGATTCCCGGCCGGGTTGGGGATTTTCTCTGCCCGGGGAGTGGGTGTTTGTGTTGTCCTCGTCATTTCATCATCAGCATTTGTGACAGTGGCTAGATTGGATTGTGAAGAAACTGGACTGTTAAAAATTGGGACTTTGTACGGGCGCTGATGACCGCGCATTTGAACGCCCCACAAACCAAACATCATCATCATCATCATCATCATCACCTGGCGACAAAGAAGGTCACACAGTAAAATGCTCAAACGCAGCTTAAAATGCATTTGTAAGGACTGTGATGTGAGAAATTTCGGAAAACGCTGTCACGGGTTTACAGGAACGAACGAAATTTACACATACTGGAAGCCATTTCGCTCCAGCCTCTAAGAAGCGTTGAGCATAATCTCACATCCCATCTGATACACGTCGTTAGTGCAGTTGTCAGCAACGATCTAAGTCTAGATTTACCCACATACCATCGATAATCTCCAAATGACTCAATAAGGATCCGTACACCAATGAGAAGCCCATTTTATGGGCGCTCTTTGGAATAAAGGAGTCGAACTGAAGAAAACAGGAAAACAAGCGAAATCTGGTATAGTGGTCACGACGAAAAAAAAATGAAGTGCAGAAGAATTAGAATATTATACAATAGTATATACGGTAGCCCACTTAAAAGTTTCAGCGCAAACATCTCTGTAATACAATTAGATATTGAAAAAGGAGTCTCATTAGTATGAATGTAACACAGGAGCTCATGAAAATAGATACTATGAGACATTGTAAAACGTAAACAAATAATACTTGTAATTTTTTTAATGCACATCCCATGTTATTTCTTGCGCATTCAGTGACATGAAAAATCACAAGAATATTGGCGTTGGTTGCAATGGAATACTTCAATTACATACCGAGAAACTACAAAGCGAATCTGACGCTTGAAATAAAGGAAACGGTCTGCCATTGTACATCTCGAAATGTGTGCGTTAACCCCACGTTGCTCATAGTCGCGATGTGACTGACATACGCAATCTTACTTTCACTGCTGTAACGAGAGCCAAAAGTAATAATCATACCACAAACATGGGTATGTTGGGATCACTCATGCATCTCGGAATGTGCAGTAGCGTTAACTTCGCTTTGCAGTTTCACGGAATGTAACTGGCATATTGCAATGCTACCATCGCCATTCTTTTCGTGGTTTTTCAAGTTATTGGTTGTGTAAGACATAATACAGGGTGTCCATTTCAACAAAATATAAGTCTGTGTTGCAACCATTATTTGCTTACGGGTCACAGTATTTATTTTCATGGGCCCTGTTGTTCCAGAGATATCTGCGCTGAAACGTTTAAGTGGGCACCCTGTATGGTGGGTCACCTAAAAATACAAGAACCTGCTGCAGGACAGAAGTTTTAATGAATATCATTTATCACATGAAGATTCAGAATAGCCAGATGGTATCTCACAGTAGTAGAAGTGTATGTCCCAGAAGAAGGGAGGAATGTCGAGCCAAATTTTTTCGATATATATAAAAATAAGTAAATAAAATACGTAAGGTAAATCATGTCATAAGGTGTGGAGATCTAACTGCAAGAACTGGTAACCAACCAGTACCAGAAATAATTGGCACTTTTGGAGAACAAGACATTATCGATAATGGGCAAGAGCTAAGGCATTTTGTGATGTATAATCAAATAAAATGTATAACTTATTCTTCAGGAAAAATTATGCATTAGTATGTGTGGTCGGCTCGAGGTTTAAAATCCATAATAGCTTACTTTACTACAGAAAATATTTTCATATGGAAATTTGAGCCCAGCCGTGAGTCGTGTTCGGGTAACTTAATGGTAAGGCGACCGCTCGCGATAAACGGGAAATCCGGGTTCGATTCCCGGTCCGGCACATATTTTCGTTGTCGTCGTTCCGTTCTACAGCTGATGGTTGTCCGTATTACAAATTGCTAAAACATTTCATGTATTTCATAATGGCGTTAGTCGCCACAATGCCTGTTGCTTTGGACATGCATGCATTACGTAGTAATTCCGTATAAACAGGCACTGCAATATCGCAATTCACTGTAAATTCAAAAATCAAGTTGGAGATGTAAAAGCTTACAGGGGAAAACACATATATTCACATGATTTCCTGCTAGTGGCATCTATAACATTATTAGAACGGTGGAAGAAATTCTATGAAAAGAAAGCCTTCAGATGATTTTTACTGCAGGAAGAGATTACATAATCATCTATTAAACTCCCCGAGAGCTGATGATAGCGAAACTTAGAAGACTGTATCAAAGACTATATACCAAAAGCAGAGTTTGAAGCAGCCGGTAAAAAGACATAAAAAACAGGAAAGAGGTGCTGGTCATTTGGAACTCAGACATAGAGGAAGCCATGAAAGAAAAACCAAAAGTATATGAACTTCTGCTACAAAACAGAACACAAGAAACAGATCAGCACTACAGAAATAACCTAAGCTGCGCTAAATAAACACTAAGAAAAGCAAACCTAGGTTCTTCGGATAAACTGATTGTAGAGACTGAACATGACATACATGGAAGCAGAATTTTGCATATAAAATGTTAAAAACTTAAATCAATCGGAAAGAAACAACACTGTAATTCACATAATTAAAGTGCAATGGGTGAAAAACTATAAAAATTATGGTTCAATAGCCTGCTGCACCAAATAGGGAATACGTCACTCACTAATATAGTAAAACATTAGACTCAGTACCATTAGACAAGCTACAACAGATTTTACAGTACCCAAAAAATCGCAAAGCGAGAGGCCCAGATGGAATAAATATCGAGCTTATTATGTATGGTGAGAAGCTGTATGATTTAAGAGTTCAAATTTATCCCATGAATGCTGGATAAGTGGTAAATTCCTTGCTGATTGTAAGATCGCAGAGGTAATTTCTGTTTTTAAAAAGGGGCTAAGAAATGAATGTGGTAATTACAGACGTGTAAGTCTTTTAAATAAAGTTTGTAAAGTTTACTTGAAATATTAAATAATCGCTTGAGAACAAGGCAGACGTACTCGTCAGAAGAGAACATCGTGGTTTTGTGAAGGGACTCTCCCTTAACAATGATATTTTCAGCACTAACAAATTTTTTAAAAACGAAGCCAAGTGGATTTAGAAACTAGAATGTTACTTCTATTGTTTTCGGGAAAGCTTTTGACTCAATCAGTAGGCTATAATTGAAGAAACGGGATAGTCCATACATGTTACACACACAATCAAGAACCTCTATGAAGATTCCAAAATAATCATGAATACAAGCATCTCAAAAACAAGAGAGAGAATAGAAAATCAAGCCTTAAGCGAGGGTGTAGGTTGTCACGCCCTATTTAACATCTATATTGAGGACATGGAAGTATAATGTACTTGAGGGTATATAGCTACCATAAGCTGTCTTCTGAATGTTTTGCTACATACAGAAGTTGTAGTCCTAATACAAAGTAAGGAAGCAAACTTGGAGCATTTGAGCTATGAAAACAGTACTACAATCTAAAAGTGCTCACTATGGAAAACATCCAGCCTGATAAAAAATGGTTTTTGAAGCCAAGGCACTGGACAAGTCTCCAGTTTTAGATATTTGTGGAGCGATATCAACTTACGTAATGATGTACAATATAAAAATCAATAAATTTAAGAGCATGTGTGGAACTACATTAAAACCTTTAGAACAAGACGAAGAAAGACACAAAATAAGTTTTACAAAGCAATGGCTGTGGCTGGCTCGCCCTGTCGCAGTTCATCTTGGATTGAAAAAAGAAAGACAAAAGCAGCATACATCCGGCTGAAATTAATTTTTTTTAAAGATCTGATGGAGGTTGAGCAGCCTTATAAGAAATGAGATTATACGGAAATAGTTAGAAATGTGGGGGTGTGGCAATCTTAATAAGTAACAAATGGAAAATAAATATTATAGAGTATTCCTTTTTCAGTCAAAGAATTGTCACATATAGATTTAAAACTGTCAGAGTATATTTAATCATTAGAGGTGTGTAGGCACCTAGAGAAGGGAAGAAAACGGAAACAAACTGTTCTACGACGAAATACAAACGGCCCTAAGTTAAGCAAATAAGAGATACCAGGTTCTAATCTGTGGAGATTTAAATGCTAGAGTAGGCAACATGCCTACCTCAAGAGTTGTTGGCAATTTCGGGGAGCAACACATCAACGAAAATGGTGAAGAACTCAGTCTGCAACCTTCTGCCAGCTTAGATAACGAAAACACTTTTTAGGAAAAAAGAGATACAGAAGTTTGTATGGAGTCTAGGATATGTAATCAGCTTGATGATGTATATGTACACCGAAGAAGTGATATATGTCCTGATCACTATTTTCTCATCGCAGCAATTACAATGACAACTAAGTGGAACAAACTTAGGCCAAGAAGAGAAACAAATATTGAGGATGTCTTTAAGGTGTACCTTTTGGAACAAGAAAGTTTTAAGAAATTTTATCTATCTCGGCTACTGAAATATCTGCTAGACTAGACACTCACACTGTTCAGGATATAGGGAAAGAATGGCAAAATATTAAATAAAAAATAGAAAAGGCGGCATATCTGTCATTGGGGAACAGAAAAGAAGGAAGGTACTGGAAACAAAAAGAAGGTAACGGAAAAGGTTTTGGAATGAAAATATTGGAAACGCCGTTAAAGAGAAAGGCAAAGCCCACAAGAAACTCCTGCAGAATAAAACACCAGAAACTGACCAGGAATACAAGCAAAAACGGAAACATGCCAAACGAAGAACTAGGGTAGCACGCCAAGAGTCATGAGATCGTTTTGCAACTAAAGTACCACAAGACGTACGTGGGAGGCAAACTTCTGGCTATAAACTAATGAAACAATTAAACAGAACGGAGGAAGATACTCAGAACAGAATATAATTGGAAAAGATCAATGGAAAGAATTTCATAAAAAATTGTGGCAAATAGAAGATCCAGAACTGAAGGGGGTGAAGGGGATCACATTACGTAATAGTACAGTGGATTCGATCACAATAGAAGAACTGCAAGTAGTTTTTAAAAGTATAAGAACAAGAAAGCGTATGGACCAGACACCATTCATACGGAACTTTTAAATTTATTCAATGGATATTGTAACTAATGTAAAATCCTAAACGCCTGGAACATATCAGAAGTCATATCAGTTCTTAAAAAAGAAGCAATTGTGAAAAGAGCATCCTAAAGAAAGGCCTATAAACATTTGCAAAAATGATCAATAATCGTTGAAGAACCATAACAGAGACTGTTCTATAAGAAGAACTGTGCGGATTCCGGAAAGACCGTTCATGCCGTAATAATATATTTAGTATAAAAAAATTTTAGGAAAACGACAACACACATAGATATTACTGACTTAGAAAAAGCTTTTGACAATGTGAACTATGGGACATAATGATTAAAGTTGGCTATCCCAGATATCTTATTGAAGCTATAAAAAGGTTATATATAGACTCAACAATAATAATAGTAAAAGTTTGTAATAACAAAATTGAATTACTCTCTACCAATAAGGGAGTCAAACGAAGCTGTAGCCTGTCACCAACCTCAATTAATGTGCGTATAAATGAAATGATAAAAACTGGAGATAGGAAGTAAATCTTGATATACAGATAAATAGAAATGAATACGTTAATATACTTACAAACGCATACGTTACCATATTGGAAGATAGCGAAAATGAGCTACAAAAAATGGCTATAAAGTATATCTATTACAGGAAAGAGGCTATAGCTTACGAATATAGACAAAGAAAACTGAGATCATGGTTCATTATAGTAAATACCCACACGCTCAAAACAGTAATACACCACTTGAGCAGGATTCCAACTTTTTTTTTTTTAATGCGATTAAGTTATAGCACGGAAAAGGACACAGGAAATAAGATTAACAGCCTTTAATATTTGTAATGATAAAGAAAACATTATAGCACAAAATAAGGAAGAAAATGAAACTACAATTTTATAAAACCGTGGCTACACCTCCACTGCTAAAAGGAAGGGAATCATGGATGCTTAAAAACGCGATAAAATCCAACTACAAACAGCAGAAATGAGATTTCTTAGGAAAGTGAGAGTTGTTACCGGGAATGACCGTATAAGAAATCAAGATATTATGAATGAATTATACATTTATAATATTAATGAAGAGATTGAACAAAATCACCAACAAAGAATGAGTGCAGAGAGAATCCCACATCTGGCCATTCTGTACCAGCAACTGGACGATGGAAGACGCAGAATAAGGTGGCGGAAGAGGCACAAGTGCCTAAGCTTTGAAGTGCAGAAGAAGAGTAAGAATTAGAAATATTTGACTTAAGGGTGTGAGTTAACGAGCATTTCGCTCTCATTTAAGGATATGGCCGAAAGAGACAGCCTTCCAGAAATTGTAAAACCAATCCTGTCGTCCAGGACCGTGTGCCACAAAGGGAGCAGATTCGCCACGAGATGGGGAAATTCACAGGCGTCTATTGTGCTGAATGAGGCCAGGCTGATCAGGCCTAAGCGCTGTGGAGTGAGAGTGTGACAGACGAGAACCTACATAATAGGAAAACCTCGTACAAGCTGTTTGTGCCCAGGGAGGCGTAGCTGTGTTAAATATGGTTGAGCTAAGATCAGCCATAAAGGGAAACTGTGGTGTGCGTACTGTAAGACCTTCGGTACGCACACCATCAGATTATTTGACTTGTCGCTCTAACGAAGTAGGCGAGTGTCAGCAATATGTCTCGTGGTCTTATCGTGGCGTGTTTATCTTCTGCCGTTAGGTCAGATGATAGAAATGCCACTTGCACACTTAGAGTAGCGGATTGACGGTGACCAACTTTAAACAGAACTTGAATAAGTTTCACACACATTTATTACAATAATAACAATCATAAACCTTACTTAACTTGATTCTGGATGCTATTACAATTGACAATCTGAAGTTCTTTGGTGTTGGTACTTTAATCTTATTCTCGCATATCTCTGACACTTGACAAAAGTGTCTATACATTTATCTTCATGGCTAAGTACAGGAAAATGATAGTCTTATTAGGCGCAGACTGAAACTTGACTATAGACTGGTACAGACAAATTCAGACTGATGCAGACTGACTAATCGGAGGTCTGTACACTCGTTATAATACCTTGAGCGTTCAGGTATCACTGCGTGAGTGTGATCCGCGAGGAGAAAAGGTTCTACGTTAGCAGCATTCTCATTGGCTGCGAGACATATTAATACGCGGATTGGCAGAAGCAGAATTTGGTCCGTCTCTTAGGCAGCGCCATCTCGTAGTGCGGAGACGGACAAGCGCTACACCTGCGCTGTTGCGCTTAGCGGGGCGCGCTCTAGTGAGAAAGTTGTGTACGTACTGACTACGCGGAACTATGTACACAACAGAAACATTTACGAAAACTATTTAATTCTGTAGTAATTCAGGGAATAAAGCCACAGTAATTTTAATCCACCATCCTCCTTAAATATTCATGGTGTTCCCAATAAAACTTGAATACTGACCATATCTACAATAGTTTAGGATTTACTGTTAAAATGAAATTAACAAGTTCTGTGACAAAGACCTGAACGCTAAAATCTGAACGTTTTGGTCCATCTTGATGATCGACATTTCATATACAAGCGCATCATTAAAATGACAAACGTTGTAAACATCAAATCTGTAACTATATTTGTTTAAAGGATATAGTAAATTTAAATTATCAGTATTTTCAGTTAAGCATCATTTCCTCCACACAAAAAACATTGAAAGATGACAGCATGACAACTTATTGAATCATTAGGTAATATAATATTTGCTGTAAACTTTAGTGCATAATAGTTACTTTTGTTCTTTGTTTATTTATCAGAAAGCAAACTGGTGCAAGGCTACTGGCAGTGACATTCGAAGTTAAGAAGAAAATTGTATTGGTGCCATGTATAAGAATTTAAGGTTTTGTTATCTAATGGATATTATTGTTACTTTATTTAGAACATGTAAGTGGTCAAATTTTGATTATTTATATTTATTAAAATGTAAAACAATGTAGACTAAGTTGTAGCCAATCACATGGACGACTTCAAGGAAGGGAACTGCACTAGTCAGTTGAGCGACGATGTTCGGCACGCGGGAGACGCGGCGGGAAACGAGAAGAGGGACAGTGCTGGTGGAGACGCAAAATCGGACGGTCAATCTTTAGGCAGCTAGTAAGTGAAGCGACTTAGAAAATTTCGCGTTGTGTGGTATGCGGTGAGCAGCCGCGCGCCTGGTATGAACTCTAACTTTTCGCATGGATAACGAGGTAGAGTATTGGGCTTGTATTTCGCGATGAGATTGTGAATGTTCGAACTTTGTCAAATGGATATGCGATCGAGTGTAACGGTAACTCTAAATACGACCACTTTCGCTATTAGCTTGCTTTCTGAATAATCATTATTCTAACCAAATCGTAACTGTGTGGGCTAGATCATTTATGGGTCGTTAATTTAGCTTCCGTTGTCATTATTACTGTTATTACGTGTTATATTAATTTTGTATGTTTCACACAATTTCGCAAACTTGCTATCAGACAGGCAATTTAACCAAAGGGTCACAAGCGTCTAATTTAGGGCGTGTAATGCGACACGTGCTGTTCAATCGATAGACGAGTTTGAGCCAAGACATTTCGGCGGAGACGATCCACATGTGAGCCTGAACATCCTTGGGATGTTAGCTCGCAAGCGACAAAGTTGAAGCTTGTAGGAAAATGGAGGCAAAATTTTAAAAATGCGGAAGAAGACAAAATACAAGTGATTTTAAGCAATCCTTCAGAAGTAATAGAGGTTGGAAGACAGAAAAAAATGGTCATAATAATGTGAATTCGGTACAGGCACATTGCCTCTAAACCTTGAAGCGAAGAAGAAGAAGGAGAAGAAGAAGAAGAAGACGGTGGTGCCTTTGATTTAACAGAAAATCCCTTCTAGAGTGGACATCGTACTTTTTCCCTTACAGAGCCCACCAGCACTCACGTAAGAGTAAGTAGGACCATTGGCCCCCGTGCAGCTTTGTTCCGAATTCGTCCTCCACGTCAACTTCGAGATCGTGAGATCACAGCTGAGGAAGTTGAGGAAGAAATTAATTCCCTTTCTGAATCCTAAATCTGCGTCGGTAACAAAGCAGGTCCGACTTCCCTTGTCCATTATGACGTTGTGTTTGTCAGAGGCATGAAAAGTTGACTCATCGGAGAAATTAATCTTCTCTGAGCAGCCTTCGCTTACTTCAGTCTTGGCTAGCGTATTTATCATAAACTATTGCAGTGGCGTTTTCCCGTCGGCTTTAGTGCCTGCAACAGTTGCGCGTTGTACTTAAACTCTTATAAATACATCGTGCACCTTTGATTGTGTCACTTCCAGTTCTCTGGCCGCCGTACGAAATGATTTTGTTTTAGTCCTTGGAAACGCCTTCCGCAGCTTGGTCATGTCGGCATCTGAAACAAATGAGCGACCTGCCTCTTGTTTTTGTACAGCGCCACCTATTTTCATAAATAACATATTCCAAGCAACAATAGTTGGTCGGGACGGAGGTTCCGTTGAATACTGCGTTCGAAACTTTCGTTGCACTTGGGTATTGCACTTTATCTATACGGACCACTCCACTCACTGAACTTTCTCCTTTGGCGCAACGATTTGCGGCTCCTGGAAAATATAAATAAAACCTTTATGATTACTTGTCACATGCTGAGAACCCATTATTATTCTAGAGTATGATTTTAAGGTTGTTGAAGGGTAATATTTATAGGTAATTTACGGACGTCCTTCTAGAAACAGATATCGTAGGTCGCTGGAACAACGAAGGGTACCAAGCTACTGGGAAAAAAGTACACATTATTCCAATTTCCAAGAAGTTAAACACATAATTATAGGCCTATATTGCTGACGTTTATGGGTTGTAGAATTATGTAATATGTTCTGCGCTCACACAGCGTGACTTCCCTGGAGAAAGAAAATCTCTACAAAAAGCAACATGGATTCCGTAAAACGGAGATCTTCCTAAACACTCGCTCTGTTCGTTCATGAAGCCCAGGGACCCGGAGACAAAACTGCACAGTTTTGTACAGTGGGCCTAGACTTCCAGAAGGCATTCGATACAGGACCTCACTGCGTTATAGTGAAACATAATGCAAGCTTCACTGAGTATCGGACCACATTTGTGACTGGATTCAGGACACTATAAGACAACGAGAATACGTTGTCCTTAATATGACAAAATTGACAAATTGACAGATGTTGAAATAATTTCTGGAATACCCCAAGGATAGATGTGAGATTGTTTGCAGAAGATGCTGCTGCCTATATAGGAAGATTGCAAAGCAAGACTGTAGCTACATACAGTATGACCTGCACAAGATCGTTGATTGGTGCAGGGACTGGTAGTTGATCCTAAAGGAACATAAATACAACGTACTACTCGCAAACAGACGAATAAATTCGCTACTCTACGATTCCACCATAGGTTAAAAATCGTTGGTAGCCGTAACTATGGTAAAGTACTGTATGTAGGAGTGACCAGAAGTGGATTCAGCACATAAAACAAATTTTATGAAAAGCAGATATCAGCCTGAGATTCGTTGGAAGAATCATAAGGACATGCTTTCACGTGTATCGAATGAAGCGGCGAGCGAAACTTTTTACCAAGAGCGGGAATCGAACCTGGGTCTTGTGCTCAGTAGGCAGAAGCGCTAGCCACCAAGCCACCTTGACACAGCGGTTTGCCCGACTGCACGGATTACCCTAGCATGCCCCAATCCTCGTTCCAAATTCTCATTGCTGATCATGTCTACTTTAAATCCCTCCTTACATACGAACTGAATTGCCGAGGCTCTTCATGTTCTACAATAGCACCTCAGCATAGGACGTAAGTGCAGAATCCAACCTGAAACCCAGGTACAGGTACTTATACAAGGGGGAAGGTGGTTTAGTGGCTAGTGCACCTGCCTATTAAGCAAGAGACCCGTGTTCGATTCCCGGTCTTGGTACAAATTTTCACAAGCTGCTTCGTTTTGTATACATAAAATCGAATCTGTATGAGACCAGTAAATCTCTGAAAATGTGTTTTTTAATTTGTATGAGGAAATTCCTTACGAAACGCTGTTCGAGTGATTCATGAGTATTCTTCATCAGTCTGGGATCCTTTGCAGGTTAGATTAATACAACATATACAGAAGCTCGCGCAAACAGCCCTGCGTTTCGCTACGGGATCGTTCAATCTGTGCGAGAGCCTTATGGAGATTTTCAACACACTCAAGTTGCAGACGCTAAAAGAGAGGCGTTGTTGATTTCCGAGGGATTTACTACTGAGTGCGTTCTTAGCACTTAAGTCTCGTGAAATGTCCACGACGAAATAATCAGCGAAATTACGAGTTTACAATGGGAGTCATTTACCCCTTTGATACAAATCAGTGCCCCCTGGCAGCTAAGTCTTAATTCCTTTGTATTTCGGATATGTCCGAAAGAACAGACACCATATATTTAACATGAAAGGATCCCATACCGGTTGTCTTAGCTGCTGGGGAATCATCTGGGGTTTGTGGTCGTGGTCTACGGTTGTTTTTCGTTTGTGATATTTCGTACAGAGCTGCGCTGAATGTGGTTCTGGAAAGCCTGGAGAGATAGTGCAAACATGACCACTTCTGACGATGTCCTTCGCAGCTGTACGAAACGTAAGGAACGAAATACTTTCATGGACGTCGACCACACAACCCGGAAGAAACATAAGCAGCTGAATTCAGAGCTCCGTTTAAAGAAGATGGTGTGAATAGTCCTGAAGCGGAACAGTCAAAGAGTCTAATCCACTATGTCGAAGCCTTCTATGCAGTCACTCGTAAGTCAGTCTGGTGGAGCATTAAAACACAATAAAAGGAAAGCCGAAGTTTTAAATTTCACCTTTGAGAAATCATTCACGCAGGAGCATCGTAAGCATCGTACAAACATACCGTCTTCGACGACGCACAGAGTCCCATATGGAGGGCATGGTAAGAGGCATCGCTGCAGTTTTAATCAAATTAAGTCACCAGGTCCGGATGCATTCCCCAATTTGGCATCACGGAGAGTCTCTACGTCACTTGTTTAGCTAGAATTTATCGCGAATGTTTCGCCCAGTGCAAAGTTCCAAGACACTGGGAAAAAGGGTGGGTGACTTATGTACGAGGGCGAGTCAAATGAAAATCCTTAAATTTGTAGTAACAAATCGAAATTTCGCGCCGTTATCCTGCAAGTTGGTAAGCGTGCTACAAACAGCATGCAGAATGGCCTGTCGGTGGCAGTATAGTGCAGATACACACATACCGTCGCAGTATCAGCATAAAGATGGTCACCCCACTTGCGACTTGCACCAGGGAAGAACAGCGTTCTGTTATTCGGTTTTTGCTTAGTGAAGGTATGGGACCTATTGAAATTCATCGAGGAATGAAGATTCAGTACGGTGATGCATGTTTGTCACAGCAGCAACTCTACGAATGGAGTAGGAAGTTCGCAAATGGTGTGACTTCAGTGGAAGATTCTCCTCGACCAGGTCAGGCACGAGTTGTGACTCCACAGAACATAGCAGCAGTTGAAGCCATAGTGAAGGAAAACCGCCGAGTGACACTGAATGACATTGCAGCATGTTTACAGATTAGTATTGGGTCAGCACACCACATTGTGCATGATGTGCTCCAGTTTCACAAAGTGTCTGCAAGATGGGTGCCACGGCAACTGACTCTTGAAATGAGAGAACGACTTGTTGATGCTTGTGAAGAACTTCTTCGGAACTTTGAATGAGAAGGTGATGGCTTCCTTGCAAGAATCGTTACTGGGGACGAAACCTGGGTTCACTTCCACCAACCGGAAACGAAGAGAGCGAGCAAGGAATGGCGCCATTCCTCGTCACCAAAACCAAAGAAGTTTAGAACAGAACCATCAGCAGGGAAGGTTATGCTGACTCTCTTTTGGGACGAAAAAGGCGTCATTTTGGAGCATTACATGCCTAGACGGACCACTATCACCAATGCATCATACACAGATCTCGTAAAAATCATCTGCGGCCTGCAATCAAATCAAAGCGACGTGGATTGCTGTAAAGCAGATGGCCTTTTGCAACATGACAATACAAGGTTCAAAGGGCTCTGAGCACTATGGGACTCAACTGCTGAGGTCATTAGTCCCCTAGAACTTAGAACTAGTTATACCTAACTAACCTAAGGACATCACAAACATCCATGCCCGAGGCAGGATTCGAACCTGCGACCGTAGCGGTCTTGCGGTTCCAGATTGCAGCGCCTTTAACCGCACGGCCACTTCAGCCGGCGACAATACAAGGCCCCACACTTCCCGTACAACAGTTGAAACAATCACAGACCTGCATTTCGAGTGTCTTCCTCATCCACCATACTCACCAGACCTTGTCCCAAGTGATTTCCATATGACTGGACCACTCAAAGACGCAATGGGAGGAAAGAAGTTCCGTTCTGATGCAGAGGTACGCCACGCGGTGCATGTGTGGTTGCGCGGACAACCAAAAGAATTTTTTTTTCTAAAGGAATTTATGCACTTTGTAATCGCTGGAGGACCTACATTGAACGTGGGGGAGATTATGTTGAAAAGTGATTCAGCTTTGTACCACTTCTGCACAATAAATAACATTTAAAAAATATTTAAGGTTTTCATTTGACTCACCCTCGTATATATGAAGGGTAAAGGAAAGGTCCTATTTTGAGTAGTAATGTAATAAGTTTCCTCGAGACGGGAAAGCTTCTGTCTGTCCAGTTATAAACGCGGTCTGAAGAAGCACCGTTGGTGCGAAACTCAATTTGCCCTTTTCTCAGACTGCGAGTGTTCATCAGAGACAACGATGTCACCAGGAGTACCACAGGGATATGTGGCAGGGACCCTCTTACTCCATACATACGTAAATGGTTTTACAGACAGGGTGAGCAGCAATCTGCTGTGGTGTATAAAAGGTCTCGTCGCTGAGTGACAGTAGGAGCATACAAGCTGAGTTTGACAACATTTCTATTTCGTGCGATTACTGGGGGCTTGCTCTAAACGTTGAAAAATGTAAGGAAATAGTCCCGTAATGTTTGAATACAACATTTCTCTTGTGATGATTCACACAGTCACGTTGATTAAATATTTAGGCGTTGAAAAGCGGTACAAAATACCATGATTACGTAAGGACAGTAGCAGGGGAGGTGAATGGTCGACTATGGCTTTTTGGGAGAATGTCGGGAAAGTGTGATTCAGCTGTCAAGGAGACCGCGTATAGAACACTAGTGCGAGCCAGTGTTGAGTACTGTTCGAGCGTTTGGGTTCCCCACAGGTCTGATTAAAGGAAGACATTGAAGAAATTCAAAGCCGTGCTGCTTGGTTTATTACCGGCAGGTTCGATCACCAAGCGAGTTTTACGGAGATGCGTCGTAAACTCAAAACAAAATCCATTCAGGGAAGACGAGTCTTTTTTGACGGAACACTAGTGAGGAAATTTAAGAACCGGAATCTGAAGCTGACGGCAGAGTGATCCTATTGCCGCCAATGGACGTTTCGCATAAGGACCACAAACGTAAGATAAGAGAAACTAGATCTCGTACGGAAGCGTACAGGTAGTAGTTTTATCTCTGATCTCTTTGCGGGCTGAATGGGAAAGGAAATGACTAGAAGTGGTACAAGGTACGCTCCGCCGAGTACCGTACGGTATATAGAGGATTTAAGAACCTTCAACATCGCAGCGCGTCCGCAATCGTTGGTTAATATATTAAAAAACTAAAAACCCGCCTCGATTGCGAAAAAAGCACCTACGTAGTGTTAAGTGTGAACCCAAGTTTCGGCGTAGATAACTACACCTTCTTCAGAACAATAATAAAACCCACAAGCGCCTAAGAAGATCTTTGTCAATGATTAAATGAATTTCTTTTTCGTTTATAAATGTATAGCGATGGTGTTCTTTTAATCATTGACAAAGGTCTTGTTAGGCACTTGTGGGTTTTATTATTGTTCTGAAGAAGGTGTAGTTATGTACGCCGAAACCTGGGTTCACACTTAACACTAGGTGCTTTTTTCGAAATCGAGGCGGGTTTTTAGTTTTTTAATGTATATAGCGGAGTATGTATGTAGATGTGAATACAACTTGTACAAGTTAAATACGATCTTTTGTAACTGTAATTACAGTCTTTTATAAGTCATAATTCTAAGGCATCTTCAGTTGTCACTGTAACAATACGAGTTTTTGTTCTTTTACGATTTTGTTTGCTAAGATCATGAACGGTGTGCATGCTTTAACTTGCTACTATAAATAGTATTAATTCTTATCGTGCGCGTGGTTTTCTTGTTGTTTACGCTATTCTTCATGTTCTTACACGTACAAGTGTCAGATTTTAACACACAGCACTTCCACTAAAACTAAACATATTCACGTTTTTTATGTGTTGTGAAGGATCTCTGTCATCTCGCCATTTCGTGTGTTTTTCACGTTTTTATGTGTTGTATAGAATCACTGTCATCTCGCCATTTCGTGTGTTTTGTTTTGCTATTGCGGGGCACGTTCGTCTTTTGTTCGTTTTGGGAAACAAATTGGTAAGAGCAAAGAACCACATTGTTAGAGTGACCACCGAAAATGCTTTAGAATAAAGCGAAACGCGTTTTGTTTTAATAAACAGACATTAATAACAGTTGCAAAAGACGGTATTTAAACCCGTACGACTTGTGTATCCGCAACTGCGGAAAAAAGGCCGAAAACCGGAGAAGGCAACATGTAAATGTAATGTTGATTAAGTCGATGGTGATGATGAAAGAAGCGGAATAGCACAGGAGACAGCGAAAACTCTTTTTCTCTATAAGAACTTTCAGCATTGCAGTGCGTCAGCAATCGCAAGTATCGAAATAATTATGAAAACTACGCCCCGATTGGACAAACTACCAGTTCGGTGTAGAGCCTGTGACCATCGTACGGTGGCTGGGGCGAGGCAGCACACACAGAGTGAGATAAGTAATATTATTGACTTGGTACATAGGTACCGTGTATTTGTAAAAAAATTTATGGGGTCTTGCCACTGTAGGTGTTGATTTTAGCCTTTGACTATGCCTATTTAGGCAAGCTGTTTTATATTTGTTCTGAAGATGGCGTGGTTATCCACGCTGAAACCTAGGTAAACACCTGGTAGTTTGTGCAATCGAGGCGGATTTTTCATAATTATTTCTGTTCTCTATTCTAGTGACGAATCCCGCAGTAGACATACGGCAGTAGGCAGCGCCCCATGTTTTCCGCTCGACTAGTAGCGGTGCGTGAGATTGAGACGTGGCGGCGTGCTAACGACGAGCTTGACGCCCCGCAAAGCCGTGCCAGCCGCAGATAGCGATCTGCTCACGCGAGTCCGACACACACACACACACACACACACACAGAGAGAGAGAGAGAGAGAGAGAGAGAGAGAGAGAGACAGACAGACAGAGAAAGAGACAAACTCGCGTCGCCCACCAAAACAGCCAATCGCGTGAACGCCACCCATAATTTATATATTTAATTACCGAGCCTGCTGGCGCGCCCCCGTCCCGCCGAAACTTATTACGCATTCAGCGGAATAATAAGCGCGGGTATCTCGGGAAATTATTATTTTAAAAAGGCTCACGTGACGCCGCGCGCCGGCCGCTTCCGGCGTTTTCGGGGAACCGCCCGCTGCGAGGGCGACTGGTGACGTCATAAAAGTCGCCTAAAACGGCGGCTCTAAAAGTAACATACAGCGGAGCAGGCTTTGCTCCAGTTTCCGGGGAAAAAAATGCTTTCTCGAGGTCTAAAAACGTAAGGCAAAAAAATCGGACATAATTAATTGAAGACACACATGAACGTCGACAGCGTCATGAGGGGGAGGTAGTGATAAGTATTTTGTCGCCTGGATACGAAAAAGTTAAGTAATAAGTAACATACAGGTTTATTGGACGAGCATGCAGAGCCAAACTGTTGCATGTTGAATAAAAACCGCTGTAGCTTCTGTAAATCCTTTATTAAAGGCACGACCGGTTTCGTAATGTAAATTACATCATCAGGTACGAATGAAGATAAAGAGAAGAAAGAAATGGTAAACAATATTTATTTATTTATTTAACCTGATCAGATTAGGGCCATCAGGCCCTGTCTTACATCGGACCAGTGTTCCACACATGCAGCATTTCACACATCAGAGTTACATAATGACAATAGTTTAAATAAGAAAATTAAATTACTCTAGTGACGATATGAATAAAGATTAATGACTAAGACCTAATAGAGCAAGTGCTGGCAGTATTTTTACAACACTTGCTATACATGCAAATTATGATAAAAGCTATAGTAGTAACAGTAAAAAAATCAAATAATAATGATAAACATGAGAAAAATTGGCAGTAATAATGAAGATTTATGCAGATGTACATTAATATCTTGGTGTGTAAGTATAGCGAGTTTTGGGGAAGGGAGATTTAAGGAGGGGGAAAGAGGGAAGCTATGAGGTGAAGTGCATTCATGTACAGAGGGTTGCGTAAGTAGATACGTCATTAACTGTTTTTTGAGTTCTCTAACATAACGAGGGAGGTTATTCCAGAGTCGGGTTCCCGCTACTGTAAAGGACTTGGAGAAGGTGGCTGAGCGAAGCAGTGGAACTGAGAGGATTTTATTATGATGGGAACGTGTGTTTCTGTCATGTTGTTCCGACATAAGCGTTAAGGACGAGGAGAGATATGAGGGACAGTGTACATTTATAAGGCAGTAGATGACACAGAGTGTATGGAAATCTCTGCGTTTGTCTGCACGCAGCCAGGACAATTTTGCATATGTTGGTGAAATGCGATCAAAAAGTCGAACGTCACAGGTATATCGGACGCAGGCATTCGAGACCAGTTCCAGACGTCGCGAATTTTCCTGAGAGAGGCCTTATAGGATAATATCGCTGTAGTCAATGATTGGGAGTATAAGCGTTTGTACTAATTTCTTTTTCAGCTCGAAGAGTTTTTTATATTTTTGTAGGACATGAAGTGATACTGATGCTTTTTTTAACACTGCAGTTACGTGCTCTGTCCAATTTAGATTTTCATTTATTATTACTCCCAAACTCCTTGCTGAGGGAGAGAAGTTAATATTTGTTCCATGTAGGATAAGGGATGGTACGGATTCCCGATGTTTTGGGCTAATGAGCTTAGAGTGACCAACAAGTACCGCTTGGGTTTTAGATGGGTTTAGTTTTAATCCTATATCCTGTGCCCATTTTGATAGTGCATCGAGATCAGTACTGAAATTTTCAATAGCTTTCTTAAGATTGCTTGGTTTCGCACTTAGATACAACTGAAGGTCATCAGCATACATGTGATATTTGCAATAGGTCAGAACCGATGACACATCATTGACATACATCACTGACAAACAATATTACACAAAGACCGTACCACAGTGATAAGAAATGTCTGCAAGACTGAATACTGATAATATAGTGGTCAAGCCACATTTACAATTCGATTCCAACATCCTGTCAACATATAGAGACGTGTGAAAAGATTATAAAAAGCACCAAGAAGAGGGATAGGGGACGGGGAGGAGAGAAGGCATGGAAAAGCGAATTATAGAGTAAATAGTATCAACTGAAGCTGCGCCGGGACTCAACGCTGCGACTGCCATAGATGAAGTGAAAGGATATCATATACTGCAGGAGGGAGCGGCGCATGCGCGGAACCGTAAATAACATCTGGTAAACTTTAATGAAACAGCTGGCAACAGGGTGTACAGAAATAAATACTTTAAAAGAGGTAGCAACTGTCAAGTGAGTAACTTCTAGTCATAGGATAAAAGCCTAGAAACTGTTGTGCACCATTCACAAACATAACATTTAGAATTAAAAACTCTTAAAATTTCTTACAATTTCTGAACATTTCTTAGAAAATTAAAAAAAACGTTTAAATTTTTACAGAAAGAAGAATATTTAGTAACGGCACCAAGAAAGAGGAGGCAAGTGGGAGATTCAGATTTGCACCTGAAGATGTACTTTAAATTACGAAACCCGTTCTGCCTTTAATAAGCAACAAAGTTTTTGTGTTCGCAGGGGCATATCTGCTGTTCTGATACACACTGAAATCCGAGCTCCACTGTACCATAGCACCTCGTTACGGGATCCAAAACAAGATGGCGCATCCCCTCTCCATTTCATAGTGCAGTTTTATTTTCCCTGCATGATAATTAGTCTTTTTATAAACACCCCTCGTAGCTGCAAATTTGCAGAAAAATAACAAGTATTGAAAACAGCAGCATAAAAGAGCATAGACGTAAAACAACTAAAAAGTCATAAATTTTCAACGTCCATTGAAAGGGAAGTGAGATAATGATATGGCAGTATAGGCCGCGAGACCCCTTCTAGGGTTGTTGGGCAACATGGTCCAAGTATTTCTATTTGAAGCCACTTCGGTGACATGCACGTCGCTTAAGATGAGATGAAATGGTGAGCACAGCACAAACACCAATTTACTGACACAAGAAAATCTTCCAACACAAAACCTCGCGATCTTGAAGCAGCGACGCTAAACACTTCAGCACTCTGTTGAGAAGTAAAACCAAATAAACTGTAAAATCCTTATCCTTTTTATTTTTAAGCGTACCGGTTTCACAGTACTCACAACTACACCTTCAGGCGCAAAGCTTCATAAAAGGGGAAAAACAATCACACAGAAAAATAAATAATCTCAAACCGATGAAAGAGTAATGAAGAAGTGTGCTTACTGGAGTGAAGTCGTATGAGATACCTAACATGTTATGGAAAAACCCAGCGTTCATTGTCAGTCCGATGCAAGAGATTACCCGCAAAAAGGCGTATGTTCTAAAAGATGTAAGATATTGTGGAGAAAAGTCCTGAGAAACCTACGGTGAAGGGGAAAAAACAATGAAGAGGAATTTTATATAATGTCACAATGGATAAAAACGAGGTGTAAGAGGTACTCACCAGACGCCATCATGGAGAGGTGAACCCCTACTATCATATGGCGTCTAGGTGACAGTCCACTTGCTAAAAACTTTTGCCGCCATGTTAGCAGAGTATCAAGGAAAATGGACTGCATGTAACGATTCCCATTAAAACTCAAAATAAAAATGATGTTATACAATCAGACGTAATCATGAGCTGCAGGTTCAACTAGCAACCCAAGTAATTTCCACATGGCATGAAAGTTATTCAGACGGAAAAAGAAATGCTGATGTGTAATGCAGGACCCTACTGCACGGGCTGTGCACAGTGAAGCGGGCATAAACTACAGTAATGTAATTCTTCCTTTCCATAAGGTACAATATTGTCACTGACCTTGAGTTCATTTTCTTTTGGTGTTTGGCATCTGAGTTTGATATCACAAAACCATTAAAGATATGCATATTGGAATCAATGTACTTACGTGTTAAAATTTATGGTTACCTCTTTCATTTCATGTAGACATGCGCAGCGTGCACACAGACACAGAGCCCCCCCCCCCTCTTTCCCCCCGCACACACACACATACACACACACACACACACACACACACACACACACACACATACGCACATACGTTATATATACTGTTTAATTTGTGGCACAACTTGGTTCATAGGGGACATCCGATCGTGTTAAGGAACCTTTAGTTTAATAGAGGAGGTAAGTATTGAGATAAAAGCGGTAGAGGCTGACCAAGGATTGGCTACAGTAAGTAGGTTCAAATGGATAACGGTTGAAGAGTATTTTGTAGCATCAACTCAGCGAACAACTGTGTGGTATCATGTATTGATACCAGCCTTATACCATATCAAAATTCCAATTGCAAGTTTCCATCCAATGCTGACAGTGGTCGTGCTGGATCCGGCGGATCCAATGGAGCGCATCCGCCGTCACATTTCCAGCAGCTCTGTAATAGAGCGCCATCTGTCGCCACGATATAGGATTGCTGGCGGCAGTGAAACCTTCATTTGTGGTTAGTGCACTGAGTCTCATACTAGTACAAACTAGTCTCTAGTTCTTGCTGCTTATTTGTAAGAGTTTTCGTTCGTCTGGTGAAATACAAGTTAAGTAAATCTTCTGTTTGTGTGTTAACTTGTTCACTAATCATTTCTACTCTTATCCAAATTTCCTATGACGACAGTTGCCGCACCACTCTATAGCCTACCTCTCCTTACTGTTGCGTACAAAGCTGTACATAAGAAACTGTACCTTGAACCATTTTACCCACCTCCGCCCGCTGCCGCACCTGTATTCCCACGTCCCACCCGGTCCCCATCTCTCCACCCTCCTTACCCTCTCCCAAGGTGGCTTCCGCCAGCTCCCCCTCCCTGATGATGCCCTCCTCCCCTCCATCTACCCCTCCTACCAACTTTGATCCTCCCACCCTCCTCCTGTGTTTGCTCCTCTGGGCACCCTCCCTCCCTTCACTCCCTTTTCCCTCCCTCCTCCTTTTCTCCCCCCTCCTCCCCCGGGCCTCCCCTCCCCTGTCCCTCTCCTCCTGCCTCTGTCTCCTCAGCCATTGGCATCCTTTTTCTCCCCTCTCCCCCACCTCACCCCTGATCCCCTCTTGGCAGGTCCCCGGACTCGCACACGCTACGTGGACATTCGCGCGCCGGTGATCACCGCCATCAGTGTTTCGTGTGTGCCGTCGTGTTTAGTGTTCAGTGTTCACCGTCATACTCCCTCATTCACCAGTGCCATCGTCATCTTCAGTGTTCGTGGGTCGTCTCATCAGTTAGCAGTGTGGATTATCGACGAGTGTGAATGGCTCCGTGTTTGTCTCTATGTGTCTCCTGTTTTATTGCCCACCGTTCTGTAACTTGTGTCTTCTCACTGTTTTTGCTGCTTGTATATTCTATGGCTGAAGAGCAGCGTAGTGTGCTGCTGACAGCCTGCCTGTTGTACAGGCTTTAAAATAACAATAAAGTAAAAAAAAGAACCATTTTATTAATAAACTACTGGTTCAATGTACAACTGTTTGCAGAGTTCTTGCTATAAAATGTATTACCACAGCCGTGGATAATCCGACGTCAGGGTCGTTTGTAATCAATTGCCTTGAAGGCCTAAAGGGCTCATTTTCGTTTATTCAATTTTAATGAGACGTTATTCAAAGTCAGGTCCCCTGTCTTACCTAAGAAGACTCTGTTTGAAGAGCAGAGTGAGTCCTAAAAATATTATGTTACTCTATCGGCTTGCTTGAAACATTGCTTGTTCACGAATTATCTAAAATTGTAAATTAACACAGCTGGAGTGAGTTAGGAAACACAATGATTCTAGTTTAAGTTGCCTAAAGCATAAACTTATTGGTACCTATGGAAATAAAGACGAGCAGTCTGGGTGTCATTTTAATTTTGCATCTCGATACATAATCGCACTAAAACTGTTTTTAATGTGGGTGCAAATAGGCTCTTTCACAAAATGTGTAGGATCCCAGTACATAACAGCATATCAGTTTGTTGACAGCATACACAGTCGCAGCATTGGGAGGGCTACATTGACTGTGACTGTACGTAATGGTATAGCAGTTGCGGCCAACAAAACCGTTGATGATGACCAACATTTCAAAACAGTTTCAAGGAGGAGACTTCAGGGTATAGGCCAAGGAAGACTGGTGCTCAGTAGTAAAAATAGAAAACTTGTAGGTAACCAGGCTGTGATTATGCTGGCAGATAAAGGAAAGGCAGTCGTTGTTTTGGAGGAGTGTCAATATATTGAGAAAGTTCAGCAGATTTTCATTGACAACCGCATTTTGAAAATATGTCGATCAATTGAAAGAGGTACTGAAAGTCACCAAGGATTTTCATGGTCAGTTAAAGTTAAAAGTCTGGTTCCTATGCTTCAAAATTACAGGTCACCATTAACAAGGATGGGGCCCCAATTAGGCCTTTCAGTTACCGACCAGGGGGTTGGGGGATTGGGTTGAGGAGGGGGCTATGACACAAAGAATACTTTAGCCAGGTATTTTAATGTGCATTATGTACATACTCTCAGTTGCAATAATAGTAACAGGGAAGAGCTCATTTCTAAACTAACTTCCCTGTTCATCCCACAAGGCACATACATGGTTTCTTTGCATATTAAGAGTATGTATGCCAACATCCCTGTTGATGAGGTTCAGCACATAATTGTTCACAATTTACGTACATCTACTGGTCTACCTACGGATGAGATCAATGGTGGGATACAAGTACTTCACATCTAAGGATCACACTGCCATTCAAAAGCGTAGCTTGGCTGTGGGATCTCCTCTGACCTATTGCCTGGCGACTATTTAAACGACAAAATTCGAATATGACATCACGACCTCTTTTCCTACATATGGTAATGTGGTTATGTGTAGGTAAGTGGACGACATGTTATTATCGTACAGCGGCACCAAGGTTCGTGAGCCTGTTCAACATCTAAGTAGAGTCCACGAAAACATCGAGTTCAATATATAACATATTGACAGGGGTTCGTTGCCGTATTTAAACTTGAAATTTCCATTCATGATTCCAAGGCCTTTTTTGATGTCTATAGGAAACGTTCTATAGCCGATGTAGTTATTCACTGAAGTTTCATATAAAACGGCGGGATTCCACTCCGCGCTATACAGGTTCCATAACGTTCCACAGTTACACGATGGTTCTGATAATGAATATTTCGCATGTCAAAGGATACGACAGGAATTATGTGACTGGTATCATGTTTAGGCTGGACAGGGACTTGCAAGGGGGGGGGGGGGGGGGAGGTATGTCGTTGCGGAGGGAAGATGAAGGAGAGAATGGGTACATATGTTACCATAGGATTCGAAAAAAGTTGGTAAGCATCTCGGGACAAAAAATATAAGACCTGTTTCTTTTTCCCTGCTAAACTGGCTGAGAGAGAGAGAGAGAGGGACAGAGCGCAGAAGCCTTGTGAAAAATACGAGACCACATGGGTTTATTGTATCCGGTGGGACGTTTGCCTTATGCGTTACGTGGGGCAGACTGGCCAGGGGTTCGATGTGTGGTTCAGAGAGGACACTAATTTGAGAATCCCAATGTCGACGCTGAGTAACTACGCGCGAGAATATGGTCACTCTGTAGACAGTGTTCCTAAAAATTTAAGAATTTTGCTAGCCCCTTAATATTTTAAAAGTGGAAATTATGTATAGCATGAAGCTGTATCTGCAGCTCACATTGAACAACCAGATAGAGCTACGCAATTTTCTGTATTGCGAGAGCTTAGTGGTTTCTTTAAAATGGTTTATTACAATTTGATTGCTTCCCTCCGTTACCACTAGGTTTTCTTTTTGTTTTGTAATAACTTTTCCTTAGTGTGTATTCGGTTGTGCCACCATTGTATGTGCAAGGTAATTTGGTCTTGCATCTGGGTCTATCCTCCAGACTATCCATACATGGTGTCTGCTTGCTTTGTTACCGTTGTTTTGTCAAAACTGGTGTAACGAAGACCCGGCTTTCGTAGAATGCTTAGAGCAGGTCTAGCCACGCTATGCCGAACTTCAAGGGAACGGAGTGTGCGGGTCGTGTGCGGGCCAAGAC
Source organism: Schistocerca piceifrons (assembly GCF_021461385.2). Lineage (NCBI taxonomy): Eukaryota > Metazoa > Arthropoda > Insecta > Orthoptera > Acrididae > Schistocerca > Schistocerca piceifrons. The sequence continues at coordinate 217,312,035 of NC_060139.1, read as the reverse complement.
TCGGCCTACCTCGTCTTTGCTCGGTGCTTCTCGGAATTAACCGGTACAGCACAATATTTAATTTACTATTGCAGTGCGGTATTTCTCGGCCGGCACAATTCTTATCAGTTCGGCAGAATCTTGGTGTCAACAGTGTTACACTTCACTGCTTGTTCGTGCTACAAATGACCTTCACAGGTCTTGTGGCTATTTGCACAAGAAGACACATTCTAGTCATCCGTCGTCACAAGCTTTTAAAAATGTACGGGCATGACAGAAGAAAGGAATGAGAATACTCAATACATATTATTGCAAATTTGATATGAACTGACAATCACACAATAGAAATGATTTTGCTGAAAATGAAAGAAGCAAAAGATTACAACCAACAGACGGGATTCATTGTTCAACACATCAAAGAGCACTTTGTGCTAGATTTGCTGGCTTGCAGCACGTGAAGAAATTGCTCGTACAAGTAGCATTATTATACTGCCAGTTGCAACAGTTTTCGACGGAACTGAACGAAGATGTAGAGACTTTATATACTTCCACAAAGTGCGTTGGTTAAGTAAGGGGCATGCCTGGAACGGTTTTTCCATTTAAAATTCACTTTTGTTAGATTTATGAAAGAAAAAGTAGGGCAGGAACTAAAATCAAAATATGTATAACGGGTTGCAGACCTTGCAGTTTAAGTGGACTTGACTGCATACTGTCCACACTGTGACATTTCAAGGTGAGAAATAACTTTCTGATCTGGTTGGATCTATTTAGAAAGAAAAACGCGTTGTCAAGAGACATATTCTGACAAAAACAGCCCAGTTCCCTAAGGTTACCCGTGTTAAAGTGAAGGCTAGATTTGAGGAATTCATGGTGGCCTTGAAAGTGTTACAAGAATAATTTCCTAAACGTTTTGAGAACATTTCCGGTCTTACACCTGTTTTCGAGCTGGTTTCGAGACCAATTGCCATTGCACTAGAAGGCACCGCAGTACATTTCCAGATGTAATTGATTGATTTGCGAGGTTATTTCCGTTTAAAAATACTCTTTTACATTCAAACTGTCCAGGACATCTACATTGTTTCCTTCAGGTACATTTTCCATGTCTCCACAATGAGGCTGCAAATGTGCTACAATATTTCGATCAATAAATGTGTGTGAGAGATCTTTTTTTGATTATGAAACTAAACAAGTCATTATTCGTTGCAACTTGAATGCGAGAATAATTGAAATTGTCTGCATCTGTCCGTATGTCGACGGTCTGTACCAGATAAAAATTGTATTACGTCTTCAGAACACCAGAAAGAATTAAATAATACTGACAATTTGTTTTTTTTTTTTATCTGTATTATTGTGAAATGTGAAATATAAAACCAAGTCGTGTGCGCTGCGATGTACCGCCATTTAAATGCTGTGCATTAGCAGTACATTAACAGTACATTGTCAGTACATTATCACTTAAGGGATCTGACATTCCACGATCCGATCCGTAGAACGCCGGTTTTCGTTCCCCTTTTACCTTATTCCCGTGAAATCGTCTCTTGTGCGGAGCCTCGCAAGCTGATCACATGTATGGTGTGTAAGCAGACACTGTTTGCTGGATAAATGTTCTTTTAAATCTGTGTGTTTTTTCGATTCCGTTATTAATCAAGCCACTACCTTGTCTCCTTACTATTTATACAATTTACGTTGTAATTTATAAAGTAGGAGGCGTTGGTGGCGGAGTTCTCGGATTCGAACGAAGAGACACAACTGGTGTTCTTTCATTACCTGCTTATCAGTTTAGTACCCGAACCTCTTGCGATATTTCACTCCGTCTTTTCTCGGCTGTGTGCAATGTTTTTCAGTGAAAATTAGCGGGTGTGATCGGTTAACGTCTCCGAACAATGGCATCTGCCAGCCTACTCAATGGCCTAATGCCGTGGACATTATGTATAAAATATCGCAAGGGTAGACATGTAGAAGGTAAATTGTTGTATGAAGCCATGAACTCCTCTCTGACGGACTACAATGTGCGCATCTTAGTCAAATTTTCCATCCTCAATGTTGGCTTCCTCCAGGTCCAAGCTTTCCTACTGTACTAAGTTGCACAATTCACAAGCTGTGAAATTATCGCCACACCTTCGAGAAACCTTTAACTTCTAACTCTCACTGTGGCACGGTACTCAACACCACACTACAAGGCTGTGACAGCTATTGTTTTGTAGCATTTTATTTGTGTTTCTTTTATGCAGTGCAGCAATTAACATCAGTTAACTTGAATACAGTCGCCTCATATTACGATCGAGAGGAGATAGGTTAATATTAAGAATTAACGAGTAGAGCAGATCATTTACTTAACTTTGGAATCGATACTGTGCCTCAATACAACAGGCAATAAAAAACACGGTTAACTTAATTAGTTCATCGTATAATGAGGTTACAACTGCTACGCACATTCAGTTCGTTTGGATCCTCTTTTATCTTTGCCATTAGTGCAGTATATCCCGCGACATAGGCTTTTCAGTTGTGCCATCCGCTCCGACACTCTGTGACCTTCAGAGCCTCTGTGTGCTGCGCACCGTCCATCCCTTAGTGCAACGGATCCAGGAAAGCTTTCACTTGCTCGCTCTTGACGAGGCCACTGTGATGTTCATGTGGGTCCCTGGTTACGTCAGTCTGACGCTGCTGACAAGGCTGCAGCCCTTCTACCTCGGAATGCTAGTTCTTCAATTCCCCTTATGATCTCTGTGTCACTCTGGCATCACCACTGCTGTTCACTTCACGGGAACAAGCTCCGGGGAATTAAACCTCTCCCAGCGGCTTGACCGACCTCCTCTCGACGCTCTCTCCGTGAAGAGACCATTTTAGCTAGGTTGAGTATCGGGTACTGTCATTTCAACCATCGCCAGTTGTTAAGTAGTGATCCACCAACCCTTTGAGCTCATTGTCTTTAACCTTTGACGGTTCGCCATTTCCTGACGGAATGCCCTTTTTTTAACCACTTACGTTCTAATTTATGTTTGCCGCCTCGGTTATCGGCCGTTTTCAACGACGCTCTGATATCGACCACGTTTTACTTTTTATCCTTCGTAGATATATGGCGAAGTACATCTAATCTGTAGTTCACGACCTCCGTTGTCTCTATGGCGTATTTTATGGACCTTTCTCCAAGTCCCTATTTTCAGCTGTCCTTCCGTCCATCCATTGGAGTCGCTTTTAAGTCATTTTTCGTCTTCGTGTACTACCGTTCTGACATGGGTGGGTATGATCTTAGTTGTTTTTGCGCCCTAAAACAAAAATCAAGCAGACGAATACACATCGATATCAGTGGCAAATGGCATCGTAGGTTTAGTGGCTCCGTCACAAGGGCGCGTTAACTAAGGCGCGCTGGCCAGTGTGACCGAGCGGTTCTAGGCGCTTCAGTCTGGAACCGCGCGACCGCTACGGTCGCAGGTTCGAAACCTGCCTCGGGCATTGATGTGCGTGATGTCCTTAGGTTAGTTAGGTTTAAGTAGTTCTAAGTTCTAGGGGACTGATGACCACAGCAGTTAAGTCCCATAGTGCTCCGAGCCATTTGAACCATTTTTGAACAATCATAGTACAAAGAATAGCAGTCCGTTAAAATGAGAATTTCCAGTGGTGTCTGTTATTTGGTACCCGCTCCTATGACTAAAGCACTTGACGAAGATTAAAACAAACCATAGGCAGTATAAATACAACCACCTACAAATGGATGAAGTACAACTCACACACGACATTCGCCGACAACAACTTGCTCCGAAACAACGTGGTTTTTGAACACCTCACTGCTGATGGGCAAGAAACAGATACATTACGCAACTGTAATTTTAAATCAAAAAGTGATCTTTCATGGACAGCTAATTAGCTGATTTGATTTGCTTACGATCATGTCATTAGGTACAGACGTCAAAAGCTACAGTCACAACATAGACTGATGGTCAGAACGTTTTGACCACCTACCTAGCCGGCCGGAGTGGCCGAGCGGTTCTAGGCGCTACAGTCTGGAACCGCGCGACCGCTACGGTTGCAGGTTCGAATCCTGCCTCGGGCATGGATGTGTGTGATGTCCTTAGGTTAGTTAGGTTTAAGTAGTTCTAAGTTCTAGCGGACTGATGACCTCAGACGTTAAGTCCCTTAGTGCTCAGAGACATTTGATTTGAACTCAGGGGCGTGACCGTCGGCCTCGCCAGTTGGTAGCCCTGGATACTGAGAAGTTGGCCATAAAGCCAGTCCTATAACAGTCGGAAGTCAGATCATCGTACAGCTACGCCACAAGTTCATCTTCTCACCAACTCTGCCTCTGGACTGCGTACATTGCTCTGATCTGCGGAACTTTTGCCGAACTCATCGTCTTTGTCAGCTGTGCTCGAATACAGGTGATGGAAGTATTTTCTCAACATGTGTTTGCTTATGTGGCCTATGTGATGTGCTACACTCTGGATTTTTTGAAATCATCATCAGGTGTCAATGACTGCAATGAATCTTATCACTGATTTTTTTCCCCGAATTTTAATCCCACTCATGAGCTTTCCGCCATCGCTTCTTCGATGTATAGGTTGAACAGTAGGGGCGAAAGAGTATATACCTGTGTTACATCCTTACTAATCTGAGAATTTTCTTCTAGGTCTTCCGTTCCTACCTTTTTCCGGGTCCTTGTACATTCTATCTATTAGGCATCTTTCCCGTAGCTCACGCTTTTCTGCTACATCTGCGTCAGCGTCTACATATACACTCCTCAAGCCACCGTACGATGCGTGGCGAAGGGTAACCTGTACCACTACTATTCATTTCCTTTTTTGTTCCATTCGCAAACAGAGCGAGGGAACAACGACTACCTATAAGTCACCTTATAAGCCCCAGTTTTTCCTAAGTCATCTTCCTGGTTCATACGCGAAATGTATGTTGGCGGTAGCAGAATCGTTCTGCAGTCGGCTTCAAATACCTTTTCTCTAAATTTTCCTGTCACATCCAGGAATTCCCATGTGAATTCTTCAAGCATCTTCGTAACAATGGCGTGTTGAATCGAACCTATCAGTAACAAATCTAGCAGCCCGCCTTTGAATTGCTTCGATGTCTTCCTTTAATCCGACCTGACACGGATCCCAAACACTATAGCAGTACTCAAGAATAGGAAGCTCTAGCGTCCTATACCTTGTCTCCTTTACCACACTTTCCCAAAATTCTCTCAATAAACCAAACTCGACCAGTCTCCTTTCACACCACAATTCCCACATGCTTGTTCCATTTTATATCGTTTTGCAACGTTACGCCCGGATATTTAAACGACGTGACTATGTCAAGCAGGACACTATTGACGTTGTATCCGAACACTACGGGTTTGTGTTTCCTACTCATCCGTATTAATTTACATTTTTTTACATTTAGAGATATCTATCGTTCATCACACCAACCAGAAATTTTGTGTAAGTCATTTTGTATCCTCCTACAGTCACTCAACGTCGACACGTTCTCGTACATCACAGCTTCACCAGCAAACAGTCGCAGACTGTTGCACACGTTGTCTGCTAGATCGTTTATATATACAGAAAATAATAAAGGTCCTCTCACGCTTCCCTGTGGCATTCTGGCGATGCCCTTGTTTCTGATGGTCACTCGCCCTTGAGGACAATATACTGAATTCTATTACTTGAGAATTCTTCGAGCCACACACACATCGGGAAACCTGTTCCACACGCTCGTACCTTTGTTAACAGTCTGCAATGGGGCACCGTGCCAAATGCTTTCTGAAAATCTAGAAATTTGGAATCTGTCTGTTGCTCTTCATCCATTGTTCGCAGTGTATCATGTGTGAATTTCGGTCTCCTTGTTCCATTTCACATTTCCTAACGGTTTTTCTATGTCGACAGATTATATGAACGTCCTTCGATGTTTCCTGTCCTGCTTCCATTACCAAGAGAAACGCAGAACTGCTTCTCTAGTGTGTCGTCACTTAACAGATCCTCAGTTTTCCTTTTCGTTTTTCTTGATATTATTATTGTCAACAATATGGATTCACGAGTTGTTCAGGTGATTGCGCGGTTGTTCTCGTAGCCACCAGTCCGTGCTATCTTCGAGATTGTGTATACGATATTTTTCTGAAAGTCTGATGGCATGTCACCAGATTCGTAAATCCTACAAATCAATCTCACTTTCCTTTCATGATATTATAAATTCCAAAGGAATGTTACATACGCCATCCGCTTCATTTGATCGCAAGGCTTCCAAATTTCTGTTAAATTCTAACTCCGGAGCCCCTATTTTTTTATATTGACTCCCATTTCATCTTCTACCACAGCATCAGACAAATCTCCCTCTCATAGAGACTTCTAATGTACTTTTTCCAGCTATCCACTGGCTCCTCTGCGTTCAGCAGTCGAATTACTCCTCCACTTTTCTTGATGACGGCTTTGCTCTTAATCCACCCAAGATTTCTTTGTCTTACCTACATACAGAACCCGTCCTACTAACGAACGTGTTTATTTCTATTTCTTCTTGTTTCACTCCTAAGTGACATATGTTTGCTGTATTACTGTTTTTCCTGAAAATTTTTCTTTTTACCTCTGTCGTCGATTACTTTAAATATGTCATCTGTTACCCAAATTTTCTTGACAGTTGACTTCCTTGTACCCATATTTTTCCGCCCAACTTCTGAGATTCCTCTTTTTCAACTGAACTGCATGTTTTGGTATTCTATATCGCAACGTGTAAAGGCTTAGAGTGCGTCAAATGCATCTCATCATTCCTCAGTACTTCGGTATCCCACAACTTTCTACGTTGATTAAACTTCAGTCTACCGTTCATCCTTAACAAATTGTGACCTGAGTCCCTCCCTGTTCTTGGAAACGCACCACGATCCACTATCTGATTTTGGAATCTCTCTCTCTGACCATGACGCAATTCATATGCAATCTTCCCGTGTCTCCACGTCTTTTACGAATATACCTCCTCCTCTTGTGACTTTTAATAGTGTACCCGCAGTTATTAGCTGCAGTCTATGACAGAACTCAGTCTTTCTGCTTCCTCATTCCTACTACCAGGCCCATGTTCTTCTATAATTCTATTCGTTCCTCTACTATGGAGTTCCAACCACCCATGATTATTAATAATCTAATTTACATACTGAATTACATGTTTAATGTCCACCTAGATTTTGTTTGTCTCCTCAAGTTTTGCATGAAATGTTGGCATCTAAACCTGAAAAATTGTTGTTGGCGTTGTTTCGCTGATGATTCTGATGAGAACAACCCTGTCACTGAACTGTTCACAGTAATTCGCTCTCTGCTCTACCTTCCTATTTATGACGTACCCTATTCCAGTTACACCATTTTCTAGTGCTGTTGGTACTATCCAATATTCATCTGGCCAGACCAAATGTAATCTTCTTCTCATTTCACTTCAAAGGACCCCCCCCCCTCCCCCCTTTGCTATGTTTAGAATGAACCTTCGTATTTCTCTTTTCAGATTTTCTAGGTTCCCTGACACATTCAGACTTCTGATACTACACACATAGAATGTTACCCTTTCTCTGTTATTCAGCATTTTTCTCACGGTACCTCCACCCTTGACGTCCTCTCCCAGAAACCGGAATGAGGGTCCAATAAGCAATAAGGCAGTCATCATTTTGACTCTTTTCTAATTACAGGACACATATCCTGTTGATATAGATTATGCGTCTTTAATGCGGTGGTTTGTGTTACCTTGCGCATCGGCTCACCGTTGGAGATTGCAGTTTCTTCTGCCATTTAGGGGCAGATTCTGACACCAAGGACAAGAGGTTCTCCATTTTTTATGTGAGAATTTGGAACATCATGAACCATTTTACTCTGTCGAATGCTTTTTCTGCCTTAACGACTCTTATGTATGGGTCTTACTCCCATTATCAAACGCAATGTCAGAAGTGTCTCACCTTCTATAAAGCGAAAGTGATCGTGCTTTGGAGGAGTCTCAGTTTTCTTTAGTGTGTAACATACTTTCATGACATCAGTTCGCCAGCCGAAGTGGCCGTGCGGTTAAAGGCCCTGCAGTCTGGAACCGCAAGACCGCTACGGTCGCAGGTTCGAATCCTGCCTCGGGCATGGATGTTTGTGATGTCCTTCGGTTAGTTAGGTTTAACTAGTTCTAAGTTGTAGGGGACTAATGACCTCAGCAGTTGAGTCCCGTAGTGCTCAGAGCCATTTGAACCATTTTTTGACATCAGTTCACTTCCCCTGTTGAGAAGCTAGGCGGCACATTCCTTATAACCAGCTTAACTCCGTCCGAACAGATCTCGTAAGACCAACGGTACTGACCGACCGCCGTGTCATCCTCAGCCCATAGGCGTCACTGTGTAAGTATATGAAGGGGCGTGAGGTTGGCACACCACTCTCCCTGCCGTCGTCGGTTTTCGTGACCGGAGCCACTACCATTCACTCAACTAGCTCCTCAATTTGCCTCAGAAGGGTTGAGTGCACGCAGCTTGCCAACAGCGCACGGCAGACCGGACGGTCACCCATCCAAGTGTTAGCCAAGTCCGATAGCGCTTAACTGCGGCGTTCTGACGGGAACCGGTGTTACCACTGTGGCAGGGCCCTTATCACCAGATGCGATTATGAAAAACCTCGTTGTTCTGATCGCAACCTGTCTGATTCGTTTGAGACCCGAAAAATATGCTCATTGGTTCTTAGCTTGGTGATACCCTCTGTGTTGAAGCCGGGGAGTTCCGACGGAGCAGTTGTTGTTACCTTGTCTGGCGCTAGCATCCGGACGGAAAGGTTCTACTTGCTGAGAAGTAATACTGTTCTCCAGGTAAAATATATCACAAAGAATTTCACTGTACTGCATCAGAAGAGGGGCTGCGTACTGTAGCGTCACCACTAACTTGCCTCATTGCTTGTGTCACTACTTGCAATGAGACGTTTATCATCAGTGTCTTGGAACGTATGTATAGCGATGGGCTCTGCGGATGTATTATACCAAGCTATTTTCATAAGAGAAGAGACGCAGATCACTCGAGAATTCATTGAGTGGAAGGGATAGGTATAATTTTTCCCATTACCTACGTGCTTTCTAATTTTAAGACTGTGAATTTGGCAGTCTACCCTCGTCAAGTACTTGACCCAGAAAGTGTTCCAAAAGTACTATGTAAGAAGATTATGCGTCGCTCGGACTGGTTTCTAGCTAGTTAGTGATGTTTTCGTGGCATGTAAGTTGGATTGAATTTTACGATGTGTGTTTAAGGAGCTGTCTGGCCAACTGTCGCACTGTTCTGGTGTTTGGTCCCCTACTGACTGTGTGCGCAAGTTTGGCTCAGAACAAAACTTACAGGCGGGCACCACGCCGGGCTAACTAGTTTCTCATGAAAGAGCACATTTTGGTTTGAGATTACAGTTGCGTAATTTATCCGTAGAAACACTGGAACACGTGAGGCAATACTGACCTTACGACTTATCTTAGAAGAAAGATTAAGGAAAGGCAAACCTACGTTTCTAGCATTTGTAGACTTAGAGAAAGCTTTTGACAATGTTGACTGGAATACTCTCTTTCAAATTCTAAAGGTGGCAGGGGTAAAATACAGGGAGCGAAAGGCTATTTACAATTTGTACAGAAACCAGATGGCAGTTATATGAGTCGAGGGACATGAAAGGGAAGCAATGGTTGGGAAGGGAGTAAGACAGGGTTGTAGCCTCTCCCCGATGTTGTTCAATCTGTATATTGAGCAAGCAGTAAAGGAAACAAAAGAAAAATTCGGAGTAGGTACTAAAATCCATGGAGAAGAAATAAAAACTTTGAGGTTCGCCGATGACATTGTAATTCTGTCAGAGACAGCAAAGGACTTGGAAGAGCAGTTGAATGGAATGGACAGTGTCTTGAAAGGAGGATATAAGATGAACATCTACAAAAGCAGAAGGAGGATAATGGAATGTAGTCGAATTAAGTCGGGTGATGCTGAGGGAATTAGATTAGGAAATGAGGCACTTAAAGTAGTAAAGGAGTTTTGCTATTTGGGGAGCAAAATAACTGATGATGGTCGAAGTAGAGAGGATATAAAATGTAGATTGGCAATGGCAAGGAAAGCGTTTCTGAAGAAGAAAAATTTGTTAACATCAAGTATAGATTTAACTGTCAGGAAATCGTTTCTGAAAGTATTTGTATGGAGTGTAGCCATGTATGGAAGTGAAACATGGACGATAAATAGTTTGGACAAGAAGAGAATAGAAGCATTCGAAATGTGGTGCTACAGAAGAATGCTGAAGATTAGATGGGTAGATCACATAACTAATGAGGAAGTATTGAACAGGATTGGGGAGAAGAGAAGTTTGTGGCACAACTTGACCAGAAGACGGGATCGGTTGGTAGGACATGTTCTGAGGCATCAAGGGATCACCAATTTAGTATTGGAGGGCAGCGTGGAGGGTAAAAATCGTAGAGGGAGACCAAGAGATGAATACACTAAGCAGATTCAGAAGGATGTAGGTTGCAGTAGGTACTGGGAGATGAAGAAGCTTGCACAGGATAGAGTAGCATGGAGAGCTGCATCAAACCAGTCTCAGGACTGAAGACCACAACAACAACAACAATTTATCTGTTTCTTGCCCATCAGCTGTGAGGTGTTAAAAAAAAAGAAAAAGAAAAAGAAAAAAACACGTTGTTTCGGAGCAAGTTGTTGTCGGCGAATGTCGTGTGTGAGATGTACTTCATCCATTTGTAGGTTGTCGTGTTTATACTGATTATGGTTTGTGTCTGCTACTGACTGTGGTAATCTTCTTCAAGGGCTTTAGTCATAGGAGCGGGTACTGAATAACAGACCCCCCTGGAAGTTCCCATTTTAACGGACTGACATTCTTTATACTATGATAGTATGCTAGATGTTGTCTCGGAGTGAATAACAGACCCCACTGGAAGTTCTCATTTTAACGGACTGACATTCTTTATAGTATGATTGTATGCTAAATGTTGTCTCGGAGAAATTGTGTTGGGTACGCAAGCGTTTTTGTTTCAGTTATCATTTTGAACTTTTCGATTAACGTGTTTGTCGTACGTTTTCTACCAGCGATCGTCGAGTATTGTTTCACTAATCATCATCATCATCTTGAACAGTTTCCAGCCCCAGCCTCGCCATGTAGTCCTGCTTTCCCACCGTTTTTCTCTCTTCACTCTTGCTCAGCCCTCGCCTGATTTTTCAACACACATTCCTACACAGCTTTCGGCCAACTATCACTTTGTCTTCCGCCTGTTCGTCTCCTCCGCGTCTCCTACTTGTGAGGACTTTCATTTTACACTCTTGCAATCTGCTTACGTCTCTTTTACTCAGTACTCATGTTTCGGACGCACAGGTCAGTACTGGGATGCAGTAACTTCTATACATATTACTGTTTTGCTTTTTTTTGTGGGACGTCTTTATTCCAAACCACGCTCCTAACATTGCTCAAGAATGTCTCTGCCGGTGTGCCACATTGACTGATCTCTTCTCATTTCTTCCATTTTCGTCTATATCATTTCCCAAGAACTTTTCACTTTCCACTTTCTTCAATTGTTCATCCACAATCCTTATTCCGCTAGTTTCTCATTTCTATTTCTAGTTTCTTCACCAATAATTAATGTAATTTTAATGGTGGTTCGATATCTTATATGTGCCGGAAAATCATAATATTATGTTCTTCGAAGAAATTTAATTTGCAGTAGCGCTGCTCAGTCGCTATTCGAATGCAGGTTATTCCTCGCGTTTTACTGTTACAGCCAACACTTACGAGGCGGAGGCCAAGTCTCAAAGCATGACGTTTGAGATTAATACTTCTTTACTACTAGCTTTATTTTGCGCACAGTATCTACGTGTTCCGCTGAATGTATCAGGAGATACGACGTCTGTGGCCGTGGACCAGTTGCTCTATTGCGACTAAGGACTTGTACCTACCCATACAACGTACCCGCTCTGTCGAATGGACGTGTAAAATTACGTTTTAAAACTCGTTTTTCTTGTATCGGGAAACTTAGTGACGCTTTCCGTTGACATTAGGCACTGCATGAAAGACATGACGAGCGGTATTTGTTTTGACTGACTGCAGCTACACATTGGAAAATGATATTACAAATTGCGCCTGACGATTCTCAAGAGAGACACGCCGTGTAGATACAGCAAGGGGCGGCATAATTTTTTGTCCTTACTGCTACAATTTCTCTTATATCTACTTCAAATTTGCTGAGGGCGTACTATGTATGACTTGTCTTTCGCTTATTTCTCACACATTTTTAGAGGTATTACACATGACACAAAAGGAGTAACTGGACTTGTGCAACCTTTCGCAGTCCGCGAAAAATAATTATTTATGTGATATGAAACCCATTGAATAAATTTAAAAAATTAACTAAAAATTGCAAGAAACGGACTTTTATTAAATCAAATATAGTTTATAAGATTGTATAATGTAGAAATTTTTTTGAACCCGATTCCCTAATTTTGCTGCCACATCAAACTGAACCAGACTGAATGGCTCTGGTAATACATCAGGGTAAGTGAGACGGCAGCAAGACACGAAGTAATGACAACATAACCAGCGGCTGTATTTGAATCCCCGCCGTTTATTGTTTTTAACACATCCTACCAGTTCCGTCACCAAAAGTTGTCATCTACAGGCCCCAAGCGTAACTTGCCATCCCCAACCGCTTTCATATGCAATGAACAGTATCGTACGCAGTGGGCCAAAATTAACTGGATTCCGTGCCTTCCGTGGCAATAACAAGCCCAGCATGGTCAGTCGACAAGTTGTCGACGACCAGTTGTTGTCTGAAACTGGCAGCATATGTTAAAAAGAATAAACGACGTAGATCCAAGTACATTGAACGGTTGTCCTGTAGTGGTTACAACTTGTGCCCTCTTATACCAGGGCTCGTAGAATCAACACCGCCATCCTCGTAAACAAAAATTTATAATCGTCTAATGTTAAGTATAAAGTAGAATATTAGTACTTGAATACAACCCTCGGTGCCTAAGTAATGCAACAAAATTATTTTAATGAGTATTTACATTGGGCATAGATGCAGTAGTACTGGCACAAACCGCTACTTCTAAAGGTTTTTGTTGGCGGTGAAAACAAGATGCCTTCGCTGCTCATTAGCTGTAGCGGAGAACTGGGGCAACTGTTCTCGAATTGAGGGCCGCCATTTGCAGGGAAGACAATGAATACTGCTCTATGATCAAGAGGATACGCGTATGACAGACAGCGAAAGGAAACCGAAGAACAAAATAAAAGGCTGTTTATTTCACGATGCCTACTGAGTAATTATGTCTGTCTCAAATGAATTTAGTTTCGCCGTTTTCTACATTAGGTCTCCATCAAAAGACGGGAAGTAATAAATATGTATTCGAGAATGTAGGGTTCGTTTGTTACAAGCGGGAGCGGAGATGTGTCAAGTTATCGATTCAAAATAGTTGCATGAAATTTACGAAGTAGCAGATAGTCAGGTTAGTCTATCATTCACTAAGCTCTTCACTTCCGGTTCCGGTTTAATGTTTCCTGGCACGCAATCTGAGTCTGTCGTTTGCAATTGCTTTTCAGTCTTTAATTTCTTATTGTATGCCATAATTTTATCTACCTTCCTTTCCAAAATTTTATCACATTTTTCCTTCAGTTAGCTTGACTTGAATAATTGTAATCTGCAATATAAGTTGAGCCAGTCACTTCATTTTCACCCTTTTTTTTACTAATTACAAGCATACATAGGCTATATGAATGTTACTGCCTCTATTAAGTCACTGTGTATGCAACTTTTCACCAAGTATTTGACATCGTCTACTAAGTGCAAACACAGCAATGCGCTGCGATTGCGGTTTCAGTATGAGAACGCTATACTAGCGCCAGTGAACGGTATAGTAATTGTTAATAATTCTATGATGAGAAACAGCTACCGGCTCAGGGCACTCTAATGGCGTAGCTACGAACTAATAATTGATATATTCAGCACCAGAATGCACTGCTATATTTATTAGCTATTGAGGGAGTCCAAATTATTAGCTTGGTGCTTAAGTTGTTTGCGTTTTCCCCTTAGTCTAATGAGCGCAACAGATACACTTAACAGAGATTTTAATCATGACTAATACATTGTTTCGCCGGCCTGGGTGGCCGAGCGGTTCTAGGCGCTACAGTCTGGAACCGCGCGACGATACGGTCGCGGGTTCGAATCCTGCCTCGGGCATGGGTGTGTGTGATGTCCTTAGGTTAGTTAGGTTTAAGTAATTCTAAGTTCTAGGGGACTGATGACCTCAGATGTTAAGTCCCATAGTGCTCAGAGCCATTTGAATCATTTGCTAATACTTCATTATTTACAACAGTCTGCGAGTGCTGGCGTAAATATTCGATTCCACGAATGTAGAAATGACGTGGATTTGAGGCGAAGAACTCGTCGAGCCATGTTAAGAGTTCATTTTCATCCGGAAAGGAAGTTCCTTGAAGGCTGTTCGCTCAAGAGAGGGAAACGTGAAAATCTGAGGGCGCAGGTTCGGGTGAATAAGGTGCCTGCGGAATGACTTCCCAACCCAACTGCTGTATGGTGTTTTTTGTCAGTCTAGCAGAATGCGGGCAGTCGTTATCGTACAGTAGCGTCACGCAGTTTTCCTGGTCGTTCGGTCGTCATTCTTGGATTGCTTCTGCAAGACGTCTCACTTGTTGCCATTAAACGTCAGCAGTGACGGTTCCACCTCGGAGAAGCAATTCGTAATAAACCACACTGTCGCTGTTCCACCAGATGCATAACACTATCTTCTCTGCTTGCGCACAGGTCTTTGTAAGGTGAGTTGCTGTTTTGTTTTGGCTCACCCATTCCTTTCTTTTTGTTGTGTTAGCATTAAGACACCGTTTCTCGTCACAAAAATGCCACGATTGCACCAACCAGTTACTAACAGGGGCCCGCGATACCACGCTTAGACCCTGTTAGATCACGCAAAACTTCTTGATTCTTTTTCCTTATTTTCCACACTGCTCTCATTTTTCCTGCATGGGCTCTCTTTCTTTTTTTGTCCATTTTGTTCCTGCTGTCGTCGGAGCTTCGTTCTCTTCCTTAACCTCTCAACTGTCAACTTCCTGCTTACATACCTTTCTGTCCAAAATATCTAGATAATTTATCTTAGCTTTTCATGGGTCCTTTTTGACCTTTTGTTTTCAGGGTATAGTTTTAGGTCCTTCTACGTATCTAAGAATTTTGTGCGTAACTGTTGTTTTTGGAAGCCTACAGACGTGCCCATAAAATTTTAATCGCCTTTTTCTTATGTCTGCTGCAAGGTTGGACAATTTCTCAGTTGTTTGACGAGATTGTAGTCTACAGTCCTCTTCTTTTTTTTGTTAGGCTCCAGTGTCTTTCTGATTATTTTACGTTCTTTCTTTAATAAGTTTTCTAGGTGACTTTTTATGTTGACTGCCAGGGTTTCACAGACATACGAGACTTCAGGTTTTAATACTGAATTATAGTGCCTAATTTTAGTGTATGTGGACAAGCACTTTTTATTGTACACCTTGTAGGTTCTTCCCTAGGCTCTCTTAGTTTTTGTAGGCGAATGTTTTGTCCCGTTTTCTCTCGCTCCGTAGGTTCAAGGACTTCACCTAAGTATTCAAAATGTGATCTATTGATAGGGCCGTATTTTGAAGCCATGTTTTGGGTGTCAGCTTTTGTGGCGATGAACTCAGACCTTAGGAAAGATGTTTGCAGACCAACTTTCTCTGCACTTTCTTTAAGGGTTTCAGCCTGTTCGAGGCTAATCTCATCAGCCGGCCGGTGTGATCTAGCGGTTTTTCAAATGGCTCTGAGCACTATAGGACTTAACATCTATGGTCATCAGTCCCCTAGAACTTATAACTACTTAAACCTAACTAACCTAAGGACAGCAAACAACACCCAGTCATCACGAGGCAGAGAAAATCCCTGACCCCGGCAGGAATCGAACCCGGGAACCCGGGCGCGGGACCTAGCGGTTCTAGGCGCTACGGTCTGGCACCGCGCGACCGCTACGGTCGCAGGTTCGAATCCTGCCTCGGGCATGGATGTGTGTGATGTCCTTCGGTTGGTTAGGTTTAAGTAGTTCTAAGATCTAGGGGACTGATGACCTCAGAAGTTAAGTCCCATAGAGCTCAGAGCCATTCGAACCGTATAATCTCATCATCCGCTAATAAGGCTACTTCGTCAACAGAAGCTAAACATGAAACTCTTATGTCGTCCTTGACTAGCGCCAGATAAGTAACGATCAAGGAGTGAAATCAGCTGTTGTCATTACACCTATATCACAAAATTGCTGATACTATTAATGAAAATGGCTGAGACAATCTGTGTAAATTATGTATGAATAATTTTCTGTGCCATGAAAATGTGAAATACTAATTTTCAGATTTTGTGATATTGAGATAGCGTTCGGCACGTTAATCACTCAGTTTGTTGCTCGCACTGCCTAGCAGTGTAACGCCGCTGCCCAGTGAGGCGTGCTTTCAATATTCTAACGCGCTCGCCGCTGACTGCCGGCTCTGCGGAGTCGGTCGCCGCTGCGCGCCGCTCGCATGACCACTTCCAGTTAGTGTAAATCATGCTCCGCCCCCCGGCACCGCCGCCGCCTGAAATTACAAAATTATTTCACGACGCCTTGCGTGCCGCTGCCAGCCAGGTAGCCGCCGCGGGAATTTATTCCAAATAATTATCTGTCCATTCCGCACTCGACTTTCCCAGTATTACCGAAGTTTTCTGCTGTAAAGGAATTCTAAATTAGACCAAAGTGGCCTCGGTCGGAGTTCGTCCGCTGCGAGAGGGGGTGGACAGCTGTGCATTTCCTTTCACTGGCTGATAAAGTCACGCCTGCCTACTTGACGTCCGTGTCAACGTCAGAGAGGGCGGCGCCGGTTGAGCATGAGATACGCCCTGCAGCACCGCCCGCCACCTCGGAGTATACCAGTAGTTTTCGTTTTCCTGTTTTAAGAATATTCTCCACTCTCAAGTCAACCACTCTTAATCCTATCATTTCTATTCCACTCCCTTTCTTGACGGAAAAAATAGACACAGAAGGATGAAATGTGGAGATACACCTGTAAGGTATTCTTTTGGTTCTTGTGTGTCATCGATGTGCACGTCAGAGAGAGAGAGAGAGAGAGATAAAAAGTTACATTGGTGTTGAACAATCTTTGGTTTTGTTGTGTACAGTCTTTGCCTCTGCGCAGTCTGATACACTATTACACTACCGGCCACTAAAATTGCTACACCAAGAAGAAATGCAGATGATAAACGGGTATTCATTGGACAAATATATTATACTAGAACTGACATGTGATTACATTTTCACGCAACTTGGGTGCATACATGACGAGAAATCAGTACCCAGCACAACCACCTCTGCCCGTAATAACGGCCTTGATACGCCTGGGCATTGAGTCAAACAGAACTTGGATGGCGTGTACAGGTACAGCTGCCCATGCAGTTTGAACATGATACCACAGTTGATCATGAGTAGTGACTGGCGTATTGTGACGAACCAGTTGCTCGGCCACCATTGACCAGACGTTTTCAATTGGTGAGAGATCTGGAGAATGTGCTGGCCAGGATAGCAGTCGAACATTTTCTGTATCCAGAAAGGCCCGTACAGGACCTGCAACATGCGGTCGTGCATTATCCTGCTGAAATGTAGGGTTTCGCAGGGATCGAATGAAGGGTAGAGTCACGGGTAGTAACACATCTGAAATGTAACGTCCACTGTTCAAAGTGCCATCAATGCGTAGAAGAGGTGACCGAGACGTGTAACCAATGGCATCCCATACCATCATGCCGGGTGATACGCCAGTATGTCAATGACGAATACACGCTTCCAATGTGCGTACACCGCGATATCGCCAAACACGGATGCGACCATCATGATGCTGTAAACAGAACCTGGATTCATCGGAAAAAGGACGTTTTGCCATTCGTGCACCCAGGTTCGTCGTTGAGTACACCATCGCAGGCGCTCCTGTCTGTGATGCAGCGTCAAGGGTAACCGCAGCCATGGTCTCCGAGCTGATAGTCCATGCTGCTCCAAACGTCGTCGAACTGTTCGTGCAGATGGTTGTTGTCTTGCAAACTATGCTTGAAAAAGTGAACAATGATTTAAAAATGGTACAATGTTAACAGCTCCATCAGTTAATATGTTAGTCCATGATTCAGGGGGAAGGGGTGGTATTTCTCTGTGCTCTGAGCAAGTTGACTAGCTGACAATCATTCCGACAAATTACATGCGCAGTGCTACAAAAACAGTCGCATTATACGAAATTTACATAAATTTCCTTTCACCTTTCATTGTCTACATCATACTCATCTTTGCTGTCCGTTCTTAATGTAGCAGATACAGTCACAAGTCCACACAGCCCTACTAAATACATCCATCAGGTGCCACACTTAAACTACACTACTGGCCATTAAAATTGCTATAGACGTGAAATTTAACCGACAGGAAGAAGATGATGTGATATGCAAATGATTAGCTTTTCAGAGTATTCACACAAGGTTGGCGCCGGTGGCGACACCTACAACGTGCTGAGATGATCACACAGCAGTTGACCGGCGTTGCCTGGTGAAATGTTGATGTGGTGCCTCGTGTAAGGAGGAGAAATGCGTACCATCACGATTCCGACTTTGATAAAAGTCAGATTGTAGCCTATCGCGGTTGAGATCCAATGACTGTTAGCAGAATATGGAATCGGTGGGTTCAGGAGGGTAATACGGAACGCCATGGTGGATCCCAACGGCCTCGTATCATTAGCAGTCGAGATGACAGGGATCTTATCCGCATGGCGCCCTGGAGATATTCTAAGTTCAGAGTTGGCGTGGCCACACTGGGGCCTCTCGGCGGGCTGCGGCCACGTGGTGCCGAACGTTAGCCAGGATCCAGTGGCTGCGTGGCTGGGAATTCCGTGGTGACGCTGTGTCGATCAAAGAGATTTGTATGCGAAGAGTTCCAAAGATGACGGACTGTGTGAAACCATCATGACAGACATTTCACAGTTTGTATAGAAATTAATAGTAGCCATATGAATCACGATACCTTAAAAAGAAACATGTACATTACCATAATTTGCACGACGATTCTGATGGTGTAATCAGATTTTCAATATCTTTATTAGTTTAAAGTTTAGTACCTGACGATAAATTATACAACTAACACCCAGCAACGAATGTCCAAAATCTAAGCGGTTCATTCGATTTTGTCGATCGGCATGTCTTTACAAAGCTATTAGTGTAAACCTAAATTGGTATGAATTACAGGCATGTAACTTAATTAGTACATGAGTTATTGGAGGTCAAAGTGTCTAATTAGTATCAATCACATCAGGCCATAAGTACTCAACAGTTCCACGAAAAAACGGTAGCAGTATGCTTATAAATATATTTATTCGTCTATGTCTTTGTTTATATCCGAGATATACTATTCATGAAGAAATTGGTTAAATATTTACTGTGTTTTAGAAAGTACAGAGACTTAAAGCTACTGGCCTACCTTTTGTTTCTATTCCTTTAATATATGTTTATTTAATTTGTTTATGTATTTAATGATGTGTGTTAGAACCTGTTTATGGTCCAGCCGCAGGAATATTTATTTAATTTCAAGTTATTTAAATGTGACCCCAGTATTCCGTATGTGTTCCAATATATTTGTGAGCGTACATTGGCTTGGAGACATGGAGGGAGTGCCGTAGCCAATCACAGCGCTCGTTACTAATGGAGGCAACTACCGAAGTGAATGGAGGGGAGTCCGGGACAGTACGGCGCGAAGGACGCACAGTGGCGAAAGAGACTTGGAGTGTGGAGTGGTTTGCGCGTGGTCGCGAGAGATAGAAATACTTCAGAGTGAACTTGAAAGATTTCCAAGGTTTCCATAGTGAAGACGTAGTATGTGTTTAGAAGTGAATATCTCGGAGCCGTTGTCGTTCATAACTAATTACGTGCAGTAGGAATCTATTGTTTCCCTGTCATTCAATTTATATTTTATTTTATTGCTGGACCATCGACACTAATAAGTGTTTTGCAGAAATATAACACATTCTCAAAAATACTGCTACTATCACACTCATCATTTAAGGTCGTTAAGATAGTACCTGCAGATTTTATTTATTGCAATCTTTTATTTATAAATTTCTACATTACATTCGTAATTGCCGAGTGATAGGAACCTTTGACCATTCGCTTCATGTGTATATTCTATCCACATCTACATCTACATCTATAATCCGCGAGCCACCTTACGGTGTGTGGCGGAGGGTACTTATTGTACCACTATCTGATCCCCCCTTCCCTGTTCCATTCACGAATTGTGCGTGGGAAGAACGACTGCTTGTAAGTCTCCGTATTTGCTCTAATTTCTCGGATCTTTTCGTTGTGATCATTACGCGAGATATATGTGGGCGGTAGTAATATGTTGCCCATCTCTTCCCGGAATGTGCTCTCTCGTAATTTCGATAATAAACCTCTCCGTATTGCGTAACGCCTTTCTTGAAGTGTCCGCCACTGGAGCCCGTCCAGCATCTCCGCAACGCTCTCGCGCCGACTAAATGTCCCCATGACGAATCGCGCTGCCCTTCGCTGGATCATGTCTATCTCTTCCACTAATCCAACCCGGTAAGGGTCCCATACTGATGAGCAATACTCAAGAATCGGACGAACAAGCGTTTTGTAAGCTACTTCTTTCGTCGATGAGTCACATTTTCTTAGAATTCTTTCTATGAATCTCAACCTGGCGCCTGCTTTTCCCACTATTTGTTTTATGTGATCATTCCACTTCAGATCGCTCCGGATAGTAACTCCTAAGTATTTTACGGTCGTTACCGCTTCCAATGATTTACCACCTATGGCATAATCGTACTGGAATGGATTTCTGCCCCTATGTATGCGCATTATATTACATTTATCT
Organism: Schistocerca piceifrons; assembly: GCF_021461385.2. NCBI lineage: Eukaryota > Metazoa > Arthropoda > Insecta > Orthoptera > Acrididae > Schistocerca > Schistocerca piceifrons. The sequence continues at coordinate 217,291,175 of NC_060139.1, read as the reverse complement.
ACGTTTAGGGAAAGCTGCCAGCTGTCGCACCATGCATTAATCCTCTGCAGGTCCTCCTGGAGTACGTACGAGTCTTCTGATGTTGCTACTTTCTTGTAGACAACCGTGTCATCTGCAAATAGCCTCACGGAGCTACCGATGTTGTCAACTAAGTCATTTATGTATATTGTAAACAATAAAGGTCCTATCACGCTTCCCTGCGGTACTCCCGAAATTACCTCTACATCTGCAGATTTTGAACCGTTAAGAATGACATGTTGTGTTCTTTCTTCTAGGAAATCCTGAATCCAATCACAAACCTGGTCCGATATTCCGTAAGCTCGTATTTTTTTCACTAAACGTAAGTGCGGAACCGTATCAAATGCCTTCCTGAAGTCCAGGAATACGGCATCAATCTGCTCGCCAGTGTCTACGGCACTGTGAATTTCTTGGGCAAATAGGGCGAGCTGAGTTTCACATGATCTCTGTTTGCGGAATCCATGTTGGTTATGATGAAGGAGATTTGTATTATCTAAGAACGTCATAATACGAGAACACAAAACATGTTCCATTATTCTACAACAGATTGACGTAAGCGAAATAGGCCTATAATTATTCGCATCTGATTTATGACCCTTCTTGAAAATGGGAACGACCTGCGCTTTCTTCCAGTCGCTAGGTACTTTACGTTCTTCCAGCGATCTACGATAAATTGCTGATAGAAAGGGGGCAAGTTCTTTAGCATAATCACTGTAGAATCTTAAGGGTATCTCGTCTGGTCCGGATGCTTTTCCGCTACTAAGTGATAGCAGTTGTTTTTCAATTCCGATATCGTTTATTTCAATATTTTCCATTTTGGCGTCCGTGCGACGGCTGAAGTCAGGCACCGTGTTACGATTTTCCGCAGTGAAACAGTTTCGGAACACTGAATTCAGTATTTCTGCCTTTCTTCGGTCGTCCTCTGTTTCGGTGCCATCGTGGTCAACGAGTGACTGAATAGGGGATTTAGATCCGCTTACCGATTTTACATATGACCAAAACTTTTTAGGGTTCTTGTTTATATTGTTTGCCAATGTTTTATGTTCGAATTCGTTGAATGCTTCTCTCATTGCTCTCTTTACGCTCTTTTTCGCTTCGTTCAGCTTTTCCTTATCAGCTATGATTCGACTACTCTTAAACCTATGATGAAGCTTTCTTTGTTTCCGTAGTACCTTTCGTACATGATTGTTATACCACGGTGGATCTTTCCCCTCGCTTTGGACCTTAGTCGGTACGAACTTATCTAAGGCGTACTGTAGACTCAACAGTATTTGGCTTTTAATGCGGCAACTACGTATCCCAGTCCCTAGACAACGAAAGCAGCCAAAACTTTTAATATTTAAACTCTGAGGTACGTAGCTGGGGCCACCACCAGGCCCACTTTTTTTTTGAAAGCCCGCAAGGACAGAGTCGATGTCTGTTGTGTTTTCTGATGAAGGCTGGCTCTGCCTCTGTGTCAGTGATGGCCGTGTGTCATAACGCCAGCAGAGGGTCTGCGACCAGCCTGTTTGCGTGCTAGACACACTGGGCCTACACATGGAGATATGGTCTGGGGTGGGATTTCGTATGACAGGAGGAGCACTATCGTGGTTGTCCCACGCACCCTGACTGAAAATACGTACGTCAGTCTGGTGATTTGGCCTGTTGTGCTGCCATTCGTGAACAGCATTCCAAGCGGTGTCTTCCAACAGGATGACGCTCGTCCACATACCGCTGTTGTAATCCAACATGCTCTAGAGAGTGTCAACATGTTGCATTTGCTTGCTCGATCACCCATACGTATCCAGTCAAGCATATATGGGACATCATCGGACAAACTGACATCCGGCACCTGTACAACACAATGCATGCACGTTTGATGCTCGTATTCAACATCCGGTGGTTACACTGGTTATTAACGTATCACAATTTCACATTTGCAATGGCATATATCGCTCTTACGCAAACCTGTGAGCTTGCAACACTTATCACTTAATTACGTTACCCAGAGAATTGTGTTCCTAGAATTTCGGCACTCTACATTAATTTTTTTTGTGTGTTGCTGTTGCTGCGAATATCAATAATGCCACGCATTTTCATTAGAATACTTGAGAAGTGTTCTGATGGAGCTGCGCCAAATCTGGCAGGCCTCAGTATTTGACAGCGATAACAACCAGAGACGACCTCGCGGCCCCATGTGAGAGACAGTTTCACAGTCAGGACTACATAACCCGCAGCAAGCAAAAACTTGGTCAGTTCCGGTGGGAAGTTTCCGGACCTATCCTAATATGGTTATCAAAGTGTACTGCTAATGTGATTAGCCCCATCTAGTGCGTCACAGATTATTCTGGTAACTCCTTATGACGACCTACGAGCATTATAAATAAGAGCACACAACTACACAGAACAGAGTAGGGAAAGGCAGTGTCCAGAGGAGAGCGTCTCTGTGTCACATGCCGCCGGACGTCGGACTTGACCGATTTCCTAGCCTCGGCGCCCGCCGTCGTTAAGTATGTAGACTCAGAGCAGCATATGGAAACTTATGGCATGGCAGGCTTAGTGGTAGTGAGAGGGGAGCCTTCCTACATCACACATCCAAATAAAGTATATCACTTCCCCCTAAATACTGAAACTTACTTTTACCACACTTATTGTATTAGAGTTTTCTTTTCTTTTTTTTTCCTTTGAGATTCGCATTATATAAATTACATTCTCCTCATCTAGGCAGAAACAAATAACACTACTGGCCATTAAAATTGCCACAGCACGAAGATGACGTGCTACAGACGCGAAATTCAACCGACAGGAGAAAGATGCTGTGATATGCAAATGATTAGCTTTCAGAGAATTCACATAAGGTTGGCGCCAGTGGCGACACCTACAACGTGCTGATATGAGGAAAGTTTCCAACTGATTTCTCATAAACAAACAGCAGTTGACCGGCGTTGCCTGGTGAAATGTTGTTGTGGTGCCTCGTGTAAGGAGGAGAAATGCGTACCATCACGATTCAGACTTTGATAAAAGTCAGATTGTAGCCTATCGCGGTTGCGGTTTATCGTATCGCGACATTGTTGCTAGCGCTGGTCGAGATCCAATGACTGTTAGCAGAATATGGAATCTGTGAGTTCAGGAGGGTTATACGGAACGCAGTGCTGGGTCCCAACGGCCTCGTATCACTAGCAGTAGACATGAAAGGCATCTTACCCGCATGGCTGTAACGGATCGTGCAGCCACGTCTCGATCCCTGAGTCAACAGATGGGGGCGTTTGCAAGACAACAACCATCTGCACGAACAGTTCGACGACGTTTGCAGCAGCATGGACTATCAGCTCAGAAACCATGGCTGTGGTTACCCTTGGCGCTGCATCACAGACTGGAGCGCTTGCGATGGGGTACTCAACGGTGGGTGCACGAATGGCAAACCATCATTTCTTTTCTGTTACAGCATCGTGATGGTCGCATCCGTGTTCGGAGACATCGCGGTGAACGAACATTGGAAGCGTGTATTCGTCATCGCCATACTGGCGTATCACCCGGCGTGATTGTATGGGGTGCCATTGGTTACACGTCTCGGTGACCTCTTGTTCGCGTTGACGGCACTTTGAACAATGGACGTTACGTTTCAGATGTGTTATGACCCGTGTCTCCACCCTTCATTCGACCCCTGCGAAACCCTACATTTCAGCAGGATAATGCACGGCCGCATGTTGCAGGTCCTGTACGGGCCTTTCTGGATACAGAAGATGTTCAACTGCTGCGCTGGCCAGCACATTCTCCAGATCTCTCACCAATGGAAACGTCTGGTCAATGGTGACCGAGCAACTGGCTCGTCACAATACGCCAGTCACTACTCTTGATCAAATGTGGTATTGTGTGGAAGCTGCATGGGCAGCTGTACCTGTACACTCCATCCAAGCTCTGACTCAATGCCCAGGCGTATCAAAGCCGTTATTACGGCCAGATGTGGTTGTTCTGGGTACTGCTTTCTCGTGATGTATGCGCCCAAATTGCGTGAAAATGTAATCACATGTCAGTTCTAGTATAATATATTTGTCCAATGAATACCCGTTTATCACCTGCATTTCTTGTTGCTGTAGCAATTTTAATGGCGAGTAGTGTAGCTTGTCTCCAGCAGCTGTCGGAGTTCTACAAGCGGCCCAAGCCTATTTCCATTCGTCGAGAGATTCGACTGAGGTAATACCCCTGTGTAAGAACAACATGTGCTTCTAACTGCCTCTCGGGACACGACACGATTGTTTTTTCTATAAGTATAGTTAATCTGAGGTCGCTTTCAGTTCTATGTTTGCATTTACAAACCGAACAGACTCGCTACCGACTATGGGGTGGTTCTGTTTTACGAGGGCTTGCTGAGAACTAATGCGTCCGAATTTTTAATGTGAAAACTCTTAAAACTTTTTACAAGAAACAAGCGTTATTAATATTCTACATACATATAAAAATGGCATCTGTTCTTTCGGACATGTCTGACATGTCCGAAAGAACAGATACCATCTTCATATATATATAGTTAAGTTTCACCGGCCATTTGACCATCTTCTTCTGTGCAGACGCACAAACAGTGCCCGAACTCTTACGGGAATCGGCAACACGCCGCGAATAATGAGTATAATGGGCAGGGGCACTATGAATATAGTGCGGGACAATAAGATGAGAATGTGGGTCTCACGGGAGGCGTGCCAGGGATAAGTTCCTGCAGTCGCACTATCCTCTATGTCCTCCGTGGCTCAGGTGGACAGCCGGCACGGTAGCTCAGCGTGTTCGGTCAGAGGGATAGCAGCCCTCTGTAATAAAAAAACTAAGTGAACGGATGAAGAAAGAACTTCAACTGGTGTCATGGGACGTCCCCCCCCCCCCCGACCAAATGCAACGAACAAAATAACATTTAAAGAAAAAAATAGATAGAGCGTCTGCCATGTAAGCAGGAGATCCCGGGTTCGAGTCCAGGAGCACACATTTTCAACTTTCCCCGTTGACTTATATCAACGCCTGTATGCAGCTAGGGGTATTCATTTCATTGTAAAATTCAAAATCTATACTTTTAACGTCTATATATTCATTGAAACTTCCTGGCAGATAAAAACTGTGTGCCGGACCGAGACTCTAACTCCGGCCTTTGCCTTTCGCGGGCAAGTGCTCTACCAACTGAGCTAGCCAAGCACGACTCACGCTCCGTCCTCATAGCTTTACTTCTGCCAGTACCTCGTCTCCTACCTTCCAAACTTCACAGAAGCTCTCCTGCGAACCTTGCAGAACTAGCACTCCTGGAAGAAAGGATATTGCGGAGACATGGCTCAGCCACAGTCTGGGGGATGTTTCTAGAATGAAATTTTCACTCTACAGCGGATTGTGCGCTGATATGAAACTTCCTGGTAGTTTTAATCTACCTATCTATCCTGTATCATTTCTATGACACTCTCTCCCATATTTCGTGATAATACAAAACGTGCTGCCCTTCTTTGAACTTTTTCGATGTACGTCAGTCCTATCTGGTGAGGATCCCACACCGAGCAACAGTATTCTAAAAGAGGACGGACAAGCGTAGTGTAGGCAGTCTCCTTAGTAGATCTGTTACATTTTCTAAGTGTCCTGCCAATAAAACGCAGTCTTTGGTTAGCCTTCCCCACGACATTTGCTATGTGTTCCTTTCAATTTAAGTTGTTCGTGATTGTAATACTTAGGTATTTAGATGAATTTACGGCTTTTAGACTAGACTGATTTATCGTGTAACTGAAGTCTAACGAATTCCTTTTAGCACTCATGTGGATGACCCCACACTTTTCGTTATTTAGGGTCAACTGCCAATTTTCGCACCATTCAGATATCTTTTCTAAATAGTTTTCCAGTTTGTTTTGATTTTCTGATGACTTTATTAGTCAATAAACGACAGCGTCATCTGCAAACAACCGAAGACGGCTGCTCAGATTGTCTCCAAAGTCGATTATATAGATAAAGAATACCGAAGGGCCTATAACACTACCTTGGAGAACGCCAGAAATGACTTCTGTTTTACTCGGTGACTTTCCGTCAATTACTACGAACTGTGACCTCTCCGGCAGGAAATCACAAATCCAGTCACATAACTGAGACGATATTCCATAAGCACGCAATTTCACTACAAGCCGCTTGTGTGGTACAGTGTCAAAAGCCTTCCGGAAATCCAGAAATACGGTATCGATCTGAAATCCCCTGTCAATATCCCTCAACACTTCATGTGAATAAGGAGCTAGTTGCGTTTCACAGCAACGATATTTTCTAAACCCATGTTGACTGTGTGTCAATAGGCCATTCTCTTCGAGGTAATTCATAATGTTCGAACACAATATATGTTTCAAAATCTGCTGCATATCGACGTTAACGATATGGGCCTGTAATTTAGTGGATTACTCCTACACCCTTTCTTGAGTATTGGTGTGACCTGTGTAGCTTTCCAGTCTTTGGGTACGGATCTTCCGTTGATCGAACGGTTGTATATGATTGTTAAGTATGGAGCTAATGCATCAGCATACTCCGAAAGGAACCTAATTGGTGTACGGTCTAGACCAGAAGACTTGCTTTTATTATGTGATTTGAGTTGCTTCACTACACCGAGGATATTTACTTCTACGTTACTCATGTTGGCAACTGTTCTCATTGCGAATTCTGGAATATTTACTTCGTCTTCTTTTGTGAAGGCATTTCGTAAGGCTGTGTTTAGTAACTCTGCTTTGGCAGCACTGTCTTCAGTAGCATCCCCACTGCTATCGCGCAGAGAAGGCATTGATTGTTTCTTGCCACTAACACACTTCACATACGACCAGAATCTCTTTGGAATTTCTGCCAGGTTTCTCGACCAAGTTTCGTTCGGTGTAAGACACCATGACGACCAAGGAGTGTAGTACACTGGTTGCAGACCTCGTACACCCTTTCTTGACCATCATGTTTCCCGACGGCAGTGGCATTGTTCGTCAAGATAATGCGCCCTGCCACAAGTCCAGTAGTGTGATGGGCTGATTTGTGGAACGCAGTGCCCAGGTCCAGTTAATGTGCTAGCTCCCCAACTCCCCAGATCTGAACTCGATGGAACACATGTCGGATGTGACTGAACTTGGCGTCAGAGCTCATCACCCCCCATCCAGAATTTGCGAGAAGTAGGTGATTGTTTGTGCAGGTGTTGCGCCAACTCCCTCCAGCGACCAACCAAGGACTCATTGCTCCCATGCCACGACGCAACACCGCTGTTATCCGTGACAAAGGGAAGCAGGTCAGCAACTAGAAGCAGTTAATTCCATAAATTATCTGGGACTAGGCATTAGGAGTGATTTAAAACGGAATGACCATATAAAATTAATCGTCGGTAAAGCAGATGCCAGACTGAGATTCATTGGAAGAATCCTAAGGAAATGCAGTCCGAAAACAATGGAAGTAGGTTACAGTACACTTGTTCGCCCACTGCTTGAATACTGCTCACCGGTGTGGGATCCCTAACAGATAGGGTTGATAGAAGAGATAGAGAAGATCCAATGGAGAGCAGCGCGCTTCGTTACAGGATCATTTAGTAATCGCAAAAGCGTTACGGAGATGATAGATAAACTCCATTGGAAGACTCCGCAAGAGAGACGCTCAGTAGCTCGGTACGGGCTTTTGTTCAGGTTTCGAGAACATACCTTCACCGAGGAGTCAAGCAGTATATTGTTCCCTCCTACGTTTATCTCGCGAAGAGACCATGAGGATAAAATCAGAGAGATTAGAGCCCACACAGAGGTATACCGACAATCCTTCTTTCTACAAACAATCCGAGACTGGAACAGAAGGGAGAACCCACAGATGTACTCAAGGTACCCTCCGCGACGCACCGTCAGGTGGCTTCCGGAGTATGGATGTAGATGTAGATGTAGGTGGACAAACCGGCTATTAGGTAGGTGGTCAAAATGTTCCGGCTATCAGTCTATGTTGTGATTGTAGCTTTTGACGACTGTACCTAATGACGTGATACTAAGCAGATCAATGATTTTAGAATTTGTAATGTTAACCTATAGAAGAACACAGTTCTGAAAAAGTCTGCCTGCCGTCCGCACTCTTCTATCAAGCTGTCTCTCTAGCCAATCCGCTGGCTCCTTGTTTGAACTTTCTGGACTTTCCTAACCTCTGTTAAATTACTGTCGTTAAGCAGCGCGGAGTCTCGTTTAAATTTTCATCAAACTGGTCTGGCTGTCTCGTGAGAAGACTTGGACACCTTCGTTGCTCACGGTTCTGCAAGGCGGCTCCTAACCTCACACCTCTCGCACCTCAGACTTTTGTTATCAGTTACGGTCTGCTTGACGAGTCGACAGAACCTTTACCACTCTGTTAGCTCTTTTCGTGGGAAGTCTCTCGGACCACACCTAGTGGGAAATACGGTATGGTGACCGCTCTGAGATTCGCCGAAGACTCAGACTATACCGGGGGCGGGTGGCTTAGCCACTTGGCCGTACCGGACCTTGCGAAAGAATGGTATTCGCTCCTGAGTGCTACATGGACTTCGCTCCACCGTCAAAAACGGGATTCAAAGTCTGTTTCTCGGCCGGAGATACAACATTCACGAAAGCTACAGAAATATTTGCATGCAACTACCACTTTGTAGATAGAGAAAAATAAGATGTTAATTGACATCCTAATCTCCTCAATCACTGAATTCTGCTTTCTGTAAACGGGAGCATACATCAACCGAACTCAAACCACATGAATTAAAGTACATTATGACAATAAAGCATGGGACATGCCAGTCCACCAACAGACTCTCATGTACCTAATTGCATCTAATATTTGTAAAATGTTACGTATGAATAAGACAAGCTGTAATTCACATACAAGTTTTTCCCTGAGTCCGTATTTTTTTTTCTTTGAGAGAAGCTTTTTTCCTCCAAGAATATCACTGTATTTGATTTTAGAATATGCTCTGGTATACTGCAACAGATGGACGTCTGTGGTTTTAGTGTGTAACTCTGGTCATCCGATCCCTTAAGTCTTTTTATACAGGAGTGTGGATAAAGTCGAAAGCTTCATGAGACTGTTCAAGAATGATGCTATTGTATGTAGAGAACTCGCAGTGCGAGAAAATTGTAGCGAAATGCGAGCAGACGCTTTTTGTAGGGACTGACGCCCATCATAAACAAGTATAGCGTAATACATCTACATCTACTCTACATTTCACACCTAAGTTCCCTGTAGTGTGTTCAGGAAACCACTATAACACTACTGCTCTACCATTCACTCTCCAACAGCGCACGGGAAAAACGAACAGCTAAATATTTACGTGTGAGCTCTGATTTCTCTTATTTTGTCCTAATTATCATTTCTCCCTATGTAGATGGGAGTCAAAAAATATTTCAGTATGTTCTAAGTAGGGGGACAAAATATGGGGTTGAAATTTCGTGAAAAGATCTCGCCGCAACAAACATCGCCTTTGTTTTAATGATTCCCACCCCAACTCGCGTATGATATGCGCTACATTGTCTTTCTTCTTTAGCGATAATACAAACGACCCGCCCCTCTTTGAACTTTTGCGATGCCTCCTGTTAATCTTACCTGGTACCGATCTCATACCGAGCAGCAGCACTGGAGAAGAGGACGGACAAGCGTAGTGTAGACAGTCTCTTTAGTAGCCCTGTTGCGTCTTCTAAGTACTCAGCCAATCAGACTCAGTCTTTGGTTCACCTTCCTTACAACATCGTCTATGTGACCGTTGCAACTTAAGTTGTTCGTAATTGTTATCCTTAGTTGTTTAATTGAAGTGACAGCCTTTAGATTCGAGAGATTTATCATGTAACCGAAATTTAACGGATTCCCTTTACTACTCAGTGGATGAGCTCACACTTCTCATTATTTAGAATTAACTGCCGCTTGTTGCACTATGGGGAACGCTAGATATAACATTTTTTTTCCAGATGATCCTTCGGTGAATTATATTACTTAAGCATTTTAATCATTTCTAAACTACGTATAGAAAGGTAAAAGTCCTCACATTTAATGCAACAACACTCAAGTGTTTATCTAGTTATTTATCCCTTTTAGAGTAAAAATACATTTATTATGGGGATTCTCTACTCCTTGTTCAAATAATTCAACAACATTACAGTGTAATACTTGACATAAAAGCTTATAAACTAATACATACATAATATTATCAAATTATTACTGCTAATTATTTTACCATAAACATTATATTTACAGTTGTGGGGTGGTGCACTTGCACTTCCGATTGGTCCTTTGTATCACTTCGTTTTTCTTAGTCCACGGGACCGAGTAAGATGTTCTGCAATAGGTCTTGTGCGGATATACTGTCATATTATACTGGTAATCTTTTATGATTCCAGGGCGTTCAGTGAATACTTCGAGGCATCCAGATAATAATTCTGTTAATTGTCTAGCCTCTGAAGCATTAATGCAACTTGCAACTTGCCTAATCCACTCCCACAACTGAGACGATATTCCTTAGGCATGGAATTTGATTAACTCCTGCTTACATGGCAGGCGCTCTATCCATCTTTTTTTTTTCTTAGAACCGCTTTTTTTGTATATTTTATTGATTCATTTAATTTTAATGTCCCAAAAAAAATCATATATAAAAAAGAAGGGAAAGAAATATAGGGCTGAAGTGACTTCCTCGTCACTTCACTGGGAGTACATCCTATCCCTCGAAACAACGTAAACCTGGGACTCCCCACCGCTTCGGGGGGTTATGAAACATGCTGCCTAGAAAGTTCGCAAAATGCGTTTTATATTTAGAGTGGCGTCGGATGATTTCGTGTTGTTCTGGTAGATAATGCCAATAGTCCATGCCCGATAGCAAGGTCCGCGAGAGCACGTAGTGCGATGCATGTCCTCCAATCCATCGGATTGCCGACGTTTTTTGTGAGGGGAAAAATACAGCGTCAGGGAAAAATAAAGCGTCCGTCGTGATCGTTGATTCGTCGGTGCGTCAGAGGAGGGCCGCGATGCGTTGCGTCAGCCGCCAAACACCCTTTGCCTCACCGCACTGCAGAGAATGTTCGTCGGTATCCCGCATGCCACATATAAGGCAGAGCGGGGAATCTACCATGCGAATGTCGTACAATCGTTGGCGGTTGACTGTCTTGCGGTTGATTAGTGTATACCATGACGATCGCGCTGCTGTGGTGAGGAGAGGTGTATGGACAGCTCTCCAAATCTGTCGCCAGTTTCGTGTTGGGTATTTAAGTTCGACAACATTGCTGCAATGATGACGACGCAAGTATCGATATATCTCACGGGTAGTGTGGATTCTTGCAGAAGGTATCTGCAACTGAACATAACTAAAATCAACAAAAAATCGCGCGACGTGAGAAAAAGAGGGCGAGATTGTGCCTACCGCCACCGGTGTTTCAAAGGACGTGGGAAGAAGCACATCCAGGATGGCCGACGTGATGGCGTGTTGCCGTTGGTTCCAAGTGCCTAGAGTCGCTTGCAGGTACAGAGCTAGAGCCTTGTTCCGCACATCGGTGAGGTTAAGTCCTCCAGAATGGTGTGGGAGAGTTAAAGTCTTGTATTTGACCTTAAACAACATCCACTGGCTGACATAGTATCCAAAGACCGCCATTAATCTATCAGCAATACCATGTGGCATTGGCAGTACCTGTGCCAGGTGCGGCAGTCGCGAGGCCAGATGAACATTAGTGTAGTCCACCCTTTGGAGCAGGTCGTGCGTTCGGAGTGAATTGTTGCGTATGTGCAGTCGGACGTTCTGGAGGAGACGTCGACAGCTCGCCGCCGTAGCGATCGGGTGAACAATACACCTAAGCATCGCAAGATGGCCACCGTCGTAAACGGACTGTGCAGAGCGTCCAGCCCTCGACCGATGTGCATGATCTTGGTTTTATTCATGTTGACCCTGCTACCCGCCGCTACCCCGTACGTAGTAAGAAGGGTAACCACCTGACTTACTTCGTTCTCCGACCGGACGAGTATCATCAAGTCGTCGGCATATGCACGACACGTGAAGGAGCTCGCACGGAGTCGGACACCTGTTAGAGTCCGTCTAAGAGTCTGCATCAATGGTTCGAGCGCTATTGTAAACAGTATCATCGACAAGGGACATCCTTGCCTAACTGAGCTGCAAACAGGAATCGTTCCTACCTCCCTGCTATTGACTCTCACCGTCGAAGAAGCGCCGCGAAGGAGGCGCATGAGGACGGTAATAAAATTCTGTGGTATCGCCATGCGTCGCATGGTCGAGTCAAGGAAATCATGGTTGATCCTGTCAAAGGCACGATCAAAATCCACCGATACGAACGCCGCTCGCATGCGACAAGCTTCCGTCAGGGAAATTACGTCACGGTATTCGCCGAGGATAGAATGTATGTTGCTCCGAACCCCTAGACAAGCCTGGTCTGGTGGTATTGTCTGGGATGTTACAGTCTTGAGCCTTGCCCCCAACATTCGTGCAAAGATCTTATAATCAGTATTGAGCATCGTGAGCGGTCTAAATTGATGGGCGCTGACACTCGCTGTCGATTTCGGTATTGGTATAAGTATTCCCGCCATGAACTGCGACGGAACGTCCGTGGCAGGGCTCAATAACTCATTACACATCAATACCAACTGGGACATCATTAAATCCGCAAATGCGCGGTAAAATTCGAGTGTCAACCCATCTGGCCCAGGGGATTTATGCACCGCACCCTTCGCGAGTGCGCCCCGGATGTCATCTTCCGTTAGGGGTTCCAATAGCGCCTCTGCATCCGGACCATCCACCTTCGTTTGCATCTGTCGCAAAATTTCTTCTCCTGTCCGATTGTCCGTCGGCGTCCCAGTGAAAAGGAGGCGGTAATGCTTCAGAAACTCAGCAGTAATGTCCTGTTGTGACGTCAAGGGCCGACCATCGTCATCATGGAGGACTGTGATTAGGGATCGGCGATTACGCGCATGTCCCTTGGACACATGATGCATGCCAATACGTTCTCCATCGACGTTGTCCAAGCACCGAGCACGGATCGAAAGCCCCTCCAGTCGACGTCTCGTGATCGATAAAATGCAGGCCTGAATGCGATGGACTTCCGCTTGACGCTCGGGCGATGGGGCCCTGGAGGACAGGTCGCGGAGCACCATGTAGTAATAATCAAGTGTATCTCGGAGCCATTTCGCTTTTTCCTTGCCATACGTGATGAGAGCTCTTCGTATCGCCGGTTTTGCACACTGCAGCCACCACGAAAGAACCGTACGGTGTAGCGGCAGACGGCGAGTGCAAGTCTGCCACGTTTCTTCGATCCTCAGGCGACATTCGAGATCCACCAATAAGGATGAATTAAGTTTCCAGGAACTACGACTCCGCCAGACCCTCTGCCGTGGGAGGATTAACGTGCATAAATATGCAAGGTGATCCGTAAAAGCCGTGGGCCAACGTTCAGCAGCCAACACGTGATCTCTTAATCCGTCAGAAACGTAAATCCGATCCAGCCTGCTCGCCGAGTGGCTTGTAAAATACGTGTAGCCCTCTCGCTGCCCACGGATCTTTCCCACGTGTCCATAAGGGCCATGTCCCGGCAGATCGTGTTCAATGCGTGGCAGGAGCTGAAATTAGGAGTTCGATCCTTCGGTGTGAGTACACAGTTAAAATCCCCCCCCCTACCAAGATGTGGTCATACCTTCCATGGAATAGGGGGGCAATCTCCTCCGAGTAGAATCGTGCACGCGCCTGTTGATTGTCAGATCCGGACGGTGCATAGATGTTGACGATACGAATGCTGTTCACGGTCATAGCCAAACCCCGAGCCGAAGGAAGGTAATCGAGGACACACATCGAAAAAAATGGTTCAAATGGCTCTGAGCACTATGGGACTTAACTTCTGTGGTCATCAGTCCCCTAGAACTTAGAACTACTTAAACCTAACTAACCTAGGACATCACACACATCCATGCCCGAGGCAGGATTCGAACCTGCGACCGTAGCAGTCGCGCGGATCCGGACTGAGCGCCTTAACCGCGAGACCACCGCGGCCGGCGTCACACATCGGAATCCGTTCCCGGACTAGTATCGCTGTGCCACGTCCTCCATCGGGAGTCGGCGCTAGGTAAGTACTGTATCCATGCGCGTCGGGAAAAGCAGCATTGCAGGTTTCCTGCATCAGCAGAATATCAACGTCAGTGGCGTAAATCATGTCCCGGAGAAGTTGCATCTTTGCAAGCGAACGTGCGGTGTTAATGTTCACTGTGCCCACCTTATATGCTTGGTTCGTTGTCGTTGTCATGCTCGTGTCATGTCATTGAGAAATCCATGGGCTTTAGTCCACTATTCGTGCTCAGAGGGGTGCCCGCCAACGGGCTGCCCTCCTTTGTTGTCGTTCCGTGGTGTGCATTCTGTACGTGAGTGGTCATCATTAGGGGGTGGCAATTCCTGTATGTCTTCGACTGGTTCCGCCCAGTCGCAGTGGTCATCCATCCGAGAAATGTCCTCTAATGTATTTCGACGTGGCTGGTGGGACATTGGTATCCCTGACTCCTTCGTCGGCAGCGCTGGGTCAGTCGGTGTCAATGAAGAGGGACCATCTGAAAGGCGGGACATCCGGTCACCATCTGACGGAATCCTGTCAGCGTCCTCTAAAGGCACGTGTTCCGTGTCAGACAGGTCTTCGGCTAGGATACGTTCCGTGTCCCCTAGGCTAGGGGCCGACGCGTCACCCGAACTATGGCGACGCTTTTTGCGACGCTTCGGCGATCGCTGTTTGCGTGCCCTGCCCTCTGCTGCCTCACTGTGTTCGTCGATCGTTCGCTGGTCCGTTGCCGGCGCCACTGTCTCGACCTCTACTTCCACGCCGCGTGCTTCATGTGAGTTTTCGGAAGGTTCCTCCCTCAACTGACGTGATGTGGGTGTAGGGACATTCTCCGAGTCACCTCCATGCTCCCGTAACTCGGTCTGCTCTTGCATAAACACGTCCTTGTCACGCTCCGAACTGGGCAACACCTCCCGGCGAGCCACCGACACGTACGTCATCGGCAGTTGCGTGGGAACTTCTCGCTGTGACGCTTCCCCATGTGGCAGTTGCACGACGCGGCATTGTATGCACTCCGAGCGGATATGTCCTTTTCCACCACAGCCAGAACAGGTGCGTGGCTGGCCATCGTAGATCACAATAGCTCGAAATCCGCCAATGTATAAATAAGACGGGATATGTTTAGTAAGGACGATCCGCACCTGTCGCACGCCGTTTAGCACAGGATAGGTGATAAAACTTGCCCAGCGTTCAGGCGTATGACTAAGTACCGTTCCATATGGTCGCAGCGATTCAGTAATCATCGATTGTGGCACCTCAAACGGCAATTCAAAGATCCGAATGACCCTCACACCCAATCCGGAAAGAGCTACTGTTACATCGCTGATATGGCCATCAGAGTGTCGAAATTTAAATCCTCTTTGAGCAGCGGAGAGAGTTCTTTCACACGCAGCGTCATCGGTCATCTTTACGTACATTGTACTGCTTACAATGGACAGGTGTATTCCAATTATGTCTGCAGCAGGTAAACGAACTTCTTCCCTCAAAAAACGCTCTATTTCGAAAGCTTTGGGTCTGGCAAATTCGTTGTCGAACGTAAATTGGAGCGTAGTCTTTCCAAAATTGTGTGCCATGGCGATCGAGTCAGACAACAACACGCGCGAGAACCGGCGGTGTAAACACTTCCTCGTCCACGCGCGCCCGCGGCCGGGACAGCAGGCCCGTGCCGCGCCACTGCCTAAAGCAGACTTCCATCTGAGCCACCGCAGGCACAGAGGATAACACACCTGCTGAGACTTACTACTTGCGCGCTTCCCGTGAGACCCATATTCCCGACTGTCGACAACTTACATTCGTAGTGTTCCTTAAGGATATTTCCCCATTGACTCATTACTTCTGGAACATTACGAATGTGAGTTGTGGACAGTTGGGAATGTGGGTCTCACGGGAAGCGTGCTAGGGATAAGTCCCTGCAGCCGCGCTGTTCTCTGTGCTCTCGGTGGCTCAGATGGACATGTAAGCAGGAGATCCCGGGTTCGAGTCCCGGTCGGGGCACACATTCTCAGCTGTCCCTATTGAGGTATAACAACAACACCAATTGGCAGCTGAAGGTTTCGATTAATTATCATTTCTTTCTAGAGAAGCTGCATGGTCATCATTGGTATCTATTCTTTCGGAACAGTTACTATCTTCATATGTTATTAGATTATACATGCACTGGACATACATTCATTAAATATAGCAGCTGAGATTGCTAAATGGGGAGAGAACTACATGAAACTATCCCTAAGATGATATGAGGGGAAAATGCTGTAAGGAAATGTAGCCGGAAATACGTTACGAGAAAAGTACACCCATTTGAAGGAGACAGAAAACCTACAACTTACTAGATTTCAGTGATAGGAAGCACACACAAGAACACACCAGGCAAGTGCGAATTTACTGTCCGTACTAGTGTTTCAGCACTGCACTCAAATAGGCAGTGAGCTGGAGTACCGTGAAATATTAGCTAGGTAGCCCTTCGTACCACCAATGTCAAGTTTTTCAGCAAGTGAGCCAGGTCTCCCTCAGGATGTGCCTCGAATGTGGGGCGCTCTGGAGGGGTGACTGGTGCCACGAGACGGTTGGCAGTTATCACGGTCCACACATTTAGGCCGAACCAGTGCTGACGGTTCGGTGCACCATACCATGGAGATTCTTCGTAGCCCACACACGGGTGCTGTGAAGGTTTACGGTACCTCCTTCGTAAAAGTACCCTTACCTGTGAATACGGTCGGTGACAGAAAACCCAGCACTGTGGTGGCATGTGCGACGAACCGGTGAAAAAACCTCCGCCACAGAGGCTGTCCGTAGATAAAGGCGTGTGTCCATTGGAAAGTAACTTCCTCAAGTATCTTACTCACGCACTTGCTTTGGCGCACACATCAGTACAAAATCTTGTGCAACATTACTTCTGGAAGTTCAAAATGGTTCAAATGGCTCTGAACACTATGGGACTCAACTGCTGTGGTCATCAGTCCCCTAGAACTTAGAACTACTTAAACCTAACTAACCTAAGGACATCACACACACCCATGCCCGAGGCAGGATTCGAACCTGCGACCGTAGCAACAGCGCGGCTCCGAACTGGAGCGCCTAGAACCGTACGGCCACCGCGGCCGGCTACTTCTGGAAGTCACTTGTGAAAATTTATTTCTGGAACTTCCTGAAAGTGTTTGAATAAAGAAAGGTGTGCAGTTATTCACATGAGTACTGCAAGAAATTCGCTAAATTTCGGTTACACGATAAGTCACACAAATCTGATGGCTGTAAGTTCATCTAAACACTTAGGAATTACAATTGCAAATATCCTAAATTGGAACGATCACATAGATAATGTTGTAGGTAGAGCAAACCAAAGACTGTGATTCATTGGCAGAAAACTTAGAAGGTGCAACAGGTCTACTAAAGAGATTGCTTACACCTCGCTTGTCCGCCCTATTCTGGAGTATTGCTGTGCGGTGAAGGATACGCATCAAGTGATACTGACGGATGACATCGAAAAAGTTCAAACAAGGGCATATCGTTTTGTATTATCATGAAATAGGGGAGATAGTGCCACCGAAATGATAGGTGAATTGGAGTGGCTATCATTAAAACAAAGACTTTTTCGTTGCGACCTATATCTATATCTACGTCATTACTCTGCTATTCACAATGTGCTTTGCAGAGGATTCAATGAACCAGCTTCAAGCTGTCTCTCTACCGTTCTACTCTCGAACGGCGCACGGGGAAATAGAGCATTTAAATTTTTCTGTGCGATCCCTGATTTCTGTTATTTTATCGTGATGATCATTTCTCCCTATGTAGGTGGGTGCCAACAGAATGTTTTCGCAATCGGAGGAGAAAACTGATGATTGAAATTTCATGAGCAGAACCCGTCGCAACGAAAAACGTCTTTTTTTTTTTTTTTGTAAACGTAAATAAGTATACAATCTCAACATCATCAGCAATCCAACTCCTTTTTTCTTCGTTTTATGGGGGAGCACAAGAGAAAGAAAACATATAGGCTGCGGATCAGAGCTATCCGTGAATAGGATAAACATGTGTAAGGAAAAGAAATTGGAAGATGAAGAGAAAAGGGAAGACAAAGAAATTAGGAATACTTGCTGCCCCATGGTGGTTCAATTTGCAGAGTATCCTTTTAGATGTAGATGCTCCACTTTGGCGCGCCGTCAGAACAACGTCCATTATATCATTGACCATTAGAAGGAGATCGTGGGATCGTCCAGTATTGGCTGGCACGTTCCATTGAGATTACAGCTCCGAGGCAGGTTGGTGAAAATACTCTGTAAATAGTCCGCAAAAGTGGCCAGATATTGTCGATGTCGGCGAAGGGTGTGGTGGTGTACTTGGAGGCGTGTCCAGAAGTTCTCCAGGTCGACAATGTCGTCCCTGAAGAGGTAGTTGATAGCCATGCCACTGATCCATGTGATGGCGTGCCACTTATACGATGGAAACTAGTTCGTGTCAGGATATATCAGCATGGTACGAGAGACTTGATGTGGGGGTACTCGGAGGTAGAAGGCCACAATCTTCTGTACGAGGGTCCAGACATCTCCTGCTGGCCCACACTCAAAACTATGTAAATCTGTATCTTCGACATTGAACTTGAGGCACAGGGGTGAGTCCACCAGCGCGATGTGATGCAGTTTCTGTCTTGTACTATATTTGCCGTTCACGAGAAGGCACCACGTCGCTGTGGTGTCGGTGGTGTGGTATGGTTGGTGGATCGTTTTCCAAACTGTAGGCCATGAAACCGGGGGTTGACGTACTTCGACGGGGTTTCTGGGTGGGTACGTTCGGAGAAGGCGGTAGATGTCACCGGTGGTCGTCTTCCTGGTTCTGGGGAGCTCGGTGCATATGTATCTGTGTTTCAAAAAGAAACGACCGATGTGCGACATCGGAGGTAGGATATGTGCCAAACCTCTTTGGCTATCCGTATACGTCTTACTCCTAGCTCCAAACAGCCATATGTCATCGTTCATGCGTCACAACCTGCACCAGTAAACATTTGTAATTGCCGTACAGGGCGAACGTTTTAACTGAACGTCGCTGCAAGTTACTGGCGAATAAATTCGATAACCCAGCGACTGTGTTCTTAAGAAGTAAGATGAAACGTTCTTTCGGACATGCATGCACGTCTGAAATAAAATTGCATCGTACTTCCTAACAGTACAGCCACTGCAGTATCGTGCTCGATGGTCGGTTTTCATGTGGACGTACTACAATACGTGTCCCCACCGCATCTCATACCTACTCTGTGGGTTTAAGCCGGGGGAACGAGCAGACCAGTCCATCAGCCGATTGTCTTCTGCTTCTAAGAGCTCTACCACCTGCGCGGTTCGAAGCGGTCGCGTACTGTTATCCATGAAAATGAAGTTCCGCAAGCACCCCTGAACACACGAACAGGAAAGGAGTGTAGTGTCAGAATAACGTTGACTACTAGTAAGTGCACCACCAAGCCGTTCATCTTCGACAATGCTGGAAGCAAGCTCACATGGCGTGGGGTGGGAAAACGGTCGACGATGATAGTTTTGGTGGTACAGGCGATATCCTGTAGGGAGGCATAACGTTGCATGCGCGTACTGACCTCAAAATTCACATAATTATTGACCCATTGACATCGTAATCTTATTCATTAAAAGGTGTTTTCTTACGATGAAGGTTTAACACAGTAAGACAGGTATTACAGTTAGACACTGGGTATTTCTCGAGGCAGCGTAAGAGACGGTGCGAAAATTACCGAGAGTATTTTAATCCAGTATTTGAGAATGAAAGTGCTTAGCGATTTCTAACGATGTTCACAGTTAATTTCAAACTTTTTTAGAATCTTTTTGTCACTGACACGCTCCACAAAACAGCGAAAGGAAAACAATTTATCGCATACTATACTTTTTGCAGTTCATGCAGTAAAATTTCAATACTCGGAATCACGTTTTCGTTTATTACTTCTATTAGCAGAACATCCTGCGGAGAGTATCTATGTATACCAATGAATGTACGAGTAAAATTGGTCATTTCAAGACATATAGTTCGAGAGATGTGACGTCATAAACATTACGAAGCGTGAAGAACTAGGTCTCCGTAAAACAGAGAGTAAATTAACCAGACAGGTAGTCATCTAGTGTTTGATGAGAGCACTTAACGGCTGTCGGCAACCTTAAAACATAAATTCAAACAATTTCTCCTCTTTTTCTCGCTTACCAGTTCTTGTTACGATTTTTTTATAAGCCTATATGGGTGAATAACCGCAAATTAATAAAACAAACATAATTTTGGTTTGAATGATTAATTTTTCATATTTAACGTCAAAATTTTAATACGTGTACTCATCTGTAAATTAACAAGACGTCTGCAACTGTTTCATACTTGCCAGTGGGATGAGGGGTGGGGTTAATGGTATCATTCTAATACTGCCATCCAATGCCCCCTCATACAGACGATGAAGCAGAGGTCGTTTGCTGACGTCTGCTGGTTTTCTTCGCTGAGTTTCTAACTACTCAACGTTATTGAGACACTGCACTCCATCACCATATGCCTCTTTTCAATGACGAATTTGGCCCAGCTTGACTTTTATGGATGACAATACTTGACCGCGTTCAACAGCGCAGATCGGGAAGCTCTAGGAACGAGAGCCGCAAGGAGTGGCCGCACTGTCTAGGCGCCATGACACGGATTGCGCGGCCCCTCCCGCGGAGGTTCGAGTCCTCCCTCGGGCATGAGTGTATGTGTGTTGTCCTTAGCGTAAGTTAGATTAAGTAGCGTGTAAGCCTAGGGACAGATGACCTCAGCAGTTTAGTCCCGTATGAATTCACACACGTTTGAACATTTTTTCTTGGAAGGAGAAGGTTTCCGGCAAAGAGACTGGCCTGCCATTCCCTCAAATGTGTGGTATATGTTGGGGAGACTTACACTATGTGATCAAAAGTATCCGGGCACCTAGCTGAAAATGACTTACAAGTTCGTGGCGCCAACCACCGGAAATGCTGGAATTCAATACGGTGTTGGTCCACCTTTATCCTTGATGATAACTTCCACTATAGCAGGCATACGTTCAGTAAGGTGCTGGAAGGTTTCATGGGGAATGGCAGCCTATTCTTCACGGAGTGCTGCACTGAGGAGAGGTATCGATATCGTACGGTGAGGCCTGGCACGAAGTCGGTGTTCCAAAACATCCCAAAGGTGTTCTATAGGATTCAGGACACGACTCTGCGCAGGCTATTGCATTACAGGGATGTTATTGTCGTGTAACCACTGCACCACAGGTCATGTATTATGAACAGGTGCTAGATCATGTTGAAAGATGCAAGCAGCATCTCCAATTGCTCTTCAACAGTGGGACGCAAGAAAGTGCTTAAAACATCAATGAAGGCCTTTTCTGTGATCTTACCATGCAAAACAAGAAGGTGAGCGTGCCTCCTCCATGAAAAACAAGACCACACCATAACACCGCCGCCTCCGAATTTTACTGTTGGCACTACACGAGCTGGCAGATGACGTTCACCGGACACTCGCCATACCCACACCCTGCCATCAGATCGCTACATTGTGTACCGAGATTCGTCTCTCAACACAACGTTTTACACTGTTCAGTCGTCCAATGTCTACGCTCCATACACCAAGTGAGGTGTCGTTTGGCATTTACCGGCGTGATGTGTGGCTTATGAGCAGCCGCTCGACCATGAAATCCAAGTTTTCTAAATGGTTCAAATGGTTCTGAGCACTGTGGGACTCAACATCTTAGGTCATCAGTCCCCTAGACTTAGAATTACTTAAACCTAAGGACATCACACACATCCATGCCTGAGGCAGGATTCGAACCTGCGACCGTAGCAGCAGCGCGGTTCGGGACTGGAGTGCCTAGAACCGCTCGGCTACCGCGGCCGGCTCCAAGTTTTCTCACCTCCCACTGTCGGCGGTCTCTGTCAGTCAACAGACGAGGTCGGCCTTTACGCTTTTGTGCTGTACGTGTCCCTTCTCGTTTCCACTTCACTATCATATCGGAAACAGTGGACCTAGGGATGTTTAGGAGTGTGGAAATATCACGTACAGACGTGTGACACAATTTACACTCAATCACCTGACCATCTTGGAAGCCCGTGAGTTCTGCAGAGGGCCCCATTCCGCTCTCTCACGATGTCTAATTACTACTGAGGTCGCTGATATGGAGAACCTGGCAGTAAATCGCAGCACAATGCACCTAATATGAAAAATGTAAAAAATGTAGCTTTTTTGGGTTGTCCGGATCCTTTTGATCACATAGTGTATTACACCGTGTTCAGAAGCACCAACGACCACCCAGCAGTTGCCAACGGCGCTGGTGGAGAAATTAATCGCCCTCCCACAAGAAATCCTTACCAACCTTGTGGCCAGCACTGGAGCACGTGGAAGAGCAAGCACTGCCCTTCGTGGTGATCAAAAAGCCTACTAAGAACCATGTCTTGGATGTTGTAATGTCCAGTGGGCCGTCGTAAATCGCGGTGACTCCAGTGTAATTATCGTCTTTGAATAGAAGAAGTGTTATTTCTGTTCGGCTGATTGCGTATTTCTTTGAGTTACCTTCCAGTACTGCACTGTAGCAGTTCTCATTACGTATGCTCCAAGTTTCATCGAGCTCTGTTACTTGATAGTGGCACATTATTCGAAAGATAATTTCGTCCTTATGTTCAGCACTCCGGAGTAAATATGATCAACAGACTTCATATACCTAGTTTCCGGAAACCCTTTGACCCAGAACCACAATGTAGACTGTCGACGAAAGTTCGAGTATAAGGAATAGGTTCTCAGATATGTGAGTGTCTAGAAGAAATTTACGTAATACAATGCGGTACTTCGTCCTGGCCGGCGAGTGTTCAGCAGGGGCAGAAGCATCCTGTCCGAAGCTCGTGGTCGTGCGGTAGCGTTCTCGCTTCCCGCGCCCGGGTTCCCGGGTTCGATTCCCGGCGGGGTCAGGGATTTTCTCTGCCTCGTGATGACTGGGGGTTGTGTGATGTCCTTAGGTTAGTTAGGTTTAAGTAGTTCTAAGTTCTAGGGGACTGATGACCATAGATGTTTTGTCCCATAGTGCTCAGAGCCATTTGAACCAGAAGCATCCCCAGAAGCGCCAGAGGAAACTGCCATAGGATTCTTCTTGCTCTCTGTATGCAAACGACCTGTCCAATAGGCCGATCGACCTTCTGCCGCACACTTGATGACGCTGTAGTGTACGGGAAGATGCAGTTGTTTTGTGGCTGTAAGGAGGATGCCGGATGACTTGGACAGACTTTCTGTCTGGTGCCATCAGTGGCAGTTTCCTGTGAATGTGGAAAAACGTAAATTAATGCATATGAGCAGGGGAAAATTCTGTAATGTTAGAATACAGTATTAGTGGCATGCTGCTTGAAACATTCACGTCGATTAAGTATCTAGGCATGCGAGCATATGGCGCTACCTAAAATGTCAGCCCGATTAGACGTGCACTTCACACTTGCCGGCCGGTGTGGCTGAGTGGATTTGGCGCTTCTGTCTGAAACCGCGCGACCGCTACAGACACAGGTTCGAATCCTGCCTCGAGCATGACGTGTGTGATGTCCTTAGGTTGGTTAGGTTTTAGTAGTTTTGAGTTCTAGGGGACTGATGACCTCAGATATTAAGTCTCATAGTGCTCAGAGCAATTTGAACCATTTGAACTTCACATTTCAAAAAAATGCATTTGTATTACGTATTAGGATGTTTCATACTGGAGCCAGTGGTTGCTTGTTCAAATGTGCAAATCTGTGTCTATTCCTAAGGGACCAAACTGCTGAGGTCATCGGTCCCTAGACTTACACACTACTTAAACTAACTTATGCTAAGGACAACACACACACACACACACACACACACACACACACACACACACACACACACACACACATGCCCGAGGGAGGTCTCGAACCTCCGGCGGGAGGGGGCGGCTTGTAACCACGCATTCGCAGTTATCTCTGAATCGGTTGGTTTGCACATCTGTGCTCAGTGGAGCATGATAAACTCTGGTTAAAGTAGTATCGGGGCATCTGGACTCTTAATTTTTCGTTTCTTCAGACGAGGTCCGGTTCAGCTGGTCCGTGTATGTGAACTCGGAGGTACACGCCATTATTCGTCAGAAAATCCTTATCAGCACGTTGGTAAGTCACTGCGTAATGTTGAGACTGGTGTTTACAGTGCAACTTCTAGGCTACTTTCAGTTTGGTTACTGTGTATATATTATAATGCCAACAATTCTGGATGCTTTATGTTAACGTACATATGAAGGGCTTATTTCAATAGTGGTACAAGTCCTTTACCTCCACTTTTCTGCCTATAATGCTTTTGCAGTTAATGATCCAAACAAACAGAAAGAAAGGTTCAGCTCTAGCAAGAAGCCATAAGCTTGGATGTTTCTGATATCTCAACTGCAGATTTTTCAGCGCTCATTTAACTTTAGGACTCTGTATCTCACAATGAACAAAAATGGACTTGTACCACTACTGAAATAAGCCCTTCATATTTTTCTTCGATCTCTTCGTGGTTCACACAAGAGCAGTCTACAGCAGTTTTAGCAGTTTTGATAAGTAACTGTATCACATTCATGGTCGACAGTCTAACCATAATGGTTAATGCTACAGACAAAGTTTTCGTAAATACAGCACCCAATGGCACCATGTTTCTCCTGGTGTCGAGAGTCTCTCTTAGCAACGGTAATTCTTTATCTCTAAATCCAGAAGCTATACCATGACTCGGATTCTTCACTGTATTGTAGCTCCCCCCCAACTGCCTTGGTAATTTGATTCTCAGATGACAAGACAATATGAACATATCACTTCCAAACAGATCACGCTGCAACGAAGACTAAAGCACTGAGGATTCCAAAGGCTTCCGTCAGTCATCGGCTGACATAAGAGGCATAATATTAATTTACGTAACGTACCTTCCTTAGAAATAAATAATCACAAACACCCGAGAAAACCAAGGGCTCCTGTGATACCACAAATAACAAATATTTATTTATGTGTTACGTCATTACTCGTGTGTTTCGGTAGCTGTGAATCGTAAGTATTACTGACACTGTCCACATATTCCATGCTGCTTTAGGAGAGTATCGCAATAGGAGATTAGAAATTTCGGTGTTTCCCACAGGATGACGGCAACCATCCGCCTCTGCTCCATGCGTCAGTCATCGACTGTGCGTCTGCATGGAAGATACAGTTTTTGACTGGGTCACCGACGTGATGTTACAGATCACACGAGTCATCGATCCAAAACGCTTGTGCCATCCCTAGAATTGTCACTGTCTAGCAGTTTATTATCTGAATGCCCGGTGTCTGTTATTTCACACATTTCCACCATGGCATTCATATACTCGTAAGTCATTCGCCTCAGTTGGCTATGAATCCACCACATTCATTGCGGATGCACAATTATGTTCGACGACCTGTGGGAATCTCAGAGGAGCGAGCATGGAGGACATGGATGGCGACTGAAGATAGGTGGCGTTCAGTTGGAGGGCGGGTCGGCCGGGATGCTTGCAGAGATGGCCCGCCGAGTTGCGATAAGCAGGAGTTCCTGGGTTCGAGCCGCGATCCGGCACACATGTTCACTCGTCTCCAATCATTCCGCATAAAGGCCCGCTGCAGCTGACGATAATAGTTCCTTCCGTTTGCTTTCCCTTCCCCCCCCCCCCCCCCCCTCCACCACCTTCAATTTACATAACATGGCAGTTTATTCTCAGATTGATACGATTTATGCTTTACAAAGAGGTCAGTTTTCGTCTATGACGTGTAGGCAACCAATGCCTTCACCACTATTATGTATTTCACGTCATTCGATCACTTTCTAAAGACACCACAGAAATCTAAAAAATGGTTCAAATGGCTCTGAGCACTATGGGACTTAACATCTGAGGTCATCAGTCCCCTAGAACGTAAAAATACGTGAACCTAACTAACCTAAGGACATCACACACATCCATGCCCGAGGCACGATTCGAACCTGCGATCGTAGTGGTCTCGTGGTTCCAGATTGAAGCGCCTAGAACCACTCGGCCACACCGGCCGGCCACAGAAAGCTGATGGATCTTGCCTTTCATGTGGAGCTCCTGTAGAGCCACAAATCCCTAAAGATCTGCCTTTGTCAAAGTTACATACAACAGCAAATTTGCTCACTATCTGCACAGAAATTCTGTCGAATAATTTTCTTGCAGCTCTGGCATTATGTATAGCCACTGCACTGTGTTACATTCTCTCAACAGGACCTAGGCGAAGTCGGTTCGGTGATAGAGCGTTGAACTTCGTCCATAGTACTCATAGAACATCATCATCTCAAGCAGAGAATTTCTACAAATATTTCCAACGATGTGATAAGGATCGGTGAATACATTGACTGTGTGATCGTCATGGTAAGTACTACTGACTGACATATGTCCACAGGAGTGTAGTTTCAGCCGGCCGAAGTGGCCGTGCGGTTAAAGGCGCTGCAGTCTGGAACCGCAAGACCGCTACGGTCGCAGGTTCGAATCCTGCCTCCGGCATGGATGTTTGTGAAGTCCTTAGGTTAGTTAGGTTTAACTAGTTCTAAGTTCTAGGGGACTAATGACCTCAGCAGTTCAGTCCCATAGTGCTCAGAGCCATTTGAACCATTTTTTTTGTAGTTTCAGAATCTAAATGAAATGAATCGGAGAAGAACGTTCTAAATAACGACAGGACATTTTATTTCATAATAATACCACTCATCGATTGGCGTCGCTTTCGTTTTCAACCAAAAAATTCAGACAATAAGCATTTTAGTAGAACATGGATGAAAGTCTGCTGCTTTGGTCATGAAAAGTGTAGTAGCTGTCGTAAAGTCATCATGAGAGCGGAGATTCGATAATTTAATTCGGTCGTAGCTTAGCGTTTACATATCAATAGCCTGAAACTTCAAAGTAGCTAAAAGCGACGTTCCCAAAAACACTGGGATAGAGCGTGTCTTAATAAAAATTATAGCAAAGATGCATGGCATCCGTATTGCCGATTACTATGCTGTTAGTCAGGGCCAGGGCAACAATACCGTGCACGAACGGTTTCCTCGGAAATAGCAGCCAACAATATAAGGAGACGCGCTGCTCCTGAAATTCAGACCACTTCAGTAGCAGGAGAGGGCAACACAGGGCGACGGCGACTTTATGCGGCCAGACTTTCTCACGTAAGTATCGGTAAGTATGTCTCTCCACAGGTGGCTCAGAGAATATTCGTCTGAGACTCTTCACCACTGCGAATCTTCACCACTGGGACTCCTCACATCTGCGACTCTACACGCGTGCACGAGTGCAAGATGGCTGTGGCTACTACGCGTCTGGCTCTGTATGTCTGAGACTCACACCCGTTTGGAGGTACATGTCTGTGATATTATGTGTCTAGGATCACGCATCTGGAAATGCTACGTGTCCATACTCTTCATATCTGTCAGTCAACTCTGCTGGGACTGTACACTGCGCGACCCCGAGTCTACGCTTTGCATCCACGGGTCTACGCTTTGCATCCACGAGTCTACGCTTTGCATCCACGAGTCTACGCTTCGCATCCAGGAGTCTACTCTTCGCATCCACGAGTTTACGCTGTACGCCCACGAGACTACGCCAGGCTACGCGTCCGCGACTCTGCCTTACACGTCCAGAAGTCCACGCTATGCGTCCACGAGTTTGCGATTTGCCTCGGCCGAGTTAAGCTCTGGCTTGGCCCGTCACTGGTCCGCCTAGGACAGGCCGCGCCTCGCGTCGGCCTGACGGGCCCTGTATCCTGCTGAGGCCTGCCGACCTTTTAAGGTTTTGCTGCCGGCCTTTTCAGGCCGTGCGCAGGTCATGTTGCAGGTTCAGAGCTTCGGGAAGTTGAGGCCGCTGACGAGTGGGCGTACGGCGTGGACGAGTGTGGGCGCACATAGTCTGCGAGCGGACCTGGAGCGTCGAGTGCACGCACAGCGTCTGCGACCCTACGCACATTTGGGTCTGCTACGCATCGGCGACTACAAGCTGGCTGTGGCTACTGACCTGTGACTCTCACGCGTCTGGGGCTATACACCTGTGAGCCTTACCTCTACTGGGACTGTACACGGCACGATCCCGAGTCTAAGCTTCGCAACCACGAGTCTACGCTGCACTTCCACGAGACTACGCTACGAGTCGGCCATACTACGCAGCGGCGACTCTGCCCACTCCACCCACTACGTCTGCCACGCACCGTCGACCCTGAGGACGACACCTCTGCATGACAGCTCGTCGTGGTCCCTCAGTTCCGACCAGGGTTTTCGGGAGGTTTCCCTTGGTTGTAAGGCGAATGCCGGAACTGTATATCCCCTCCCATCGATGTAGAGATAATTCATGTAAAGAAGAAAGTGACAAATAAATGCAATAAGCTTACTTTGCTTGTCTTCAATTAATTTTTACGTGAATAAATTGAGTAATATAACATTGACATTTACTGTGCCTGAGACAGGAAGTTGTATGTGATCAGTGTGGTACATAGAGAGACAGAGATCAGTAGACGTCTCGTAGGCAGAAAACATTTCTGGTTAGTGCACAAAGTTTTCACAAAAAGGGCTGAAAAATTACTCGTTTTGTATGCCATTGATAGATAAGCTGTATGCACTTGACAAATAAGCTGTATGCCTAACAAGATGCATGCCTTTGACAAATAGAAGAGAAGTATTCTCTTGACAAATAAGATGTATTCTCTTGACAAATAAGATGTATGCTCTTGACAAATAAGATGTATGCCCTTGTCAGATAACATAGCTTCAGCGATAATTTGTGCTTAGCATTGAAAGAGATAAATGCTGCTTGGTATCCACTCAGTTTTTTTTTAAATTATTCAGCAAAAGATTTTAATAATACAGAACTGCTCATATTTCATCAAAATACAAGCGGTATCTGGACCAAGCAGTCTCCGGCAGGCTGTCTACTTATGCACATGTCTTCAGTGCAAACATTCTCTTACATTTTACTCTGACGGTACATTATGCGAGGGCTATTTTTTTTCTCTTTTCCATTCTCTTACCTTATGCTTTGGCTATTTTTTTCTCTTTTCTAACCTGCAATCGGTCACTTAATGTAAACTGCAGTGAAAATAAAAAATGTTTTATTTGCTACATTTAGCGACACCTTCCAGCCACATCTCTATATAGACAGCCGCTCCGACGTGAACATTTGTCATAGCGTGGCAGCATCTTTCCAACGCCCTCGTCACAGAAGGCAGCCGCCTTTCATTTCCGACAATTCCCTAAGCTGGTCTGCAGCTCGTTGTCTGAGCCAAACTGCTATCCTTAAAGCCACCGGTTCGTGTGACCGAACAGATGACAATCAGAACCAAGTCCGGACTGTACCGTGGTTGATCACTATCCATCGAAAACACTGCACGAACGTCTTCGCAACACATCTGCGGAAAGCTTCACCGAATTTCCACTATGGTTGCCATTTCGAAACTGATCGTAGGTTGAAAACAGCGTAGTCCTCGTAGTAGTATGTTCTGTACAGTTTACTGGCTGACAGCATACTGCCATCGTAAACAAATAATTGGGGGCGCTTAAAAAAGAAACAAAAAGCCACACGGGTCGACATGTGAAAAGTATATTTGTACCAATATGGCCAGATAACTAAATACTGAAATATTCAGTGTTTTAAATTACACCTTTGCATAGGGATGAACGTATCACAGTGAGAAAAGGAAATTACCCGGCCTCGAATCGAAATGCAGCGCCGTATTAACGACTATTCCTCTTGTATTCTAACTAGGCCGAGTCTCGAAATGTGAGATTTTTTCACACCTGCCCCCCCCCCCCCCTTTCCCCGCTTACAGAAGTTTTCATCTGGTTTGCGATTATCACCCCCTCATAACTAGTATAAAAGCTAGAGTATGGAAGCAAAAAAGCTGAACTTCCACTATTCATAAACAGATGTTGTCACTGTAATCAGCTAAGTTTAGCCGAAGTGGACACCACTTTCGACCTCTAAGATAAGAAACCGCGGTACAGAAGTCTCATCTGTCCAGATTTATTTTAAATACAGAGATTATCCACAAACAAGACAAACTACACGTTGGTCAGCCTCCTCAGCCATTGATTAGTGTCTTCGAACATATGGCAACGCAGCAAATACTCAACAAGAAATTCATTTTTATAGAAATAATTAGTTTCTATAAATCGAAAGAACAAGACGATAAATGCAGCTCACCTGCCAAGCGAGCTCTGATTTGCCTTATTCTATTAAGATAACCGTTTCTCCATATGTAGGTGGGCGTCAACAAAATATTTTCGCATTTGGAGGAGCAAAGGTGATGGTCGCAATTTCATAAAACGATCTCGCCGCAAGGAAAAACTCTTTTGTGTTAATGATCGCCACCCCAACTCGAATATCATATCAATCACACTCGCTTCAAGATAATACGATTGGAGCTGCGCTTCTTTGAACTTCGTCCATGTCCTATGTCAACCATATCTGGTAAGGATTCCGTACCGCATAGTAATACTCTAGCAGAGGACGGACAAGCGTAGTATAAGCATTTATCTAAGTGTTCTACCAATACAAGGCAGTGCTTGGTTCACCTTCGCCACGACATTTTCTATCTGTTCTTTCCAGTTTAAATTGTTCAAAAAAATTGGCTCTGAGCACTATGGGACTCAACTGCTGAGGTCATTAGTCCCCTAGAACTTAGAACTAGTTAAACCTAACTAACCTAAGGACATCACAAACATCCATGCCCGAGGCAGGATTCGAACCTGCGACCGTAGCGGTCTTGCGGTTCCAGACTGCAGCGCCTTTAACCGCACGGCCACTTCGGCCGGCTTTAAATTGTTCGTGATTGTGATACCTAGGTATTTAGCTGAATTTACTGCCTTTACATATAAATGATTTATCGTGTAACCGAAATTTAATGTATCCTTTTAGCACTCATGGGGATGACCTCACACTTTTCATTTTTTTCGGTCAACTGCCACTTTTCACACCACACAGACATCCTGTCTAAATAATTTTGCAATTGGTTTTCATGATCTGGTAACTTTATGAGACAGTAAACGACAAACTGATATAGACATACCTATTAAAATACAGAGAAATGTAAACAGGCAGAATACGGCGCTGTTGTCGGCAACGCCTATATAAGAGAAGTATCTGGCGCAGTTCAAAATGGCTCTAAGCACTATGGGGCTTAACAGCTGAGGTCATCAGTCCCATAGAACTTAGAACTACTTTAACCTAACTAACCTAAGGACATCATACACATCCATGCCCGAGGCAGGATTCGAACCTGCGACCGTAGCGTCTGGCGCAGTTGTTGGATCGGTTACTGCTGCTGTAATGACAGGTATCTGGCGCAGTTCAAAATGGCTCTAAGCACTATGGGGCTTAACAGCTGAGGTCATCAGTCCCATAGAACTTAGAACTACTTTAACCTAACTAACCTAAGGACATCATACACATCCATGCCCGAGGCAGGATTCGAACCTGCGACCGTAGCGTCTGGCGCAGTTGTTGGATCGGTTACTGCTGCTGTAATGACAGGTTATCAACATTTAAGTGAGTTTGAACGTGGTGTTGTACTCGGCGCACGAGCGATTTGATACAGCATATCGAGGTAGTGATGGAGTAGAGATTTTCCCGTACGAACACTTCACGAATGTACCCTGAATATCAGGAATGGGGTAAAACATCAAATCTCCGACATTGCTGCGGCCGGAAAAAGATCCTGCAACAACGGGACCAAAACGACTGAAGAGAATCGTCAACGTGACAGAAGTGCAACTCTTCCTCAGGCTGCTGCAGATTTCAGTGCTGGGCCATCAGTAAGTGTCAGCGTGCGAACCATTCAACGAAACATCATCGATATGGCTTTCAGAGTCGAAGGCCCACTCGTGCACCCTTGATGACTGCACGACACAAAGCTTTACACCTCGCCTGCGCCCGTGAACACCGACATTGGACTGTTGATGACTGGAAACATGTTGGCTGGTCGGACGAGCCTCGTCTCAAATTGTATCGAGTGGATGGACAGGTACGGGTATAGAGACAAACTCAAGAATCCACCGGATACGTCTAGATACGACTCTGACAGGTGACACGTACATAAGCATCCTGTCTGATCAGCTGCATCCATTTTTTTTTTGTTTTATTTTTGTTTTGTTTTAGGGCGCACAACTACAGTGGTCATTAGTCTGGGCGCTAATGACCACCGTAGTTGTGCGCCTTAAAACCACAAAAAAATCCATTCGTGTCCATTGTGCATTCCTAAGGACTTGGGCAATACCAGCATGATAATGCGAGACCCTACATGGCCTGAATTGCTACAGGGCGACTCCAGGACCCTTTTCTCAGTGCAAACACTTCCGCTGGCCACCAAACTCTCCAGACATGAACCATATTTAGCATATCTGGGATGCCTTGCAACGTGCTGTTAAGCAGAGATCTCCACCTCCTCGTACGCTTACGAATTTATGGACAAAGCTACAGGATTCATGGTGTCAATTCCCTCCAGCACTACTTTAAACATTAGTCGAGTCCATGCCACGTCGTGCTGCGGCGGTTCTGGGTGCTCGCGGGGGCCCTGCACGATATTACGCAGGTGTACCAATTTCTTTGGCTCTTCATTGTATGACCTTACCGACAGGAAATCATAAATCCAGTTGTAGAACTGCGAGGATAATCCAGAGGGACGCAATTTTATTAGAAGTCTCTTGTGAGAAACGGCATCAACAATCTAGAAATCTTAGAAATATGGAATCGATTCGAGATTCTCTGTCGACAGCACTCATTACTTCGTGGGAATAAAGGGCTAGTTGTGTTTGAAAAGAAGGAAATTTTCTGACTCCTTGTCATGCCTCAACAGATAGTTTTCTCTGAGATAATTCATAGCGCAGTTTTATTTATTCTGCAAAATATATTCTTCAATTCGTGGTGGGGATGTTAGCGACTTTCCGTCCTGTCCCAGGGTGAGGTAAAAATGTCTACGTAACTGCACGCTTCCTGATCGGTCTTGTTTCAGCATCAGTCCTATGGAGGATATGATATAGTCGATACAACTGTTAAGCAGTATTTTCCGAATACCCCACGTGATTTCGTGATACCAACTCATTTTCCCTTCCAAAAACTCTGTCGCTACCCAGGGAAATTCTGTTGAGTCTTTCACTGGGCTGTACTGAGCTGATGTGGCCCTAGCATTAAGTTTTTCCATGTCTGTTGCCACCCCTACTTGATGAGTACTCGAGACACAGGGGTAGTTCTCTAGAACAGGTTTCACCAAACTTTTGTATCTGGCTTCAGTTAAAGATGCAACGTTTCTCTCAAATTCCTTCCAATAAAGCAAACGTTTCCTGTCGCCTTTTCTGAAACTGATATCCCGTATTCGTAGAATAGCAAGATATCTGAACAGTGTGTCAGGCACCAAAACTTTAAGAACAATCATGCAACTGGATACTACTGTGTTCTTTCTGTTTGTTACGAAGAGACCATTGTGAAAATACCAAAAACTTACGAATGTGTGGCATTCAGTGCACCAGAAATAAACAAAGTCGTTACAGATTCCCTTACAAACATTCAATGACGACATAGTCTTATGCCAACGAACATTCTGATAGTGGTTGGGATGCTATTTGATAAATCGGTTTCGCATATTCAACACATTACCGGTTCTATGGGAAATGGATGGAAATCGTCAGATGTGATGTACATTATAGACAAACAAATGATTACTTCAGAAAATTTGGATGAGTTATTCAAGAGACAAAGCTTCACAAATTGAGAAATTCAATAAAACGTTAGTCCAGCTCTGGCTCTTGCATCCTTATACACACATCCAAAAAAGTTTTGCATCACCTGTACAGAAAATTTGAATAGAGGTCAACGTAAACCTTTTTACTGCTCACGAAAACCACACATTGCATGCAGTACCACCATACAGCGAGTCCTTCAGAGGTGGTGGTCCAGATTCCTGTACACACCAGCCGGCCGCTGTGGGTGAGCGGTTCTAGGCGCTTCAGTCCGGAACCACGCTGCTGGTACCGTTGCAGGTTCGAATCCTGCCTCGGGCATGGATGTGTGTGATGTCCTTTGGTTAGTTGGGTTTAAGCAGTTCTAAGTCTAGGGGAACGATGACCTCAGATGTTAAGTCCCATAGTGGTTAGAGCCATTTGCACTGTACACACTGGTACCTCTAATAACTAGTAGCACGTCTTCTTGCATTGATGTATGCCTCTATTCGTCGTGGCATACTATCCACAAGTTCATCAAGGCACTATTGGTCCAGATTGTCCCAATCCTCAATGGCGACTCGGCGTAGATCCCTCAGAGAGGTTAGTAGCTCACGTCGTCCATAAACAGCCCTTTTCAATCTATACGATTCATTTTCGGTAGGGTTCATGTCTGGGAAACATGCTGGTCACTCCAGTCGAGCGATGTCGTTATCCTGAAGAAACTCATTCACAAGATGCGAACGATGGAGGCGCCAATTATCGTCCATAAAGACGAGTGCCTCGGTAATATGCTGCAGATACGGTTACACTGTCACTCTGAGGATGGCATTCACGTATCGTACAGCCGTTACGGCGCCTTCCATGACCACCAGCTGCGTACGCCGGCCCCACATAACGCTATCCCAAAACAGCTGGGAACCTCCGCCTTGCTGCACTCGCTGGACAGTGTGTCTAAGGCGTTCAGCCTGCCCGGGTTGCCTCCAAACACGTCTCCGAAGATTGTCTGGTTGAAGGCCAATGCGCCACTCTTCCGTGAAGAGAACGTGATGCCAAACCTCAACGGTCCATTCGGCAGTTTGTTGGGCCCATCTGTACCGCGATGCTTGGTTTCACGGTTGCAAAGATGGACCTCGCCACGGACGTCGGGAGTGAAGTTGCGCATCATGCAGCTATTATGCACAGTTTGAGTCGTAACACGACGTCCTGTGGCTGCACGAAAAGCATTATTCAACGTAGTGACGTTGCTGTCAGGGTTCCTCCTAGCCATAATCCGTAGGTAGTGGTCATCCACTGCAGCAGTAGACCTTGGGCGGCTGAGCGAGGCATGTCATCGACAGTTCCTGTCTCTCTGTATCTCCTCCATACCCGAACAACATGGCTTTGGTGCACTCCGAGACGCCTGGACACTTCCCTTGTTGAGAGCCCTTCCTGGCATAAAGTAACAACGTGGACGCGACTGAACAGCGGTATGACCGTCTAGGCACGGTTGAACTACAGAAAACATTAGCCGTGTACCTCGTTTCTGGTGGAATGATTGGAACTGATCGGCCGTAGGACTCCCTCCGTCCAACAGATGCCGCTCGTGCATTGTAGTTTAGATCTTTGGACGAGTTTAGTGACATCTGTGAACAGTCAAAGGGACTGTGTCTGTGACACAATATGCACAGTGAACGTCTATCTTTAGGATTTCTGGGAACAGGGGTGATGTAAAACTTTATTGCAGTTATTCGGCATGGCTCTCATCGATACAGTTGTAAGGGCTTGCCCTTAATGCTCCAAACGTTCTCAATTTTCTGGCCAAGACAGGGTTTGACAAGCAGGGAGACTAGCAGTAGAAACAGACGCCATGTGTGGGCGGACATTATCTTGCTGAAATATAAGCCGAGGATGGCTTGCCATGGAGAGCAACAAATGGGGTCTTATAATATCTCGACGTACGATGTGCTGTAAAGGTGGCACAGATGACAACTAAAGGCGTCCTGCTATGAAATGAAATCGCACCCTACGCCATCACCCCCGGCTGTAGGGCCGTACGGCGGGCGACAGTCCTGTTGACATCCCACCACTGTCCAGAGCGTTTCCAGACACGTCTTTGGCCTGGAATCTCATTGACTGGAGTAGAACTGTCTTCGGTGATGAGTCCCTCTGCGAACTGAGCCGAACAGCATCAAGGCAGTCAAAAGACTGACAACTCAAACAAAAAAAAAGAAAGAAAAACAGAGAGAGAGAGTGAGAGAAAGAGAGAGAGAGAGAGAGAGAGACTCGGTAGAAGAGTGGCACTCGTAGTTACGCTCAATGCGGAGCAGGTACGGTTTCGGTCACTTTTTCTTTCCTATTTTTTTTAATCCACATTATGGACGAGGTCTTTGAATACAATACAAATCATGTAACGCTAATATGATTGTCCTATGTAGAAACCTTGTTATTTTTGTGAACAAATAATAACTCTCAATTGTCACTTCGTTCCTTTCATCAATTTAAGTAAAATTTATTAAACTGCTTTTGCGAGACAGTAGCACTGAATAGTTACGAGGCTTCCACCGATGCCTTGGTAATTACAGAATCAGTATCCCCTTGTAATTCGATCGATAGATCAATTTTGAGCTACTTCTGCTCCGAGTAGTTAATTCAAATATCAGAGATTTCTTAACATTAGAAAATTAGTTTCAGGTTACAGTTTGCATCGAGAGCTCCAGGACAGTTACTCTGTAACAAAGTTATGTGCTTAGGTAAAAATCAGTAGATAATTTCAGATGCCAAGAGAATTTCCGTTGCGGTATCTATGGTTGTCTGTGACCAATCATTCCTGAGGGTAGTCAGATCGCGTTATAACATTTCCTTTGAATTTTATTCACTTGTGAAGGGGGTGTCCTTGATTAAGCAATTTCTAGTAGAGCTTTAATATCCACTCCTACTAAGGTAATCACGTCCACTTTAACACACACACCACTCACCGAGAACAGGATGCACGACAAAATTCCCGGCACCGTGTTGACCTGTGCGAGGAACCAACGACAAAACCGTCGCCGGGGAGGAAAATCCATAGGTGATAAGAACGTGCCCACTTTGTAAGTAATGCGGATAGTGACGGTCGTCGTGGAGAATCTTCCACACGGTTGACTGGCTTACCCCATGCTGCCTGGTGCTGATACTGGGGTCACTGTCAAAGATCCATTACCTTTACCCTCCTCTAGATACCGTTCCCTGCACTTGATGCTGATCCATTAGGTAATATCAAGAAAAGTAAGAACATTCTAAAAATTTAGCTGTGGTCATTTTGTTTAAATTTTTGAATTGTTTACTTGCTATTGTTGAAAGTTTCGATACCAAGTGTATACTTTGACCTATCTTGAAAGCTACCGCAAATATGAGGAAGTTACGTAATGTATATGACTGTTTTTTTTATTATTATAAAGCAACATGAAGTTGACAATTTGTGTGTATAATTGTACTGCTTAAGTCCTGACGCATCGTGTACAGGGTAGTCAGAAACAGTCTGAAAAGCTTGTGAGGGTGTTACAGAGTAGGTTGTGCCTCGAAGTAACTGTTAAGAGAAAAATTCGATATGATGCTCTGTTTACAGTGTAATAGGCCAATCAAGCCGTTCCGCACAAAAATTCAAGCGGCTCACCAGAGACAATAAGTGTCAGTTTTTCTGGTAGTAAAGATGATAGAACACGAGACGGCTCAGCCTTTGGCTCGGGTTCGGTCCCTACTACCGTAACACGCACCATTTTTTTATCGCGCTCTTGTTCTGTTTTAGGAAACCAAACGAAGAAAACGTGTGGCGACACCGTTTCTGGTAGGCCTCTTGAACTTCGGCGTGACGAACTGACTGGCTAACTTCAGTGCTAATGAGCTCAGAAACGGCGCAACATATCGGACTTTTCTTTCTCAGCATTTGTTTCTCAGCACATCCTACCTTGCAACAACCTTTCAAGAATTTTAGACTCTTTCTGGCCACCCTGTATGATACCATCTATAAAAATTCATTGTGGCTTCAAAAAAAATTTTTTAGGCAATTCATTGCTAACTAGCACTACAATTCAAATAATCCAACAGTAGCTCACTGTTGTTGTTGTGGTCTTCAGTCCAGAGACTGGTTTGATGCAGCCCTTCATGCTACTCTATCCCGTGCAAGCTTCTTCGTCTCCCAGTACTTTCTGCAACATACATCCTTCTGAATCTGTTTAGTGTATTCATCATTTGGTCTCCCACTACGATTTTTACCCTCCGCGCTCTCCTCCATTACTAAATTGGTGATCCCTTGATGCCTCAGAATATGCCCTACCAACCGATCCCTTCTTCTAGTCAAGTTGTGCCACAAATTTCTATTCTCCCTAATTCTATTCAATACCTCCTCATTAGTTATGTGATCTACCCATCTAATCTTCAGCATTCTTCTGTAGCACCACATTTCGAAAACTTCTGTTCTCTTTTTGTCTAAACTATTTATCGTTCACGTTTCACTTCCATACATGGCTACTTTCAGAAAAGTGTTCCTGACGCTTAAATCTATACACGATGTTAATAAATTGCTCTTCTTCACAAACGCTTTCCTTGCCATTGCCAGTCTACACTTTATATCCTCTCTACTTAGACCATCCTCAGGTATTTTGCTCCCCAAATAGCAAAACTCAATTACTACTTTAAGCGTTTCATTTCCTAATCTAATACCCTCAGCATCACCCGATTTAATTCGACTACATTCCATTATCCTCGTTTTGATTTTGTTCATGTTCATCTTATATCCTCCTTTCAAGATCTTCCAGGTACTTTGCTGTCTCTGACAGAATTACAATGTCATCGGTTTACCTCAAAATGTTATTTCTTCTCCATGGATTTTAATTCCTACTCCGAAATTTCTTTTGTTTCCTTTGTGTTTGCTCAATATACCTATTGAATGTAATCGGGGATAAGCTACAACCCTGTCTCACTCCCTTCCCAACCACTGCTTCCCTTTCATGACCCTCGACTCTTATAATTGCCATCTGGTTTCTGTACAAATTGTAAATAGCCTTTCTCTCCGTGTATTTTACCCCTGCCACTTTCAGAATTTGAAAGAGAGTATTCCAATCAACATTGTCAAAAGCTTTCTCTAAGTCTACAAATGCTAGAAACATAGGTTTGCCTTTCCTTAATCTAGCTTCTAAGATAAGTCGTATGGTCAGTATTGCCTCAGCTCACTATCGTACATTTAATATGCACTTGGGACTGAAGAGGTAATCCAAGTGTGGCTTTCACTGCTGCAGCATTGCAAAACGTCAAAAGACAATTAATAAACGCAGTAGATGTGCTGCCCACCTTTTATAGCGCGTTGTCGTCGGCACTTGCGGGTTTCTGCGAGCGGTGGACCTTCAGAGGTGAAAAGCCTCCCCGAGGAAATTGATTTCTTCACGCTCCGGTGACCGTCGGCGGTGACTGACCGCAGCAGCGGGATACGGAGTACTAATTACTCGCCCACGTCATTAATTTCGAGCAAGGCCGCCGACGCCCGTATTTTTCCGTTTAAACGATTTCGCTAACGCGTGTTTGCGGCGGCGGCGAGGACGGCAATTAGTCTCCCATAAACCAGCACCAGCGCAAGTACGGTGAAAAAAAAACAAGAAGAAAGGGAAAAAAAAGATCGGTAGGAAGGAAGAGGCCTTTACGGCGAGTTTGGCAAAAACGGCCGCGCTTCGCCGCTCTGCCCACAGCGGCGGGCGAGTCCCTATTTCGTCCCCCCCAGGAACAATGGTTGCGGCCACTAGATGCTATCCCTGGCCGGGTGCAATTAGCCCCCACCTCTCCCTTCCACGCCTCCCCCCCCCCCTCATCCACCGCCACCCCGTGCGGTAATAAGCAGTTACGTGGCGCTCTTTCCCCGTGTTTTTGCTCCCCGCGCGCCAGCCAGAATTAACATGTCAAACAGTAAGCCGGCACCGCTACGGCAGAGCGGCAAACATCGGGTCCGTTGCTCGGCCAGCGGCCCATCCATCACCGTGGCTTCTGCCCTACCTAGCCTAGCCTCGAGTACCGTCCCTCGCTCATACTCATAACCCCCTCCCTCCTCAGGGCTTCCATATCGTATCACGAATCTTCCCAATTCAACGGATACCAGCTGCTGGCAGCATGCTCACAGGTAAAGTCTGCACCTACGTACGAAGTGAGATCAAAAAACAATGGGAATTTTTTTAAAAATCTTTATTTATTCATCAGCATCAACTTTGTCCTCGGATACAATGAAGAGCCAAATAACTGGTAGATCTGGCCAATATCGTGAAGTCCCCCCCACACACACACACCGAGCACGCAGAAGTGCCGCAACACGACGTGGCATGGACCCGAATAATGTCTGAAGTAGTGCTGGAGGGAACTGACACCAAGAATCCTGCATGGCTATCCAAATATCCGTAAGAGTACGAGAGGGTGAAGATCTCTTCTGAACCGCACATTGCAAGGCATCCCAGTTATGCTCAATAATGGTCGTATGTGGGGAGTGTAGTGGCCAGTTTAAACTCGGAAGAATGTTTCTGGACCCACTCTGTAGCAATTCTAGACATGTGGAGTGTCGCATTGTCCTGCTGCAATTGCCCAAGTCCGTCGGAACGCACAAAGGATATGAATGGATGCAGCTGATCGAACAGGGTGCTTACGTACGTGTCACCTGTCAGAGTCGTATCTAGACGTATCACGGCCCATATCACTCCAATTGCACACGTCCCACACCATCACAGAGCCTGCTAACATGCAGGGTCCATAGACTCAAAAGGTTGTCTCCATACCCGTACACGTCCATCCGCTCGATACAATTTGAAACGAGACTCATCCGACCAGGCAACATGTTTCTAGTCATCAATAGTCCAATGTCGGTGTTGACGGGCTCAGGCGTAAAGCTTTGTGTCGTGCAGTCATCAACAGTACACGAGTGGGCCTTCGGCTCCGAAAGCCCATGTCGATGACGTTTTATTGAATGGTTCGTACGGTCACACTTGCTGATGGCCCAGCATTGAAATATGCAGCAATTTGCGGAGGGGTTGCACTTCTGTCACTTTGAACGATCCTCTTCAGTCGTCGTTGGTTCCGTTCTGGCAGTATCTTTTTCTGGCCGCAACTATGTCGGAGATTTGGTGTTTTACCGGATTCCTGACATTGACAGCACTCTCGTGAAATGGTCGTACGGAAAATCCCCACTTCGTCGCCACCTCGGAGGCGCTGTGTTCCGTCGCTCGTGCACCGACTATAACACCACGTTCAAACTCACTTAAATCTTGATAACCTGCCTGTGTAGCAGCAGTAACCGATCTAACAACTGCGTCAGACACTTCTTGTCTTATATAGGCGTTGCCGACCGCAGAGCCGTTTTCTACCTGGGAACAGATCTCTGTGTTTGAATAAGCATGCCAATACCAGTTTCTTTGGCCCTTCAGTGTATAATACAATTGTGCCAGAGCTTTTTACAATCGTGGAAGCACTTCTGGAACTTCCCGTTATGGTGTACAGCTGCTACAGTGATTATGATTTTATCTCATCTGTCGCGTCCTGGCACAGTTGGTGCCTTTACCAATGTAGAATTGTTTTACGTGGCGCAATCAGGACGATGGCGACATCGGGGAGCTTCTCTGAGATAGGATTCACCCTTCACAAGCTTCGTATTGGAGATGAGAGGGAGAAAGAATCTCCTTGGTTGATCGGGAACCTGATAATGTCAGTATTGTCAACTATAAAGGAGAATGTCGCATACAGATTCTGCAGAAGTTGTAAGTTATTACATTGATGTAACACTTTCATCGAGCTTTTAGATACGAGTGAGGTTATACAGAATTAGAGTAAGTGGGTGTCAGATCTACTTCCCTTTCTATACAGCTACCTAACGAATTAACTGAGACTCGAGTGCTCCTAGTCACACACGTTCTACTAGCTAATGGTTGCCTGGGATTGTTTCCCTTTTACCGAATCGCCACTTGGCTTGAGTTTGTGATACTTGCAAGGAATGACACTTTTACGGAGAGGAAATGTGCTGACATCTGCACGGAGCCCAGGACACTGTGTAAGTAGGCTGTTTAGGTTTTTATGTTGGCAACGCCGCGTAGCGCTCTATAAGAAAATCACTGGCTGTGCTGTGTGAGGTCTGTGGCTGGTTGGCATTGTTGGAATATTCGCTATTGTAGTGTTGGGCAGTTGGATGTGAACAGCGCGTAGCGTTGCGCAATTGGAGGTGAGCCGCCAGCGGTGGTGGATGTGAGGAGAGAGGTGGCAGAATTTTGAGAGCGGACGATCTGGACGTGTGTCCATCAGAAAAAGTAAATTTGTAATATTGGATATCATGAACTGATATATATATATATATATATATATATATATATATATATATATGATGACTTTTGAACATTATTAAGGTAAATAGATTGTTTGTTCTCTATCAAAATCTTTCATTTGCTAAGTATGCCTATCAGTAGTTAGTGCCTTCAGTAGTTAGAATTCTTCATTTAGCTGGCAGTATTGGCGCTCGCTGTATTGCTAGTTCGAGTAACGAAGATTTTTGTGAGGTACGTGATTCATGAAAGGTATAGTTTATTCTCAGTCAGAGCCATTCTTTTGTAGGGATTATTGAAAGTCACAGTGCGTTGCGCTAAAAATACTGTGTGTCAGTTTAGTGTTGATCAGAATAAGTAAAGAGAGAAATGTCTGAGTACGTTCAGTTCTGCTCAGCTGTTTGAAATTAAATAACGTAAGAGGTTTATTAGCACAGTAATTCATTAATTTTTATAAGGGGATGTTTCAACTGTAGGTAGTGAACAGGGTGTTCCAGAAGTCCGCTACCTGCGACGTGTTCTGGAGAAGGCCAAAACCCTTTTCCTGCATAAAGTTCCGTATCCCCGCACTCTTTCGTAGTGTGCGTGACTTTCTCCCAGAGTTCAGTATTACAGTTGATCTCTGAATGACAAGTAGTGTTCCGTGTCTTAGTGCTGAGGTAACTGAGTTCACTGGGACAACCAAAGTGAGGCCTTTACTGATTTACAACGGGCGTATTATGTAGAGGACTATACAAACAAGAAGTCACTTAAGGTGTTGTATAAACTTGGAAAAGAATAAATGCTAAGGAAGACTGTCCACAACAAATAACATAGTTTTCGGTAAAGTTAACCACGTTTTTATTCAAGATGAAGCAGCAAATGAAGTGCAAAAGATTTTGTCAACGAAAAGACGTGGGCAAAGGAAACACACGCTACAGTTTCATCGGTTTATGTTGAAGAAATAGGGTGCTCTTAAATCGAAGCTACGACTTAGTAATATCGTTACCAACAAACAGATGTGGGAAACAAACGTTATATTGCATTAGGCGAAAAGATCCCACTGATTCTAGAGGAATATCCTTTCAAGGAAATAATTTACTTATGAATGATGGTAGCAGTTTTTTACTTGCAGATGATAACAGCGGACTGAATGACAGAAAATTGGTGTTTGTCAGCAAAAAGGGGAAAGCATATCTACGAAACTGCGAATCATTCTTTGGACGGAACGTTCAAGACTTCGAGCAAGCAGTTTGTACAGTTGATGAGCAAACAAGCATGGAAACTGTTGAAGACAAAATAAATGATTATAAAAATATGACTGGTCCCATTTTTGCCACTTTTTAGTATATGTTAAAACTAATTTCTAGTAACACATGTCGTGTACTACAGTAGGACTGTTGAGAATGCGGCGAGGCGAGCAAGAGCGCTGACCCTCGCTCACCGCCTGTGTTGTGAGCGCTTGCAGAAAAATTTGACTGTCAAGCGTCTTGCGTAGCGGCCGACTGGTAGCGCA
This sequence comes from Schistocerca piceifrons, assembly GCF_021461385.2. NCBI lineage: Eukaryota > Metazoa > Arthropoda > Insecta > Orthoptera > Acrididae > Schistocerca > Schistocerca piceifrons. The sequence continues at coordinate 217,247,655 of NC_060139.1, read as the reverse complement.
GGAGTCCAAGCAATGTGCTGTCTTCAGTGGAATGGCCATAAACAAATGGCTTCAAATGGCTCTGAGAACTATGGGACTTAACTGCTGAGGTCATCAGTCCCCTAGAAGTTAGAACTACTTAACCCTAACTAATCTAAGGACGTCACACACATCTATGCCCGAGGCAAGGTTCGAACCTGCGACCGTAGCGGTCGCGCGGTTCCGGACTGAAGCGCCTAGAACCACTCGGCCACACCGGCCGGCGATTAGGTTGTGGAAAGGGGCCAAAATAAGTTGCTGTTAGTTACACTCAACATACAAACTTTATTTATCAACACACAGTATCACAACAAGGATGCAAAACACTCAAAACTTTAATCGACCTCCCTTGATTAACCTTAGATCGGCTGAAGGCCACACTCAAAATCCAAGACACAGGGCCTAAGCAAGAAATTGAAATATAAGATTCTTCTGGAGGTTTCACCTAAAAATATTTTCTAAATCTTCAATCTAAACAGGCTGAAGGCCTTAGCAATTTAATTTTAATGGAACTTGACTGGAAGCCGCATATTAACCAATAAGAAGAGTTACAATCAAAAGGCAGAAGGCTTTATCATAAAACATTTCATACAGAATTCGGCTGAAGACCCCTATAAAGAATAACAATTTCATGCCTTAAGGGCAAGACAAGAACATTAATTTAAGAGGTATTGATATTCGGCTGAAGGCCACACATCAACCATATAATTAAAACCCAAACTGGGAAATTACTATGTAACACACAAGGAACGGCGGTCGAAAGTTTCCAAGAGTCGGCCTGAGATTGTAAGGCTAACGCCCGTATAGGTGAGACAGGGAGCCTGTCCATCGACTTCTTAATCTGAAGGCAACCCAACCGACAGACAGCCGACCGACCAATAACAAAATCAGTTCCGCTCCACGCAACCAGCAAAACGACCACAAGATTTCGATACAACGATACACAGAATATTGGCGCCCACAACGACCAACAACTACACGCGTGCGGAGAGCAACAACATGACGAGGAAAATACAGTGCCGAAAAATTACGCCAATGACCAGGGCAGGTAACTGGAAAGTCAACGGCTACAAGGCAGAAGATACCGCTGGTAACTTGAATAACAGGGAATAAATTAAGTTAAACTCCCCAGGAAGACGGCTGGAATCTTAGCCAACTTGAATACACACACGTTGTTGCTCGCGGGAATGTCCCAAAAGCTACAACCAGGATCAAATGAAGAAATCTAAACAGTTGCGGCTCGATAGTAGGTTAAGTGAGGACTCAACTTTCATGTCCAAGATCGGTGGGCGACGAACTTCGTAGCACTCGCAAGCAGCACCTCACACTCTGACCGTGCGTGCACACCCCCAGCGACTCCGGCCAGAGTACACGCGACGGAGACTTCCTTGCTGCTGAACGCCAACCGACCGACTGCCCAGGCCCGGAAACGGTGAAAGGACCAAATATACGTCGGCCGATGAGACGACCAACCGAACCACCGACCAACGGTCGTCCCGCTCCAATCTCCCTCCGTCTTACAGTTCACGTGTGTCGCCAGCGGTCGACGAGTCGTCCCCGACTTTTCTGCTGCTGCGTCCCGACTGCACTGCTGGTCCATCTCCAACTGACTGCCGGACAGACGACGACCCGGAAATACTATCGGTCACTCCAGAGATAGTACGACAGTGCACTTATCGATAAGCACTGCTGCTGCCGTTCACAGGCAAGTAAGGCAGGAAGTTAGTGACGCCAGTAAATGGAATAAGAAAACGAGGCGGCAGTACCGTAAGAGCCCGCATCTCGTGGTCGTGCGGTAGCGTTATCGCTTCCCACGCCCGGGTTCTCGGGTTCGATTCCCGGCGGGGTCAGGGATTTTCTCTGCCTCGTGATGGCTGAGTGTTGTGTGCTGTCCTTAGGTTAGTTAGGTTTGAGTAGTTCTAAGTTCTAGGGGACTGATGACCATAGATGTTAAGTCCCATAGTGCTCAGAGCCATTTTTTGAAGTACCGTAAGAGAATATGACAAACAATAAACGGCATGAACACGAACCGTGCACGGCTCAGATAAGTAATATTCAATGACATTCTGTGTAACGTTTAAATGAAATGGTAGCGAAATATAAATTTGTCAATTCAAATTTCGTCCTAAAACGGCAGTCACCATAAGGCTACAACAAATGTAAAAATACCATGTTCCTTTCTTAGCTGCACCCCATTCCTTGCATCATCAAAATATTAAAAGAGATGTTGCTTTTCATTGTCAGTTCTTATTGTGTTGAATTTGAATTTCATCGTCAGTTCTCTCATTCTTAGTGTGCCTGTACCTACGAAAAGCCAGTTAGCCCGGCAGGAGCCCCAGACTCCCTGCAAGTGTCTCTCCACGCAAATGCCACTCCGTGCAAGTGTTCCAAACCCGTCGGCTTTGCAGTACGGGAGCAAAGGCGTCGATTATAACTTGGTTCTGTCGTTTACTGCAATGCTGAATCACTACTCGCTGAGACAGCAACAGGCATTCTCTGTTCAATACTGTTCCACGAAATGTACAATCACCATTTACCTCGCACTTGTTATGTGTCCCCAGAGTCCTTCCACCAGCTTCTCGTGGCTGAAGGAACTAAGTCTTTATCTGCTGCTACGACGGCGTCGCCGCTCCGTCCGCTGACTGGACTGTACCATGCTACAACTGATTAACGAACCCCCTCCCTGCTGATAACGGCTTCTTTTATATCCGTTATAATAGATGTGTTTGCACACGTCTTTCTCGTGTGACGTCAGTACTGTTTGGTTTCATCCACTACTAAGTCTGCCGGCCGAAGTGGCCGTGCGGTTAAAGGCGCTGCAGTCTGGAACCGCAAGACTGCTACGGTCGCAGGTTCGAATCCTGCCTCGGGCATGGATGTTTGTGATGTCCTTAGGTTAGTTAGGTTTAAGTAGTTCTAAGTTCTAGGGGACTAATGACCTCAGCAGTTGAGTCCCATAGTGCTCAGAGCCATTTGAACCATTTGAACTACTAAGTCTTCCATCACACGTATTGATGCTGTATTGTCCCGTTGGACCGTGCCTATGCGAGAACTCCATCTACATGTGACTGCCTTAATTTTAGATTAATTCTGCTGTCGTAAATTGTGTGTGTCATGGGACTATTTCCTCCGGCGTATCTGACCTTGTCCTCCTTGCCTCTTGGCGCCTTTTACGGTTTTATTCAGCCCTTAGAATAGAAAGAATTCGCGGGCGACCATTTGCCAAGCACAATTTAATGAAAATTCTTTAGTTCATCTTTTTCGAAAGCAAAAATTCTCCGAGCACTCGGAAACGCATATCATCCAGGCTGTCAACAATAAACTAAATATTCAAAACAGCTGAAAATGCAAACATACATCAGGAAGATGTGTACCAAGAACATAAAAGACAATTTGAAAAGCATATGTTTAAGCCCGCGAAATTAAGACATTCCTGTTACATTTTGATTACACCTCGTATACCCCACATTGTACAAAATTAAGACCTTTCCCCGATTCTTAGAATAGTTACGTTGTATGCAGCCTGGTGCGAGTTGCAGTACGGTAGGTTTCTGCTCTGGTTTCCTACCGGCGATCTGCTACAACGAGTTTACAGGTAGGTGCAGACAATGGTCGAAAGTAACCCAGGGTGTACATAAAGTCCGAGAACACTTTCAATTATTTATTGCACAAGAACAAAACATTGTACAGATATCATACATATGTCATTTTGAAGAGAAACGCTGAAAGTTATTTTCTTTTTTTCGTCTATACTGCCACAGCGTAGTTAGGTAAGTTGCGACAGTCAGCGCTAGTCGCAAACATAGCGAGTTCAGGTGCGGGGCGAGCTTTCTGTGTGTTGGACTTCGACAAAAACCATTTTGCTACAGCTGTTCAACGGATGTTTAGAACCAAGTACGTTAAGAACAAGGAAGGTCATTTACCACTGACTGGCACAACAAATTCGTTGTGCCTGTAGCACACTTGTTTTTATCGAACTCCAACACATAGAAAGCTCGCTCCGCACCTTAACTCGCCATGTTTGCGACTAGCACTATTGGCAAATTACCAAACTACGCTGTGGCAGTATACAGCGTTTCTCTTCAAAATGACATGTGTATGATATCTGTGCAATGTTTCGTTCTTGTGCAATAAATAACTGAAAGTGTTCCCGGACTTCATGTACACCCTGGTTTAAACCAAATTTACAGTTCCCTTTATAGACTTTAAAGACCTGTAGTGGGGGCCAAGACGGTAAAGTTGAGTATATGAATATATGTTCGGAGACGTACTTTCACGAAAAGTACCGCAACACATGTTGCTCTCTTGATTCCTGCTGCTTGTCGTCTGGGCACACAGTAGAGGGCATATGGAATGGAAACTCGGCTGTAAGCCACGTGTCAAAATTTAGTACGCATGTGCAAAGTCTACATGTTAAAACCGAGTTAACAGCTGTCTCTGAGACGAAAGGTGAACGGGTATGTTTTGTTTAATTTTTTACTTATGTATTTTAGCTGCTTGGTATACAGTCGTTTACTGTACTGTTAAAGTTAGAAGTATATAACGAGCAGTGTTAAGAAAAAAAGACCACACGGGAAAGTAACGAGCGACTCCCGCGAAGCGGCAGATAGCAGTACATGAGGAAATGAGTTCCTCGATTTTCTTGCTGTGGACAGTAAAAGCTCATTAAACCATAAAAATGCTGTAGGCAAATGAAGCAAAGCTATATCAACACCGGAAGTTAGTTTTTCGGTAGATGTTCTCCTTTTTCTTTAAAAAATTAAAAACAACTTCTTTCGCATTTGTATATTTTCTTCATTTCTGTATACAATGTCTCTCATTCGGTTTTTAGGACGTCAGTTAGTGCACAAAATTTATTTCCTTCGTATATTATAGGTTCATATCGCATTTTGATGGTAAATTATTTTTTCGGTATTTGTCATAGTAACTTGATACTTCATTCTCTAACACTCTGCAGCATAAAACGTGAAGGGCTTGCACTCAAAAATGTGATCGCTGGCTGCTTTAGGTTCACTTAAGTCAACCGATGCTGTGTACTGCATATAGCTGACACATCGAAATTATTTTTAAAGTCGGAATGAACGTCGCATCACGCCACAGAACTTTACGAATTTTATTTGAGCGCACTGCCTGATGTCGCTACGTGCACGTAGTTTGCAGTTCGGTCACGAACAGTTCCTACAAGTAAACGCACGTTTCTCAGATTAGTGATCGCAATTTATTGTTGTAATTCCTGCTGAAAGAAAATGATGATCAAAACATTCTACGCCAGCAGTTTCATAATGGAAAGGCCAAAATGCATCTCATATTTAGGACCAAACTTGACGAAAGTTTCTTTGCAGTACTTTTTAATCGTCGTTTACTAAACTAACATGATTCATATTGCATTATACGTTAGAATGAACCTATAAGTCTGGACCTCATTCGAAACTTCGTATAAATTAAATTTTATTGCAGCCCCACTGTCTTCATTTGAAGTAATACCTACGCTAGTTCGAAATAAATTCCCTGACTGCGGATATATTGGCTTCAGCTGTGACATATTTAGAAATACTACCTATTTTGACAAATGAAAATAAGTACTGGATCGGGACTCAAACCAGGATTTTCAATTGAGTGTGAGCGGCGCCCTTAACTAGTTCGGCTTCCCGCGCACACCAGATTATTTCGAATTAATTTCGGACGGCTGTCAATCATCATTCTCAGATTAGTGATCGCAATTTATTGTTGTAATTCCTGCTGAAAGAAAATGATGATCAAAACATTCTACGCCAGCAGTTTCATAATGGAAAGGCCAAAAAGCATCTCATACTTGGAACCAAATTTGACGAAAGTTTCTTTCCAATACTTTTTAATCGACATTTACTAAACTAACATGATTCATATTGCATAATACGTTAGAGTGAACTTATAAGTGTGGGCCTAATTCGAAACTTTGTATAAATTAAATTTTATTGCAGCCCCACTGTCTTCATTTAAAGTAATACCTATGCTAGTTCGAAATAAATTCCCTGACTGCAGATATATTGGCTTCAGCTGTGACAGATTTAGAAATACTACCTATTTTGACAAATGAAAATAAGTACCGGACCGGGACTCAAACCAGGATTTTCCATTGAGCGTGCGCGGCCCCCTTAACTTGTTTGGTTATCCGCGCACACTAGTTTATTTCGAATTAATTTTGGACGGCTGTCAATCATCATTCATGACTGTTCATCCAGCCATGCAAGTAAATAATACCTACGTGCTAGTTCCAGGTTGAAAACATGAATAAAAATTTTAGCAGTGATTCACACAAACTCCTGCAGAACGTCCCATAACAGCTATTTCCGCTGGAAGTGAAATCGATTTATTAGTTAAAAATCCCCGAAAATAAAAATCAAGAAGTAAAATAAAATTGCTTTAAGAAAAACCCGATATTTACCAAAAAACACCTTCATTGTCACTGAAACCAAAGAAACAGTGACAGTTCACAGCTTGCTCAGTAATGAACTAAGATTTATCACAACCTGTTTCATTAGCGTGTCCTTTCGCAATTTTCATTTAGTCGGTTAGATTACTTCCGTTTCATAAGAATATCCATTTCGAACCACTGTAGGAAGATGCTATCGTTTTGCATTCACTCGGTTTCAATATGGCGTCGAGCGCACCTCATACAAATCAAAGGAGCTGCTCTCTACTTTCTGTCTATTTTGTGGTCTGGGTTCACTTACAGATAGGGCTCGATGTGACAACCACCGATGTCAACAGAGATGCGCTACCTCTGTACCATGTTTTGGTACACACGATGACCAACTTCTGGTCCCCGTGTATCCACCGCAGCTATAACGCGAATTCCACAGGGATCTCTTAAATCAAGAATTTTATCTGATCCGAAATTCCTTCACCAAAGGAGACTATACCAAGGACTTAAGTTAATTAAACTAATAACCTTCAAAGTTATAATTAAAAGAATAATCTTTTAGGCCTTAGTAAAACTTAACACCTCTAGAATTGGGACTCAAATCAAGAACAGCTGCCACCATGAGTAACTTAAAAGTAGATATCCTCAGAGTAGTGAAGCAACTTAAATAACTTAATAAAAGCACTTCTTCCGGTCCAGATTGTACACAAGTTAGGTTCCTTTCAGAGTATGCTGGTACAATAGCTCCGTATTTTGCAATCATATACAACTGCTCACTAGCCGAAAAGTCCGTACCCAAAGACTGGAAAGTTGCACAGGTCACACCAATATTCAAGAAAGGTGGTAAGAGTAATTTGCCAAATTACTGGCCCATATCATTAACGTCAATATGCAGCAGGATTTTGGAACATATATTGCATACGAACATTATGGATTACCTCGAAGAGAACGGTCTATTTGACACAAAGTCCGTACGGATTTAGAAAACATCGTTCTTGTGAAACACAACCAGTTCTTTACTCACACGAGGTGCTCAGTGCTATTGACAAGGGATTTTAAATTGATTAGGCATCTGTAGGTTTCCAGAAGGTTTTTGACACTGTACCACATAAGCGGCTTGTAGTAGAATTGTGTGCTTATGGAATATCGCCTCAGTTATGTTACTGGATTCGCGATTTCCTGTCAGAGAGGTTACAGTTCGTAGTAACTGACAGAAAGTCATATAATAAAACAAAAGTGATTCCTGTCGTTTCGCGAGGTAGTTTTATAGGCCCTCTGCTGTTCCTTACCTACATAAACTATTTAGGAGATAATCTTAGCAGCCGTATTAGGTTGTTTGGAGGTGATGCTGTCGTTTATCGTCTAGTAATGTCATCAGAAGATATAAATAAATTTCAAAACGATTTTTAAAAAGATATATGTATGGCGCAAAAATTGGCAATTCACGCTAAATAATGAAAAGTGTGAAGTCTTCCACATGAGCGCTGAAAGAAATACATTAAATTTCGGTTACACGATAAATCATTTATTTCTAAAGACCATAAATTCAGCTAAATACCTATTTATCACAATTACGAACAACTTAAACTGGGAAGAACACACAGAATATGTTGTGAGGAAGGCAAACCAAAGACAGCGTATTATCGGCAGAACACCCAGAAAATGTAACAGATCTACTAAAGAGATTGCCTACACTAAGCTTGTCCGTCCTCTTTGGAAGTGCTGCTGCACGGTCTGGGATCATTACCAGATAGGATTAACGAGGTACATCGAGAAAGTTCAGAGAACAGCAGAACATTTTGTATTATGCCGAAATAGGTGAGAGTGTGTCACGGCCATGATATAGGATCTGGGATGGACGTAATTGAAACAAAGGTGTTTTTCTCACGAAATTTCATTCAGCAACTTTCTCCTACGAATACGAAAATATTTTGTTGACTCCGACCGACATAGGGAGAAACGATCATCATAATAAAATAAGGGAAATCGGAGCTCGCACAGAAAGATATAGGCTTTCGTTTTTTCCTCACGCCGTTCGAGAATGGTCTTAAAGATAATTATTGCGAAAGTGGTTCGATGAACCCTCTGCCAGGCACTTAAGTGTGATTTTCAGAGTATCCATGTAGATATATTTCCCATAGTCAGTAATCAAGTGGATTCAAGGCGGAAGAAAGTGCAGGTCGAACAATCGGGCCAACACGGCCAATCCAGTGTGGTCCAAGTCGTTGGTCCAGATTATGTCGGAACGCACGTGAGAAGTAAGATAGTGTGCCATCGTGCTGGAACCACATATTTTGACGCACGTGCAATGGCACATCTTCCAAGAGCCAATACAGTACGCCGTCAAGGAATCGCAAGCACGCCGTACCTATGAGGTGTGGTGGAAGAAGATATGGTCCAATCACACGTCTCGTACTCCATGAAGAGGAAGAGGACAAGTACCAGAAATGTAGCAGGTTGACTGAATATGTATCATCAGACTATCTGGCGTGTCCTGCATGCCAGCAACTACGCCCATGCCCACACCCACACCACCCCATGAGGTACAGACAACGCAGCTACAGGTTTTTGCATCAGGAGACCACCTCTGCAGGTGTTTCTTACCTCATTGCGTGGACGAACCCGACTTCCCACAGCGGATTCTTTTCACAGATTAAGACGAGTTCACCAGGGAAGGTGTTCTCTATTTCCAGGATAGTCATGGGCGGGCTAATGAAAACCAACATGCAGCACGTCCCCATGGGTTTCAGGAACGATGGGGGTCTGAACATTACGGTAGCGTCGACGAGTTCTCTTCCACCGTATAGAGTACAACATCCTCAAGCGCAGGTGTACGGCCCCGCCGCGGAGCAGCACAGTTGGTCGCGCTAACGATGATTGTACCAGTTTCTGAGGTCCGCTGGTACATCGCAATAAAGAGGGAGTCTCAAGGCATCTGTCGGTGTGGGAAAGGCTCCTCATAAAACTGACGTACTTGCTCCGAATACAAAATACGTGTAATTCACTGTAGTCAGCAACAACATATTAAATAAAACATACGTACACCTTGCAGTCTAAACTGTAGTGAATGATTACTACTGTACAACAGCACAGTGTGAACAAGGATCGCAAGCACAGGAGCGGGTAGAAACATCTTTGGGCGAGTACAGTAGCACAGTATGAATAAAATCCACAAGTACAACAGCAAGTGCAAGCTTCTTGGCCAGATCACAATTCAGTTGAATGTAAACAGATCCGTAGTGGGCATGGGACACCAAATGATATGTGGATGACACAAATAATACTCCACTCAGAGGCGCCAAAAGTGTAAGAAATTTGAAAATGCATTGTGGTATATTGCATGTAGCGGGAAAACGGGTACGTTTCCGGATATCAGTTCCTGTGCTGAACTTAAACTTCTTAGTTCCCACCAAGTCCTCAACGTCTGTAAAAGAAATTTAGGTGTCCTGTGCAGAGTGTCTACGTGAAACCATCTTGATTTCTAAATACAATTCAAAATAAACTACGATACATAGATAATATTGCGTCTTGCACAGTAAGGCAAAAAATTTAGTACAAACAATTAATATAGTTGTAAATGAGGTCCCTTCATAATTTGTAAAATGTCTAGACGGTGATCTACCACGTGCGCAAAGCATTTGTGAGCGACGGAGGCTACTGCATGCGTAACTCTTCCTCGGAGATGGCCAAGGTCACGTGCGGGCGAGCCGAGCTCATTGCCAAACCCAACAGAACGAAATACAGAGGGGCTATGTCCAGAAATCATGACGGACACTGGCTGGTCCATCATTTCCTATCCATCGTTGTAGATGTGTTTGGTCCGGGAAGTGCGGTAGTTGACGATTCTGCTGGAAGATCAAATGTAGCTGAAGGGGAGGAAACTGAAGGACAGCAAATTGCATGGCCGTGTGCACGAGATGCGTTCTGGCGGTAAACATTTTATTTCTGAGAATCTTTTGCATCGTTTGAGACATTTATCCCACCAATATGACAACTTATCACGAGGTTCCAACTCACAATGAACACGTTGTGTAATTAAAAGTTTGAAGACCAGGAGGTGACAGCATAGCCTGTCGAAATTAGTTGTCTAAAACAAATAAACATTTATGCTATCTTGACATCAGATAGTTTTTTATCAAGTAAAACAGATCGGCCCTTCCGATATCTCAGAATGAGGAATTTCAAGCAATTTGAACTTGTAGGCGCGTGAGCGAAGTCTTTCGTACAGCTCTTCGTGAACTGTTGAGTGACGGATGTTTAGCTCTCGTTATACTCGTCGAACTCACTTTGATGAGCTGTTTTAGAAAGTCTCCCTGATGTCCTCTGCCACTTCTTCAGATGTACGTTCTCTGTCACATCCTGACTGACAGTCTACACCGCCAGTAGCTAAGAAGTTGTTACACCAAGCCTTAATTGTTCTAAAGCCTGTTCGCTCCCTTTCAAATTCACGCCAAAAATTTCTGTGGACAGCAACGGGTGATTTCATTTCCGCGTACCACAGTACGCAGTGAACTGTTTCTTCAGGTATAATCATTTCTGGTAATTTTTTAGCACCTGAAACAAAAGAATAGGAATCGTTAAGGAAAAAATCTAGGTAAGATGTCCTAAAACTGATATAGTCAAAACACCCCATCTATTACGAGGAAAACCATTACTATTGCAAATGTTCGTACTGATAGTTATGCTGCCACTGTTTGGGAATAGTTAGTCACAGTTGATTTTTCCATCGGAAACTACATTTTTGGGGTTGTCTATAACAAAATAGCAACGCCAGGAGATAGTAACGATTTGCAGAATGACCTCCAGAGAATTGATGAATGGTGCAGGCTCCAACAGTTGACCCTGAACGTAAATAAATGTAACACATTGTACGTACACAGGAAAAGAAATCCACTACTGTGCAGCTACACTATTGATGACAAACCCCTGGAAACAGTATCTACGGTAAACTATTTAGGAGTAACTATCCAGCGACCTTAAGCTGATTGACACATAAAACAAACAATGGGAAAAGCAGATGCTAGATTCAGATTCATAGAAATAATGTTAAGGAAATGTAACTCATTCACGAATGAAGTGGCTTCAATGCACTTGCTCGATCGATTCTTGAGTGTTGTTCATCCATCTGGGATCCATATCAGGTAGGACTGGTAGAAGAGAGAGAGAGGGAAACCCAGCAAAGAGCGCTGCGTTTAGCCGTCGCGAGAGCGTTACAGAGATGTTCAGCAAACTCCACTGGCACACGTTACAAGAGAGGTGTTTTGCTACACAGAGAGATTTGCTATTGAAATTTCGAGAGAGCACTTTTCGTAAAGAGTCGGGTAGCATATTACTTTCTCCCACATACTTCTCCTAAAGTGGCCACGAGTAGAAAATTCGAGAAATTAGAGCCAATACAGAGGATTACCCACAATCATTCTTCCCACGCGCTATTCGCGAGTGGAACAGGGTGGAGGGCCCATTTTGTGGTACGAAAAGTACCCTCCGCCAGACACTATTAGGTGGCTTGCGGGGTATAATTTTGACAAACAACAGCTTCAGACTGAAAATAAATGCGCACACAGATCTAGAACATTTGCCACGTTTATGCAAATACTGATTCTGTACCTACCAAACATTTGTTACTAACACTAAAATTTGTGCCTTATCAGCTGAATTATTCATTATTGACACGTTTATTATGTGGTGATAATTATAAATCAGTCAATATGTCCTTATATGTGATACGCCCCATTCCAAAATATATTGTTGATTCCAAAAATTGATAGACTGTCTTCTAGTGCCAAGCCACAGCCACACAGCGGTGTACCGCGGGTTGCCTCCCCCCGTCCTTGCCATACGCCAACAACACAACTGCGGCAGAGAGTAGGCCAGAAGCAGGAGAGCCAGAAAGCTATGCCTTTCATCAAAGCTGTGCCAAGTATAGAAATAGAAACGGAACTCAGAAAACTTATTCCAACTGCAGTATCTCTTTGCAGAGTGACGACAACAGGGATGGTGTTGATCCTTTTCGAGATTTGGCGCCAGATCCTATTGTAGTGACTGATGCAGCACATGCAGGTGAAGAAGATCATATTTTGGCTAAATTTCGAGGACGGAACAGGAACTCATACTGCTGCAGATAGGTCTGTATCAAATAAACAGTACTTGAAAATGACCTCGACGTTATGGCTGTAGGAACTGTGGACAAGGATGAAATAGTTTTTTAATTAAATGAAAAAGACATTATTTCTTATTAAAAACAGTGATGTGGTAGAGAAACTACCAATTCCTCATGTTATTGGTGGGATGGGAAGTATCAAACAAGGAATTTTATTTGTTTTTAAAGCTCCTTTTGATGTTCATGTAATAGAAAAAAGATGGTGATTCTCTTTCGTTCTTTTGTGTACCGTATCTCTTACTTCTTTGTCAGCGTCAGTATATGAAGTATAATTGTGAACCGTTCCTACCCAATGCTGGTTTACTTTATAGTACTAAAATAGGAAAAACAAACAAAGAAATTTCTGTAGTACCAGAAATTATCACTAATACATTTGTGACACAAATACCCTAGAAACATACCACGAAAAAGTTCCAATCATACATCTGTATTGTTTTGCACGTTCTCTGTCTGTGTAGATGACAGTATCATAAATATATCATATTGCGGATCACCTGCGTCGTATTTAAGAACTTCACTCCAAAAAAATGACACACTGTTTTTATTCTTTCTAGTCTGAATACGTAACTTTAATGAATTAAAGACAGGGTCATTTAAAAACAGCTTATACTCTCCAGCATTTACAGTTTTTTCTCAGCAATTTTGTTATTTTGTATCATTTTTAGGTCACTTTATCCTACACGAAACTCTTTGAGTTGTTTTACATGATGTCGCAAATTAAAAATATCTTTGTTTCCATTCTTTTAATTGCATTTGGAAATCATGGATATTTCATGTGGTTACCCTATACAACGAAAGTCCAAGCATAACAAATAGGTCCGAGATATATAAGTGCCTCGAAGAATTTTTGAGTAATAAAACCTAGTACGTTTTCATGAACGCCATCAGAAAGAAAGGTATCGTCAGGAATGCACGAGGGACCTGTAAGACAATCGCTCTTGTTCTACATATAAATAAACGATTTTACGGGTAGGATGAAAGGAAATCTGCGACAGTTAACTTTTGATGCTGTAGGGTACGGAAAGTATCGTCGCTGACAGATTATAGGAGGAAACAGGAAGACTTAGACAGAATTTCTATTTGGTTTATGTTTGACAGATTGCAGTAAATGTGGCAAGATTTAGGTACACGCATATGAGTAGGAAATGCAAACCTGTAATATTCGAACACTCTGTTAGCGGTCTATTGTAGTATACAGTCTTGTCGATTAAATACCTACACATAACGCTGCACACCTACATGAAAATGGAACAAGCAAATAAGGTCGGTTATAGGGATGACAAGTGGTCGACTTTGGTTTTCTGGGGGAATTATAGGAAACTGCAGCTCGGTAGCAAAGGAGACAGCGCACAGTATGACCCATTTTTGAGTACCGCTAGAGTGTTTGGGACCCCACTAGGGCGGATTGTAGGAAGACATCGAAGCTGCTCCGAAACCGCTCAGGTTGTCTCCTAAGTTGAGTCGTTTACATTGATTAGGGACAGCAGTGGGCCTATAACGCTTCCTTGGGGAACGCCAGGTATTACATCTGTCATAATCGATGACTTCCCATCCGTTACTACGAAATTTGAGATTTCTGACAGTAATTCACGAGTCCAGTCCCACAACTGACACGATACTCCAAAGGCATGCAGTTGGATTTAATGCTACTTGTGAGGAACAGTATCGAAATAATTTTGGAAATTTAGTTATATGGAAACAATTTGAGATCCCCTGTCGTTAGCACTCATTGCTGCGTGAGATTGAAGACCTAGTTATGTTTCAGAGGAAAGATTTTTTTTGAATCCATGCTGACTGAGCGTCAACAGATCGTTTTCCTGGAGGTAATTCGTAATGTTCGAACGCTGTGCATGTTCCAAAAACGTGCAACAAATTGACGTCAGTGATATGGGTTTGTAATTCACCAGATTACTGCTACGTCCTTTCTTACATATTGGTGTGCCCTATGGCAACTTTCCAGTCGTTGAGCGAGAGGTGGCATGTGATTGTTAAATATGGAGCTATTATATCACCGTACCCTGAAAGGAACCTACCTGGTATACAATCTGGACCAGACGATTTGCCTTTATTAAGTGATTTAAGCTGCTTCGATACAACGAGGATACCATCAGACTTTCTTTGTATTTCCTTTCAGATTTCAAGTGTAACTTGCGTGAACTCTCTACTTCAATTTTTCAACAAAAGAGATTACTTCTAACAGCAACACGCTATACCAAACCTATACCGATTTCTGACCCTAAATTGGACCACTGTGTGCTCTCTCCGACATCCATTTCTTCTTCTGTAACTTCGGCAGACAGTCGCTTCCTTTGGGGGAAGCAATTTCTGTTGTGTTCCCAAAGTGGATGTTTTAGCTTCCATACCTACCAAAATTTAGTTTAACTTTTCACGCTGAATTTGTACTTCGTAGATGATTTATTATTTTTAAATTTCGTCACATTTTTTCGGTGACCTTTCCATCAGCCCACTGGTGCTTCCTGCTGATTTCATTTTAAAGTGACTTACGCTCTATTCCTTTCGTTTTCTGCACGTATTGGTATTCCTTTCTTTTGAACATTAGTTAACGTATGTTGTAATGGATTAAGGACTCACATCGTTGAGAGTGAATTTATAAGTGTACGACTCCTGTAAACAGATGCCCGCGTAATCTGTGACCGAGGCAATGTACTGGACATATGTTTGCAACTGCGAAAGTTTGTGTGAGCGAGGGTTACCTGCTTGTACGACAGGCAGCGCTACATGCCTTGATTGATAGCAAACAGAATTAATCACATACATAGATCGTTAAAGTTATGTACATTTTGTGTAATGTTTTTGTACATTTGTATCGAAATAGTATTTGTGAAAATTTCTTGTTTGTACGAGGAAGTATGAAATTTAAGTGTAATAAGAAACAGGTAGATTTCTGAAGAGTTGCTTTACATGGATATTGTTAGGGAAGCTGTTTAGTATAACTTAAATGAAGGATTTGAAGGTGTGAATTTGTTCTAAATGGCATGGGTGTGGACACTATTGGCGCGAAGGAACTCTAATTTACGTCTTATCACGAAGTGATTCTAACAAATTCGTCTACTGTGTGTCGTGGGCTTCAAGTTTTTTATTGTGTTGGGAAAGAAGCTTGCAGAAATCCTGAAGAAAACTTTAGACCACACATCAGAATAAACTCCATAAGAGCCACTTACGCGAGAGGACTCAGAATTGCTATGTGCTGCGGTCTATTGTGAGAGAAAGATCTGCTACTTATGCAGAGTTGGACTGTATTAAATACTCATAAAAGTACGCAGCTTGATTAAAGTTAATAGCTATTCTCTCTCAAGGACAAATTTTGAATAACGGTAACAAATGTTTATGAGAAGCAGTCTTCGTTATTCAGTTGCAGTGTACTAATATTGACCTAATTCAGGTTTGAATGTCATGATTTAGAAAGGGAAACGAGTTAACTGGAGTGCCAAACAAGGATCCTCTTTACTTAAACAGTTTAAATATAATTACTAGACGCAATCTGCTCAAAAGTACACTCAAAGAAAGTGGTTAGTGATTACAATTTCATAAGACCTGTTGTTTCTATGTCACTCTCAAGTGTTAATTAGCAGACAAAATTAGTGTGTTGCTTATTACAGTTATCACTCATTTTATGGAGTGTTACAATATCTGTATTTTCTTAATGTTTCTTGTATTTTCTTAATGTTTCTTGTTAGCACACATACAACAGACTAGAAAGTGAATTAACATTCAGACTTGTTCCAATGTTCACCGACTGTTTAGTTGTGGGAAACTGCAGACTGTTTACCACTATTTAACGGTGACGACCTATGTGTTTGTAGTAGTTCTTGTAAATAATGTTTATAGTCAACGGTATTTGCACTCTTGCTTATCTTTACTATTTGAATCTTCTCGAGGGGATGAAAAGCTACACTCTACAGATATTTGTTTTCACTCATTATTATTCCAATAATAATTTCTATACTTCTATGTCTACATACACACTGCGCGTACGCCCGTGGCGGAAGGTACCCTGTACCACTACTAGCCATTTCGTTTCCTGTTCCACTCGCAAAGAGAGTGAGTGGTAAACGATTACCTATGTGCTTCCTTACGAGCCCTAAGCTCTTTCATCTGAACTTCATGGTGCTTATGCGAAATGTTCATTGGATGCAGTACAGTCGATCTGCAGTCGATTCTCTTAATTTACTCAATTGTGCCTCGCGAAAAGACTGTCGTCTTCCCTGCAGGGATTCGCTTTTGAATTCCCCGAAGCATCTCCGTAATACGTGTCTGTTTATGAAACTACCGGTAGCAAAATTACCTGCCCGTCTCTGAATTGCTTCGACGTCTTCCTCTAACCCGATCTGGTAGAGATCCGAAACATTCGAGTAGTACTCAGGAACGGGTCGCATTAGTGTCCTACACACGATCTCCTTTGCAGATGAACCCAACTTCCCTAAAAGTCTCCCAGTCGCCTTCCCTGTTGAAATTCTTACCTGCTCGTTTCATTTCATATCTCTCTGCAACGTTATTTAATCGACTTGACTGTGTCAAGCGTCACACTACTGATACTGTATTCGAACTGTATAGAACTGGTTTTCCTACTCATTTGCTTTAACGTATATTTTTCTATCTTTAGAGCTAGCTGCCATTCATCACACCAACCAGAAATTTTGTGTTAGTCAGCTTGTAGTCACTCAACGACAAAAACTTCCCATATACCACAGAATCAGCAAACAACCCCAGATTGGTAATCACCCTGTCTGACAGATCATTTATGTGCATGAAAAATAAGAACTGTTCTGTCAAAATTCCCTAGGGTACTTCTGACGATAACCTTGTCTCTGACGAATACCCTTCGTCGAGGACAACATACTGGATTCCATTACTTTAGAAGTCTTAGAACCAATCACATACCTCACATACATTCCGTATGCCCATACCTTCATTAATAGTCTGTAGTGGAGTACCTTGCAAACTTTTCGGAAGTCTGGGAATACTGAATACACCAGTAATTTTTTTCGTTTAAATTACACTGGCAAAGTTGAAATTACAACAAAGTGATAGCCCAAGATATTGTCATTTCATTTCAACAATGATTTAATTCTATAATGATTTTCTAAATACTGCAAAAAGATTGAAAAACTAGGTGGACATCACAAAATCTTCAGTTACCCAAAATTTCCTAGCAGTTATCTTTGTTATCCCTGTAACTCTGTGCGAAGCGTCTGTGATTACCCGTTCATGTACTCCAGTTTTTCTTCCTTCAGCAAGATTTTTTGCCTATTATGTGATGTTTTTCCCATTACTTTCTTGCTCTCGGTCTTTATTTTCATTCCATAATATTTTCCAGTAGTCTCGTACACCTCTACAATTTTGTGGAGTTCTTTTTCATCTGTGATTAGAGACATTACATCGTCTGCGAATCTGAAACACTACGTTCGTGCCCACTTGTCCATTAGTAAACATAGCTCAATCATGTTTTCTAAAATTAATGTTGGCGACTGCAGGTGATGGACAATAACTTTACCTACACCTTTCCTCAATTCTATCTTGTAGCTTTCGCTCTTTTCAGTCACACCGAAATATTTCAGTTCGCATTTACAGAATTTAGTAACCTTTTGTCTTTCCACTCGGTTTTTCCGTCAATATTTTTGCAAATTTTCTCAGTTCACGTTGTTAAGGGTTTTCTCCAGGTCTGTGAATGTCAGAAAGACATACATAAGTTGTTTCTCTTCTCAGTAGATCTTTCTCCTACAGTGCGTAATATCTGAAGCATCCCGTCTCTTCACATTTCTCCACCTCAGTCAATGTTTTCTTTTGTTCTTTTTCTTTTTTTAGCGTTTTCTTTATGATTCTTAACGTTATGATAATGGTAACTATAGTCGCAGAAAATTACTTGCACCCGAAAATTTAGATGAAGGCATGTGTAATATACCACCCTGAACAGAAAGATGAATTGATACTGAGATCAATACGAGTATTTGCTATCAATAAAAGAAGCACGAACAACCCACAGCTTTTTATCATTTACAATGTTAATAAGTGCTCCAAATGTGAGGCATAAGCTCTCTACCAAGGGACATATAGAGATATTTTACGCGTAACACACACAAAGCAAGAATTTGGGCACCAAATGTCTTAACAACCTACAACATTGAGTGGCAACTGAATGAAAATTAATTTTTTTTCAAGCGCTATTGTGATCCAGCTCAATATGTGGGTGGTTTAGCTTGTGTTAATAAGGTAGCCTTTTATCCAAAAGAAATAGTTTATAGTTTATGACTACCAGTTTCAAAGAGTTGCGTTCCATAGTATTCAACACTTGCCTTAAATGACCAAAACAGGTGGTGACAAAGATACGCAGCACACGGAGTCAGCTACTGAAAGGGAAATATATCAGCAATTTTATTAATACAGTTCGTCATTAAACGTATTTATACTCGCTGGGAAAACTCACTGCCTGATATGTGCAATGGATAATGTTAAAATACTTTATGAACCATGCACCATAGTGAACCGCCATTGTTTGCTAATATCCAGTGAACGTAACCATGTAGATGGGAATTTGCAAATGGAAGCGACAGGGGCTGCTAAAAGGCATCAATTCAACCACTTATCCTATAAATAGACAAATACATAATTACGAAAAGCATAAGCAGAAGCTTTGAGGCATGTGAGATGGCATGAGAACCACATAACAGATTCTAGAAGGCCGATGCAACACACCAACATGGCAGAACTTGAGAAAATTTCACGCATTAACTCTCACGTGAGAATGAGCAAGAAAGAACTCAGGCTCATCTGAGGGCCAAATGTCTGAAATCACATGTTCCCTGAGGCAGAGAAAAGTTCACGTGAATTGAAAAATCACTCCACGAATGTAAGACTTTAAAATTTAATAACTGAAAGAAACGTATAAAACAGCTACATATCCACGCTACGAACAACTAAGAGGGAGGAAAAACGAAGAATGATGATGCACATCACAATCCATGCATTATACCTCATTCCACAGGCGGTCGGGTTGGAAACACTGTGGGGTGTCTAGTCACCCCACAGTAGAGCGAGTTCCTTACATTGAAAGAAACGTTCGGGGTAAGAGCGCTTTGTTCATGAACCCATAAACTGCAGTTTCACTGCTTCTTAGCGAGAATACATAGCAGGTTGTGTGCACCCAGTTACGAAACACTGCATGGGGGCTTAATTAATTTTAATGCAAATAATTTTAATTTTTAGTCGTTGTTTATCCGATTACGAAGTCTCGTAAACGGTTGGCCCTGATTAGTATTAGTACGCAATCTGACTGCATAGAATAACAACAAAGAACGAGAGAAAACTTCCGTTAACACAATTAATTAATTAAGTCCCCAGCAACTATAAAACCTACGAAACAACAAAACACAAGTGTAGCTGTTCTGTGTGTGGAAGTGTGATTAAACGTACACATCTGGCACGGTTCTTCCTCAATAAGACCAGATATTTTAAACACCATTTATACTGAAGTAATTAAAAAAAAAAGAAATACTATAATTGCACATAGAAACCAGAAATACAGTCTAATACAAGAACACGAGCCAGATGCTTTGTTGACTGAACATGTAACCAATAGGCATTATTGTTTAAGACATTGAAGTAATCCAAATAAAAGGAATTTTTTTTACCTTCATATATACTGACGAAAAGCACACTCTGATCATTACAGCTTCCCCAATCCAACAATATCTGGTGTCTAGCCTATCAAAACAATATGACAACATCTGAACAAGCACTCTCCATGGGAACCTCTCAACATCGACTCACCACTGCTACATCTCAATAAGCATTGCCCACTGCTACTTCACAATAAGCACTCTCCACCACGACTTCTCGACAAGAACTGCCAGTGGAGGCGGCTGAATAATACTCTTTGGCGCAATCTCTGGCGCTGTGGCTCAGTGTAGCCACCTTTCAACACTCTGGCTAGTATACCACCATGCATATGTCTAATAAAGCGAAATGATTGCTACTGGAAACTTAAATTCATTTGATTTAGTGGATATTCCACGGAATATTCCTAACGGACACGTTTCATCACCTCCAAGACTCCTCCCCCTCCACCCCCTCCCCCCAAAAAAACGCTGAGATCGTTTTCATATAGGGATAGGTTGGCAACCCCAAGCATATTTCACCATAACACATCATCTGATGGGGAGAAGAAATAGTAGTTCAGGTAAAACATCAGAGGCAAAAGTCACTGAATTTATTATTCGGGTCATACAATGAGTAGTTCAGAAATCACAGAACTTCAGTCAGTCACACATACAACTATAATTTCCTTAAGAATTTTTTTTCTTTATAAAAGCAAGACATTGCCACAAAGGGGCAGTGGTCGTTTATCAGCAAGGCTTCAAAGTTAATACTTTCGACAAATACAAGTAAACATCTAAAATGAAAATAAAGTAAATAAGATAAGCAAATATAAAAAATGAAGATCAAAAAGACTTGTATGTATTAAAGTAAATCAAACAGTGAACCAAAGAATGTTATAAGTCACCTAAGGCAATTACCCGATTGTTCAACACACAAATGTAGCTCTTGAAAATGACACAACTAATTAAAGCACAGTGAACAAAAAAACAGTTTCGTTAACGTGCTGGTGTTTTTGACTTTCAGAAATTCAAACAATAGAATGAAACGTACAAACAAAGAAATTACTTTACTAACTGAGCATGGCTACAAAACGTATCTATGTATTTATACAAAGACATACAAGAAATGGCACATTTACATAATACGCCGTATTACAGAACGTGAATGTTTTGATGTCAAAGAAGATATACAAAAGTACACTTAAAAAGTAAACAAAACGTTTATATCAGGTAAACTGAATATAAATGGCCACGCAAAAAAAGAAAGTCACGAAGTTACTGCAAAAAAGTATGATAAAAACAAAATGGGGATTACTGTCCTTACCTCGTATTAAGTCTAGAAACAAAGAGTGCTACGTGAAATAGAAACGACTGTTACATATTCTGCGCCATCCGGAATATAATGGCCCCATGCGATTAGAGCCCTAGTGGACAGACGTATTGTTCACTAGTCAGGGTAGGATCGTCCAGTCACGTCACATAACTTGCCCCAGCAAAAGGACTTTTTTGCAGCAAGGAAGTATGCACATTGAACAAGTGTTCATTTCCGATGGCATGAAAAGAAAAGAAAACATGCGATCAAAAGGGTCGTCTTTGGTATTCAAAAAGATTAAAGAGGACAATAAAGATGGGGAAGTCTGTGAATCCTCTTGAAGCGTGACTGCATCATTCAGATTTTGTATGAAGACGGAATGCGATTTTAGTTTCAGGAAGACCTTCAACTGAGGGCAGGAATAAACAATTGTCGACATTAAATTTCAGAAAAGAGACTGTCCTAATCCGCTGGTTTACACGGTATGAAAAGTCTGTGGAACAATGTGCTCCTGCTGTCTCTATAAAGTTTAACATCATTACTCTACAGCACGAATGTTACAGCACTAGGGGCTATTCACTTACTATATAAGTACCGATGTATTATTATTATTATTGTGTGTTTTCAAATGCATCTATTACTTTCACTGATTGTAATTAAAAAGTACATTTCCTTTATAATTAAGATGCAAAAAGAAAATGTTATTTCACTTAACCATACGTAGGACATCGATAATTAGATCTGCAATGACTAGGAAAAGTTGAGGAAAGTTCCTCTATGTCGGGTGTTACCACACCAAACAAAAACTCATAAGTGAGCTACGTGCGCCAAGAGTACTATAGTCAGCGTGTAGCTAGCCACTTGAAGTATTCACAGTCGGGAGCGGAAAGAAACGTAAAATTACCGTCAAGTTATTGTAAATGTGTCTCAGATGGGAGCTATAACTGCTTATTGCAACATAGCATTATGCTAAATGTTGTAAAATATTGAACAGCGACAAGAACAAATTTAATAGAACAAACTGATGAAGAACCACCATTGCACAATAATTTCCAACTCCATCGTCCCAGTAGATCATCATATCGACTCCTCGAGGCACAGTGCGGAATATTTAGACTTGTATCAGTGCACTTTTATTACAGTGATTCATTATAGCTGTGAATTTCAATACAGGTCTGAAGAGACAATATAACTGACCTAAATCACGTTACCTGTGGTAGGTTCTTGTTCCTGATCCTGAAAGTCTACTATTTCGCACATGTCTGAAAGAACAGACACCACGCACTATCCGCAGCTGTGATACGTATTATGTAGATTGAAGGTGGAGTGGGGAGAAAGAAACGGAAGGGGATGTCAGCTGCATTGAGACTTGATGCGTGTGAAAATTAGATTAGATTTGATTAGTAGTTGTTCCATAGATTATGAGTACGACACTTCGTAATGATGTGGAACCTGTCAGGTTAATAAAAGGTGTCTATACAAGATGTTACATTAGACAATATATTACATGACACTCAATATATATATACACTCCTGGAAATGGAAAAAAGAACACATTGACACCGGTGTGTCAGACCCACCATACTTGCTCCGGACACTGCGAGAGGGCTGTACAAGCAATGATCACACGCACGGCACAGCGGACACACCAGGAACCGCGGTGTTGGCCGTCGAATGGCGCTAGCTGCGCAGCATTTGTGCACCGCCGCCGACAGTGTCAGCCAGTTTGCCGTGGCATACGGAGCTCCATCGCAGTCTTTAACACTGGTAGCATGCCGCGACAGCGTGGACGTGAACCGTATGTGCAGTTGACGGACTTTGAGCGAGGGCGTATAGTGGGCATGCGGGAGACCGGGTGGACGTACCGCCGAATTGCTCAACACGTGGGGCGTGAGGTCTCCACAGTACATCGATGTTGCCGCCAGTGGTCGGCGGAAGGTGCACGTGCCCGTCGACCTGGGACCGGACCGCAGCGACGCACGGATGCACGCCAAGACCGTAGGATCCTACGCAGTGCCGTAGGGGACCACATCGCCACTTCCCAGCAAATTAGGGACACTGTTGCTCCTGGGGTATCGGCGAGGACCATTCGCAACCGTCTCCATGAAGCTGGGCTACGGTCCCGCACACCGTTAGGCCGTCTTCCGCTCACGCCCCAACATCGTGCAGCCCGCCTCCAGTGGTGTTGCGACAGGCGTGAATGGAGGGACGAATGGAGACGTGTCGTCTTCAGCGATGAGAGTCGCTTCTGCCTTGGTGCCAATGACGGTCGTATGCGTGTTTGGCGCCGTGCAGGTGAGCGCCACAATCAGGACTGCATACGACCGAGGCACACAGGGCCAACACCCGGCATCATGGTGTGGGGAGTGATCTCCTACACTGGCCGTACACCACTGGTGATCGTCGAGGGGACACTGAATAGTGCACAGTACATCCAAACCGTCATCGAACCCATCGTTCTACCATTCCTAGACCGGCAAGGGAACTTGCTGTTCCAACAGGACAATGCACGTCCGCATGTATCCCGTGCCACCCAACGTGCTCTAGAAGGTGTAAGTTAACTACCCTGGCCAGCAAGATCTCCGGATCTGTCCCCCATTGAGCATGTTTGGGACTGGATGAAGCGTCGTCTCACGTGGTCTGCACGTCCAGCACGAACGCTGGTCCAACTGAGGCGCCAGGTGGAAATGGCATGGCAAGCCGTTCCACAGGACTACATCCAGCATCTCTACGATCGTCTCCATGGGAGAATAGCAGCCTGCATTGCTGCGAAAGGTGGATATACACTGTACTAGTGCCGACATTGTGCATGCTCTGTTGCCTGTGTCTATGTGCCTGTGGTTCTGACAGTGTGATCATGTGATGTATCTGACCCCAGGAATGTGTCAATAAAGTTTCCCCTTCCTGGGACAATGAATTCACGGTGTTCTTATTTCAATTTCCAGGAGTATATTGTTGTTGTTGTTGTGGTCTTCAGTCCTGAGACTGGTTTGATGCAGCTCTCCATGCTACTCTATCCTGTGCAAGCTTTTTCATCTCCCAGTACCTACTGCAACCTACATCCTTCTGAATCTGCTTAGTGTATTCATCTCTTGGTCTCCCTCTACGATTTTTACCCTCCACGCTGCCCTCCAATACTAAATTGGTGATCCCTTGATGCCTCAGAACATGTCCTACCAACCGATCCCTTCTTCTGGTCAAGTTGTGCCACAAACTTCTCTTCTCCCCAATCCTATTCAATACTTCCTCATTAGTTATGTGATCTACCCATCTAATCTTCAGCATTCTTCTGTAGCACCACATTTCGAAAGCTTCTATTTTCTTCTTGTCCAAACTATTTATCGTCCATGTTTCACTTCCATACATGGCTACACTCCGTACGAATACTTTCAGAAATGACTTCCTGACACTTAAAACAATACTGGATGTTAACAAATTCCTCTTCTTCAGAAATGCTTTCCTTGCCATTGCCAGCCTACATTTTATATCCTCTCTACTTCGACCATCATCAGTTATTTTGCTCCCCAAATAGCAAAACTCCTTTACTACTTTAAGTGCCTCATTTCCTAATCTAATTCCCTCAGCATCACCCGACTTAATTAGACTACATTCCATTATCCTTGTTTTGCTTTTGTTGATGTTCATCTTATATCCTCCTTTCAAGACACTGTCCATTCCATTCAACTGCTCTTCCAAGTCCTTTGCTGTCTCTGACAGAATTACAATGTCATCGGCAAACCTCAAAGTTTTTATTTCTTCTCCATGAATTTTAATACCTACTCCGAATTTTTCTTTTGTTTCCTTTACTGCTTGCTCAATATACACATTGAACAACATCGGGGAGAGGCTACAACCCTGTCTCACTCCTTTCCCAACCACTGCTTCCCTTTCATGTCCCTCGACTCTTATAACTGCCATCTGGTTTCTGTACAAATTGTAAATAGCCTTTCGCTCCCTGTATTTTACCCCTGCCACCTTTAGAATTTGAAAGAGAGTATTCCAGTCAACATTGTCAAAAGCTTTCTCTAAGTCTACAAATGCTAGAAACGTAGGTTTGCCTTTCCTTAATCTTTCTTCTAAGATAAGTCGTAAGGTCAGTATTGCCTCACGTGTTCCAGTGTTTCTACGGAATCCAAACTGATCTTCCCCGAGGTTGGCTTCTACTAGTTTTTCCATTCGTCTGTAAAGAATTCGTGTTAGTATTTTGCAGCTGTGACTTATTAAGCTGATAGTTCGGTAATTTTCACATCTGTCAACACCTGCTTTCTTTGGGATTGGAATTATTATATTCTTCTTGAAGTCTGAGGGTATTTCGCCTGTTTCATACATCTTGCTCACCAGATGGTAGAGTTTTGTCAGGACTGGCTCTCCCACTGCCGTCAGTAGTTCCAATGGAATATTGTCTACTCCAGGGGCCTTGTTTCGACTCAGGTCTTTCAGTGCTCTGTCAAACTCTTCACGCAGTATCATATCTCCCATTTCATCTTCATCTACATCCTCTTCCATTTCCATAATATTGTCCTCAAGTACATCGCCCTTGTATAGACCCTCTATATACTCCTTCCACCTTTCTGCTTTCCCTTCTTTGCTTAGAACTGGGTTTCCATCTGAGCTCTTGATATTCATACAAGTCGTTCTCTTATCTCCAAAGGTCTCTTTAATTTTCCTGTAGGCGGTATCTATCTTACCCCTAGTGAGATAGGCCTCTACATCCTTACATTTGTCCTCTAGCCATCCCTGCTTAGCCATTTTGCACTTCCTGTCGATCTCATTTTTGAGACGTTTGTATTCCTTTTTGCCTGCTTCACTTACTGCATTTTTATATTTTCTCCTTTCATCAATTAAATTCAATATTTCTTCTGTTACCCAAGGATTTCTACTAGCCCTCGTCTTTTTACCTACTTGTTCCTCTGCTGCCTTCACTACTTCATCCCTCAAAGCTACCCATTCTTCTTCTACTGTATTTATTTCCCCCATTCCTGTCAATTGCTCCCTTATGCTCTCCCTGAATCTCTGTACAACCTCTGGTTCTTTTAGTTTATCCAGGTCCCATCTCCTTAAATTCCCACCTTTTTGCAGTTTCTTCAGTTTTAATCTACAGGTCATAACCAATAGATTGTGGTCAGAGTCCACATCTGCCCCTGGAAATGTCTTACAATTTAAAACCTGGTTCCTAAATCTCTGTCTTACCATTATATAATCTATCTGATACCTTTTAGTATCTCCAGGGTTCTTCCATGTATATAACCTTCTTTCATGATTCTTAAACCAAGTGTTAGCTATGATTATGTTGTGCTCTGTGCAAAATTCTACCAGGCGGCTTCCTCTTTCATTTCTGTCCCCCAATCCATATTCACCTACTATGTTTCCTTCTCTCCCTTTTCCTACACTCGAATTCCAGTCACCCATGACTATTAAATTTTCGTCTCCCTTCACAATCTGAATAATTTCTTTTATTTCATCATACATTTCTTCAATTTCTTCGTCATCTGCAGAGCTAGTTGGCATATAAACTTGTACTACTGTAGTAGGTGTGGGCTTCGTATCTATCTTGGCCACAATAATGCGTTCACTATGCTGTTTGTAGTAGCTTACCCGCGTTCCTATTTTCCTATTCATTATTAAACCTACTCCTGCATTACCCCTATTTGATTTTGTGTTTATAACCCTGTAGTCACCTGACCAGAAGTCTTGTTCCTCCTGCCACCGAACTTCACTAATTCCCACTATATCTAACTTCAACCTATCCATTTCCCTTTTTAAATTTTCTAACCTACCTGTCCGATTAAGGGATCTGACATTCCACGCTCCGATCCGTAGAATGCCAGTTTTCTTTCTCCTGATAACGACATCCTCTTGAGTAGTCCCCGCCCGGAGATCCGAATGGGGGACTATTTTACCTCCGGAATATTTTACCCAAGAGGACGCCATCATCATGTAATCATACAGTAAAGCTGCATGCCCTCGGGAAAAATTACGGCTGTAGTTTCCCCTTGCTTTCAGCCGTTCGCAGTACCAGCACAGCAAGGCCGTTTTGGTTATTGTTACAAGGCCACATCAGTCAATCATCCAGACTGTTGCCCTTGCAACTACTGAAAAGGCTGCTGCCCCTCTTCAGGAACCACACGTTTGTCTGGCCTCTCAACAGATACCCCTCCGTTGTGGTTGCACCTACGGTACGGCTATCTGTATCGCTGAGGCACGCAAGCCTCCCCACCAACGGCAAGGTCCATGGTTCATGGGGGGGCAGGAGTATATATATATATATATATATATATATATATATATATATATATATATATATATATATATATTTTTTTTTTTTTTGGACGTTGAGAAATTACCCACTTACTATATCCAAAAATTCATCTAATGAGTAGAAGGAGTTGCCATTAATAAATTCATTTAATTTCCTTCTAAATGCTATATGGCTATCTGCTATTGGGTAAGTGAACAAAGTCTTTTGTGGCAGCATAATTTACCCCCTTCTGAGCCAAAGTTAGATTTAACCTTGAGTAGTGAAGATCATCCTGTCTCCTAGTGTTGTAGCCATGTGCACTGCTATTACTTTTGAATTCGTTCGGATTGGTAATAACATATTTCATAAGTGAATATATATATTGTGAGGCTACAGTGAATATTTCTAGCGCGTTAAATAAGTGTCTGCAGGATGATCTTGGATGAGCTCCAGCAGTTATTCTGATTACACGCTTTTATGCAATGAACACCCTTTTACTCAATGATGAGTTACCCCAGAATATGTTGCCATACGAAAGCAGAGAACGAAAATAGGCGTGGTAAGCTAATTTACTCAGATGTATATCGCCAAAATTTGCAATGACCCTAATAGCGTAAGTAGCTGAACTCAAACGTTTCAGCAGATGCTCAGTGTGTTTTTTTTTTCCATTCCAACCCTTTATCAATGCATACATGTAGAAATTTTCAATATTCTACCTTAGCTACCGATTTCTGATCGAAGTCTATATTTATTAATGTTGTCATTCCATTTACTGTGTGGAACTGTATATACTGTGTTTTGTCAAAGTTTAATGAGAGCCCATTTGCAGAGAACCACTTAATGATTTTCTGAAAAACATCGTTTACAATTTCACCAGTTAATTCCTGTCTGTCAGGTGTGATAGCTATACTTGTATCATCGGCAATTTGTGCTGGGCTGGGATTCGAACCTGTGATCTCCTGTTTATTAGGCAGTTGCGTTAACTACTGCACCACCCGGACACAGTGTTCGTCAAAATTGTGCGGACTAACTCGGCATGCCTCTCGGCTGAGTCACATTCCCACTCAGCGCCACCTACCCCCAGTCCCGTCCATGTCCACCACCTTCTGTACGGATGCACAGTTACGTCCGACATCATGCGGGAATATGAAAATAGTGAGTATGGAGGACATTGGATAGGGACTACGGGTAGGTGCGGGACTGCAGATCGTTGGCACTGGGTGGGAACGTGGGTTGGCTTAGAGGCATGCCGACATAGTCCGCACGGTTGCGATAAACACTGTATCTGGGTGGTGCAGTGGCTAACGCAACTCTCAAGTAAGCAAGAGATGCCAGATTCGAATCCCAGTCTAGAACATATTATCATACACTTCCTTTGACTCCGCAACAAGTCTCAATACAGCTGACAACAATTTTCCGTTGCCTTTCCTTTCCTTTCTTCCCCACCTCCACCTTCACTTTACATAAATTATGTGTCTTTTGATAACTTTAAAAACTAAGGTATTCAAGCACTCAATAAAATTTTTCATTTGCTTTGAAATATGCTGCAGCATACACTATGTGATCAAAGTATTCGGACACCACCAGAAACATACGTTTTTCATATTAGGTGCAATGTGGTGCCACCTACTGGCAGGTACTCCATATCAGCGACCTCAGTAGTCAGTAGACGTCGTGAGAGAGCAGAATGGAACTCACGGACTTCCAACGTAGTCAGGTGATTGGGTGTCACTTGTGTCATATGTCTATACACGAGATTTTCATACTCCTTAACGTCTCTAGGTCCATTGCTTCCGATGTGATAGTGAAGTGGAAACGTGAAAGGACACGTATAGTCCAAAAGCGTACAGGCCGACCTCGTCTGTTGACTAATAGAGGCCGCCGACAGTTGAAGAGAGTCGTAATGTGTAATAAGCAGATATCTATCCAGACCATCAGACAGGAATTCCAAACTGCATCAGGATCCGCTGCAAGTACTATGACAGTTAGGCGGGAGGTAAGAAAACACATTTCATGGTCGAGGGGCTGCTCCTAAGCTACACAACACGCTGGTAAATGCCAAACGACGCCTCGCTTGGTGTATGACAGTTAGGCGGGAGGTATGAAAACACATTTCATGGTCGAGCGGCTGCTCCTAAGCCACACAACACGCTGGTAAATGCCAAACGACGCCTCGCTTGGTGTAAGCAGCGTAAACATTGGACGGCTGAACAGTGGAAAAACGTTGTGTGGAGTGACGAATCACGGTACACAAGGTGGCGATCCGATGGCAGGGTGTGGGTATGGCGAATGCCCAGTGAACGTCATCTGCCAGTGTGAGTGGTGCCAACAGTAAAATTCGGAGGCGGTGGTGTTACGGTGTGGCCGTGTTTTTCATGGAGGGGGCTTGCACCCCTTGTTGTTTTGCGTGCCACTACCACAGCACAGGCCTACATTGATGTTTCAAGCACCTTCCTGCTTTCCACTGCTGAAGAGCAATTGGTATCTTTTTCCGACTGAAGAAGATCCCAGCAGAGGGGTCGAAACATCTATTGTTTGAAGAAATATGACGCTACCTAACAAGACAGAAGATTGTAACATAAGTCTAATTAGTTTGTAGACAGAATTTCCAACATACACGTTTTGGACTATGAAAAAGAATTTGAGTCCCATGAAAATAAGAGTGGCTGGCATTCCGTAGAATTTTTAAAGAATTGTGACAGAATCGTCCCTGATGATATGGCCGACTAGAAAAAGATTAATGTTGTAAAAGGTCCTCTAGCTGCAGATGCGAAGCGTTGTGCTCTGAATTTGAGTATAGACTATATGAGTTTTAATCAGTTGTTAAGAGACAGTTTCCCGATGAATAGCGACCTGAACAAAAACGTGTTTTGTGGAGAGAGTTTACTGCAACCAGAACGTGTGATAACAGAGGAAGGAACACCATGAAAGAGTTGTGTGAGAATTAGTTGCGAAAACTGGTGCATCTTTAAAGTGGGTGCTTCATATCCGAACTGTATGATAATTTCGGAAAAAAAATCTCTCAGAAGATTCTAAGCGATAAGTATGCAGCAATGCTACGAATCTGGAACGTGCCAAAGTTGAAGAGAGACTTCCGGTTTTCGCCGGTATAATAACTAGAAGGAAATAGGTAGCAATGGAAGAAATGTCAATATAATGTATAGGCTCAGCGTTAGGTACTGAGACTGTACACTTGGCAAACTAAATTCTGCAACACATGGGACAGGGTTCGAGCCCAGTAATGATAATGAAAGCAATAAGTAAAACTAACGACCGCGTACGTTCAGAGTGACAGAACACGAAGAGATAGTCCCGGCCTACAGATGACAAACGTGGCAGTGACCTAAGCCGAAATTGTTATTGTTGTTGTTGTGCTCTTCAGTCCGAAGACTGGTTAGATGCAGCTCGCCGTGCTACTCTATCCTGTGCAAGCCTCGTCATCTCCGAATAACTTCTGCAAAATGCGTCCATTTGATCATTTTTCTTGTATTCATCTGTTGGTCTTTCTCTACCATTTTTACCCCACCCTTCACTCCAATAATAAACTGGTCATCCTTTAATGTCTCAGAATGTGCCCTATCAACGGATACTTTCTTGTGGTTAAGACGCACCACAAATTTCTTGTCTTCCCATCTCTATTCAATACCTCGTAATTAGTTATGTGATCTATCCACCTAATCATCAACATTCATCAATAGCACTACATTTCAAAAGCTTCTATTCTCTTCTTGTCTAAACTGTTTATCGTCCAAGTTTCAGTTACACACATGGTTACACTCCAGACAAATATTTTCCGGAAATACTTCCTAACACTTAAATTTATATTCGATGTTAATAAATTTCTCTTCTTCAGAAATGTTTTTGTTCCGATTGCCAGTCTACATTTTATATCTTCTCTACGTCGGCCATCAGCAGTTATTTTGCTCCCCAAATAGCAGAACTCATCTAACCCTTTAAGTGAGACGTTTCCTAATCTAATTCCCTCAGCATCACCTAATGTAATTGTCTACTTTCCATTATCCTCGTTTTGGTTTTGTTGATGTTCATCTTACATCGTCCTTTGAAGACACGGTCCATTCCGTTCAACAGTTTTTCCAAGTCCTTTGCTGCCTCTGACAGAATTACAATGTCACCAGCAAACCTCAAGGTTTTATTTCTTCTCCTTGATTTTAATTCCCTCTCCCAATTTTTCTCTTGTTTCCTTTACTGCTTGCTCAATATAGAGATTGAATAACATCAGGGATAGGCTACAACCCTGTCTAACTCCCTTCTCAACCACTGCTTCCCTTTCGTGCCCCTCGACTCTTATAAATGCCAACCGGCTTCTGCACAAGTTGTAAGTACCCTTTCACTCTCTGTATTTCACCCCCGCTGTCTTCAGAATTTGAAAGAGAGTATTCCAGTCAACATTGTCAAAAGCTTATTCTGAGTCTAATTATGCTATTAACGTAGGTTTGCCTTTCCTTAACCTATATTCCAAGATAAGTTGTAGGGTCAGAGCGTGTTCGTACATTTATACAGAATCCATACTGATCTTCTGCAATGTCAGTAAGTATTTTGCAACCGTGACTTATTAAACTGACAGTTCGGTAATTTTTACACCATCAGCACCTGATTTCTTTGGGATTGGAATTATTATATTCTTCTTGAAGTCTGAGGGTATTTCGCCTGTCTCATACATCTTGCTCGCCAGATGGTAGTTTTGTCATGACTGACTTTCTCAAGGCTATCAGTAGTTCTAGAGGAACGTTGTCTACTCCTGGGACCTTGTTTCGACTTAGGTCTTTCAGCGCTCTGTCAAACTCTTCAGGCAGTATCATATCTCCCATTTCATCTTCGTCTACGTCCTCTTCCATTTCCATAATATTGCCCTCAAGTACATCACCCTTGTATAGACCCTCTATGCACTCCTTCCACCTTTCGGCTTTCCCTTCTTTGCTTATAGATGGTTTCCCATCTGAGCTCTTGATATTCATACAGGTGGTTCTGTTTTCTCCTAAGGTCTCTAATTTTTCTGTAGGCGGCATTTATCCTACCCCTAGTGATATATGCTTCTACATCCTTAGATTCCTGCTTAGCCATTTTGCCCTTCCTGAAGATCTTATTTTTAAGACGTTTGTTTCTTTTCACCTGCTTCATTTACTGTATTTTTGTGTTTTCTCGTTTCATCAATTAAATTCAATATCTCTTGTGTTACCCAAAGATTTCTACTAACCCAGGTCTTTTTACGTACTTAATCCTCTGCTGCCTGAACTGTTTCATCTCTCAAAGCTACCTATTCTTCTTGTGCTGTATTCTTTTCCCTTGTTCTTGTCCATCGTTCCCTAATGTTCTCTTTCGAACTCTCTAAAAGTTCTGGTTCTTTCCGTTTCTTCAGTTTAAATCTACAGTACATAAGCAATAAATTGTAGTCAGTGTCCATATCTGCTCATGGAAACGTCATACAATTTAAATTCTGGTTCCTAAATCTCTGTCTTAGTATTATGTAATCTATCTGAAGCCTTCTGCAGTCTCCAGGCCTCTTCGACGTATACAGCCTTCTTTCACGTTTCTTAAACCAAGAGTAAGTATGATTAAGTTATGCTCTGTACATAATTCTACCAGCCAGCTTCCTATTTCATTCCTTCCTCCCAGTCCACATTCACCTGCTACTTTTCCTTCTCTTCCTTTTCCTGCTATAGAATTCCAGTCCCCCATGACTATTAAATTTTCACCTCCCTTAACTATCAGAATAATTTCTTTTATCTCACGATACAATTTTTAAATCTCTTCATCAATTGCAGATCTAGTTGGCATATAAACTTGTACTATTGTGATATGCGTGGGCTTTGTGTCTATCTTGGCTACAATAATGTGTTCTCTATACTGTTCGCAGTAGCTTATCCCCGTTCCTATTTTTTTTATTCATTTTTAAACCTACTCCCGCTTGCCCATATCTGACTTTGCATTTATAGCCCCGTATCCACCCGACCTGTAATCTTATTCATGTTGTCACCGAACTTCACTAATTGCCATTGCATCTATTTTCAACCTATTCATTTCCCTTTTTATACTTCCTAACCTACCTGCCCGATTGAGGGATCAGACATTCCACCCTCCGATCCGTATAAGGCCAGTTTTGTTTTTCCTGACAACGACGTCCTCCTGAGTAGTCCCCGCCCGTAGATCAGAATGGGGGACTATTTTACCTCCGGAACATTTCACTCAAGAGGACGCCATCATCATTTAACCATACAATAAGTCTTCATGCCCTCGAGAAAATTTATGGCTGTAGTTTCCCCTAGCTTTCAGCCCTTCGCAGTACCAGCCTAGCGATGCTGTTTTGGTTGATGTTGCAAGTCCAACCTAGTCAATCATCGAGACTGTTGCTCCTGCACTACTGAAAAGGCTGCTGCCCTTTTTCAGGAACCACTCGTTTGTCTGGTCTTTCAACAGACACCTTTGTGTTTTCGTTGCACCAACGTTAGGATTATTTGTATCGCTGAGGCACGTAAGCCTCCCCACCAACGGCAAGGTCCATGGTTCATGTGGAGGGGGGGGGGGGTTAATTCGGTAATATTAATACCTGTCAGCAACCGCTTCTTCTGGAATTGGAATGATTATATTCTTCTTTAAATATGAAGGTATTTTGGTTGTCTCATACCTCTTGTTCGCCGGATGGAGTAGTTTCGTCATGGCTGGCTCTACCGCATGTGAAATCACAAGAGGCGTCGTGAAGCTGTGGATTTGTTGCACCATTTGCATGTAGAAAGAAGTCACTATCAGGCAGACTTTCGGAAGCATGCTGACATGACAGTTGTGTCTTTGCAGACAGGAAAGATCAGCTGCTCATGTGAATGGAATGACTTCAGCAGATTAGCACTGGGACGATGCCACCGAAACTGGCATTAAACAAGCTTCGTAGAAAATAGCTACAAAGTCGGTAGGAATTTAATGAATGCAAGTAATCAGAGGACGAGGCGATACTTGCAGTTTTTCTAAAATCAAATCGGAAGAGACCTGTGAAAATAAATTGTCAGGATTGCTTTAATGCCGTGCGGAGTGACCGCGGGATTTGAGGCGACCTGTCACAGACTGCGTGGTCCCTCCCTCCGGAGGTTCGAGTCCTCCCCTAGGCATGGGTGTCTGCGGTGTTCTTAGCGTAAGGTAGTTTTAGTTAGTTTAAGTAGTGTGTAAGTCCAGGGACCGATGACCTATGCAGTTTGGTCCCTAAGGAATTCACACACATTTGACATTTTTGATTGCTTTAATGACTGGAACAAACTGATAATTTATACAGCGTTTTAAGGAATGAGAATGGAATGATCTGCGTTTCTGGCCCTTTAGTTTCGGAAGACTTCGCAAAACATGTCCTCATACAATCGTGATCTAATTTCACTTGTTTCACATGCAGAAAAGTATTTTTGTATATTCTGCCTCCTCCCTCTCAGTCTCATCACACACACACACACACACACACACACACACACACACACACACACACACTACAATCATTTGGAACAAAAATCAGAAATAATTCTGAAGGTTGGCTGTGCTGACAGCCTACACGAAAAAAGAACACAAGAAAACACAATGATGAATGCGAAACAGGTGGAACTACAACTCAAATTTTACTAGGACAAGAAGTTTTCAAAACTGATGTGCAAAAATAGAGCAAATTCTGAAAAAAGATGGTTGGTAAAACCTGAAAAATTGCGAAAGGTGGAAGTGAAACCAAGTTTCTTTCGACCTCAGCCTCTGTTAACAACGAGGAAACTAGCAATGGACTTAAGAAAATGTAAAAAAAGATAAAGAAAAATACCGTAAGCAAGATGAACGCCAAATTTATAGAGAAAAACTAATCTATAAAGAGCATACTGTAGAAACATACTATGTGAACCATTTTTTCAGAGTGACCGCTGCTGATATTTTAGAAATAAAAGCGAAACACATCTGGTGAAAAGTCTTACAGTAAGCTTAAGGCGGGAAAAACAATAATAAAAGATAGCATGCGGTTCTATTTTTTTTTTTTTTTTTCAAGCAAGTTCTTTCGGTTTTCCATACATGAAAAGTGCTGCTGCGAGTTTGAAAATTGTGGACAGCGTTCTGCTCCTCGCTAAAAGGAATTTACAATAACCGCAAGGGTACAACTTCTCTAACGACGTTGACAGGCTTAAAAGAGTCATCAGACTTACAGGCGTTTGCAAAAGTGTTCACCATATATTTCTCAAGTATCCCACCATTATCCGTTACGCTTGATTTTAAGCTCAGACGCTCCTTTCCTCGACGTCTCAATTTGTTCTCATCTGCGGGACGTAAAAATACGGTTTGAAGTCTCGGCCATTCTCTTGAAACCTAATACCTGTCATTCTGTAGGAAGGGCAGCGCAAAGTGATCGTTTCGGCGTTAGCAGAGTCTGCACAACAGTCCTATAAATTAACATAACGTCATAATATCTACATAAGCCGTACCTTTGCGCCGCTTCACGTTGCTATTACCTGCAATTCATCTGAAACGTAATAACAACGCATTTTCTTTCATGGGCTCCTCTTCTTCCCTCAACGAATTTTGAGGACATTTTGCAAACACGACAAATCAACGACACTTGTGACGTAATGGGTATTTTAAGTATCCTCGTTTTTATTGGATACTTACAACACGCGAGTTTGTAAGTGAAACAGCGGACATTTCTTTGTTGCCCAACTATTAGTACGAAATAAAGGAGAAATGAAAGTACCCATATACATATATTTGTTTTTGTGCGTTTTTTGGCGTTTCTAATACGTCTCATTTAAAGTTTGAAAGGAGGCAGTATATTTAATTACACACTGTAAGAAATACCCAGTTATTACATGTTATTATTCTGTACTGACATTACGTGGTCGTCTTTTTATGTGAGGTCTGTGTACTGTGTGAGACTCTGGTGGTATCTAGCAGCGCGGGAACGCAATTCCTTGTTGGGCCAAAAAAGTAACAGGATACATGTGGACAGAACTTGATCCCGAAGTTCCACAGATTATTTTAAACCCCTAGTACATTACATTACGGAAATAAGAAGTAGGTTTTTTTGTGTGTTTCAGTGATGCTAGTATACAACGCTACATAAAGAAGAAGTGATGTACGAAACCACAGTCCAAATTCTTTCACAAGCTCGTCTGACTATTTAAAGCACAATCTGAACTCAAATGTAATGATTTTTATCGAACACAGCGATTCCCTCCGTGCCAAAGAGAACGGCGGATACCGTTCACATCGGTTATATGAGAGTCAACACACGCTTTCCTGACATGAAATCCTGAAAAACCAACGTTTCATGCGTTGCGTAGCAGCGTACACCGCCCATGTAGGACCACGCCGTGGCAGACGTTCTGGCATAAGGCAGCCTTCCGCTACAGCCAATCGATGTCGCTACCTTACAATTGACGAATCACTACGTTCACTATTGCTAATTAAATTACAACTTTACGATACAGTAAAGGAAGTAAAGCTTAGTATGGTTGTTTGTAATGTTAACACCGTACTAACATTACGTATTTTAAATACACGAAATTGCATGAAACACAGAACTTAGAACTTTCATTAATAAGTAACTTCCTGACACATTCATACGTAACCCCACCCAGTCCACCTTATCAGGACTTTCTCTCCCTCCCATCCCCACGTTTGCTTACCCTCTTTTTTCCCCTTCTGCCTTTCTTTCCCATCCCCTTTTCCCCAACAACCATTAGTGCCACTAGTTCTTCCCTGTATTCCACCACTTCTATTATCCCAAGGCCAGTACTGCCCCATCGCTGCAATGCACCAATCCTCCATCCTTATACCACCACATTCCTACCATTATCACCGACCAACCTTTTCGCCTTCAACAACTGACTTCCTACCTCATGGAGATAGTTCCAGGTTCTGGTGACAGGAAACTGCTTCTTCCCTATATTTCATGTTTTAAATGTGCGCTTGTTGTATTTTATTTTTTTTTATTATTACTGTTTTTAACTACAAGTGCAAGAAGTCAACCATTGTCTATCTCAAAACTTCCATTTTACTTTTGACGCTTTAAAAAGTTTAAATTCGGTATGTATATCTCCGCTATCTGTTTCATATTTTTTTCATCCTCTTTACTTTTTTATTTTCCATTAGCTGAAGAGCCGGTTACCTGTACCGTTGACAAGAATTCACCCCGCCCTTATTGGCCGCGAGGGGATGAAATGACAATTAAAAGTCTATGATATGTATTAGGTAAAAGTAAGTGAAGAAGTATTATGTTGTAACTAGCCTTTCAGTATCTTAGACAAACAGTATTTTGTAGACTATTTATACAACATTTTTCATTTTTGGTGACATTAGATGTTAAATAATACGTTTTTTTTCCTAAGTGAGAATATGAGAACGGGGATATGTGTTGTGTGTATGGATGGCACACTTAGGGGAAATTGTGATCTGTAAGAAGCCAGTTTAAGGTACTATTGGACTGTACAATGTACTTCAGTAGTTCAGACATTTAGAGGGGGGACCAATAGGGTTTCATTTCTTTATCTGATATTAATTATTTAATAATTTTGTGTAAGGTACGAGGATTATTCGGAAAGCAAGGAACGACAGGTCGCGAAATGGAAACCATAGTGAAAATCCGATGACGTTTGGCACAGGTGAGTTGTGCAGTGTCTCTTGTATGCCGTAGATCGCGTTACGTCGTTCATTTTAGTTCTGAGCACACAGGGAGCACATAAAGATACCTAGAACAATAGTGTCTCCCGCCAAACACGAGGGCCCGGTGAGAAATTCCGCCTGATGCTATGCAGCCAACATTAGACAACCGTCGTGCGTTTTCTTCTTCAAGCCAATTCTCAGCCTCATTCTGCAGGGGCAGTGAGGATGCTCCTGCATCGTTTTCAATTGGAAATGTTTGATTACCCACAATACAGCCAGTAATTGTCTCCCTCTGCGTTTCATTTCTGCTCACATGAACCGCTGGCCACGAAGACAACATTTTGGCACAGACAACGAGCTGTAGGCCAGCGTAGACAACTGGCGGATAGCACTGGCAGCTGCCTTCTATAACGAGGGTACTGGAAAGTTGGTACAACACTACGACGAACGTCTAAGTCGGATCGGCAACTATGGGGATAAGTAGCTCGAAGTTGCAAATAAAACAGTTATGATTTTCACTGTGGTTTCCATTTCGCGACCTATCGTTCCTTACTTTCCGAATAGCCCTCCTAATTTAGTAACGTGATTGGCTCAAGACAGAAAACACGGAATGATATAGATCAAAATCGAAAACCGATTGTCTACGTTTGGATTCAGCCTACTATAAGTGCGTGATTTCACCGAATTAGGTCGATGAGCGCGATTGCGATAGGGAGTCAAGGACGAAAGAAAGATTAGGAAGAGTAAACATCCCAACGCGGTTACTAAGACGGAGCAACAGACTCGGATTACAATATAATGGGAAAGTAAATCGATCGTGCCTTTATCAAGGAAACCATCTGAGCATTTGCCTGGAGCGATTTAGGTATGTCACGGAAAACCTAAATCTTGATTGCCCGACGGGGATTTGAACCGTGGTCTTCGCGAATACGAGTCGTGTGTGCTACCCACTGCGCCACCTCGCTTGGTCAGGACTCAAGGTGGTAATGACCGTGAAATTTATGAGACTTAAACGCAACGAAAGTGCGATTCTTGTATCGTCAAGTAGCAGCTAGGAGGGTAGTTTGGTAAGTCTTGTAAAAAAGCAAGAAAAATGTTCATTTCGTAAATAACTCACTTAATGTCTTGGTAAGTCTTGTAAAAAAGCAAGAAAAATGTTCGTTTCGTAAATAACTCACTTTATGTCTCGACATAGTCTCCTCTGAGTGGTATAACTTGGTCCAGCGATTTTCCAACTTCTTCATCCTATAGGAACATAGGTTCCGTCAAACCCTGCAAAACATTCGTTGGTTGCAACTATCACTTCCTCATTTGAAGAAAAGTTCTTCCCAGCAACCCAATGTTTCAAGTCAGGAAACAGGAACAAGCTACTTGGAGCTAAGTCTGGTGAATGGGGTCGATGAGTCCAATTCAACCACTTTCGCCATTGTTATGGCTGATGTGTGGGATGGCGCACTATCCTCGTGAAAGAGCACTTTTTGCGTGCTAACCTTGGTCTTCCTGCAGCCAACGCAAGTTTAAAACGATCCAACAATGAGGCATGATAGCGTCCAGTTATGGTTCTATCTTTTTCCAAGTAATCCTTGAGGATTACTCATTGGAAATCCCAAAAAACAGTAGGCATCACCTTACCAGCTAACAAAAATGGCCTCTGCCTTCTTCGGCGCGCTTTCAAAAGCCTTTGTCCACTTCTTTGCCTACTGTTTTGACTCCAGTGTGTAATTATTGATCCATGTTTCATCAGCAGCCACAATTCGGAGGAAAAAGTCTTGTGGATTGAGATTAAACATCGTGATACACTGTGTTGTAATGTTTTGCCGGAAATGCATTTGGTCGACTGTGAGCAATCGTTGAACCCACCAATTCTCCGTGTGAGCCTGGGTGCGCCTTTTCTGGCACACCAGCTCTTTCGTACGACTATCGATTACCCGGCTGTACTACGGTCTTTGCCCAGTTGTGATCTGAAGGCGGGTATTTGCGGTCGGGAGTTGGTCGTCGGACTGGCTGCCTGGTGCTAGGACGTGCTTGAGGGGACGAAGGAGCAAAACACGCGGGCTCGAGAATGGTTCAAATGGCTCTGAGCACTGTGGGACTTAACTGCTGTGGTCATCAGTCCCCTAGAACTTAGAACTACTTAAACCTAACTAACCTAAGGACATCACACACATCCACGCACGAGGCAGGATTCGAACCTGCGACCGTAGCGGTCGCGCGGTTCCAGTCTGTAGCACCTAGAACCGCTCGGCCAATCCGGCCGGCCACACGCGGGCTCGGCCAGCAGCGGCGTGGCCGGTCTACCTTCCAGGACGGTCACGAGTTTGTGATGCACCTGTCTGATGTCAACTCCGAGCGCTGCTCGTCGCATTGCTTTGGCGCCTGTTTCTTGGACAGACCCATTCCTCGAGACCATCTCGAACAACGCTCTCCATCGGAGGTGTAAGTAGTGTTGGTGTCTTCGTTTCGTGGAACTACTTGCGTTGTAGCGACTGTCACTTGTTGGTTGGTTGCCCTAATGTATGTGTTGTTGAAGTAAGAGCAGCCGGCAAGGTGTGTGATGCGATGGAGACCAGCAGTCACTATTTCCTTTAAGGAACTCAGCGTCCCCAAAAGATGTAGTAACTGTAAGATATTGAAGATATTAGCTCATTATCTAGTTCTCATTTTCTGCATACCAAGCTTACACAATCCGCAGTTGCATTGCAGACCCATGCAACTAAATTAAAGTGCACAAACCTAGTTTTGTTGTGTTTTGTGCATTTGAATAACGTGATATTATGTTTATATTATTGCCATTTCGTCTTGGTACATACTGTTGGCTTTAATCATATGTGTAAATATTGTTGGGTAAACTATGAGAGTCTAAAGGTCTGACATTATTTTACAGAACTGCATTTGTGTACAAGTCTAAGTAGTTTCTATTGAAATCACTTGTCGATTTTTTAACTTATATTGTTTATTGATCTCTTAATTTATATTAATTGATGTTTGCTTGGTGTTTGCCGTGTTTTCTGCGGTCTGTTTGTGTTCCAGTTTTCTGCGAGTTGGAGTGTGTAGGAGCGTCGCCACGTTCCGCTTCGGTGCACAGAAGCTGTGACGTGTCGTCTGAAGGGAAGTTGTAAGTAGGCTGTTTATGTTTTCTTATTGGCAACGTTACGTAGCGCTCTGTATGAAAATCACTGGCTGTGCTGTGCGCAGTCTGTGGCTAGTTTGCATTGTTGTCTGCCATTGTAGTGTTGGGCAGCTGGATGTGAACAGCGCGTAGCGTTGCGCAGTTGGAGGTGAGCCGCCAGCAGTGGCGGACATGGGGAGTGAGATGGCGGAGTTGTGAGAGCGGATGATCTGGACAGAGGCAGTAAATTTGTAAGACTGGATGTCATGAACTGATATATATAATATGATTTTTGAACAATATTAAGGTAAATACATTGTTTTTCTCTATAAAAATCTTTCATTTGCTAACTATGCCTATCAGTAGTTAGTGCCTTCTGTAGTTTGAATTTTTTATTTAGCTGGCAGTAGTGGCGCTCGCTGTATTGCAGTAGTTCGAGTAACGAAGATTTTTGTGAGGTAAGTGATTTGTGAAAGGTGTAGGTTAATGTTAGTCAGGGCCATTCTTTTGTAGGGATTATTGAAAGTCAGATTGCGTTGCGCTAAAAAATATTGTGTGTCAGTTTAAGCACAGTCATGTACAACTTTTCTAAGGGGACGTTACTGAAATGCCTAATGAAATGACGAGAAGTATTTTTATGTCTATACACCTGATTATGACTACTGTCTTTCTAGTTGAGAGATTTTTTTAC
Source organism: Schistocerca piceifrons (assembly GCF_021461385.2). Lineage (NCBI taxonomy): Eukaryota > Metazoa > Arthropoda > Insecta > Orthoptera > Acrididae > Schistocerca > Schistocerca piceifrons. Next base: position 217,205,482 of record NC_060139.1, on the reverse strand, counting down.
TGCCTTATGAAATGCCATATGGCTAATGAATTATGTTTCATGCCTTCCTTTGTACATATTTGCTCATTTTCTTTAATATCTAGTTTCTAGCTGCACTGCAGCATTGGTTATTATAAAATTTGATAGATGTACTAATATCACTATTTTCTGTCTACACACCCAGTAAAGAATACGTTTATGATGTACTTTCTTAGAAAAGAGAGCACAAATAGACATTTCCCTTCACAGGAATTGGATAAATAATTTTTTAATGACTTGGTAACTTTCTTGCAGAGTAAGTTTTTGTGATGCATCACTCTAGTGTTAAGATGTGACATAGGTATTAAAAATGGCCATTTTTCTGTAATATTTTTTCTGCTTGAGCTATGTCATGTTTAGATATAAGTTATTGCATTTGCTGCTGCTGTTTGCCAGGCATAGTGCTACTAAATTTCACTTTACATTACTCTGTTAAGCCAGTTTTACTACTGATTTATTTTTCTTGTTTGCTGCTCATTGCCTTATATTAATTTTAATATTGCTGCTTGCTTTGCCAATTTGCATTTTTTTGTCATTGCTGTTTGCGTTAATTGTTTTGTGCTGCTGCATTGCCTCATCCCTTTGTTTAGCATCTGAGCTCAGTAGATTTAAGTTAGCTTAAGATGGGGTAGGTCATATAAGACAACAAGTTGTGATGAATTGGAAGAAATGCATTGAGAAGCTATAAGAAAATGGTTTGGCCAAAAAAACATTTTGAAAGAGGATATGAACAAAAAAAGTAGGGTTTAGGGACAACAGGTGTAGGTAGGATTTTCTTGGAAATAAATGATGAGGTAAGATAATAGAAAATAAATGTTGAAATAAGAGGAAAGATATATGGAATGAAGTTTTGGGGTGGACTGCAGCACCAAGTGTCACACGGAAAACAAACCCTGTACCGTATTTTTGTGTTATTACACTATGTGAATTTGTGTTTTTCCTGTCTTAATGTGTTTAGCTAATAAGAATTACGTTGTAGAATTTTTCTGATAATGTGTTATTTACTTTGTAAAGATGTTTAGACATTATTTATTCTCTTCTGTTTTAATGCTCATGTGTGAAGTTGATGTTTCGAAAGTTATTCTGATCTTTTATGTATGTACTCATGTCATAATTCCTGTGACACTGATGTATATGTTATTTCGATTCTTTTGTAAAGCCTATACTACAAATGTTATCTGTATTGTTATGTTCTATAATGATGTATTTTGTACCTTTGTAATTGTATTCTCATGTTATAAAATTGTAATTGACACCAGTTCATCGTATTATTAACTTGTAAGTTACATTTCACTGCACACGTTTCTGTTGGTCATAGTATATGGACAATATGTGAGAAGTAGGGACTGTTAGTGTTTGCACATGTGTTAATAATTCAGCAAGGGACTGGATAACAGCATTGCTGGTTATAAGGACAATTCCAAAAACTTTGTGAGTGCACAAGTGGTGGTTATGGACATGCTATATCATCCGCAAGACTCTTCAATGGTGATTGTTCACCTGCGCAGTCACAACAGATGGTTGCTGGCCATCTCTACAAGGACTACAGTGGGTCTACACCTTTGCTGACTCACCAGTACCATTATTTCTACAAGGACTGCAGTGGGTCTGCATCTCTGGTGGCCCACCAATACCGTAATCTCTACCAGGACTACAATGGGTCTACTCTGTGATGACCTACCTACCAATATTCTTCAAAACTTCGAATGGCTCTGCTGTAGGTTTGCTCTGTTGTGGCCCATTACCATTAGTCAGTGCCTTCTGTAGTTTGAATTTTTTATTTAGCTGCATGTCGAGAGTCAACACTGTCTTTCCATTGGAAGGACAACACTACTTCTTCAAGACTGCATGGAAATCCACTACTTCCATGTGCATTTTCTTTTACTGCTCAGACTTTGAGAAAAACACTGCAATTTTACTGTGAAGAATGATCAGGACTGTCTTTCTGGACTGTGAGAAAATTTCAGCTTTTGACCAACATTGTATCAATAAGTGTGTGCATTTTATTTCTTTGTTATTATAATTGTGAAAAAATTTTAACAAATATGTGTTGGCCAGTGCCCAAAACAATTTGTAAAATTTTTTGTGGGGAGCATGCGGCTATGTAAGTAGGCTGTCTATGTTTTCTTATTGGCAACGTTACGTAGCGCTCTGTATGAAAATCACTGGCTGTACTGTGTGCAGTCTGTGGCTAGTTTGCATTGTTGTCTGCCATTGTAGTGTTGGGCAGCTGGATGTGAACAGCGCATAGCGTTGCACAGTTGGACACCTGCCAGCAGTGGTGGATGTGGGGAGTGAGATGGCGGAGTTGTGAGAGCGGATGATTTGGACAGAGAGAGTAAATTTATAAGATTGGATGTCATGAACTGATATATATAATATGATTTTTGGACAATATTAAGGTAAATACATCGTTTTTCTCTATAAAAATCTTTCATTTGCTAACTATGCCTATCAGTAGTTAGTGCCTTCTGTAGTTTGAATTTTTTATTTAGCTGGCAGTAGTGGCGCTCGCTGTATTGCAGTAGTTCGAGTAACGAAGATTTTTGTGAGGTAAGTGATTTGTGAAAGGTATAGGTTAATGTTAGTCAGGGCCATTCTTTTGTAAGGATTATTGAAAGTCAGATTGCGTTGAGCTAAAAAGTATTGTGTGTCAGTTTAAGCACAGTCTTGTTTAATTTTTCTAAGGGACGTTTCAAAGTGACTCCCTGTGGGGCCCCGGGGTTTAGGTGTTGTTTTGGACGGCTGGTCTGCTGTTTCCGGCATTTTAAGTTAAGTCACCTTTTGCCCAGGGCTGCCCATTTGATAAACATTTAACATGTCATGCATTTAAAAAAAATTGCTTGTCAATGAATTATATTAAGTGTAACGTATTATGCTGGTTGTGTCATTGCTGAAATTTTTTTTATCAGAGCCACCTTTTTAAATTACTTCAGATTTATTGTTCACTGAGTAATTCTAATTTCCTGCTAGCTTGGGAAGGAAGCTATTGGTCATTTTGTGGATTGTTTTTAAGACAGCTACGTATTGATTGTATGTTAACTGTTTTATACATGTGGTATTGAATAAATTATTGATCTACTAGTTGTTGTGTTTAAGGAGTGACATTATAGGGGCCTTGACCTTCCATGCTAATCCCAACTTCCTAAGTCACACCGTGCACTTGCTCAGTTGAAAAGTCTACAGTCTCAGCAATCTTCTGAGTATTTTATTATCCGGCCTTGCATTACGATGTCACGGATTTTGTCAATGGTCTCCTTTGTGGTGAGCTCAACTGAACAGCCGGAGCGCGCTTCATCTTTGGTGCTTGTCCGACCATGTTTAAATTCAATAAGCCAAAAGTAAATGGTCTTCAGTGATGGTGTGGAGTCCGTGAGAACTTCGACCGATTCTGTTTTGATTTATGTGCAGTTCAACCCTTCAAATGATAATGTTTGATAGCAGAACGAAACTCTGTTTTCTCCATTTTTAATTGTAATCGACACAATGATCTTGTCAGACAGCTGTGAACAATGAACAGTAAGCGTCACAGTGATGAAATTCTTCATACCGTCCTTGAAATAATCAAACTTTCCAACCAAGAAGGCGCAACAAAAAGATTGAGTTCTTTCATGGAAATTTGCCATACTTATCAAACCACGTCGGAATTGCTAGAACACTGGCATTTAAGCCCACATATGCAGACAGTTAAAAAATATTCTCACAGGAGTTAGTACCGATCAAAATTTTAAAAAACCATGTTAAAATATGTGCTGAAACAAAAACTAGTTGGGATATTGATCATTCTGTCATATGATAGTCATCTTCATGTTGACATTAGGTGGGGTGCTCAAAGTGGTTACAATTTATACTCAAATCCTACAGCATTCCTTCTGAAAGCATCACTAGCTGTTGGAAGCGCGCTTTTCTGCCTTCGCATTTGCTCACACGCTTAGGGCCACAGGACACACTGTCCCGTAACGTATGCACGTTGTCGATCGGTGTCGAACAAATCAGAACAGTAATATTGGATTGGGGTCCTGTAGCCAGAAGGCTCTTAACTGTTGTCAGACTATCAGTGGTACGGGATTCGTTACCTCTCGTGCAGACCCAAGCTCCGGATACAGTTGAAGATGGTAAGGAGATGACGCTGACCGTCCACTGACAGATATTTCAGCATTCGGTTTTGGAATGCTGATAGGCCATGGGGCTATATGAGGACAAAGGGCTAGGGCAGTGAAGAATTCCGATTCACTGAATGGATCAAGCAAAATGTTCAGCTACAATCTGGGCTAGTGGAAACTTCATAAAAGGTAAATCCACTGTTAAATGCAGATGAGAGAGCGTATATATGGAAAGACTATATTGAAGGTCTCTATGAGGGGGAAGATTTGTCTGATGTGATAGAAGAAGAAACAGGAGTCGATTTAGAAGAGATAGAGGATCCAGTAACAGAATTTGATTTTAAAATATCTTTGGACCAATTAAGATCAAGTAAGGCATAAAGGATACATAACATTCCATCGAGCTTGTCAACCATTCACGTTGGAGTGTAGAATGTATGAGTTTGACGACTTACCATCAGACATTCGGCAAATCATCATCCACACAATTCCCAAGTTAGCAAGAGCCGACAAGTGCGAGAACTGTCGCACATTCAGCTTAACAGCTCATGCATCCAAGTAGCTGAGACGAATAATACACAAGAGAATGGAAAAGAAAATTAGGCTTTAGGAAAGGTAAGGATACCGGAGAGGGAACTCTGACGTTGCGATTGATAATGGAAGTAAGGCAGGGCACGTTCATACGATTTGTCGACTTGGAAAAACGGTTCGAGGATGTCAGATGGTGCAAGATGTTGGAAATTCTGAGAAAAATAGGGGTGAGCTATATGGAGAGACGGGTAATATACAATATGAACCAAGATGGATCAGTAAAACTGGAAGACCAAGAACGAAGTGTTCGGATTAAAGAGCATAAGACGCGGATGCAGCATTTCGCACCTTCTGCTCAATTCACACATCGAAGAAGGAATGCCGGAAATAAAACAAAGATTCGACAGTGAGATTAAAATCCAAGGTGAAAGGATATCAATGATAAGAATAAGATACACTGGTGGCATTGCTACCTTCAGTGAAAGTGAAGAAGAATTACAGGATCTTTTGGATGGAATGAACAGTCTAATGAGTACAGAATATGGACAATGAGTAAAACGAAGAACGACGAAAGTAGTGAGAATTAGCAGAAACGAGAACAGCGGGAAACTTAACGCGAGTATCAGGGATCACGAAGTAGGTGAAATTAAGGAATTCTGCTACCTATGCAGTAAAATAACCCATAATGGACGGAGCAAAGATGACATAAAAAGCAGAATAGCGCTGGCGAAAGGGCTTTCCTGGCCAGGAGAAGTCAGTTAGCAGCATGTATAGGCCTTTAGGTGAGAAGGAGATTTCTGATAATGTTCGTTTGGAGCACAGCACTTTATGGTAGTGAAAAATGGACTGCGCGAAAACCGGGACAGAAGAGAATCGAAGCATGTGAGATGTAGTGCTACAGATGGATGTTGAAAATTAGGGGAACTCATAAGGTAAGGAACGAGGAGGTTCTCCGCAGAATTGGGCGAGGACAGAAATACGCGGAAAACACTGACAAGAAGAAGGTACAGAACGATAGGTCGTTAAGACTTCAAGGAATAACTTCGACGGTACTAGAGAGAACTGTGATGATGAGGTCCCATACTCCGAGGAGCTTAGGAAACTATGCGGGAGACACGCACCGCCGACTACACAAGGTCCTAGCGGAGGTGGTTTGCCATTGCCTTCCTCCGACCGTAATAGGGATGAATGATGATGTTGAAGACAACACAGCAGCACCCAGTCATCTCGAGGCAGGGAAAATCCCTGACCACGCCAGGAATCGAACCAGGGACCCTGTGCGCGGGAGGCGAGAACGCTACCGCAAGACCACGAGCTGCGTACAGAGAGAGAACTGTAGAGGACAAAAACTGTAGAAGAACAGAGATTAGAATACATCCAGTGAATAAACGAGGACGTCGGATGCAAGTCCTTCTTTGAGATGAAGCAGTTGGCACTGGAGAGGTATTCCTGCCGGACCGCATCAAACCAGTCAGAAGTCTGATGAATAAAAAGAAGCATAACCATCGTTTCAGCAGCACTGTTCTTCGCATACTTTTTTCAAGATCTTCTCACTAGACACGTTCCTCCATATCCGTTTACCGGTGTTCGGTCAGACGGTATACTTAACTCAGAGCAACGAAGCTATTTTCGATTCTTTACAATGGAAATGAAGCTAAAAGGACAATGTGTGAGTCGAAGTAAAACTAGGTGTAAACACAGCGTAAATGCGAAATAATGAAGCGGCGCGTAACTGGAGCGTCGGAATCTGCTTGATTGTCTTCGCGGACGGTCCTGCCGCATCGCCATGAGACGCCTCCAGATAGCAGCTAAAAAGAGGATCCGCAATCGGTGCAGTGGCTGCCAGCTGTCGGATGTTCTGAATAACAAATCGCCACGTTCTTGGTGAAAAGGCCGGCTTGCGGAAACTTGTCTGTTTGCGCTGTCTGAAGCCTTGACTCAAGACTGCTTTCCAACACGCAGAGATACTTAACTAGCAAATACAGTGTGCTCTGGCTGCTTGTACTTTTGCGTTTACCCGTAATATCGACACAGAGCAATTACGAGGTATTTTTTCTTCAATGACAATGACGATATATGAATTATGTTTCTTCTTAAACTGTAACGCTATGACATTATGACACTTCAAATATATTTGGAAAAGAGATCCATGGACGACTAAAACTGTTACTACACTGGTGTGCGATTACTAAGAAATTCGGTTCTTTATTTGTCGGTCTGCTTCGTTCTTCTGCAGGAATGGAAAAAAGTGATAGCACAGTGATTAAACAGGTGAAACGTAGCGGCGTCCAGTGAGCGAATCTGTGTTGGAGTGTACTGGTTTTCTCGTAACACGGAGCTCATTCAGTTCCTAGTTCGTAATGCACTACACACTGGAACATTTACAAACACTGGTGTGCAAAACTTAGTAACGATAGCAGATTTCGCATACTGTGTGACTCCAAGTATGAAACTTGGACCTGCCGGCCGGAGTGGCTGAGCGGTTCTAGGCGCTACAGTCTGGAACCACGTGACCGCAACGGTCGCAGGTTCGAATCCTGCCTCGGGCATGGATGTGTGTGATGTCCTTAGGTTAGTTAGGTTTAAGTAGTTCTAAGTTCTAGGGGACTGATGACCTCAGCAGTTAAGTCCCATAGTGCTCGGAGCCATTTGAACCTTTTAGCCAAACTTGGAACATACATTGAAAGAACGGCTACACTGTGGAGCAGAAAGTAACTAAAGAAATACGTAATGAGACAAACTGAAATGACATTTGTCCAGAGACAATGATGTTACTGAAGTCACCGCTATTTTTGATTGTCCCCTGTACATTGAAAAAAGCGGGACATGGTTTTTAATAGGGTATTTGGTCATAACGGATGGCAATGTATGCTCTGATACATCCTGCCAAGCTAGCCATAAGGTTGGTGACGAGTTTTGTGGTAGGATGTGACCAGTTCACCAGTGTGGTTGATAACTGCAATATGTCTCCCCAGAGCATCCCACATGTGCTCTATGGGGTGTACATTAAGGGAATGGCCCGGCAAGTCACTCGCCTACATCCTCTCATTCAGCAAGCTCCTCCACATGCACAGTTGTTCGATGCGGTCGCTCATTGTCATCTATAAAACTGAAGTCATGGTCGAATGCACCCCTGAAAAGACGCATATTGGTAAGCAGTTCAGCGTCACAATTACGTTGACCGGTGAGTGTATCCTGCCGAAACATTCGGAGGTCAGTACACCCATGCAACGTTATGCGTCCCGACACCACAACACCTAGACCACCAAAACGATCACGTTCCTGGGCGCATTAGGTGGTTCCACCTCTCACCATACGAAGGTATGTCCAGTACTGTCGAACAAGCGCACGGATTTCTTTGGCTACAATCCTTCCAAAGAGGATGGCAAATGCTCAGACTATAAGTTACTGTTGCACAACACACCGTGTGGAATTTTAGATCTTCGAAATGAAGTCATAGTTTGCAGGGAGAAAATCGACTGTGTGAAGGTATGTTCAGTACATGCAGAGGTCAACCGAGCGGTGACTGAACAGTGACGTCAGTGGCCGCTCTTGAGACGGGCAATCTACACTCCTGGAAATTGAAATAAGAACACCGTGAATTCATTGTCCCAGGAAGGGGAAACTTTATTGACACATTCCTGGGGTCAGATACATCACATGATCACACTGACAGAACCACGGGCACATAGACACAGGCAACAGAGCATGCACAATGTCGGCACTAGTACAGTGTATATCCACCTTTCGCAGCAATGCAGGCGTCTATTCTCCCATGGAGACGATCGTAGAGATGCTGGATGTAGTCCTGTGGAACGGCTTGCCATGCCATTTCCACCTGGCGCCTCAGTTGGACCAGCGTTCGTGCTGGACGTGCAGACCGCGTGAGACGACGCTTCATCCAGTCCCAAACATGCTCAATGGGGGACAGATCCGGAGATCTTGCTGGCCAGGGTAGTTGACTTACACCTTCTAGAGCACGGTGGGTGGCACGGGATACATGGGGACGTGCATTGTCCTGTTGGAACAGCAAGTTCCCTTGCCGGTCTAGGAATGGTAGAACGATGGGTTCGATGACGGTTTGGATGTACCGTGCACTATTCAGTGTCCCCTCGACGATCACCAGTGGTGTACGGCCAGTGTAGGAGATCGCTCCCCACACCATGATGCCGGGTGTTGGCCCTGTGTGCCTCGGTCGTATGCAGTCCTGATTGTGGCGCTCACCTGCACGGCGCCAAACACGCATACGACCATCATTGGCACCAAGGCAGAAGCGACTCTCATCGCTGAAAACGACACGTCTCCATTCGTCCCTCCATTCACGCCTGTCGCGACACCACTGGAGGCGGGCTGCACGATGTTGGGGCGTGAGCGGAAGACGGCCTAACGGTGTGCGGGACCGTAGCCCAGCTTCATGGAGACGGTTGCGAATGGTCCTCGCCGATACCCCAGGAGCAACAGTGTCCCTAATTTGCTGGGAAATGGCGGTGCGGTCCCCTACTGCACTGCGTAGGATCCTACGGTCTTGGCGTGCATCCGTGCGTCGCTGCGGTCCGGTCCCAGGTCGACGGGCACGTGCACCTTCCGCCGACCACTGGCGACAACATCGATGTACTGTGGAGACCTCACGCCCCACGTGTTGAGCAATTCGGCGGTACGTCCACCCGGCCTCCCGCATGTCCACTATACGCCCTCGCTCAAAGTCCGTCAACTGCACATACGGTTCACGTCCACGCTGTCGCGGCATGCTACCAGTGTTAAAGACTGCGATGGAGCTCCGTATGCCACGGCAAACTGGCTGACACTGACGGCGGCGGTGCACAAATGCTGCGCAGCTAGCGCCATTCGACGGCCAACACCGCGGTTCCTGGTGTGTCCGCTGTGCCGTCCGTGTGATCATTGCTTGTACAGCCCTCTCGCAGTGTCCGGAGCAAGTATGGTGGGTCTGACACACCGGTGTCAATGTGTTCTTTTTTCCATTTCCAGGAGTGTATATGTCCAGCGATTTTAGAGGTCATCCGGGCGGCAGAGTGTGTACAGCACTTTGAGTAGCTGCATGTTGTCTCATATCGCCTGGCGAGCTGCATTCCATGTTCTCGTGCCTCTGCTTGTGACCTACCGATCCAGCCCTCTGTGGTTCCCACAGGTCGAGGCCAGCTTCCATTACTGTGGCTTAATATAGCTGCTGCTGACATTGCTATCTCATCAACACTCTGTGTGCTATATTGCATGGTTCCCTGAGTCACCTTCTGGCCGTTTCACATACATCGAGGCCAGCTTCAATTGCAGTGGCGTAACACTGGAGCATGCAAAGTCTTCTTGCGTTGTCAGCCAGCTTGACGAGCGTTAAACTACCGAAGTCACGGACATCGTCACCATGTCACCACACATCGAGCTATATCAGCACTCCTAGAGGAAAGTCATTCGCTGCTGGGAGCATATGTCGGCTATTACTGACAATGACGTTGGTGACAGAACACTATCACACGCCTAAACTAAATTTTTAGCATTGTTTATGTAGGCATGATCCCAGGTGAGCTGCTCCATATGGTTTGGCTGAACTTGGTGCCTAGCCATATACATGATATTCCCGCAACAGAGCATGCACATCTACTGCGACACATAAAGGCTCTCGCAGACGCTGTGGTTGAGGTACTCACCACAGCCCTATCTCCTGGCCCAGCTCATGTTGTCACTACCAGTGTTGTCTTGAACATGACAGCCTCACCACCTGTCAACACAGTGGACTGGAATACTTCTGAACCCACCACTGCTTGCCAAGAACTCCAGCTGCTTTAGGCCAAGGTCAAATTCCTGACATCACAAGTATCTGCACTTTGTGCCCAGCCAGCTACTGTTCCCACACTGCCGACCCCACCAGTGTGCCCGTGATCATCGACTTCAATTTGGCACCATCGCAAATTTGGCGAACAAGCTTCCTGCTGCTGCCTACCGTGTAACCACGCCAACTTCACCACCCAAAAACCAGCTGAATTTGCGAGTGAGTGAGCAGAGATGTTATGCTGCCTCACAGCACTATTCGTATCAGACGCAGTATCCCGCCACCCTGTTTTTTTTATATAGACTTTGGTCCTCCCTGTGTGTCTGTCTCGTGTGTGTCTCGGCTCCTTGCTGGCATTGCTGGCTTTCGTCTTATTGACAAGGACACCAACTGCTCAACTCTAAGTATCCACTGTATCTTGCTAAGCTTTTTGCTGAAGATTATCCATGGCAGTGATGCAGGATAATATGAGAACCTTCTTGCCACTTCCCAGCCCTTGCATACCATCCTGGAGCACCATGTTTCACTGTTCAACGTCCTATGCTGTACAAAAGCGTTCATGCAGATACTAGTCAAGGTCTAAGACAAGCAGAAGACAGCCATCAGCACTCCAAAAATGTGTGAAATCTTATGGGACTTAACTGCATAGGTCATCAGTCCCTACGCTTACACACTAGTTAACCTAAATTATACTAAGGACAAACACACACACTCACATGCCCGAGGGAGGACTCGAACCTCCGCCGGGACCAGCCGAATGGTCCATGACTGCAGCGCCTTAGACGGCTCGGCTAATCCCACGCGGCATCAGCACTCCATTTGGCCTCTTCAAACCTCTTTTCTAGACATTAGGTCTCCAAAATGTTCCAGACTGAGTGGGTTAGGCCTGGTCTTCAACTTTGATTCTCCAGTCCTCACAAGATTGTTGGGCGAGGTCACCATACCCTCGATGGGAATAACCATATGGTGTCACTGGACTGCAAACAGTCATCCTATACGTTCCCATCTGAGTCCGCATCTGTGCACTCTTCTCAGACGGCCTCACCCCCTCCACCTACATCACCACCACCACAACTATTAGCTGTCCAGTCAGTGCAACCACCGATTCAAGACCATCAATACCAAGGCGATGGCTCTACTTGTCAACCTAATTCACCTCCATGCTTCTCCCAAAGCTGGGGAGGGATGAGAGAGGTAGAGGGGAGTCAGTGTTGTGAATGCCATCTGCAATTACCAGGTACAAAGAGCCACAATACTACCACCTGTTACCGAGCGAGGTGGCGCAGTGGTTAGCACACTGCACTCGCATTCAGGAGGCCGACGACTGAATCCCGTGTCTAGCCATCCTGATTTAGGTTTGCCGTGATTTCCCTAAATCACTCCAGGCAAATGCCGGGATAGTTCATTTCACAGGGCACGGCCGACTTCCTTCCCCATCCTTCCCCAATCAGATGAGACTGATGACCTCGCTGTCGGGTCTCCTTCCCCGAAACAACCCAACCCAGCTAACACCCGTTGGCCACGCTGAAAACGTACAGCACATGTCACTGGGATTATCTTTGATGGCACTGGTGTGACGTTATGTTTGCTGGACCGCTATTGAAACTGCTCGTTAATATTTTATAAAGTTTTAGTCTTCAGTTACTTATTTTAAAATATATTTGTTTTAATATTTGCTGCAAAAGTAACTTATTAGTGGATTTTCATTAATCTCATTCTTTCTTCCTGTATTATTGACTCGAGTGGTCTGTTATTCGTGAGTGTGATTACATCGTTCGTCCAAGCCTCACTCCTCAGTAGTGTATACATGTTGCGGCATGCAGTTGCAGCTGTGGCGGGTATAAAGCTAAGTACTGAAAAAGTTGTTTGTGCACTGTTATACGATTATTGAATTTAATAGTTTTCAGCGGTGTTTCGTGCTGTTTGCGGCGAAATAACGATTTAATAAACTTTTTGAAACTTTCGCTCGCTGTGGTTTTTAGAGTTTTCTGTGCATTGAAGTCGTTTGGTAAATGTCTTGCTTTAGTTTTCAGCTGACGTTTCTTATTGTTTCTAGTGAAATATTTCAGAAAATTTTTCATTCAGTGCTTTAACTTTGTTGAGTGTTCCAGCGGCCGCTTGAATTTTTGGTTTTAGATAGTAATTTTGTGAAGTTTTGTTGGTGTTGGTATTAGCTGTGGTGTAGTAGTATTAATACAAGTAGTTTCATTCCTAGTAGACAGAGGATTTCGAGACCGCTATTGTTAGTTCTGTAAATAGTTCTGCTGGTGTAACTGAACTTACGTAGACAAAAGAACTCTTTATCAAGATGGTAAACCCAAATTTGTTCACCAGCGAGAAGCTTCTGTTTAACACCGTCTGCATCTGGATCCCAATCCTGTTCTCCCTTAAATTACTGAACAGCAAAGGTAATTCAACGAAAACCGTCAAAACCCACGCTCCATATTCTGTATCCTGAAACAGCTAGGGATTAGTGTGATCGACCTGTAAGATATAGCACAATGCGTACCCGATCTGATTATCTGATCCCCTTTCATGCTTTATTGAAAACTGAAAGGTTACTATTACTTTTACGACCTCATGCTTGCAGCCAGCTTAAAGCCTGATTGTTGGTTCCCATCAAAAAATTTTTTACATTCGAGATGGAATTTAAATTTTTCCAAATACGAGATTGACGTCGTCTTTCACAGCATGCTGCGTCGTTGTCACGCCCGTATTGTTGCCATACTGAACACATTAACCAGTTGTCAGAATGGGTGTGCAAATCCCTTAAGTTGGGAGAAACGAAGAACATTTTGGTCTACAGTAATGGATGTTTCAGTTGTTTACGTAATGCAGTCTTTACATTGTTTTTACATATCGATCATCTGTTTATACGGTTTGAAGGCAAAATAAACGCAACATTGCAAAATTTCCTTTGATTGATTTAATTTTGGACGACATTGTATCTACTAGTGCCTATGGTAAATGACACAGGCTATAGGCCAGTGGTCTCCCAAGTGGAAGGTTATGTTGCAGTTGGTCTCTTTACCGACTTTACAAAATTGTTTCACATAGTTTTCCGGATGTGTTATTATACTGTATTAGACTTTAACCAAGTCGGCCACCAGTTGCCCTCAGCAGAGGAATCCTAACCTCTGGCAGCATTCTGTAGCAACTGGAATTTATTTCAATTCAGTCATGTCCCTTGGCCACGCCATGCATGCGGCATCTTCCAAGATAACAACAACCAACCGTTCCCTATGAGGTTGAACATTATCTTCCATCAGTAAGAAGTCTAGGACACAGCACCTCGTAACAACTGCACATTAGGACCCAAGATATCCTCACGATACCTGACAGTAGTTAAACCTTGACGATTTACCTGTATGATTTCATGAATAGGAGTTCGAGTGGTCAACATAGTCCTGCCCATATTGTTAGGATCCACCTCGATATCGGTCTCTTTCCACAATGTTTGGGTCCCAAAATTGTATGTTGCCGCCTCTTGATCACGAGGTTCAGGCTCGGTTCCCGTCTGGGCTGGGTATTTTCTCTGCCCAGGGACTGGATGTTCGTGTTGTCCTCACCATTCCATCATCATCATCATTAGGGGCGGTGGCTAAAAATTGGATTATGTAAATATTGGGACTTTGTATGGGCGCTGATTACCCTGCAGTTGAGTGCCCCACAAACCAAACATCATCATCGTCATCACCAAAGTTGTGTTCCACGTTCCCTCCAGATGCGAACCAGCCGAGAATCATTTTCCAGACCAAATAGGGACTCATCTGTGAGAAGAACATTGGCACATTGGTCGACCATCCAGGTTGGCATGTTGATGACTTCACTCGAGACGTCCCACTCTGGGAAGAAGAGTCAGAGCTACACGTACACTGTTTCCGACAGTAAAGGCCACCCTGCCGAAGCCTTCTTTACGCCGTTTGCCTGGATACAACACGTCCAATGGGTGCTGCGACGTCAGACGCCAGTTGCCGTGCACGGCTAAGACGGTACCATCGTGCCCCTACAGCAAAATAGTGATCCTATGTTTCTGATGTCGCACGTGGTTGGCCGTGCCCTCATCTTCGGGATACAGTTTCGTTCTCTACAAACTGTCGCTACGTTCGAGAAACAACAGAACGGTTCACATTAAGCCACTGGGCTACATGACTTTTCGACCGTCCTACTTCCATTCATCCTATGGCCCTCCACCGCAGACTCCGGCAGGCGTCTTCTCTATGCCGTACTGCACTGTCCGTGACTGTATACACAGCTATTGTGGATGCGTGTCTGCCCGGCAAGTACTACCCCATTTGACAGGTGCCCTGACGTCATCGTTCGCCGGAATGCCATCTTTCGTGTAGAACACTACAGTACGGACATTTGCTTACAGTTTATATGATCATATCGTGAATTAGTCACTGGACAGGGAAATAGCGGTTTGTTGATTTAATTTTGAACACCAGTGTAGTTGAAGCCTAGGGCGTGATGAGTGGTACACAGAGCTCTTGATAAATTAGCCAGACGTGAGGTACAATGCAAAGTAGCGCGATGCGATAACACTCGTTACTTTGTTACAACGCGATGAAGTACAGTAGAGCAAAAACTGGTAGGTTCACGAACCGATAGACGTCTATCTTGGCTACTCCGCCCCCTTCACATCTCTAGGGATGTAACCTCCTCAGGACTGTCACCAGTGAATGTAGGGACCCCCGAAATCCATATATTCGATACCAATAGTGGATCTTATCGCACATTTTTTTTTCATATCATGGCTTTTCATCACCTCTCCGACCGGTGGTAGAGGTATTTTACCTCACAGAATTTTTATACGAACAGATAAAGAAATAATACAAATAATAACATACAAAATGTGATTGAAATGGGTCCAGATGTTCCTCAGTTACGCTTCCATGGCACCCACTACTCGCTTCCACAGTCACGTAGCTTCTGATAGTTTTACCAAATTTATTCTAAATCTATCCAGTAGTTTAGGTGGAGATGTGGTACATACATACACAGTTACATGTGTACATTTTTATAATATGCTAGCTGAGTATTCAGCATTGCCCGGGAACGTATCTATTCAAATTCTATTTGTCCATCTCATCTTTCCCCTCTCTCTCTCCATATATACCTCCCCTTCCCTCTACGCGTTGTAGCTTCCATCCCAGTAAGAAGTTACTGATTCTTATCCCCATAGTATTTCTTTCCAGATAATAAGTAATACATGTACTAAGTCTGGTTGAAATTAGTCCAGGGTGTAGGAGGAGGTGTTTATCCTTGGCTTTGCCCGCATACGCCCATGTCACATATATTCAACATATTTTACACATAGTTTTACACAGTTTCCATCTGTGTCTCTAGCGAATTTCGCCCTGAGGTTTCGTTTTGAAGCAGCTCAATATTTATGACATCATACGTCTTGAACTAAGTGTCGCACAGTGTTATACTCTGATGAGCCAAAACATTATGACTACTGCCCACCGCGAGGTGGCGCTAAGGGCATGTGATTCGGTAAGAGAAGTACATGAGCGGAGCAGAGACGAAGGGGAGTCATTCTAGAGACAATAAGTGGCACAAATGAAGAAGCCCTTCGACTTAAGCGACTTTGAGAAAAGCTAGGTCGTTGTGGCCGAGTGGTGGTCGGCTGCTCGCGTGCTATTCTCGTGAGCATCTACGGAAAGTGGTTGAAGAATGCCGCATATCAACCAAACAATTTAACAGCTTAAGGCCTAGGAAGAAGAGTTTTCAATTTGAAAAGGCTGAAGGCCTTGTCTTAAAATGTTTAGTGTAAAACTCGGCTGCAGTGGTTATTAGCAAGACAGTGAATTCACGCTGATGTCTTGGCCATCAGATTCGGCTTATCTGAATCCGGTGAAATCCAACTTGGATGCCATCGAGCGCCAGCTCCGCAGGTGCAAACCGACCGCCCGTGCATTACGGAAAGCTTGCAGCCTGTGCGCAGGCAACTGGTGCGACAAACCTCTGGAAACCTATCAAGTACTTGTCGAATCCATGGTAAGCAGAATCACTGCTGAATTGCGTTCCAGAAGCGATCTACACGCTTTTAAGTAAGTCGTCAGAATGTATAGGCTCATCACTGTAATTTTACAGGACACTTTCCGCGAAATGTGTTGCGAGTAGAGTTAGTAATAACCATCTTCCGAACAGGCCCAACGATACCGACCGGCCGCCGTGTCATCCTCAGCCCTTAGGCGCTACCGGATGCGGATACGGAAGGGCCTGTGGTCAGCACACAGCTCTCCCAGCTATTGTCAGTTTCCTTGCGGGTGTCGCTACTTCTCAGTTAAGTAGCTCCTCAACTGGCCTGACAATGAGTGAGTGTACTCCGCTTACCAACAGCACTCAGCAGACCTGGACGGTGACCCATCCAAGTGCTAGCCAAGCCCGACAGCGCTTAACTTCGGTGATCCGACAGGAACCGGTTTCATCACTGTGGCAAGGCCGTTGGCAAGAGTTAATAATGATGAAGTAATAAACAAAAACGTGACGCATGATTCGACACTTTTACGGCATGAAGAGCGAATATGTAGTTGGCGATAAATTTTCATTCTTTCCTCACTGTGTTGCGGGTGTCAGCGAAGAAACGTTACGAGAAGGTTTTAAATTATCTTTAAAAGCTGTTGCAAGTCATACATAAAACTATGGCAGCAGAGAAGGATGGCAATAGAGAAATGCAGAACGAAACACGGAACACCATCCTGCTACCATACGTACAAGGGGTTACTGAATGTCTGGGCAAAATTCTTCGTCAGGCAGTTATTAAGCCGACTTTCCGTAGCAACAAAATAAAAGATGTCCTTAACTCGACCAAAGATACAATTGACAAGTTTCATGCCGTCGGAGTTTATGAAATCGGGTGTGAATGTGGACTGGTGTATGTAGGCGAGACTGGGCGTCCAATAAGCACAAGGTTATCTGAACACGAAAGATGCGTCTGTCTCAAACAATAAAAAACACCAGGAACAGTGCAGGATAAAGATCGAATTGCGAGAGGCCCGCGTACTGGCGAAACAGCCGTTTAGTTTGAGGAGGAAGACGAGAGAGGCTATAGAAATAGCCAAGCGACCCGACAACGTGGATAGAGAAGACGGGTACTGACTTCCAGCGTCTTGGCTGCCAGTAGTGAGAGCTTTGCGGAAGGACAGCTCTCGCAGAGCAACAGGCGCGCGGTAGGGCACAGCGGCGGAGGGTACACAGAGTGCTGACACGCCCTAGCAGTTACTAAACAGCGCTTCGATGCAGTCGCTGCTCGACTTTCTATTCGCCGATTTCCAGCAGTGGCAAGCAATAAAGGAAACTCCAATGGAAAACGCCTATTTCCGCCAATGACAACACGCAATGCAAAGGCCAATAAAAGAACACCTAATACCCTTCCTCCTCAACCTCATATCCAATGACGGCACTCCTACATAGAATATAAGAAATCAAACTAGCGCCCATTCAGCAGTTAGCAATACACCCTGAGGAAGGCGTCTTGCAATAGTCGCCGAAACGTTGGAATTTTATAGTTGAATCCAGAAGAATTTTATTGACTGTGACAACGGCCGCGGAAGCCTAAGTTTAGATTATACTTATTTGTTATTTCTTATTTTTAAAAAGGATTAATAATATTGTAGCTTTAAATAATTGTAAACTTTAAAGTAAATAAGAAACTAAAATCTTAAAATTAGTGATCTGTGAATCGGAGATGGGAATTTATGAATATAAAGAAGAGCTTATAACATATTATAACATTCAGACTGAAACGTCCCCTTAGAAAAATTAGCAATGACTGTGCCGATAAACCTCTTACGTTATTTGATTTTCAAACAGATGAGCAAAACAACGTACTCAGACGTTTCTCTCTTTATTTATTCTGATCATCACTAAATTGACATAAAATATTTTTAGCGCAACGCAATCTGACTTTCAATAATTCCTACAAAAGAATGGCTCTAACTAACAGTAACCTATACCTTTCATGAATCACTTACCTCACAAAAATCTTCGTTATTTGAACTACTGAAATACACCGAGAGCCAATACTGCCAGCTAAATAAAGGATTCCAGCTACTGAAGGCACTAATTACTGATAGGCATAGTTAGCAAATGAAAGATTTTGATAGGGCACAAACAATGTATTTACCTTAAAAATGTCCAAAAGTCATCATATATATATGACTGGATGTCATGAACTGATATATACAGGGTGTTACAAAAAGGTACGGCCAAACTTTCTCGAAATATTCCTCACACACAAATAAAGAAAAGATGTTATGTGGACATGTGTCCAGAAACGCTTAATTTCCATGTTAGAGCTCATTTTAGTTTCGTCAGTATGTACTGTACTTCCTCGATTCACCGCCAGTTGGCCCAATTGAAGGAAGGTAATGTTGACTTCGGTGCTTGTGTTGACATGCGACTCATTGCTCTACAGCACTAGCATCAAGCACATCAGTACGTAGCACCAACAGGTTAGCGTTCATCATGAACGTGGTTTTGCAGTCAGTGCAATGTTTACAAATGCGGAGTTGGCAGATGCCCATTTGATGTATGGATTAGCACGGGGCAATAGCCATGGCGCGGTACGTTTGTATCGAGACAGATTTCCAGAACGAAGGTGCCCCGACAGGAAGACGTTCGAAGTAATTGATCGGCGTCTTAGGGAGTACGGAACATTCCAACCTATGACTCGCGACTGGGGAAGACCTAGAACGACGAGGACACCTGCAATGGACGAGGCAATTCTTCGTGCAGTTGACGATAACCCTAATGTCAGCGTCAGAGAAGTTGCTGCTGTACAAGGTAACGTTGACCACGTCACTGTATGGAGAGTGCTACGGGAGAACCAGTTGTTTCCGTACCATGTACAGCGTGTGCAGGCACTATCAGTAGCTGATTGGCCTCCACGGGTACACTTCTGCGAATGGTTCATCCAACAATGTGCCAATCCTCATTTCAGTGCAGACGTTCTCTTTACGGACGAGGCTTCATTCCAACGTGATCAAATTGTAAATTTTCACAATCAACATGTGTGGGCTGACGAGAATCCGCACGCAATTGTGCAATCACGTCATCAACACAGACTTTCTGTGAACGTTTGGGCAGGCATTGTTGGTGATGTAGTGGCGTGGCAAGACAGCCAATCCACTCGGAGGTACCCGAAGGGCACGCGTTAAGCTCACGCAGACTGGCGTGAGGTCTGGAACAGGTAAAGTAATTATCCTATAAAGAAAAGAACGTAGTTCTTGGAATACTTAACTTTAATCCACAATCGGTGTACATCTCTCTTGACTGTACATAATTTCCATTTCAATGTACACTGGTAATGGCGCCTTGCTAGGTCGTAGCAAATGACGTAGCTAAAGGCTAAGCTAACTATCGTCTCGGCAAATGAGAGCGTATTTGTCAGTGAACCATTGCTATGAACGTCGGCTGCACAACTGGGGCGAGTGCTAGTAAGTCTCTCTAGACCTGTCGTGTAGTGGCGCTCGGTCTGCAATCACTGACAGTGGCGACACGCGGGTCCGACGTATACTAACGGACCGCGGCCGATTTAAAGGCTACCACCTAGCAAGTGTGGTGTCTGGCGGTGACACCACAGGTGATGTCTTGATTGGGCCCCATGTTCTTCCACGTACGCTCAATGGAGCACGTTATCATGATTTCATACGGGATACTCTACCTGTGCTGCTAGAACACGTGTCTTTACAAGTACGACACAACATGTGGTTTATGCGCGATGGAGCTCCTGCACATTTCAGTCGAAGTGTTCGTACGTTCTCAACAACAGATTCGGTGACCGATGGATTGGTAGAGGCGGACGAATGCCATGGCCTCCACGCTCTCCTGACCTCAACCCTCTTGACCTTCATTTATGGGGGCATTTGAAAGTTCTTGTCTACGCAACGTCGGTACCAAATGTAGAGACTCTTCGTGCTCGTATTGTAGACGGCTGTGGTACAATACGCCATTTTCCAGGGCTGCATCAGCGCATCAGGTATTCCATGCGACGGAGGGTGGATGCATGTATCCTCGCTAACGGAGGACATTTTGAACATTTCCTGTAACAAAGTGTTTGAAGTCACGCTGGTACGTTCTGTTGCTGTGTGTTTCCAATCCAGATTAATGTGGTTTGAAGAGAAGTAATAAAATGAGCTCTAACATGGAAAGTAAGCGTTTCCGCACACATGTCCACATAACATATTTTCTTTCTTTGTGTGTGAGGAATGTTTCCTGAAAGTTTTGCCGTACCTTTTTGTAACGCCCTGTACGTATTTACTCTTTCTGATGGACACACGTCTAGATCATCCGCTCTCAAAACTTTGCCATCTCTTTCCCCACATCTACTACTGTTGGCGGCTCACCTCCAACTGCGCAATGTTACGCACTGTTCACATCCAACTGCCCAACACTACAATAGCAAATATTCCAACAATGCAATCCAGCCACAGACTGCACACAGCACAGTCAGTGATTTTCATACAGAGGTCTACGTGGCGTTACCAACATAAAAACCTAAACAGGCTGCTTAAAAGACATTAAAAATTCGGAAGATTTTTTTCTACAATAAACAAAATCCTTACATCTAAGATTGCTAGATAAAAGATACTAAACATTTATGAAATTAACCAAATTTCGAAAAAAAACAGTTGTACAGCGAGGATTTTTCTTGTGATCCATACAGTTCTTAGAATGGGAGTGTGCACGTTCCAACACTGCAGGAGTCGCAGCTGTTTCCAGCCGGCCGTTATGTGGGAGATCGGACAGGTTTGCACGACCTCGTTGTGATGATGACAGACGCTCGCCCAATGACTCACCGGCCTTTTGTTCGTGCCAGATTCCTTAGAGATATTCTACAAGCGCCTATGAATATCTACGGTGCTCTGGTTTTACTCCAAAGGAAACTCAATGACTTGGAAGGCACATCCATTATAGACGACATTTTGAAGGCTATGCATAGCGACGCCACCAGTCGGAACTCAATGAAACTAAAGGGGATGAAGCGGGAATATTCCACGACGTTCCACAAAATATTTTTCAGTTTTTCGATCGAAACCAGCCGAGAAAAAAAAGTGTTGCTATACTTATTGAATGCCCCTCGCACATACATGTAGCTTTACACTACTGGCCATTAAAATTGCTACACTACGAAGATGACGTGCAACAGACGCGAAATTTAACCGACAGGAAGAAGATGCTGTGATATGCAATTGATTAGCTTTTCAGAGCATTCACACAAGTTTGGCGCCGGTGGCGAAACTTAACAACGTGCTGATATCAGAAAAGTTTCCAACCAATTTCTCATATACAAACAGCAGTTCATCGGTTTGACTGGTGAAACGTTGTTGTGATGCATCGTGTAAGGAGAAGAAATGCGTACCATCACGTTTCCGACTTTGATAAAGGTCGGATTGTAGCCTATCGCGATTGCGGTTTATCGTATCGAGACATTGCTTTTCGCATTGCTCGATATCCAATGCCTGTTAGCAGAATATGGAATCGGTGGGTTCGGGAGGGTAATACGGAACGCCGTGCTGGATCACAACGGCCTCGTATCACTAGCAGTCGAGATAACAGACATCTTATCCGCATGGCTGTAACGGATCGTGCAGCCACGTCTCGATCCCTGAGTCAACAGATGGGGACGTTTGCAAGACAACAACCACCTGCACGAACAGTTCGACGACGTTTGCTGCAGCATAGACTATCAGCTCGGAGACCATGGCTGCGGTTACCCTTGACGCTGCATCAGAGACAGGAGCGCCAGCGATGGTGTACTCAACGACGAACCTGGGTGCACGAATGGCAAAACGTCATTTTTTCCGATGAATCCAGGTTCTGTTTACAGCATCGTGATGGTCGTATCCGTGTTTGGCGAAATCGCGGTGAACGCACATTGGAAGCGTGTATTCGTCATCTCCATACTGGCGTATCACCTGGCGTGATGGTATGGGGTTCCATTGGTTACACGTCTCGTTCACCTCTTGTTCGCGTTGACGGCACTTTGAACAGTGGACGTTACATTTCAGATGTGTTACGACCCGTGACTGTACCCTTCATTCCCTGCGAAACCCTACATTTCAACAGGATAGTGCACGACCTCATGTTGAAGGTCCTATACAGGCTTGTCTGGATACAGAAAATGTTCGACTGCTGCCCCGGGCAGCACATTCTCCAGTTCTCCACCGACTGAAATCGTCTGGTCAATGGTGGCCGAGCAACTGGCTCGTCACAATACGCCATTCACTACTCTTGATGAACTGTGGTATCGTGTTGAAGCTGCATTGGCAGCTGTACCTGTACACGCCATCCAAACTCTGTTTGACTCAATGCCCAGGCGTATCACGGGCGTTATTACGGCCAGAGGTGGTTGTTCTGGATACTGATTTCTCAGGATCTATGCACCTAAATTGCGTGAAAGTGTAATCACATGTCAGTTCTAGTATAATATATCTGACCAATGAATACCCGTTTATCATCTGCATTTCTTCTTTGTGTAGCAGTTTTAATCGGCAGTAGTGTAGTATGCGTATGGGCACTAGTTTTATGACTTGTTCTATGCCCTTGATGATCTCCTTACTGTGGATCCAATTGACATATGAACGTAAATCGTTGGGCCACAGCCTGCTGGAATTTGTAGGGACTTCTTCCAACGTGGACACTTGGAGGTGTGTCGCCAAGTGAGCATTGGACAGAGGGCAGAGCATTGCCGTGCCGCGTGGCTGCACCGTCGGCCGCTCTGGACAACTGCCTGGGAACGGACGGGTAGGAGATTTGGGAAGCAAGCAGGTGAGACAAGCCATCTCCCTCCACTTGCTGCGGCCGCTCTCCCGCGCCTCTTTACGAGCCCCTAATGCGCCCGCCGGCCGCGGCGCGGATATCAAATTGATTAATTCTCCTCGGAAATGTGTGTTTTTAAGAGGCATTCGCTCGCGCCTGCACCACGAGCGGCGGCGGCGGCGGCCGCTCAGAGCGCGCGAGGCGCGGGGTGCGAGATTGGGTCGGCCAGATAGCCGTAATGGCGGAATATACAGCATGGCGGGGTAAACGGCCGTCCGAGAGCGCCGATCAAACAGTCCAATAAAAATTATTACAACCGAAAAAGGAGCACAACCACCGTAATGCCTAGAACATAAAATTAGGAAACGAAAGGCGCAATGAAAGGAAATTACAGGACTGAGTACACAGCAAATTGGCCGTGACAAATTTAATCTAAAGAATGTAATAGAAAATACTTTTATTACCGGCCTTTGTGCACTGCGCTAAAGGTGAGTTACTCGGCACTGAGGGGGAATCAATAATGCATGAAATTGCCCGTAAGATGGATACGAAGTTAATTTAAATAGCAGCATAAAGGCGAAGGTTCTACGAGATGCGCGCCGTCGTGTAATAGTAATAAAATACTGAGAGGAGTGTACGTAATCGGAAAGTTGGTTTAAGGGAAACGTTCCCGGAATATTGAGGCGTGAGCTGCGTTTCGTAGCGCGGCCAGCACCTTGGAAGAGATTCCCCGATGAACAACCTCCCATTCCATTGCAATAAAAACACGGTAATTTCCAAGCTGGGTATAAAATGAAGGATGAACCAAATGCACACACAATTTACGATGCCGTTTCTTTTCCACAAAATATCAAATGGGTAATACCAACAACCATCCCAAAACATTTTTTGCAGGCGATTTCGAAATGGACCAACGTAGCTTTTGCTGCTTGCGAAGGGGCGACGTTCGTGAAAACACATGCAATATTTAAAAGAAGCACATAATCCATAATTCTGAAGCCACAGCAATGAAATTTTGAATCATGCTTTACATGAAATGAACACATTTACTATTAAGTTCCTCGGATTAGTTATATATTTAACTTCTCTCATGAAATTTGAAAATTTTGTTTCGAAAAAGTAATATCACCACTTATTCCTCAGAAACTATTCAAGAGATTTCTATAAAATCTTCTCTCTTTAATCTGTTTACATACATACTGAAGAGCCAAAAAAACTGGTATATCTGTCGAATATCGTGTAGGGCCCACGCGTGCTCCCTGAAGCGCCGCAGTACGACATGGCATGGTTCAAATGGCTCTGAGCACTATGGGACTTAACTTCTGAGGTCATCAGTCCCCTGCAACTTAGAACTACTTAAACCTAACTAACCTAAGGACATCACACACATCCATGCCCGCGGCAGGATTCGAACCTGCGACCGTAGCGGTCGCGCGGTTCCAGACTGTAGCGCCTAGAACCGTTCGGCCACCCCGGCCGGCGATGTGGCATGGACTCTATTAATGTCTGGAGTTGTGATGGAAGGAATTGACACCATGAAACCTGCAGGGCTGTCCAATAATCCATAGGAGTACGAGGGAGTGGGAATTTCTTCTGAACAGCACGTTGCAAGGCATCTCAGATATGCTCAATAATGTTCAGCACTGGGGAGCTTGTTGGCCAGCGGAAGTGTTTAAACTCGGAAGAGTGTTCCTGGAGCCAGTCTGCAGCAATTCTGGACGTGTGCGGTGTCGCATTGTCCTGCTTCAACTGCCCCAGTCCGTCGGAATGCACAATAGGTATGAATGGATGCAAGTGATCAGTCAGGACGCGGACGAACGTGTCACCTGTCTGAGTCGTGGCTATACGTATCAGGGGTCCCATATCACTCCACTTGTACACGCCCCAAACCATTACAGAGCCTCAACCAGCTTTAACAGTTTCCTGCGAACACGCAAGCTCCATGGATTCATGAGGTTGACTCCATACCCTTAAAACGTCCATCCGCTCGATAGAACTGGAAACGAGATTCTTCCGACCAGGCAACATATTTTCAGTCATCAACAGTCTCACGTCGGTGTTGAAGGGCCGAGACGAGTTTCAGATGGTTCAAAAGGCTCTACGTACTACATCTGAGGTCATCAGTCCACTAGACTTAGAACTACTTAAACCTAACTAACCTAAGGACATCACACATATCCATGCCCGAGGCAGGATTCGAACCTGTGACCGCAGCAGGTACGCGGTTCCGGACTGAAGCGCCTAGAACCGGCCGACCCGAGGCATGGCGTAAAACGTTCTGTCGTGCAGTCATCAAGGGTACACCAGTGAGCCTTCGGCTCCGAAAGCCCATATCGATGATGTTTCTTTGACGGGCCCAACTCTTGTTCATGGCCCAGCATTGAAATCTGCAGCAATTTACGGATAAGTTGCACTTCTATCACGCTGAACGATTCTCTTCAGTCGTCGTCGTCGTTGATCCCGTACTGGCAGGATATTTTTCTGGCCGCAACGATGTCGGAGACTTGATGTTTTACCGTATTCCTGACATTCATGGCACACTCGTGAAATGGTTGTACGGGAATATCCCCACTTTGTCGCTACCTCGGATATTCTGTGTCCCGTCGATCGTGCGCCGACTGTACCAATACGTTCAAACTCACTTATATCTTGCTACGAAGTCTTTCGCGACGTATTTCTTGAGTAAAAATCTCTCGGTGTACATGCCGCGTCAAATCAGGATAAATCTCCAAGCTTTCGACCACTACCTCCATGGTCGTCGTCAGGGCTAAAACTGACTGTCGTGAACTATTTTTTTTTTTTTTTCTTTATTGTGATTTCATGCCCCTGCCCCATATGGACAGGGGAGGGCTGTCAGCAGCACAATCCGCCGCTCTTCAGCCGAGTGACATGGTAGCTAAAACAAGAATAAATTAATACATACATAAGGAGAGAAAAAAGGGGAACATAAAACAGAGGAAGGGGAGAAAATGGAGGTAAAAATACACTGTCATGTAGACGTTCATTGGGAACAGTTAAATAAGTCACCAGAAAGTTAAAAAAACACAGTTGGCGATTCTTAAAACACAGAGAAGACACTGGATGCGCATGCACAGGTTAAAAGTTGGCCACAGTATAAAAAACACTCCGAAACAACACACTTAAAACCCACTTGGAGCACACACGACGAGGAATAAAACTACCAGGCGGGACCTGCCGAGGGAAAGGTCAGAGAGGATGGAAAAGGAGGGGAGAGCACGGGGCAGCTGGGGAAGCGGCGGGATGAAGAGAGGAGGGGCAACCGTGGGTTCACGAAGAGGCAGGAGACACATGGGGTGGGAGAGGAAAAGGGAAGACAGGGCAGAGACACTGAAAGAAGGCACAAGAGATGGACGGGGAGTAGGAGGGGAAATCCGCTCAGAAGGAGGGAGGGGGAGGAGAGGGAGCCCTGAGGAGGTGGCAGGAAGAGGGGGTTAGAGTTGGTAGGAAGGATAGATGTCAGGGCGAAGCTCATCATCCGGGAGTGGTAGACGGTGGAAGTTGTGTTGGGAAAGGAGATGGAGGGTGTGGAGATGGAGAGAGGGAAGGACACAACGGTAAAGGCGCGGCAACTGGTCGGGAGTGGAGAGGAAGGGAGACACCAGGGGGTGAGGGGGATCAAGGCAGCGGACAATATATAGTGTGCAGATGTGTTCAAGGAAAAGGAGAAGGTGGAGGAAGGGGATGAGGTCATAGAGGATGCGCGTGGGGGACGGAAGGCGGATGCGGAAGGCAAGGCGGAGTGCATGGCGCTCGAGGATTTGGAGGGCTTTATAGAACCGGGGAGGGGCGGAAATCCAAGCGATGCTGGCATAACAAAGGATGGGGCGGATCATGGATTTGTAGGTGTGATGGATGCTGGAAGGATGCAGACCCCACGTCCGGCCGGACAGGAGTTTCAGGAGGCGGAGGCGATTGTGAGCTTTGTTTTGGATGGTAAGGAGATGGGGAGTCCAGGTGAGGTGGCGGTCGAGTGTGAGGCCAATGTATTTGAGGGTAGTAGTGAGGTGGATAGGACGGCTGTAAATGGTGAGGTAGAAATCATGGAGGCGGAAGGAGCGGGTGGTGCGGCCTATGATGATCGCCTGGGTCTTGGAGGGATTAACACGGAGGAACCAGTGTTTGTACCAAGCGGTGAAGTGGTCAAGGTGGGTT
This sequence comes from Schistocerca piceifrons, assembly GCF_021461385.2. Lineage (NCBI taxonomy): Eukaryota > Metazoa > Arthropoda > Insecta > Orthoptera > Acrididae > Schistocerca > Schistocerca piceifrons. The sequence goes on along the minus strand of NC_060139.1, from coordinate 217,178,104 downwards.
TGGAGGGTACGTTGGGACCGTTGAAGGGTAGGATAAAGGGCTAGGAAGGCGGTGTCATCAGCGAACTGGAGAAGATGAACAGGAGGGGGAGGTTTGTGCATATCAGCAGTGTACAGGAGATAGAGGAGAGGGGAAAGGACAGAACCTTGGGGCACGCCAGCAGAGGGGTAGAAAGTATGGGAGTTGGAATTGTGGATAGTCACATAGGAGGGACGATGGGAGAGGAAGGAAGCAACGAGACGGACGAAGTTGATGGGGAGAGCATAGGTCTGGAGTTGGAAAAGGAGCCCGGGATGCCAGACAAGGTCATAGGCGTTCTGGAGATCAAGGGAAACAAAGATAGCAGAGCGACGGGAATTAAGTTGGAGGGAAAGAAGATGGGGAAGGTTAAGGAGCTGGTCGTCAGCAGAGAAGGAAGGCCGGAAGCCACATTGGGTAAGAGGAAGGAGGCAGTGCTTTTTAAGGTGGCGGTGGATACGGCAAGAGAGGATGGCCTCAAAGACCTTACTGAGCACGGAGGTGAGGCAGATGGGACGATAGGAAGAGGTAGCAGAGGGGGGTTTGTTAGGCTTAAGGAACAGCAGGACACGGGAAGTCTTCCACAGGTCAGGGTAAAATCCAGTGGAGAGGAGGACATTGTACAGGGTAGCAAGGACAGACAGGAAGGATGGAGGGGATTCCTTGAGGTGACGGTAGGTGACGCCATCATGACCAGGGGCGGTGTTGCGTTTGGAGCGGAGGATGAGTGTGATGTCTTGCATGGTGATGGGAGTGTTAATGTCGGAGGGGGGTAGCCGATCCAAGTACTGGAAGCTAGGGGCGAATGGGGGGACAGAGGTGTCAGTGCGATCAAGGACAGTGGGGAAGAGGGAGTAATCAAAATGGGAATCGTCAGGAATGGAGAAGACCTCGGACAGGTGGGAAGCAAAATGGTTAGCCTTACTGAGGTTGTCAGGAAAGGGTCGATCGTCATGGAGGATGGGGTAATGCGGGGTGGGATGGCTACCAGTAAGGCGGTGGAAGGCTGACCAGTACTTGGAGGAGTTGACAGGGAAGGTGGAGTTGAGGCGTGTGCATGTCTGACGCCAGTCCCGGCGTTTCTTTGCTGTAAGGAGGTTCCGGATATGGGGCTGTAATTGCCGGTGGCGGGCGAGAGTATCCTGGTCACGAGTGCGGAGGAAGGAGCGGTAGAGCCTGTGGGATTCACGCAGAAGAAGGACGGCCTGTGGAGGAAGCGGAGGGCGGTGAGGGTGTCAGTGATGGTCTTCTGAAGGAAGGAAGAGGCATGGGTGGTGTCATCAGGGTGGTGGAAAGTGAGGGGGTGGCTTTCGACCTGTAAGGCAATGGATTCCCGGTAGGCATCCCAATTGGCACGGTGGTAGTCATGGACAGATTTTGGAGGCGCAGGTGGGCGGGTGGCTGCAGTGGCAGGACGGGTAGAGGAGATGGTGAGAAGGACAGGGAGATGGTCACTACCGACGGAATCGAGGACATCAACGGCAATGCGACCAAGGAGGTTGGGGGAAGCGAGGATAACATCGGGGGTGGAGTCACTTTCAGGACGGGTGTGCTGTGGGAGAGGAACAAGCTCACCATGGAGGGTGGCAAGGAACTGATGCCACCGCCGAAGGGGGGTAGGGTCACGGCTGTGGATGTTGAGCTCAGCGGCGATCACATAGGTGGAGAAGGTACGGTCAACATGGGAAATGAAGTCAAAGGGGAGAGGAGCTGCAGGGCGAATATAGATAGTGGCACAGGTGACAGTGAGGGAGGGAAAAAAGAGGCTGAGGAGAAGGTGTTCGGTTGGGTCATTGAGGAGGGGTTGTGGCTGGACAGGGAGATGCCTGAGGTGGCCGATAGCGACCCCGCCTCGAGCTAGGGGAAGGGGATTGTCAGTGCTGTGAAGGAGATAAGGGGAGATGCGGACCACATGGTGGGGTTGGAGGAAGGTTTCATTAAGGATGAAGGAGTCAACCTGGTGCTGGGAGAGGGTATGCATGAAGAGGTATTTGTTTGCAGGGAGGGAGCGAATGTTGAGGTAGAGGAGACGATACTGTTGACGAGCCATGGGGTTGGGTGTGGGAAGGGTGTGGGAAGGGGAGAGAGGGGCTTAAACGAGGGTGTCTAGGCGGGTGAAGGTAAAGTGGGCATGGTTGTGGGAGTATGTAGCGTAGGTGTTTAAGTGGAAAACAGAGCGGGCAGCGAGGGAAATCTGCTGGAGTGTGTGGGGGCGCTGGAAGGGGTGGATGTTCTGCAGGACAATGGTGAGGAACCGGATGATGTCTTCAGCTGTAGGGGGAGGGCGGAGGGAATTGTTAGGGTGGATAGGTGGGTCAATGGGGTGAACGGGGACAGTGAGTTTAGGGTTGGTGGGAGGGGGCTTGGCTTTGCATTTGGAGGAATAGGTGGGATGAGGTTCATTGCAGGTGTTGCAGGATGGGGGGGAGGTGAGGTTGGGACACTGTTTGAGGAAGTGGGAGGCTTTACAATGGGGGCAGGTGGGTGGGTTCTTGCAGTTTTGGGCGAGGTGGTCATTGTACAGAAGACAACGCTGGCAGCGGTAGGATTGAGGAGGGGAACGGGACGGGTCAACAGGGTGGCGGCTGTTGAAAATCAGGGCTCCCTGCGTGAGGAGGTGGTCGATGGAGGAGGCGGACTCTGTAAAGATACGCATGAGGAAAGTAGGGTCAGAGGAGTTGTAAATACGGCGGGCAGAGCGGACTTCCAGGGAGGGGTGGGCATTCAGTTCCGCCAACACCTCAGCCTCCGTGATCACAGGGCTGAGTTTTGTGATGACGGCAGTGAGGGTCGGCGGACCACGAGGCGGTTGGGGTTGACGAGGAGAGGAGGATGTAAGGAATGGGGTGAGGGATGCGTGGGGCCCAAAGGTGATGTGGGGAAGGCGCCGGAGGAGATCAGTATGGAAGGACGGAGAGGGAGACTTGATGAGGACAGAGTCTCTGCGAGGGATAAGTTGGGTGATGGGTGCACTGGGGATGTACTTCCGGATTTCAAGGGTGAGGGTGAGGGCATCCAGGAATTTCGGATCAGGATTGGCTAGGACAAAGGTATACAGGGAGGGGGCTGGAGAGGAGGCAGGTGGGGTGGTATCCATAGCGGGGTCAGTGGGAGGTGGGGCGGGCAGTGGCTTTTTGGAGGAAGGAGTAGAGGAGAGGTCGCCACTGGGCCGTTTGGAAGATTTTTTGGCAGGTGTTGCCTGGGAGGAGGGATGAGGGACTGGATGGATGGGGAGGTGGTGGGAGGCAGGGCCCTCCTGTGAGGCAGTAGCACTGGATGAGAGGATAGGGCGCTCTGTGGCGGCGAATGTGGCGCGGCGGGCGGAGACTCTGGCAGGGGAAGCAGCGGTAGTCGCAGGGGGGAGAGGGGGAATGTCGTCTTGGCGGGTGACAGGAGGGGGAGGGGGGTTGGGAGCGGGGACAGAGGCAGGAGCGGGAGAAGCAGCAGGGGCCGTAGCAGGGGTAGGAGCAGGAGTGATGTACAGGTGGGGTTACATCGATGGAGAGGAGATAGATGGGGAGGAGACTGTGAGTAGGGGAGGTGCATGAGACGGGTGAATCCCAGAGGAAGCACTCCATGACGTTACAGTGGGAGCAGGTGAAGGAGAGGTGTAGATGATGGTGGTAGTCGGGGCGTCCATGATCGCAGGCGGCAGCGAACACCGAGAGACGGCGACAGCGGCGAGCACCGAGAGACGGCGGCAGAAGAAGCGGCGAGCACCAAGAGACGACGACAGCGGCGGCGGCGGCTGAAGAAGCGGCGACCAGGTGGCGGCGGCAGAAGAGGAAGCGGCGAGCACCGACAGACGGCGACCAAGCGACGGCGGCGGCGGCGAACAGACGACGGAGGCGGCGGCGGCAGGCAGGCAGGCAGGCAGGCAGCAGTGACGGCGCGCAAACGGGCAACAACGCGACAAGCACGGTTGGAGCTCTTCCACGTCGAAGATACACCCTGAGAGTAGCCCAGGCAGTGCGAGTCCTCGATGAGGAAATGAGGGAATCCAACCCTCGAATGGTCGTGAACTAGCGAGGTTCCCACTTTTATATGCAAAGGACGGCTTCTGATTGGCTGGAATACGTCAGCGATATGGCGCGTAGCGAAGTGGTGCCCTCTACTTCCATAGATGTAGTTGCTATCACGCGTTGCTTGCAGCGTCATCCCTTGAATCAGGAGGTAAAGTGCGAGAAGTTTTTCTCTGCGATTTTTCTTTATCCAGTGCACTCTTCCAAGTGTTGCTAAGTGCATAGCCGTTGTCTCTATTAAAGTTATTATCGCTAAGTCTAATTTCGACTGCTTCCCGGATCACAGAGTCCCAGTAATTCGATGTGTGGGCTATTACTCTGGTTTCTTCAAATAAAATCTTATGCTTGTTAAGCAGGCTATGTTCAGCCACCGCTGATTTTTCCAAATACCTGTATTTCAGGTGGCGTTGGTGCTCGATGCAGCGGTCGGCAACTGTTCTTACAGACTGGCCCACGTAATTCTTGCCGCATTCGCAAGGAATAGTATAAATTCCCGGCACTCTTAAGCCGAGACTATCTTTGACTGGTCTCAACATTTCCTTAATTTTCCTAGGTGGTCGGAAAACTGGTTTTATTCCATGCCTCTTCAGGACTCTGGCTATCTTGCTCGTTGTAGCACCGCAAAAAGGAAGCCGCGCTATGTGTTGGTCCTGTTCTTGTATGTGGCCGGCATCGTGTCTTACTTTCTTGGACAATACTGTGTACAGGAAGCCAACCCATACAGACTTATATCTGCGTAGCCATAGCTGCCATCATCCGTCTCAGAAGAGAGCTATGCTGAATACTTTAGTACACAGAGCCAGGACTATTTCCGACAAGGACCACCTCGGTCCCGAGATTAACCATTTGACGACTGTTTTCAAGAGGAATGGTTATTCTGCCGGTGAAATTAAATCAGTATTGTCCAAGAAAGTAAGACACGATGCCGGCCACGTACAAGAACAGGACCAACACATAGCGCGGCTTCCTTTTTGCGGTGCTACAACGAGCAAGATAGCCAGAGTCCTGAAGAGGCAAGGAATAAAACCAGTTTTCCGACCACCTAGGAAAATTAAGGAAATGTTGAGACACCGTCTCTCGGTGTTCGCTGCCGCCTGCGATCATGGACGCCCCAACTACCACCATCATCTACACCTCTCCTTCACCTGCCCCCACTGTAACGTCATGGAGTGCTTCCTCTGGGATTCACCCGTCTCATGCACCTCCCCTACTCACAGTCTCCTCCCCATCTATCTCCTCTCCATCGATGTATCCCCACCTGTACATCACTCCTGCTCCTCCCCCTGCAACTGCCCCTGCTGCTTCTCCCGCTCCTGCCTCTGGCCCTGCTCCCAACCCCCCTCCCGCTCCTGTAGCCCGCCGAGACGGCTTTCCCCCTCTCCCCCCTGCGACTACCGCTGCTTCCCCTGCCAGAGTCTCCGCCCGCCGCGCCACAGTCGCCGCCACAGAGGGCCCTACCCTCTCATCCGGTGCTACTGCCTCACAGGAGGACCCTGCCTCCCACCACCTCCCCATCCTTCCAGTCCCTCATCCCTCCTCCCAGTCAACACCCCCCAAAAAATCTTCCAAACGGCCCATTGGCGATCTCTCCTCTACTCCTTCCTCCAAAAAGCCACTGCCCGCCCCACCTCCCACTGACCCCGCTATAGATACCACCCCACCTGCCTCCTCTCCAGCCCCCTCCCTGTATACCTTTGTCCTAGCCAACCCTGATCCGAAATTCCTGGATGCCCGCACCCTCACCCTTGAAATCCGGAAGTACATCCCCAGTGCACCCATCACCCAACTTATCCCTCGCAGAGACTCTGTCCTCATCAAGTCTCCCTCTCCGTCCTTCCATACTGATCTCCTCCGGCGCCTTCCCCACATCACCTTTGGGCCCCACGCATCCCTCACCCCATTCCTTACATCCTCCTCTCCTCGTCAACCCCAACCGCCTCGTCGTCCGCCAACCCTCACTGCCGTCATCACAAAACTCAGCCCTGTGATCACGGAGGCTGAGGTGTTGGCGGAACTGAATGCCCACCCCTCCCTGGAAGTCCGCTCTGCCCGCCGTATTTACAACTCCTCTGGCCCTACTTTCCTCATGCGTATCTTTACAGAGTCCGCCTCCTCCATCGACCACCTCCTCATGCATGGAGACCTTATTTTCAACCGTCGCCACCCTGTTGACCCGTCCCGTTCCCCTCCTCAATCCTACCGCTGCCAGCGTTGTCTTCTGTACAATGACCACCTCGCCCAAAACTGCAAGAACCCACCCACCTGCCCCCATTGTAAGGCCTCCCACTTCCTCAAACAGTGTCCCAACCTCACCTCACCCCCATCCTGCATCACCTGCAATGAACCTCACCCCACCTATTCCTCCAAATGCAAAGCCAAGCCCCCTCCCACCAACCCTGAACTCACTGTCCCCGTTCGCTCCATTGATCCACCTATCCACCCTAACAATTCCCTCCGCCCTCCCCCTACAGCTGAAGACATCATCCGGTTCCTCACCATCATCCTGCAGAACATCCACCCCTTCCAGTGCCCCCACACACTCCAGCAGATTTCCCTCGCTGCCCGCTCTGTTTGCCACTTAAACACCTACGCCACATACCCCCACAACCAGATCCACTTTGCCTTCACCTGCCTAGACACCCTCGTTTAAGCCCCTCTCTCCCCTTCCCGCACCCTTCCCACACCCATGGCTCATCAACAGTATCGTCTCCTCTACCTCAACATTCGCTCCCTCCCTGCAAACAAATACCTCTTCATGCATACCCTCTCCCAGCACCAGGTTGACTCCTTCATCCTTAATGAAACCTTCCTCCAACCCCACCATGTGGTCCGCATCTCCCCTTATCTCCTTCACAGCACTGACAATCCCCTTCCCCTAGCTCGAGGTGGGGTCGCTATCGGCCACCTCAGGCATCTCCCTGTCCGGCCTCAACCCCTCCTCAATGATCCAACTGAACACCTTCTCCTCAGCCCCTTTTTTCCCCTCCCTCACCGTTACCTGTGCCACTATCTATATTCGCCCCGCAGCTCCTCTCCCCTTTGACTTCATTTCCCATGTTGACCATACCTTCTCCACCTATGTGATCGCCGCTGACCTCAACATCCACAGCCATGACCCTGCCACCCTTCGGCGGTGGCATCAGTTCCTTGCCACCCTCCATGGTGAGCTTGTTCCTCTCCCACAGCACACCCGTCCTGAAAGTAACTCCACCCCCGATGTTATCCTCGCTTCCCCCAACCTCCTTGGTCGCATAGCCGTTGATGTCCTCGATCCCGTCGGTAGTGACCATCTCCCTGTCCTTCTCACCATCTCCTCTACCCGTCCTGCCACTGCAGCCACCCACCCACCTGCCCCTCCAAAGTCTGTCCATGACTACCACCGTGCCAATTGGGATGCCTACCGGGAATCCATTGCCTTACAGGTCGAAAGCCACCCCCTCACTTTCCACCACCCTGATGACATCACCCATGCCTCTTCCTTCCTTCAAAAGACCATCACTGACACTGTGGAGGCTCATGTCCCTACCAAACTCATCCACCCTCACCGCCCTACGCTTCCTCCACAGGCCGTCCTTCTTCTGCGTGAATCCCGCAGGCTCTACCGCTCCTTCCTCCGCACTCGTGACCGGGATACTCTCGCCCGCCACCGGCAATTACAGCCCCATATCCGGAACCTCCTTACAGCAAAGAAACGCCGGGACTGGCGTCAGACATGCACACGCCTCAACTCCACCTTCCCTGTCAACTCCTCCAAGTACTGGTCAGCCTTCCACCGCCTTACTGGTAGCCATCCCACCCCGCATTACCCCATCCTCCATGACGATCGACCCTTTCCTGACAACCTCAGTAAGGCTAACCATTTTGCTTCCCACCTGTCCGAGGTCTTCTCCATTCCTGACGATCCCCATTTTGATTACTCCCTCTTCCCCACTGTCCTTGATCGCACTGACACCTCTGTCCCCCCACTCGCCCCTAGCTTCCAGTACTTGGATCGGCTACCCCCCTCCGACATTAACACTCCCATCACCATGCAAGACATCACACTCATCCTCCGCTCCAAACGCAACACCGCCCCTGGTCATGATGGCGTCACCTACCGTCACCTCAAGGAATCCCCTCCATCCTTCCTGTCTGTCCTTGCTACCCTGTACAATGTCCTCCTCTCCACTGGATTTTACCCTGACCTGTGGAAGACTTCCCGTGTCCTGCTGTTCCTTAAGCCTAACAAACCCCCCTCTGCTACCTCTTCCTATCGTCCCATCTGCCTCACCTCCGTGCTCAGTAAGGTCTTTGAGGCCATCCTCTCTTGCCGTATCCACCGCCACCTTAAAAAGCACCGCCTCCTTCCTCTTACCCAATGTGGCTTCCGACCTTCCTTCTCTGCTGACGACCAGCTCCTTAACCTTCCCCATCTTCTTTCCCTCCAACTTAATTCCCGTCGCTCTGCTATCTTTGTTTCCCTTGATCTCCAGAACGCCTATGACCTTGTCTGGCATCCCGGGCTCCTTTTCAAACTCCAGACCTATGCTCTCCCCATCAACTTCGTCCGTCTCGTTGCTTCCTTCCTCTCCCATCGTCCCTCCTATGTGACTATCCACAATTCCAACTCCCATACTTTCTACTCCTCTGCCGGCGTGCCCCAAGGTTTTGTCCTTTCCCCTCTCCTCTATCTCCTGTACAGTGCCGTTATGCCCAAACCTCCCCCTCCTGTTCATCTTCTCCAGTTCGCTGATGACACCGCCTTCCTAGCCCTTTATCCTACCCTTCAACGGTCCCAACGTACCCTCCAAACCCACCATGACCACTTCACCGCTTGGTGCAACCAGTGGTTCCTCCGTGTTAATCCCTCCAAGACCCAGGCGATCATCATAGGCCACACCACCCGCTCCTTCCGCCTCCATGATTTCTACCTCGCCATTTACCTCCGTCCTATCCATCTCACTCCTACCCTCAAATACCTTGGCCTCACACTCGACCGCCACCTCACCTGGACTCCCCATCTCCTTACCATCCAAAACAAAGCTCACAACCGCCACCGCCTCCTGAATCTCCTGTCCGGCCGGACGTGGGGTCTGCATCCTTCCACCATCCTCCACACCTACAAATCCATGATCCGCCCCATCCTTTGTTATGCCAGCATCGCTTGGATTTCCGCCCCTCCCCAGTTCTATAAAGCCCTCCAAATCCTCGAGCGCCATGCACTCCGCCTCACCTTCCGCATCCGCCTTCCGTCCCCTACGCGCATCCTCTATGACCTCATCCCCTTCCTCCACCTTCTCCTTTTCCTTGAACACATCCGCACACTATATATTGTCCGCTGCCTTGATCCCCCTCACCCCCTGGTGTCTCCCTTCCTCTCCACTCCCAACCAGTTGCCGCACCTTTACCGTTGTGCCCCTCCATCTCCACACCCTCCATCTCCTTTCCCAACACAACTTACACCATCTACCACTCCCGGATGATGAGCTTCGCCCTGACATCTACCCATCCTACCAACTCTAACCCCCTCTTCTTCCTGCCTCCTCCTCAGGGCTCCCTCTCCTCCCCCTCCCTCCTTCTGAGCGGACTTCCCCTCCTACTCCCCGTCCATCTCTTGTGCCTTCCTTCAGTGTCTCTGCGCTCCCTCCTGCCCTGTTTTCCTTTTTCCTCTCCCGCCCCATGTGTCTCCTGCCTCTTCGTGAACCCACGGTTGCCCCTCCTCTCTTCATCCCGCCGCTTCCCCAGCTGTCCCATGCTCTCCCCTCCTTTTCCATCCTCTCTGCCCTTTCTCTCGGCAGGTCCCGCCTGGTAGTTTTATTCTTCGTTGTGTGTGCTCCAAGTGGGTTTTAAGTGTGTTGTTTCGGAGTGTTTTTAGTACTGTGGCCAACTTTTAACCTGTGCATGCGCATCCAGTGTCTTCTCTGTGTTTTAAGAATCGCCAACTGTGTTTTTTAACTTTCTGGTGACTTTTTAACTGTCCCCAATGAACGTCTACATGTCAGTGTATTTTTACCTCCATTTTCTCCCCTTACTCTGTTTTATGTTCCCCTTTTTTACCTCCTTATGTATGTATTATTTTATTCTTGTTTTAGTTGTCATGCCACTCGGCTGAAGAGCGGCAGATTGTGCTGCTGACAGCCCTCCCCTGTCCATATGGGGCAGGGGCATGAAAGCACAATAAAGAAAAAAAAAATAGTTCACGACAGTCAGTTTTAGCCCTGACGACGACCATGGAGGTAGTGGTCGAGAGCTTGGAGATTTATCCCGATTTGACGCGGCATGTACACCGAGAGATTTTTACTCACTTATATCTTGATAACCTGCCATTGTAGTAGCAGTAACCGATCTAACAAATGCGCCACACACTTGTTGTATTATACCGCCGGCCGTAGCGCCGTATTCTGCCTGTTTTCATATCTCTGTATTTGAATCCTCTTTCCTATAACAGTTTGGTTCAAATGGCTCTGAGCACTATGGGACTTGACATCTGAGGTCATCAGTCCCCTAGAACTTAGAACTAATTAAACTTAACTAACCTTAGGACATCACACACATCCATGCCCGAGGCAGGATTCGAACCTTCGACCGTAGCGGTCGCGCGTTTCCAGACTGAAGCGCCTAGAACCGTTCGGCCACACCGGCCGGCCATACCAGTTTCTTTGGTGGTCAAGTGTAGTAAGCTTCCCTCATGAAGCTGTTGAATATATCGCGCAGGAGAATTATAAACATTTTTTAATTATAATTCTGTAAGTATAGTATAAAATTCATGCAAAGTTGCAACTTGCACAATGAGTTTCGAAATTTCCTCTTGAGACAATTTTTATTGTGTTTATAGAAATAAGTGTACGAGATTTCATAACTCTAGCCTTCACTGAGTCTAAGAAAAAGATGCATAAACTTTGAAAAACATTATTTTCAGAAAATGCTATTTAAAACTGAGCTTGACGTTTTCTCTCATGTCACCTCTCCAGTAGCTTCCAGATTTGTACTCGGTGTTGTCTTTCCCTTCAAAGCTTCACTTCCGGTTTCTTGTTTTGAGCCTTCTTTCCTTTATCAGATCTTCAATTGATTTTCAGTTGCAGAGACACGCTGTAAATCTATTTTTCTCTAGGTGCCTCGAGTGAAAGCTCCCATCTTAAAGCCCATTCACTCTAAAATCTTCATCTTCCATACGTTCCAATCATTAAATGCAAGAAGTGCATCACAAGTTCCAGTTCTGACAAATGTAAAAGATGAAAATGCCGTTTTAGGGCATCGTTTCCTCATTTGAATTCTGGGTATTGCCATGAACATACTTTTTAGACTTTCAGGGTCGGTCAGAAACCTGTTAAATTGTTTTGTAAACCTGTTAAATTTATTTTGGCAACATCCTGGATACAATATGAATCTAGGAGTTGTTACGTATCCGAGCATGTAGATATTTACACCAGCTAATGCGGCACAGATGATGAATGGGATGTTCATCCATTGACACCATGTGAAATGCTTGAAGAGTGCCTACCATCTTCTTTGTGAGCCTTTTGTGCCCGACAGTGCCCCTGCCATCTTCCAAATTTTTCCTCTTTATATCACAGACAATTTTTGTCAATTTAGAGCCCATTCATTTCTGTATGTGTCCACAGTCTTCTAGATATATCTTGTGCAAATATGCTTGAAAGTAATCGTTCACCGAGCTAGTATTGGTGTGTTGATTCAAAAAGTGGCGGTTGCAGGAAGGTCGCGTCACACATTTAATTATTTTATAGGCACTTCATATGTGAGTCTATCTTTAAAACTTTGGCAACTTGTCCATGAGTTCCACTAATACATAAAAAATAAATTTAACACTGACATTTTCGTCAATTTCATGACAAGCGGTTTCTGTATTGTACGGTCTTCCCCGTATGGCAAAATTAATATCACTTATATGTCATACCTGCTATCGACATGGTGAACCATCAAACCTTCACGGTTACGCACCTACAGAAACGAAGGAAGGTAACACAGGAGAGATTATGACCAACTAGAGTAGGGAGTAAGCTACAGGGAGAGACGGGTCATATACAATATGTACAACAACCAAGAGGGAATAATAAGAGTGGACGATCAAGAACGAAGTGCTCGTATTAAGAATGGGTGTACGACAAGGCTGTAGCCTTTCGCCCCCACTCTTCAATCTGTACATCGAGGAAGCAATGATTGAAATAAAAGAAAGGTTCAGGAGTGGAATTCAAATACAAGGTGAAAGGATATCAATGATACGATTCGCTGATGACATTGCTATCCTGAGTGAAAGTGAAGAAGAATTAAATGATCTGCTGAACGGAATGAACAGTCTAATGAGTACACAGTATGGTTAGAGAGTAAATCGGAGAAAGGCGAAGGTAATGAGAAGTAGTAGAAATGAGAACAGCGAGAAACTTAACATCAGGATTGATGGTCACGAAGTCAATGAAGTTAAGGAATTCTGCTACCTAGGCAGTAAAATAACCAATGACGGACGGAGCAAGGAGGACATCAAAAGCAGACTCGCTATGGCAAAAAAGGTATTTCTGGCCAAGAGAAGTCTACTAATATCAAATACCGGCCTTAATTTGAGGAAGAAATTTCTGAGGATTTGCGTCTGGAGTACAGTATTGTATGGTAGTGAAACATGGACTGTGGGAAAACCGAACAGAAGAGAATCGAAGCATTTGAGATGTGGTGCTATAGACGAATGTTGAAAATTAGGTGGACTGATAAGGTAAGGAATGAGGAGGTTCTACGCAGAATCGGAGAGGAAAGGAATATGTGGAAAACACTGATAAGGAGAAGGGACAGGATGATAGGACATCTGCTAAGACATGAGGAAATGACTTCCATGGTACTAGAGGGAGCTGTAGAGGGCAAAAACTGTAGAGGAAAACGGAGACTGGAATACGTCAAGCAAATAATTGAGGACGTAGGTTGCAAGTGCTACTCTGAGATGAAGAGGTTAGCACAGGAAAGGAATTCGTGGCGGGCCGCATCACACCAGTCAGTAGACTGATGACCAAAACAAAAAGAGTAGCAAATAACAAATCATTTATCCGCTGTCCTAATGGGTCACTACTAATTCTGTGTTAAAACACTTAGCATCTTTCTTTACGTGCGTAACTGTGAAGATTTTGGATGTATTTTTTAGTTTTTCACGTCGGCAGATCACATGAAGTGTGAGCAGTATTAATCTTTTAATGTCGAAAAGCTGGAAGAATATCGAAACCGGTGGTAATATAAATTTATCAAGTAAGTTCTGTATCATGTATTTTAAGAAAAAAATCCGAAAGTAGTACATCTGACTCGCTACCGCACCCCAACTTACTAACGAGACTAGGATCATATTGGATAAAAACTCATTGAAGGACGTCAGAGATTAAGAAGATGCATGAAACCTTGCTGTTCACGTTGTAAAACAGTGACCTGCCAGCCACAATTTTTAGTAACCTCAGAACTCTGAAGCTGGTGCAGTTATTTACGATGAAGGATAATCCAGAAAACATGTACAAATAAACAATTAGATTTCAATAAGGCTTCAATGAGTTCCAAACATTTGCGAGTTGCTTTAAATGTTCCGAAATGTAAGACTGTGCATTTCAGGAAATCTAGAAAAAGTACAGGGAGTTTGAAAAAAGAATGACCTGATTTCAAACCTCCGTATTTACTGATAAAAACATACTACAGGCATGGAATGAATTGCAAAATACTCACAAAATCATAAAGTTTGAGCTTATAACACTATTTCTTTAGGGTTCATTTAAATTTTTATAATTTTTTGCTTTAAAATCTTCTCATATTGGTACTGCGTCGTCTATGTATGTAAACTAAAGTGTGCTATACTGGAGGTTGAAGTTCTCTGCATTGTATGTGAGTAATATATGTAAAATACTATGTAAATTGTTTATTACGTTAAATAACTTTTGATGACTTTTTGTATTTAAAACTACTTGTGTTTATAAGCTGTTCATGATGATGTAAATTTGTCATTTTTAAAAAATGGTTACGCTTAGGAACAATTTAAGGCGTAGGTGTCATGTAAAGGCCAGTGTGCTTTTGTTTGAAACGGAAGTGGCTCTGGTGAGTGGAAAAGCTGGCAAGGGCGAATCACCGAAATAAGTCATACAGTCAGTAGGAAGAGTAGTTGAAGTAACACCCTTGTGGAGCATGAGAAGCTTTACCCTCCAATTTGCACAAAAATACCTCGGATGAAGACTGCAAACGGCTTACGGCATAGCTGCGAGTTGTAAACCTGTATGTAAACCTGAATGACGCCAAGAAGAGAAATTGAGCCCACGTAGCAAGATATTTGCAGGCCTCACTATGGGTAGTGTAGCCGTCATAATTGTTCGTCACACCCAACCCTGCAGCCACCAGATAAGATTTTTTTGTATTTTACTTTTGTACGGTGTGAACCATTATTTGAACTGATTTATTATTAGTAAATAACCAGTATTGAACTTTAAAGAAACTGGCTCGCCCTGTTATTTCATTCTAATCATACATCTGTATAGAGTTTCTTCCTGGTGTTTGATTCTGTTCAAAACAGTTTTAAACAGTAGTGCGCTGACAAAATGACTCTTTCATATGCCGTTATTTATACATATTTGATGATGCTGGTGATGATTCTGCGTTTAACATTTGACGATGCGACTATGGCTGCAGTACATTAGGACATGTTTTTATAAAACGGATCTGAAAATGGTCGTTATAGACCGAAACTGGTAGTCTGATGACAAAACATTTGTGACCTTAGACGTAAAGTAAAATAAATTTATTAAATAATCCCAGTGTCTGCTTCAACATTGTTTACGTGGAGTAATATTTATCTGAAGAAGCAACTTAAACAGTAGCAAGAAAGTAGGCAAAATTCAAACTTCTGTTTTTCCAATACTTCACTGTTTCTTTGCCTGGATAGGCTGGCGACCGTTAGTACATATTTTAAACCACTAAATTAACCTGGAACTGAGTTGTCCTAGCTTCAATATAATACTACTCACACTGCGTTTCTTTCTAACCGCTGGGTAATATCTAAGGAAAAGAGTTGAACAGTCTGATTTACTTATCCATTAGACACAATACATCGTCAAATCCTGTAAAATTGATTAGTTTTTCCTATTAACAGGACTATCCTCCCACTGTGTACTTTATTTGCAAACTAAACTACATTGAGTAAGAGGGTTATACGTGGCAACATAGAGACAAGGCTTCCTGTTATTTAGGTAAAAGCATATTAAATTACAACACTAGTGGTAGGGTTATAAGCTATGCTGTTACAAATGCCCTATGTGTTCAGCAGGAGCACTACGAAAAATATCTAGACTGTAGCTAAATTCGTCGCAAACGTTAAACGACGTATCTGCTTTTACAGAAGTTCTATGTCATGAGGTAAAGTGGAAAAGAACACACTATCATTCACATATCCACCACCAAAAAATCGCATGGGGTCATGTCTAACTGTCTTGAAGGACAAAAATGCAGAGCAGTGTCTCGAGGCGTCGTGTAACCTACACAGCGTTGAAGTAAATGGTCACTGAGGAAGTAACGTACGTTGTTGTCCCAGTGTGGTGGAGCTCCATCCTGCTGGAAAGTGAAGTCGTCAGAGTCCTCCTGAAGTTGTGGAAAAAGCCAAGGCCGCAGTATTTGAAGACAGCCGTGTCATGCTCTGCCAATGACGTCATTTGGATGTGGTTTGGAGGGGCGTGAGGTTAGCACACGGTTCTCCCAGGCGCTGTCGGCATTCGTGAGATTTATCCTTGGGATACTGGGAAAACATGTGCAGTCTACAAAGGGGATTGGTTACAAAACACACATGCTAACCTAGTATAATATTGTCCAACTACATGGGAGTCAGGCCATATTATACTTTTTTAGTCACCAGTCTACATGGCAATTCTGCAATTCACATTTTAGTGCCTGGCAGGGCACACATCAAACCACTTTCACACTATATCTCTACCGTTCCACTCTCGAATAGCGCGCGAGATAAACGAACGCTTAAGTCCTTCCGTGCGAGCTCTGCTTTCTCTTGTTTTATTACAATGATCATTTCTCCCTATGTAATTGGTTGTCAATACAATATTTTCGCATTCTGAGGAGAGCGTTTAACATCTTGCCGCAACGGGAAACCCTGTTGTTTTAGCGTTTGCCACGCCAACTCGCGTGTCGTACTCGTGACACTCTCTCTCCCCTATTTGGCGATAATGCAAAACAAGGTGCCCTTCTTTGATCTTTTTCGACATTCCCTGTCAATTCCATCTGGTAAGTACTCTAGCAGAGAATGTACGAGTTGCATTCAAGTTCTAAGGCCCCCGATTTTTTTTCTAATTAACTACTCATCCAAAATCGATGAAACTGGCGTTACTTCTCGACGTAATCGCCCTGCAGACGTACACATTTTTCACAACGCTGACGCCATGATTCCATGGCAGCGGCGAAGGCTTCTTTAGGAGTCTGTTTTGACCACTGGAAAATCGCTGAGGCAATAGCAGCACGGCTGGTGAATGTGCGGCCACGGAGAGTGTCTTTCACTGTTGGAAAAAGCTAAAAGTCGCTAGGAGCCAGGTCAGGTGAGTAGGGAGCTTGAGGAATCACTTCAAAGTTGTTAGCACGAAGAAACTGTTGCGTAACGTTAGCTCGATGTGCGGGTGCATTGTCTTGGTGAAACAGCACACGCGCAGCCCTTCCCGGACGTTTTTGTTGCAGTGCAGGAAGGAATTTGTTCTTCAAAACATTTTCGTAGGATGCACCTGTTACTGTAGTGCCCTTTGGAGCGCAATGGGTAAGGATTACGCCCTCGCTGTCCCAGAACATGGACACCATCATTTTTTCAGCAGTGGCGGTTACCCGAAATTTTTATGGTGGCGGTGACTCTGTGTGCTTCCATTGAGCTGACTGGCGCTTTGTTTCTGGATTGAAAAATAAATGGCATCCACGTCTCATCCATTGTCACAACCGACGAAAAGAAAGTCCCATTCATGCTGTCATTGTGCATCAACATTGCTTGGCAACATGCTTCACAGGCAGCCATGTGGTCGTCCGTCAGCATTCGTGGCACCCACCTGGGTGACACTTTCATTTTCAGGTCGTCACACAGGATTGTGTGCACAGAACCCACAGAAATGCCAACTCTGGAGGCGATCTGTTCAACAGTCACTCGACGATCCCCCAAAACAATTCTCTCCACTTTCTCGATCATGTCGTCAGACCGGCTTATGCGAGCCCGAGGTTGTTTCGGTTTGTTGTCACACGATGTTCTGCCTTCATTAAACTGTCACACCCACGAACGCACTTTCGACACATCCGTAACTCCATCACCACATGTCTCCTTCAACTGTCGATGAATTTCAATTGGTTTCACACCACGCAAATTCAGAAAACGAATGATTGCACGCTGTTCAAGTAAGGAAAACGTCGCCATTTTAAGTATTTAAAACAGTTCTCATTCTCGCCGCTGGCGGTAAAATTCCATCTGCCGTACGGTGCTGCCATCTCTGGGATGTATTGACAATGAACGTGGCCTCATTTTAAAACAATGCGCATGTTTCTATCTCTTTCCAGGCCGGAGAAAAAAAATCGGAGGCCTTAGAACTTGAATGCACCTCGTATAATTATTATGTAGGCCGTCTCTTTAGTAGATCTTTCGCATATTCTGTTTGCCAATAAAACGCAATCTTCGGTTCACCTTACTCACAACTATTTAGTTGAATTGACAGCCTTTAGAGTTCTGTGATTTAGCGTGTAACCGAAATTAAAAGGATTCCTTTTACGAATCAAGTGGATGTCCTTACACTTTCATTATACAGGGTCAGTTTCCACTTTTCGCAACATACAATACCTTGCCTAAGTAATTGTTGCAATTGGTATAAATCTTCTTTCTACAGTAAATGACCTCATCATCTTCAAAAAATCTAAGAGGGCTGCACAGACTGTCTCCTAAATCGTTTATATAGATTAGTAACAGAAGAGAGCCTGTAACGCTCCTTTGAGAACGTCAGATATCACTCCTGATTTACTAGACGACTTTTCATCAGTTTCTATGAACTGTGATCTCTCCGACAGGAAATGTCGAATCTAGTCACGTAACTGAGAAGGAATTTCGTAGGCACGCAATTTGATTACAAGTCGCTTTTGAGGAATGGTATGAAAATCCTTTTGGAAATCTGTGTAAGTATGGAATGAATCTGAGATCCCCTCGATAGAATTCTTTACTTCGTGAGAATAAAGAGATAGTTTGCTTCACAAGAACCTATTTTGTGAACGCTTGCTGACTGTGTGGTAACAGATCGCTTTCCTCGAGGTAATTCATAATGTTATAATTCAGTACATGTTGCTAACAGGTTGAGTATGTTTTCGCAACCATTTACACTTTGAGTGGGCTCCTGAACTAAATGATCAAAATAATTTTCGGAAAAAGGGTTTGGTACGATTTCGGACGATGTTTTATGCCTGCCACCGACTTTAAGTATGTATTTTCACCACCGTAGGGAGGGTAGATTGAAATCATCAATAAGAATAGGTGCGGTACCTATTTGAAATGTGACTTATGTTGAAAAGTCTCCCAAAAATAGATGATGGATGATTTGAGAATGGGTTCGGATACCCAAAACTGTACCATAAAGCAAACAAAAAAAGTTAAATTTCGAGACTTTGGCAGTTTTCTACATCAAAATGGATAACAGGAAACATTGTCACTTAACACATTTATTAACACACAATTTGATCAGACTTAGAATAAAATTAATCTGATGCTTGAATCTATAGAGGATATCAGATTCTTCTGCATATTCAGCCAAAGGTTACTTCATCCTGAAGCGTTCAGATCCAAAGACAATACTCGTCAGTTTCTGGCAGGAAACGTAAACAACACTTCGAACGAAAGAAAGGCAAAATCATTACCCTGGCGCGTAATATGTCCTGCCTTGGTTCTGACCTAAAGTCGATACCCAGCACGAGATATGAAAATTTTTCTGAGTTCAGTAGTCTCCACTAAAAGCCCTGCGAGTCTGAATGTGTCACGCTGAGAAAGACACGACCACAGAAGCGTGACGTTGAAAATGGACAGCTATCGCGGCGAGTAGGGGACAGGGGGCAGCAGTGGCGCGACCTCGGGAATGTAAATGGACCTTCAGCAGGTTGCGACCAGAACGCGGTCTTAAATCCTATCCGCGCTGGGGACTACAGCTTCCTTATTGGCTGGTTGCCTTGTTGATGGATGCATAACATAGTCCTATCGGTGCGTTTTCCTGGCTAGTGTGATAAAATGGCTCTAAGCAGCCGGCCGGGGTGGCCGAGCGGTTCTAGGCGCTACTCTGGAACCACGCTACCGCTACGGTCGCAGGTTCGAATCCTGCCTCGGGCATGGATGTGTGTGATGTCCTTAGGTTAGTTAGGTTTAAGTAGTTCTAAGTTCTAGGGGACTGATGACCTCAGATGTTAAGTCCCATAGTGCTTGGATCCATTTGGACCATTTTGGCTCTAAGCACTACGGGACTTAACTTCTGAAGTCTTCAGTCCCCTAGAACTTAGAACTACTTAAATCTAACTAACCTAAGGACTTCATACACATCCATGCCCGAGGCAAGATTCGAACCTGCGACTGTAGTGCTCGCACGATTCCAGACAGTAGCGCCTAGAACCTTTCGGCCACTTCGACCGGCGGCTAGCGTGCTCCCAGATTGCTGGCTTGGTGTGGCCACTAGTATCGTCATGAAACTGCCCACCGGCCGACTTCTAGTTGTGGTCAGGATGTTCGCTGCTGGTAGTGTGGAGTCGTGGGAGTTTAAATGCTGCGGCTAGCGGACGACTGGCTGTCGGTGCTATATGGAGGGTGCGCCACAGTATTCCTCCCTCTCTTCCCCAGAACGGTGATGTCGTAGCAGACAAGGCGTCAGAGACCTCTACAATGTCCATGTCCTCTGAGTCCAGGGGGCAAGAGCCTGATTATTGATTAGCGTCCATGTGCGTGGTCATCCTTCCAGGATGGCGCTGGGCTGCTGGCTGCAGGTGGAAAAGAGGTAGTGGAGCGCATGCTGGAGGTAGATCGTTACCTGGTGGTGCAGCACCTCTTCTCTGTCAAAGCTGGCTAACATTCTGCGAGTGCATGGACATATTGACACAATCTCCACACTCACACGGCCCAGGAGGCACTAAACGGTGGCTGGGATCCAGCTCAGCCTAACCCTGGTGTACACATTGGCCTAGACAAGGTCATGGGTAGCGTAATGGTGGAAATGTGGAGCTGTTGGAAATGTGGGACGTATGATTGACAACTGGGACCGAAGATGGTGACCATACAGGCATTCTACAGGAGACAATCCCTCATGGCGTTGGTCCCAGTAGGATGATAAGAATAAGGGTAAAGTGTCTGTGACAGGAAGATGTGTTTTAGATGTTTGAACAAAACGTTCACCAAGGCTGTCAGACGCCAGATGGAAAGGAGCCACGTGTGTCAAGGAGATTCTGTTAGCTGTGCAAAACTGTGTGAATTCTAATGACGTAAATTATGGGTTGCTGTCAGGGAGCCAATGCTTGCAGAGTTGAGGTGGCGATGACAGACAACCTTTTGAAAACAAAAGGAACCTGTCAACGTGGAGGATCCCATCAAAAGCCCAGGAAAATTGTGATGTATTCTGGACGACAGGATGGAGGGTTAAGGTTAAGGAACATATAAGAACTCCAGGGTGGTGTGCTAACTTTGGAAGGTTGTGTATGCTGAGTCCATGTTAGGGAAGCTGCATCCATTCCTCTCCAATAGATATGATGTTCCTCCAGCTATTTGGTGGGGACAAAGCCCCAATGTCTCTATTGCAGGAGGTCAAGGGCCCTCTGCTGGAGAGAGCAGAGTAAGACCACCTGCATCTGTCTGTTATCCATTTGGTACAGCAGGACCTCTTCGAGAATGGAGAGCTCGTGGCATCTGTTCCAGAAGACGTTAAAAGTGCAAATTACTTTTATTCAAGTTATGGTATAACTTTTCTACCGTTTATGGCAGCTAAGCCAACTAGTAGCGAACTATGCAAAATAAATGACAGCTGAAGATTTCACCATGAATTTTAACAGTGTCCCAGGAGAATTGGAGGTCAGGAGTTCACAGTTGCTTCTGATTTGCCAGCTATCCGTAGAGAACACACCTCAAGACTTTGCTGACAACTGGACCGTGAGCCATGCACCACTTCACGAGGGGTTGAATGCTAGGGCAATGTAGCAAGGCCTCTTCTGCCACTTCATCCAAGCGAAAACAGATGTCAAGGACAGTGTTGAATTCAGGATTTGCATGCATCGGAAGATATGAAAAAAATCCGTGTTAGCTTGTTGTGCCAACGATCTGAATCGTATGTCATAGGAGTAGCTGGACAACAAGAGGGCAAATTGTGATAGGCGCCAAGACGTTGCCATAGTTACTGCTGCCAAATCCCAAAGAAGAGGGAGTAGTGGATTGTAATTGGTACACAGAGTGAACTAGTGCCCACACATGTAGTCTTGAAACCTTTTGATACCAAAAATTATCGCGAGCGCTTCTTTTTCAATTTGGCTATAATTCTTCTGGTCATGGTTGAGCATACTGGATATGAACGTTGTAGAGCGCTCTACACTGTTGATGTTATGAGAGATCACTACCCACACCCAGTAACTGGTTGCGTCCACAGCTGGGACCAATGGCTTGGAAGGGGCATAAGTAACAAGACACGTCGGCTTCAGGAGTGCCGGCTTCAAGGTCTGGGAAGACGTCTTGCACATATCTGACCGCTTGAATGGGGTATTCCTCCTGAGAAGTCGGAACAAGGGTTCTGCTGATGCCACTGTGTGCCGGATAAAACAGCGATAGTAATTGATCTGCCCATAAACTCACTTCAGCTGTATAACATTCCTGCAACTTTTGGAGGGACTAAACATAGTTGGGTGTAGGGTGGATGCCCGAAGCACGAAAGACATGCCTTGAGTATTCAACTTGCTGGACAAGAAATTCATAACTATCAAGGTTGCAGTGCAAGTTTACCTACTGTAAAATGAAAAACAAGACCGCTTAACCGTTCTAAACTAGATCTGTGCCAGTTTTCGCTGCGACCAAGATGTCGTGGAGGTAATTAGCCATGCCTGTGATGAAATGAATCAGTTTTTCCAGATACCACTGAGCAATAGTCAGTGCACTTGCAAGTGGTCGTAATGAAAAAGGTCAAAGTAGTTATTGAACACCAACAGTTTGTTAGATGCATCATTGATGGGGAGTTGGAGATACATGTATTTGATGTCGACCTTCGCAAACACCTTGCCCCTTGCGAGGCATGGCGCAATATCCTCCATCTTCAGTATGGGGTACGAGTCCACAACGGCCTGGGAATTAATGGCAGCCTTAAATTCGCCATAGACACAGAATGCTCCATTCAGTTTTTCCACCAGGATGATGGGTGTAGCCCATCTACTGTTCGGAACAGGTGAAAGAACGCTGTCCTTTTTCAAGTGCTGGAGCCTGTCATGGAGGACAAAAGGCGTGTTCTGGGCTTTCAAGTACCTAGGAATTGCGTGAGGCAGCATGGTGACAAGGGATTCAGAGTTGTTGACCGTGTTAAAGGTGGCCAAGAGGATGGAGGGGAGTTTCTTGAGAAAACTAATGGCATGGGACGGCAGCTCTCCACACGAACCGCCAATGTTGCATCAGGTATTGCAAGTCCAAGAGTGTAAAAAGATTCATCCTGCGCTGGCTTACACGAGCCCAGGGTGGCAACCATCAGGATGTGAGAGGTGTTGGAGGTAACCCCATATCAAAAAGGTGGTGAAATGATGGATGAGAGGTGACGCCTCTACCCACCTGTATGTATTCCAGTCGATAATGGTGTCAATGCGTAAGGTGCGCAGAATTCTGTTGAGCTGCACGTCCAGTCCCTAACTGGGTGATGGAAGGATCGAGTAAATATACACAGTATTCAAATCACCGAGATCAGCCTGTCATGGATACTGTTCACGCTGATCACTGACAGAGACAGAGGAGTGCAACAAACTTCAGTCTTAGGTCCCATTTTGCCTCACTGCTGCTCTCTTGGCCTGATGGAAGCGGCACTCCTGATGTGGGTGGTGAACACAGCGCTGTGTGCAAGAGGGAAGGGGACGCTGTGAGAAGCTCCTTATCCCGTTTTCAGAAACTAACACTGGGGTGGGTGGTCAGTCAGTGCAGGTCGTGAGACGAACACAAAAGCTGGGTCTTGTGTAGCTGCCGAGGAGCAGAGAGGTTGTTCATAAGCCCTGATGACGGTGAGGGATGCATCCAGTATAGGGTTCTTGAGTTTGAGAAGGTCATGGCAGACAGACAGATTAACCAGGACCATACCCCTTACCAAGGAGGAGCACATGGCTGCTGACAATGACTGCTGACCAAAGGAACTTACACTCCCAAGAGAGAACCTGTAGACTAATAATCCATTCACAGCAAGTTTCTAAGGCTAGCTTCCAGCAACTAAAACAGACATTACAGGCCGCAATGATGTTGATCCGGGAGTCAAAGTATTTGGTAACGGTAGCCTTCAAGGTGGCATATGAGAGGGCTTGGGGCTCAGCTTCAAGATGAAGCTTTAAAACACCGATAAACCAGCATTACCTACTAGAAGACTTGGCGCCACGTGTCACCTGTCTCCTGGTAGATGCAGAAATACTCGTGTGACGTAGCAATGCCAGGGCTCCACCTCCCGATTAAAGGGCAGGAAAGGCAGGGGCAGGTGGTGGATATTACTCACCGATAATTCAATCTCCGTGACATGGCCTGAGATGAAAGTGATGGACTGGGTGATGGCCTCCAGCTGTGACATCAGCCTCTCGTTGGTTTGCTGCATCTGCTGGAGTAGAACGAGCAGTGGATGCGGCAGGTCCTTTGTTTTTGCCGCATTTGCTTTTGAAAACAGAGCACCAAATGAATATTTCTCGGAACAAGACACCGTCACCACAGTCTTTTCCCAAATGGCAAATAAGGGTTTCCCAAAAATTTAGAACAGGAAGCACTGTCACTTAACGCGTTTATTAACACCCAGTATGAAAGGACTTTGAGGAAAATTGGTCCTCGGCCGGTGTGCCGGGCGGTTCTAGGCGCTTCTGTCCGGAACCGCGCTGCTGCACGTTGGAATCCTGCCTCGGGCATGGATGTGTGTGGTGTCCTTAGGTTAGTTATGTTTAAGTAGTTCTAAATTCTAGGGGACTGATGCCCTCAGATGAAGTCCCATAGTGCTTGGAGCTATTTGGACTATTTTGGCTCTAAGCACTACAGGACTTAACTTCTGAGGTCATCAGTCCCCTAGAACTTAGAACTACTTAAATCTAACTAACCTAAGGACATCATACACATCCATGCCCGAGGCGGGATTCGCACCTGCGACCGTAGTGGTAGTTCTAAGTCCAGGGGACTGATGACCTCAGATGTTAAGTCCCATAGTGCTCAGAGCCATTTTGAAAATTGATCTGACGCTTGAATCGAAAAACGAAACAAATTTCTTGTGAATAGACAACATTCAGTTAACATCTCCTTGAAGTGTCCAGAACCAAAGACACCATCTGTCAGTTCCTAACAGGGAACTCAGTCTCTACCCTGGCATGTAATGTATCCTGCCTTGTTTCTGAGCTAAAGCCCATCTCCAACACGGGATATGAAAATCTGTTTAAGTTCAAGAGTCAGCACTGCAAACTTCTCCAAGTCCGAAAGTGTTGTGCTGAGCAGGAGCCGTCCCCAGAAGCGTGGCGTCGAAGGCGGACTGCGATGGCGGCCAGCAGCGGAAGGGGCGGCAGCAACAGTGGCTACTTCAGAGGTGAACATCAGTCTTCAACGGGTGGGTGCACTGCCGGTTGCTGTCAGAGAGCGGTCTGAAGTCCTGGCCGCGCAGATCACTAGAACTGCGTTATTGGCTGGTCCTCTTGTTGGTGGAAGCATGGCGTGGCCCGATCGGCGCGCGCCGCTGGCTGGTGCGCACGTCCACTGCTGGCTTTTTGCGCCCTTTGGTATCGACTTCTGACAGCCCGCCGGCTGACTTCTTGTTGCGATCCGAATGTCGCCTGGTGGTAGTGCTGAGTCGCGAGAGTTCTAATCCTGCGGCTCGTGGACGGTCGGCTGTAAGCACTTTACGTAGGGCGCGCCACAGCACATGCCTTCTTTAACCTAGTCAGCAACCGTAGCATCTGTTTGCGAGGTCGGTAGAAGGTGACGCGGCCTTTCACGAATTCCTCCCCTGTGCCACCCTCTTCATCTCAGAGTCGTATTTGCACCCCATGTCCCCAATTACTTCTTAGATAAATTCCATTCTCTGTCTTCCTCAGCCCGCATCTCGGGGTCGTGAGGTAGCGTTCTCGCTTCCCACGCCCGGGTTCCTGGGTTATATTCCCGGCGGGGTCAGGGATTTTCTCTGCCTCGTGATGGCTGGGTGTTGTGTGATGTCCTTAGGTTAGTTAGGTTTAAGTAGTTCTAAGTTCTGGGGGACTGATGACCACAGCTGTTAAGTCCCATAGTGCTCAGAGCCATTTGATCTGTCTTCCTCTACTGATTTTACTCTCTACAGCTCTCTCTAATACAGTGTTTCCCACCCTGGGGGTAATTACTCCCTGGGGGGTAAAATGAAACTTTCTGAGCGGTAAAAGATAAACGGTTCGAATCTGTTTCTGTCAGTTAGTTTAAAAAAAAAATGGTTCAAATGGCTCTGAGCAATATGGGACTTAACTTCTGAGGTCATCAGTCCCCTAGAACTTAGAACTACTTAAACCTAACTAACCTAAGGACATCACACACATCCATGCCCAAGGCAGGATTCGAACCTGCGACCGTAGCGGTCGCGCGGTTACAGACTGTAGCGCCTAGAACCACTCGGCCACCGCAGCCGGCAGTTAGTTTCAAAAGATCGGTTCTATTATCTAATTTTTGTAAGACACTAATAACGATTATGTAAGTTATCAGTAATTACTTTTTCTCATTAACATTAATGCATTGCCCGCAGGGGTGACCGAGCGGTTCTAGGCGCTACAGTCTGGAACCGCGTGACCGGTACGGTCGCAGGTTCGAATCTTGCCTCGGGCATGGATGTGTGTGATGTCCTTAGGTTAGTTAGGTTTAAGTAGTTCTAAGTTCTAGGGGACTGATGACCTCAGAAGTTAAGTCCCATAGTGCTCAGGGCCATTTGAACCATTAATGCAGTGGAGGCGACAGGTACCTCACATACTCACGTAGTCTACCCACATATTTTGCACTTTGTCCCATGCAACGCGGATGATAAAAATGAGTCATATACGTAACAAATGCTAAATATCTCAAGGAAACGCCTTATTCAAGATGTAGATATTACCTGCAGTAGTCCATAAATTGCTTCATTATTCGCTTCGAAACAGATAAATGAATTAATTGAGAGCATAACACAAGACTAACCACGTAGGGGCTATTTAGTGATGTACACAGTATTATTATTATTATTATTATTATTATTATTGAAATTTTCATTTCTCGATTATTATTATTATTATTAGAGAGTTAGACATAAAGCAGTAACAGCCCGAACTCTTATAATTTCTGCCAGTTCGAAAGTAAGAAGTGCAGCAATGAAATGATTTACAGTCAGTACAGAGCACACGTCTGAACTTGTTTGATTTTAAATAGGGTTGCAGTGTTCAGGTCAAGCAAGAGCCGCAATGGAGAGAAATAATGAAGGATAACAAGTGCCAACCCTCACTGTGGATAGTTAGCTTTCTTATCTGAGAAGTAACTGTGGGTAGCACTTGCAATGCACCAAGAATTACATTCCTTCATCATTAATTCGGTCACACACACACACACACACACACACACACACAGACACACAGACACACACACGAACTAAATATAATTCATCTTTCATCATTTTAAAAATAAAAGTGTTCCAATAAACGTCTTTCATTCTACAGTCTAGTTAGGTGCTAAAGTTGGCGATAAGTGGGGGAAGGGGAGGGGGGACAATAGACGGCAGGAGCTGGGCGGGGATACTAGCTAATGTCTGATTGCACTCAACAGTAATAGTCTAAGAAAGACTGGGAACCACTGCTCTAATAACTCTTACAATGCCCCTGTTTCCTGTCAGTGTTTTCCACACCTTCCTCTCTTCGTCGAACCTGAGGTTAACCTGATCGTTTCTTATGAGGAAACGCGATTTTCAACGTCCTTCTGGAGCACAACGTCTCATACGCTTCGATTCTGTTCTGGTTTTCCCAGATCAAAGATTCACTACCGTACAATACTAGCAGACTTATTTTGACTAGCAATGCTCTCTTTGCATGCGCTAGTCTGCCTTTTCCTTTTATCCTTGCACTGTGGGATTTTCTCTGCCTCGTGATGACCGGGTGTTGTGTGATGTCCTTAGGTTAGTTAGATTTAAGTAGTTCTAAGTTCTAGGGGCTGATGACAATAGCTGTTAAGTCCCATAGTGCTCAGAGCCATTTGAACCATTTGAACCTTGCACTGTCCGTCGTAATGACTGTCAGTCGACTGTCACTGTCTCAAAAATATGCAAAGCTGTTTCACAGTACGCTGACGCTCACAAAATTAGTCCAACACTTAAATTATTTTATGACGGAACATGTTTCGATGTATAAACATTATCTCCAGGATATAATAATAACACAACAACATTTCGCAGGAATACACAATGATATTAGAACTGTTCTGTTTAGTCTTGTCATGACTCGAATCTTGAGGTCATCCTTCGGAGAAAGAGACGGAGAACCTAGTATGAGGGAATATTCACTTTGCATGTTGGTCTGCTGTTCACATAAATTTTAAATAACCACTCACTTAGTTCATATCAAATGGTTGCCTTCTTCTAGCGTGTTCAGGTGACAGGAGTTTCTCAAAGTCTGTCACTATTTTCAACATTTTTTAGTGTTCTATCAGTTGCTGTTGCATGTGTGTAGTAAGGAGGTATAATGAGGACATCTAGAAGAGCATACCAGTCCACTGGTGAAGCACCGACAGAGGCCACTGTGTAGGCTGGGCGCCATGGGTATAGGCTAAATAGACACCTGTTCGTTGGAGGCACCAGCCACACTTCCGTAAAAGGACAAGATCACACGATAATAGCTAAAAAATTGGAAACTCCTCAATAAGTGATGCTCGATTCCAGTTTGTTATTTTGGACCCATTATGTTACAGATGGAATAGTGACCAGGTATGTATCACCCACATTATGTATGGGATTGTGTTTGGAGGTGGGTCAATCAGCTTTGGTCTGAATTGGTGTCTGGAAATGGATCCATCAGCGTTGAGCCAGGGACATGGTCTGGAGTTGGATCCATCAGCATTAGGTCTGAGTTGTGTCTAGCTGCCTTCTTCAGAAATCAGCACACACACAGAATAGCACAGTTGAGCTAGGTGTCCTCAAAAGGAGAAAGTTAGTAATTCCATTATGTCCTCAAATAGATAAATTTATTTACTACATTATTTTCAGCTGTTAAATGCATTCCTGGCCTTTAGTGTATATATGAAGCTTTGAAAGTTGGATGGTACTCTGATTATCGACACTGGAGCATAAATAAATGGGTGTCACCATTGTTAGACGGACTTGGAGCTAGATTTCATAGGAATCAGTAAGCATACAGCTGTATTCAAGATGGCTAAAGTCAGCACACTGAATGGCAAAAAAAGCAAGCCACAGCTTGGTAAGGTGTCCAATAAGAACACAAATATTCTTGTACAAATTCTTTATTAAGTTACATTTACAACTACACATCGAATGTAGAAAAGATTTGGGTAGGAAAGGGGAATACAAGATATCTGCCCTTACTGTATTTACAAATGCACAAATGCAAAGTGGTCACATACTGCATACTTGCAGAAAATGATAGATACAAGGAGGTTTAGTACATTAGTTGGTATACAAAAATCTGTTTACAAACACTTACTTCCATTTGGATCTGCTTAAAAAGAGTGGATATATTGTATCAACATGTCGTGGACTGGACATTATGAGTAATGTTGTTCGACAGATCTTATGAAGTAAAATCAATGTACTGAATAATATTAACAGTGATTCCTATCCATGAAATTATTTATTTAAGCGCAATTTACATGGAAAACTTTGCCTCAAAGAAAAACTATAAAGTACAACTCTAACAAGAACATACCGTCTTACAGAAAAAGGATACCAACAGCCATAATTTATCCTCAAAAACCTTAGGAAGAATTATAGCTGTTGCACCCTTTTTCTGTGACTGAGCGAGGTGGCGCAGTGCTTAGTACACTGGAATCACTTTCTGGAGGACGATGGTTCTAAACTGCATCCAGCCATCCAGATTTTGGTATTCCGTGATTTCCCTAAATTGCCTTAGGCAAACGCTGGGATGGTTTCTTTGACAGGGCATGGCCGATTTCCTTCCCCAATCTGGGCTTGTGCTCTGTTTCTTATGACCTTACTAATTTCCTCCTTTTTATATGAGTTACTGAGCAGCCACAGTTTTGCATCCACATATATGTGATGTATCTACCAACACGTCGTTGCTATTGTATGTAGGCAGTGGTTACATACTGCTATCAACAAAGTCTATGGATCAAATCCAGAGATAAATGGGTGCTACAATATACCTGCGTTTACTGTAAATGCTAGTGTAAGGTGAACATACGTTAGTGGAATTGTATAAAATGGTGGTGTTTACTACTACTGCATTAGGGGGTATACAAAAAATCTGTTTATAATCATCCATTCCCATTTGAATCTCCTTAAAAAGCAAAGGTTGGTTATATTGTACCAGCGTGCAGTGAGCTACAAAATGTGCATCTTGTTATTTCATGGGTTTTAAGAAGAAAGCAACATAAAACTGCTACTGCTCCCTAAAAATACTGTTATTACATGGGAAACAAGTAGACATTTTCTTCTGCTTATTCTGCATACTTAACATTGTATTAGAGATACACATTAAAAAACCCATGGTAGAGTTACCAAAAACAATTGTGCAATGTAGAAACAAACAACTCATCATTTCTCTATCAAGACAGGTAATATCTAAATAGGTCAACTTTTAATATGGTGGCTATGATGATACCTTGATCTTAAAACTTCCTTCGAAAATACTTCGAGCATTAAAGAATCCTGATTTTGGAGTAAAAAAATATAGAACTAAAAGACAATAGCACCATTTGTCAATGTAGGCATTATTCCACGGGATAAAAAAATCACTTTATTCGACACAGAGTATTATTCCTAAGACCTGTACTATCCGGTAGCAAGTGCTTTGCAATGTGGGAATACCACTCCAGATGTAACTTGCACAGTATTTAAAGTGTTTCCTGCATTACTCTGCACCAATCATTTGTGTGTGGTATGAACTAACGACTTCTGTGTGTGAGAAGAGTATGTTGAAACTGTCGAAGGCTGCCTTAAACATATACAAAAATTAATGACGACATTTGATGGCAAAAGCGGTAAACTTATTTTTTGTTTATTGCGTTACACGATACACGAAAAACATTCTATTTGGGTCTGCATAAAAATTGTGGTAATTTAGTATCAACATTTTTTTATCTGAGCTCCATTGTGTCTAGCAGATAAAAACCCGTTTGTGACGCTTAAAACTGACGGAATTAACTAATTTACTGATAATTCATTTCCTCACACAAGTATCTTGGTATACATTAAGTAGTGAAGTTGGGCTAGGAGTTTACAGTTCAAGCAAATTCAAGAAAATTTAGAAGCTGTGACCGGAAATGACGTTTTTATCACAGCTGTAGAAGTGCCAACATCTTGGAATTTTTAGTGTGTAAAGGGAGGCTGCAGCTGATCAATCTTCTGTGATAGTTCAAAGTATCCATGTCCTAGCTTAAAGTGTCTACCATCATTTAAATTATTAGGAGGAAAACAAATCCACTTGATGAATGCCACGTTTTATGGTTATTATTCGAGAACTTAGGCTGGCGTGTTTCTGACATCGATAATGCAAACCACACCAAAAATATCTTGCTCCTTGTTAACAAGAATTTAAATCCGCTTACACCCATTACAGAACCGATTGTCACAATATTGTGATGGTTAAACTCTTTGATGAGCTGAACTGCCAGGAGAAATTAGGGAAGGGACGATCTGCAATGATAAATAAGGAGACATGTGAGTCATTTAAAGTTGTCTATGTAATGATTTCTCCAGGTTCATCTCTGGAAGACATGGTGACAAGCAAAAATAGCAAGTCTCCTAGATGAGAATGACAATGCAACAGTAACAGGAATATTTGGAAAATGGGCAAGGAGTCATAGGACAACATTTGGAAGGGACATAAAGGCCTGTGCCTTTACCGTATAATGTGGAATTGGCTGAAAGCAAAATAGATGTTCTGATGGATCAAATGCCTGAAATATTGCTACAGGTCTGTTTGAACAACTATTATGCTATTGATCTGGATGTAACACAAGATTTTTCTGGGATTTTTAACAAAATCCGAATTTGTGCTTACGTAACATCAGACTATGAGTTCTGTGTGGAGTAGGACTACGAAGGAAACAGCAATGTGATTCTAAACAATGCTTCACTTGGAGAAGCTCCTATTGTAGAACATGGAAATATATCAAATCACAAGCCCTGGAGTGAATAGAAATATCTGTAACCATCTTACAAATTTTATTAAGTGCCTAGACATGCGACTACAAGAAACGTGTACGTCTTCCTTGGTTAAAGAACATGATATCACCCGACTGGAAGCTATTATTTATAACTACAAAATCGATGGTGTGTTCAACCCCATGGAAGACCATATAAGTGTACCATACACCATCAGACGGGATTTGTAATGTGCTCCACTGTAGTTTGCCCCAGTCGATCTATGTGATGTAAACTAATGAATAGCTTACAGAACATTTGCGTTATAATGTATAATAGCATTTTGCAGATTCCATACTGCGATAATAAGACTACCCAAAAGTTCGCTGGTATACAAACACTCAAGATCAAGAAAAGATCATAAATTATATTCTGTCTGCCTTCAGATTTTATTATTAACCTGTAAATGATGTGGAGTTCCTTAACAAAGGCTCCAATAAATATGTATGACATGGAAGTTTTATATTAAAGTAGCAGAGTCATATTTTTATTGATCTGGAACATTATTTCCACATAACCATCTACTACAGATAGTACTGAATAAGGACTGGTTCCACAGATAACATTATTCCACCGATCTTAAGAAAAGGGTAAATGTAGTATATAGACTTAAACCATTCCATTTTAAAGAAATTACTACCCTAAGTGCAGTAAATGAGTTGTGCACATGTAAAAAAAGATAAACAAAAGAAAAAATTTAAAAAACTGGAATGCGAGAGAATGAAGACGAAATACGAAAACTAGAGTACATGGCCACAACAAGTAGTGCCATAATGAAAGAATATAAACTGCTACTGAAAAAAGAAGGTGCCATTGCAGACGTGCCGGCCTCCCTCACGAATTTCTTTAAGTATGGAGTTGAGAAAAACTTGGATACAAGCGGAGAATACGAAATATTAGCATTTACTGTAAATAGTTGTCGTTAGTGGCCATAAGTTGGAGTATTAGCTGAAGAAATGATGAGTTAGAGACTGTTTATTATGTTAAACGAGTCACAAAAAAGTCTGTTCATAAAGTTCCATGAAGTAAAGCTTGAACAACCAAGAAATGCCCCTTGAACACTTTTGTCTTTTCATTTGACACGTCGACGCATTCTACTCTTAAAGCACAAAAAAGCATTTTTTTCTAAATTTAACAATAACCACCCTTTTTGTTCAAAGTGCAGTAGATTCACATACTGTTTGTGATCTTTATCCTTAAGTTACATTGTATAAAATAAATAAAATAAAATAAAATAAAATATTAATTATGTATTATTGTATGATAGTGATTGGTTGTAATTAATATTTGCGTGACGTTTAATTATTCGGTATCAGACGCTTGACAATGGCTTTTTCGTAAATGTAATGTTATTCGTAGTTGACCGTGAAATAAAACTGAAATAATCGGACTTCGTAATTAAATCGTTACCAAAGACTGCTGCGGTAGGTGCGGACTCATAATCTAAATCTCAATATTTCAATAATTTGCCAGCCATGCCAAAACGTCGTACAGAGGTGATTGTCTACTAAACAAAAAAATTACACAGTTAGTTAAATCAGATATATTCAATGAATAAGCCTACAGTTCATAATCCTACTTACTTTTATAAATATAAATTCTTTTCAGAATCGAGTGCCTAGTATGGTTGCAACTCGCTGTAATTTTCTATAACATGAAATATGGCGGTGTGCCAGACAATAAACTAAAATACGTGCTTCTCGCACCACTTGAACCAGAGCTCTCGTTTCTTAATCAAAACATACGAGTAACGTAATTGTGTTTTTGTTTTATCAGCGACACAGCGCTGCAGTTCTGTGCCATAGGCTTTATTTATTTCTCACAGATTAATTATTTAATTAAGATTTCGCGTTTCCGAGGAAACTCACGCACGGCATGCAAATGTGCCTTTATATTGCCCCCTGAATTGCGAGGCGAAAGGACACACCTGCAGGCGAGCAATTCACCTAAAGGCACAAGAAAATCTAAGTTATCTACAACTATTTACATGATTTACATTATACTGTATATTATATACAAAATTTGAATGACGCGCGTGCGCCGAAAAAGTTCTTATGTTGGCAAAACAGAGTGCGCGCATGCGCAGAAGCGTCTGTATAACTACGGCACTGCCGTTATTTCGTAAATTTAGATCACGCGGCACAGTATTGCAATTCATATTGTTCGTGTGCGCGCGCATTTCTTAGTCGTTGCACAAAGAAAATATTCCACCAAGATTACATATGAAGACTACATTCTATGACAGGTAACTTAGTTTTAAAATTACAATATTTGTTATAATACAATACAACTTTAGATTGTTGAATGTTCTTAGTTACATAGCATTGCAATGAAATGCTTCAACGAAAAATGTTCTGTTGTTTCAGGTGCGTTGACCTATACACATCGTGTCGTTATTACAGTTCATATTCATCTACTGCACAGTACTGTTTCACAGGTTAGTGTCGTCGTGGTAAAGTTTTTTGATCACAGTAACATCGCTGTATAACAACGTGATTGATACATAAGCATGTCCATTTCCTATTTCCATTATAGTCGTTGTGATGCAGTTCGTTGTGACAAAAAGCATTGTTTATTACAGATCAGACGTGACCCGTCGAGTAATTAGTCCATATGCAGTTCGTTTTCGATATTCCGTGGAAGCTTGGTTGCAGAACCTCGGACGGCACATAGCTGGCGTCGATCCTTGGACAGTCCAGGTAAGAGTGTCCGTCACATTTCGAGAACATTTCATTCCCTGAAGTTCCAACCAGAATTCTTCCACCCGTCGTGTTGTTTTCTGGACAGGCACTTTGTGTCCATTTAATCCAGTTAACATCTTGAAGTTGGGTACTGTAGTAATGTCACTAGACGATGCACGAATTATGCACTTCACATATTCAGTTTTTTTTTTTTTTTTTTTTTTTAAATATAGCTCACCTAAATGTTCGTAGTTACTCATCGAAGAAATCGTTCATCGCGTTTACAAAGCTACGATGCATCATGAATGTCATTAACAGTTTCCTTCACATAGGTTTCTGCGTAGTTGCAGACTTAGTAATGTACATTAATGTCCGTGAACAGTGGTTCACTATGCATTTTTTTTTTTAAAAAAAGTTTTTCACATTTTGGCACTCGTTATCGTTCACATTTTCACACAGTAACAGTTACATTATACATCAGTTAAAGAAAAAACATAAGTAATCATACATATACACGTCACATATTTTCTTAGCATAAACATAATACAGTTACACATAAATATGTTTTCATCATTATTACATAGCTATAAATTATTACATTGTGTCACATTTGATTACATGGATTGCAGATATTTACGTCCTCTTTAACGGTTTTGCTGGGATTTTATCGATGTTTTTTGTGATGTCATCTGAAATTACGATAGGTTAGACACAACATTCATTACATCAGTAGGCAAGACCAGGCGTTTTCTCTACTCAATAAATATTCAAAATAATAAGAGACGGAAAGCTGTTAGATTCCTCGCGTTTTGTGCGTGTGTGTATAGTGTCTGTGTGGCCTTGGCTACTGGTAGATGCTTTTCTTGCTGAGAGATGTGCGTCTAATCTATTTCTCGAAGTAAAAGATCGCTTCACAGATGACGTCTGTCGGTTCGTCAGGTGTCATACCAAGTCAGTGGTACCTACAGTCACAAATGTTCCGTGAAAAATTTATATATCACTCACTGCTACGTAATCATAAATTTTACTTTAATATTCAGTCTTCTCGGTGGTGCCGCGGCGTTGAAAGAAAAGTTCTTCTGTCTTCAACTGCGTCACTGGAACCGCTGAAATGAAAATTTCTATACTGCTTATTATCTGTGTTGTAGCAAACAGAGTTTTGCGAGTTGCTTAGCAATGTTTTCATGGGTATGACTTTGACATTATTTGGCATGAAATGCTCTAAGATCTCGGTGTGCGTATAGCCCAATAATTTTGTTAGTTCTAGGATGTTGTAACAGATACGCACCAGGATGCGGTATGTTAACAATTATATAAGGTCCTTCATATAGCAGACGCCACTTAGCGTTGCGTCGTTTGAGTGCTACAGATTTATGATGAGTACGAAGTAGTACAAGCATTCCTACCTTGAATTTTTGTTTTCTTTTTATTATGTTTGTGTGATGTTTGTTTCGTATCTGTGCGTGATGTGTCAATGTAGTCAATATTTCTCTTATTTTCTGTTCAGGTGTGATTTCCTTGTCTGACAACTTAGGTAATGGTTCTATCCACTGATCGTTCTGTTTGCAGTTGAACATGATCTCGTTAGGTGTGTAATTCGTATCGTAAATATTTAAGTTATTGTGTACGTCTTCGAAAAGACTTAGGTAGGACACCCAATTAGTATGTTTTGATGAAATATAGGTCCTCATGAATCGATTTAGTTCTCGGAAAAGTCTCTCAGTCGCGTTACATTGTGGACTAAACTTTGAAATAAATATACCTTTAATGTTATTGTCCTTCAAGAAATTTCTCCATTTGTACCCAGAGTAGTATGCTGCATTATCTGATAGAATTGCTTTAGGTTTTCCCACGTGCGTCAGGTAATCACTTGAGAATCTTCGTATTATAGCATTTGCAGAGGCGGATTTTAAAGCATAAAGTTTTACATGTTTAGAAAATATATCGTAAAAAGCTAAGATATATTTGACGCCTCCAGAGCTTGCTGGATGCGGTCCACTGATGTCAGTACACAGAATTTCCAGGGGTTTACTAGGTAAAATAGAATGTAAATCTGTTTTTGTGGATAAATTCTGAGGTTTTGATTTTTGACATATGACACATGTTTTTAGTTCCCTATAAATTTTTCTTCTCATATTGCTAAAATAACAGTATGTACTGAGCTTTGCCAAACACTTATTCTTCCCATAATGACCCCAAACTAAGTGTGTGTGCCAAATTAGATTACGTTCAGACTCTTTGGGAATGCATACACACCAGTTAGTAGCATTTGGATGTCGGCGGTAAAATAACACATCATTGTGTAACTTGTAATACTTAGTCAAAGGATGGTTGTGTTTTTCTACCAGTAATGTTATTATCTTATACCAGTGAGGATCAGATTTTTGTAATTCAGCCATGTTTCTGCACATATCAATATAATATTGGTGATACTGCTTGTCTTGCATTAAGAGAATCCTGTAGTCATTTATATTTTCTAAGTCACTGTTGGTGTCATTCATACCTTGTGGAAGTCTAGACAAAGTGTCTGCAATGGTGTTGTCCTTACCTCTTATGTACTTAATTTCAAAAGAGTAGTTCTGAAGTGTAACTGCCCATCGTGATAGTCTAGGATGTACAAGTTTACAAGTTAACAAAAATGTCAGGGCCTGGTGATCGGTGTAAATTACTGTATGTTTTCCAAATAAATAATAATTGAATTTCTTGAATGCCCATACTATGGAAAGTGTTTCTAACTCAGTAGTGGAGTATGTACGCTCACATTCAGTTAGAGTGCGACTCGCAAACCCAATAATTCTTATCTGTTCCTCCTCTTTATTCTTTACAACTTGAAATAAGCAACAGCCCAAGCCAGTACGTGAAGCGTCACAAGTCATACAAAAATCTAAATTGAAATCTGGATGGCTCAATATGTTAGCATTCACTAAAGCATGTTTAATTGTATTAAAGTCATTCTGGCACTGTTCCGACCAGATCCAAACCTGATTCTTTCTGAGTAGATTTAGCAGATGTTTACTGTTCAAAAGTGGTTGTGGCAAAAAACGTCTGAAAAATGAACATAGCCCAAGGAATGATTTTAACTGCTTTTTAGTTCGAGGGCTAGGAAAGTTTCTGATAGCATCTAATTTACTGGGATCCGGACGTATGCCCTGTGAATTAATGATATGTCCTAAATACTTTATCTCACTGCAACCAAATTTTGATTTTCTTAGGTTGGCTGTGACTCCAGCTTGTGCAAATTTTTTTAAAATTCTTTGAAGAGTGTCAACGTGTTCATTCCAAGATTGTGTAGCTATCAGTATATCATCTACATAGTGTGTGACTGTCTCAACTAAATCGTCGCCAAGCACGGTATCCAGGGCTGTAATGAATACCCCAGAGCTGACATTCAGTCCGAAGGGTAGAACACAAAACTGATAGGTTCGCCCCCCGAACATAAATGCAGTATATTTCCGAGACTCAGGAGTGATACCCACCTGCCAAAACGAATTAGCGAGATCTACTGTGGAAAAATATTTTGCATCTAGAAATTTCTGTAATTGCTCTTCTAAATTTTCAGGTTTTGTGTGAACCGGTAAAATTATTTCATTAATAGCTCGTGCGTCTAACACTAACCTAATGCTTCCATTTGATTTTTTGACAACAAGTAGAGGACTACAATAAGGTGAGGTGGATGGTTCAATGACCTTCCAGTCTAACATTTGTTTTAATTCTTGCCACACAGCAGGTCGTTGAGATAACGGTACGTTATATGTCTTATGGTAGAAGATCTTGTGAGGCTTAACTTCAATCTTGTACACATACGTGTTGATAACACCTAATCGTTTGGTAAAAACTTGTAAATATTTGGATAACACTTCCTGTAGTTTTATACGTTCATGTACACTGAGAGCTGTAGCTTCACTTATCTTATGATCAAGCAATGTTTTCAAGTCCATTAGCTCTGTGTCAGATGAGTGTGTTTCATGTCTTGAATGTCTTTGTCAAGTACTAACTGAACCTTGTACCCTGTACAGTGTTTGTCATGCTTTAGAGTTCTCCTGTCCAAATCAATAATAATTACACTGCCTTTATCATTTAAAATACATTTACCTTTGGAGAAGTCTATAATGCAGTCCTTCTCGCTCATAATATCTATTCCTAATATGCAATTTGTCACAAGGTTTTGTACAACCAGGAATGGCCATTGTACGGTTCCATTACCTATTTTAACGTTTACAAAAACTTGCTTTGTAACCCTACATGACTTATTACCTAGAGCGGTAGTTATTTTACAGTTTTGGGCAGGAAACTCAGGCACAGGCTCCAATTCACACATCTTTTTATAGAAATTAAAAGACAAAACGCTCACAGCTGCACCTGTATCTAGGATAATAGTAGTTGGAATCCCACCTACTACACCAGTAGTAGATGCTAAAACAATTTCATTTGTGTTTAAACGACATTGTGTACTGTCTTGTAAAAGTTCATCTGATATATTGTTATTGTGGTTGTATCTTATAAATAAAACAGGTAGTTTTTGTTTAGAATTACTCGGCATATCATTATTCTGTTGTTCAAGTGTGGTGTCAAATAACTGATTAACATTGAAGTCGCCCCCCAAGAA
This sequence comes from Schistocerca piceifrons, assembly GCF_021461385.2. Lineage (NCBI taxonomy): Eukaryota > Metazoa > Arthropoda > Insecta > Orthoptera > Acrididae > Schistocerca > Schistocerca piceifrons. Next base: position 217,139,238 of record NC_060139.1, on the reverse strand, counting down.
TTCTTCAGCCACGACCTGGGGCAAAGTAGTGACTGTTTCTAGTTTGTCGGATTATCATTTGTACTAGGTACTGACACAGATTGGGGTTGTGCATCAGGTGTCATTTCTATTATATTCACATTCGGATATTGCCTATTATGATCTCCAAACTTTTGCGGTTGTTGTTGCTGTTGCGCATTATAACTTACCTGTCGGTCGTAAGGTATGCTCCAATTTTGTCCTGGTGGCTGCTGTGGTAAAGCAGTATTTGAATGATAGTATTGATCGCTACGAGTCCAGCCTTGATGCTGTCTTGGCTCGTAGTTATTATTATTTCTATTTCTGTTTGTGTTTTTGTTGTTACATTTGTATCCGTTGTTACCGTTGTTGTTATTACCGCGGTGCCTTTTGTATGGATTGCCGCATGAAGTGTTATTACTGTTGTAATTGTTGTTTGTATTGGAATACGCGTGTTGATTTTGATTTCCGTATTGAGACGGCATGTGAGTTTGCTGTTTTTGCTGTACCGCGTATCCAACTGTGGGCGCGCCAGAATTGTGTTGGCAAGCCTGCATGTTTTGCATACCACTAGTGTAAACATTGTGGCTGCTGTTTTGCCGCGCGAAGCGCTGATCTTCAAGTAACATGTCAACCGAATCTAAAGCTGTTAAAAAATAATCTGAATCGTCATCCGGGATATGTAGAAGTTTTTCCTTAATGTTGAAAGGCAATTTGGCCTTCAACGCTCGGAGTATATCACGCGTTGCGACTGGTTCGTCTAAAAAATGTCCCATGTTTAAGTATTTTTCAAAATATCTGCGTAAGTTACCATTTTTACTGTTAAAAGTTTCAGGTTCTAAAATTTGTCTTCTGAGTCGCTCCTGGACGGATTGCGACCAGAATTTGTTCAGAAAAGCACGCTCAAACTCACTGTACGTGGTACATACGTCAGCTTGACTGTATGCCCAGACAGCTGCATCGCCTTGGATGTAACCGACAATATATGAAATCTTTTTCCGGTCACTCCAAGTGCGTGGAAATGCGTTACTAAAAGATTTAATAAAAATCACCGGATGAATGGTTCGTTTTTCTGGGATAAAAGCCTGAAATTGCCTGTGTTTTATTAAGCTTTCTTCTTCCTTTGCATTATGATATGGATTTGTTCCACTGTAATTACTGCAATGCTCAGCTGGCGAGTAATTACGATAATTTTGCTGTAGTTTACCATGATAATAGCTTGTGTTTGTGTTTGCACGTTGTGGTATGTGTTGTTGTCGTGGTGTGTTTTGTTCTTGTGTGTATGTTGTGTGCGGTATGTGTGCGTCACACTCGTATGTATATTGGTTTCTGAACTGTACATTTTGACTGATATTTTCGTTACATTCAGACTGTGGTTGATCGGTGAATTGTCTCATGGGTGCAGTGACGGATTGTACTGCGTCACTAATCAGCTGTTTGTTATTAGTGATGTATTCCGCTACGGAGTCGTGCACAATTGTTGGTAAATTTTCACGTATGCATCTATCAAAATGTTTGTCTTTGTTCTCTACCCAATCATGAAATTCTTTATTAATATTTTGAAAATGAGCTGTGGCATCACATTGTAAGATGTCAGTCAGGTGTTGTTCAACATCGTCAAATTTATTCTGCACGTCAGTAATTCGTTTTTCAAGGTTGTCGTGTACTGAAGGATATGTTTGAATTTGTTCAGTAAGAGCTTCACACGTGACATTAAGGTTTTTTAATTGTGTCTGTAAAAGTGCTACGTCATTTGTAGTCTTTTCTTGTCTCGTATTAAGCTTGGAAAATTTCGTACTGAGTTCAGTCATCTGTTTGGTCAGTGTGGCGTCTATAAGTTCCACACGTTTACACAAAGTGTCATTACATGCCTTGATTGCTATGAGGTCAGATTTAATTTCGTCATTTTGTGTCTTTAAGGTTGCCATGTTTTCCGCGTTCTGTTTAATTAGCATTTGTAACATGTTGGCAATGTTTACTGTTTGCAAGGTCTCTGCCCCCGCCGCGTCATTAGACGTGACGTCATGTATTAACATGGGCTCTGACTGAGACTTTGAAATTTTTGTGGTGGACGGCCTATTGTCAAAACTTCCGTTAACACTTGCGTCAATATTTGATGAATCGTCACTACCGGTTGCTGTCGTAAAGTCATTTTCTAACACTTGTCTCTCGTCCGAGTCGGATTGCGTCTGAATAGTATGTCTTTGCTGTTCCATCTTTGCGTATTGTTTTCTAGTTATGACCATGCCACACGTGATATATATTTCAAGAAATTAATGTTTGACACTGGTTTTAAAATAAAATGCAGTTGAGCATGAATCGCTCGTAGCAACAATGGCTGTTTGTTAATTTAAAAATGTAAACTGAATATGGGATTATTGTTAATGGCTGCTGTCCATGTTACAACGTATCGTACAGAAGTCGGCCATATTGTACACTCGTGTATTGGTATTGTTGCAGAAGTTATTGTTTAAGGAAAAGTACTGAGAATGAAATTTATCACTGAAAACTGCTACGCGCGAAAGAAATACTACAGAATCTACTGAAGAGCTAATACACTGAATTATGCGTCTGGTCAAGCCTGCCAATGCAAAGATGCTGCGTCTTACCTTATTTTGCTGGAAGCTTCATTGCGTCTTCCCGCAAAATTTTAGAATTGGAAAATATCTTCAGATCTTTGTTATTTCTCATACATTCACGTCCAGAATCAGAAAGTTGATTTTTCACATGAAACAAAGAGAACAATGTAACAAATGACAAAATAACAAGTCCGACACGCAGTCGCCAATATAAAATAAATAAAATAAAATAAAATAAAATATTAATTATGTATTATTGTATGATAGTGATTGGTTGTAATTAATATTTGCGTGACGTTTAATTATTCGGTATCAGACGCTTGACAATGGCTTTTTCGTAAATGTAATGTTATTTGTAGTTGACCGTGAAATAAAACTGAAATAATCGGACTTCGTAATTAAATCGTTACCAAAGACTGCTGCGGTAGGTGCGGACTCATAATCTAAATCTCAATATTTCAATAATTTGCCAGCCATGCCAAAACGTCGTACAGAGGTGATTGTCTACTAAACAAAAAAATTACACAGTTAGTTAAATCAGATATATTCAATGAATAAGCCTACAGTTCATAATCCTACTTACTTTTATAAATATAAATTCTTTTCAGAATCGAGTGCCTAGTATGGTTGCAACTCGCTGTAATTTTCTATAACATGAAATATGGCGGTGTGCCAGACAATAAACTAAAATACGTGCTTCTCGCACCACTTGAACCAGAGCTCTCGTTTCTTAATCAAAACATACGAGTAACGTAATTGTGTTTTTGTTTTATCAGCGACACAGCGCTGCAGTTCTGTGCCATAGGCTTTATTTATTTCTCACAGATTAATTATTTAATTAAGATTTCGCGTTTCCGAGGAAACTCACGCACGGCATGCAAATGTGCCTTTATAATTGTCACCACCGACGTCCTTTTCTCGCTCTTTAAACCTTATTTTAAAGTACTTTCCATTTACCACACGTATTTCATTCCACAATCCTGACATTTTATTTTGTAAAATCCAGTTTTCCTCCATCCCTTTCTCTCTTATGTTGATGATATGCATCAGCTTCTGCTACAGTTTCCTGTCCGATCCAAACGCAATTTCAGTCCCCTTCTTGTTGTACAGTCTCCACGATTTATATGATTTAATTCACTTATATGGCATGACTCTATATTTCTGCGGATGTTTCTCGTTTTTTAAGTCTCTGTGTCCTACCGTTGCATCAACCCTATCTATTAAATCTTCACTGAAATCATTTCCTATCGCTATTTGCTTAAGTGTTTTCATTCCTTTATCCTTGTTCTTAGAGTTTTGTTGGATGAAATTAGCCCTATGCACCGCATTTATGAAGAACACTTATTTTATGAGGCTGACATGATTTCCTATGAAGGCACAGTTTGCTCATGCTCTACTGTAAATACTATATTCTTAAGAAGCTTGTTAAAGTCAGTATGTGTAGTATTGCCATGAACTGATTTGTGTTTCTTTCTTTTATAGAAATTGATAATCGGACTCCGCAGTCTCGATACGTGTTGTGGTAAATACATCACATATTCTACAACTGGTGTGTAGTATTCTCAATACTGACTCAGCACTAGTACTTGTCGTTTTGTTAATATTGAAGTGTAGCCAGTGCTTGTATTTTGGAGGGGGGGGGGGGGGGCGTCGCCATTCTTCTGACTGGTTTAATGCCGCCCGCGACGAATTCCTCTCCTGTCCCAACCTTTTCATCTGAGAATGGCACTTGCACACAGCGTTCTCAGTTAAATTTTATATATGTTCCAAACTCAGTCTTCCCTACAGTTTTTAGCCTCTACCACTGCTTCTAGTAAGACAGAAGTTATTCCCTGATATCGTAATACATGTCCTATCATTGTGTCTCTTCTTCTTGCCTTGCTGGTGGCAGTGATCAAAAACGTCGTTATTTGTTCGAGGAAATTCTATATCTGGTACCCCGATTATTAATGGCACAAATCAATTACCAAATCCACCAATTATGGTACATATTACTGTAAAGAAAATTATTACGAATCTGTGAGCTGTAAAAATAACACTATCCACAAATTATTATCACCACCGATTCTATGCAGAACTTCCACATTTGTTGTCAGTCTATCTAATACTCAACGTCTCTCTAGGGCACAGCATCTCGATGCTTTGATCCTGTGTCTTCACACCCCAGATTTCAATGCCATACGATAGTGTGCTCCAAGCGTACTTTCTCAGAAATTTCTACCTTTAAGTAGAACTATTGCTTCAAACTAATATTCTTTTGGCCAGGTACGTCCTCTTTGCCTGCGCTAGTCTGTTTTTTATGTTCTCCTTGCCCCTTCTGTCATACGTTATTTTGCTTCCAAGACAGGAGAATTCTTTCATCTACCTCAGTGTCCCCAATTTTGATTTTAATACTGTCACTAATCTCATTTCTGCTAATCATTATCGCTTTTACGTTTTTCCCGTTTTTACCTCAGTCTAGAATCACTATACTGTTCAATTCGTTCCATAAATAGTGTATTCATTCTCGTCTCCACTGAGAATAGCAAATTTCATCCTGAATTTTAATCACAGTCTTGAACCTATCTTTTGCTTACGTCTTTGCCTCTTCCAAGCACACGAGGAACATTGAGGGAGAAAGTCATCATCCTTGTCTTACACAATCCGTTCTTGGTCTTCCATTATCATTACTTTTTCTAGGTTTTTGCACGTATTGTACACTACCTGTCTTTCGGTGTAGCTTACACCTGTTTTTCTGAGAATTTTGTACATGTTCTACCATTTTACAGGTCTAAAGTTATTTCCAGGCCGACAAATCTTGTGAAGGTGACATGATTTTTCTTTCGTCTTGTTAACCTTTATCACGCACAGCGCCAGAACTGCCTCTGTCGCCAAACTGATCATCTTCTAACGCGTTGTCATGTTTATTTTCTGTCTTCTGTTACACTGAGGTGACAAAAGTCGTGGGATACCTCCTAATATTGTGTCGGATCTACTTTCTCCCGGCCTAGTGCAGCAACACGACGTGGCATCATGGAGTCAACAAGTCGCTGGAAGTCCCCCGCAAGAATAGTGAGCCATGCTACCTCTACAGCTGTCCATAATTCAGAAAGTGTTACCGGTACAGGACTTCGTGCACGATGGTTTAGAAATGAAATTTGGAGGATCCTGAGGAAACAGAGGCTACTGCACTCTCGGTTCAGAAGGGAAGTGTGGTGTCACCGCCAGACACCACACTTGCTAGGTGGTAGCCTTTAAATCGGCCGCGGTCCGTTAGTATACGTCGGACCCGCGTGTCGCCACTATCAGTGATTGCCGACCGAGCGCCGCCACACGCCAGGTTCTAGCGTTAGAAGGTTTTTTGGCTTTTCACATTTAATCAAATATAACATTGATGATGATAATTCATGGCAATGTTTGCCGACAAGATAAAGAATGCAACCTTTTAACACTAGATTGCGTACTCACGGCAGTTCTCCTTGGCCGTTTTTTGGTACGACTTGGAAAGAGAGAAAAATTAATGAATGATCGACGATGCGTCGGTTCTCGATTGTGTTTAGGAGACGTACGGATTGATTGCGTGAAAATAGTTTCTCAAATGACCTCTTAACCCGGATTGCTTTCACGCAATCAGACTCTTCAATGAAATTACCTAAGGGACCTATTTGAATAATAAAAAAAATGCAAAACAGTAAAATTTTGTAAAAAAAGTTGTCAGATCGGAAACTGAACACATTAATGGTCTCCTAAATACAATTGAGACACCGCGATAAAGAGCGAACCTGTAACAAAGTTCATTTAAACATAAACATTATTTGTGGTTGATTTAAAGAAAAGAATAAGCATAGATTTTCTGTATAGTGAAGCATCAATATATTCGTAAAGAACAAAGGCGTTAAACTATAAACATTAACAAATTTACAATGTATACAAAACTTACATTTTTATGTTTTTCTCATACATGGAGCAGTCCAACAATCGCTGCTTCTGTATGTGTGATATTTTGTAAAAATTAAATGTCCTGGCGTGCGCGTAAGTATTTTTTATCGTCACAAAGTTTACAAAAGCGTTTTTGTTTTCTTGGTGATAACGTGGTTTTTCACACCAAAAGAAATATAACTTGTAGCGGTGCTACACAACACGTCTTAACAAGTCGGCAACCAAACATCAAAGGTAATGAAGTACATGTTAACATATCGGCGACCAGAAGTACAACTAACTACGAAGACTCTAGAATTTTGCTAACAAATGATAAATTGTTCTTTCTTCTGTTTCGCAGCTTCTTGCTATCAAGCGCTGCGGCAATGATTTTAAATATCTGCGCCCAGCGAGTCATAGTGTTTAAAAGTACCTTTTAAACGCTGGCCGCGCGTCTTGGTATAGGCGCACGTTATAAACAGATTTCGTTTCTTTACTCTCGCGTTGTCATGCTTAGTATTATTACAAACTACAGCTCGACGGCTTTCTCATATGCAAAATGTCTGAAATCCAATAATATCACAAGGTCTAGAGAGACTTCCTAGCTCTCGCCCCAGTTGTACAGCCGACTTTGCTAGCGATGGTTCACTGACAAATTACGCTCTCATTTGCCGAGACGATAGTTAGCATAGCCTTGAGCTACGTCATTTGCTACGACCTAGCAAGGCGCCATTATCATTTGCTATTTATCTTGTGATGCATGTATCGTCAGACCGATGTTCACCAATTATGGATTAAAGTTAAGTATTCCACAGCTACGTCCTGTTTTTGCTAGTTCATTTCCCTGTCCTGTTGCAGACCTCACGCCAGCCTGCGTGAGCTTAAACGCGTGCCTTTCGGCTTCACCTCGTAGTGGCTTGGCTGTCTTGCCAAGTCACAACAGAAAGCACGAATGGCGACAAGCGAAGGTTACTGAAGATTCATGCGTCTGTAAAATGATATAGGCGAAGCATACAACAACTACCCTCGCCGCACCTTATCAAAAGAGCTGGCAGAGAACCCGAGAAAATTCTCGTCTTATGCCAAATCGGTAACCGTGTCTAAGGCTTCGATTCAGTGCCTTGTTGACCAGTCTCGTGTAGCAGTTGAAGATAGCAAAACGAAAGCCGAAGTTTTAAATTTCTCGTTCAAGAAATTGTTCGCACTGGAGAATCGTATAAACATTCCGTCATTTGACCATCGGACTGGCCCTCGTATGGACGATATAGTAATAAGCATCCCTCGTGTAGAGAAACAACTGAAAGACTTGAAAGCAAATAAATCACCATGTCCGAATGAAATCTCAATTCGATTTAACAAAAACTATTCTACCGCACTGGCCCCTTACCTAGCCTGCATTTATCGTGGATTACTCGTCCAGCTGAAAGTCCGAAGCGACTGGAAAAAGCGCAGGTGACTCCAGTATATAAGATGGGTAAAAGAACGCACACGCAAAAGTACTGACCAGTATCCCTAACTCTGGTTTGCTGCAGAATCCTTGAACATATTCTCAGTTCCAATATAATAAACTTACTTGAAACCTAGAAGCTTATGTCTACGAATCAGCGTAGTTTTGAAAGAATCGCTCTTGTGAAATTCAGGGTGCTCTTTTCTATTGATATATTGCGAACAATGGAAGAAGGGCAACGGGTAGATTTCATAATTCTAGATTTCCGGTAAGCATTTGACATGGCGCCCCATTACGGGCTGTTAACGAAGGCACTAGCATATGGAATAATAATATGAGTGGCTCGAACCTAGTATGTTGTCCTCGATGGTGAGTGTTTATCAGCAAAAATGTGATAAAACCTCTGTTGTTTTCTGTATACATAAATGATTTGGCGGACAGGAGGGGCAGCGATCTGTGGTTGTTTGTTGATGATGCTACGGTGTACGATAAGGTGTCGAAGTTAAGTGACTGTAGGAAGAGACAAGATGACTTACAGGAAATTTCCAGTTGGCCTGATGAATCTCAGCTAGTTCCAAATGTGTAAAAATGTAAGTAAAAGCGGATGAGTAGGAAGAAAAAACCTGTAATGTTTGGATACAGCATCAGTAGTATCCTTCTTGACATAGTCAAGACTTTTAAATACGAGTATCTGGGCGTAAGGTTGCAAAGCGATATGAAATGGAAGGAGCATATCAGAACCGTGGTAGGGAAGGCGAACGGTTAGCTTCGGTTTATTGTCAGGATTTTTGGGAAAGAGTGATTCCACTGCAAAGGAGTTCACATATAGGAGGCCGGTGCGACGTATTCTTAAGTACAGCTCGAGTGTTTGGGATCCGTACCAGGTCGGATAGAAGGAAGACATTGATGCAATTCAGTAGCGGGCTCCCAGATTTCTTAACGGTAGATTCGAACAACAGGTAAGTGTTACGGAGATGCTTCGGGAACCCAAACGGGAATCCCTGGAAGGAAGGCGACGTTCTTTTCGAGAAACTCTATTGAGGAAATTCAGAAAACTGGCATTTGAAGCTGACTGATAAACGATTCTACTGCTGTCAACATTTATTATTGAAAGGAGGATATAAGATGAACATCAACAAAAGCAAAGCGAGAATAATGGAATGTAGTCGAGTTAACTCGGGTGATGCTGAGGGAATTATATTAGGAAATGAGACACTTAAAGTAGTAAAGGAGTTTTGCTATTTGGGGAGCAAAATAACTGATGATGGTCGAAGTAGAGAGGATATAAAATGTAGGCTGGCAATGGCAAGGAAAGTGTTTCTGAAGAAGAGAAATTTGTTAACATCGAGTAGGGATTTAAGTGTCAGGAAGTCGTTTCTGAAAGTATTTGTATGGAGTGTAGCCATGTATGAAAGTGAAACATGGACGATAAATAGTTTGGACAAGAGGAGAATAGAAGCTTTCGAAATGTGGTGCTACAGAAGAATGCTGAAGATTAGATGGGTAGACCACATAAGTAAGGGGGAGGTATTGAATAGAATTGGGGACAAGAGAAGTTTGTGGCACAACTTGACTAGAAGAAGGGATCGGTTGGTAGGACATGTCCTGAGGCATCAAGGGATCACCAATTTAGTACTGGAGGGCAGCGTGGAGGGTAAAAATCGTAGAGGGAGACCAAGAGATGAATACAGTAAGCAGATTCGGAAGGATGTAGGCTGCAGTACGTACTGGCAGATGAAGCAGCTTGCACAGGACAGAGTAGCATGGAGAGATGCATCAAACCAGTCTCAGGACTGAAGACCCCAACAACAACAACAAGGTCAACGAAGATAAGATACGAGAAATTAGGGCCCATCCAGAGGCATATAGACAGTCGTATTACCCTCGCCCTATCTGCAAGTGGAACAGGAAAGGAAATGACTAGTAGTGGTAGAGGGTAGCCTCCGCCACATACCGTACGGTGACTTGCGGAGTATCTATGTAGATGCAGATGTAGATGCAGATGTAGACATTTCATTTTGCTTCGGTGGTAGCAGAGTTCATTGGCTTCGTTCTTCGTGATGCCCCGTCTTGATGCCAAAGAAGACTACGTTTCTCGTTTGCGATGAAGTCGCACGTGCAAATATGCCTCAGAAGCGAACAGACCAGCGGGAGAACAAGTGTTCGCTGGTTAGCGCGCCGGCGCGGCCCGCAGTGACGTCGGACGCTCTCGTAATGAACCCGGCACCCACACGAGAGAGCACCCCCTCCCCCTTCCCTCCCCCGCGCGAGGGGGTAGTAAAACAAAAGCCCATCCATCTGGCCGCGCGGCGCGGCGGGGCGGACAGTTCGCGTCGGGGTGTTAAACGCCGCTGCTTTAATTTGTTTAATTTGATCCGCAACCAGATAACTCGGTGCGCCGAGAGCGTCCAGCGCGGGCGAGAAGAAAGGAGGGAAGGAGAGAGACAGCGGAGAGGATGGGAGCGCAGCGCGGCGCCTCAGAAGAACAACGAGGCCGGCCGCGTGATATGTTTATGAGGGCGAGCGCAGGCTATAGCTATATTACGTCTCGCGGCGCGTAACATTAATCACGCGAGCGGCCGGCCGGTGCCGGCGAAAACAACACCTGCCGGCCAGATTTAATAACACCTGCCGAGGGCCTGGGGAGGGGGTGTGGAGGGAAGGGTGAGGGGGGAGTGTGGGGGCGGTGTGGGAGGGGGCTTGGGGCAGGGGGGAGGGAGCAGGACCGGAGTGTGATTCTGAAATATCGCCGGCGCGCCTGTTTAGCGCAGCGTGAGACCCATAAATTAGCGCGCGCGCCGTCAGGTCGGGCTGCAGCTAGGTAGGGTCCCTCACACTGAGCCACGCCGCCGCCGCTGCTGGCGTCCATTCCTTCGCGCCTCGCGTCCGGTACGGCTCAACAGCAGTCACACACACACACACACACACACAACTGCCCCACACTCGTCCCTCATGCGGCTAGAGAGCAGCACGAGACAGAGATAGGCTACCGCAGGGATCCTTCTTAGGACCACTTTTTGTATTTTATACCGTATTACCTTCAGTCACTAGCGGGGATAAAATATAGGGGGTATAAAAACATGTGTCAGAAACCTTACGGATTTGTTCTTGACACCAAAACATCAAAAAACGTCACATGAACATTATCATCCTGTTCTTCCTTTCTCTTAGAACCAGCAGCAGTCTTTTCCTCTCACCAACAATTTTCAACACTTTCGTTAGTCACTCTTCGCCTACAGATCCTCTCCATTCTCCTCCACATCCACATCTAAAATCCTTCCAGACTTTTTTTAAATCCCCCTGCCTTAGTCTCCACGTCTTTGACCCACACAGTGCCACACATCACACAAAACAATTTCCATGTATTTTCCTCAGACCTTCATCTAGTTTTCCACACAATAATCTCCTACATTTATTGATTGCTTCCTCCGCTGTAGCAGTTAGGCTCTTCACCTCCTGATGGCATCTCAAGTCTTCAGCGATCGTACGTCCAAGACATTTAAATGCTCTCAGTCGGCTAATAACAGCTTGTACTGTCTTAATACATGCCAGTTTCCTTCCTTTGCCGATCACCAATGTCTTTCTTTTTGCTGCATTGAGTCTCTACTCACATTCCACATACACTTCAGTCAGCTCTTTAAGCATTTTATTTACAGTTCGTTCACTTTCTGTGACTAATACCATAACATTTTTTTCCCTCTCCTCCAATACGCACTCCTCTTTTCCCATGTAACTCTTTCGCAATAGTCTGTTCCAGATATATGTTGACCAATAAAAGGGAGACATAGCAACCTTGTCTAACTCCCAAGCCGCTTACCTCTGAGATTTCATTGCCAGTCATTGTTCTTACTTTCTGTACTAGCTTTCCTTCCAATCTACTCCTTTCCTCTTCAAAATACCTGTCAGCTTTTTCCATTGTACTTTGTTAAAAGTATTTTCCAAATCAATAAAAAAGCATAAATTACTCTACCCTTCTCAATTTATCTTTCCTTTGTAATCCTTAAATGGCCTATAGGCCTTCCTTTCTCTCTTCTAAATCCGAACTGCTCCTCCCCAATCCAGCTATCCAACTTGCCATACAGACTTCTGTTCAGCACTCTCGGCAATACTTTAGCTTATGAGAGGCTGACAGTCCTATGTTCTTCACATTTTTCGGTATTTCTGTTTTCTGTAGTTGGTATCGTTACCATTGCAAGAAAGTCATCAGGCATCGTCATGTTTCGTTGTTTCTCTTCTCCTGTTTCCCAAACTCTTCAACACTTGTGCGGGAAGTTACCTATTCCACATGCCTTCCTATTCATCATCTCCCACAGCGTCTTTTCTCATTCTCATTTCCATCCTCTGGCACATATTCCTCCTCTTCAACCTCGATTTCACTCGATATTTGATCCTTCTTATAGACAGATTTTATGTATTCCTGTCATCTGCTCAATACCTCCTGTGGTCCTCCGGCTAATATAATGTCCACTCTTTCTATTCCCATGTTATTCTTCCTTATTCTCTTTCCCTAGTCAATCTGCTCATCATTTCATACTTCCTCTCTCTCCCTATTTTCTCTATTTCCTTGCAATTTTCTCTTATGTGCCTTTCTCTCGCCTCTTCAGTTTCTCTCCTTAGTTCATTATTCAGCTACCTGTACCTTTTTTTGCCTTCTTCATTTTCGACAATTTTCCTCTTTCTCTGTTCTTCCAGATTTTTCATGATGTTTTCGATTATCCTTCCTTTCCTGATATTTTTGGACTCTCTAATTCCTAGTACTTCTTTGGCAAAGCCTATGAGTCCTTCCTTCTATCCATTTGTCATTTACATGTTCTTCAATTCTACATATTTCCCATTTTTCCATAAAACTGTCTTCCAAATCTGAAGCCTTACCTACCTTCTTGAATTTATGTCTGCTCTTAGAAAAGCTTTGGTGTTCATACAGCTACTAATTCTTTTCTGTATCAGGATGTAGTCTAACTGGCACTTTTCTCTATTCAAATTTAAACCATTTATAACATTTCCTTTTGTGGTTTCCATGTGTTGTGTTATCACTACTTGTGAGTGTTCTTTGCAGAAATTGATTAGCTATACATCTCCCTCATTTCTTATCTCTAACCAAGATTTTCTTGCTGTATCTTCGTCTCTTCCTTCACCCACCACTGCATTCTAGTCCTCCATAATAATAGAGGCATTTCTGTTGTCTTACTAAATAAGTTCTTGAAGCTTCTTATAACATTCTTCCACCACCTCATTTCTGTACTGGCTGGTTGGCATGTATATCCGCGTTAATAACACATCTTAAAAAGAAAACGCTATAGTCGTACAATCAATCTTCCATAATGTGGTGCTCCATCATTACCTTCTTTTTCAGCTTCTGTCCTATCAGTGTACCTACTGTATTTTGACCATTATTAATTTCCCATTAGTCGAAGAGCTTACAGTTTCCACTTTCTACTTCGCTGTTCTCTCCTCACGTCACCTCCCTCTGTGAAGCACATATAACATGTTCACTTTCATCTTCTGTTTTGTATTTTCCAGTTATCCTGCTTGCAGCAGTGAGCAGGCATTCCATGCTCTGATGCTTATACTTCGCTACTTTATTAAATCCTACTTCTGTTGATATACACTGAGGAGACGAAATACACCTCGGTGTATATCAGTGCACATATACACATGGCAGTAGTATCGCATACACAAGGTACAAAAAGACAGTGCGTTGGTGGAGGTGATTCATGTGAAAAGGCTTTCGATGTGATTATGGCTGCACGACAGGGATTAACAGAGTCTGAACGCAAAATCATAGTTGCAGCTACACACATGGGACATTCCATTTCGGAAATCGTTGGAGAATTCAAAATTCTGAGTTCCATAATGTCAAGAGTGCGCCGATTACACCAGATTCCAGGCACCACCTCTCGCCACCGACAACGCGGTGGCCGATGACCTTCACTTAATGACCGACAGCAGCGGCGTTTGCATAGAGCTGTCAGAGCGAACTGACAAGCAACACTGCGCGAAATAAACGCAGAAATCAATGTGGGACGTACGACGAACGAATCCCTTAAGACAAAGGGGCGAAATACGGTGTTAATGGCCTATGGCAGCAGACTATCGACTGGAAACCGTGGCCTGGTCAGATGAGTTCGGATTTCAGATGGTAAGAGCACGTGGTAGATCTCGTGTGGCGCACATCTTACGACCTAAGCTGTCAACAAGGCGCTGTACAAGATGGTGGTGGATCCATAGTGATGTTGGCTGTGTTTAGTGGAATGGCCCGGCAGCTGTGGCCTAGCGGTTCTAGACGCTTCAGTCCGGAACCGCACTGCTGCTACGGTCGCAGGCTAGAATCTTGCCTCGGGCATGGATGTGTGTGATGTCCTAAGGTTGGATAGGTTTGAGTAATTCTAAGTCTAGGGGACTGATGAGCTCAGATGTTAAGTTCCATAGTGCTCAGAGCCATTTGAACCATTTTTTTTACGTGGAATGGACTGGGTCCTCCGGTCCACGTGAACAGATCATTGGCTGGGAATGGTTATGTTCGATGAGAGGCACCCACATGCCTTGCTCATACTGTGGCATCAAGCAGTCAGGCCTGCAAGATGAGTGGTCTGCCAAGCGAGTGGATTCATTCTTATTTATCGAGTAACATGAACTCTAGTACTCACACTTAAGTTACAAGTTATCCTCCTATATGATTAATACGCAACGGAAACACGCATCTGACTATCAGTAATTTACAGAACTCTGACTGGACACTACGCACTGGCAATACCACATTTTCTTTTTGTCTTTTATTTAACGGCTTTTATCGACACGTGACCACCGCACTGAATATGAATGGTGCACACACTATAAATTCGGGACATTATTACAACATACAATTCGAAGGAAAAGTCACCAATATTTTTCTTTTCACTATCTTATTTATTCCGATAAATTCTCTAACCTAAACACACAAATTCTATAACCTACAACAATAACACATGAGAAATTCCGCCCAGTGGGCATGGCTTTACAATGGTGAATCTCTATATTATGGTCCCGTAATTATTTTTAACGCTACAGTGCACTTTCTGGATAGGATGGTTGATCTTTTATTGTACCTCACACTTCGACTCTCACAATCATCATCACTAAACTTTCCTCCAGACCGAGCGGTACAGAAGGAACAAGCATAACCCACTAATCTTTTGAAACTACCTTGCTACTCTCCTATGCAAACCACACATACCAAAATTACATGACATACATCACACTGCAATAAGAAATATAAAACACTAAATAGTCACAACACTATCACTTTCAGCTTTCCCACTTCAATTAATATTTATCCCAGTTTCACACGACACTGCCCCACTTCGTAATTCTACTTTCCTACTATGAACTCTGGAGATATATGCCCGTCTTCCTGTGCAATGCAAGCCAAGTGGCGTTGCTGGATAGACGGCCGACTCACCTTGCTTCTCTCTCAGAGTTTGAATCAAGCGTCACACGAAATCATATCACGCAAAGTAATATTAAGAACATCACACACGCGAGTCCTCAACTGATACCATGGACGAGTACTTCTCTTTATCCTTTGTCTCGTACACAGATTGAGACTCACACAGTACTCACCACGTGGAAGTACTCGTCTCTAATTTCAAGTCCTGCACACGCCATTTCTTAAATATTTCAACTTATGGTACACACGCTATTTCTTAAATATTTCAACTTATTGTACACACGCTAGTAATTCAGCTTAACTTAAGCACACGGAAGTATTTCAACTTATTGCTACATGTGGTTTCATTGTGACCGTTGGTCACTTCTGAAGATTCCTACAATCCCATTAATATTACCTGCCTGACATTTAATTCTCCCCACAAAAGTTCCTGAAATAGAGAAATTAATATTTCAAACTACTCTTAAATATTCCACATGCATACCATGTCTCCACTCTTTCGTCATTACGGAGCACAACTAAAACAGGTCTTAACAGCACAAGATCCAGCGGCAAAGTCCTGAAACATGGCCGTTCTCTGGGTCCTCTCCCATCTCTGTCGAGGTGAGGGAAACACCTTGCTATCGTATTGGTCAGCCACATTTCAGGCGCTCAAAGCTCTGGTAAATTTCATCTCTTTGGTCCCACCAAAGGTGGCCAAAGGATCGACTCAAAGATGATCATATATTCACATTCACCATCTGCGGTTAGCAGACGACCATACATCCATTAATTTCACAGATCTCACCAAACTGGATGTAGGGATTTATTTTGTGGGAGTGCACATGTGATCAATTAAATAAATAAATTGTCATTCTTTCCCACACTGGTATCCGGCTTCGCTGTATTAATTGAAATTGAGTTATTTTACAAAAAAAAATGTGTTGTTCTGACAAAAATAATGAAGTATGTTGTACCTATTTTCAATGTCGGGCGGTACTGTACCCTTTCATCGGCTATAGACCGCTTGTAGCCATTCATGGAGTTTATGTTTCCAAACAAAGATGTCGTGTCACTGGGTCATTAAGCGATTTGTTTGAAGAACATTCTGGAAAATTCCACTGAATGATTTGGCCACCCTAGTCTCTCGACATGAATAACATTGAACATTTGTGGGACACAATCGAGAGGCCAGTTCTTTGCCAACATCCTGCACCGGTCACAATTTCTTAATTATGGACGTCAATAGCAACATGGTTCAGTATTTCTGCAGGGGACTTGCAATGACTTGTTGAGTCCATGCCACGTCGAGTTGCTGAACTACGCCGGGCAAAAGGTGGTCCGACGCCGTATTAGCAGGTTCTGCATGACTTTTGTCACCTCGGTGTATATTTCCTCTCAATGTGTTCCCCTCCCGGTGACCCGAATGAGGGGAAGTTGTCACTCCAGTGTGTTTCACAGGAAGAGAGATGCCATGTACTGCTTGGGAACTTAATGCGAACATGGGCTCGAAAATTCTTCGTTATGGAGGTATGAAAGGAATTCCGTGTAATGACTCCTGGATGTGTAATTTATCTCTAATGTGCGATTTACTCACTTGTTTACGGTTGGTCATGCCACTTGTTTTGCTTTATCTCATGGGGTTAGTGCTGTTTTAGAGTAACTCCCAACCCATCTTAACCGAGCAGTTGCTCAGACATGAGTTGTTTCGTTTACTTGATGATGTACCTCTAGATAACATCCACGAATCTGGTCTATGCACGCTTGTGATCTGACTCACTTTATACTGACGGTTCACCAGCATCCGAATAGGTGGATTCGTCAAAATGGGTGAATTGTAGAGCCTGCACGATAGCTACATTCTAATCCAGTGGAATTCTTTCCTCTGGTGACATTGAAAATACATGGTGTATTCGACACCAGTACCCTCTCCACAATCTTCGGCAAAATATGGAACGCGGGCTCTGTAGAGCAATTTTTCGTAAGAGTAAATGTGTCCAGTAAATGTGTTGTTTTTGTCTCATGAATAATAAATCCTTCCACACATGTACGCGTGTCTAGTACACACCGAGCGAGGCGGCACAGTGGTTAACACTGTGAACTCACATTCGGGAGGACGACGGTTCAAATTCTCGTCTGGCCATCCAGAAGTGAGTTTCTCGTGATTTCCCTAAACGCTATAGGCAAGTGCCTGGATGGTTCCTTTGTAAAGGGCAGGACCGATTTCTTTCCCCATTCTCCCCACCCACGGGATCGCACTCCTTCTCTAAACAACCATATAGCCCATGGGACATTAAGGGGCTCCGTACACGTTGAAATCTTAGAATTTTCCATTTTTGTGTTTTTATTGGTTGTAATTTACAGAATTTCCCCTTCATAATTACGTATAATACAAGTATATAATTGCTTTCTTTCTGGTTTGTACATTCATTTAAACAGAACTCTTTGAGGTTGTGACCATTTTCCAAAAATTTGATAGTAAAAGAAAGTAAGAATCTTCATTCATTTAGGAGATGGGGATTCGAAAGCTTTCAAAGCAGTTGAGGAAGAGAAACTATATGGAGAAAATGTATATAACACTGAACTGGAGCGCATAAGTCGTGTACAAAAGTGAATGGGTAAGAAACTGTGACGTCTATAAACTGCATACAAGGGAAATAAATTTAAAGATGGCAGAGTATTATATGGTCAGAACAGACTAAGAGAATTTATCATAGATAAAAATCCAGAAGTATCATGGCATGGCCAGCAGGCAGAATTTTAATAGAAGTGGAAGATGTGAGAAAAGCTGTATGTGCAGTTTTGTTTCACCTCTCTTCAACAGGCGATAAACTCACTAATGGCCTATGTCTTCCGGGAAATGTTTCACAGTGCAAATACAACAGAACGGAGAAAAATGGTGAGAAATTTATTCACAAGCCAGCTAATCCTGTAGCCTTGAAATAAACTTTCAGAATTTGTCAGATGTAAGACTCTTGAAGAAATGTCTTCATGGTCGCGCGCAGAATTCTTATGAGTCCATCAACTGCTTCATCGGAGCCAGAATTCCCAAGTCAGTGTTTGTGTCAATTGTCACACTGCACTTTTGGTGTCTTTGATGCAGTGGCACCGGTTAGTGAAGGAAATGTTGTAAAGCGTGAAGCCCTGGAAAGACTGCTACAAACTGTTGGTCGTTTCTCAGTGAAACAAATGTCAAATTTAGATATAGAAAGAGTTAGGGTATTAGAGAAAGATATTACAGACCTTGAAACAAGGGCAAGAACAACGCAGATGAACAGGAGAAAGGACTTTCAAGATGGATGAAAGAGGAAGCAGAAGCCCATCTTATCAAGCTGGAATGCACTGACAACTTTAACAGCTGTTTCCCGTAAATTGTATTTTGTAAGTCTAAAGTGTACTTTTTCTCAGCTTCTAATCGCCAGAAATCGTTCAGAATTAGAGGATTCCCTAACTTGAGTATTGTGCTCATTTCAATACAGGATTTTTCCTATTTCGTAAATCTCAAAGAAATTGGAGCCTTGCGTACATAGAAACATGTAACAGTTTGAAACTTCCTGGCAGATTAAAACTGTGTGTAGGACCGAGACTCGAACTCGAGACCTTTGCCTTTCGCGGGCAAGTGCTCTACCAACTGAGCTACCCAAGCACGACTCACGGCCCGTCCTCACAGCTTTACTTCTGCCAGTATCTCGTCTCCTACCTTTCTTATTTCGATGTCCACTTTTCACAAAAATAATTGTTATCTTAAACCTAATTAGTATATTTAGAAATCCTTAGCTTAAAGTGGATAGAAAGGTGTGACCTAGAAGTCATATGTTTTACAAATTCTTATTCACAATAGTTTATGACAAAAGCTACCTTTCATATCCATAAATTTTACATTACTGAAGACAGGAATTACCACCCTGCCTGTACTCCCTTAAACTCTAAATTGGCCTTCCTTCCTGTATTATTTTTGAGCCATGCATAATCAATCCTTTTATGATCCCCTTATGATTGATTTTTCAGATCCATGACTATAAGAACTTTTTCTAATGATTCAGAGAATAAATCACTAACCTTTCTAACATACATTTTTGTATACCCTCTGTAGGGAACTACAGGTTGTCTACAAATTGAACAGAAGACAGACTACAGTTATAATACTGGAAGGACACGGAAGGAAAGTAGCTGAAAGTGAGGTCACAAAAGGATGTAGTTGAGCCATGGCACCATTGATTGTTCTGACTGGTGCCACTGACTCCGGTGTAGTATCGATTAACCCTCTTGCGGCCCCATGGCCAATATGTATGAGGAAGAGTTGGTATCTGTGGGTTGTGCCCTTAGAAGGTCTTTGCTTGCCGATATATATTCAGGGTTCGCTGGCTGTAGCATTTTCTTTCACTCCAACTTAACTCCTGTCGCTCCACTATCTTTGTTTCCCTTGACCTCCAGAAAACTTATGACCGTGTCTGGCATCCCGGGCCCCTCTTCAAACTCCAGACCTATGCTCTCCCCATCAACTTCATCCATCACGTTGCTTCCTACCTCTCCCATCGTCTCTCCTATGTAACTATTCACAATTCCCACTCCCGTACTTTCTATCCCTCTGCCGGCGTGCCCCAAAGCTCCATCCTTTCCCCTCTCCTCTATCTCCTGCATACTGCTGATATGCCCAAACCTCCCCCGCCTGTTCATCTCCTCTAGTTTCTTGATGACACCGCCTTCCTAGCCCTTTATCCTACCCTTCAACCATCCCAACCTGTCCTCCAAACCCACCTTGACCAATTCACCGATTGGTGCAACCAGTCGTTCCTCCGTATCAACCCCTCCAAGACCAAGGCGATCGTCATAGGTCGCACCACCCACTCCTTCCATGATTTCACCCTCACCATTTATGGCTGTCCTATCCACCTCACTCCTACCCTCAAATACGTTGGCCTCACCCTCGACCGCCACCTCACCTGGACTCCCCATCTCCTTACCATTCAACACAAAGCTCACAACAGACTCCACCTCCTGAAACTCCTGTCTGGCTGGACATGGGGTCTGCATTCTTCCACCATCCTTCACACATACAAATCCTTGATCCGCCCCATTCTCTGTTATGCCAGCGTGGCTTGGATTCCCCCCCCCCCCTCCCAGGTTCTATAAATCCCTCCAAATCCTCGAACACCATGCGCTCTGCCACGCCTTCTGCATCCGCCTTCTGTCCCCCATGTGTACCCTCTACGACCTCATCCCCTTCCCCCACCTTCTCCTTCTCCTTGAACACATCCGCACACTATATATTGTCTGCCGTACTGATCCCCCCACACCCCCTGGTGTCACCCTTCCTCTCCACCCCCCAGCCCATTGCTGCACTTTTACCATTGTGTCCCACCCTCTCTCCATCTCCACACCCTCTGCCTCCTTTCCCAACGCAACTTCCACCATCAACCCCTCCCGGATGATGAGCTTCGCTCTGACATCTACCCTTCCTACCAACTCTAACCCCATTTTCCTCCTGCCTCCTCCTCAGGGCTCCCTCTCCTCCTCCTCCTGGGCAGCTTTCCCCTCATACCCCCCCTCCCTCTCTTGTGCTCCCCTTCAGTGTCTCTGCACTCCCTCCCGCCTCGTCTTCCTTCTTCATCTCCTGCCCCACCAGCCTCCTGTCTCTTGGTGTACCCACTGACACCCCTACTCTTTTCATCCCATTGCCCCCCTGTGGCACCTTGCTCCCCCTCCTTTTCCATCCTCTCCAGCCTCTCCCTCGACAGGCCCCACCTGGCAATTTTATTCTTCAATGCGTGTGCTCCAAGTGCGTTTAAAGTGTGTTGTTCTGGAGTGTTTTTAATACTGTGGCCGACTTTTAACCTGTGCATGTGCCTTTAGTGAGTTCTTTGTGTTTTAAGAACCGCCAACTGTGTTTTTTAACTTTATGTCGACTTTTTTGATTGTCCCCCCTCCCCAAGAACATCTCCATGTCAGTGTATTTTTACCTCCATTAACTCCCCTTACTCTGTTTTACGTCCCCCCTTTTTATCGCCTTATATGTAATATCTTATTCTTGTATTAGTTGTCATTTCACTCGGCTGAAGAGCGGCAGATTGTGCCGCTGACAGCCCTCCTCTGCCCATATGGGGCAGGGGAACGAAATCACAATAAAGAAAAAAAAAATCTGTAGCATCATGACGAGAGATGGTCACGAGATACGAGCGGCTGCAGCCACGAGCTGCACAAGGAGGGCCTGCGCAGAGCAAAGATACAGTACTGCACTGGGGTCAGCGTCGACTATAAGCAGCAGACCAACATCCTGTCAGTTAGTTGGCAACATTCGTGTCGGACGACGACCGCTAGTGGCCTGCCTGCCCTCTCCTACCTGGCTTTCATCGGCACCACTCGGTAACCACTGCAACACACCATGGATCCATGGAACTGCTTGCTGATGAAGGGGAGTAACATTCTATAATCCTCTTGGTGGTTTGTTTCATTGTCCAGCTGCATTCCATATTATTTTCTGGCTTGTACCCCACCCTCAGAGTTTTACTCGGTCAGCTGTTTAGTCGTAAATACAGGCAGTAGTACTATTCAGAGACACTAGTTGTCATTTGAAAATTTGTCCCGCTATTTGTACCCTATCATTAATGTTCTAATTAATCAGCTCTTGGTTGTAAACATAGCCGGAACAATTTTACTAAGGCACAGGTCGCCGTTAAATACAAGAGGGACCTTTTGGTTAGATTTAAATGTTAACTGGTTCAATTCTTTGACTGTTGTGAGTGTGTGTGTTTTATTCTGTTAAGTTGCACAATGGATTGATCCAACGAGTACCCTTTGGCTTCTGCAAGAAACAATTTCCACCTCACACTACTACACAAGTCAGACAGACGCTCCTAATTTACCAACATGAACTTGAAAAACATTCAGCAACAAATATCTTCTGAAGTCGTCCACTGTAAGGAAAAGACATTGTATATATTCTTAGGTAACTAGTGGGATACTTGGGTATGGGAATATTGCTAGTTAGTGTAAGAAAAACATTAAATGAACGAAAATATTATTTATTGCAAAAAATTCTGAGAAATCAAGTGAAACTTTTTATTATATATACACATTTATAAATTTCTGGGTTCTTTTCAGAACAGTAGATTACCTCTTATGGATAGCAATGCTATTATTTTGATAAGTTTGGAAAGGTTCTTTTCTCCCTTTTCTTTAAGAATGTTATTCACTTGGCAGAATGGCTGAGAGCCGCTCCTACACAACTTGAATAACTTTTAGTTTTGCCAATCAACTTCCTTTTCTTTAGTTAAGCTTTGCGCGAATGTTCGCAAAAGCTCTGTTGTGTTACTATGTTTCATTTTTTTATGTCTTTTATGTGTCACTGTTTTTCTTTTTAAAGAGTGAAGAAGCATGTCTCTTAATTCTATCCTCGGTACCAAGTTTATGATTGCAACAAAAATGTATTTATGAACATTCTTTATAGAAGGAAAATAATACATAATTCTTTTTCTAATCCTACATATAAAGAAAATAAGAGATTGTATATCCTAATTTAGTTTCTTTCTCAAAAATTTTGAGGTATGTATAAATTAAGGACTTTACAAATGGTTGAAGTGGCTCTGAGCACTGTGGGACTTAACTTCTGAGGTCATCAGTCCCCTATAACTTAGAAATACTTAAACCTAACTAACCTATGGACATCACACACATCCATGCCCGAGGCAGGATTCGAACCTGCGACCATAGTGGTCGCGCGGTTCCAGACTGTAGCGCCTAGAACCGCTCGGCCACTCTGGCTGGCAGTGACTTTACATATTTAGTAAAATTATTACTTTTACAAATAAGAAGATAAATATTATTTGCATATAATTTCTGTAATCTACGCTGGTTGTATTTACTCTGTCCGTTTCTTTGTTCGAGGATCCCCATGGAAGTGCTGGAAGGCGTCGACTCATTTATATGGGTGTCACAAATCATGTGAGAAGCACTCTAGCATGCGATGCCGGGTCTTATTTGTTGATGTTGTCATCATGAAGTGGCACTTTTTAACCGATGATGATGACTGAGGTTTATTGAGTATACGGTGATGTCTTGGTACTCCTTTTGCTGTCACACCTGGGGTGGTATGGCAGTTCGATGACTGTAGTAAGTTGGTGATCACCGACGATCGTCACCTAATATATGTGCCGTGACGTCTTGGTACTTCACACCTGGTTCGGTATGGCAATTTGGTGATGTGGTAGGGAGAATGATGTTCATTTTGCTGAATCCATTCCTGGATAATGTTTGTTGATACTGCTTAATATTCCATTTGACATTCGTTTGTATTTGTTTGACTAGTCAAGGTTTATTTCTGGAGAGGTGGTTGTAGTAGTTACCATTCTTCAAAGTTCATGGAAAGACGTTTGTAACAATTTTCTTTGTAGGATAGGAGAGAAAGGTATCTTGCTGTCTTCTGACCTTCTTCATCTTGCATTTTCTGTTCTTCTCTTCTTTCTTGCATTCTTCTGTTCTTCTTCGGCTAGGAATATGTGAATTTTAATGTAGGAGAGATATAGGATTTGTAGGATCTGACTGCCTTTCCAAATATAAGTTGATGAGTTTATTTCTTGTATCTTCTTTGTAGTCTCATCGTATCATGATTCTCCCCACACTTGTCCATGAAGTAGCAGTATCGTGGCATATGACATGTCCAAGCTGCGTGTATGTCCTCTGAAGTCCAACCTGGTTGCAACCAGCATTTCCAGTGTGGCGTTGGTCTTCGTGTTGTTGTCATTGCCCTGAGCGCTTTCTCAGCATGCCTGTACCCTCTCCGTCGCTATCTCCAAGCATCTGGTGTTGAGGGAGCTAGCGATTAATGTTGGTGGCGATGTCCCTCTGTCGCGTAGAATTATTTACAATTTTTGTTTCACATGAGTTTGTTATTGTTATTTACAAAAAACTCTGATTTTTATATAATGCAAAAATTTTCTGATAGTAGGAAAAATTAATAGATTGATATAATTCTTTATTCTAATTATGTCCTACCGCTTCTTCATCCTTTTATGGGTTGTGTGTCATTTCTTGTTTGTGTGCATGTTGCAGGATACTCAATACTACAAGAAATTTTTAGTCTGTTTTGTGTCCCTTTTTTGTGTTGTTCTGTTGATCTGCTTAACTTTTATTTAGTGGTTAGTATAAGATAGGGTGTTTCCTTTGCCCCTCTGTCTCTTTCCCTTTCTTCTCCTCTACCGTTCCTTTCATTCACATGCTTTTAAATGAGTCACGTGGTAGATGCCAATACATTTACCTGTTTTTGGGTTCGTTAGCCCTACGGCATTTTCGTGAGCGATTCTGGAAATTATCATTGGCCCTTTATAGACTGCAAGAAAGTTACTGCATTTATTTTGGCTCTTATGTGAAAGGTAATGAGTTTTTCGAATACCTTTTGGCCCAGCGTGAAGCGGTTCTTTGTGGCGGGCTTGTCTTGAGTGATCTTACGTCTCATTGCTGCTGAGCCAATGTTTTGTAAGGCAGAAGCGAAGATTTGTCTGTGTTGCTTTCGGAAAATAACTGGAAATTTAATGATTTCTTTTATTTTTATTGATGGATTTATATTCTTTAATACTGTAATTGGTGGATAAGTCGTGGTACTATGTGGTGTCTCATTAATTATCTCTTGGAAATCTCGTAGATATAGGTCCCAAGTGCAATGGTTCTTTCTACAAAATAGTCTACAAAGTGTTCCCAAACCTTTCATGGTACGTTTCCCCGGATTTCCATTTGGATTATATTTAAAAATAAAGGTCGGTTTGATTTTTAATTTTTCTAACGTGTTTTTTTCTATTCACTGATACGTATTGAAGCCCATTATCTGAGATGATTCTTTTCACTCGCCCAACTTGTTTTTAAGGGTGTAAGTGTAGAGTATTTTTATGCTGTTTCAATACAACAAATATGTAGGTGAAGCCTTTCCTTGTTCGTGGAATTGGACCATAAGCATCGGTTGCAGCAATCTGTCTTAATTTATCAGAATAATTGGATACATTGGTGGTTTGGTCTAATATGTCACATGTTTTGAGTGTATGCATTTTTTACAACTTTTAAGAACGCGTGAAATACGTCTCTCCGTATTTGGGAAGTGTAATGTTTGTTTCATTTTTAGATAGCATTTCTTAGGTCCAAAATGTCCACTGTTGAAGTCAGTATACCAAATGTATTTATTAATAAGTTCGTCAGGGATGCATGCTAACCATTGTACAGTATCATCATTACGTTTAAAAATTAAAATATTGTCTTTTACTATGTATTTGTTTCTAATTTCTATGTTTGTTTTATCAGTAAGTTTGTGTTTAATCTTGAGGGGGGTCTGATCTCGGTTTTGTTAGTCAGATAATTTTTTTAAGGCATTTGTGATAAAATTTTCGAATGGTACGTTTTTTAGATAATACATAGTTCATTCTTCAGCTTCAATGTTGATTTTCTGGTCCTCTGCCATTCTCGCTGCGGTGAACAAAACAATGCGTCGGCCAGAATATTTTCAGGTCCTGGTATGTATGTGATTGAAAAGTCATACTCCTGCAATACTTGCATCCATCTTGCCAAACGTCCATGAGTTAATCTGGAAGAGATTAGAGATTCTAATGCTTTATGGTCTGTGTATACTTGTATACTTGACATGCCCATACTATAACTAGGTGCTGCAAGAGTGTCTATCCATATAATTTTTTTGTAAAAATTTATCACCCCCAAGAATCCCCTTACACTTTTCTTGTTGTAGGGAGTAGGAATATTACGAATAGCGTCCATCTTCTTCTCGTCCGGCGTTATACCTTCTACAGATATGTTATGTCCTAAAAATTTTATTTTTGACTTCCCAAAATGCGCTTTGGTAATGTTAACGGTGACCCCATGTTTTTTCATAATTTGTAGGAAATTATACAGTATATAATTATCTTCTGCCCAAGTTGCCTCCGCTACAGGAACGTCGTCCACATAGCAAGTAATTTTCTGAAGTAAGTTGATATTCAGTATAGAGTTCAGATCGCAAATAAAGGCAGCTGACGAAATTTTCAGACCAAATTGTAAACGTTTGAACTGGTAGCAACGACCAAAGACAATAAAGGCTGTGTACTTTCGACATGAAG
This sequence comes from Schistocerca piceifrons, assembly GCF_021461385.2. Taxonomy (NCBI): domain Eukaryota; kingdom Metazoa; phylum Arthropoda; class Insecta; order Orthoptera; family Acrididae; genus Schistocerca; species Schistocerca piceifrons. Next base: position 217,112,823 of record NC_060139.1, on the reverse strand, counting down.
GTTCCAATTCTATTTGCCAAAAATTTGAACGCAAATCGATGGATGAAAAAATCCGTACTCCATGAAACTTCTGAATCAACTCCTACAATTTCTCCCGTCTATCTGTTTCCGAAATTATAACTGTATTTATTTGTCTCGAATCGAGTACCAAACGTATGCTCCCGTCCTTCTTACTCACATTGTATAAGGGTGAATTATATGGTGACTTGGCTGGTTCGATTTGTCATCATCCAACATCCTATTGTTACGAATCCTTGTGATATGCAAATGTGAGCCTCACGCTCATTAATGAAATCCACCCCGATTATCATATCAGCTGTAAGTTTTGGCACGATTACAAAATTGTTTTCAAACTCGTAACCTTGGCAATTGAATGAAAGACGTGTTTCGTACTTCACCTCAGTTGCATTTTTTCCTCAGGCTCCAAAAACTACTATCCTTTTTGTCCTTAAAATCGGTAATTCTTTCTCTCTATTGCACCTTTCAAATAGGCTTTCTGATATAGCAGTCAGTTGACTCCCTCTATCTATGATTGCTTGTGTCGTAATTTCACCAATGTTTATCTTTAATATGGGTTGTATAATTGTGGATGTTACGACTTCCTTTTCTTACATCAAATCCTCTGCTATAGATTCATAGCTTTATCTGTGGATAATTGTACCTTCACTTTGTGTTTGTGTTTACTTTGGTGTTAACTCAGTGAGCAAAACCATTTGCGACCTATCTACTTCCTTACGTCTGTTTTCTTGCTCTTGTCTCTCTTTTTCCCGCATTTCCAAACATTCCCGGATATACTCTATCTCCACATAGTCACCCATGTTATACACACTACAAGGCTTTTGCGTTCGCAGTGCCTGCGTTTCGTTTTCTTCTGAGATACCTTGCTCTGTTTTATCGCGTTCATTTACTTGATTCTCGTTAGACATGTCGCTATGTCCCATTAACAATTCTTCCTCGCTTAATTCTTTTGCACACGGAAGTGGTGGCAATTCCTCCTCACTTTCGGAATTTTCCCATTGTATACTGTTCTCCCGGGCTATGTAGCGTAATTCAAGAATATCTGGTGCTGACTTTTTATCGAAAATTTTCGTAAGTCCCAGTCTATCTGAGTTGCGGCTATTGTCAGTGTTTTCTAATTTTGATTTATCTCCTTCCAAGATATGAATGTTCTATTTTGATTGCGTTAATGAGTAGTCGTTCGTTTGCCAAACCTCTTCCGTATTTTTCCATCAGTCCTTACGTTTTTCAGGATTCGGTGGCCTAATTTCTACTTCTGGTTTCCCTTTGCTGTGTTGTTCTTGTCTCTGTGGACCACAATTTCCTCTGTATTATTATTAGTGGATTATTCCTTCCTAGTTCCATCCTTTTGCTGTTCCCTCTCCTTTGTTTTTTCTTTCACCTCGTCTTCTTTAAACATGAATTCAAGTTCCCTTAAGACCTCTTCGAATTCTTCGGTATTTTCATTTTTTCCTACTGTCGCCTGTTGATATTTTACCGGTAACTTCATTCTACATAGACGTATCAGCTCTCCGTTACTGTATGATTTGTCTAGGTACTGATTCTTTTTGTCCATTGTTTCAAAGAATTTTACCACCCTTTTCTCCCCTGAGTTTTCATATGGTGTCACCTGAAGTAACTCGTACTCAATTTTATTTTTTCGCCTCCTTAAACCAATATCTCCCACTACTGGGAAATGAAGAAGCTTGCACAGGATAGGGTAGCATGGAAAGCTGCATCAAACCAGTCTCAGGACTGAAGACCACAACAACAACAGACCAATATCTTTCGAGAAATGCTGTTCAGAGCTGTAGGTAAGACGTACGGGCAGCAGCGATCTTTTGCATCAACTCCGCTACTGTTCCCGACATGTGTGCAAAAATGAAGTCAAGTTTGTGAGCCACGCTCCAATGGTTTCGCAAGACTACTTGGACTGATCGATGAATGTGCGTGCATGCAAACTACCACCTTCTTCAGTGAAATGTTGAAATTTTCTAACTATTAGGAAGTGGTCTGTATCATATCTCCTCATAAACCCGGTTTTTGGCTGATTCGTGGACTCAAATAATCTGCCACTGTTTCTGTCATCTTGCCTATTCTCTGGCAATCTACTGCCTGTCTGCATATGCTCAGTTTCCTGTCCCATAATTGCATCATATCGTAACATTGGTGAACAAAAGTATTGTTCGTTTGTCTTTCCTATCGTCATTCCCGGTATTGTACCTGTGCTACTGCTATATTGTGTGATTGGATTTACTGGTTCAGTCGCCTGTCTTTCTGTCGGTATCGGCTGAATGTATGTGTCCTGTTTTTCTAGATACTGTGCATGGTTCTGTGGTATGTCATGTATTACTTTAATCGGGGTTTTCTGTTTCGATTTCTGCGTAAGTGTTACGTCTGGCCTTGGTTCTACTTGAACTTTCTTGGACGACGCGTGTTCGTGTACTGAAGTAATGCTTGACGTATCAGTTGTTTCGCTACACGTGTAATCGGTCTCGATCTTTTCTTCGATAGTTTGTATCAACTCTGTTCGAAGCTTTTCAAACTGATCTTTGTTTTTAAGTTTTATCTTATTGATCCGCTGATTATATTGTTTCAGTGCGACTTTGCGACCTTGCTTTGAATTGCTTGTTCTTCCGAAATTGGTATTGCTGTTCGAGTGGCTTTTTTCGTAAAACGTTCCACCTTTCTGTCAACGTTTACGATGTCCAGTTGGACCTTGTACACGTCAGTGCGTTCTTTCGCGTCTTTGTTTATCAGTGAGATCTATCAATTCTAGCGATCCCTTCTTCCATCTGGATTTCAACCTGTTGAATCTTTGTCTTTATCTCTTGTCTAAGGTTCCGATTATCCTCTTTCAATTGCTAATGCTGTTTCGTCATCTGTGTATTAATATCCTGATACTGTTTCGTCATACTATCGTTCATTTTTTGTAACATCTCCATGATCGCGTCCTGTCCTGTAACACTGCCTTCTGCTGAACTGTGTGTTCTCGTTCTATTTTTTTCTACTCGGTCGGTTACGTCATTTACTGGGCTATGCTGCGGCGTTTCTAAGTTTCATAACTGCAACAATCCGTGCTGTCTTCCCTTCTCCCTCTGTTGCTCTTTCTGTTGAGGACTAGTTGCGTATGTCACTGAATCATTACGTGGCACAAACAACTCCGCCCACTGCCCTCTCTGTTGTGTATGTCTTGTGTTTGCAGGTACAGTTGCGTCTGTTACGGAACCTTTTCGTAGCGCTCGTAACTCCACAAGATTCTGTGCCTGTTGCTGAGGCATATTTAGAATGTGTATAAGAGGTTCGACGTATTCTAAATGTTCCCCCTCTTCCTCACTCTCTACTTCTCTTTGGACGTCAGCTAACTGCCGATTCATTGACTGTATTGACGCGCATTCTGTCTCTGAATGTGCGCCAAACAAACGCGTTTCTTTAGCTCGTTTCACTGCTAATCTTTGCCATTTCCTGAGTGGGCCGTCTATTTCTGGCTCAGAATATGCCCTACACGGAATTTCGTATTCCAGAAATTCGATATTCTCGTCCCTTCGATTCCCATCTGTCTGATCTGTCTCTATTCTATCCCAATCTAACTGAGCCTGCTGATTCTGCAGCTCACCGACTGTCCTATTCTCTGATTCACCGTGTGTCCTATTCTCAGGTTCACTGTATGTCCTATTCTCAACAAGCTCATTTATTTGCTGTTTATCTGATTTTCCCCCATCTTGTTTACCTGCTGTCTATCACGCAACCTTCCGGCTTTTGCTCTTGTTAACATGGAAATTCTTTCAACACACCGCAACCCTATCTACAAAACTGTATGACCACTTACCAGTAGGTTGAAGCAACTACAACAATGTCGTGACTTCTCAGCTGTTATATCTGCTCTGCTACAGTCTCCAAACTCCACCTGTGCTCTTGCAAAGGGAGAAAAATGTGACTTCTTAATTCTAACTTATTTGATACTGCATTCCTCTGCGTCTCTGCATCACTCAGCATCTGTGTCTATCACCTGAAACTCCTATGCCATAACAGCTACTCAAAAATCGTAAAAATTCAAAATTTTCCAATACAATAACACAAGATCTTGTCCCTAAAATTCTACTTTCCTCAATAATTGTATCTATTCTAATCCAAAATCTTTGCAAACAACTCTTCAATACATGAAAGAAATCTCTTTTCAAACTGCCGCAAATAACTATCATATATCACCTATTCTGACACTTTTATATCTTGCTAACGTACCTACTTTACCTGTCCTGGCAGTTTTATCTATCCTGGCAGTTTTACCAGTCCTATCAGTTTTACCTATCCTGGCAGGTTTACCTATTCTGTCAGGGTCGCCATTTTCTGTGAGTGTGTGGGTTTTATTCTGTTAAGTTGCACAATGGATTGATCCAACGACTAACCTTTGGCTCCTGCAAGAAACAATTTCCATCCCACACTACTACAGAAGTCAGACAGATGCTCCTAATGTACCAACAAGAACTTCCTGAAAAACATTCAGCAACAAATATCTTCTGGAGTCATCTACTATAAGGAATAGACACAAAAATATTATATACACACTTACGTAACTAGTGGGATACTTGGGTATGGGAGTATTGCTAGTTAGTGTAAGAAAAACATTAAACGAACGAAAAGCATTATTTATTGCAAAAAAATCTGAGAAATCAAGTGAAACTTTTTCTTATATAAACAAATTAATAAATTTCCGGGTTCTTTTCAGAACAATAGATTGCCTCTTATGCATAGGAATGCTATTATTTTAAAAAGTATGGAAAGGTTCTTTTCTCCCTTTTCTTTAAGAATATTATTTACTCGGCAGAATGGCTGAGAGCCACGCCTACACAACTTGAATAACTTTTCTAGGTACAGTCAATGCATTCGCATGAGAAATGTAATGGGATGTACTGTTATGGAGGACAGATGGTGCTCGCATATGCTGTAGCACACAATACCGTGAGCTGTGACGACTGCTGCCTGCGTCGCTCGCTGCTGACAAAAAACACAACTATCTCTTACTATCTGGACTGACCTTCGCTGATCAAACTCTCCCTATGCCTTGATGAAGTCAAGGACACCTATCCGCCACTAGTCTAACTATTGGCGTGGTACACTGGTCAGATAACCAGTCCACCGCAATGCCACTCAACACTCGCTCGCAGGCGTTTAACTAGTACTCTGTCCATGTTCACACAGCACAGTAAGTGTGGTGGCCATCACAGTGAACAATGCTTAATCACGAGCGAGTCAATATAGTGTGTCACTCTGATTCGCTAACGACAGAGGTGCTCTTCCAGTGAAGTACTGAGGAGAGACTTTGTTCCTCGCTCTTTGCGTGCACGTACGAGCGCACTCGTTCTTGTTACATGTTCCCACTCCAAGAGCGACAACAGAACGGCGCCTTTTTCTGGAAAAGTTGCAAGGGTATGTCATTCGCTGCCTGCCCTCACTCCTCTGACTCTTTGCGTCAGAAATATTCCGCCAATCAGCATTGCTCTTTTAAACGGGAGAATGACGTTTCATTTAAATCGACCAATGCGGAAATCTGTAGCATCTCCATTAAGCATATACTGTCCTCCTGTGAGAACTCCATAACTACGCAGCCGGTCCATGAAATAACGCATCTTCTGGGTGCTCCCACACAGTGTAGTGGAATTTGCTTGTAAGTTGAACATGGGGGTCGTTATCCCTTTGCTCCAGCAAAAGCTGTCTTCTCTCTGGACAGTTGCTTTGGCCCAAGTAGGTATGTTGTTGACCCAGCCCTCTTAATAGACAGTCTTCCCAGCAGGCTGGTTTCCTCTTTAGAACGAAAATTCCTGTGGCTGTCATGTTGTGTACGCCAGCCTCGACTTTTTTCAACCTCGGCGCGCACTTGCGATATACTTATTAGGTTTGCATATTGCTTACATGAATTCATACAAAATTGACTCTACCTTATCGAGTTTGGGTTCGAATGAAGCGTCTTGATGTGCAGAATAAGATTGTGAGGACGGAATATGTAAGAAATGAAGGTCAGGAGACCACGCCACCTTACACTGCAATAGCATTTCTTAGTCATTAGCTATAATCTGAACAACCTGTTCTACCAAGCGGTTCGCTATTGGTGTATTTTAGCTGGATATTGTGGTTCCGCCGAGTGAGTTCTCTTGTAAGAAGTGTTCACAAGTAATGTATTAAGACGCGCCTTCATAGCGATCTTAACAACTGACAAACAGTTCAACTTTGAAAATATTCACAGCCAACTGTCACCAGGGCTTTAATCAAAATTAAATTGTCAGAAGGGACGGTTTGGGATCCAGTCTCACCTTGATTGCCGATTGAAATTAAGAGGGTGGGTGCTTTGAAGCAAGCCTTATCATTGTCATATCGTTTCGTAATCTATTTAACCTTTAAGCACATGTGCGCATCTTAACCCCGAACCTTCTGACATACATATTTCAAACTGAAAGTTACGTCGTCTGTTTCGAGTAACTGAATCACTCTTGTTATCGATGGTGCTTACATAGTTTTCATGTGTTGCAGGAGAGCATTTAATAAGGCAGACTGTGTCCAGAGCGGTAGTGAACACTGCTGTTTCACATGATAACGGGCGGGCTGCAGGTCCGGCCGACTTCTAATCATTCCCATAATTGTTTGCTGTTTTGAAATATAGCACTTCAGACTTCTTTTGTAAAACCTTTTTCAACTTAAGGTTTAAGGTCATAAGAAATTTGCAAATTTGTTCATTCGTCAAAAAAAAATTTATGGTTATATATCGTTACATAAACAGGTTGTGTGAAAAGAAAGTTATATTGGTGGTTCCTCCCTCCCTCCACTATCATTGGTAGCAGAGTGTAGTTTTCGACCTGTTAGTGGGGGGTTGCCACGAGTTTCAGTTCACGCAACCTGCTTCAGTCTAAATGTTGTACTTTATTCTTTTGGGACATTGTCTAATTATTCTCTTTTGCCCAATGTTGCTCCATGGATCCACGTCAGTGTCCCAGTATTTCATACCTAAAATGGGATCAGCTCTAGTATAAACTGAGGATTAGGCAACAAAATGTTCACGGTACTGTGGGGGAGCTGGCAGCCAGGCTACGGGCAGCGTTGTCAACACCACTCTCCGTTTCTGTCAGCACAGTTTGCGAGGTGAGCCAAAATTTACGGACTATTATGGTACCATTGAATCAGTAACTAGAAAATCTCTCCTTTCTTCAACATAATCAACCAACTATGAGGCAGGTGAAGCGCATTCATGCACAATTAGTCCACCTGGGCCATAGAGTCAAGGATCTCAAACTTCGAGAACTGAGCCCTGAGCAGTTAGCACTTGTCATTCGGTTAAATAATCTTTTGTTTGATTTGCAAATGCAAACTGCAACTTCAGAATTAGAAAGTGGGGCTGGTACGAATATAGAATATGTCTCTGACAATCCAATAGCCGAATGTGGATCCGTCGCCCGAGGTCCAAGTGATCGTTCTGGGGAATATTTTGCCCGCATCCTTATATCCCAGTGATGTATCTCTTAAATAGTATTCAGGAATTGTCAATTGAAACCTTAGAACATAAATAGGCGCTGTGGCTGCTAGTTAAGTTTGAGTCGCATGCTAACGCATTAACGATCCCCCATCACATAATACTTATCGCACGCTACCCGTTAGCACCCGGTAGCTTAAGTAATCTATTATCCAAAATCTTGCAGCGGGGTAAGACGATCGGGCAACTGCGGCAATCGGTCGTGCAGGATGAGTTATCGGACTGTATGCTCAAAGAGCTCGAGTGTAGATATTATTGGGACGTGCAGGACTCCTACGAATCGTTTACTGAATATGTAAAGCGGGGTCGTGAGGCAGTATCCACACTACGTATTGATGATCCCGAGGCGAATTTAGTTGCTGATCTCCTGGAAGGTATTCGGCCTGAGGATAGGTCTCGGATCGCACTCTTTCCTCGTCCGATCACTCTTCGTGAGCTAGAGAATCTTGTTAAGTCTGTTATGAAATCGTCTTCTGCAGACAACCAGCGAAATGAGTTAACGAGGTGACATCAAAACTTACGTAACTCCGGTCCAGAGTGTGACATGATAGGTACAGCGCGGGTCAGTGAAATCAGGGGCTTGCTTTAGATGCGGCGCACGTGACCATTTAGTTCGACGATTCCCGGTTCCAAGGACGCCTCGCGTTGAGAAAGGACGGCAGGCGGGGCCGGGGTGGCATCCTCGGAGACAGGGGTGGTTTAGTCGTACACAGGCAGCCACCACACGTACCTTACCATTTGTTTGTGCGGCTATAGAGCATGAACCGTTGTGTGGGTTACTAGATTCAGGCAGCTCTGTGTCACTCCTTAATTACGAATGTTTTATTGAATATGGACATTTATGTAGATTATCTCCAGCACGTCCCTCGAATAAGTGAAGTCGGGTGGCCAATGGCTAGGAGTTACCTCTGTCCGGGAAGTGCTGGGAAATCTTTCTGTGTGTGAATTTTCATCACCTGCCAAGTTTTTATTAGCTAAGGGACTGGTGCCTGACTTAATTCTGGGGCATGATTTCATCCATAAGGACGGTATGGTGTTTGATTTTGGTACCCGGACTTTTTATTTCAAATTTTCCCCCCCAACGGTCGAATAGCCTTTTCTCACGCTCATGTGAGAATGGGACATGACACCAGTAGCAACACGTGCCTGCTTGGGATAGACCACATCTCTAATTAACAAGGGAAACAGTTAAGTGAATTTTTGGGAGAATTTCCTGACGTACTTCGTGGCAGGTTGGGAATCACAGACGTCATTAGATACCATATTCGTGTCACGGATGACGTGCCAGTTCGCCAGTCTCCACATCGCCTGTCACCACCTAAGATAAAGAAACTGCGGCACAAAATTGAGGAGTTGATAAAAGACGGAGTCATAAGGCCGTCCACCTCCCTCTATGCTTCCCCATTTTCTTAGTACCTAAAGATCAGGGGCAGGGTTTCCGACCTGTGGTTGATTACAGGCTTATCAATAAAAAGGTGATCTTGGAATCGGTGCCACTGCCTGATCTCCACAACTGTTCACCTAGTTTACTGGAGCGTCTTGGTTTACTGTCCTACGTCTTAATCAGGCTTATTATCAGATACGCTTAACGGAGGAATCTACGCATCTCACCACCTTCGCCACGGATTGGAATTTATTAATTTAACTGCGTTCCGTTTAGTTTGTCAAACGGTGCAGCATTTTTATCCCGTTTATTGGATATAATTTTAGGTGATTTAAAGTTTATTTGTGTCGTCTATTATTTGGACGATGTGATAAAATTTAGTGCCTCCTTTGGAGAGCATTTAGAGCACATTCGGAAGGTGCTATCCAGGCTCAGGGATGCGGGGCTGGCTGTGCAACCCTCTAAGTTAACTTTGGCTAAACGCCAGGTGTCATTTCTTGGTCATTTGGTGTCTGGGGGGTGGAATTAGCATTGATCAGGAACGCACTAAGGCGTTGGGGAATTTTCCGCCTCCGCAAAATAAGAGAGAGGTTGACCGGTTTGTCCGGATGACTAATTATTTCCGCATATTTGTTCCAAACTCTGAGCAACTTGCAGCTCCATTAAATTTCTTACGCAGATTCAAAAATGATTCAAATGGCTCTGAGCACTATGGGACTCAACTGCTGTGGTCATTAGTCCCCTAGAACTTAGAACTACTTAAACCTAACTGACCTAAGGACATCACACACACCCATGCCCGAGGCAGGATTCGAACCTGCGACCGTAGCAGCAGCGCGGCTCCCGACTGGAGCGCCTAGAACCGCACGGCCACCGCGGCCGGCTCTTACGCAGAAATAATGAGAATTTCTTTTGGGCTGAAATTCAGCAGGCAGCCTTTGAGGGAATTAAAACTGCGATTGCCAGCCCACCGGTTTTAGCCGAACCTGACTTCAAGAAAAGATTTGTGGTCCAAACTGATGCTTGCTTTACTGGTGTGGCGGCAGTTCTTTTAAAGGAAGGTAAAGATATAAGGTGTCCGTTAGCAGTTGTTCCCGACGTCTGTAGGGGCCTAAGCTGAATTACTCGAGACAGCCTAGGTGGCCGAGCGGTTCTAGGCGCTAAAGTCTGGAACCGTGCGACCTCTGCGGTCGCAGGTTCGAATCCTGTCTCGGGCATGGATGTGTGTGGTGTCCTTAGGTTAGTTAGGTTTAAGTAGTTCTAAGTTCTAGGGGACTGATGACCTCAGAAGTTAAGTCCCATAGTGCTCAGATCCATTTGAATCATTTTTTTGAATTATTCGGTATACGAGTGCGAAGCGTTAGCTGTGTTATTGCTCTAGAAAAATTTCGGTTCTATCTCGAATATCGTGAATTTGACCTAGAGACGGATAATATAATCAGGCCCTGTTCATTTCTGGAAGACAACCTACGAGCAGCTTAGAGACAGAAGTGATGACACTTTCTGCAGGACCTGACCATCATTTTGCAGGACAATGCTGTTACTGATTTATTTGAGTGATGGGGCTGCTAAGTGCTATACCACCTACTACACTCGCCTGACTCAAACCCTCGTGAGTTCAACTCGATTTCTAGACTGAGAGAAACATTTCACGGCATTCGCTTCAGAACTGCTACAAATTAGTCAGCCAATAGACCCCGCCGCTCGAACTGTCAACACAACTGGTACTGCTAAGAGTATCCTACGACTTCCATATCTCTGGCAACGTGTTATGCACAATGCTGGTGACTACTTTGAGGTTTAGTACAACTTTGAAACACGTATCTATATTGTACTAGCTGTAAATAAGTAGTTGTTACTATTAAAGCTCCAACCCTCGTATATATTCAAGAAATCTGATACGCGCATAGATTATAAATAGACATTTACATATAAATAATAATTGCTGCTTGGCAGTATATTAATATACACTACAGGCCATTAAAATTGCTACACCACGAAGATGACTTGCTACGGACGCGAAATTTAACCCACAGGAAGAAGATGCTATGATATGCAAATGATTAGCTTTTCAGAGCATTCACAAAAGGTTGGTGCTGGTGGCGACACCTACAACGTGCTGACATGAGGAAAGTTTCCAACCGATTTCTCATATGCAAACAGCAGTTGACCGGCGTTGCCTGGTCAAACGTTGTTGTGATGCATCGTGTAAGGAGGAGAAATGCGTACCATCACGTTTCCGACTTTGACAAAGGTCGGATTGTAGCCTATCGCTATTGCGGTTTATCGTATCGCGACATTGCTGCTAGCGTCGGTCGAGATCCAATGACTGTTAGCAGAATATGGAATCGGTGGGTTCAGGGGGGTAATACGGAGCGCCGTGTTGGATCCCAACGGCCTCGTATCTCTAGCAGCCTAGATGACAGGCATCTTATCCGCATGGCTGTAACGGGTCGTGCAGCCACGTCTTGTTTGCAAGACAACAACCATCTGCACGAACAGTTCGACGACGTTTGCAGCAGCATGGACCATCAGCTCGGAGACCATGGTTGCGGTTACCCTTGACACTGCATCACAGACAGGAGCGCCTGCGATGGTGTACTCGATGACGAACCTGGGACCACGAATGGCAAAACGTCATTTTTTCGGATGAATCCAGGTTCTGTCCACAACATCATGATGGTCGCATCCGTGTTTGGCGACATTGTGGCGAACGCACATTGGAAGCGTGTATTCGTCATCGCCATACTGGCGTATCACCCTGCATGATGGTATGGGGTGCCATTGGTTACACGTCTCGGTCACCTCTTGTTCGCATTGACGGCACTTTGAACAGATGTGTTACGACCTGTGGCTGTACCCTTCATTCGATCCCAGCGAAACCCTACATTTCAGCAGAATAATGCACGACCGCATGTTGCAGGTCCTGTACGGGCCTTTCTGGATACAGAAAATGTTCGACTGCTGCCATGCCAGCAATTCTTCAAATCTCTCACCAACTGGAAACGTGGTGGCCGAGAAACTGGCTCGCCACAATACGCCAGTCACTACTCTTGATGATCTGTGGTATCGTGTTGAAGCTGCATGGGCAGCTGTACATGTAAATGCCATCCAGGCTCTGTTTGACTCAATGCCCAGACGTATGGAGGCTGTTATTACGGCCAGAGGTGGTTGTTCTGGGTACTGATTTCTCAGGATCTATGCACCCAAATTACATGAAAATGTAATCACATGTCAGTTCAAGTATAATATATTTGTCCAATGAATACCCATTTATCATCTGCATTTCTTCTTGGTGTAGCAATTTTAATGGCCAGTAGTGTAAATGAGTACGTCAATGGGCCTCTTTAAATATTCCTATGCTCAGTATGTAACAAAATGTCTCGAGTTACGGATCAATGTCAAAATGTGTTCGTACAGAAACAGATTATCTCACCATTTCCAGTAGCGCGAGACGAGAAAAAGCTTAAGTACAATACTAAATTTGCTGTTTTTTCACCGAAACAACGTATTGTTTATCGATAGCGCTTCATATCGTGTCTTCGACACCGTGAAAAAATATATTATCGCTTTCGCGTGCAGATGAGCCCTTCAAATCCCATAGTCAACAGTACGTAAAGTTGTGCAGTCTATTTTACACTGGTACCAGTACTGCAACCGCATGATCCGCTGAAACATTCTGAACTTGCTCTTCCGTTTCTGGCATGGATCGAAGTTAATGACATTTGGCTGGGAAATAGTTTACGTAGTGATGAGGCACATTTTACACTACACGGTGCAATGACTACGCAAAACTGCCGAGTTTGAGTTGTGTTGTGCACGAAGAGGAGTTGCACTCGCCGTGTGTGACTGTGTCCTTCTTCTTTGAAGAGAATACACCCAGATTGTCTTTCCGATGTACTGTGGCGTCTGCAAATTATCGAGACTTCCTTGTACAGCGCGCAAGTCCTGCTTTCGAACAGCACAAATGTGTGGAAACCACAGTTTTCATGCAAGATGGGGCAACACCTCACGCCGCTCGCTCAATGAAAGATCTGCTTAATGAAACCATCCACGAGCGTGTTATATCCAGAGGTGTCCCAGATGTGCGGCCGGCAACATCACTTGATCTGGATCCATATGACCCTTGTCTCTGAGGATATCTAAAAGAACGCGTTTACCAGTTACACTTTCGGCCAGTACACTGTAGGCCAGTATACAAGTTATGAAACGTCCCCTTTGAACAATTATTCATGACTGTGCTTAAACTGACACACAATATTTTTTAGCGCAACGCAATCCGACTTTCAATAATCACTACGAAAGAATGGCCCTGACTAACATTAACCTATACCTTTCACAAATCACTTACCTAACAAAAATCTTCGGTACTCGAACTACTGCAATACAGCGAGCGCCACTACTGCCAGCTAAATAAAAGATTCAAACTATGGAAGGCACTAACTACTGATAGGCATAGTTAGCAAATGAAAGATTTTGATAGAGAACAAACAATGTATTTACCTTAATACTCATAACATATATAGCACTTCATGACATCCAGTCTTACAAATTTCAAAACTCCGCCATCTCTCTCCCCACATCCACCACTGCTGGCGGCTCACCTCCAACTGCGCAACGCTTGCGCGCTGTTCACATCACAATGTATTTACCTTAATAGTCATAATATATATAGCAGTTCATGACATCCAGTCTTACAAATTTCAAAACTCCGCCATCTCTCTCCCCACATCCACCACTGCTGGCGGCTCACCTCCAACTGCGCAACGCTGCCCAACACTACAATGGCAGATATTCCAACAACAATGCAAACCAGCCACAGACTGCACACAGCACATACAGAGCGCTACGTGGCGTTACCAATATAAAAACTTAAACAGCCTACTTACAAAGTGTACAGGAACAAACTGCTCGCATTCCACTGGAACTGCTGCGAGCAACTGTTGGTCACGTCGTTCTGTGGATGCAGTGCCCCGTCAACGCCTCTGTTGCTCGTAATAGGACAAATTACGTAAGCGGTGCCTGATAATAACACCTATATTATGTCTTTCTTACTTGTTTGACCTTTTCCATCGAAAACGTCAAACAAGTTTCTAATCCATTAGTCATAACATACTGAAACATTTCTCAACATATTTCTTGCATTCACAGCGCCAGATTTGCATCTGGTGGCCAAAATAGGAACTATTTTTTTTCCTAGTGTAAATCAGTTCCACATTAACGCATTAGCATATCTACCAAGGTCCAATAATTACGGCCCACTTTGGGTAGTTGCCCTTCAATTGCAAACATCCGGTGTTAAGTTTCATGTGCTGTTCGAAATAGCTCCAGACAGTTCTATCGTACACACATCGCGTGAATTAACGTGTCACTAGAGGTACGATAGGTGTTTGAGTGTTTGTCAAACGAGGAACATAAGTGTGCAGCCCTGTGAACACTGATTTTGTGATCTCGGCAGACGGGAGTGTCAACACTATGTTCATCTTGAATATGTAGAAGAAAGGACAACGTTTGGCCACCGAGAATGTAGAATAAACATCCTTGTTCAACTTCACTGTAAGCTGAATGAGTAGACCAAAGTCACCAAGAAGAACACCACAGAACCACATTCGGCCTGAAATACACCCTCCACACACTGCAAGCTAAAACCACTCATGGGGCGACTGTGCACTCGACTCCTTGCATCATTTGCTAACAGGCAAAATTGTGTCTCCTCGGACGACACTATGCGCCTCCAGACACTTAAAGTTTCTGTGCTGTTTTGTCCATTGAAGATGTGCAGCTTAATTTGCTACTGTGAGAAATGGCCTTTTGCAAGGAACCCATCTCCAATTGTCGATTGACTGCAGTTCCCTGCGCAGTTTCCACTCAGAAACTGGTTGACATGGACCGCTTCAATTGATAACATCAATTTATCTCTCCGGTTTTCACTGACAAGGCGCGATGCTCCTCTCCAGTCTAAATTGGTTACGATCTTTTCACGACCACAGCTATGTTTGGTACAACATTCCTTGCACAGAAGTTGGAAAGTGTGTGTTGATATACTAACAAACCGAGTATCAACATTTATTGTGTAGTCAGAGGCATTTCCAAACATAATAGCTCGTTTCTTCCATATTGTAACGTTTTCAAATCGACCCATCTTACTTTGTGATTCCATACAACCACTTCATGTCCATGACGTTGCGACCGAACCGCCGAATCTTTCCATCAGTAAATGGGGTATGTTCTCAAGTGACTCCGTTGTTTTAACCCCTCCACTGACAGAATGACCCGCTTCCTACTTCCGTATGTATAAAGCCAATACGGACTTGTAGCTGTCACGCCTTTGCGCTTACTGTTACGTATTTTAACCGTAATTAGCTCAGCCCTAATGGTAAGAGTTAGTAGTGAATTCTGGCGTTATTAATCTTTGAAGACAGCACAGCTGCCACAAGCTCAGCTCACTTTTACTCCACTCCTACCCTCGCCATTACACCACATTAACTAGGTGCTACATGGACCTTGCTAAATTCACTTGCGTATACATTTTTGACCGTTACTCGCCAGTATTTACCTATTGGATTAGTACACTCCTAACCGGACTATTTCTCAAAGAGCTGTGATGATTGAACGGGTTCGATCCACGGCCTACAGTGCCCTACAGTTCACACGGTAACACTGCCTACCTGACCCACTTATCTTGGTAGTGAGCTTATGTATCTAATCACCACTGCTAGCAGCAGTAGATAATCCTATCAGCACGACGAGAGCAGCAGACTTACCGTCGAATCCTCCTGAAAATACTTATAACTACGGTCGCCAGCTCTGAAGGAGCAAAAGAATAAATCAATTTTTTGGCTCGTTTCAAAGTGGAACGGCTTGAGTTGAATTTTAAACTTAATTCTGAATATTACTATTTCTGATCATTCTAGGTGATTCTACAAAGCAAATACTCTCTCAATTTCTGTGAGTTGGCTTGGTAATTACCACCAAGACAATTTAAGCAACTTAATTTAACAAACTTCTACCCTTCAACTTATTTAATGATTTTGGGATATTACTCTTTGGACAATTGCTATAGAATTAGTTAAGTGACTTTACTTGAAAGGTTACTCAGAAAAATTTAAGTAACTATAAATAGGCGACTCATTCTGGTGTGACCATTGCTCTTTTCTACATTCTTAAACGCTAAAGTATTCTACAACCAAAAGAATTGTAAATGAAAGAGGCGATGGTGGCCTCAGTCTGATTTCACTACACTATGTTTCAGGTTACTACACTTTACAATGAACAACATGCGTCGTAATTTTACTCATTACTATACTCTGTCTTCTGCACTTGCACAAAAGAAAACTGGTATTCTCCTTTTACATATATACAAAGTTCGACTTAACAATTGCAAGCAGTCTTGCCTTGGGTAGACGTGTCGGTGCTGGTGGTGAGATGCAGGTGGCTAACGCAGCTCTTCACGCCTCATGCCCTTAATGGCGGCTGGAACTACGAGCTGTAGCACTCGTATAAGCTACTGCACGTCCGCCATAAAATCTGGGCGCAGGAACTCTTACGATCAGCCCCAGTGGCATAGAGACGGCTTCGACAACCATTCGTCGCGTTCTAGTCCACAAACGGCGACGATATTCGCCTCTTCGCTGTTGCACAATCACTTTTGCGTGAGCACAGTTACGCACGTCCTGTCACGTCAACACTCTCCAGGCCATTGCATTGTTCAGTCCCTGTGTCTCCAGCTACCTCTAGCTACGCTCGTATCACCAAGAGTGGGGGCGTTCCCCTACCACCTTTTCACCGAAATCATTTAGTATTTAAGAATATTTATATTTATTACCCTGGAGTTCATACCAGTCATAATAATTTACTACTAGCGCTTTATAACATTAAATCATACAGTAATAACTTATAATTACCAAGAAAAAGAACACATTTGACTCCAAGAGCTTAGCGCATTGACTGACAGGCAGCGCTAATTCCCAGTATCGCCAATAGATGGCATCAGCGTGCACTCCCTGGCAGTCTCACACCAGCGCGCCCGTTTCCGACGCGCGGGCTCCAAATTACTGTCAGCCCACCATCATTTCAGTTCCGTTACAACGTACGCCAGCAGTGCTGGTTCACACAACCACTTGGTATCAGCTCTACACCAACATATTCCCAAAGCGTGTGAAACACCACACGTCTTTGGAAATGTTAACTTGACTCAGAAAATTAATTAGGAGTCAGGCACACCTTTGAGACCTAAGCTTAATCACTGTGCACAAATGGACTGATTAATGCTTGGAATGTTTAGGCCTTCCTTCCGTATCCTGGAGTACTGCATAATACTGGAAGTGTAATAACCTGAAATAAGTTTTAAAGGAACATATTAATTTATTCAAATAAAACACAAACATGAAACGCATCTCACTAGTGAGACTTGTTTTTAAGTGTCAGTGTTCTGACTGGTTTGATGTGGCCTTCCATGAATTCCTCTCTAGTACCACCCTTTTCATCTCAGAGTAGCACTTGCAACCTACGTCCTCAGTTATTTGCTAGATATATCCCAATCTCTTCTTCCTCTACAGTGTTTATCCTCTACACCTCCCTCTAGTAGCATGGAAGTTATTCCCTGACATCTTAACCGAGTCCTATCAGTCTGCCCCTTCTTCTTGTCACTGTTTATTCGCATTCGGGAGGACAACGGTTCAAACCCGTGTCCGACCATCCTAATTTAGGTTTTCCGTGATTTCCCTAAATCGCTTCAGGTAAATTCCAGGATGGTTCCTTTGAAAGGGCACAGCTGATTTCCTAACCCATCCTTCCCTCATTCCATGGGACCGATGTCCTCCTGTTTGGACCCCTCCCCCAAATCAACCAACCAACGAATCTTGTCAATGCTTAGCATATATTCAGAGAACCTCCTCATTCCTTACTTAAGCATACCAAATTAAAATTACAAAACAATACCGATTGTTAACACTAAGCGAAGTCGCTGGTTCCTCGAGCCTCGAGTTTCCAACAAAACAAATACAGCGACTGTTTACCTGACAGAGTAAAAAATGCATGCATCTACCAATACAATAGTAGACATCGGACAGATAACAGAAATGATCTGACTAGATTATGAACAAGGATTGTTCCAAGATGTTGGCACTGCTAATAATGCTTGCAGTAAATTATCATCATGGGATGAGCAGAGTGGTTCCATCGCGACTGCCTCTATGAAGTACAGGACAACGTTCGTGCATCCACCAACGAACCCTGGACCCATGGTCAGTTGCTCAGATGGTAACCACAGTCCACAGAGATTCTTTTAGCGCAAACGTCCGCGACGAACTCCCTAATTTTCTCTGTGAACCATACGGCTGTTCTTTCCTTCCCACCAAACAAGACATGACCACCAATCATTGTTTAAAAAGTCTCAGTCCCCCAGTGGCGTAATTGCTTCTTCCACAATGATCCCGCCAGAAGAACGTCGTGTTAAAACTCCATTGACTTTTTGATCCCCTCCACTTTTTTTTAAAAAAAAAGAACTTCTCCCTATGATGCGTTCACCTGATGACACAAGCATTTTCACCAATTGTGTATTTTTTAGCCAGGCTGGTAGGCTCGCATCACATGTCCTGAGAAAGTAAAAAACTCCGCCCAAGGCTAGCCTCTTCTTTTGCAGCATGGCATGTTTCTTTTGGAAAACATGAGATTTATATCTCTGAGGGCTCTATTATGAACACACAGTGATTGTTTGCCACTAATAAAAGTTCTTTCCTTTTGAATTGCTCGGCCGCTAGGCTAGAGATGTGTCATAAACGAACAATAGCACTGGTCTCATGGGAACGCGCCCAGCGATACGACTTTCCCTCTGACAACAACTCACACAACGTGCCCAGTTTTCTGCAGATGGCCAGAGACCCTGCTGGCCACTTCATCTTTACGTCGGACACTGTCTTGCCTATCCCAAATCCAGTACGTGCCCTGTTCACAAGCACTCTCAAGAAGCAAAGAAAAAGGGGATCCACACCACACTAAACATTACCTTAAGTTAGAGGTCAGTTCATACAGTCACTGCAGGCTGTTTTGCCTTTCTAGCTATTATTGCAATATTTCGCCTTCTCATTATCCTCTTAGCTGAACGTAATTGCCATGTTAAATGAAAAGGGTCTCACCAAATGGCTTGCCGTTTTTCAAGAGACTAATGTGCCCCCTTGTGGGTGTTGCTAATATTGTCTGGTGCTCTTATTGAACCACGACTATTGATGTCTCGATTAATCGCATCCACCAGTGTGCACTGTCTGGTTTCTTTGACTCTGCGTGAAAGGTGTCCATTATAATCGGCCCTCTTCCACATACTCTTTTATGTGGCTTCTTCTCCTGAGCAATGTTTGCTATTATATCCGTGGCACACTGATGCACTTCCGCATATTCATGGCTGCCATGGCTACAAGCATGTTGCAGCCTGAGATCTGTAGCGCGAGAGTGGCTTCGGCCATTGAGTAGTGAGGGCGAGGCAGACACACATGGCTTACCGGTTTCCAATCTGTTCTGAAGTAAAAGAGAGACACGTTGACGTCTGAAAAATTTCTGAGTCCCTTTGGAGCAGAAGATGATGGCTTCTTCGTGAAGATCGTACAGGAGACGAAACCTGGATTCACTCCCACCAATCGAAAACAAAGAGAGCGAGCAAGGAATTGCCTCACCCCTCATCTCCAAAACTCTACAAGTTCTTGAAGCAGCCAGCTGCAGGAAAGGTTTTGTCGACTCCCTTTCGGGATGAACAAGGCGTTGTCTTGGAACACTACAGGGCTACGGAAAAATTATGTTAAAAAATCAGCTTCGGCCTGCAGTAAGATCAAAGCGAGTGGGGCTTCTGACTATAGGTGTCATTTTGCAAAATGTAACACTTACAACCATCAATGAGCTGCATTTTGATACTCTGCCACATCCGCCATAGTCACCATCCAGCACCGATACTGCAGATAAAATACCTTATGCACCATCCAAAACATTTTGCCATTTAATATTCCTTGATAACTTGTATTGTGCTTCTGATTCTGAATCTGTAAGCTTTATTACAGAAACTATACTTAATACATAATCCATATAATAGTGCATTTATTTCTGACTGTATATAACTGATTGTAATTATAATGAAAATATCGTCAATTGCTGGGTAATAGCCAAGGGAACTTTATTTAAATGTATCGGTAGCAACGACGAAATGGCAGTAGTTGCGCCGTTGTTTCTCTTTGCATATGGGGAGTCTCTGTCGCGTTGCAAGTGCGAGCTAACATCCCAAAGATGTTCAGGATCACATGCGGTTCCTCTTCGTCGAAATGTCTTGGCTCAAACTCGTCTAAGGGTTGAACCGCACACGTCGCATTACACGCCCTAAATTAGACACTTTTGACCCTTTGTTTAAATTGTCTGGCTGATGTCAAGTTGGCGAAATACAAAGTTAACATATCATATAATAACAGTAATAATAATATCGGGAACTAAATTAACAACCCATAAATGATGTAGGCCACACAGTTGCGATTTGGTTAGAATAATATTTATTCAGAAAGCAAACTAATAGCCAGAGTGGTCGTATTTAGAGTTACTGTTACACTCGAGCGCATGTCTATTTGACACACTTCGATCATTCACAATCTCATCGCGATATACAAGTTATCTACGCGAAAAGTTAGAGTTCACACCAGGCGCGCGGCTGCTCACCGCTCAGAGACTAAGTCCCGCGATACCAAACAACGCGAAATTTTCTAAGTCGTTTCACTTCCTAGCTGCCTAAAGACCGACCGTCCGCTTTCGCGTCTGCATCCGAGCTGTACCCTTTGGTGTCTCCAGCCGAACTGTACTCTTTGGTGTCTAGACCAGAACTGTCCCTCTGGCAGTCTCCGGCCACGTTTTCCCGCGCGCCGAACATCATCACTCAACCGACTAGGGCAGTTTCCTTCCCTGAAGCCGTCCATCTGATTGGCTACAACTTATTCTACATTATTTTACATTTTAACGTATTTAAATCATCAAACCTTGACCAATTTCACCTTCTAAATAAAGTACCAATAATATCCAGTACATAATAAACGTTAAATTCTTTTACGTAAAACCAATACAATTTCCTTCTTAGCTTTGAATGCCACGGCCAGTAGCCTTGTACCAATGTGCTTTCTGATAAATAAATAAGGAACAAAAGTGACTATTGTGCACTAAACTTGACAAAAAATATTCTGTTACCTAATAAGTCAATAAGGTGTCATGCTGTCTTCGTTCAATGTGTTTTGTGTGAAGGAGATGATGATCTGATTCTTCACTGTAAATACAGGTAATTTAAATTTACTATAGCTTTTAAACAAATAAAGTTACAGAGTTGATATTTCAACATTTGTCATTTTTATGAAGCGTTTCTATATGAAATGTCGATCGTTAAGATCGACCAAAGCGTTCAGATTTTAGCATTCAGGTCTCTGTTACAAAACTTGTTAATTTCATTTTAACAGTAAGTCCTAAACTATTATAGATATGATCAATAATCAAGTTTTATTGGAATCACCACGAAAATTTATGGAGGATGGCAGATTAACATTAATGTGGCTTGATTCCCTGCATTACTACTGAATTAAATAGTTTTCATAAATGTTTCCCTTTATGGACTATCTTACGTCCGCCATATTTAACACTGCTACATCTCCTTGGCCGCAAACGGCTTCTACTGGTTTCCCTATTAGTCCAGTGAAACTGTCAGAAAAAAAGCCTGTACCTTGCAAAAGGTGGGGTAGAAGATTTTATTATTTTAACTCGTTCATATTGTTGGAAAGGTTAGAAAACCAAGTTTTGCCAACAAAATTTCTCTTGGGAAAACTTTCTGCAGTCAAAAAACTTCGAAAATTTCGGACTTTTTTCAGATTTTTCAAAATATCTCAGTTTCATTTGCTCCTATCGCTTTGACGTCTATTTTCTTTTTTAAATAGCACAAAATTCTCTTCAAATTTGATTCTTACCATTTTGTCTACTCCCAGTATCTAAGGCGCTACAGCGCGTAAAAAAATACCAATTTTTCAAATTTCGAGCAAAGAATAGTTGGTGACAATTTCCACGATGTAAAGTTCTGTAGAAAAGATAAAGTTGTGACTCTCCTTTCTGCGTTCGATTCTGTAAAAGCCGGGAGCACTAAAATTACTCCTGTTGATCCTTTAACTCTTTTCCAAAGGATTTGTTTAATGAAACCAAGTGAAGAAGAGTTAAAAGCCTTTCTGAAATATGAACTTGCTCCTTACCCAATGTCCCTGTTCTCAGAAAAAGGCATGCGAAAAGGAACAAAATCTTCATTCTACAATGCCTTCGTTCCAGTGGAAGATGTGAAATCAGGTGGACCGAGTAAATTTTTTGTCATTGATGGAGGGTACCTTATCCACAAACTGACTTGGACTCGAAATGTTTGCTTCAAGTCAATAGCCCAAAGCTGTGTTTCTTACCTGCAACGTCATTTTGGATCTCAATTTGCTATTGTATTTGATGGGTATCCATGTGAGGGAGATAAATGTAGCACAAAGAGTGCTGAGAGGATTTGTAGGTCCAAACAACATTCTTCGGTTGACGCTGTGGTTGAATCAGAGATGGTGAACCAAGTCCCTCAGGACAAGTTCTTGTACAACGAACGAAACAAGATGCTTTTGATCACACTTCTTAAAATGGAATTTCTGGAATGTAGCATTGAAGTGCACCAGGCACAAGAAGATTCTGACGTTATAATTGTAACATCTGCCATTTCAAGAACCAAAGATTTTGGAAGTGTTGTCATTGTAGGAGAAGATGTTGACCTGCTTGTGCTAATGACCGGGTTGGGGCAAGGCATTGAAAACTTATTTTTCTTAGAGCCAGGAAGAGGAAATGCAGAAGACAAGTGGTTTCCCACTGCATCTTACAAGTTTGACAGTGAATATATTCTGTTCATTCACGCCTTTAGCGGATGTGATACAACATCTGCTTTTTTTGGTCAAGGAAAAATTAAGTGCTGCAATATTGTTGCGAAAAATGAATACCTAACCTCAGCGCTTTGCACGTTCAATAAACCACATGCTACCCGTGAAGAAATAATAACCGCAGGAGAACAGGTTACTATAGCATTGTATAATGGAGGTGTCACCAGTTCCCACACACTAGACCGTTTGCGGTACCAGCTATTCGCCAAGTCTGCCACAAAAAGCAAACTGAATCTTGCACGCATGCCACCTACATAGGATGCTGCACAACATCATTCGTTGCGGACTTACCAACAAGTCCGAAGTTGGATGGGGAACTGGGAACATCCTGAGAAATGGGGCTGCAATCACAGTGACCACGGTCCAATACCCGTTATAATGAGCCAAGATCCAGCACCTGAAGCACTTCTTCACATTATTTCATGCTCTTGCAAGCTGAACTGTGGTGGAGGGTGTTCCTGCAGAAAAGTGGGTTTGAAATGTTCTTCAATTTGCAAGAAATGTATTCGGGTCAACTGTGAAAACCTGCCAAAATTTTTATATGAAAACAGTGAAAAAGATATTATGGAGGATGTTGAGGAAATCGCTGACGAAACCAACGAACTTGCTGAGGCTGACGCTGTTTAAAGAAGAGGTCAATCTGGGATCAACTCTATGTACAGACCCTGAATTCGTAACTCAAGGTATTTCTGGTGACACTGAGGAACCTGGCCCATCAAAACGTTGGAAGTGATGCTCATATCTGTCTCAAGTGCACTTAAGTGCAATATTACTAGTATTACACAACCAGAACTGTCAACATTTTTTAGTAACTGACAATGCGTTTTAATAAAGCTACTTATTTTTAATGTCAACTGTGTGGCTTTTATACACAAGAATAATTACCTACCTAATTAGGTTGCCTATTGCAGCTAATAATAGTTCAGTTTCCTGAGACAATTTATTTTGTGTGTGTGTGTGTGTGTGTGTGTGTGTGTGTGTGCGTGTGTGTGTGTTTATGTCTCTTAATGATGTATTTTTATATTTATAGTTTTACAAGTACCAGGGCTGAGGTGGCCCATAGTGAACTTCAGGTAGTGATGTAAGAATCACAATAGTTGGGTGCCCAGCAATCCTCATGTTGCATACAGAGAAATTGAATACCTGAAAGTGAGGTGGTAAATTCCAACTTATAACATGATGTATAATGTATTTATACTAAACAAACAGAAACTGAAAAAATAGTGTTCAATAATAAGGCATCTTGCCACTATGCTCAAAATTTGAAAAATTGGTATTTTTTGAGGCGCTGTAGCGCCTTAGATATTGGGAGTAGAAAAAAATGGCAAGAATCAAATTTGTAGAGAATGTTGTGCTCTTTAAAAAAGAAAATAGACGTTAAAGCGATAGGAGCAAATGAAACTGAGATATTTTGAAAAACTGAAAAAAGTCCGAAATTTTCCAAGTTTTTTGAATGCAGAAAGTTTTCCCAAGCGAAATTTTGTTGACAAAACTCGGTTTTCTAATCTTTCCAACCATATGAACGAGTTGAAAAAATAAACTCTTCTCCTCACTTTTTGCAAGGTGTGTCTACTATTTGACTGGACTATATGGCGTGGGTTCTCGTCTGTCTCACTGGCAGACTACAGCGCTTAGGCCTCAATAGACAACACACGCCTGTGAGTTTCCCCAACTCGTGGTGAATCTGCGCCCTTTGCGGCAAGCGGTCCTGGACCACAGGGTTCGTTTCACAATTCCTGTAGGCTGCCTCTTTCGGCCATATATGTAAATGAGAGCGCAGTGCTCGTTAACTCACACGAGCAAAGACGAAGCAGAGCAGCTTGAGTCATGAAAGCGTGCAAAAGAGTTTGTTTGGCGCTCCCGAAATCGAGGTTACTGAAAGTTTAAGTTAAATCAGACATTTATTTAACCAGTAATTCCATTTAACTTTACTTTCAAAATTTAGTATTTCAGAATAAGTAACTGCAAACTCAGCGCTTTCTGATTCATTATAATCTCGTGAACTTTTGCGCTGTGTAAAAGTGTGACAACTTTCTGTTGCCATGCCAGTGATGCTTAAATTTCTTTGTCGTTACCTTTCTCAAGATTCTGGAGATTCATTGCCCTAGTGGGCTGGCGACCGTTTAATTATCCCCTTTTAGCTAATCGGTATTTTCTTTGTGTGATCAGTGATTTTTGTAGTAAATATTATATGGTACCCTTCTTCCGGTATCCTTTTTCCCGTGCGGTTCGTGGGCGATTTCACTATGTACAACCCATTTCAGAATTATCATCAGTCATTAGCATAAGGTTAGAATAGATACTGCTTTCAGAAGAGTCTGTTGTATATTTTCCTCTAACTAACCGGTGTTATTTTCCTTAGGTAATGATAGCCTTACCCACGGTAAAATTTCATTAGGCATATGCGATCACTGTCAGTTATACCGCAAGCCAGTAGGTCGATAAAGAAGGGGTAGGTTACAACCAGACACCACACCGGGTGGTTACTACATGTGTGGACCACTCGAAGAGAGGATAGACGGAAAGAAATTTCGTTCCGATTGAGATGTACAGCAGTCGGTGCACGAGTGCCTGCGCTCACGACCAAAAGAATTTTTTCGCACGTGCTGGAGTAAGTGGGTTGAACAGCAGAGAGACTATGTCGAGAAACGACACCCTATTATTCCACTCCTGTTCAATTAATAAGTTTAAAAAATTAATGTTTTCATTTGACACCTCTGGTATTTCGTTCCTTTCATAAATTTAATTAAAAGCCATTAAATACCGTTGCAAGATATTAGTACTGAAATAGTCAAGAGACCTGCAGTGATGCCTCATACATAGGTAAATACAGAAACGTTATCGTGTATTAATTCGACCGGTGCTCCACGCCAGACTCGAAGGTACCTACACAGCAGCGACTAAATCGTCTTGCCAACGTCCAAAGAACGCACCGGAAATTAAACACATGCGAAGGTTAACAGTCGCTCCTACGGATACTTGTTAAAATATTCCTACCCCATGGCTTGACATAAAATTCTAAGATATATAATCACTGCATCGGCTCCATATTAACTGAGAATTCTCCTTTTTTTGACGTTTCACATTCGCCACTAGACGACTCACGAAGCATGCTGGCGAACATAGCCCATTTTACTGCGACCATAGCGAGACAGAACGCAGGGACGTGGTGTAGATTGTGTTAAGCCTGGAAGTAATGTTACCATTAAAAGTAAGATATTTTTTGAATATCAAAAGTCAATTCCTACACCATTTGACACATTTCATTCGCCAAACACAGTGAAACTCCAGTCGCAGTTTACTACGCTACTCAAATCTCACTAACAACCTCGCGGTCGAGCACCATCACTATCTCTTCTAAATAGCGGGCTGCGTCCCCTATAAGTAAATATTCCACCATCAAAGACGTCATATACTTCAGTTTTCTTGAGTAACACATTCTGAGAAGTTTCCCTAGTACAAAATGTGACGAATTCTTAATTCCATTATAGTCAGTCTCTTCAAAAATCTTATTATATCTGTTTATCTTCCGAACACCACAATTTTTGACCACTAGTTTGTATCGTTCTCACATCTGGGAAGAGAAGAAATCTCCTTTCCCGACCCAAGTGATTTCCCTTCCCTAAAACAGCTTCTCAGTACTCTTTAAACCGAAAGCATATGTATACAGGGTGGTCGATTAATAGTAACCGGGCCAAATATCTCACTAAATAAGCATCAAACGAAAAAACTACAAAGAACGAAACTTGTCTAGCTTGAAGAGGGAAACCAGATGACGCTATGGTTGATCCGCTAGATGGCGCTGCCATAGGTCAAACGGATACCAACTGCGTTTTTTTAAATAGGAACCCCCATTTTTATTACATATTCGTGTAGTTCGTAAAGAAATATGGATATTTTTGATGGACCACTTTTTTCGCTTTGTGATAGATGGCGCTGTAATAGTCACAAACGTATAAGTACGTGGTATCACGTACCATTCCGCAGTGCGGACGGTATTTGCTTCGTGATACATTACCCGTGTTAAAATAGACCGTTTACCAATTGCGGAAAAGGTCGATATCGTGTTGATGTATGGCTGTTGTGATCAAAATGCCCAACGGGCGTGTGTTATGTATGCTGCTCGGTATCCTGGACAACATCATCCACGTGTCCGGACCGTTCGCCGGATAGTTACGTTATTTAAGGAAACAGGAAGTGTTCTGCCACATGTGAAACGTCAACCACGACCTGCAACAAATTATGTTGCCCAAGTAAGTGTTTTAGCTGCTGTCGCGGCTAATCCGCACATCAGTAGCAGACAATTTGCGCGAGAATCGGGAACCTCAAAAACGTCGGTATTGAGAATGCTACATTAACATCGATTGCACCCGTACCATATTTCTATGCACCAGGAATTGCATGGCGACGACTTTGAACGTCGTGTACAGTTCTGCAACTGGGCACAAGAGAAATCACGGGACGATGACAGATTTCTTGCACCCGTTCTATTTAGCAGCGAAGCGTCATTCACCAACAGCGGTAACGTAAACCGGCATAATATGTACTATTGGGCAACGGAAAATCCACGATGGCTGCGACAAAAGGGAACATCAACGACCTTGGCGGGTTACTGTGCGGCGCGGCATTATGGGAGGAAGGATAATTGGCCCCAATTTTATCGATGGCAATGTAAATGGTGCAGTGTATGCTGATTTCCTACGTAACGTGCTACCGAAGTTACTTCAAGATGTTTCACTGCATGACAGAATGGCGATGTACTTCCAATATGTCCGGCACATAGCTCGCGTGCGGTTGAAGCGGTATTGAATAGCATATTTCATGACAGGTGGATTGGTCGTCGAAGCACGTTCATCGGATCTGACGTCCAGGAATTTCTTTCTGTGGGGAAAGTTGAAGGACATTTGCTATCGTGATCCACCGACAACTCCTGAAAACATGCGTCAGCGCCTTGTCAATGCATGTACGAACATTACGGAAGTCGAACTACTCTCTGTTGAGAGGAATGTCGTTACACGTATTGTCAAACGCATTGAGGTTGACGGACATCATTTTGAGCATTTATTGCATTAATGTGGTATTAGCAGGTAACCACGCTGTAACAGCATGCGTTCTCAGAAATGATAAGTTGACAAAGGTACATGTATCACATTGGAACAACCGAAACAAAATGTTCAAACGTACCTACGTTCTGTATTTTAATTTAAAAAACCTACCTACAACCAACTGTTCGTCTAAAATTGTGAGCCATATGTTTGTGACTATTACAGCGCCATCTATCACAAAGCGAAAAAAAGTGGTCCAACTAAAACATTCATATTTCTTTACGTACTACACAAATATGTAATAAAAATGGGGGCTCCTATTTTAAAAAACGCAGTTGGTATCCGTTGGACCTATGGCAGCGCCATCTAGCGGGCCAACCATATCGCCATCTGGTTTCCCCCTTCAAGCTAAACAAGTTTCGTTCTTTCTAGTTTTTTCGTTTGACGCTTATTTCGTGAGGTATTTGGCCCGGTCACGATCAATGGACCACCCTGTATAAGCCAACCTTCGAGAAGCCATATTGGCACATTCACGTGGAGCCTTTCCATCGTCGTCAGCAAATTACACGATTCCGTCCGTTATTGTGTCTGCTCGCGAGGCTGTTCTTTATCGCCCCCCTTAGGAACAATGGAAAACATGGCAGCTTCAACGTTTGTCTCTGAATTTTGATGCTGCGCTATTTTTAAAACTGAGCAGGACACAACCGGTCATATTTTGATGCGGATTGCAACAATAAACTTAGAGTTTTGGTTTTATATTATCAAGGCCGAAGAATCAACGAAGTCCAAAGCCACGAGGATGCACAAGGCAATGGAAACTAATGCATTAAAGACACATAACGTATACCCACAAGGCATGTGGTCTATAAATGAAAAAGTGTTACGATGATCTCTCTATTGGCAAAAAATTCCGGATTAGACCCCCATTCGGATCTCCGAGAGGGGACTAACAAGAGGGTGGGGGGGGGGGGGTGACTAAGAGAAAAAAATTGAATAACCAACGAAAGGATAACGTTCTACAAGTCAGGGGTGGAATGTCAGAAGCTTGAACGTGGTACGGAATCTAGCACATCTGAAAAGGGAAGTGCGAAGTTTCAATCTAGATATACTAGGGGTCAGTGAAGTGAAATGGAAAGAAAACAAGGATTTCTAGTCAGATGAGTGAAGGGGAATATCGATAGAAGCAGAAAATTGTATAACGGGAGTAGGAATCGTTAAGAACAGGAAGGTAGGGCAAAAGATGTGCTGCTGTTAACAGTTCAGTCAAAGATTTGTTCTCATTAGGTTCGACAGTAAAGCCACGGCGACAACGATAGTTCAGGTATACAAGGCAGCGTTACAATTAGAATATGAAGAGTTAGGAAAAGTATATGGGGATACTTAACAGTCAATTCAGTATGTAAAGGGAGATGAAAATCTAACAAGCACAGTAAGGTTGCAACACGGTTGTAGGAGAAGAAGTAGAAGAGAGGATTACGGAACGTTATGGGCTTGGCAGTAAGAACGATAAAGGAAAAAGACTAGTTGAGTTGTGCAACAAATTTCAGATGATAATAGAGAACACTCTGTTCAAGGTTCCCAAGAGGAAGACGTATACTTGGAAAAGACCTGGAGACACGGGAAGATTCTAGTTGTATTACATCATTGTCAGACAGATTCCTAAACCAGATATTGGACTGTCGGGCATATCCAAGAGCAGATATTGACTCGGTTCAGAAATTATAAATGATGTAGAGTAACCAGAAGTTTAAGAGAATAGTCCGGAAAAATTGGTGTAGAAGTAAATGGGATACTGAAATATTCTGAAATGATGAGACGCGTTTGCAGTTCTCTGAGCATGTGACTAATACGATAAGGACTACCAAAGTATACTCTCAGGTGAGAAGGGACATCACAGACTTTGGACAGTGAAACATGGGTACAAGGAACGCAAATGCGAATAAACCTTGGGTAACATAAGAAATACTTCAATTGATCTACAAATGAAGGAGGTACAAAGTTGTTCAGGGACAGACAGAAATACGACATTATAACTCCCTTAGGAATGAAACAAACAAGAAGTGCAAAATCGCAATGATTATAGGCAAAATGTGAAGAAATACACAAATAAATGATCGTCGGGCTGACTGACTCAGCAAACAAAAAGGTCAAAATAACCTATGTTGAAATTAAAAACAAGGGTGGCAATATTAAGAGTGCAGTGTGAATTCTACTAATCGCAAGAGCGAAAGCAGATATATGGAAGTAGTCCATTGAAAGCCTCTATAAGGGGGATGACTTGTCCAATGACGTGATAGGAAAAGGAATTGGATTAGATATAGAAGAATTAAGGGATCCACTACTTGAGTCACAATTTAAATGGCCTCTGGAAGATTGGAGATCAAGTAAGGCAGAAGGGATGGGAAACATTCAGTCGGAATTTATAAAGTCATAGAAAGATGTGACACCGAAACGACTACTCAGTTTGGTTTGTAGAATCTATGAAACTGGCGACATACCATCAGACTTCCGAAAAAATATCATTCTCACAATTCCGACGATAGCAAGTGTAGGCAAGTGCGACAACTATTGCAAATCGGCTTAATAACTCATGTATCCAAGTTGCCGGTAAGAATAAATACAGAAAAACAGGAAACATAATTTGGGATCTGTTGGATCACCATTAATTTGGCTATCAGAAAGGTAAATGCACCAATGAGGTAGTCCCGACGCCGTTCTTCGTAATGGAAGCAAGACTGAAGAAAAATCTATACATATGCGCTGTATATGTCGACCTATAAAAAGCGTTTTACAATGTAAAATGGTTCAAGATTTTCGAAATTCTGAGAAAAACACGAGTGCATCGTACAGTATTAACAAAAACCAAGAAGAAACCATAAGAATGAAAGACCAAGAATGAAGTATTCAGTTTAAAACGAGTGTAAGATAGACATGCTGTCTTCCATCGCTTCCACTACTATTCAATCTATACATCCAAGAAGTAACGACGGAAGTAAAAGAAAGTTTCATGAGTAGGATAAAACTTCAGGGTGAAAGAAAATCAGCGATAAAATTCGCTGATGACATTCCCGTCCTGAAAGAAAGGGAACATAAACTACAGGATCTATTAAATGGAATAAACATTCTCTGGATTGAGAATGAGAGGTAGCAGAATTGAGAATAGCGAGAAGTTTAACGTCAAAACTGGTCCTCACGAAGTAGACGAAGTTAAGAAATTCTGTTACCTTGGAAGCAAAATAACCCACAATGGACGAATCAAGGAGGACGTGAGAAGCAGATTAGGAAAGGCAAAGACTCCATTTCTGGCCAAGGGAAATTAACTGGTATGAAACATAGGCCTTCATCTGCGGATGAAATTTCTAAGAACGTACGTTTGGAGCACAGCGAATCTTGGACAGTGGGAAAACAGACAAAGACCAGAATCGAAGCTTTGAAATGTGATGCTACAGAATAATGTTGAAAATTAGGTGGAATTTGTGTCGGGCTGCATCAAACCCGTCAGAAGACTGATGACTCAGAAAAAATCTCTTGTAAATAGTATTAGCTTAATATGAAAATTTACAAATTTACATTCGGGAATGGCCATTGTGACGAGCTGAATCTAGATATTTGGTGTTGTGTCCGCTATGTGAAGAACGGATAGAAAACAATTTACAATACGACTATAGTTAAAAGTTTTATTAATACTTTTCATTTGTTTCTTTTATGGTTCAGACTCTAGTTCAGAATGGTTTTTACAGTCAGTTGCTGTTTTATTGCTGATACAGAAAGCTGAAAAGTGGAAGGAGTGGATAGAGGATCTATACAAGTGAGATGAACTTGAAGGTAATATTATAGAACTGGAAAAGAAAGTATATCAAGAAGAGTTGGGAGATACGATGTTGCGTGAAAGGCCTAAGTCGAAACAAGGCCCCAGCAGTAGACGAAATTCTGTTAGAACTACTGACAGTCTTCGGTGAGCCAGTTATGACAAATGTCTTCCACATGATGTGTAAGTTGTATCAGACAGGTGAAATATCCTCGGACTTAAAAAAGAACGCAATCATTGCAGTTACAAAGTAAGCAGGTGCTGATAGGTGTGATTATTACCGAACTATCAGTTTAATAAGTCACGGTTGCAAAATACGAACACGAATTCTTTACAAAAGAATGGAAGAACTGGTGGAAGCTGACATAGTGGAAGACTAGTTTGGATTCCGGAGAAACGTAGGGACACGCGAGGTAGTACTGACCCAACGACTTATCTTAGAAGGCAGGTAAAGAAAAAACAAACCTACATTTATAGCATTTTTACACTCAGAGAAAGCTTTTGAAATCCTGGTGGTAGCAGTGGTAAACTACAGGGAGTGAAAGACTATTTACAACTTGTACATAATCCAGACGGCAGTTGCAAGAGTCGAGGGGCATGAGACGGAAGCAGTATGTGAGAAGGGAATGAGACATGGTTGCAGCCTATCCCAGATGTTATTCAATCTACACTTTGTGTAAGCAGCAAACGAAACAAAAGAAAATTCAGAGTGGTAATTAAAATCCATGGAGAAGAAATAAAACCTTGAGGTTTGCCGATGACATTGTAATTCTGTCTAAAGGATTTGGAAGAGCAGTTGAACGAAAGGACAGTGTCTTGAAAGGATGGCATACGATGAACACAGACAAAAGCAAATAAGGACAATGGAATGTAGTCGAATTAAACAGGCGTTGGTGAGGGAATTAGATTAGGAAACGACACAGTTAAAGTAGGTAGATAAGTTTTGTTGTTTGGGCAGCAAAGTTATTGATGACGGCCGAAGTAAAAAGGACATTAAATATAGAGTGGCAACGGCGAGAAAAGCGTTTCCAGAAGAGGAGATGTTTAACATCTAATACAGTGATTTAAGTGTTAGGAGGTCTTTTCTGAGAGAAGTTTGCATGGAGTGTAACCATGAATGGAACATAGACGATAAACAGTTTAGAGAAGCACATAATAGAAAGCATTTCGAAGATTATGTGGGCAAACCTCATAACTAATAAGGAGGTACTGAATAGAAGTGAGGAGACAACAGATTTCGGCACTACCTGACTAGAAGAAGGGATCGGTTGATAAGACACAATCTGAGACGTCAAGGGATTATCAGTTTACTACTGGAGGGAAGTGTGGGGGTGGGGGGGGTGATTAAAAATTGCAGATGGAGACCTGGAGACGAACACAGTAAGCAGATGCAACAGGCTGTAGATATCAGTAATTATTCGGAGATAAAGAGGCTTGCACGCGGTATAGTAGCATGAAGAGCTGCATCAAACCGGTCTTCGGACTGGGGAACACAACAACAACAGCAACAACATTTGTTTTATAGGCATAAGGTCGTGGTCCAAGGCATAATTCTCTGCCTAACGTTTCGTGTTCCCATGCTGGAGACATCAGCAGATTCTTCAATAACTCAGAAAGCTGTTATTAACTCAAACAAGCTTAGCTAGCCAAACTACTTGTGCTAAGGAGTCGACTAGCTGGGTGAGTCACTTATGTATTCACCAAAATTGTTAGGGGGAACTAAGCTTACTGTGTCAACTGAGTACAGTCTGCTTTGTTTATATACCAGTGACAGATATAAGGGTTTTCCATCCGGATGAAATTCTTAAGTTTTTTTCCGAATACCGTGATCGACTCTTACTATCGGAGTACAAGATAATCCATTGAAAGAAATTATCAGTTGAGTAAAGTTGGAATGGTCTTTAGCTGATTTTTTTAGTCAAAAATGGTTCAAATGGCTCTGAGCACTATGAGACTTAACATCTGAGGTCATTAGTCCCCTAGAACTTAGAACTACTTAAACC
This sequence comes from Schistocerca piceifrons, assembly GCF_021461385.2. NCBI lineage: Eukaryota > Metazoa > Arthropoda > Insecta > Orthoptera > Acrididae > Schistocerca > Schistocerca piceifrons. The sequence goes on along the minus strand of NC_060139.1, from coordinate 217,079,115 downwards.
TAACTAACCTAAGGACACCACACACATCCATGCCCGAGGTAGGATTCGAATCTGCGACCGTAGCGGTCGCGCGATTCCAGACTGAAGCGCCTAAAAACACTCGGCCACCGCGGCCCCCTATTTTTTTTTTTTTTTTTTTTTAGTCAGTAACGTCTCTTTTCGTTAATGTAGTAATTTAAGTGGGAATGATATTCGGTGGCTTAATAGTGTACTACAAGTAAACTTTGTTTTGATAGGAATTATTTTCGTGACCAAGATCTTCCTCATATTGAAACGTTTAAAGAACTTCCAGATGCATTTCCTCTAGTGTTTCGTCAGATATTTGTGTTTTGGTTTATGCAATGTGTAGCATGAGTCAACCTAAACAAATACCACTTATCACGTCTTTCAAGCGACGCTCCGTGTCGACGGAAAGCGTCGATTTATTTCCCATTACAAATAAAATTATTTTTAAAGCGGAATTTTACGTGGTCATTCGGTAGAGCAGTTCGAAGACACGCTAGTAAGATTGTCGTTTTATCGACAGGTGTTAAGAGGGGCTGTATAGCACGAATAATAACCAGAACGCCAGCAGTGACTGAGTAGCACTGCTGCATGGTCGTAGGAGTCAGCGCAAAACTGACCGTTGCTGGAGTACTGAGCATTCGTAGTGTTTTACTGCCCCTCTTAACGCACGCAGAGATAAAAAATAACGCACCACGAAGAGTTATGTAAATTGGTCGCAAAGTGATATCCACACAGGTATCGACGAAAAATACATCACTGAAACTTTGGTGGACGACGGATGTGACCCTGCAGCGCAGTTTCACCGCTCAGATGGCAAGGGTAGCAGACAGGAAACACTTCGATACCAAGGCAAAACCTCTTTGCAAATTTCACTCCGTGTAATCAGTTGGATAGTAAACATGCCTCGCAGACAGACGCGTGAACAATATACGCAGCATTTGAGAGAGAACGTGTTGCCTGGCTCAAAGAAGTCGGTTGGAGTAATCGCCAAATCACTGGACATGTGAATAGGACCTATGCGACTATTCGACCATGTTGGCATGAATGGGTTAACCGTCGCCGAACGTAGCGTCAAGAACGAAGCGTTCGACCTAGGGAGACGGCAGCATGGACCAATCGTCACAGCGGCACTTAGTGCACCGGATTCATTACCATCGATTCAATGTCCAACTGGTGCTTCAGTGGCCACAGGGACCATTAGTAGCAGGCTCACAGAGACAAGCCACTGACCTATGTACATCAACAAGCGCGTCTGCAGTGGTGTCAGACACATTCGACGTGGTATGCCATTGACTGGAGTAAGCTTTCATTGATGAGTCCTGTTTCAAAATCAGCCCCAACTACGAAACAAGGAAATGTCTGGAGACGACCCGGACGGTGGTGGAAGAGCAATTTGAACGTCGACCGGCATACGGTCCTGCTACCAGGAGGGAAGGTCTGAGGGTGCCATTTCATTTCGTAACAGGACACCACTGGCTGTCATAAGCGGCATCCTTACAGCACAGAGGTACGTCGTCGATATTCTACGCCCCATTTTGTTGTTCTTCATGGCAACCCATCATAGACTTATATTTCAGCAAGATAACGTACGCCTGCGCACGACGAGAGTTTCTACTGTTTGATTTCGTACTTGTCAAACCCTACCTTCGCCAGCAAGGTCGCTGGACCCCTCACAAATTGAGAACGTTTGGAACAGGACCTTCCAATCATCTTGGCGATTTTGACGATCTGACGCCCCAGTTGGACAGAATTTGGCACGATATCTCTCAGGAGGACACCCAAAAACCCCATCAATCAATGCCAACGTGAATAACTACTTGCATAACGGTCTGAATTGCACCAACGCGTTATTCTGCTCAACTTGTGAAGCTTTCTCTCTTGAATGGCAATTTTTCTGAAATTGTAAGCATGTGTTTCTCTGTACACGTACATCACATCTTTCGATTTCCTTACTATTCGAATCATTCCTTCGTGGTTCGGCTTCTTTCTGTCTTACTGTGTGTTGAGAGGGCCAATAAAATATGGACATTAACCAGAACACCATCAGCGACTGAGCAGCATTGCTACAGGGTGGTTCTAGGGGCTTCAGTCTGGAACAGTAGTTCTAAGTTATAGGTGACTGATGACCTCAGATGTTAAGACCCATAGTGCTCAGAGCCATTTTTTGCAGGGTGGTGGCAGCCAGTGTATGCCAGAACGCTGCTGGAGTTCTTGCTATTCCTTGTGCTTTATGCTTTACTGACCCTCTTAATAAATATCCATAAAACGAATATCTCAACTGACAATTCTGGAGCTCCTCTGTCGAATGGGAAACAAATCGACACTTCCGTCGACAACAGGAGTCACATGGAAAACATAATCACCACTATTTGTATAGGCTGATTCAGCTATACATTGCAAAAGGAAATTGCAAGTATCTGGAGAAGAACCACAGAAAATGTGCCTGAAGACTCCTAGGAAATGCACCCAATATATACAGATACGGGTACAAGTGCAGATATTTTTATTTGCGGTATCAGTGCGTTGGCTGTTTTTTCCTCTTAGGCGAACCCTCTTGCCACAACTTTACGGCGAGATGTTTCCTGGATGGTTGTAATGCACATGTGAGTATAGACTAACCATTTTGTGCCCACATGTCCTCACTTCAACACCTGACCTGCTGCCCAGGGGAAGATTCGCGTTAATGCCTTGCTCTTTCCACATGTATGGTTCAAATGGCTCTGAGCACTATGGGACTTAATATCTGAGGTCATCAGTCCCCTAGAACTTTGAACTACTTAAACCTAACCAACCTAAGGACATCACACACATACATGCCCGAAGCAGGATTCGAACCTGCGACCGTAGCTATTGCGCGGTTCCAGACTGAAGCGTCTAGAACCGCTCGGCCATCCCGGCCGGCTGTTCCACTCCCTCAGTCACGCCGTACCGCCCGAAAATTTGCCCTGGAGCCATTCTATACATTTCTTTTCTACCCTTTGAGAACAGCACATAAAATTTTCCTTATACCTAAGAAACCAACTTGTGGCTGATAATAGGTCAAGACATGCGACTATCTTCAGACTACTTTATATATATATATATATATATATATATATATATATATATATATATATATAAACTCCGTCCGAACAATTCTTACGTTGTAGAGGACTGATGACCTCACAAGTTAAGTCCCATTGTGCTCAGAACCATTTGAACCATTTGGAGTGGAACAGCGCTGCCACCTCTCAACGACCTCAAAAAGCTGTGTCCCTGGATGCACGTAGTGGTTTCCGATATTTCGACGACTTGTCGAGATGCGGGCGACGCGCTTAACCAGACGTGGTGAACAGGCGTACCACACCGGCAAAAAGCAGCCTCCGTCCGCTCTGGGGAACGTCTCCCGGCGACGTGGCTCGCCGTCCATCACGGCGCTGAGTTACGGCGCTCAGTCGCTGTGTAATAGCGGGACCGCTTGCCGTAATGACGCATTCCACTGCCCGAGTCGTCCCACCCCACACACACTTAATCGCGAGGTAGCCGCTCGCTAGCACCAGTCCCTCATCAGCGACCGAATTAATTTCATTATAATGTATAATCAGGAGCCGTAATTAACTCGTCCTGGGAAGCTCTGTTTGGTCCCTTTTGCTCCAAGGCACAAAAGACAGCCCGTGGCAGCCTCCGGCGGTCTCGAGGACTCAATTTGCGAGGACTTTCAACGTGAATCACCACCAGTTTTGAAGGCTACTCCGTAAAATAAATTGATTTAGAGAACAATTATTCGCAACTTTACATAAAATTTTGCCCTTAAGACACCGGCTGTACGCCGCTGCTAGAACTATAAAGTGTAAACACACATGTAAATTTTTATTCACACGTACATAAACAGGTTTTTTCTAGTTCTAGATGGCTTATCGGTATCGAAATTGCTTTTGCACATATTAAATGTTAAAATCTAAGGAGAAGAAATATATTCCTTGAGGTTTGCCGATGACATTTTAATTCTGTCAGACAGCAAAGGACTTGGAAGAGCAGTTAAGTGTCTTGCAAGGAGGATATAAGATGTGCATTAACATATGCAAAAGGAGGATAATGGAATGTAGTCGAATTAAATCAGGTGATGCTGAGGAAATTAGAATAGGAAATGAGACCCTTAAAGTAGCTGATAACTTTTGCTATTTGGGCGCCAAAGTAACTGATGATGGTCGAAGTAGAGACGATATGAACTGTAGACTGGCGATGGCAAGGAAAGAGTTTCTGAAGAACAGAGCATAGAGTATAGATGTGTCAGGAAGTCCTCTCTGAAAGTATTTGTATGGCGTGTAGCCATGTATGGAAGTGAAACATGGACGATAAACAATTTAGACAAGAAGAGAATAGAAGCTTTTGAAAAGTGATGCTACAGAAGAATGCCGAAGATTGGATGGGTACATCACGTAACTAATGAGGAGGTACTGAAGAGAATTACAGAGAAGAGGAATTTGTGACAGCTTGACTAGAAGAAGGTATCGGTTGGTAGGACACGTTTTGAAGCATCAGGGGATCACCTGTTTAGTATTGGAGGAAAGCGTAGGGGGTAAAAGTCGTAGAGGTAATCCAAGAGCTGTTTCAGAAGGATGTTGATTGCAGTAGCTATTCGGAGATTAAGAGGTTCGTGCAGGATGGAATAGCATGGAGAGCTGCATCAAACCAGTCTTTGGACTGAAGACCACAACAACAAAATAACAAATTAGAATCTCCTATTATCCAATGTGCAGATTTCACCTTCAAATCACATCGTACTGGATTGTTGAGCAGAAAGATCAAGCAAGTGTGGCGCGACATAACATAGCCACACGAGTGGTTGGCGATTTTCGTTAGACTGTGAAATTCGATAGTAAAAGAAAAAATAGTAAAGAAAACGGCGATGACGAAGCACTGGAAGTCAGAGAAACAAAAATACTACGGAACATTATGGGTTCAGTTAAAGAGCGATCACTATTCAGAAGACGTTATAACACTGAACTTTATACACACATTTAAAAAATTACAGGCATGATTAGAGAACAAATTTCTACGACTGTATCCAAACTGACTTGCAAAAAGACCGTTCATCTACTTAGGTAAATTTGAATGTGTAAAACATTATGCACCGAAGTTGGAAGGGACATGGATCAACTCCAGATTACCATCTTAGACATTGAGGATAGATAGTCATTCAGAAATAAAGTTCAGGACTCCAAAGCTCTCCAGGAAAACCCCAATCAGAAGACTGGAGCCACTTGCACAGAAGAAGAAAAAGAGACATCGAGAAATGGTTAAAGAAATGTGCAAGAAAAAGAAGGAGAAATGGTTGAAATAACGGTAGTCCATAGAGGCTCATAAGAAAGAAATTCTTCATTGCACAGAAGCGTGCCGAAAATAAAGTTTTGTTCACCCACGATCATCTTGTAAACATATGTTTAAGGAACTGAGTATTTTGACTACTACTTCACTGCCACATCAAGTTTATTGAAAATAATGCAACTGCAGTTCAAAAGGAAAAATGATTTACATAATTGCCATAACATAAGAAAGATATTCCATTGATTACTTCACTTTATGATTGTTTTTAGCATTAAAAAGAGGCGCTAAATGCTGCAGGTAAAATTTTGGAACATGTACCTAGTGATTAAAATTTGTGACAGAGAAGAAAGTAAAATTTGAAAGCCAAGTGAACAAGTTTCTCCTTGACAGCTTCATCAACGAGCATTTCGAAGAAGAATTTCAGTAGACGAAAAGAAACATTTACAAGTTCAGCATGTAGACATTTTTACAAATTGTTTGTGATGTGACTGTAAAATGGTGCTTCGCACATCGTTTCGATTTATCGCGGAACGAACCACGGAACATGAAAGTAACTAAGAATCGTCATAGAGATTATGTACACGGAACAGACTGGAGACAACGGACGATTTCAGATAAGTTGTATAATGATAACACAGAGATTCGAAAACCACATTTTAAACTGCAAAACATTTCCAAGGGCAGATGTAGGATCCAACGATAATTTATTAGTTATGCAGTGTGGATTAAAATCTGGAGAAACTGCGGAAAGGCGGGAGACTAAGGAGATGGGAACAGATTAATCGAAAGTACCAGAGGTTATTGAATTTGAAAGGAAATGTTAGACAATTATTGTCTGTCACAGGGTAAAACGATACGATAGAAGATGGGTGGGCAGTTATGAGAGAAGAAATAATAAAGGCTAGAACTGCACGCAGACATAAACTGAATGACCTATAATCACGGGAAGTGCTGTCCCGTATAAGAAATTATCGTGTATGACGCCCAGATGTTGAGGCTGGATGCGGTGTTTGGTGTCTGGTGCGAATGTAGACACGTTATCAGAGCAGTTTGTTACAGGCATGTTTATAGCCAGCACGAAGCACATCAAGGGTTAACTGATTCTAGTAATAATTCATTGGGACAGGGGCATTGGATGCAGTGTTAGTGAGATGCAGTGTTAGTGATTCACTTGTCGCGGAAATCGTCTTCAGTTGGCGTTCAGGAAGTCTGAGCGCCCTCTCTTTTAACTCGGAGGACAATAACTGTCCTAAGTTTAGAGGTGAACAGTGTTTCCAACATTCGACCCAGGATACAGCCATGTCCCCGCCGACAAATACGTACTCCTGTTCAACAACCTATTCCAGAGTGTGTTTGCCGATGACACACGGGTCCCACCCCTTGGTTTCATAGCGTTATAGCTTCGGGGGAGGGGGAGGGGGAGGGCGGCATCAATTCAACTCACCGTCACATTTGATGTTTCCTCCTTAGAGTAAAGTAACCACTGTCCTCTACATCGCCCAGGCTATCTATCCCAATGCTACACCGTTTTTGTTTTTGTTTTTTTTTTGTTACTAGAAGGTTACGCAATTTTTCAGCAGGACATTGCACGTCCACATACGGCTGTTGCAACGCAAAGTGCTCTTCGTGGTTGAAAACGTCTGCTCTGACCAGTAAGACCATCGGGTCTCTCTCCTATTGAACACGTATGGGATATGATGATGCAGGAAGTTTCTCGTTCTCCAGAGCCTGCCAGAACCATTTTCGAATTCTGATAACAGTTGCAATATGCTTGGGACAATCGCAGGATGCCATTCGGCTCCTTTGCGATTCTTTGTATGTGAAAAGACGCGCCTGTTTTGCTGTCAGAGGGAGGTGTGGATGCACTGTGTACTGATGCTATCATTTGGGCATCCTTTCCTGTGCCACTGTGTTTAATTTCGTCTAATTTTTTTAAAATCATTTACTCCTACAATGATGAACTGCTTGTTCCCTCTCTTGTCAGTAAAATGGCCTTGTTCTTGAGGGCACTGACAGACACGTACAGCCCGCTCACTGATACTACGTGCGCCATTTGTGTTCTGACTAGCAGCCATTCCCCGCCATTTGGCGCTGCTGTCGCCAGACCGTTTTGTATTGATAGTAGATCGGTAGATAGTAGGTCGGTAGCCATGATGTTCTGTCTGATCAGTGTACTGACCTACACCTTTGTGCATCTGTTCAGTGACCCTTCTTGAAAACGGGGATGACCCGAGCTTTTATCCAATCATCAGAAAGACTTTGTTCCTCCAAAGACCTATCGTATAATGCTGCTAGAAGAGGGGCAAGTCCTTCTTTCCATTGAGTGATTTGAGTTACATGGACACTCATTTCGATATCAGCCATTTTCTGGTTTGCGCAACGATTTAAAAGAGGCACTACAGTGCGATTTTCCTGTGTGAAACAGTTTTGTTAAAAAATGATTTGTATTTCTGCCTTTTTTGTGTCGTCCTCAGCTTCAATTTTTTTTTATTTTTTTTTATTTTTTATGGCGCCTACTGAACGGCGATGGGTAGCCGTTGACTTCAACAGACGTAGGGGAATCTATTAATACCGCATACTTCCATATCTATGTTCCGCGAGCCATGATGTATGGTGGAGTGCACACATTGTACACACTTCCGTTTCTACACTTACCTGCTCCATTGTCGAATGGTATGTGAAACTGCTTTCGGTAAATGAATTGGTGGTTCTCCGATTTTCCTCGTCACGCCTATTTCGTGAGAAGTATGTAGGAGGAAGTAATATATTGCCCCATACCTCTCGGAACGAACTCTCTCGGAATTTCAACAGTAGACCTCTCGCCGTCACACGACGCCTCTTTTATAAGGTCTACTGTTGGAACTCGTCCATAACGCTGTCGCGCTTAGTAAATAATGGCATGAAGAAATGCGCCCCTCTTCGCTGGATGTTCTATACCTGCTTTACTAATACAGTTTGGTAAGGGTTGCAGAATGATGAACTGCACCTGAAGCAGATAACGTAATTTGGATTTTATACCTTGAGGTGCATGAAATTGAAATGTTTAGTCGTACTTGTTTCACTATGTGCGAGTCGACCGGGGTTCAACTGTCGTTTGTACAAGCAGTCCGCCACACTCAGACTCAAATGACCAAACAAGCGATTATATGCTCAGATAGTGTCTAACACAATCATACAACTGTTAAATTGATAATTATTCAAGCCGCTACGTGAAGCTGCAGCTGAAGTATCATTATCCACAAAATAAAATTCAGTTCAATTCTTTCAATTAAAAACGGCACAGCTAACTCTTCTGATTAATTGGCGACTCCATTGAGTGTTCCGTGCACCACGACCAGATAATGGATATAATTGGAAGGAGAAACAGCATTGGTCGTATTTCTTTTTTTTTTGTTTTATTAACCGAAAAATCGGTTTTCGGTCTCTTAGTGACCATCCTCATTGCTGTAATATACAATTTAAATTGGTAGGCACTGGTGTCAACAAGCTTAGAGCGATCACATAAACTGAGGCCGCTGTTTACATGCACCTGTTCAGCAGACCTCAGTTTATGTGATTTGAAGTATTCTGGCTTGAAAGATACCGGCCGGCCGGAGTGGCCGAGCGGTTAAAGGCGCTACAGTCTGGAACCGCACGACCCCTACGGTCGCAGGTTCGAATCCTGCCTCGGGCATGGATGTGTGTGATGTCCTTAGGTTAGTTAGGTTTAAGTAGTTCTAAGTTGTAGGGGACTTATGACCAAAGCAGTTGAGTCCCATAGTGCTCAGAGCCATTTGAACCATTTTGATTTTGAAAGATACGCAAAGCGGCTTATTCGCGTGAGCACTGTCCATGGGAGTTACTGGTGGGAAACATCTCGGATTTCCGCCGTTATTTCCCATTGCCTACAACTTGCAGGTAGCATTTCTTACTACATTTCAACAACTGCAAGAAACATCAGCTAAAATACCAGCATTCACAACCCCTACTCCTCCATTCATAAAGTTTACGATAAAAGAACATGAAATGATTTGTAAATATTGTTGCTTAGTGACATGAACAAATCAGATAGATCACAAACATTTTACGGACAAGTTTTCTTTTGCCCAAACTTTAAGATAAGTGCAGGTAAGAAAGATTTCTTCACTCAAAGAGCGCTACTGTTAACCAGTGCTGAGATGAAAATGAAGAACAAGTTCCTGAAAGTGAACAGCTGAAGTATAGTGAAGTATATAGAAGTGAAGTATATAGAAGTGAAATACTGACCATCAGAGACCCGGAGGAGAAGAAACTGGTAGGTTTTGAATTGTGGCCCTATCGAAGAGTGTTCAAAATTAAGTAGACAGGCAGATTACTGAAAATAACAGGTGAGGAAAGAAGCATGTGGAATTCCTTACCAGAAGAAGGGACAGCGTAGAAGGACATTTGCTGTAGGAAGAGCTAACGTATATGTCTCAGAAACGAGCAGTGGAGGAGTAAAACAGTCGGTGCTGGCAAAGACTAGATTAGGGAAACTATTTTAGAGGATCTTGGGTGTGACTGTTACGTAGAGATGAAATGAATAAAACAAATTCGACATGATATCGGAAACCGTCAAACCAGTCGAAAAACTGACGACTTTGGAAAATGGAAAGGTCGCCACACAATTGGGAGTAAGCTACAATTAGCGGACTCACGTCTCAGACACCGTAGGAGACAAAGTTCTCAACTAACTTCCTGCCGCATACTCCAGGCTTCTGTCTCTGAGAACAGAAACAAAACTACTTCTTGCTGATTTTTTTGCGTCGACAGCACACTAGCTGCGATGGTGCCTACTGTGAAAAGTTAAAAGAATACTGCGCCCGCCAACCGTAAAACGGGCGAGGGGAATTCTCGCGACGGATTCAGTTACTGAAGCATCTCACCCCCATGCACGTACATGATGTACTGTGTATTTCACCTTCGGAGGAGACGACTAGATTCCAAATACAGTAACTTTTAGACTTTTACAGATGAGACTGCTACAGAACCATTAAACCCTTGATTCTTTAAACAATCGAGCTCCAGCGTATGAAACAACTCCAAACGTCAGACTACTTTACAAATGAGTTAAATACACTCCTGGAAATGGAAAAAAGAACACATTGACACCGGTGTATCAGACCCACCATACTTGCTCCGGACACTGCGAGAGGGCTGTACAAGCAATGATCACACGCACGGCACAGCGGACACACCAGGAACCGCGGTGTTGGCCGTCGAATGGCGCTAGCTGCGCAGCATTTGTGCACCGCCGCCGTCAGTGTCAGCCAGTTTGCCGTGGCATACGGAGCTCCATCGCAGTCTTTAACACTGGTAGCATGCCGCGACAGCGTGGACGTGAACCGTATGTGCAGTTGACGGACTTTGAGCGAGGGCGTATAGTGGGCATGCGGGAGGCCGGGTGGACGTACCGCCGAATTGCTCAACACGTGGGGCGTGAGGTCTCCACAGTACATCGATGTTGTCGCCAGTGGTCGGCGGAAGGTGCACGTGCCCGTCGACCTGGGACCGGACCGCAGCGACGCACGGATGCACGCCAAGACCGTAGGAGCCTACGCAGTGCCGTAGGGGACCGCACCGCCACTTCCCAGCAAATTAGGGACACTGTTGCTCCTGGGGTATCGGCGAGGACCATTCGCAACCGTCTCCATGAAGCTGGGCTACGGTCCCGCACACCGTTAGGCCGTCTTCCGCTCACGCCCCGCCTCCAGTGGTGTCGCGACAGGCGTGAATGGAGGGACGAATGGAGACTTGTCGTCTTCAGCGATGAGAGTCGCTTCTGCCTTGGTGCCAATGATGGTCGTATGCGTGTTTGGCGCCGTGCAGGTGAACGCCACAATCAGGACTGCATACGACCGAGGCACACAGGGCCAACACCCGGCATCATGGTGTGGGGAGCGATCTCCTACACTGGCCGTACACCACTGGTGATCGTCGAGGGGACACTGAATAGTGCACGGTACATCCAAACCGTCATCGAACCCATCGTTCTACCATTCCTAGACCGGCAGGGGAACTTGCTGTTCCAACAGGACAATGCACGTCCGCATGTATCCCGTGCCACCCAACGTGCTCTAGAAGGTGTACGTCAACTACCCTGGCCAGCAAGATCTCCGGATCTGTCCCCCATTGAGCATGTTTGGGACTGGATGAAGCGTCGTCTCACGCGGTCTGCACGTCCAGCACGAACGCTGGTCCAACTGAGGCGCCAGGTGGAAATGGCATGGCAAGCCGTTCCACAGGACTACATCCAGCATCTCTACGATCGTCTCCATGGGAGAATAGCAGCCTGCATTGCTGCGAAAGGTGGATATACACTGTACTAGTGCCGACATTGTGCATGCTCTGTTGCCTGTGTCTATGTGCCTGTGGTTCTGTCAGTGTGATCATGTGATGTATCTGACCCCAGGAATGTGTCAATAAAGTTTCCCCTTCCTGGGACAATGAATTCACGGTGTTCTTATTTCAATTTCCAGGAGTGTATTTGATGTTACGTGTACAAGAGAGAAGTAGTTTAGGAAAGGTTTCAAATGTTATGTTTAAAGCTTGTTAGCAGTCGCTAGGAGCTCATTATGAAAGGCTAGATAAATACATTCAGGATAATTTGCGTTCCATTTTAAGCAAAATGTAGTTTTTCATGCATCTCCTGAGTTATGTGCCACACAATGATACAAATTTGCTGGTTCTTCCTGTGATGTAAGTAGATGCCGTCTGCAAAATGTGTTGCTAGTAGAGTTAGTAGTAAAATTGTAATAAATTGAAGCGTCAAGCCTGTTGCTGAATTTTTACTGCAAGAACAGCGGAAACATAGTGAGCGATAAGCCTTCTTTCTGTCATTTTGTAGCGGATGTCGGCGAGAAAAGGTTTCATAAGCGTTTGGAATTATGTTTAAGGTTTGTGGGAAGTCGCTAAGTGCTCCCATTCTCATATACCGGATGAATGTTAGTTTCTCGTTCTGGCCCTAGACAGGCTAATCGGACCCAATAGCCCACCCTGTCATCCTCCACCAATGCCATCACTGTATGAAGGTGTGGACGGGCGTTTGGTCAACACACCGCTCTCTCGGCCGTTGTCGGATTCTTTAAACTCGATCAGTAACCGTATGAAACATTGAAAATAATTTTTTTTACCCCTGAAAGCCGTTACATACGCAACCTGCGAGGACAATGAGCCATGAACGATTCATGACCGCGTTAGTCGAATATACAAGGTGATTCCACTTTCGGTGGTGATGAATAAGGGCAAATGTACCAATTTCAACTAACAGACCCTGGTCCGGAACCGAAGGAGGGTCGAAACTTATAAGCGAAAATCATTCTGATTACGCTTTTACTGCGAGCTCTTTGCTTTCCTAATTTTTAGAGCTTGTAGTATGGACCAAAACTAAGACAAAATAAGCGGTGATTTGCATACCTTAACAGCTATGAACACCTGTTCCTCACGCCCACATCTCTCATACTGAACACGTGGTCGTGGCTCTTACGGTATACATTTTAGAGCCCATGTTTACTAGACAATTTTTTCTATTTCGGTCCATATTACCTCCTTAAAAAACATGGAAAGCGAAGACCTTGCAGTGGAAGAGGTCCACAGTTAGATGTATAAGAACCATTTTCGCTAGTAAATTTCGACTCTGTAGTGGCCGGACAAGAGTCCCTTAACTCAAATTGATATGTTTCACCTTCTCCATCATCCCTGAAAGTCTGTAACATCATCACACAATCACGCTGAGATAAGAGAATTACTGGTGGTGTGGAGTGTCGGGTGTGTGTCAAGCTTGTTGAGAGAGCAGGTGGTGCATACATTCAAGACTAAATTTAAAGCACTCACTATCTCATTTTATATTGAAACACAAGTAATTAAAAGACACGTGATGTAAGACAGCACCCGTGCGTATTCAGCTGCCATATTAATTCACTGACAGGAGGAAACAAGTTGCTGACTTACGACAGTGTTTCATCAGCGAGTTAACGATCTTTGTCACATTAAAATATGCTAGCACACTTCGATAAAGGTACTTCATCACTGCAGATGCTCTAGACAAATAGAAAATACGGTAGCAGACAAACTAATGAAAGCAACAGAACGTAGCAGCGCTGTACTGAAATATTCGACGTCTACTTATTTGCTGGAATATAAATTCAGAGATACAAATTACTGAGCTGAATTATTTACGAAAGAGTGTTAAGTTTGCTAAAAGCTGACCTGGAGGAAGAAGATCAATTTGAGTTCTACAGATATGCAGAAACACGCCAGTCAGTATCGAGCATACGTCATATCTTTGAAGATAGACCGAAGAAAGACATGCCTATTTTTATAACATTTGAACAAATAGATAATACTGACTGGAAGCCGGTCTTAGAAAATTTGAAACTTGTAGACATAAAATACAGAGAGTGAAAGCATGTCTAAAGCTTGTAAAGAAGCGAGGAAACGTGAAAGGGAAGCAGGCAGTGATACGGTGCAGTCTACAAGTGCTATTCAGTCTAATCATTGAGCAAGTAGTAAAGGAAACCAAGGAGAAATTCTAAAAGAATATTAATGTTCAAGGCGAAGCAATAAAAATTTAGACACTAAAAACGACTTGGAATATCGTTTGGCGGAATGGATAGCATTTTGAAAAGAGATTGTAAGATGAATATCAACACAAGTAAGACAAGACGAACGGAATACAGTTGAAATTAAATTAGATTATGCTGTTTGAATAAGATTAGGAAATGAGGTACTAGAAGTAGTGGACGAGTTTTCTTTTTTGGTAGCAAAAACATAGACGATGGGCAAGATAGACAGGATATAAAATGAAACTTCCTGGCAGATTAAAACTGTGTGCCGGACCGAGACTCGAACTCGGGACCTTTGCCTTTCGCGAGCAAGTGCTCTACCATCTGAGCTACCGAAGCACGACTCAGGCCCGGTACTCACAGCTTTACTTCTGCCAGTATCTCGCCTCCTACCTTCCAAACTTTACAGAAGCTCTCCTGCGAACCTTGCAGAAACCTTGCAGGATATAAAATGCAGAATGGAAATAGCAAGAATAGCCTTTCAGGAAAACAGATTTTTTTGACATGCGGAATAGAAACGTAAACAACAGTACGGATCGAAGTAAAACAGAAGCTTCTGCTATCTACTGGTGCAGGAGAATGTAGAAGATTATAGGGATAAATCGGATAACTAATTAACATCTGAGAGTGTGACATCTGTGGTTATCACATACGAGGGGCGTTCAGTAAGTAATACAACACTTTTTATAGGCCAATTTCAGTTGAAAAAATGCGAAATTTCTAGAGCGAAATTATGAAATATTCCTGCTTCATACCCTGTAGTTTCATGAGGTTCCGATGGGTGGCGGCGCAACACGCAGCCTTCCACATGATGACTGCAGCGGAGATGCGTTCCATTTGAGAGCTGTCATTGAGTTTCATTTGACGGAAAAACAGAGCATCTCAGATATTCATAGGCGCTTGCAGAATGTCTACAGAGACCTACCAGTGAAAAAAAGCATGGTGAGTCGTTGGGGGAGGCGACTGCCATCATCACAACAAGGTGGGGCAAACATGTCTGATATCCCAAATGGCTGCCGGCCGCGCGGATCCTCTAGAAACTGAAGAAACGATTGCAGCGTGTTCGTCGCCATATAAATGTGATATATCTTCTCATTATCGATGAGAACTTAAAGCCTAACTCAAGTTTGAGCTTCCGAGAGGAGCTCTAAAAACTTCATTGGACTGTTCGTCTTCGTACAAACTACAGCCCTGATCTCGCACCTCCCGACTTCCATCTGTTTGGCCCAATGAAAGACAGTCCACGGGAAGTAGTACGTGTGTGATGGAGATGTTATTGATACAGGAAGACATTGGTTCGGGCATCGACCAGTAAAGTGGTACCATGTGGTCATATGGGTACTCCCACTAAGGTGGCGTAAGACCGTCGCATTAGCCAAAATAGTGGGGAATAATATTGTTTATTTGTTTGTTATTTCTATTCCACTTTTTGGGAACGTATCATACAAGATAAGGAGACTTCTACTGAAGCAATACGCTTACAGAGTTGCCTTTTCCGTAAATAATAGCTTGAAACAAAGAATGATTCATACTACTGGGGCACGGGAACAACTAGGCACTAAATCCGGAGTTTACAAAATTACTTGTAACGACCGCCCCAACTATTACATTGGACAGACAGGTAGACCCATTAAAGTAAGATATAAAGAACACATGCTAGGTAAAAATAGGGAAAACGTGTACAATTCCACGTTTGCTGAACGTCTATTGCTCTTACAGCATACGCCACATAAACCGGATGACGTGGAATTGCTGCACGAAGTCAGTAAGGGTTACAAACTGGACCTGTTCGAGGAACTAGAGATTTTCAAGCATCTGTCTCAAAACTATGGTTTTATTCGTAACGAACAGGTGCAGCTTAGAAACAAAAATTTTTTGGATAGTTTCAAACTACTCCTTGCTCTAACTTAATATAGTCTGGCTGACTACAAGTTAGTTTTCTTGCCTTTTGATGCCGGTGAGATGCTCCTTTCTTGTCTTGTTGGGATTTTACGTATTTTTGATGTTTGCTGTTCGCGGTTTTCGATGTGTGTGTGTGGTTTAAATGATTCTGTTATGTTTTGTTATTCACGACGAGAGATGATATCGATTTACTACCACCTTTTGTTCGTTTCGCTAGTATGTATCCTAGTCTTAAGTTACGCGAGATTCTCGCGGATAACACTAGTGCCCTCTCTCGTTGGATGTGCTCCTTAGCGCAAGCGTCATCTGCTTGACACTAGGGCACAGGCAAATTGGTTCATATTCTCTATTGTATGTAGGTGTCTAAAATGGTTCTGATAAGTTTTATCTATTAAGACAGAGGGTTTGGATTAGCACAACTTTTAAATTTTTGATGCGCATGAGTATGTATCCCTGGGTTTTAATGTGCGCGAGTGTCTCGCGCATACCACAAGTGCCCTCTCTCGGTGAAAATGTCTGCCCTAAGGCTTTCACACCCTCTTCACGCTAGTTCTCTCTCTCTCTCTCTCTCTCTCTCTCTCTCTCTCTCTCTCTCTCTCCCAGTTACGGTGCTACGTTTTTGTTAATGAAGGTGTCTCCCTGTTCAGGTGTATTTTTGCTTCTGATGAAGGTATATTTAGATATTCCGAAACCGTGGTCAAGGATTTCAATAAATCTTTATCCTGCAACTGTTTGGCTGTTATCATTTACCGTGAAGATTTTCAACAGTTGCTGCGTCATCCATGTTTAAAATTTTGAAATAATATTGTTTATTGGAATCCTGAATGAAACTGATCTACTTTCAGAAAAAAAGGCGTTGTGTTACTTATTACTCTTTTGCAAATACATTCTCAGCAGTTAATAAAACGTAGCTTTCAAAGAAATATGAGCTGTTCTTAATGGCAGCTACCACAGAGGAGGCAGCGAATAGAATTTGATAAAAAGGGAATTTACGGCACAAAGTGACTAAAAGGAATAGATAGGATACATCCAGAGGCATCAGGGAATTGTCAGTTTGTTAGTGGATGGAATGGGAAGGTGAAAGAAAGAGAAGGGTGACTGGGAGGGACGGGTGGTAATGGAAAGCGGGGGGATTTTGAAAATTTAACAGGAATACCAAGACATGTCTTTGGTACGCAGGTGCAAGTGAGTATAATCTGCGGTACTTGTGAGATTTAGTCTCTTGCAAAGGTGGAGATATTCATTAAATCAGTCTTCGGACTAAAGACTGCAACGATAAAATCAACAATACCAATTATTATTTATAGGCAATGATTTCATATTTTAGTTAAATCTGCCCAAAGAGCACAGTTTATTTGCTACGAATTGACACCAAATTCTCTTCGCTGTCCCCGATGTGGCTGGCTCTGAGCACTATGGGACTTAACATCTATGGTCATCAGTCCCCTAGAACTTAGAACTACTTAAACCTAACTAACCTAAGGACAGCACACAACACCCAGCCATCACGAGGCAGAGAAAATCCCTGACCCCGCCGGGAATCGAACCCGGGAACCCGGGCGTGGGAAACGAGAACGCTACCGCACGACCACGAGATGCGGGCTGTTCCCTATGTGCTTTTTCTTCATAAAGGGTGCATAAGCACTCGAAGTAACACTTTCTGTTGCATGCTTTTGGTGAACACGTGCTTCAAGGACTCGTGTCGAACATTTTACTTTTTCCTCCCTACAGATCAGCGCTTTATGTAACAAGAAACAGAGCAATGGAAATTGCCGTAAACTATCGACGAGACCGGAATTGCTTAATAACATTTAATTAGGCTCGTTACCCACATGTTCGCATTGCCCTGCGGCAGGCGACCGATTCGAAACTGGTTCGCGATAATGTATCGCGTGAGTGCGAGAAATTTGACTCGCGTTCGCCTGCGCCTGCCGCGATGCATAGATAAGCCTCCGACACCGCAATTATTTGGAAATCGAACGGTTTACCGAGTTCACGCTACGCACCTGTAACTTGCAAATGAAGCCATAACTCTTGTTAATCGACTATATAATTAAATACGTCGCATTTCCATACACAAACACCGCCGGACGAGAAATTATCTACAGCTGCCAAGACTGCAGACTTTTCCTGTTCGATCGCGCGTGCTGCAGGGAACTCATGGTTTGGCACAATTCACAACAAATCAATTTGCTAGTATCGACCCGATAACGGTATTTTGTATTTAGGGGTACATGCAACTTAAAATTAAGAAGCATTGCAACGAAAATTGTTAGGAGAATAGGCAAACGGTATATTTATTATGAAAATTTTACTGTGAAAGCTGTAAGAATTTTATTCAGAAATTTCGAAACAGCAGCTGCGAAATCTGAGAACAGATGGCACTGTAATCTGCTCCACCCTTCTATGCATTAATGAACTTCCAGAATTAGATTTTCACTCTGCACCGGAGTGTGCGCTGATATGAAACTTCCTGGCAGATTAAAACTGTGTGCCGGACCGAGACTCGAATTCGGGTAGAGCACTTGCCCACGAGAGGCAAAGGTCAAGAGTTCGAGTCTCGGTCCGGGACACAGTTTTAATCTGCCAGGAAGATTCATATTAGCGGACACTCCGCTGCAGAGTGGAAATCTCTTTCTAGAAACATCCTTCAGGCTGTGTCTAAGCCATATCTCCGCAATATCCTTTCTTCGAGGAATACAATTTCTGCAATGTTTGCAGAAGTGTTTCTGTGAAGTTTGGAAGGTAGGAGACGAAGCACTGGCAGAATTGAAGCCGTGAGGGCGGGTCGTGAGTCGTACATGGGTAGCTCACATGGTAAAACACTCGCCCGCGAAAGACAAAGGCCCCGAGTTCGAGTCTCGGTGCGGCACACAGTTTTAATCTGCCAGGAAGTTTCATTAATGAACTTGTCATCTGTAACCAGTTGTTGAAATCATTGTTACAAAAGGTACACCGCAAGCTTCACCTCGGCTGAATACGGAGGCCAGTCCATGCCTGCTCCAGCAAATTTTCCATAATCGAATACAATGGCTCTATTCCGCAAGTACTCATAACGAAAGCGAAATACCTGATGGATCCGACGCGACCGAGCCCCATCTTGTATGGACAACCCGGTGTCTGGACAGTCCTCCAAAGTTTTCTGTGTGACGACAAATTGCACCAAAATTGAAATGTGAAATCCACTGGTTACCGATTCTCACATTTGAAAAACGGGTGATACTTTCTCTGCTGTACAGCACAGCGCGAAAGGTTAATTTGGAAAAACACAGTGGTTTCGCTTCACAGGAATAGGGGTTTTCAGAATCACGAGAGCCCCTTTTTTTATTCACGAACGTGGAACTATACTTCATCCGCGAACCAGCTGCAGCCAACAATATCAATCACTGTGAGAATCTAGTTCTTGAGTCAGTCCTTTGTTTCACAGCGGATATGAGTTTGATGTGCTGACTTTGCATTTTGAATGGGAACGTGTTTAGACTGTGTTGTAGTGTTGAGAACATGCTGGGACTCTCCAAATATGTCTCTGCTGCAGTTCTTTGCACGGATCTCCTCCGATTTTTCTGAATTAATCCACAACATGTGGTGACACATTCATGAGTAGCAACAGTTGGTCCGTGGCCAACATTCCTTACTTCCCGTTCGAATTTGGCGAAGGTCTGCAGGCGGTTTTCACACCGCGTCGTTCGGTAACATTAAATCTTGTGTCAGAAGTGCTCCTTGTTTCCGTAGTGCCGTGTTGCAACCTGTAGATATTCCAATCCCAGAAACACACATTTTCAATGCGATACATGATTTCTACCGCTTGCTTTGCTATGCTAACCTTCCTTCGCCTTTCAACGACGGAACAGATTTCCTGTGCTTTGGAGTGCTATTTATATTACGCATTTTATGTAGATGTTACAGCGACCTCATTCATCAGATTTTGAAATCACTACTTCGAAACTGCCCTCTCCGTTGAATGATAGGTTTTGCCGTGCTCGGGGGCTTGCGTGCCTCAACGATACAGACAGCCATACCGTAGGTACAACCTCAACGGAGAGGTGTCTGCAGAGATGCCAGACAAGGGTGTGGTAGCCGAAGAGGGACAACACCCTTTTCAGTAGTTGCAGCGGCAACAGTCTGGATGACTGACTGATCTGGCTTTGTAACATCAAACACATCAGTCAGCAGGGCCTTGCTATGCTGATACTGCGAACGGTTGAAAAAAAGAGGAAACACAGCCGTTATTTTTCCTGAAGGCACGCAGCTCTATTCTGCGGTTAGATGATGATGGCATCCTCTTGGATAAAATTTTTCGGAGATAAAATAGTACCACAATCGTATCTTCGGGCGGGGACTACTCAGGAGGAGGTCGTTATCAGGAGAAATAAAACTGGCAATCTACGGGTCGGAGAGAGGAATGTTAGACACCTTAATCGGGCAGGTAGGTTAGAAAATTTAAAGAGGGAAATGGATAGGTTGATGTTAGATATGGTGAGGATTAGTGAAGTCCGGTGGCAAGGGGAACAGGACTTCTAGTCAAGTGAATGCAAGGCTATAAATATAAAATAGGGTTAACAGAGGAGTAGGTCTAATAATGAGCAGAAAATAGGAATGCGGGCAAGCTACTATGAACAGTATAATGAACTCTTTATTGTAGCGAAGACAGACACGAAGCCAACATCCACCACAGCAATACAAGTTTATGTGCCAACTAGCTACGCAGATGATGAAGGGATTGAAAGAATGTATGATGAGATAAAAGTGTTATTCAGATAGTTAAGGGAGCAGAAAATATAATTGAAACGGTAGACTAGAATTCTATAGTATGAACAGGAAGTGAAGGAGAAATAGTAGGTGAATATGGACTGAGGGAAAGGAATGAAAGACGAAGACGCATGGCACAATTTTTCGCAGAGCATAATTTAATTATCATGAACACTTGGTTTAAGGTTCATGAAAGAAGGTTGTGTTCATGGAAGAGGCGTGGAGACACAGAAAGATTTCGATTGATTACATAATGGTAAGACAGAGATTTCGGAACTACATTTTAAAGTGTAAGACACTTCCAGTGACTGATGTGGACTCTGGCCACAAATCATTGGTTATGAACTGTAGATTAAAACTGAAAAAACTGAAAAAGGTGGCATATTAAGGAGATGGGACCTGGATAAGTTGAAAGAACCAGATATTTTTGATAATTTCAGAGGCATCATTAGAAAACGATTAACTGAAACAGGGGAAAAGAATGCAGCAGATGAGGAGTAGGTTGTTTTGAGAGATGAGATAGGTAAGGCTGCAGAGGTTCAGATAGAAAAAAAGATATGGCTCGATAGAAATCTTTGTATATCACAGGAATTGCATTGATGAACGGAAAAAATACAAAAATGCGGCAAATGAAGCAGGAGAAACGGAATAAAAAGTCTAAAAAATGAGATTAACAGTAAGTGCAAAATGATTAAGCGGGAATGGCTAGAGGACAAATGTGAGGATATAGAAGATATATCATTCGGGGAAAGATAGATAAGACCATTAGGAAAAGAGCTCAGATGTAAAACCATTCCTGAACAAATAGGGGACTGAAAGGCTTGCGAAATATATGGATGAGCTGTGCGAGGGAAACGAAGTTGAAGCCAATAATAAAGAAAGGGGAGACGACGTAGATGAACACGAGATAGGGGATATGGTACTGCGTGAAGAATTTAACAAAGTACTGAGAAACCCAAGTAGAAACAAAGCCACTCAAAAAGACTAAATTCCCTACTGATATCTTTAGCAAAGTTGCCAGTAATTGTAATATTTGATGATTTTCTTCGGATATTTCACATCAAAGCTAGGATCCATTACTCTGAATACATATTCTGTTCTTTGCACGTATTTTTTCATTAGATAAAATACGTTGTAACACGAGTGCAACCTGGTGAGACGATGAACTCGCTTCTACAGAAGTGTATGTACGTTTATTTGTTGGATATATTTCAAGTTTCTCCTCCCACACAGTTTTTTTTTCCCTTTACAGCTCCCTCTAGAAACATGGAAGTTATTCCAGGACGTTTTAACACACGTCCTATCATCCAGATTCTTCATCTTCTCGGTGTTTTGCATTTGTTCCATTCTTCGCTGATTTTTGCAGAGAACTTCATCCTTCCCTATCATTTTATCTATTTTTCAGCATCCTCGTACGGCACCACACCTCAAACGCTTCTATTACCTTTTTCTCCATTTTTTCCACGGTCTGTGCATAGTTCACTACCCTACAACGCTGTGCTCCAAACGTACATTCTCAGAAATGGCTTCCTTAATATTAAGGCCGATTAACAGCAGTATACTTCTTCCGGCTGGCAGTCACCTCCTTGCCCGTGTAAAACTACTTCTTCCGACACACGTTATTTTCCATACAAGGTAGCCGAATTACTGCACTTTGTCTACTTTTTTTCCCCGATTCTAAAGTTAATTTTATCGTTACTCTCATTTTTGGTAGCGGTACTCTTCATTATTTTCGTCTTTCTTCAGTTTTCTCTTAGTTTTTGTCATTCGACTGTTCATTCTATACAGCAGGTGCTGTAACTCTTCCAGGCTCTCATAGAGTATAGCAATGTCTTCAGCGAATCTTATCATTGCATACAAAAACAGCATTTTCCGCTATTCATATTCGTTTTATGGAGTCACAATTGCCATAAAACGATTTATTAAGAGAAGGCTGATTTTCAAGTATAGCTTATTGCAAAATATTTTTATTCTAGCATTCAACATCGCTAATAGTAATAAGAAACCTATTTTTTTGAAGAAAGGATTTACTTCAGGTAAGTATTGTTGAATACCCTTAGAGAATATGAATGTAGATAACCACACAGTCAGTTCATCGGTGGCCTGTACCAACCGTTAAAGTGTAAAGCTGCACGCTTTTGGAGAACGCGACCTGACTGTGAAGTACAAGTTTTATTTGTCTGTATAGCAAATTACAGCTCGTGTTACGAGTTAATGATGATACTGCATGCGTACACAATACACCGGTTAATACGTGTTACCAATTTTAACCAAGTACATCGTGACGTGTTCTCTTTCAGTTTTATATTTTCTAGATATTAATATGATTGTGTAATAATAGAAATCGGTAATCTGAATTTTAATTTGTGAACAAGACAAGAATAAAACGTGTACTGAAACTTTAAAATTATTGTTAATAATTAACCGCGCTTTTGTTGAATAAATTTTCAGTCTGTAGTTTATTTATTGAGCAAACAGCTATCGTTGTTAACACTGGCTGGAAGAAAAATCAAAGCCGTTTAGTTAAACCACTAAACCTCCGATTCTTTGAAGAATCGAACTGATGCGTAAAACAACTTCAAACGTCTCAGTTTTATATTTTCTAGATATTAATATGATTGTGTAATAATAGAAATCGGTAATCTGAATTTAATTTATGAACAAGACAAGAAAAAAACGTGTACTGAATCTTTAAAATTATTGTCAATAATTAACCGCGCTTTTGTTGAATAAATTTTCAGTTTGTAGTTTATTTATTGAGCAAACAGCCATAGTTGTTAACACTGGCTGGAAGAAAAATCAAAGACGTTTAGTTAAACCAGTAAATCTCCGATTCTTTGAGGAATCGAACTCATGCGTAAAACAACTTCAAACGTCTCAGTTTTATATTTTCTAGATATTAATATGATTTTGTAATAGTAGAAATCGGTAATCTGAATTTTAATTTATGAACAAGACAAGAATAAAACGTGTACTGAATCTTTAAAATTATTGTCAATAATTAACCGCGCTTTTGTTGAATAAATTTTCAGTTTGTAGTTTATTTATTGAGCAAACAGCCATAGTTGTTAACACTGGCTGGAAGAAAAATCAAAAACGTTTAGTTAAACCAGTAAACCTACGATTCTTTGAAGAATCAAACTCATATGTAAAACAACTTCAAACGTCTCAGTTTTATATTTTCTAGATATTAATATGATTTTGTAATAGTAGAAATCGGTAATCTGAATTTTAATTTATGAACAAGACAAGAATAAAACGTGTACTGAATCTTTAAAAATACTGTCAATAATTAACCGCGCTTTTGTTGAATAAATTTTTAGTCTGTAGTTTATTTATTGAGCAAACAGCCATAGTTGTTAACACTGGCTGGAAGAAAAATCAAAGCCGTTTAGTTAAACCAGTAAACCTCCGATTCTTTGAAGAATCGAACTCATGCGTAAAACAACTTCAAACGTCTCATTACTACAAAGGAATTAATGTGTTAAATTTTGACGTTAAGCGTGTAAGCGAGAAAAGGTGTGGGAAAAGTATATAACTATGCTTAAAATATATTTGAAGTCGCTAAGTGCTCTCATTATGAAACACCCGATGAATGTAGTTTGGGTAATTTGTGTTCCTGTGTAAGGAATATCAAGTCATACATGCATCTCAATGTTTACGACGTCGTATTTTATGATCTACGTGTAGCAGAATGATATGAGTTTCCAGGTACTTTCAGCGGCATGCGTGGATACTGTCTGCAAACTGTGTTGCGAATAGAATTGGTAGTAACGAAATAATTAAAACGTCATGTCTGATGGTAAAGTTTCACTGCATAAAAAGCGAAAATGTAATAAACGATAGTGTTTTTTTTTCCTTTCGTCATTTTGTGGGGGATGTCAGCAAGAGGAAGTCTCGTAGGAGTTTAAAATTATATGTAAAGCTTGTTGGAAGTCGCCTAGTGCGCTCATTCTCAAATTTTGACTGAATAAGATCGAAGTATTTGCGCACCGTCAGTTTTGTTGCCTGAACACAAACACACAGCTTCTAAATATAATACCTGTCCTGTTGTGTTAAGCTTTTAATATTAGACTACATCTATTAATGAATAAATTATTGTGATATGTCCAGAGACTGCGTTACCACACTAGAGTTGGCAACGATAAATCGACCCACAGACTTTAGCGAGGGCTTGCTGCAATCTGCACCCACATTGTGTAGGGCAGTGTTCGTGAAGTTTCAGATGGTCATATAGGCCCTACTTTTGTCAGAGTTGAACGTTATGCTTCAAGAGCAAGGTTTGTCAATTAGTGTATGAATTGATGCTTTGCTAGTCCACGACATGTGTATATTATCCAATATAGCTGTGGTAAAGAAACGTGGCAAAGTTAAGTAAATCTTATACTTGTTTATGTGATGAATTCAAATAGTATTTCTTGCTTTATAGTCTGATGAACCTTCTCCCAGAGCCATCAAATAACCCACAGTTGTGGCCAGACGAAAGAAGTTTCTTCTAGTCACAACAATCGTGACAACAATTTAACTAATGTTGATGGTGTTAAGACAGCATACAGTCACAAATTTATTTTAAGATCCTATATTCAAAAGGCACCATTACCGATTTAGAATCTTCGTTAGAACATGTGGTGCGTTTTATATATATATTGATTAGTTGTGAAACGACAGTCTGGAGTATTTGTTTTTATAGTTTTCGTTCAACAAATTATTTTCGTAGTTTTCACCTCATTCTTATCGTTGCACACATAAATTTGTATCATTGAGCACTTTAGATTTGTCACAGAATACATTTATAACATGCATCACATGTTTTTATAGATAGAAAGTGTTTACAAGTACTTGTTTTGATAGATACAAAGAGTTTACAAGCTGTCTGACGATGAATTGTAAACCGATAGTGGTACCTTTGGGATCCCTATCGCCGGCCGAAGTGACCGAGCGGTTCTAGACGCTTCAGTCTGGAACCGCGCGACCACTACGGTCGCAGGTTCTAACCCTGCCTCGGGCATGGGTGTGTGTGATGTCGTTAGGTTAGTTAGGTTTAAGTAGTTCTAAGTTCTAGGGGACTGATGACCTCAGATGTTATGTCCCATAGTGCTCAGAACCATTTGGATCCCTATCGCTACTGAGGAAATTTAGAGAACCAGCATTTGAGGCTGAGTGCAGTACAGTTTTACTGGCGCCATCTTATATTTCGCGTAAAGACCACAAAGATAAGATAAGAGAGATTAGGGCTCGTACAGAGGCATTTGGGCGGTCATTTTTCCCTCGTTCTGTTTGGGAGTGGAACAGGGAGAGAAGATGCTAGTTGTGCTACGAGGTACCCTCCGCCACGCACCGTAAGGTGGATTGCGGAGTATGTATGTAGATGTAGATGTAGACCTTTTGAATAAAGGAACTTAAAATAAATTTGTGGCTGGTTGCTGTTCCAACACCATCAGTATTTGTTTTTAAATAAGAGCCACGGTCTCCAACCAATCCGTCATGTGAAAAAATTGCAACAATTTAACTATTCTAAATTCGGCCAATAACTACGTGAAATATTGAAGCCACACGGGATTAGCCGAGCGGTCTTAGGCGCTGCAGTCATGGACTATGCGGCTGGTCTCCGCGGAGGTTCGAGTCCTCCCTCGGGCATAAGTGTGTGTGTGTTTGTCCTTAGGATAATTTAGGTTAAGTAATGTGTAAGCTTAGGGTCTGATGACCTTTGCAGTTAAGTCCCATAAGATTTCACACACATCTTTTTGAAATATTGAAAATTAAATTTTTGTTGCCACTGGGTGCTTTAGATAGGTAACGGCGTCCCAGACTCCAGGATAGTTGCTTAGTAATATTGATGTTCTGTTGGCGAGGTTATCAGTGACTGGAAATTGTCTCGAACTGGAAAGGAGGAGAAAAGGATCCCACGTAGTCTTGATGAAGAAAAACTAAATCTAAGTATAATCACATAAAATCTAAATCACGATTGCTAGATTTGAACCGGCCTCCTCTAACACGTTGTTGTACATCCATCCTTGTGACTGGAGGTTCGAGGGACTTCAGCCTTTCACTTACGTAGCAAAATGAAACACCTACAGCCGCCCTTACGATGTTATTTATTACATGGCTACCAGCTCAGTGCTTCAGTAAACTATCTACAGGCCTTAACTGATGGTGAGGGCGTTAACTCCAGTCATATACACGATTCATCAGTGGCTAACATCTTTGAACTGGTTTCCGCGGACTACCTGTAACTACCAGTATTCTGTAGATGTTGCCCACTAATGAATCGTGTATATGATTGGAGTTAACCCCCTCAGCTGCAGTTAAGCCCTGAAGATACTGCACTGAAAGTGGTAGCCATATAATAAATAACATTGTAAGGACGTCTGTAGGTGTCCCAGCCTCTTAACATGAGTTGAATGCTAATGGCTGTAGGGCGATCGCAGTGTTTCCGTCTGGACCGTCCTTTGTCTCGCCGTCTGGCGTTGTCTTTCTGTCATTGCCGTCAGCCTTCACTGCTGTTGTGCGTTATCCCTGTGAGCTGGACCTTCTTTCGAGACTTGCCTGCATCTCTTCTATCCTTTCTCACCTCTTGTCGTCAATGTAATCAATCGTGTTATCTCCCAAGACCAAATCGAAATTCATTTAAACGCACCTACACTGTAGTTCAACCAGCAGATTCATCTTTTGTATCTTACATCATCCAAACTGGGTGCCTTTCTCTCTTACCGAGAAGTAAAGACGTTCTCTCGAGTCTTCTCCCCACCTCGTACACGTCCACAGCTGTGGCAGTCTAAGACAGCACCATTAGGACAATGAGGTCCTGACGGCAGGTCCGTCACACAATTTTAATCCGTCAAGCAATTTAAAAACATAACACACTCTGTAACAAAGGTTCAGATTTCGATGTCCATTTTTATCTCTATTTATTCGTTTCACTTTACTTTCCCTCCTTACCAGTATTCTCTCTCTGCATATCTTCACTTAGCTTGTAAAACTGCCTCCACAACCCACATACAAACTTTCGTGCTAATACACAACATTGGACTCCCCTATACCAAACAAAATATGATAGTATGTCGTAACTAGTATTTCTGCAATTAGCCTAGTGCTGGTCCCGAAATATTTCATCTTCAGATTGCACAAGGTACAGCGCAGGTTACGCTTGTTACTGTGTAAGCACCTGTGTAGCAGGACAAGCAAATAAATATATCGACTGCCCAGTTAATTTAGAATGCGAATTTTCTTGTAAATAAATAATTCTGATTTCGCTACGTAAGAGAAGGGAGCCTATATTCGTTCTTGGTGCATTCACTTTCCGATGCACATGTACGTATACAAAGAAACCTCTCCCTTTATTATCAATTTATTTGGCCGCCTAGCTTTCATACTTTTTAGCCATCACAAACTAAAAGGATTTACAAATGTATCAAAGTGACACCTGACACTCTTCATATACACATTTTAGGGTACTTATTCTTCAATTTGCCTATAGATTAAAATTCTTGTATATACTACTAGATAGAAGCTGACAGATAGCCAGTTGTTTTCATACAGATATTTACTCAGTTCCTTAATTAATTTGAACGTTCCTTATTCCTTCAAGATTTTTGTCTTCTGTGCTAGGAACATGAACACCTGATTGTATCTTCACGAACAGGGCCAACAGGGCCAGTGGAATGCGGCAAGCAGTAAACAAGAATCGACAGTTCCTTTTAAAAATTAACTCTGCCTTTCTCGTAGCGCTTGCCCTGTCCTTTACATCACCAATAGTTACTTCATCTCATTAACAGTACACTGTCTCCCATGCGCTGTTTCTATTCAAGTGGGCGGAGAAAGATCTATGGCTGAGGCGTTTCTTTCACAATTGACTCTATTGTATTCCTTGATTTTTCCGGGGTTCACGAATCATGGTTGTCTCTACGTGAATTGCTACAACTTCCCTAGCTTTTACATCTTTTTCTGCCATAAAAGATTTGTTTATTCTTTTATTTTCAGGAGGTAACAGGTGTACGAGGATTTTATGCTGTATGTTACGATGCTAACTGCAGCTCTCGCTAGTCGGTATTTAATTCCGGAATGAAATTTAATCTCTATGAGTTCTACGATTTCGCCAGTCTTCTTCGCTTGATTATAGTGGTGTATTAGATCCAGGATGTATTTACTAGTTATTTTGTTGCAATTTCTACAGATAACTGGTTGTAGCGTGTGATTGCTACTGCTGAAGCCTCTCTTACCCAAGGACATACGTGGACGACGGCTGACCTCTGCAGTCTCAGCCTTCATTGATTTTGCTAAGTTGGCCTGGTGCCTTTTCTTTATTTTACTCGAATACACGCCGAAATAATTACTGATTCTACAATGTGGCCTGAATCATACAGCGAGTGTGAAACTTACAAATATATTTGGAACAATACATGGGTGAATGTCTAGGTGCACTATTATTTTCAAAATGCAGTAGTCGATTTTCAGTCGTACTTGATAGGAACGAGTAATTATCGACGCTCTCAGGCGAGAAATAGGCTTGAATCAAATAATTTTTCGGAAAAGAAAGTGTGCCAAAATTTTAAGCAGTACATGAAGGAATATCCAACAGGGGGGGGGGGGTTGGACTATTATATTATTTATTATTTTCAGCTTACAGTCGCTGATTTTCATGTTTGGTAGCAACGTCCGCTAGGTAGCTGTAAGCACGCGGTCATCTATTTAATAGAAAAGACGCATAAAGCAGTTATTTACGCTATGCCCTCACAAAGATATTGTTTATTAATTAATCATTCTTCAGAGACGTTCGTTTATAGTTGACATGGCAGCTTCTCAGCGACCAGAAATCGCTTGCAGAATATCAAAAACTTCAATCGCAGGTTTCTTACTACACCTTTATATACTATTTTCACTAGCTGTTACTCCATGAGTCGTTCAGATCATCGTTACCATACATTTCTTCCGCCGAAAATCTCTTATCAACCCTGCTTTATTTCCCTTCTTTCGTTTTCCTTAACTGCCCATTCGACTGATTTTGCACAGATGTTAATATCTTTGAACATGGCACCCTGTAATATTTCTGGCTTAGGCAGCTCTCATATTAGGCTCCAAGAAGCTGTTCCCAGATCAGTGGGGATGCAAGAAGTATATAGATGACGAAATGTGGTGTGAGGTATCTGTGACAGATGTTGGATTCGGTACCATTCCCGTGAGAAAGACCGCCTGCATAATGCTATTGCTGCTACTGCTCTGTGATTGGCTGCTGTGTTCTGAGCAAGGGCGCCAAAACGTTAATGTATAGTTATTATTATTAGTTGAATTACTCATTGGAATTACTTCACTTTTTATATAAATATCTCTCAACAGCTATCAATCAGTCATTTTAGAATTATTAAAAACAATTTAAATCAAAAACAAAAGACTGAAGAAATTGCAGACGAAGCACTTCGGAAGCGTTCGGGTCACGCCTTTCCTGGTATGGCACGCGAAGTGTTTCGGGCTGTTCGTCACTCTGGATTAGGCAGTCGAGAAGAACAGACATGTTGTCTGTTGTAGGATGTGTTTCAAATTTTTATTTAAGTTCCTGGTCGTCACTGCCGGCCAGGGTGGCTGAGCGGTTCTAGGCGCTACAGTCTGGAACCGCTCGACCGCTACGGTCGCAGGTTCGAATCCTGCCTCGGGCATGGATGTGTGTGACGTCCTTAGGTTAGTTAGGTTTAATAGTTCTAAGTTCTAGGGGACTAATGACCAGAGCAGTTAAGTCCCATAGTGCTCAGAGCCATTTGAACCATTTGAGCCTATTCGTCACTCTGGATTAGGCAGTCGAGATGTACAAAAAATGGCTCTGAGCGCTATGGGACTCAACTGCTGAGGTCATTAGCCCCCTAGAACTTAGAACTAGTTAAACTTAACTAACCTAAGGACACCACAAACATCCATGCCCGAGGCAGGATTCGAACCTGCGACCGTAGCGGTCTTGCGGTTCCAGACTGCAGCGCCTTTAATCGCACGGCCACTTCGGCCGGCCGAGATGTACAGTCATGTTGTTTGTGGCAGGATGTGTTTGCCAGTATTCAGTATTCAAAGATTCGCTCCGGTAGTCATGAGGCTCAGACACGTGCCACAAATTAGTGTAAAGATATATTTTCGTAACCATTGTGTTTGATCATGTACTTTGCAGTATCAGAAGGTGTTGTATTAAGATCATGTAGTCTTCTCGTGTGGCTATATGCAAATACGCGAGTGGCATCCCAAAGAAGTGATACATTATTTCAGAACAGAACCTCGCTAAAAGTCAGTTTCAGCCTCAAGATAGAGAACCTACGACCTGCGTGCTGTTTTCTGCGCTGGGGACATCAACTTGAAGGCAGCAGGTTAGTGAACTATAACAGAACCTCCGTATTCCACACAGTGCAGTGGAAACAACTAGGCGCCTCACGTGTACTGCATGCACAGAACAAATGTGCTCAGTGACACGTCATCCGCAGTAATGCAGAGGAGGTGAAGGAGGATGATCGTTATTAATACCAACTATCAATTCATTCTTCCTTTCTTGCCGTAAACCGTACAATTAAAAATCTACGTGTACAACACAATATAGACAGATTTACATATTTCAGGTAAGATAAGTGGCTTACATTAATCAAAAAATAAAAAAGATGGAAATAAACACGACAGGAAAAATTACTTCTCACACTCAGTTGAGGTGCTCCATCGGGTTCAGATCAGGCGAATTTAGAGCCATGACTCAGTGTGAACACATTATTATGCTCTTCAAACCATTGTAGCACTATTCGGGTCTTCTGAGGCGGGTAATTAACCTTATTGGAAGATGCCATCGGTATGTCGGGGAAAACACGAAGCATGCTGATGGCCCACAATAATGTTCACGTAGTCAGTAGCTGTCCTGCCTTCGACAGCTACCATAGTCTTCATAGAAGCCGCATTGCGTAATGCTGCCCTTACAGGCCAGTGTCCGGGTGCAGTGCAAATTTTACCAAGACGGCGCAACCTGATGAGACCAACGAAATGGTGAGGAAATAAATATGATTACTCAGGACGGGTGACACGTTTTCGTCACTCCACAGTCCAGCTCGATGATCACATGCCACATGAGTAGAAATTGATGATGGCGCTGAGTCAAAATGGGAACATGCATTGACTGTCTGCTGAATGTTCATCAATGAGCGCTGAACGGCGATCTCTGAAATACTTGTGTTTATACTGGTATTACGCACGTCAGATCGGCCATAGATCTCCACCTGTCCTGCTTTGCAGAAAAGGTACGACATCCACGTCCTGTGATGTCCAACACCTCGTCGCCTGCTTGAGGTTTTGTCGAGCTTTCCACAGATGCTCGCGACAGCAGCACTCGAATTGCTGATCACCTTGCCATTTCCAAAATTTCTTTTATTCCATTGGTACTGTTGCCGCTTCTGTGAACTGACGGTTTTTAGTACAAGGGCTGTTCAAAACAGAATGATCATAATTTCTTATGCTCATAATTTCTCGCACTAAAATTTAATCTTATTATATTCTGTTAGCTTAATGTGCAACAAACACGCCGTAGTAGTTTCAGTGTTGGGACTCCTGGTTCCCACCTGTGAGAGGCAGACAAGGTCAGACATGTTCAATACCGCCTACTGCTGTTCAAATGGTTCAAATGGCTCTGAGCACTATGGGACTTAACTTCTTACGTCATCAGTCCCCTGAACTTAGAACTATTTAAACTTAACTAACCTAAGGACATAATACACATCCATGCCCGAGGCAAGATTCGAACCTGCGACCGCAACGGCCGCGCGGTTCCAGACTGTAGCGCCTAGAACCGCTCGGCCACACCGGCCGGCCCTACTGCTGTAATGGAGGTAACACGCGAGGAACAATATGCACCTTTGAAAATCTGCTTTCGTCTGAACAAATCTTCAACTGAAGCCCCAAACAATGTTACAGGAGGCCTATGGAGAGTCTGTTCTTCCCTACAGCACAGCTCGAAGGTGGTTTAAAATGTGACTACGTAGGCTTTCCCGGCGTAATAAGTCTTGAAAGTCTTTTCGGGTTTGCTGCCGGATCCTAAAATCAACTTGACTCGATATTTCGGCGATCTTTCCGAAGAATTTCCGATTCTTCGATGCGGCCTTGATTGCGATATATCGTTGCCAGCAGTGTTTCACTAAGGGCGGCGCCACCTCCCTGTTTTGGAAGTCAGACACCGTGATGGGCATGCGCCGTGTAGTGAACGGTGGCCTCTATAGGACGTCGAATTGCAATCTTGCGTCAGTTCTCAGCGGGACTCATCAGCAGAAGCAGCATTTCCTGAAGATGGCGAACAGTTGGATCGCCGAAATATCGAGTCAAGTTGATTTTAGGATCCGGCAGCAAACCCGAAAAGACTTTAAAGGTTTAAAATGTTTAAACAGGGCAGACAATGGATTTGAAAGGCAGGTGGAACCGGTGCTCCAGTTACTGCTCTTACCGAAGAAAACATCAACACCGCTCCTGTCATTGTGAGAGAGGATCGACGAATTGCCTTAAGATCAAAAAATGGTTCAAATGGCTCTTAGCAATATGGGACTTAACATCTGAGGTCATTAGTCCCCTACAACTTAGAACGACTTAAACCTAACTAATCTAAGGATATCACACACATCCATGCTCGAGGCAGGATTCGAATCTGCGACCATAGCGGTAG
The DNA here is from genome assembly GCF_021461385.2 of Schistocerca piceifrons. NCBI lineage: Eukaryota > Metazoa > Arthropoda > Insecta > Orthoptera > Acrididae > Schistocerca > Schistocerca piceifrons. The sequence goes on along the minus strand of NC_060139.1, from coordinate 217,045,932 downwards.
TGCGGTTCCAGACTGAAGTGCCGGCCGAAGTGGCCGTGCGGTTAAAGGCGCTGCAGTCTGGAACCGCAAGACCGCTACGGTCGCAGGTTCGAATCCTGCCTCGGGCATGGATGTTTGTGATGTCCTTAGGTTAGTTAGGTTTAACTAGTTCTACGTTCTAGGGGACTAATGACCTCAGCAGTTGAGTCCCTTAGTGCTCAGAGCCATTTTTTGAACCAGACTGAAGTGCCTAGAACCGCTTGCCCACACCGGCTGGCCCTTAAGATCACTTTCTGAAACACTGAACCCACGCTGGTGACAGAAAAATTGTACACGACACGTGTTTTTGCGCGATGGATTCCTAGATTATTGATTCCCGAACAAAAGGTCATTCGCGTGCAGGTCTGCATGCAGTTAAAGTTGATGTCAGAGGAAGATGCGGAGTTCCTTTCACATGTAATCACAGCTGAAAAAACTTAGCTACATCATTTTGATCCTGAGAGCAAACAGCAAAGCTCAGTGTGGATATCATCAACCACCAAAAAAGCAAAAGTGATTGCTTCTGCTGGGAAAGATATGGTAATCTCATTCTTTCATATTCATGGAATGATTTATCAGCATGTTGTACCTGTACACACATCAGTAATTTGGGAAATATTTCAGAGATGTCCTGAAAACACTGCAAGTCCATATCAGGCGCAAAAGACCACATTTCCGTGAAGCAGGCTGGATGCTGTGCCACGATAATGCGCGGCCACATATTGCCAATGTTGTTGCTGAATATCTTGCAAAAATCAACGTGAAGTGCATCCCTCACCCTCCCTATAGTCCGGATTTAGCCCCATGTGACTTTTTTCTATTACCTGACATGAAGAAACGCCTTCGTGGGAAGCATTATCAATCATCAGAAGCAGTGGTGAATTCTGCGGAGTAGATTTTGAAGGACTTCTCAAAAAATTATTTCCAGTATGTATGTGAAAACTGGCAGAAACGCTGGGACAATTGCATTGGTTTCGTGCGAGACTACTTTGAGAAGGACCATCAAAACTATGAGTAAAAGTATGTTGCCAAAAAAAATTATGATAATTCTTTATTTGAACAGTCCTCGATGTAGTGTTTTACGGCACGATTTATTTACCGCTTTGGGGAAAGATATGGGTCGTGTGTTACATTGTACCTACCACCCTAATTAGCGTAGTGCTTCAGTGAGCCTAAATCAACGACTTGGCTATTTGGCTGCAACGAGATCCATTGGCATCTTGTGTCAATTCAGTTGATTTGTTTCACCTTCGTACTTTCCTTCAGTACAATTAAGTTAAGTAGAAGTAAGCTGACTTTTTAGTACATTTTATAGGTATTCTTTTAATACACGTTTTCTGGTCATCTGTCGACTGGGTCTCGTGCCTGCTCGGACTGGTTCCTGGAGAGGGTCTCGTAGTATCCACCTCACTGTTTGGAGTCGTCAGATTTGTATATCGGGTATGAGTCAGCATCCCATACTGGCACAAGAAAGCCATGGCAGAACTATACAGGGTGTTACAAAAAGGTCCGGCCAAACTTTCAGGAAACATTCCTCACACACAAATAAAGAAAAGATGTTATGTGGACATGTGCCCGGAAACGCTTAATTTCCATATTAGAGCTCATTTTAGTTTCGTCCACCTACGCTCAATGGAGCACGTTATCATGATTTCATACGGGATACTCTAACTGTGCTGCTGGAACATGTGCCTTTACAACTACGACACAACATGTGGTTCATGCACGATGGAGCTCCTGGACATTTCAGTCGAAGTGTTCGTACGCTTCTCAACAACAGATTCGGTGACCGATGGATTGGTAGAGACGGACCAATTCCATGGCCTCCACGCTCTCCTGACCTCAACCCTCTTGACTTTCATTTATGGGGGCATTTGAAAGCTCTTGTCTACGCAACCCAGGTACCAAATGTAGAGACTCTTCGTGCTCGTTTTGTGGACGGCTGTGATACAATACGCCATTCTCCAGGGCTGCATCACCGCATCAGGGATTCCATGCGACGGAGGGTGGATGCATGTATCCTCGCTAACGGAGGACATTTTGAACATTTCCTGTAACAAAGTGTTTGAAGTCACGCTGGTACGTTCTGTTGTTGTGTGTTTCCATTCCATGATAAAATGTGATTTGAAGAGAAGTAATAAAATGAGCTCTAACATGGAAAGTAAGCGTTTCCGGACACATGTCCACATAACATATTTTCTTTCTTTGTGTGTGAGGAATGTTTCCTGAAAGCTTGGCCGTACCTTTTTGTAACACCCTGTATATGTGTATATGTAACTAGACTTTTTATTTCCGAGTCGGTGCAGCTAAAGAACTGAGCTACAGACTTCCCCATTTTTAAACATTTCTCTCGTTTCTCCACGATTTGAGGGGAAAATATAAGCTTACGGCTTCGCCTAGATAAGTTATCTATTTTGATCATGGGAATTGATCGTTTTCAGCATCCGACTTTAAAACTCCGTCTGAACAGGCCACGGAAGGTTCAGCGGTACCGACCGCTTTGTCTCCTCAGCCGATAGGTGTCATTGGATGCTGATATGGAGAGGTATGTGGTCAGCACACCCTTTCCTGACCGTTGTCGCTTTCGTGGCCGGAGCCGCTACTTCTCAATCAAGTACTTCTTTGGCGTCACAAGAGCTGTACTTGCCAAAGGTCACCCATCCAAGTGCTAGCCTATCCCGACAGCGCTTAACTTCGGTGATTTGACGGGAACCGGTGTTACCTCAGCGGCAACGCCATTGACTCCTTCAGCCTCTCCGTTTACATACTTTCGTTACAGCGTCACGTGCCCCAGACGCCACCTGGAGGCCTTGAAAATCGTGGTGGGCACATTTCACCCCGCAGTGTTTTTCTCATGAATGCTCTAAGACAAAAAAACCTAAAACCTGCCCACACTGCTCCAAAACCTCTCAGTTGGGGAGACATCCGGCGACCTGGCAGGCCAACGTACGGTTTGTCAAGTTCGAGGACAAGCAGCAGAAACTATAGCCCTTCTGTGGGTAGGCAATTATCTTGCTGAAATGTAAACCCATGAAGTTTATTGCCATGAAGGGCAATAAACTGGGCACAGAATATTTTCGACGTACCAGTGTGCTGTAAACGTGCCACGGATAATAACCAAAGGAGTCCTGCAAGGAAATGAGCTATTCCCCAGACCATTATTCCTGGTTGGTATACTACTGCTGTCTATGGCGCCTCTAGACACATCTTCAGCCTGGAATCTCACTGACAGAAGTAAAGTTGTCTTCAGTGATGAGTCACGCTTCAAACTGAGCCCCAATGAGCAGCGAAGGCGTGTCTGGAGACGCCCTGGCCAGCCCTGTGATACCAACCCGACTGTGGACCACCATACAGCCCATCATCCAGGAGTGGAATACCATTTCTTGTCACAGCAGCACCCCTTTGGTTGCCATTCGCGGCACCATTACAGCACAGTGGTACGTTCTACTGTCATGCTGGGATTACATTACAGCAAGATACGCCCGTTCGCATACGGTAAGCGTTTCTGCTGTTTCTCTTCGTGCTTTCCAAACCCTATCTTGGCCAGAAAGGTCGCCGGATCTTTCCCCAATTGAGAAAGGTTTTAGCATAATGGGTATTGCCTTGCAACCAGTTCGGTATTTTGACGATCTAACGCGCCAAATGGACAAAATTTGGCACGATATCCCTCAGGAGGACATCCAACAACTCTGTCAAGCAATTCGAAGCAGAGTTCCAAGATGCTACTCCAGGTGTGTGCCCACCGCGATTTTGAAGGCCTCCTGGTGGCGTGTGGGGCATATGACGCGGTAACGTGTAAATGAGATGAATGGTGAGATCAGGCGAGATACCGCACAGACGTCTCACAGAAATGAAAACAACAAATAAACGGGTGTGAACTATGTTACAACAAAGGAATTTAAGAGTCATGACTTCCTAAACAGAACCGAACTTCAAAAACTATGATGACAGAGCACAGAGAAATTGTGTGATGGTGAAACTGTTGCGTTCATTTATTGTAGCTTATATGATAAACTATCATATTTTCATCAATTCCTTGTCCGCCCCCGGTAGCTGCGTGGTCAAAGCGACAGAATGTCAATCCTAAGGGCCCAGGTTCGATTCCCGGCTGGGTCGGAGATTTTCTCCGTTCAGGGACTGGGTGTTGTGTTGCCCTAATCTTCATCATTTCATCCCAATCGACGCGCAAGTCGCCGAAGTGGCGTCAGGTCGAAAGACTTGCACCCGGCGAACGGTCTACCAGACGGGAGGCCCTCATCACACGACATTTACATTTACATCAGTTCCTTGGGAGTCTTCACATTCGTATGAACACCTATATCGGGCAAGGAGGCATATCTCGCTCGCTTACCAGTCGTACAAATTAGATGCGTCGGCAAGAGATTCCTACCATATGACACACGTATTGTCACAAATGCCGTGTACGTCACACCAGACGTGTTTTCCGGTGGAGGATTCGGTTGACTCGATGCACTGCCATCCTATGTTTGCGGTTCCCATTCGAAAGTCACTTCCTTTCGGCTGCTAGTAGAGTAGTTGTACAGAATCAACGGTAATTGTACAAGGGTCGTTCAACAAGTAATGGCCCACATTTTTTTAAAAAAAAAAGCCATTAATATACATATTAAACGTCCTTGTTGTTGCTTCACATTTGATGTTTGTTCTGTGCGCCAGTGAAGTTTCGAACCGTTCTGGCAGATGGCAGAGCCGTAGTATAGCGTCGAAATGGCGTCTACATGCGACTCACGTTGCAAGCAGCGTACTGTTGTTGAATTATTGTGTGCAGAAAAAGAAACCTTGGTGAACATCTATAAACGTTTGTGTGCAATATGGCGATGCTGCAGTTAGCAGGAGTACAGTTGGGCGATGGGTAAAGAAAGTCACAGCCTCAATAAATGCAGAAACAGAGCTCCATGATCAGCCACGCTCGGGACTGCTCCAGACATGCTGAATCGTGCGGATGCCATTGTTAGTGAGAACCGGCGCATCACATCTCGGTTCTCTACGGGAACACACTTTGAAGATGAGGAGAGTGTCAGTCATGTAGTGAAAACATGGCTACGCCTACAGGACAAGAGCTTTTACCAGCAGGGAATACAAGCTCTTCAACAACGTTGGCGTACGGCCATAGACCGTAATGGAGACCACGTACAAAAATAGGACATGGACAAGTCATGCTGATGTATATTGTCACCAAATTCTGACCCTTAACAATAAATATGTTCTTGAAAAAGAAAGTGGGGCATTAGTTACTGAACGACCCTCGTAGGTCCCTACCCTACTAGGCCTCCTTAGTGCAAATGGACACGTTACACCACGACACAAACACAGATTTGAAGACAGCTAGCAGCGAAATAAAGACACGGCTCACCCGCTTGGCAGTCCAACACCGTGACCACTTACGCACCACGCCGTTGCTGTTATGGGCTGCTCTACATTGCACTTCTTTTCCTTGGACCGTTTATTGTTACACCTTTTTCCTGTTTTCATGCTTGATCTGTGTTTAGTTTTTGACGGGCTGTCTACTGGGACCCCTTACCATTAAATTTGAGAGGGTTGCGATGGTGAGTTTCGCTTATGAACTGTAGTCGGTATTGTTTGAGAAAATCTGACGGAAGATAATAGTATTGTGAATAACGTAGTTCACTACACACCACCTAAAGTGTTGAGCCGTGTGCGGCTCGCGTTCATGCCGTTTGTTCTTTGGCATTTTGTCACGTCGAGTGGCGTCTTGTTTCTTCCTTACTTACTGGCATAACGAAGTTGCTGGCTTGCCTTCTTCAGTGGCAGCAGCAGCGCTTATCGATACTAGTACTGTCGTACTATCTTACGTGTGACCGTTAGTATTTCCGGGTGGTGGTGGTGTATGTGGTGGTCAGTCAGTTGGGACAGAGCAGCAAGGAAGTCTCCATGGCGCGAGGCCTGGCAGGGTGCATACGCTGTCGGATCGTGTGGCGCTAGCTGCGAGAGCGACAAAGGTCGTTGCACATCGAACCTGGACGCTGAAGCTGAGTGATCAGTTAACCTGTTATGAAGCCTCAACTATTGTGACATCTCTTCGTTCACTTTCGGGTTGTTGCTCCCTGGACCGTTCGGGCTAAAAAGGCTCTGAGCACTATGGGACTTAACATCTGTGGTCATCAGTCCCCTAGAACTTAGAACTACTTAAACCTAACTAACCTAAGGACATCACACACATCCATGCCCGAGGCAGGATTCGAACCTGCGACCGTAGTAGTCGCGCGGCTCCGGACTGAGCGCCTAGAACCGCGAGACCACCGCGGCCGCCGTTCGGGCTAGCAGCAACATATGATGTGTTGTATTCAGCGAGATCTTGCAGCCGCCTTCCTATATTGGGATTAATTATTAAACTGACTGTTATTTGCCAGTGGAGTGCACCAGCGGTACTTTCTGCTCTGTGGCCGTTAACGCCCCAGTTACTTGGTCTCATCGTTAGCGAAGTTTTCCGGCAGTGTGCCTTTCCTCGTTGTGTTGATGCTGTCTGGCATGGCGTGTAGTTCGACAGCCTTTTAAGTTGTTTGGTTCATATTTTGCTTAGAGTGGTTATTGTTCCCTTGGCTGTTTTTAGAGGTCAATTTCTGAAGACGTAGTGCTGTTCGTATCCTCGTACTCAGCTTATATTTTCCATCGTCGTACCGTTGGTTGGACGTAAGGGAATGGGTTAAATTGCTGGTTGGTCCTTGGGCAATCCCTAGTTTGGGTTGCCATCCGATTATTTTTCAACTGTTGGCTGCCTGTCTCACCTCACCTTAAGTTTGAGCTACCTTTGCAGGCCGACTCTTGGAACACTTCTGAGCACCAGTTGTTCTGTTTGTTTTAGATTGTGGTTTTCAGTTTAGTTTGAAGTGTATTAATTCAGTTCTTTTTTAAATTATACATAAAGGCCTTCAGCCGTGTTAAATTAAAATTTTGCAATTTGATTTTATTTAAAAAAAAATGTTTTCCTTAAAACTGGTTCTATCTGAAATTGTTTGTAATCCAGGCCCTAAGCCGTTAGTTGTTTGATGTTTTATGTGTGGCCTTCAGCCAAGGATTTACGTAAACCCCTTTCAATAAGGCCTTCAGCCATGTGTATTCCTTAAAGGAAACTTTTTTATAAGAAGGAAGGGGTTTATTTTAAATTGTTTGTCTGGATTGTTGTCCAGGCCTTCAGCCGTTGTTTCAAATTTGTTTGTGGCCTTCAGCCGTGCAATAAGTTAATATTCCTTTAATTAGGCATTTGGCCGTTCTGTTATAAGTTTAAAAAGAAATTTCTTGATCAGAAAAAAAGGTTTATTAATGTGTTTTAATTACAGTTGTCCTTCAGACGTGTAGTGTAGGCCTTTAGCCGCTAATTGTTTTCAATTGTATGTTTTTTTTAAATTACCTTCTATTTTTAATTGCTTCTTGATTTCTAAGCCAGGCCTTCAGCCGTTCTTGTTTTTGGTGTGATTTTGGGCCTTCAGCCCAGAAAGCATCGCAAGTTCTCTTTAACTAGTCCTTCAGTTGTATTGTCTAATTGTGATCTTTTAATGCAATGTGTAAATAAGTGGTTCTTAGAAAAATAAAGTTGTGTGTTTGATTGTGCAACTCACAGTAACTGTTTACGGCCCCATCCACAATACTAACCTTATCCTGTGCGCTCTCTGAGTACCTACCAACCAGGTTTCAGTGTTGTTAGTGGTTAGTTGGTACTGGCTTTCATTGATCGTATAGCATCTGTTACAGCAATATTCACTTTCATTTATGCTCTTCTATGTGGTATTTCATTTGTCCTTCCACTCGTGTATTTACTGTTGCCGCCTAAACACATATCAGTGTTTGTCACATAATAGTTTTTGCAACCAAACACATACAGGCAGTTCTATAACTTTTGCTCAAGTATGAGCCGGTAAATTGAAATAATAATTCAGTAATTAACGTTTCATTCAGTTGCGGTTACATATATGAAAACTAAACAAAGTTCCATAACCTGATTACAAAATTCTTTATCGTTCGTTGTTGTTCAATATTAATATTTACGGTCAGTTATAATCTTACTCGGATTCCTTCGGTAGCATTCACTCTGCGGAATCGGTGTCTTTTCTGTGAAAAATGTAACGTTTGGTAACATGGGTCACGTATAAACCGAAGAGTGCGCGTAAGTTATAACACTATGAGTTGGATTTCACGTCATACTTGGTTTGTGGCCAGAGCAAGTCGACGCTGCATCCCATAACCTTCTGAATGAAACACTGCCCTATCCAAAGACGTCGTTGGGCCGATAACAGGTGTATTCCTTGTGAATATGAACAGATTATTTTGCCGGACTGCCTTTCAAAGTGCTGAGGACAGCGCGGTGACGACGCCTGGCGAAGGCTGGCTTGAAGACAGCGGTAAACGCTTGTCTGCCCGAAGCCGCGGTCCGTTGCCGATGCGACGTAACGAATTCCTCGAGCACCAGGCGGCTTGGGCCGGCAGGTAATTGTATCGGAAAGGAAAGCGGGCAGTCCGCGAGCCATTAATCAGCCGCTTACATTAGAGAGCGATTTTATTTGAATACATATCTATTACGGATCTGGGCTCGTAAATTTCCCCCGCGCTGTTATGAATTCCTTTCAATGTATTTTAATCTGGTTAAAATTTATATTAATAAGTAGGCAGCGGGCCAGCCGTCACGGGCGTTATTAAGTCGGTCGGCCCTCGCGGACAGCGGCTAAATGCGGCCACAGCCGCGGGCGCAGCGGCGAAGGCTACGCGATTAACCAGGGGGTTGCTCCACGTCCCTACTCTCGCCGTGTTGGCTGCGTGTTCGGTTCCGCCTGCGGGGTGTACGGCAAGTGTACCACTCTAACCGTCAGCAGCATTTACAGTCCTGCGAAACGTGACACGTCCAAGGATGGGTTATAATACACTGAAGCGCCAAAGACACTGGTATAGGCCTGAGTATTCAAATACAAAGATATGTAAACAGGCAAATACGGCGCTGCGGTCGGGAACGTCTACATAAGACAATAAGTGTCTGGCGCAGTTGTTAGATCGGTTACTGTTGCTACAATGACAGGTTATCAAGATTTAAGTGAGTTTGAACGTGGTGTTATAGTCGATCGATGGGACACAGCATCTCCGATATAGCGATAAAGTCGGGATTTTCCCGTACGACCATTTCACGTATGTACCGCTCTTATAAGGAATCCGGTAATACACCAAAACTCCAACATCGTTGCTGCCGGAAAAGATCCTGCAAGAACAGTTCAACATGACATAAGCGCAACCCTTCCGCAAATTGCTGCAGATCTCAATGCTGGGCCATTAACTGCTATCAGCGTGGGAGCCATTCAAAGAAACCATCGATATGGACTTTCGGAGCTGAAGGCCCACTCGTGTGCCGTTGATGACTGCACGACACAAACCTTTACGCCTCGCCTGGACTGTTGATGACTGGAAAGATGTTGCCCGGTCGGATGACTCTCGTCTCAAATTGTATCGAGCGGATAGACGCGCACGGGTATCGAGACAACCTCATGATTCCATGCACCCTGCATGTCGGCAGGGGACTGTTCAATCTGGTGGAGACTTTATAATAACGTAGGACATGCGCAGTTGGAGTGATATGGGATCCCTGATACGCCTAGATGCGACTCTGACAGGTGAAATGTTTGTAAGCATCCTGTCCGATCACCCGCATGCATTCATGTCCATTGTGCATTCCGACGGACCTAGCCAATTCCAGGAGGACCCCATATCTCCAGAATTGCCACATAGTGGCTCCAGGAACATTCTTCTGAGTTAACACATTCGTCTGGTCACCAAAGTCCTCAGGTATGGACCTTATTGAGCATATCTGCGATGCCTTGCAACGTACTGTTCAGAAGAGATCTGCACCCCCTCGTACTCTTACGGATTTACGGACAGTCCTGCAGGATTCATCATGTCAGGTAAACAAAAGGTTGAAATTATGTTTCATTACAAATAAAAACATTATTCACAATTATTTTTTTACGTCCAGTCTCCTTTCCGTCTTCATTAATACGCCTTTGAAATCTTTGTGAAACACTGTTACACACTATATGGCATAATGTGCGACCACCTTCTAAACCATGAAATGCGTCGGGTATGCAGCCTTTTAGTACAATAATGGTCTGAGGCTTTTGAGAATAAACAGTGTCCTTGACGACATCCCATAGGCAAAAATCCATGGATGTGATATCTGATAAACGTGGAGTCGTGTCAATATCTTGCCTTCGAGCAATCCCTTTTCTTCGGAAACTTTTGTTTAAATAGTAGCGGACGGCAGTGGCAATATATGGTGAAGCACCATCGTGTTGCAAGTAAATTTCTTGACACATTATAAGTCCTCGTACCACGTATTCTGAAGGATATCCAAACAGTTATCTTCTGTCACTGTACCTTCATAAAACAAAAACAAAAAAACCAAAAAAAAGAACCGGCACACGAATGAAATTACTGAAAACCCAGGTAACAGGTTCAGGACAACAAAGGATCAAACATCAACACGTGAAAGGGAAACCCATCAGATAGTTCGCCGTTTTCACTAAATTAACATTTATTTAAGAAAAACTATAATGATCAATTAAACTCCAGATTAAAAGCAACATGAAAACCATCAGAATTATAGTGGCATATAAAGTGAAAAACTACCGAAATGTATCAGTATAATCAAAAGGAATCAGTATTCAATAAACACAAAGCATCTGAGTTTGTGACAGAAAGAATTAAACTTGAATCTTTCACTAAAGGGAAACTACGTTTACCAAATACAGGGCGCATCCGATTTTAAGGTTAGTAGAGAGTTCGAACACTTCTTTTATGAACAGTAAGAGGATCAACGGCTTAATTGTAATTTACAAAAGTTCATTAGTTTATCCCGCTAAACTTCACAGCCTACAAACCTGGCGGCAGTCGCTCAGCCCAGGTATAGCTTCAATGAACAAGACGCCTACTCAACTTTTGCTAGGTATGACACACGACGCGACAAAGCGCTCCCGCGGCAATAACTTAGACCTCGGGCGTTGGGACGGATGCAGCCAAGGCAGCGGCCAGAAGTCATGGCTGCAAACACCGAGGTATACTCCCGTGTTTTGCCATCAGCTGTGAACTACTCAGCTCAACTACGCACCCTCCGACTCAGAGTTACATTATTGAAAGTTTTGGCTGGTTTCGTTGTCTAGGGGCTGGGATACGTAGTTGCCACATTACAGGCCAAATACTGCTGAGTCTACAGTATACGATAAGAATACACATATGAATCTAATGGTCGAAGATTTTTATCACTCGGCAATTGCGAATTATGACTGTAACATATAAATTTGTAAGTGAAAGACTGCAATTAAATAAAATCTGCAGGTACTATCTTAATTACTTTAAATGATGAGGACGGTAGTAGAAGTACTTTTGAGAATGCGGTATATTTCTGCAAAATACTTATTGGTGTCGTCGGTCCAGCAATTAAGTAAAATATAAGTTGAATAACAGGAAAACAATAGATTCCTGCAGCACGTAATTAGTTATGAACAACACAGCTAGAGAGATATTCACTTCTAAACGCATACTACGTCTTCACTGTAGAAGCCACGGAAATCACACAAGTGCAAAAGTCTGCACTCCAAAGTATTTCTATCCGCCGCGACCACGCGCTAACCGCTCCACTCTCCAAGTCTCTGCCGCGACCGAGCGTCCGTCGCGCCGTCACGTCCAGCACTTCCCGTGTTCTGTGCCGTACTCCCCAGCCTCCAAACGTCTCTCTCAGTAACGAGCATTGTAGTTGGCTAGAGCGCTCCCTCCATGTCTCCAAGCGAATGTGCACTCACGAACATATTGAAGCACATACGAAATACTGGATTTACATTTAAACAATTTGAAAATAAATAAATATTCCTACGGCTGGACCATAAAAAGGCTCTAACACACATTATTAAATACATAAACAAATTAAATAAACATATATCAAAGGAATAGAACAAAAGGTAAGCCAGTAGCCTAATGTCTCTGTGCTTTCTAAAACACAGTAAATATTTAACCAATTTCTTCATAAATAGTATATATCGGATATAAAAAAAGACATAGACGAATAAATATATTTATAAACATGCTGCAACCGTTTTTTCGTGTAACCGTGGGGTACTTATGGTCTGACGCGATCGATAGTAATCGGCCACTTTGACCTCCAATAACTCATGTACTATTCAAGTTACATGCCTGTAATTCATACCAATTTAGGTTTACACTAATACATTTCTACAGGCACAGCGATCGACAAAATGGGATGAAGCGTTTATATTTTGGAAATTCGTTGCTGGGTGTTACTTGTATACTAAACTTTAAACTAATAAAGATATTGAAAATTTGATTACACCTGCCGCGTGGGATTAGCGGAGCGGTCTAAGTCGCTGCAGGCATGAACTGAGCGGCTGGTTCCGGTGGATGTTCGTCCTCCCTCGGGCATGGGTGTGTGTGTTTGTCCTTAGGATAATTAAGGTTAAGTAGTGTGTAAGCTTAGGGACTGATGACCTTAGCAGTTAAGTCCTATAAGATTTCACACACATTTGAATTTTTTGATTACACCATCAGAATCGTCGTGCAAATGAGAGTAATCTACATGTTTCTTTTTGAGCTTTCATGATATATGTGGCTACTATTAATTTCTATACGAACTGTGGAATGTCTGCCATTAAGGTTTCACGGAGTCCGCCATCTTTGGCACTCCTGACGTGTCTCCTTCATTGACACAGCGTCACCATGGAATTCCCAGCCACGCGGCCGATTGACTACATGGTCCAGCCGTTGTGCGGCATCACGCGCTTGCTAACGAGCCACGCCTTGCCGAGCGGTCCGAACGGTGGCCGCCAACTCTAAACTTAGAATACTTCCAGGGCCCCACAACTCGCCCATTACCTCACAGCGTGTACATGTAACTGACAAGGTGCAGGTACAGAGCACTTTCAGTTAAAACTCCTGAGGCTTGAATAAGTATTGCTAAAACGCCTTAAGAAACACTAGTTAAGGTGACTTACACAAAGCAGGAACTTTTGACTCAGTAGTAGCCCCTCGTAATTCAATTATGATTAAAACACATCAACGTAGGTTAGAATAAAGACACTTTACTAAATCACAACTAGATTTCAAATTCATACCCGGTACCTGATACAGCACCATGACACTGCCACCGAGTACAGTGCCACTTACCGGTGTTACCATTTCAGTTCAGTTCATAACATCGCCTCCCAAAGCGGGTGCACACAAGCGGTTTACCAACTAACAGAGTCACGTGGCTTCAAAGATGACGCACTAACAACTATTGACCACTCTCAAGCCAAGGCACACTGCAGACCCAATACATTATTCAATGAACAAGACTAAATAATATTGCTCCAATTTTCCTTTTAAACAATAACACCGCAGGGCCAGAATATCAGTAGGCAGTATGTCACGGTGCACTCTCCCCACCGTCAATTATCCTTTTTAACTCCTTTTCAAATAACAAAAGGAGGCCCTCGTCACCAGAGCACGACCTTTGTCGCCTTCTTTAGCGGCTGCCCAACATTCGACGAGTCGCTCGGCGATCCGGCTGGGTACATGCGTTTTCAAACACAAATCGGCCCCAACAAACCCCGCTTCCAGGCACTGTTGCTCCATCCCTCCTCCTTCCGACACGTGCCGTTCACAACCCCCTGCCTCCGCGCCGGGGCTTCACACCTCAGTTGGGAAAACCAAAGATAAGTCAAGAGGGAGGTCACTATCGATACCGGTGCCAGAGGTATTTAGACCAGCTAACCGAGCCGCCAGCTCTTTGGACGAGAACTTGTAATTGCGCATCGGCTACCGTATTCTGTGCGGACAGAATCACACGAAAATTCACTACCCCGTTGTTATTTTTCGTTCACGGCTTAAACTAAACTTCAACATGGACGTTATACTACAAAATATTAGCCTGCATGAGGGCAGTAAGTTTCATTGAGTACTACAAACAGCAGTGACAATGCTTGCGTGGATAGACTGTGATTGTCGTTCTGAGAAGTGAACTAATTGTAGTTAACCGAACTGAACAGCCTTATGCAATTTGAATTAATTATCTCGTGTGCAACTTACTGAGCTTCCGGCCGCACTAAAACATTGAAACGTCCCCTTTGAACAATTATACATGACGGTCCTTAAACTGACACACAATATTTTTAGCGCAACGCAATCTGACTTTCAATAATCCCTACAAAAGAGTGGCCCTGACTAACATTAACCTATACCTTTCACAAATCCACCACAGCTGGCGGCTCACCTCCAACTGCGCAACGCTACGCGCTGTTAACAGCCAACTGCCCAACGCTACAATGGCAGACAACAATGCAAACTAGCCACAGACTGCACGCAGCACAGCCAGTAATTTTTCATACAGAGCGCTACGTGGAGTTACCAATAAGAAAACCTAAACAGCCTACTTACAACATTGTTGCAAACTGATCGTGACGTATGGTACTGTTTTCACCAGAACTGTAAATTCGCGATCTTGATTGCCAAACGTGCATGGATTGTAATACCGCGATCAGCGCATGGAATCGAATATTATAGTTTTAAAACAGTGCAAGAAACATTAGAAACAGAAACGTGTGCGTGGAACGTTGTAATAACACACATACGCGCTGACAACTGCGTCCTATCGGCCTGTGTCATAAGGAATGCAACGAAGAATGGAATAACCCCCCGGAGGAACACATTACGAGGTGCATTCAAGATCTAAGGCCTACGATTTTTTTTCTAATTAACTACTCACCCGAAATCGATGAAACTGGCGTTACTTCTCGACGTAATCGTCCTGCAGACGTACACATTTTTCACAACGCTGACGCCATGATTCCATGGCAGTGGCGAAGGCTTTTTTAGGGGTCTGTTTGATCACTGGAAAATCGCTGAGGCAATAGCAGCACGGTTGGTGAATGTGCGGCCACGGAGAGTGTCTTTCATTGTTGGGTAAAGCCAAAAGTCACTAGGAACCAGGTCAGTTGAGTAGGGAGCATGAGGAATCACTTCAAAGTTGTTATCACGAGGAAACTGTTGCGTAACGTTAGCTCGATGTGCGGGTGCGTTGTCTTGGTGAACAGCACACGCGCAGCCCTTCCCGGACGTTTTTGTTGCAGTGCAGGAAGGAATTTGTTCTTTAAAACATTTTCGTAGGATGCACCTTTACCGTAGTGCCCTTTGGAACGCAATGGGTAAGGATTACACCCTCGCTGTCCCAGAACATGGACACCATCATTTTTTGAGCACTGGCGGTTACCCGAATTTTTTTGGTGGCGGTGAATCTGTGTGCTTTCATTGAGCTGACTGGCTCTTTGTTTCTGGATTGAAAAATGGCATCCACGTCTCATCCATTGTCACAACCGACGAAAAGAAAGTCCCATTCATGCTGTCGTTGCGCGCCAACATTGCTTGGCAACATGCCACACGGGCAGCCATGTGGTCGTCTGTCAGCATTCGTGGCACCCACCTGGATGGCACTTTTCACATTTTCAGGTCGTCATGCAGGATTGTGTGTACAGAACCCACAGAAATGCCAAGTCTGGAGGCGATCTGTTCAACAGTCATTTGGCGATCCCCCAAAACAATTCTCTCCACTTTCTCGATCATGTCGTCAGACCGGCTTGTGCGAGCCCAAGGTGGTTTCAGTTTGTTGACACACGATGTTCTGCCTTCATTAAACTGTCGCACCCACGAATGCACTTTCGACACATCCATAACTCCATCACCACATGTCTCCTTCAACTGTCGATAAATTTCAATTGGTTTCACACCACGCAAATTCAGAAAACGAATGATTGCACGCTGTTCAAGTAAGGAAAACGTCGCCATTTTAAGTATTTAAAACAGTTCTCATTCTCGCCGCTGGCGATAAAATTCCATCTGCCGTCCGGTGCTGCCATCTCTGGGACGTATTGACAATGAACACGGCCTGATTTTAAAACAATGCGCATGTTTCTATCTCTTTCCAGTCCGGAGAAAAAAAATCGGAGGCCTTAGAACTTTAATGCACCTCGTATAAGCAAGTGGATGTTTACGTGACAATTCGAGGACTGATAAAGCTACCTTAATTACACTGTCAACACCAACAAACTTCTGCTGACGTCACGATGCATCATCTACAAACAGCTGCAACGAAAAGCGCGACTGAAAGCGTTTCAAACGGTTTCAATAGTAATTTCTTTTTCACCGCTTTTCTCAGTATTTACTTTCCTCAAAAATAAAGGTAGTTTTTGTAAAGTGTGTTCGTATATCACTGTTCACATTGTTGTGCCCGCCCTTAGCAGTAGTTATTAAAATGGTTCAAATAGCTCTGAGCACAATGGAATTTAACATGTGAGTCATCAGTCCCCTAGAACTTACAATTACTTAAACCTAACTAACCTAAGGACATCACACACATCCATGCCCGAGGCAGGATTCGAACCTGTGACCGTAGCTGTAGTTATTACTATTTATTATCTCTGTCTCGCTCATTTCTTTTCTTGTAGTTGTTACTGCAGGTGTTTTATGTTTTCTTTTGGAGAGTGTATTTTTATGTATGTGGACGGTGTTTTATCAGGTGTATTTACGTGTCTTTGTTGTGGTACGTGCCAGTCCGTGGGGTAACAATCGTTTCACAACAGTTCCTACAAACGTGACGTCATTCTGACATCACACACAATATCGACGACTGCATGATCGGCTATCAGCTTTCGTTAGCATTCGATATGGGCCTCTCACAAGATTTCATGCTTGCGTAACGGAGATTTGCAAAAACACGTCATTCTTGGAATGATTTATTATAATTATTCCTTTAACAAAATGTCACGTAATGATTTCTTGACAATTAATGCCTTCATATAAGAGTCCTGTCTTAGGAGTGAGTTATTATCGTCAGTAATTTACGAATTAAGAATGAAACACACTTGTTTTATAATTTGCAGTATACAGTTTCAGTATAACGTAGCATTGAGAACTTATCACAAACGCATCACCATTGTCATTAGATGTCAATAACACATCTACAATACAAGCCTTCAAAATAGAAAATGATAACCAAGACCGGAGTTAAACATCACGTGGTTAAGTGCTGATGCAATGAACAACTTTGTGGTTCCTGGAGTCGAAAGTTGTTCGTTTGTATCCTGCTACATGCAGTCTTTTTCATGTCAGCGTTGTTAATACGTTCTGTTACTTTCTTATGAATGTACTAAAGTATGTTCTGGAATATTGGCTGTTATTTACATTCAGTCTGATCAGGGGTCGAAGGATGAAATAAATATTTAGCGATTTCCGAATATGTGGTTGGGCAGCAGGATAGCTTAAATTACTGCGATTGAAACGAGTAACAATAAAACTCATATTCTTCCTTCTCATAATTATTTGGCTCTTCATTTCCGATATGTGTCGCGTTTCGAACGTGCAGTTAGGTAAGAATCTTAGAGAAAAAGTGAAACGACAAACATTAACAATCATATTCTTCTCTGTCACAAATATTTTGCTGTTTATTTACGAATGTGTCGCATTTTCCGAGGATGTGGATAGACAGGAACCTAAGAGCACAGCTTTAAACGCTGCGACTAAAACAATAAAAAATGTATATTTTTCTTCTCAGGAATATTTAGCGCTTTCCGAGTGTGTGTTCAGGCAGGAACTCAAGAGGTCAGCTTAAATTTCTGTGAGTGAATCGAAGAGCAATAATATTCATATTCTTCCGTGTCAAGAAGCCCATAGCCGATAATGCGGTAGTCGACAATCCGCTTGACGTCGAAATGACGTCACGTTTGTGGGAATTGTTGTGAAACGAGCATTGCGCCATTCCTCGTAAGATGCAGCGTCCGCCATTAAATTCTGAGTGCCTGTCAATCATAGCAAAGCTACTCGCTTGCTATTGGTGCAAGGCACACTACAGGTGGGAACTCTGAGTGCTGTCAACTACGCAAACTGTATTTACAGTCCATGAGGCATCACATTACGGCATTCTCATTAGCAATTGTGAGTTTATTTAGCTCTTTCAATTATAAATGAACGAAACTATATTCGTTTTCTTAATTATTCACGAATTTATTTGCCGGAGTTTCCGTGCTATTGTTCTTCTGATGTTTGTTACCAAAATCTGGTCTGGCACAGTTTTAATCTGCCAGTAAGCCTTATATCAGTTCACACTCCGTTGCAGAGTGAGAATTCATTCTGTATATAATCAGAATGATTGGCATGGATATAAATGTTCCTCCAGAAGCTGTTGCTTTGGGTAACTAACATGATGAACGTTTGCTTAAAGTTTATGATGTCATGACAACACCCAGTGATGTCATGACAACACCCTGTGTTATACCTCCAGGAATAATTCGATGCGACGATGCGGATCGGGTGATTTGTATAAACATTCTGACACTCCTGCCCCCACACCAACAATGTCTGCAACTATACCATGGCGCGTACTACAAATCGACATTTGGAGAGATTCACTGTCCGCTGATTTGTGTCATTTCTTTACTTGTCTAGTAGTTTTCATGTAGTCATCTTCTGAACCCAGGAAGTAGCCACGAATAATTCTGTTGTTAGGCTTCAAGCCCTCAGAAAATCCACGTACCAAACCACGAAATGGTGTCAAATATTAAGCTAACTAGTTACTTGCGAAATGTACATGTTCTATGAGCACATCCAAGGAAGGAATTTAGCGAAGTGCATGAAAACCTAAAAGCCATTGTCACAAACAAACATAAAAGTGGAACAAAGAAATAAATTTAGTAAGCGGCGAGGTTTCCAAGACAAAATCGTACCAAGAAGGCGGGGAAGAAAATGAACAGTTGTAGAGATGAAAGAGAAAATGTGAAAAGATGAAATATGGATTCATGAACCTTTGCTGACCTACAGCGAATCAAGTTAGCGACTTTTAGGGCTTTACGTCATCTTCTCCCACTGTTAGTACAGTCACGAGATATCATTATAAAATGACTCTTTTTCCGACAGATGGAGGGCCTCTACCGACTATATAACATACGAAATTGTACTGCATAAGAAAAGAAAATTGTTGGTATATAGATTGACTAAAATGAAACTACCACGGTAAGTGTATTTTAGCACATTATGATAGAAAACTATACAAAATAATTACGAACACCAGAAAACATTTCCCAAGTGAGAGATAATCGGTAGATGTGTACGAAAAATATTTTCTCAAGTGGGAATGTGTCAGAACTCTAATAAAAACCAACGCTCTTCTTTATCTTTGCAAATTTGCTGTTGTGTCTCAGTTAAATCTCCAGAACTAACAGGAACGTGGTCGGTTCTGCAACACGTTTCTGAATAATTTTTCATTTCTTCAGGTGAGGCACGGGTTAACATGTCTGTGTATGTGAACTCACAGAAGACACATTTATGCGTCAAAACATCCTCTTCAGTAGGTTGAACAGCCGTTGCACGGTGAAAGGTAATGGGGATGTAAGCTCATCACGAACGAGAATAAATACTTTTTATTCCTTTCTTATTATTTTTGTGCTCTCAGCCCTGATCCTTGTTTTCCGGTGTAAATGCTGTCTATCTGAGAACCATAACTCTCCATAATCAGGCTCAAGGATGTGATAAAGTATTTATGTACACGACGAAAATAATTGCTCATAAAACTGCACCTTTCTCGAACATGATTGGTCTTGGAATCAAACTGAAAAGGATATATAAGTTGTTTTCCGTTTATTTAAATCCTCATTCTTGGAGTAGACCTATTTCATAAAGGACAACGTTTTATGCCTGGTCTCTAATTAAATGTATTTACGCACCATGGTCGCGATTTCTATTTATGCTATTTTCAGCTGATTGCTCACTACGTTCTGCGCCAGTGCATCGTTTCTTATAAGAGTCCACTGTCCTCATCTCTTCATGTTTAATCCTTCACCGGACACACACAGAAATACTGTTAAGAAAATGTATTAAATTACTTATATTAGCTGTACATGGTTATTTGAGCAGTTTTAGACACATTATTGTCAAAATACTGAAAGCTTCCTGTGAGCATCACTGTGTTTAAAAGTCGCATTGGTGCTATAATAAAAATACTACAGTATTATTCCTGTGGCTGAAAAAAGTTTGAATTTTGCATTACTTCATGTAAAATGTCTTCCCACTATTTCTTTTTCGTACAAAACACAGAGCAATTCCACATTTTCCACATTCTGTTGTCGAATGCCCCTGAGCACAAAACCTATTTCTTCCCTTTGGCCCATAGTCTGGTCAGTGGGCAAAACTGTCATATCGTACATCATACAATGGCACCGAAGCTGCTGTTTTCGTCTTCTTCTTCTTCTTCTTCGCTGTTGATTGTCCATCTAATGGTGTATTACCAAGCTTCGTTTTTACATGAATGATCAGTACATTGTTATACGCCAGGTAAGAATACGCTAATATATCTGAATATTAACTCACCTTCAAAACTTCCTCTTTCCGCTTACAAGCAGCTTCAGTTCCACAAGATAAAACAGCAAATCGAAAGAAACTGCTACACTGATTACTATTACATAACGAACCACGATGTCCGCTGTAGATGCACGCTATTCAGAAACCTTGCACCACAGAGAAGAGAATATCGCCGAGTCAGAGGACTTAGATGTTGCCTGCAAGCATCAGTGTCCATCCCAGTATGAAATCCGCAACAAATTACAGAAAACCGTGTGCAATTTTGACGTTCGTGGAGAGCAACTAAGCCCAGTAAAGCGTTAAACGTTACTTACGTATATTGACAGGCGTGTTCTCCATTTATATAAAAGATTATAGCACTTCATGTAATAATTGCTTTGGTTTTATAAGAATCACGAACATTACTTTATTGTTAGTTTCATGGAATATTTAAATATGGAGCGAAGGAACTGACGCACTTATCACATGAAATCGCTATGGTAGTGAGTAAGTAATATACACCAGGCAGAACAATACACACATCAAAAAAAGTTTTGCATCACCTCGATTCCGAGAGTTCCGGAACCTGTACAGAAAATTGGAATAGAGATCAACATAAACATAATTTCTGCCCTTTTTATTGCTAATGAAAATCACACATTGCATGTTGTACCGCCATACAGCGAGACATTCAGAGGTGGAAGTCCAGATTGCTGTACACACCGGTACCTCTGATGTCAAGTAGCACGTCTTCTTCCACTGATGTAAGCCTGAATTCGTCGTGGCATATTATCCACAAGTTCATCAAGGCAGTGTTGGTCGGAGCAGATCCCTCAGAGTGGTTGGTGGGTCACGTCGTCCATAAACAGATCATTTCAATCTATCCCAGGCATGTTCAATAGGGTTCATATCTGGAGAACATGCTGACCACTCTAGTCGAGCGATGTCGTTATTCACAAAATGTGCACGATGGGGGCGCGAGTTGTCGTCCATGAAGACGAATGCCTCGCCAGTATGCTGCCGATATGGTTGCACTATCGGTCGGAGGGTGGCATTCACGTATCGTATAGCCTTACGGCGCCTTCCATGACCACCAGTGGCGTACGTCGGCCCCACATAATGCCACCCCAAAACAGCAGGGAACCTCCACTTTGCTGCACTGGCTAGACAGTGTGTGTAAGGTGTTCAGCCTGACCTGGTTACCTCCATATACGTCTCCGACGATTGTCTTGTTAAAAGAATATGCGACACTCATCGGTGAAGAGAACGTGATGCTAGCCCTGAGCGGTCCATTCGGCATGTTGTTGGGCCCATCTGTACCGAGTTGCGTGGTGTCGTGGTTGGAAAGATGGACCTCGACATGGACGTCGGGAGTGAGGCTGCCCATAGTGCAGCCTATTGCGCACAGTTTGAGTCGTAACACGACGTTCTGTGGCTGCACGAAAAGCGTTGTTCAATATGGTAGCTGTCATCCACTGCAGTAGTAGCCCCCTTGGAGGCACGTCATCGACAGTTCCTGTCTCTCTGTATCTCCTCCATGTCCCAACAACATCGCTTTGGTTCACTCCGAGACTCCTAGATACTTGCCTTGTTGAGAGCCCCAATGTGGACGCGATCGCATCGCGGTGTTGATCGTCTAGGCAAGGCAACAGGACCCGTATACCTTCTTCCTGGTGGAATGACTGGAACTGATCGGCTGTCGGACTCCCTCCATCTAAAAGGCGCTGCTTATGTGTGGTTGTTTACATCTTTTTCGGGTTTAGTGACATCTCTGAACAGTCAAAAGGACTGTGTCTGTGATATCCACAGTCAACGTCTGTCTTCAGGACTTCTGTGAACCGGGGTGATGCAAAACGTTTTTGATTTATGTAAGTTGCCCTTCGTAAAGCCACCTGAAACTGAAGTAAGAACTTGCTAACGAAGTTTCTTGCGACATAATTATTGAATAAAACCTTACAGATTTCTTGCTGTGTCAATTCTGATTAAAATCTTAAGCTTCTGACGATTGCCACCGTCCTCTTCGTCAGGAGCAACAGACTGTCGTGGCTGCTGCTGACGTAGTCTTATATGGCCCATGGTCGCTTTTTTGCTGCCGGCGTACGTAAACACTACGTCACACTGCCCTGGACATCTTTCATTTCCGTACTCGTCGCGTCACCGCTGCCGTAGGAACGTAAACAGTTTGGCAAATCTCTCTTTTTCCGAAAGACTCAAGAGAACCTTCCACGTACCACTAAGATTAAATCACGTTGTCCTGGTTGAAGTTGTTCTCGCATACTCAAATTATTACTGTCTCTTTAATAACAGGAACAGTAAGGCATTTATCACAGTGCCTTGTAGTGTCAGTTCTTTGTGTCAGTTGGTATGTTAGTTTTATATACGTACCTTGGTAAATTTTCCCTATCCCATCTCCATCCCACCGCACCCAACCAGACCCTTGCCCTGCGACATCAGCCGTCTCATGGGTCTGATCCGACGCATCGAAGTTCTTCTCTCGTGCCAATCTCTTCATCTCAGAGCTATATTTCTCACAAATCTCATTTCTTCTACTCCTCATTACGTTCATCTTCCTTTACCTTACTCTCGATCCATATTCTGTGCTTAGAAAATTGTTCATTCCTGTAATTCTTCTTCGCTTTCACTAAGGACAACAATGTCTTTTCATCCGGAATTTTAATCCCACTCTTGAACCGTTTTTTATGTCATTGTTTCTTCGATGTGTAGACTGAACAGTGGTGGTGAAAGACTGCATCCCTGTCTTACAGCTTTCTTAAGAGCGCTCCTTCCTTCCTATTTTTCCCCTTGTTTCTTGTACGTACTGAGTGTTACCTGTCTGTCCCTATTACTATACCGAAGATCTTCGCAAAAGCTATCGGCAACCCTTGGGGTATGTCGGCCGCGCGTGCAGCCTACATGGCCCCTGTACACCTCAGCGTCACGGATTTTTCCCTGGCGCAGTAACGGTCGGACAACAGACGGCGGTACCAGCGCTAGCAGAGGCCGCCACTTCCAGGGGAGCTATTCGCATCCGCCACACACGTGGCAACAAAACAGTGCCTCGATTATGGCGTTATAGAGGTCAGCGACAGAGCTGCAAAGGTCAGTTGCTCGGGTCTCGAGAGTCTGTCCTAGCTTCGGGAGGGTGTTACTCATTTCATCGTCTTAAGACGCTCTCGAAGTCCGTCGTACGGACCGACGCCACTGTATTCAGCATTCGACGTTGTTCCTTGGTGCAGTCAGACTGTATTGAGGAGAGACTTCTCCTATGCTGATGGTATTCATGACTGCTTCATCGGACCTAACAAAGAGATGCCCCGAGCGATGCGATCGACTTTTTGAAACTATCAATAGGTTAAGATCCCAGGTATCACACACTGCAGCCATTCATCCAGGCGGGCGCTAGTTTACTAGTAACAGATGAAAAGAAAATCCAGAATATTTCGTGACACTCAGTAGTGCTACAAAAATGTCCGTTATATGCGATTGCAGTCTTCCTCGGTGCATTCCACTGATGAATTCTTCTCTGGCTATCAGCCGAGTGGTGCCGTCGTTTTGTCGTAACTTTTCAATGAGTTTCGTACCAGTCATTTTCTGGAGAAAACTTCCGAGAAGACCCGAGAAGAATTCATCAGAAAAATGTCCGTTGTTTAGTCTCGATGTGAGGTATAACGGGCAGGCTGAGAGCTTCATATGAGGCGATCGTACGTTCGAATCTCGTCAGGTGAACAATTTTTTTTTTCTTTTTCAGTTCTTTATCGAAATGACTTTGATCATTATTTTTATTCAGTAACTTGGTTTAAACGTAATTTTTAATTCCATTTCTTTGTTACATAATTTTAATCATTCTTTCTCCACCTAAAATCTTTTCTCATTTGTTTTTAATTAATTTTATCAATTAATTTCAATTTAATTTCTTTTGATTTGTCACCCTGTCTTTTCGATCATATTATTGCTCTCATTATATCTATGTCTCATTTTTCTTTAAGTTCGTTTTACTTATAAACCCGTCTTACATATAAATTTTCATTTGCCTTATTTTGTCCCTCGTCCAGTAGGTGTTTAGATTATGGTTTAAATGTTTGTATGACAATTACCATACAAAAAATGCCCATCTAATAACAAAAATACATATTTCACATCAGTGCACAAATAGAAACAAATTATATCGTCTTTTGTTTTTTAACTGATAGATCTGAATTCTCAAATAGTTGAACATTATAACAGGTAAATGCAATTAAATTCATATTCACAAAATATTCCGATTGGAAGAAGAATAATATAAAGAAAAAATTAAACAAATGAAAAAGTTCATACAGTTGTTAAAATGATGTAACAAAGTAATAGAAATAAAAATTACATTTAAACCAATTCATTGAATAAAAACAATGATCGAAGTCATTTCGATAAAGATTTAAAAATAAAAAGAGAATTTAATGCACGTGACGAGATTCGAACCCTCGACCTCTTGCCTAGCCAACTGTTACCCATTATATCACACAACCAGACTGCACATCGGATCTTTATTAATGCTATTGAGTATCACACAAAATCCCGAATTCTATTTTCGTCAATTACTCGCAAACGAGGGTCCGCCAAGCTGAATGGCTGCACTGAGTGATACCTGGGATCTTAACCTTCATCACAGTAAAAATGGTTTCAAAACGTCGATCGCAACAGTGGGGACCTATCCTTGTTACATTGTTTTCCATATTAGTGTATTTGTCTATGAAGATCCTAATTATGCTATTTTGTCAGACTCTGGAATAACCATACTGTCAAGTGTTCATAGCTGTGAAACACTGTTATTCTTATTTTGTCACTATCGTCGAAACGGACGTTTCTTTCCTTGGTCAATAAACTTTTGTAAACGTTGATCACTGTTTTCCCTGTGTCGGTGTGAGCGACACGTCACTTATAACTGATTCATATTTTCCTCAGAATTTCGAACAGTTTGCACCATATCACGTTATCTAACACTTTTTTTAAGTCGACAAATCCTGTGAACGTTGTAAGCTCTCTCTCAGTTACTCTAACTAAACAGATCATGTTTCTAAGGTTTTGCCTACGGGAAAGTTGATGGAGGTGACTTAACATCAGACCACGACCGATAATAGAAAATACAATGTAGACAAGCATTGCGTGTTGTGGCTGTAATTACCTATACGTAATAAAATACTATGCTGATTTATTTTCAACAGTAGAACTCACACTATATCTCAAACAATCACTTTGCTAAAGTTCACAAATCCAAATCCATTCACTCCAAAAAGCCATAGATTGTACAGTCTTCGTATATAAATTAATTGCAGCCCTCAATATTATTTAAATATCTTCCATTTTAAATTCACTTGTTTTTGGCACACGATTCTTTCACCAGATGCGCACCCGAGGGATTCTGCCACAATGCTGGCTTCACTTGCTCGGTACTTATTAACATATAGCGACTAATAGTTGTCAGCAATTTAATACCGCTAGATAGCTCGCTGGTAAGAATATCCATAACGGTATCGTGACAATGTGTCTTGATTTTTCTTTGGTCTTGTTTCCATTATCAAAATCAGAACTGCCTCCCTGGTGCCCTTACCTTTCCGAAAGCCAAACTGATCGCTGTCTCACAAACCTTCAGTTCTTTTACATACATTGTTCTTCTCAGTAACTTGGATCCGCTATGAACTGATAAGCTGATTGTGCGATAATCATCTTGAGGTTGAAGCTCTTTTGTCTGTGTTTGCTTTAACAATACATATGTTTTTGTGTGGGATTCACCTTTAGCAAAACACGAGTTTGTTTTTTGTCCCACTGATGATGCTGCAACTGCAGTGAAACATGTCTGGGACAAAAAACAAAATCGTGTTTTGTTAAAGGCGGACCCCACCCAAAAACATATGATTGTGCGACAGTTCTCGCACTGAATTCCCTTGCTCTCTTTGGAATTGCGTGGATTATATTTGAAAGTCTGGCACTATGTCTGCTGACTGACAGATTCGACAAACCAGCCTGAATAGTCACTTGGTTGTCACTTCCCCCCAATGATATGAGAGATTTCGAAGGAATGGTATCCGTCCCTTCTACCTTATTTGATGTCAAGCCTTGCGAAGTACTGGTCATATGGAAGCATATAATCTGGAAACAATAAATAAGTCTGAGTGGGGATGAAAATAAAAAAAAAGACGGGGAGCCGTTGAATTACGTTGAGACTGGTGTTTCGTGCGCACTGAAAGAGCCAGTTTGATTTTGGCCCTACCTGTAGCGAAGAAAGATGTAAAATAAAATGGCTGTTTGAGTGTGATCTGACTCGATATCGCGCGTTACCGCAAAAGGAATGGCGGTGACGAACAGAAAAGCGAGGAATTCTTTGCGGGATGTTTCGCTTCCCTGGATGGAGGGGGAGAAATGAAATGATTCGCCGGCCGCGCAGGCGGCATTCAAAGTGCGGACAATGAGAGTGGCGTGTTTACGCACATCTGGTATTCCGGCACCGCAGGCCCGCATCACGCCTTGCATTAACTTTATTGTGCGCTCGCGGCCGCGCAATTCCCCGGCCGATACGACAATTTCTTTATTCGCCTCTCTCTCTCCCCTCTCTCAGATTGGGAACCGCGAGGCCCGAGGGGCCCGAATTCAGCTGTCCTCTTTAGCAATAAAGAAGCGAGTCAATTCTCGGCGGCTAAATTTTACATCTGCTGACGCATCGCATCGCACAGCTCCGCGCCGCAGTACCGCGCTCTCGCCGATTCCGCCCAGCACCTCGTAAAAAGCTTCCTCTCCCCGCCCACACTCCCACTTTCACTCTCTTTTCTTCTACTTCTCCTATCTTCTTCTCCTTCCTCCCCTCCTTCCCGGCTCTGACGACCATGAGCGCCTCTCGCACTTCTTCTGTTGCCGCTCCTTCTGTCTTTTTTCCGAAGAACCCGCTAATAGCAATCTACGATTTATCTCCGTTTCCCGGCAGTGCTATACTGTCACTTTTGAATTATACGGTAGTGGAAATTAGTATAAACGCATGGATATCTGTATAAAAATTGACATTGTCGTTTGGAATAGTTGTTCACAGTGCATTTGCAGCGGTATGAGATCCGAAATACCGAGACATGGTGTCAGAATTGTAGCGCATTTGATGTCCGTAGAACATCTAGATGTGAATCTACATGATTACTCTGCATTTCACAATTAAGTGCCTGTCAGAGGGTTCATCGAGCTACCTTTAAGCGATTTCTCTACCGTACCACTCTCGAGCAGCCTGCGAGAAAAACGAACACATAAATCTTTCCCTGCGAGCTCTGATTTCTCTTGTTTTATTATGACGATCATTCCTCCCTACGTAAGTGAGCACCAACAAGATATTTTCACACTCTGAGGAAAAATGGTGCAAATGGCTCTGAGCACTTTGGGACTTAACTTCTGAGGTCATCAGTCCCCTAGAACTTAGAACTACTTAAACCTAACTAAGGACATCACACACATCCATGCCCGAGGCAGGATTCGAACCTGCGGCCGTAGCGGTCACGCGGTTCCTGACTGTAGCGCCTAGACCCGTCGGCTACTCCGGCCGCCTTTAGTTCTCAATTCCTAATCTAATTCCATCAGCATTGTCTGATTTAGCTCGACTACAATCCGCTATATGTGTTATACTTTTGTTGATGTTCATCTTACACCACTTTTCAAGACAGTGTTGTAAAGTTTATTTAAATAAAAATATGGCATTTCAGTCTTTGATCGCTATTTTTTATTTTCACTGACCGGTTTCAGGCTAGCTGCCCATCTTCAGATCATATATTGCAGTTACAGAGTAACTTGTCAGTACAGAACTATCGGTTCACTGTCATAACTGTTATGACAGTGAACCGATAGTTCTGTACTGACAAGTTACTCTGTAACTGCAATATATGATCTGAAGATGGGCAGCTAGCCTGAAACCGGTCATTGAAAATAAAAAAATAGCTGTCAAACCCTGAAATGCCATATTTTTATCGCGGAAATACCATTAAGACAATCATGTCTAGTTTCGGTAAAGTTAATTCCCTTACTGGCAGAATAAAAAAGGAAATAAATATTTAAATCTGTTAAAAAAGTATTTCAAATGGCTCTAAGCACTTGGGACTTATAACTACTTAAACTTAACTAACCTAAGGACATCACACACATCCATGTCCGAGGCAGGATTCGAACCTGCGACCGTCGCAGCAGCGCGGTTCCGGACTGAAGCGCCTAGAACCGCTTGGCCACTGCGGCTGGCAATAGATACAATAGCAAAAGTGTATCAGATGGTATCACGGATACTGTGTCGGTGCGATTTACAGTTGCCAGTAACTGAGAGACGTGTCATATGAGAAACGTCTTTCATTCAAGAAACGACTGCAGAAACCGAACATAAAGAGGCTAGATTGTGGTCTGCTGAAAAATGTATGTCATGGACTTCAGAATGAGATGGAGTGATGTTCATTGAAGAGAAGAAGTTTGTTTTGGATTGGCGTGCCGCGTTTCAATGTATCGGCATGATCTGAGAACGGAGCGGCAGGTGAGAATGAGCAGAAATTTTGGAAGTGGAAATTTTGTGACTTGGGCAGCCTGCTGTGCTGAAGACAAATCATGCATTGCTTAGCTGAACACTAGGACTAACTCTACGGTGTACACTGAGATAGTACAAACAGAACTGACTAGAATATGTGAGGACCTAGGGTACCAAAGTGTAAGGTTTCAACGAAATAATACATCTGCTACAACCAAAAAAGTGGCTTGCAGATAAAGGTATCGGTGTATTGCACTGGGCTGCAGGTAGCCCGGATGTGAACCCCGCAGAAAACCTTGGGGAATGCTTGCATGGCGTGTCTGTTGCAATGGAAGGCGGTTTGAGCTCGTATGTGAGCTAAAAAGTGCGAATCGAGAAGAGCGGGCCACAGATGCACTGCAAGAACAACGAACCCTAACAAAATCAATGCCCAAGAGAATTTTTTGCGGTAATCAGGAAGAACGGAGGTTGGCCAAAGTGCTAACAACGCAATACGACAACGGGACAGTGAGTGCTTTTACACCAATTTCCATCCAGAAATGCAAACATCTTATTTTGTTATTTGTGTCATTAAAGAAACTATGTAATTCCATCACAATTTTTTATGCCTTACATGTATCTTATAGTTCCATAATGCATTAGAGATATGTGTGCTTAGTACACGGTGCTATTACTTTAGTAGAAACCCTGCCTTTATACTGATTTCCACTACTGTACTCTGTAAAGATGGAAACGCTAAATTAAATATTGCTGCACAGTTTTGCTTCGTAGATGGCACGCTTAGCAGTAACTGCATTTTCCTGTACGGTTATCTACCCATTTAACCCATATTCGACTGAGGATTAGCAGGTTGCTCCTTCTGAAACGACAGGAGTATACTCGGAGACAACAAAGAAAATGGTGCAATAATCGCAGATTCGTCAACAGCTTCCTTTCCTACAGAAACATCCTGAAAGAAAAACCTCCAGAGCCATATCAAACGTTCAACACAAAATGTCCAGAGAAAGTTGCTGTAGTGAGGGCAAAGGAGTAGTGTTGCCAACTGTTGCAGAAAGCAGCAAAAGAGAAAGCTTCTGAACCTAGTGGTGAAGGAAAAAGAAGATCTGCTACTAGTAAGACAGCTAATATTGGCCTATTCAAGAAGACAGTTATAAGATTTCAGTGTCGGCGATCGTGGGCCCCTAAATAATTCTGAAGACGAGGCGATGAAATGGAAATGTGGATTCTGTCAGGGGGAAGGCTCACGTGTTACAGATGAAAATAAACGTGAATAGATACAATAAAAAAATGGCTCTGAGCACTATGGGACTCAACTGCTGTGGTCATCAGTCCCCTAGAACTTAGAACTACTTAAACCTAACTAACCTAAGGACATCACACACATCCATGCCCGAGGCAGGATTCGAACCTGCGACCGTAGCAGTCGCACGGTTCCGGACTGCGCGCCTAGAACCGCGAGACCACCGCGGCTGGCAATAGATACAATAGCAAAAGTGTATCAGATGGTATCATGGATACTGTGTCGGTGCGAGAGGTCGTATGCATGTGATTTACGAGAGCAGAAACATTTCACGAAGGCTACTTTCCATTAATGTGAAATTAGTATTGTAATTACTAGTGTATTGTTACTGATGAGTATTAAATAGAAATCAGCATGTTTTCAGCTAACCTTCCATGTATTTTTATTGTGTATTTGCACATATGTTAGCTTACTCAGATAGCCCCGACCATTATCCGAATAGCCCCACTGAAATGCACTTTTGTCCAATCGGAAGGGTAAATCGAATAGCAGCATGACATAATGTTTGACAATCCTGTACCAACATCTTTAGTCGACAGGATACATATACCCATAGAAGTAATACTACACGCCTAAAATGGAACTTTAGTAGCGATTTTCCAGAAGAATTTGATGTAAGTTGAAATCATTGTTATAGTTCCGGTGTACCCTATGAATCGTCACTGAGAGGACACGCAGCAACTGAAATTTTCAGGCGATGAAAAAGTATCAATTTTTATTTCGTATCGTCATATTAATGCAGTAAAGGCTGTACTGATTGATATTTAAGGTAACTGACTGGATTAAGAAATTTAGAGATAGATTCCAGCAAGAAAACTACTACTGCAGCGTCACTGTGGTAGATGGTGTACTAAAAGCACTGAGAAGTATGAACGCTGTAATGACTGAGTTAATGTTCACCAATAGCGTAATGACAAGGGGGGAGGGTGGGAGAGTTGCGAAATTCAATGTCATGCGTAAAAAAAGGGAATTAACAGTGAATCAGTGCCGATTTCATTGATAAACAGGAAAAACCCTGAGGCGGTTCACGTTAAAGCTAAACTGTCGTTATATATGACGGACGATAACAGATTCAAATGCTTGCCATAAATACATCTCCTGCGCCAAACTCTTCATCTCAGAGTAGCACTTACAACCTACCTCAATTGTTTGCTATATGTATTCAAATCTCTGTCTTCTTCTACAGTTTTTCCCTAGTACAGCTCCCTCTGGTATCATGGAAGTCATTTCCTGATGTCTCAACATATGTTCTATCATCCTCTCCCTTCTCTTTTTTTTATTGTTTTCCACATATTCTTCTCCTCTCCGATTCTGCACAGAACCTCCGCATTCCTTACCTTATCAGTAGACCAAATTTTCAACATTCGTGTGTAGCACCACAGACCAAATGTGTCGACTCTCTTCCGTTCCGGTTTTTCCACAATCCATGTTTCACTACCATACAACGCCAGGTTCCAAACATACCTTATCAGAAATTTCTTCTTCAGGTTAAGGCATGTATTTGATACTTGTAGACTTCTCTTAGCCAGGAATGCCCTTTCTGCCACTGCTTGTCTGCTTTTGACGTGCTCCTTGCTCCGTCCATCATTTGTCATTTTGCTGCCTAGATAGTAGAATTTCTTAACTCCATCTGCTTCTCGCTGTTACCATTTCTGCTAGTTTTCATTGCCATCGTCTTTCTTCGAGTTACTCTCAGTCCATTCCCTATACTCATTCGACAATTCTTTCCATTCAGCAGATCACATAATTCATCTCCACTTTCACTCAGGCCGGTAGTGTCATGAGCGAATCGTTACCTGTTTTGTTTTTGTGATTCTTCAGTTTCTTGCGGCGTATTTGTTGATCGAACAGTCCTCGGGTGTACTGCCGGTCCATGGCGTCCAACGGGCAGAATATTTCGGCGATCAGGCGTGACACACCTGACTATGGCCCGTTGGACACTATGACCAGCAGTATACTCGTGGTTTTGACCGTTTCATTAATCTATATAATCCGAAAGTAATTAACGTAACATAATTATGGACTTCCGTCTTCAACCATTAATGTTTTACATGCTTAACGTCAAATATTTAACAGATTGTCCACTTCTGGTAGCTGAGTGGTCAGCGCGACGGAATGCCATACCTAACGGCCCGTGATCGATTCCCGGCTGGGTCGGAGATTTTCTCCTCTCAGGTACTGGGTGTTGTGTTGTCCTTCTCATCATCATTTCATCCCCATCGACACGCAAGTCGCCGAAGTAGCATCAACGCGGAAGACTTTCACCAGGCGACCGGTCTACCCGATGGGAGGCCCTAGCCACACGGCATTTACATTTTACTGAACAGATTAACTCATTTGTAAGTAAGAGGTTTGAAGCTGTTTTGTATGTGAGTTCGAGCCTTTAAGGAATCGAAGATTGGGACAAGGTTTAGTACAGGTAACTAACATAAGAGCTGAAATTAAAAAAGAGCAGGTAGTGGTTGGATTTCAATCCCAATTCATAAAAAAACTGACAAGAAAGTAATAAGAACGCTATGTGTTTAAATGGAGGGGAAATTGAGGAAGCAAGAACACGATACTGTTATGGCATTTGTGAGTCTGTAGGAAGCGCATCTACGTAAATCAGAATTAAATGCTTAAGATCGTGAGAACGGGAGATGGCTGGAAAGAGATGGAGTAAGAGAGAAACATCCGTGTGGAAATAGTGTTCATCGAAACCAATTGAGGATTATATAACTGGGGACTAACGAAACGCAGCCTTATGGTAGAGTAGGGCTGCATGACCCGCACTTGGTAACAAACATGTAACGAACATGGGCACGAAGTTCTGAACAGGACGAAAGTGCAGAAGATATAGATGAATAAAATGCAAATAAAAAGGAAATATTCTGATGTCAGACGTAGGCCTAAACTTTTAAAGCTTTGAAAATTATACGTTTGGAACACTACATCGTACAGGAGTAAAATGCAGATGACAGGACACCCGAAAAAGGGGAAATTAGAGACACTGCTGTAGTAGTGCTGTGGAGGCGTGTTATTAATTAATAAGACAGCTGAAACACAAATTTAAACTTATTAGGTGGAGGCAGTGAAGAATACAGTCAGTTCCACAAGAAAGTGTACGCCATAATTTTAAATGTAACGTCCGCAGCGACATTTCTGGTAGTGGCCTCGAATCTTTACTCAATGCGCTTTTGCACAGTGTATAGATAAAAAGTGTGAGAGTTGAATGTTTTGTATTGTCGGTTGCAGTTTAAAATGAGTGCGAAATCTCTGAAGCGTTACTTATTTCTGTTTATATTTATACATTTATCAAAAATGCCTTCTGAGGTCCGCTAAGAAGCTACTTGGTTCGAACGAGGCAAACTGGGTGCTTCAAGAGGATAATGGTCAGAAACATTGCAGTCGTCTCTGTACAGCGTGGAAACAAGACAATGGGGTGTCCACGATGGAATGGCCTACAACGTCTCCGGATGCCAAAAAGATGCCAAGCTACAAATGGCGGCGATTAGATTAATTATTAGGTAATTGTGCAATTAATAATAACATGTACTTCCATTTAAACATACATTTATAATAGAGTCTTTTATTTCATACAGATAATGCCTTGCACTTTCTTGTGAAACTGACAGTACAATGGTAACAATTTAACATGCCTGACTGACTACCTGAATAACACCATTGTAGCACAGCTGAAGCGCGCTTGGATGCCACGGGACAGAGGTCACTGTAAATGAACACAAACGAAATATTGTCACCCCTTCTCCTGATACTGGTTTGCAAAACAATTCATTGCTAGACTTATGCTTTCACCTAATCTATGTGTGCGGCTAGCCTCATTTCTGCCGCAGCCGATAACAGGAAATTCCACCTATGCATACTGACACTTACATAGCGCAATTACAAATATAGAACCACAATAACATTTACATAATTATTTAGATAGAAACCGCTATGTGTCAACATAGTTAGACTGGTTTTCTATGTGTGAAAATAAGAATTTCGAATTGATGTGAATTATTGACAATTATTGAGCAATTTGCACGTAAGATAATAATAGAAGTGAAACTCGCGACATGAAATGTCTATTGAAAGATTGTGGTTGGAGTATGTGGTACATTATCACTGAAGCACAATTTTGTTAATTTAATTTGATGTAAAGTGATACAATGACGAATTTTTAGCAAACAAATTTAAATAGTAAATTTACTATTGGCTACTGAAGCAAACTGTGTGCACCATTTTGCAACGTAATCTTTGCTAATAAACGTTTTTGAAACACTTTAGAAAGAAAGTAGGAATTGCATGCGCTGAACTGATGTGCAGGCATGGTTTTCAGTACAACAATGAACTTCCACGTAACAATGTACTGAAAGTGCGTCTATTTATTAATATTTTACTGTCAGATTTAACTTGTGCTTTGTTCCTCACTGTAAATGCTTTTAACAAATAGTCCCTCAATTCGCAATCTCTCAAAAACAAAACATACATAAATGGTAATTTTCTATAACTGAGTTCATGCCACAGCTGCAGCTCACAATCTCGCTCTGTCTCTCAGACCAAGTAACACCGTTAACTGTTTCGTATGCAGTCTCTGTTAGTGTAACATACGCTCACGTTTTACCGTGACAATCTGTCCCTTCTCGTACTATCGGTGTCTTGATAACCATCGGTCTCCTGCATCGATTTTCTACTGAATATTCAGTTCTTACATCTTCTTTCTGTCCTGTCTTATATTTTCAGTAAACAGTTTCGAAAAAAATCGCGGTCTCCTCTAAATTTTGGTACTTTACTGCAGCAGTGCTCCTATGGTAATTCGCTGGCTACTTTGTAGTTTCAACTGTCTCTGTACAATTTGACCGTTTCCACTGTCTCCAACTTTAATTTTCTTCTGCATGTTACATCTTCCGACTATTACTACAAACGAAACTGCCTCTACTCCGAAAAATTGTCACAGTTTTTCAGTAATAATGTGATATGTCCTTCTGTCCATCCTTACACTGCCACCTCCCAGCTTCAACTTTCTTTTCATTCGTCACTTCCCTCTTATTAAAACTTTGCACTGGTTACATTTGAAGGACTTATTTCAGTAGTGGTACAAGTCCATTTTTGTTCATTCAGAGATACAGAGTCCTAAAGTTGAAAGAGCGCTGGAAAATCTGCAGCTGAGATACTAGAAATATTCAAGTATATGTACTTTTATACTTTATTCCAGCATATATACTTTAGGACTCTGTATCTCAGAATGAACAAAAATGGACTTGTACCACTACTGAAATAAGTCCTTCAAATGTAACCAGTGCAAAGTTTTAATAAGAGGGAAGTGACGAATGAAAAGAAAGTACCACTATTGAAATAACCCCTTCATTTCTTCTATCGGACTCAAGCATTCTCTTTTGCATGTAAATTACATACAAATGGTGATTCAAAACGAAAGAACATGTTTCGATTGTTTACTGCAGAGAAACTATGAGCAATAGAAACACATTGCTCTTTTGACTGCGTAGTAAAAGGTTCCAAATTTTATATTCATACAGACACCAAACAGTATACTCAACATGAGCACTATGCGTTGCTCGAAAAACATCGAAAAGGTAGTCAATTTCATTCCACATGAGTCAACAGGACCCTGATCATTAAATCAACAGCTTCAACAATTCGATTTGTCAGCTCTTGAATGAAGCTGCGATAGGTGGGGCTAAGACTGTCTTCTATGTTCGCCCACAGAAAAAAAAATTGCTAGATGAGAGGTATTGTGATTCAGCAGGCCAAAACCAATTAAGATGATCTCGCAGTCCTCCTCTTCCAATCCAACGGTGTGGAATGATGTTGTTAACATACCTTGCTCAAAGTGAAAGTTAGGGAGGTGCATGCGTGGAAATTAAATCCCTGGAAACTTCGTGAAGTTGAGGAAACAACAAATTTCGACACGTCTATCACAGTTTCCTCCACAACAAGAAAGGTCCATAAACTTTGAGAACAGAAACGGCACAAAACACAGTTTCGGTGTCTCTTTCATGATCGACGATGGCGGTAAGAATTTGTGACCCCCAAATTCTTGCATTATGGTGGTATACGTTGCCCGACAGATGAAACGTCGAGTCCTTCGAAAAGATGAGTCTTTCGGAGAAAGTGTCCTCTGCCAAACCCTGGAGAAAAAAAGCAGAATTCGTTTCTTCTGTTGTGGTCGCCGGGACGCAACAGCTGCAGTAACTGCTGCCTGTAAGGCCTCGTAAGCAGGCGTTGTTTCAGAACACGTCACAAATTTGTTTAAGGAAGTTGAAATTCCTGCTCTGTCCGTCTTGTGGACTTCCGAGGACTAGTGTGAACGCATCTCGGATACTCTCGACGTTTCCATCAGACGCTGTGTGGCCGGCCAGTGTACTTCACTTTGTGTACACAATCAACTTTCAGGAATTTTGTATGTGAGTCATAAATCTACTTGAGCAAAGGCGGCTTCTTGCTGAATCGACGGCGGAATGCAGGTTGCACTTGAACAGTGGATTTACTTCGCGCAGATTCCAACACACAAAATGGTTTCTCTTGTGGTTTAGTCGCCAAGTTTGCTACAAACAAACAACAGCGCAGCTGTGTCAAAACTTTGACATGCGGAATGTGTTTCTGTCTTTTGTAGTTTTTCTGTAATAGACACTGGAGATCTGTTCTTTCTTTCTCAATGAGTCGGTGGCTAAAGTTACATTGAACATAAACACATAAACACGCATTTAATTTGTTTGCATTTATATAAATGATTAATGCTGCACAAATTAAATTAAGTCGTCGTTACACACATCGTTTTTCATTGAAAATACGCTGTGTTAGCTTGTGACGGAGAAAATTTTCGTCACAGAACAGTCCATACCAAGATGTCAGGGGGAACTTAACTTGCCAAGGAATAGTGAAGCTGAGAATAGATTGTAGAAGTAATAGCGAAGCTGAGAGTTGATTGTAGAAAATGATGAAGGACAAGTAGGGGAGACGGACATAGAGAATACGTTAATCGACTCAGGAATGCTGAACCACGTTTGTTGGAAGAAAATGCAGAGTACTTCCTCCTCTTGAGAGGCTAACACCTTCAAGTAATACCTAGGCTGCTCCTGAATTTGCAAGTCATTTTAAGAACTCGAGCAAGTGTGAAGTTACCGACAGTCACCATCGAAGCAGAGTATACATCGGCTAAAAGGAGCGGATTCACACGGAACTTGTTTGTCTAAAATCTCTGGTGCGCGAGAAAGGAACCGCTCATCCGTACAGAACACGCGATTTATTTGCCCATACTTCATAGGTAGTTACAGAGTGTAGATACATTAATACTTCGGCGCATTTGCGGAAACATAATACAAAATAACAGAAAACTAAGCGGCGAACTTTATCTCGACGGAGCAAGCCAGTTTTACTCGGGGGAATATACAAACCGCAGACTTACGACGGTCGTGAGTCACGCAGACAAATATTTCTGTCATAGTGTTCTCTACACAGCTGAGATACGGCGTTTCGAAAAGAGGTAAATCCGCTTATTCGTACCGGCGCTGTGGAGGAGAAATTTTATAAGAGAAAGCCCGAAGAAGCGTTGCGATAACCCCTAAAGACGCGCTACGAAAACCAGCTGGTCGTCGCTGTGGCCCGAACACTGCCTAGTAACTTTAGAACACGGAAGCGTTAGGAGTCAGATAGGATATAGAATGGTATCTGGTGGAATCAAGTTGGTCTTACCCGCTCTCCTTCTCCCACTCTTTGTAATCCACCTTCACGTTCCCTTCGCCATTCGCCCCCCCCCCCCCTCCGCCCCCCCCCCCCCCCCCCCATGATGACATACCCTATGCAATATTACGTTGTACAAATATAATTTATTTAGTCCAACATACCCCATTGTTAATTATATTTTAACTGCAAATGTTTTCACAGCTGCGAATATGAATCGCCTTTCCTGTATACTAGAATGACGACACTGAAAATTTGTGACGTAAGGAGACTAGGGCGCGGATTTTCCTCCCTGTGTGAGCGGTCACCTTAATCGCATCGACTACCCGTGCACGAATCACAGCCATAACCAATATTCTATATGTCATCGTCCTTGTGTTACAATCCTTGTGTTACAACCTGCACTGGTAAGTTACGTATGTTCCCGTCTAGGAAGGACATGTTTATCGAGATCTCTGTTGGTCCATCATGGCCAGAGAACATCGGCTGGTTAAGTAATAGTTAATGTCAATAAAATTCACCAAAACCCGTGCACCTGAAGATATTACTTTTATTTTTATTTTAATAATTAACAGCATCAGTTGCACCGTTTACCTAGAAATTTACCTAGGTTTCAGTCGGGATAACCCAACCTTCTCCAGAATAACAGTAACTACAGTGGACATCGTCAAGTTGCAATACAGCACTCGTGGCTGGCGCATCGCGGTCGCGAAGTGGGGCCGAGGCAGTTCCAGATAATTTTTACAGTCTGACGATAATTTATGGGTTTGTAGTTTTAGCTTGACGATGTCCACTATGGACAAACGGTAGTTACAGTTATTCTGGAGAAGGTTGGGTTATCCTGACTGAAACCTAGGTAAATTTCTAGGTAAACGGTGCAACTGAGGTTGTTAATTATTAAAATTAAAATTAATATTTGTACAGTTACTGACAGGGCCGCGAAATATTGAAAATTTTTAAGATATTATTTTATTTTATTGTGAAGGTTACCAGTTTCTGCATTTCGTTATGCCATCATCAGGCACCATACGCATCTATCCAAATAAACGAACTTGTCGTATAGCGCCATAAGTCACTAGATTTCGTGAATTCAGTCGTTATACAATTGCTTCATTCTATTGAATCCACGATATCCAGTGGTTTATGGTGCTATACGACAAGTTCGTTTCTCTGGACAGATGAGTATAGGGCCTGATGATGGCATAATGAAATACCGAAACTGGTAGTCTTCACAATAAAATAAAATAATATCTTCAAGTACACGGCTGTTGGTGAATTTTATTGACATTAACTACTATTTATTGAGGATCTAGGGCGTGATATTGGCGAATAAATACGAAAGCAGTGCCTGTGTTATTAAGTACGTTGCAGTGCACTTGAACTTATATTTAAGTTGAAGATGCACGAGCAAATTATGGATGTAGAGTGATCACTTAACAGCCATACAGTACCACCAGGATTAGGACACAGGATTTATTTGCCACATCACGACGCTGTTTTATGTATCAGTGTTGCAGTGTTCTAATACTAAGGCCCATAGATGCAGTCCCTCAAGAACGCACGTTGCATACGAGGAGTGATTGTCACGACCGTGCCTGATTGTATACATGGACAGTGCCACTCAGGAAACTGGAAATGCGGCCAAAGATCATCTTCCAGTTGCGGAGTAATACGTGGCCACATGGCGCCACTATTCTCCATGGATTCTTAATATCTTTCCAATATAAATAATTTTGATACTCACTAAATAATGCTGTTGTAATTTATAGTTTATTAGCAGGATTCGTGGTCATATCTATATTCAATAGAGCAGCACACCGTACGAGGATGTTTTGATGTCCGACAAATTTCCATGAAAGGATGAAAAATTTGTTGAGACTTCAAGGTTGGTAAGCCTTATTATTCTAAGGTTCGTATAAAGAATTTCAACAATGTACAGCGCACAGTTCGTTGTTGACAGACGTCTGTGTCGACAGTGATTGAAAATTGAGAATACGGAGTTTCTTCTCCTATTAAATATTTACGTTTGAAGGGCTGGTCTACTGCACAAATCAAAACAGAACAGAATGATGTTCACGTGGACTCTGCACTGTCATTAACGACCATTTACTTTTGGTTTAATTGATTTAAACGTGGTCGGACAAGCAATGTTGACGAGGCTCCCTCCTGCCTCAAATTGATGTCACCACAAACGAGAGACCACCTACCGAAGTTTCGTGAGATTGCTGAGACTGTAAGTATCTCAACTGAGTGAGTGCGTAATATCCTGCACGGAAAACTGTATGCGAAGAAGCTGCGTGCGAGGTGGGTACTGTGACTGCTACAGTCGACCAAAAGTGCATCTGGCACAATTTTTCAGCCCAATATCTGGCGAAGCCTTTTTAGCCAGATTTTTGGCTTTTGATGAAGCAGGGGTCCATCATTACACGCCAGAGTCAAAACGGCAGTCAAACAATGGATAAAGGCTGGTGAAAGTTCGCGAAGGAGGCAAGACCATTTCATCAGATGGTAAGGTGATGGTCACATTTTTTGTTTCGTTTTTTTGGGAATTTCCAAGGAATAATCTTCATCGATTACTTGGAAGATGGCATAATCATAATTGCACCTATTATGCTTCATTGTTGGGTCGTTTGAAACATGTGTTGACTCAGAGAAGATCAAGATTGGCACACAAAAAACTGATCTTTCATCAGGATAATTCACCATCCCACACACAAGCGGTAACAACTGTGAAAGCGCATGAATCTGGCTTTGAATTGGTTCCTCATCCATTGTATTCACAAGATTTAGTCTCAGGTGAGTTTTCCTGTTTCCAAATTGAAAATTTGGCTTGCTGGGAAGAAATTTCCATCAAATGAAGTAATAGTCGTAGTCACCAAGCACTTAGCAGAGTCTGACATAATCTATTTTTCCGATGGAATGAAAAAGCTGGAGGCGCGCAGGAACAAATACATAGCCTTCAAAGAAGGAGGTGAATTATTTACGAAAGAAACATTTTTTTTTTCTTTTCTACCTGACTTATCGAACCGTATACAAATGACAGATGGTCACATAGCAGCTTTGATGTGTACTCTACGTTTAATTTTTTGTTACAGTGGGGACGGTTTCATTTCTTATGTTGATTATTTATCTCTATTCATTATACGCGTATTATTACTCTTTTCAACTAGAAAACTTTTACCCATAGGGGCAACTGGATCTCCTCTAACCCGACTTTGCGCATATTTAACACGTATCATTCATCTTTATAGACACTCCTGATGGGGTAAGTAAATTTGACGACTGCACGACAGGGATAAGTGGCTGGCAGTATTTTAAGGTCTTAATTTGTGCCATATGATAGCTATCACGGGGAAATAATACTTTGTGTTTCCTAAAGGATTTTTATAATGAAGGACTGTGATGGTTTAGATCATGGGTATGCAACCAGCTGGTCGCTAGCCGCATGCGGCCCAAAGCAAGTATCTGTGCGGTCCAACAAAGAAGTGAGCATCAGTCACACAGTCGCTATAAGAAAAAAGAGAGATCCGTTTATGTATGGGAAGTTATGGATATTGAATATTTTCGATCTGAAGCTCATGTCACGCGTTTTTCTTTTTTCGAACGATTATGATATTTAGACCGTAGGCATTCGGCAAAATAAAAGTGCGACTATAGAGTAAAGCAAATAAATGTTTTCTGACTCGGAAGTGAGTTGGGTCTCAGGACCTGTGTTGGTCACACTATATCCAAAATAAGTTACTTATCAATAAAAAAAAACACAGGCTGTTATATTGTACAACATTAACGTATTGCTTCAACCAATGTTAGGTTTTAAAAGCCATCATCAAATAACTGACAAGCATGGCGAAGGAAGACAAAATACTGGTGACCAATGATGTTAGAAATGGAGAGTGAGATGTCAAAGCAGAGTAAATGTCGTGCTTGACAGTACAGTTGTAACGTAATTGAAACTACTGTAGCTAAACGCTAAATGAGTGTGTTATTTGGTAGTAATTTATTCTAACTCCTTGTACTGCATTTTCCAGTTCCTGGATAATTTATTGCCCGAAAGCAGTTAAAGAACACTGACCCCTGTTGTTATTTCGAAGGCTTCTGAAATTTCTCAGAGGAGCTTCACTTTAAAATTTGAGTTTTGAGGGATTATTCGATTAAATTAATCCATTTGTGGTCAACAAAGAATTTAATGAATGTGGAGAGCAGAGCTGATCTGTCCATAGAATCATACGCTTTTGTGAAGTCAACGAAAATGTGACATTCCCGCTTCGTCAGTATGTATCTTCTTGAAAGCCACATTTCTCATATGGGGGTTGCTCTGATGCTGCCAGTACCCAAGACGACAGTATTCCATTTTACTCTATTTCATCAGTTGACAATCATGTGGCTGTACATCTTAAGGAAGCACGGCAGCAAGGGAAGCAGACATGTTATTTTATTTTTATTGTTCTTATTTATGTTTCATATTGGTCGCTCTTAGAGATTCCTGTACAGTAATTCTGATGAAGACATTATCTTCGAAACTTGTAAATTCTAGTGCGTTTTACACTGCATATTTACATTTTAATATTGCTTCTGTAAGACCAGTTGTTGTGTTACTACGAATGTAATCGGAAGGTGGGTGACAACGCCTGAAAGTGATCAACAGACTGATAAAAGTTCGTATCCTGAAAATTTTTGGCAGGCAGAAAGCATAACTTTTGCGGGGTAGAAAATCATGCATAGAAACTTAATGATAGTAAACTAATGTACCCATGAAGTTTAATAGTCGCTGTTTATGTTACACATTAATGATTTAGAGGATAGTATTAGCTGTGATCGCAGGATTTTCGCGGATGATGCAGCTATCTGAACTGTAGTAATAGCTGGAGATATTTCGACATGTCAGAGAGGTGCAATGTCTGACAACTAGTTCTTAATGTAGAAAAATCATTAAGTTATTCGTGCTGCTAGAGAGAGTGGTGGGACAGAGATGAGCTGTGGATGATTTTTGCCGTTGCTAAACTAATTTTTACAGAATGAGATTTTCGCTCTGCAGCGGGGTGTGCGCTGATATGAAACTTCCTGGCAGATTACAACTGTGTGCCGGACCGAGACTCGAACTGGGGACCTTTGCCTTTCGCGGACAAGTGCTCTACCAGCTGAGCTACCCAGGAACGTCCTCACAGCTTTACTTCTGCCAGTACCTCGTCTCTTACCTTCCAAACTTCACAGAAGCTCTCCTGCGAACCTTGCAGAACTAGCACTCCTGAAAGAAAGGATATTGCGGAAACACGGCTTAGCCACAGCCTCGGAGATGTCTCCTAAATGAGATTTTCACTCTGCAGCGGAGTGTGCGCTGATGTGAAACTTCCTGGCAGATCTGCAAGGTTCGTAGGAGAGCTTCGGTAAAGTTTGGAAGGTAAGAGACGAGGTACTGGCAGAAGTAAAGCTGTGGGGACGCGGCGTGCGTCGTGCTTGGATAGCTCAGATGGTAGAGCACTTGCCCTCGAAGGGCAAAGTTCCCGAGTTCGAGTCTCCGTCCGGCACACAGTTTTAATCTGCCAGGAAATTTAATTTTTACATGTTGCGACATGAACACGAA
The DNA here is from genome assembly GCF_021461385.2 of Schistocerca piceifrons. Classification (NCBI taxonomy): domain Eukaryota; kingdom Metazoa; phylum Arthropoda; class Insecta; order Orthoptera; family Acrididae; genus Schistocerca; species Schistocerca piceifrons. Next base: position 217,002,459 of record NC_060139.1, on the reverse strand, counting down.
AAAGTTTTCAGCGACCCAGGAAATTGTTGTTTTGTTATAAGTCCAGTCTTGAATCGTAATCTTCATTTGTATTCAGGTAACTGATTTCGTTGGTAATGACCTTCTTCAGACCTGAGTAGAAACGTGTGGCATTATACATATCACGCCATTACATTTGATGGCGCGGTCAAAATCATTATCCGTTTCTGGTTCGTCAAACAAATAAAATGGTGGTACGTATAGAACAGCATTGAACCGTGCATACTATACGTGAACAGAGACACATTTATCACGTGCAGCATGTACGCTTCAATGGTACTCCTTATATACCAAAATGTTATTTTTTTGTAAAGCCGGAATGGCTAATGATTCTGTCTGCACCGTCAAATGTAATGGCGTCATTTGTATAATGCAACACGTTACTACTCAAGTCTGAAGATGGTCATTACCTACTGAAATTAATTGCCTGATTACAAATAATCACTGTGATCCAAAACTGGAATTACAATACAGCAATAAAGAAATTTATTTTATTTGAACAAAGTTTAAACATTTATTTGCTCATTTATACAGTATTTTTTAAAGTTACATTTGCCAAAAAGAGAACTTCTGCACTATTAAATAACAACTCATTATGTAGCAGATTCGTAGAACAATCTGCCAAATCAACCAGATGCAGGAGAAAACGACCTTCACCGTAGACTATATATTAAGTACCAGCGGTACTTCGCTATTAGCATCAATTAAAATTAAATCCACACTAACAAATAACTCTGTCTTCATTTCAAACTTGACAAATAATTTCAGAAACATAAACGAGAGCCACAGTTGAATCTGTCTGCGCAAGGAATTTACAAAAGGGTACCAACACAATACCACAAGCTTGACCAAACATGGAATGGTTTATGGTTCAAATGGCTCTAAGAACTATGGGACTCAACATCTGAGGTCATCAGTCCCCTAGACTTACAACTACTTAAACCTAACTAACCTAAGGTCATCATACACATCCATGCCCGAGGCAAGATTCCAGCCTGCCACCGTAGCAGCAGCGCAGTTCCATGACTGAAGCGCCTAGAACCGCTCGGCCACAGGAACCGTCAATGGTTTATTATTCTATAATAACTTGCTCACAAATCTGTAATTTACTTAAAATTTTCAAATGAGATACACAATAATCTTAAAAGGAAATAAAGAATAATCTACATGAACAACAGCTGCCCAGGCAGAAACATACCAAACGAAACCCCGGGACAAATGCGCAAGAGTTTAAAGCGTTTATTAATACAGCCACTGCGCTATATAATCTTCCACAGAATTCATGTGCAGCTTGTCACTTAAACAAGGGGCAGGTCGGTTACAGAAAACATGAGTGGAAGCTCAGATGACATCAAACTGAAAGGGGGCCAAACGAACCGGCAACTGACAAACTTTGATATTCCATCTGGACAGTTAAGACACGCGGACACAAATCAGACAACGAATACCGTTAATATAATGTGTGGCTGAATTACACCCCGTCAGTACATCCACTGTGCTGGTAAACTTCTACGTTATTTGAGACAGAGACAGCTGAGTAAAACGGAACGTACGCAGACAGTTCTCTCTTTACTTATTCTGATCATCACGAAACTAATACAAAATATTTTTTTAGCGCAACGCAATCTGACTTTCAATAATCCCTACAAAAGAATGGCCCAGACTAACAATAACCTATACCTTTCATGAATCACCTACCCCACAAAAATCTTCGTTACTCGAACTACTGCAATACAGTGAGCGCCAATACCGCCAGCTAAATAAAAGATTCTAACTACTGAAGGCACTAACTACTGAGAGTCGTAGTTAGTAAATGAAATATTTACCTTAATAATGTTCAAAAGTCATTATATATATATATATATATATATATATATATATATATATATATATATATATAAAGTTCATGTCCTTCCTCGCCGGCCGGTGTGGCTGTGCGGTTCTAGGCGCTTCAGTCGGGAACCGCGTGACCGCTACGGTCGCAGGTTCGAATCCTGCCTCGGGTATAGATGTGTGTGATGTCCTTAGGTTAGCTAGGTTTAAGTAGTTCTAAGTTCTAGGGGACTGATGACCTCAGATGTTAAGTCCCATAGTGCTCAGAGACATTTGAACCTTTTTTTTTTTGTCCTCCATCTTTACAAATTTCCTTTTTCTGGCGGACACACGTCCAGATCGTCCGCTTATAGTAACCTCTCAAAACTCTGCCATCTCTCTTCCCACATCCACCACTGCTGGAGGCTCACCTCCAACTGCACAACGATAGGCACTGTTCACATCCAACTGCCCAACACTGCAGTAGCGAATATTCCAACAATGCCAACCAGCCACAGACTGCACACAGCATAGTCAGTGATTTTCATACAGAGCGCTACGTGGCGTTACCAACATAGAAACCTAAACGGCCTACTTACACATGCAGCAAAAATGGTTCGGAGGTATCGATCCCTGATGAAACGCGTTTGTACGTGGTGTAGCCTCCACAAGCGGCAATCCAGTCGAGGAGACAGATGACAAAATTCAAATGACTCTGAGCCACTATGGCACTTAAGAGCTGAATTCATCAGTCTTCTAGAGCTTAGAACTACTTAAACCTAACTAACCTAAGGACATCGCACACATCCATGCCCGGGGCAGGATTCGAATCTGCGACCGTAGCGGTCGCGCGGTTCCAGACTGAAGCGCCTAGAACCTCTCGGCCACAGATGACAAGTAACAACTTTCTGCACGTACCGAGAGCTGGTTGGCGTCCTCTCCAGAAACACTGAAGGTGAACAAGGGTTGCAGCTCATCGTATCCAGACCATAATGCCTGGGGTGGACCAGCGTGTCTTGGTCAAAAGCACCCTACGAGACAGCCATCACCATGTCTACGTCGTATAAATAAATGACCATCACTTGCGAGCAGGCAGAATAAACTTTTATCACTAGTCCATGGACGCCATTCCATTTTGGAAGTAATCCTCTGACGGCGCCAGTCGAACTGTGCACTTCGATGCTGCGGCGTGAGTGAAAGACCAGCAAGAGGTGTGCTTGTCCATGGCCCCACTGCTAATTAAAGGTCCATAACAGTTTCCTGTAGACACATCTGGGCTCACGACCCCGCTCACCTCTGCTGTGGTAGCTGTACGACCTTCGACTACTGTCCTTACACAATTACATGTCGGCGGACGTGTGTGGTGCACCCAGCCTCGCCGTACAATAAGTATTCGGCCGCTTCACTTCTCCTTCCTACAACAGCAGCCGGTTTCCTCTCCTGGTATTTGCCCACTGCTTGTTGCTCGCTCACTTCCCAACACTCCTTGTCTGCATCCTCTCCTCTCCAACATTCCTCGCTGTGGCGCCTGTGTCACGGCGTCCGCACCACAGTGTCGCCAAGGGGTTGCTCAGTGATCACTGCAGCCGCTGCTGTATGACACTTTCGACGACACAGTACTGTAGGATCTCAAAGATCGGGGATCGATTGCTGAAAGATTATTTACTGTTCTAACAAGAGGTTCCAAATTTTTGACAACTGTGTAACACATCACCGAGCAGCAACGTACTGCAGCTACACAAACATCTGACAATCACGACATATGCCAAACATACGGAAAGCTCTGTCAACTTGCTAAAAATAATGACTATGCCATAAATGCAAGAAGTAGGAGAAGAAGATGATGATGATGATCATCTGCAGACAGTGATGATGCAGTATCTCTACCCTCTTAAAGATGGAAAGTCTACAGTTTCTTTGCTAGTCACTGTCCTAAAAGCTAAACTCCTGTTGTTCTCCTATCAAACCTCACAGAAGGTTCGCTTACGCTTGGCTAATCGTGCCAATATGGATGTGTCGTTCGTACACGTGTATCCCAGCATAGGAAAACGCACAGAATGATAGTTTCATGGCAGGGATAGGCCGTAGAGGGGAGAGGGAGGGGGCTGAAGGGCAAATGACAGCTCTTCCGCAGGACCTCCTAGGTATGCGTCTGCTATTAAAGGAACAATTCAAGACACAATTCGATTTACCGGGTGTAATAAATTTGCGGTCTTCGAACTGTAAAGTATTTGCAAGCATCACTTAACACTTCCAGGATGAGATGCCGTGGTCCATACATAAGACTCTCCCCTGACGTTTCACCTTCGACTGCGGAAGGCATTCTCCGACGACAATCGGCGAACTGCAACCAGAGCACGAGTGAGCGCCGTATATACTAAGCTTTCCAGAGGGCGCCGCTGTCAATCAAGTGACGTCGGCTGTGCCATGATCTCTGATATTTCCAACATTCTCAATTGAAATTAATCGATTGTCACCCTGTTGCTGCAATGTTGACATCCATATCTTATTCAGCTTAATGCCTTCATTTTTTCTATTAAAATTATTGCAGTGTTTGGCAATCTCAATGGCCTCTCTGTACATTCGCGCATAATAATGCGACGTCTTTGCTATGACAGTCGTCTTACTAAACTTTACTTCGTGATCACCTTCCTGAAACACATGTTCCGCTACAGCCGATCTATCAATATGTCCGAGGCGGCAGTTCCTTTTATGTTCACCCAGACGGGTGTTGACGCTTCTTTTTGTTGTGCCTATATAGACCTTTCCACAACTGCACGGAATTTTGTAGACACCTGGTATAGCTAGAGGATGTCGTTTATCTTTTGCGAATCTTAAACATTCTTTTATTTTAGTGGTGGGTCTGAAAAGAGTACAAAAGACAGCATAGAATATTATTGTCGTTCCCACGTGTGATAGGGTACGTAAGGGGCGTGAAGAGGCAGCAGCCGCCGGCCAAGACAGAGCAGCAACAGCGAAGTAACCAATTTTGTAACATTTCATGAGTTCCTAACCAGGAGTGAATTACATAGTTTCATGTGTGTGCTTTTGCAGTTTAGTTTTTGAATCTCTCCGTGTTAATCTAATTTATTAGTCACAGTTCTTGCGTTTCCGCCATTGTCTACGGGAGAGTTTGTTTATCATTGTAGCATAGTTTCCCACCGTCTTTAGCGTGGATAGGGACTGTGACTACCGTGTCAGGATGCGAGCTGAGTTCGTGACACTTCCCTCTCTCCTCCAGGCTATGTTGACTGCAGTTAACACAGCTTGCGGCTGCAGTGGATGGGCAACATTGTTGTGAACTGGCCCTGGGGCTCCAATGGACGTCAGCACGACACACGAGTCCGCCGATTGGTCCCTTTGGTTGCCAGCCCGGTTACTGCTCGTATTGCGGTTGATCCCTCGCCTGTGGTCGAGTGAGAGGTCACCTCGGTGCGTGGTGGGCTGTGAAAGACTTCCTGGGAGACCGAACGTAAGGTCTCCCCGGTTAGTTTGACAAACAGGATCCATGTGTCGTCTGTAGCTGTCACTATCACTCTGCCACATACAGTCGCTTGTCCTGTTTCAGAGGAAACCTCTCAAACTGCAAGAGCTGGATAGCCACATAGAATGGGTTTATTGGTAGCTGGGAAATCCAATGTTAGGCATGTAATGAGGCCTTAGGGACATGGCTCCCAATAAGGGGTTCAAATGGTTCAAATGGCTCTGAGCACTATGCGACTTAATTTCTGAGGTCATCAGTCGCCTAGAACTTAGAACTAATTAAACCTAACTAAACTGAGGACATCACACACATCCATGCCCGAGGCAGGATTCGAACCTGCGACCGTAGCGGTCGCTCGGTTCCAGACTGTAGCGCCTAGAACCGCACGGCCACTCCGGCCGGCTCCCAATAAGGGGAAGAACGCCAACGTGCACTCCGTGTGCATAGTGGGTGGACTCAATCCAGACGAGTAACGAGTCCTTCAAGATGTTATGAGCACAGGGTGCAGCCAACTGCAGCAGGTGGTGGCTCAGGTCGGTACCAATGATGTATGTTGCTTTGGATTAAATGAGATTCTTTCTGGCTTCGAGAGATTACCAGGCTACCAGCCTTGCTAGCGAGAAGAAAGTAGAGCTCACAATTTGTAGCATAGTCGACAGAACCCATTGCGGATCTCTGGTATACAGCCAAGTCGATGGTCTAAACCAGACGCTCAGACGGTTCTACGACCGTGTAGGCTGAAGATTCCTCAACTTACGCCATAGGTTAGTCGGGTTTCGGTTCTGTTAAATAAGTCAGGAGTCCATTATACCATTATACGCAGGAGGCGGCTACACGGCTATTCAGTCTCAAAGGTTTCAGGCTGAACACAGGAGGAACGTGTATCTAGGAACCACCGGTATAACAATTGTAAAAGTGTCGTAGCTGTGTTGGGAAAGTACCAGAGCTCCAAACCCTAATACACTGATTATCAAAGCGATATAGGCGCTGAAAGATGGCTAAAGCAGGAGATAAGTCCAGCCGAAATTTTTGCAAAGGACCTAACGGTGTTCAGAAAGGATAGTGGCATGTTTGTTGCTGTTAGAAGCAGTTTATCGTGTAGAGAAACTAAAGTAGATAGTCCCTGTGGGTCAGTATGGGTAGAAGTAATTCTTGGCAACCGGAATAAAATAATAATTCGATCCTATTATCGACCTCTCAATTTAGATGATAAAATTTCTGAAAGGTTCAGAGAAAACTTGAGTCTGATTTCAAACATGTACCTAACTCTTACAGTTATAGTTGGTGGAGACATCAATTTACCCTCGATATGTTGGCGAAAATAGATGTTTAATTCCGGAGGTAAGCATAAAACATCATCCGAATTTGTGCTAAAAGCATTCTCTGAAAATTATTTCGTGAAATTAGTTCATGACCCCACTCGAATAGTAAACAGTTGTGAAAACAGACTTGACCTTTTTAGCTACAAATAATCCACTGCAGCCTCAAGCTGTGTAACTGCAGTCAACATAGGCTGGAGGTGAGAGGGAAGTGTCACGAACTCAGCTCGCGCCCTCACATGGCAGTCACAGTCCCTACTCACACTAAAAACGATGGGAAACTAAGCTACAATGCAAACAAACTCTTCCGTAGACAATGGTGGAAACGCAAGAACTGTGAATAATAAAGTAGGTTAACACGGGGTAATTAGTGAACACAGAGTTGTCATAGAGAGACTGAATATCGAACTCCCAAATCCACCAAAAACAAGCCAAAAATACAACTATTCAAAAAAGCAAATAAAATTCCCTAGGCGCCTTCCTAAGTGATAATCTCCAATCCTTCCAATGGAATTCAAAGTAATAGTGTCAACAGCAATTCAGAGATTTATACCAAATAAATTAATGGACAATGGAGCTGATCCCCTATTGTACACAACACACGTGAGAACGCTGTTGCAGAAACAACGAAAAAAGCATGTCAAATTTAAACGAAAGCAAAAATCCCAGATGAATAGAAGCTCGAAATTTACCGTAGACTTTAATGCGAGATGCTTATAATAATTTACGCAACGAAAATTTGTCTCGAAACCTGGAAGAAAATTCAAAGAGATTCTGGTCGTCTGTAAAGTGTGCTAACAGCAAGACACAATCAATGCGTTCTCTGCGCGATAGCAATGGAAATACTATCGACGACAGTGTTGCCAAAGCAGAGTTACTAAACACTGCCTTTCGAAGTTCTTTCACCAATGAAGACGAAGTAAATATCCCAGAATATGACTCAAGATTTGTTGTTATTGGTTATCCGTCTTGAGCTGGCTGCTCAAAGTATTATGAATCAAGAACAGCTGCCAACACGTGTATCTTAGAAGTAGATATTGCCTGCTTATGGAATATTGTCTCAGTTTTTTGAGTGGATTCCCGATTTCCTGTCATAGAGGTCACAGTTAGCAGTAGTTGACGGTAAGTCATCGTGTAAAATAGAAGTGATTTCTGGCGTTCCCTGTGGCAGTGTTATAGGCCCTTTGCTGTTCCTTGTATATACAAACGATTTAGGAGACAATCTGAGCAGTCGTCTTAAATTGTTTGCAGATGATGCTGTTGTGTATCGTTTAGTAAAGTCGTCAGAAGATCAAAAAATTGCGAAACGATTTAGAAAAGATATCTGTATGGTGCGAATATTGGCAATTGACGCTAAATAATGAAAAGTTTAAGGTCAACTACATGAGTGCTAAAAGGAATCGCTTAAACTTCGCTTGCACGACAAATCACTTAAATCTAAAGGCCGTAAATTCAATTAATACCTAGGAATTACATTTACAAATGAGTTATTTGCAGAACACTTAAAAGATGCAACAGATCTACTAAAGAGACTGCTTACACTGCGCTTGTCCGACCTTTTTTGGAGTACTGCTGCGCGGTGTGGGATCCTTTACAGAAGAATGGCACGTTTTCTACTATTGAGAAACAGAGCAGAGAGTGTCACGCACATGATGTAGGATTTGAGGTGGACATCACTAAACCACAGACGTCTCTAGTTTCTGCGGGATCTTCTCGCGAAATTTGGATCACCAACTTTCTCCTCCAAATGTGAACATATTTTTTTACGCTGACCTACATGGGTAGAAACGATCATCATCATAAAATAAGGGAAATCAGAGCTCGCACGGAAGGATGTAGGTGTTCGTTTTCTCTGTCCGCTGTTCGAGAGTTAAATAACGGAGAACAGTCGTGAACCGTGTGACAGGTACATAAATGAGGTTTTCAGAGTAGCTATGTTGATGTAGAACAGAGTCAGATACTGAGTAATGACTGACAAGGACACGAACTTGCAGTGCCTGTGAGGCAGCGTTATCAGGTTCCTGAGAGTGTTCAAAAGAGTCCTCATTGTGGGTCTCCGTTTGACCAGCTGGACGAATCATGCGATACCCAGATTTTTGGTAGGTTCGGATGGGACTTGCAGCACTTTGTTAGACTGCATCGGAACGTGAGGGCAAGCATACTACAGGCAAGGACCGCCGTACTGTACACCAAGTACATCGTAACTCCTTCATATCTTTGCACGCCATCTGAGAATAAGAAATGGATTCGCTGCAACATTCTGTGTCATCTCGCACGTTTGGTCGGAGGCCAGCGGCAACCGGACTAGGGAGTCTACATTCCGTGCGTAGGCTGCCTTTAACACCACAACACAAACGACTGCTATTGGACTAGTGTGGTGCTATGGAAGCATAGACTGTTGATGAATCGCGTCTCACATTGCTCAGCGATGAATCGTGGGTTTTCACTACCCCGGATGCATATTGTCGGTGAGTACGACGGCTGCCTGGGTTAGAGGGTCCATTCTTCCAATGTTTTGGGGAGGTGGTGAGGTATTACTCTTGGCTGCGACTAGTAATAACTGAGGGCACTCTGGAGGAGATCCTGCGTTCTCAGGTGTTACCTTTCAGCCGACGGCTGTGCAATTTTTCAACAAAATAACGCTCGACCACATGTAGCCAGTGTCTCTACGAACTTTCTGCCTGATGTTAAAGCAGTAGTGCTCCTGTGGCCAGCAAGATCCGACGCCTGTCCCCGACGTCTGTAGCGTCTGCTACAGTAATGTCTCTGGTAAGTTGTGAGGTGTGAAGGGCCTGAACAAATGTGGTACGGAAGCGACCAGATGCTAGGTCCTCGAATGTGAAATTTCTCACGGTGTGAAATGACTCATTTATTTTACTCGTTCGGCATTTCGAAGGCAAATATTAAAAAAAAGAAATCATAACAAAAAATAAGGCACATTCAGCATTGTATGAAGAGTAAAGAAAAAGACAGGGAACAATATCTACACCGACGCGTCAAATAAACTGGTATAGGCATGCATATTCAAATACAGAGATGTATAACAGACAGAACACGGCGCTGCGGTCAGCAACACCTATATAAGACTACAAATGTCTGCTGCTACAATGGCAGATTATCAAGATTTAAATTAGTCTGAACGTGGTTTTATAGTCAGCTCACGAGCGATGTGGCACAGCATCTCCGAGGTAGCGATGAAGTGGGGATTTTCCCGTACGACCTTTTCAAGAGTGTACCGCGAACATCAGGAATCCGGTAAAACATCAAGTCCCCAAGATCGCTGCGGCCGGAAAAAGGTGCTGCAAGAACAGTATGTACGACGACAGAAGAGAATCGTTCAGCGTGACAGAAGTGCAACCCTTCCCAAAATTGCTGCAAATTTCAGTGCCGGGTCATCAACGAAATATCATCGATATGCGCTTTCGGGGCCGAAGACCCACTCGTGCACCCTTGACGACTTCACGAAACAAAGGTTTACTCCTCGCCTGAGCTGGTCAACACCGATTTCGAACTGTTGATGACTGGAAACATGTTGCCTGGCCGGACGAGTCTCGTTTCAAATTGCATCGAGCGGATGTACCTGAACAGGTATATTGACAACTTCATCAATCAACCTCATGAATCCATGGACCCTGCATGTGAGCAGGGGACTGTTCAAGCTGGTGGAGGCTCTGTAATGGTGTGGGGCGTGTGCAGTTGGAGTGATATACGACCCCTGGTACGTCTGGATGCGACTCTGACAGGTGACAGGTACGTAAGCATCCTCTCTGATCACCTGCTTCCTTTCATATCAGTTGTGCATTCCGACGGACTTGGGCTATTCCATCAGGACAATGTAATACCCCACATGTCCAGGATTGCTACAGAGTGACTCCAACAACACTCTTCTGAGTTTAAATACTTCCGCTCCCCACCCAAGTCCCCAGACATGAACATTACTGAGCATAACTGGGATGCCTTGCAACGTGCTGTTCAGAAGAGATCTCCAACCTCTCGTACTCTTGCGGATTTGCGGGCAGCCCTGCAGGATTCATGGTGTCTGTTCGCTCCAGCACTACTTCAGACATTACTCGAGTCCATGCCACGTCGTGTTGCGCATTTCAACGTGCTCGCGTGGGCCCTAGATGATATTATGCAGGTTTACCAGTCTCTTTGGCTCTTCAGTATAAATTCTGATTGTCTGCATTGTAGCTAACAGATTTAAGCAGTCATTTTACTGCACTTTTAACAGTACATCGCTATTGTAAGGACGCCTCCCAAATTCTTATTTAGATTATATACATTTTTACGCACTGCCTGTCTATTCCTGATTAGCCGCGCCCGTTGTTTACTTGGTACTGATGCATGTACTCAGTATTTTACTGTCAGCCGCCCGTGACGGCTCTCACCGACATGCATTAGATCCGTTCCGGTGAGACATGTTATATTTGCTTTGCATCTCTTTACCGTTCTTTTGTTCATTCTAATTTATTCTATGGCCCTTTGTGTGGTGCTCTTCAGTACGTCCCGCCTTTTGACTGCGATTGCTGTTTAGTATCTCCGTTCGTTTTTAAGCCTATTTTTATGGCTTTATAACTTCATTATTCCTCTTTAGGGATGTCCTTCTTATACGGTCGTTTTCTTCATTTCATCTTTTTTCAGATTTTCACTTTCGTCACCATTTCAACGAATCTGTTTATCCTGACTGGGATGATGAGACGTCTAGTGCGTTTAGCTTTTCCTGTGAATGATCTGAAAATAACTAAGTTGGTTACTACCTTTAAATTTTCTTTTTTCAGTTATGTATTTTTATATCATGCTGTAATATGTTCTCCATATATTACTGTCATTTCTAAAAAATATATATACACTGATCAGACAGAACATTATGACCACCTACCTGTTAGACGGTATGTCCACCTTTGACACAGATAACAGCGGCGACGCGTCATGGCGTAAGCTAATGAGGCCTTTTAGGTCGGTGGAAGAAGCTGGCACCATTTCTGCACACACATGTCAGCTAAATTCCGTAAAAGCCTGAGAGGGGACGATGAGATCTGACGCCACGTTCAGTCACATCCCAGAACCGTTCCGTCGGGTTCAGATCTGGCGAGTTGGGGGCCACCACAGAAACTGAACTCGCCACTGTGTCCCTCGAACCGCTCCACAACACTCCTGAACTTGTGACATGGAGGGTTATCTTTTTGGAAAATGCCACATCCATAGGGAAACATGATCGTCATGAAGGGGTGTACGTGGTCTGCAACCACTTTGTGATACTCCTTGGCCGTCATGGTACCTTTCATGAGCTTCAAAATGGTTCAAATGGCTCTGAGCACTATGCGACTTAACTTCTGAGGTCTCAGTCCCCTAGAACTTAGAATTACTTAAACCTAACTAACCTAAGGACATCACACACATCCATGCCCGAGGCAGGATTCGAACCTGCAACCGTAGCGGTCACGCGGCTCCAGACTGTAGCGCCTAGAACCGCTCGGCCACTGCGGCCTGCTGCATGAGCTTCACTGGAGCCCTGGATTCCCACACGAACGTTCCAAAGAGCAGAATGGAGCCGCCGCTAGCTTGTCCCTGTCCCGCAGTACAGGTGCCAAGGAATTGTTCCCCTGGAAGACCATGGATTCGCGCCCTCCCAACGGTGTAATGAAGAAGATATCGAGATTCTTCAAACCATACAACGCTCTGTCACAGCACCGACGTCCAGTGCTGATGGTCACTTGCCCATTTCAGTCGTAGTTGCCGATGTCGTGGTGTTAATATTGACACATGCATGGGTTGTCGGCTACGGTGGCCCATCTTCAGGAATGTTCAGACACACTTGTACTCTGTCCAGCATTAAATCCTGACATCATTTCCGCCACAGTTCCCCCCCCCCCCCCATCCTGTTTTACCAGTCTGCCCAACCTACGACGTCCGACATCTATAATGAGGGGTGGGTGCCCAAACCCATGTCGTCTGGACGTGGTTTCACCTCGTGTTCGCCACGTGTTGAAGACACCCCAGCACTCCTTGAACATGCGACAAACCGTGCAGTTTCCGGAATACTCGTGCCCCGTCTCTCGGACATCACAATCTGCCCTCGGTCAAACTTAGTCAGATCGTGCGCCTTCCCCATTCTGCACACGGACAGCACGTTCACTGATTGTACGTGCATCGTGCGTGTGTCTGATTAGCAGTCTTTTCTCGCCGGGTGCCGCTTCCATCGACTGGAAGGTTTATATTGATGGTAGGCAGTGGTCATAATGTTCTGGCTGATCAGCGTATATTTTTATTTTCCCCATTTGCTAATATTCTTTATGTAGAGGTACCTAAAGACTCAACTCTAACGTTGTGAGGCCTGTAGTACTATTGAAGGATCATAGACCATTTGTTTTTGGCTTATTATTCAAGAATGCATACCTTCAGCTGTGGATGCCGATATTACGAAGTTTGCTTTTTTCTCCGTCAGATATAGTATTAGATTGCGAGCCACGGAAACATTCAAACGTATCCAAATGCCGGGCAGTCACAGAATGAAATTTCCAGTGAGACTGCGACAATGAAGCACCATCGAACCAATCCCATGGAAAAGCCGAAATTTTTGAACGATAATTAAGTGAAGCCGAAACAGTTCCTTGGAAAGCAAATCCAACTGCTTTCGAGTGCAATGGATCCTTTCACGAACAAGATCTAAGCAAGCGCATTGCTTTATGCGACTGGAGGCAGGAGAATAAGTATGACGAACAACTTCGCCATTTCTTGTAGATGTGGCTTGTCATGTATTGGTCAGACTAACAGGACTGCGAAGGATCAGTGTACTCAACCTAAACACCACTCACGCTTACAACTATTGAGGAAATCTGCTATTGCATAACACTGCCTTGGCGCTGGTTATCCTATGGAATGTAACAAGGATGATAATCTGGAATGCACTTCAAGCTGTTGGGATTGTGTTATTAAGGAAGCAGTTAAAATTGAAGTAGCAAGTAACCTTATGAATAGAGAGGAAGATTTTTACTTAAATTCTGCTTCGAATGCTGTGCTCTCCGTTGCCAAAAAACAGTGGGACAGAGTTAATGCTGCCTCACCCGCTGTTTCAGTAATTTTCGCTGTCGCTAACTTATGGCGTCGGTCATTTCTGGTTGTGTGATGCCACCGAGGTTTTCAGTTCCCTTGCACAGCGTTCACTTGCTGCAGTTTCGCCTTGGAGATGACAGGTTGTGCACCTGTCGAAATATCGGCCGTTGTCGACATCACTCAGCTGCAGTCCCCAAAGTTATTTGAACATTGTATACGCCGGGAGGAGTTCAGGTCTCACAGTGAGAGTCGACTTTACCTGCATGTGACTCAAATGGAACCCCTTGAGTGGGAGCTCGCGAAAGACCAATAATGTTTACGGCATTCGAGGCCCCACATATTGTCTACCATGCAACTACAGTATTGGCTGATAATGGCAACAGGGGGAGGGACTGGAGGTATCCACTGGTGGGCACAGCATAAGGCTACGGAGCGTAGTTGAACTGCTTAGTCGACCAGTAACTCACGACAGTGTTGTAGTTCTAGTGGTGTTGATACAAAGCACAGCAATGGCAACGTTAAACAAAGCAGACGTTACACTTTATCTACAACAACAGTTTCCGAAGTTGACATTTCGTCAGAAAGGAATCCAAGGAATTTCGCAGAGGGAGAAAGAAGTGGCGGATGAAATATTAACGTTTCTGCAAGGCGATTCAGCGGAATGTATGGTGTCGTATACGCTTCACTGGTGCGGACAAAGTACAAGAGGAATACAATGGTGATGATATGTGCTTAACAAGTGAATGTGATACTGAAACGTGTGTCAAGACAGCAGTTCATCATTCTTGTACAGGGAGCCCCAAATCCCGTCTCCAGTGAAATGTAGTAAAGGACAATCATTGCCCAAGGAGCGGGTGCTAAACATAATTACGTACATGGAATGTCATACGCAGCATAGTAAAAGAAAAGTTATGAAAAGATTCCGAATAAGTCGGCAGCAGTGTGACTGTGTAGTGCACAAGAAAAATTACGGATATTCAACGGAGGACAAGGTGCACTTTTACAAAAACTAATGTTTGTGGGTTTTAAGGACGCTCGATACAATTTGCAGGATGAGCATGATAGTGAACTACTATGTTATGCACGTCAAATGGTGCGCGAAAGATTACAGTGATTTCAAGCAAGCAATGGATATTGCATAACTTCAAACAAAGATACAGAATTGGAAGTTGTAAGATAACGAAATATCAAACAAATAGTCAACGATGCACAGCAAACTGCGGAATCGGTCAGAAAATTTGTAGATGAGATAAACAAATTTATCCCATCGTTCAGGAAGCAATTTGTTTTCAACTTCGACCAATCGTAACTTGAAGATGAAATACATGTGAAAGGAACGCTGGAAATTAGAGGTACCAAAAGAGTTGGATCACAATCAACTAACATCAATACCTCAATGCATTCGTATACAATGATGGCGCCTGTTAATATGGATGGTAGATAGGACTGAAAAGTTATTTGTTGTGCTGTGAGAAGTTGGAGGTGTTCTGCCTCCTACCATTCTTTCTCTCGTGCGTGATATTACAAGAACAGTGGGCAATATACACAGCAAGCGGGAGTAGGAAAATGGGAGTAAGGGAACTACAAGTATGGTATGAGCACTGCTTTTGGCCAATAGGTCGTCAAAATCAATTGCTTTTCCTCGATTCGTGGTGTGCGTATAAAAATCGTACTCCTTTAGGGCAAACAATCCTTCCTGAAAAGTGAGTGACCTTGCAGTTCATACCACCTGGAACCACTAGGCAAATTCAGCATCTGGATGTTTGTTCTTTACGTGCCTACGAAACATATTATCGCTCTATGCGTAGCTGCGCCTTAAAGAATAGCCAGTTTCACGATAAGCTCCACCACATTCGGTTGCATGCCATCACATTCCATCAGTACTGATCATCCCGTTACGCCAGTATGATTGTATATTCATCTTTTAAGAGGGATACCTAGCTGAACGTCGTACACGGTTTGTAACTCCCAAGGATCTTGATGGAGCGAATGTATTACGAATACATAGAAAGAAGGATCCTTCATTGTATGATTATATGGTTGCGGCACAAACACTGGTAGCAGTTACTTCTGTAAAATATCTGGGAGTATGCGTACGGAACGATTTGAAGTGGAATGATCATATAAAATTAATTTTTGGTAAGGCGGGTGCCAGGTTGAGATTCATTGGGACCGTCCTTAGAAAATGTAGTCCATCAACAAAGGAGGTGGCTTACAAAACACTCGTTCGACCTATACTTGAGTATTGCTCATCAGTGTGGGATGCGTACCAGGTCGGGTTGACAGAGGAGATAGAGAAGATCCAAAGAAGAGCGGCGCGGTTCGTCACAGGGTTATTTGGTACGCGTGATAGCGTTAAGGAGATGTTTAGTAAACTCAAGTGGCAGACTCTGCAAGAGAGGCGCTCTGCATCGCGGTGTAGCTTGCTCGCCAGGTTTCGAGAGGGTGCGTTTCTGGATGAGGTATCGAATATATTGCTTCCCCCTACTTATACCTCCCGAGGAGATCACAAATGTAAAATTAGAGAGATTCTAGGGCGCACGGAGGCTTTCCGGCAGTCGTTCTTCCCGCGAACCATACGCGACTGGAACAGGAAAGGAAGGTAATGACAGTGGCACGTAAAGTGCCCTCCGCCACACACCGTTGGGTGGCTTGCGGAGTATAAATGTAGATGATGTAGATCACTGTGGCGTGCCGTTTCTCATTCGCTGTTCGCGGTGCAAGTTAATGGCTGGTTTTGAACATTTCTTGAAAGTGACGATGTCCATTTTATGAAGTGTGTTACTTACATCCCTTAGGAGGTTGACCTCCGCACCTTCCAACTCATTTTCTGTTGCCCTTCTGACGAATATGGTCAATCATTAGCAGCTAACATTTTTCCTGTATAATTGTTTCGACAACACTTTCAAACTAACCTTACTAAAGATTGAGCTTGCGACCCCACACTCAAGGGGTTCCCTGCCAGCACCTTTCCCCAGTCGCCGCTCCAGATGTTGCACCCGCTCCACACCGGGCCCGCAGAGCAGCTGTCGACCTGCTGCCCCGGGCGCCGTCTGCCCGCGGTGGGCGTGTCCGCGCCGCAACAATTAATGCGGCCGGTTGTTATTAAAACAACACACGGCGCTGTCGATGCGGCCGGCGATACAGACACCAGCGCGCCTCGGCACCGCGTGGGCGGCGCGGGCCCTGCAATTAGTCGGCGATTAAAAGCCGAATCGTCCGATCGGGGCGGCCGATTGGTCGCCCCGTCGCTGCCTTTATCTAATGACTTATCGCCGGCCCCGGTGTATGTTCACCGCGGTGTAAGTGTGTTTTAATGCCTTTAATTAAATTTCGAATTCCGTGAGAGCCTGCCGCCGGAGATAAAGGAAGCCGGTGATGCGAATCTTATTAATTTTCTCTCCTTTACCGTTACAAACTCGTTTTTCGGCATTTCGCCCGTCACAAAGGCAGTCGTGCTCTCGCTTGTGTTTCAAGTGCAAACCTGATCCCACTGTTTTCCCTATTCCCTACTCCACTTCAGCCTACTTGGGAAAGATTTTGTCTCCATTAGAAAAAGGAACGAAGCTTATAGTTTCAACTCCCGCACGCGACAAGGTCTTGACAGACGCAGCAGAAACTTTCAATGGGAAAGTCCGTGAGTTACTTCCATGCAATGCTGCACTGTAAACGTCCGTTCTCAGAAATTTCTTGCCCAAATTAAGCCCGATATTTGATTCTAGTAGTGCCCTCTGCCTGTCCTACTCCGCTTGTTGCGCGTACCTTGCTATGTCCGACATGTTATTTAGTTTCCAAGGAAGCCGAATTCCCTCACTTCTTCTAAAATGTGGTCCTCAATTCTGATGTTAATTTCATCGATTATCTCATTTTTTACATTACCCATTACTTTCGCCTTTCTTCGGTTTATTATCAATCCATACTGTCTGGTCATTAGACGCTCATTACATTCGAGAGCTCCTGTAATTCTTCTCCACCTTCATTGAGGATAGCAATGTCATCAGATATTCTCAAAATTGACGTAACACACGATTTCAGCAGCTAATGGGTGGCCCTAATGTTTTCCGTGGATTAAGATCCTTTATCATTTAGCTACAATATAGCAGGCCAGCAACTGGAAGCAGCTAATTCCATAAATTATCCGGGAGTAGGCATTAGGAGTGATTTAAAATGGAATCACCTTTTAAATTAATCGTCGGTAAAGCAGCTGCCAGACTGAGATTCACTGGAAGAATCCTATGAAAATGCAGTCCGAAAACAAAGGAAGTAGGTTACAGCCGGCCGGAGTGGCCGTGCGGTTCTGGGCGCTACAGTCTGGAACCGAGCGACCGCTACGGTCGCAGGTTCGAATCTTGCCTCGGGCATGGATGTGTGTGATGTCCTTAGGTTTGTTAGGTTTAATTAGTTCTAAGTTCTAGGCGACTGATGACGTTAGAAGTTAAGTCGCATAGTGCTCAGAGCCATTTGAACCATTTGAGCCAAGTAGGTTTGGGTACACTTGTTCGCCCACTGCTTGAATACTGCTCACCTGTGTGGGATCCGTGCCAGATAGGGTTAATATAAGAGACAGAGAAGATCCAACGGAGAGCACCGCGCTTCGTTACAGGATCATTTAGTAATCGCGAAAGCGTTACGGAGATGATAGATAAACTCCAGTGGAAGACTCTGCAATAGAGGCGCGAAAAATCAAAACTTCCGGTTGCGCCAGCTGTTCCGGGTTGATAAGCGCTTGGGCGCTGCCCGGATGTTCCTTATCTGTAAAAGCAGTGCGCCGCAGGAAGCAGCGTCATTCTCTTAGCGAACGTCTTCGAGTGCAGAAGCCTAGCTCTGTGGCTCACTGGGTGTTTGCTTGCTACGTTTACTTTCTTTCTTTCTTTCCACGAACAGTAAGAAACTGGAATAGAAGGGAGAACGATAGAGGTACTCAAGGTACCCTCCACCACACACCGTCAGGTGGCTTGCGGAGTATGGATGTAGATGCAGACGTAGAACACACCAGACTATTAAAATATCTGTGGTTGGTGAACGCCGTAACCAGCTAACCAGCCAGACATACTTTTTTTTTTTTTTTTTTTTTTTACTGCTATAACCGGTTTCGGGCTACTACGCCCGTCTTCTGGTGGCTAACATTTCTGGTTACGTAAATGCTTTGGTTAACAGAATTCGTCTGCTCCACACTGCACAATAACATTTGAGTATTTAGTGCCACTTTATAAATTGTTTCATTAATAAAACACGCTAAAGTGCTTGCACATTTGTTGTGGTCACTTACATACATTGAAGTACATTGCGGTTCGTTTTGTTGTTGTCCAAGTGATTTTCTGGCTCGATGTGTATGTTCTTGAATACCACAACAACACACATATCGTACAAAAGCTACTGTGACACACTTTTGTACAATGTGTGTGTTGTCGTGGTATTCAAGAACATATACATCGATCTACAAAACCACATGGACAGCAAAAAACGAACTGCCATCTTCTGAAATGTATGTAAGTGATCAAATAATCTTGTGCGGTATGGAGCAGACGATATGCTGCTAAGCAAAACATCTATGTAACGAATAGCGTTAGCCATCTCAAGAAGGGCATGGTGGCCCGAATCCGGGTATGGGAGTAAAATAAAACTGTGAGAAAGTATTTGTGGCTGGTTATGTCATTCGCCAGCTACCCTTGACGGTTGCGGAGTTCACAAGATCCAACAAGAATAAAATAATATTAAAATATTGTTGTTCTCTCTCACATGTGAGAGTTGCACAAAGTTACGTAAGGACTGGATATTTTACGACCACATACCTAAACCAACGTACCTGATTGACTCCCCACGTCGGTTATCCTCTTGCTTCTTCCATTGCACGCTAAAGACAGAGCCTTGTAATGTTAATTAGTTCTGCCAGATTGGGGAAACACACGATGAGATCCAACACTCACACAACAAGAGCCAACCTGAGAAGATCCGCAAATGTTCACTTAATCAGATAAATTTTAAAATTAGGATGCATTATTCACAACTGATAACATCGGATAATGCAGCAACGTAGTCAGTTGAAGTATACTGGAGTCTGTTGTCGAAACATTAATCACTCATTTCGATTATTTGTTGCACAAAACCTGTAAAATTCACTTAAAAAAACGTGTTTCATAAGTTTAGACGTGTGACACGGTTCTTGCAGTTAGCGTTCATCCGTTCCATTATCGTTTCATTTTCACGAGCTCAAGTGTGATCGATCGCCATGTGGCTGCCTGACGATTCAGCGACACGATGTTCAAACGGAAAGTATCTACGCTCCCGAGATTTAGCATGACAGGTACATGATTGTGTTTCATTCAAAATGTTCACTCATATTTAATCTATGTAACTCCACCTTCTGGTCGAGTATGAGACTACGGCTGTTCAATAAAAACAATACCAACCGCCGTTATACAGGGTGTTACAAAAAGGTACGGCCAAACTTTCAGGAAACATTCCTCATACACAAAGAAAGAAAATATGTTATGTGGACATGTGTCCGGAAACGCTTAATTTCCATGTTAGAGCTCATTTTATTACTTCTCTTCAAATCACATTAATCTGGATTGGAAACACACAGCAACAGAACGTACCAGCGTGACTTCAAACACTTTGTTACAGGAAATGTTCAAAATGTTCTCCGTTAGCGAGGATACATGCATCCACCCTCAGTCGCATGGAATCACTGAAGCGCTGATGCAGCCCTGGAGAATGGCGTATTGTATCACAGCCGTCCACAATACGAGCACGAAGAGCCTCTACATTTGGTACCGGGGTTGGGTAGACAAGAGCTTTCAAATGCCCCCATAAATGAAAGTCAAGAGGGTTGAGGTCAGGAGAGCGTGGAGGCCATGGAATTGGTCCGCCTCTACCAATCCGTCGGTCACCGAATCTGTTGTTGAGAAGCGTACGAACACTTCGACTGAAATGTGCAGGAGCTCCATCGTGCATGAACAACATGTAGTGTCGTACTTGTAAAGGCACATGTTCTAGCAGCACAGGTAGAGTATCCAGTATGAAATCATGATAACGTACTCCATTGAGCGTAGGTGGAAGAACATGGGGCCCAATCAAGACATCACCAACAATGGCTGCCCAAACGTTCACAATAAATCTGTGTTGATGATGTGATTGCACAATTGCGTGCGGATTCTCGTCAGCCCACACATGTTGATTGTGAAAAGTTACAATTTGATCACGTTGGAATGAAGCCTCATCCGTAAAGAGAACATTTTCACTGAAATGGGGATTGACACATTGTTGGATGAACCATTCGCAGAAGTGTACCCGTGGAAGCCAATCCGCTGCTGAATGTGTTGCACACTCTGTACATGGTACGGAAACAACTGGTTCTCCCGTAGCACTCTTCATACAGTGACGTGGTCATAGTTACCTTGTATAGCAGCAACTTCTCTGACGCTGACGTTAGGGTTATCGTCAACTGCACGAAGAATTGCCTCGTCCATTGCAGGTGTCCTCGTCGTTCTAGGTCTTCCCCAGTCGCGAGTCATAGGCTGGAATGTTCCGTGCTCCCTAAGACGCCGATCAATTGCTTCGAACGTCTTCCCGTCGGGACACCTTCGTTCTGGAAATCTGTCTCGATACAAGCGTACCGCGCCACGGCTATTGCCCCGTGCTAATCCGTACATCAAATGGGCATCTGCCAACTCCGCATTTGTAAACATTGCACTGACTGCAAAACCACGCTCGTGATGAACACTGACCTGTTGATACTACGTACTGATGTGCTTGATGTACTGTAGAGGAATGAGTCGCATGTCAACACAAGCACCGAAGTCCACAATACCTTCCTTCAATTGGGCCAACTGGCGGTGAATCGAGGAAGTACAGTACATACTGACGAAACTAAAATCAGCTCTAACATGGAAATTAAGCGTTTCCGGACACATGTCAACATAACATCTTTTCTTTATTTGTGTCTGAGAAATGTTTCGAGATAGTTTGGGCGTACCTTTTTGTAACACCCAGTATAGGTTTATTTCTAGGCAACCAGTTTCAGCGTTACACTACGTCATCTTCAGGCCAAACCTGTCCAAACCAGTAACCTTCGTGCTATAAATACGAGTATATCAGTGCCTGTAACTGGTCTCGCTGGACAACAGTCAGCAACCTGTTTCAGTACTTCACCACAGGAATAATTTTATCCTGATGATGGGTAAAACAGACGTTAACATTCTGAAATAACTTAGAACAGTTCATCTGCAAAATCAAAATCGTTGAAGAAATGTCGAGAGCTACACTTTTACATGGTCTGATGTACTTATCTGTGTTGTTGGACATACGCAGTAGGAAAGTGGGTATTGGAATTTTTGTTTCGGACAGGGCCGGTTCCAGAACATTTTTGACACAAGCAACTTATCACTTGGGTGCACCTCTTTCCCCTTGACCGTCATACATTTTCACCCTTCTCAGTTTTCGATAGTGATTCAGATATGTGATGTATACAAATCTTGCACTTGGGTGCCTTTCTCAGCAAGTCGCCCAGGCAGCCGCTACTACTTGTGACACGCCCTATATAGAAATCTTAGTCTTTGCGCAGCTGGCGCCGTTCTCAGTTTGGCGCACCAACCAGTGGCTCGTGCTGCTTGGGTCTTTTGGATTAATATTGTCCTCTCTCTCTCTCGCAGTCTCTCCAGTATAATTTCGTAGGTAATACTCAACGGCATTGACCTGGTTCTTCTCCAGCCCATAACATATTGCCACTTCCTCTGCATCCACTTTTCTTTTGCTGGGCTGCCGAGTGACTGTACTTCCCTTCACTAATGTCCCCTCATTCTTCAAGAGAATTTTTTTGCCCTAACTTGTGTAACTGTCTCTCTCAATGTTAGTAAAATGTTTACAGTTATTGTTTTCTGTACTATACGTTCTGCTATTTGCATATTTAAATGTTTAACAAAACAACTGAAAAAGTATAACTGAAAAATGATAAAAAGTAGAATTACAATTTTTCACAGACAAAACAAGAGCTGGAACAATTTTGCCAGTAACGGGTGGCACTGGTTGTTCCTTTTGTAACACATTGACGCTGATATTCACACGTGTTAATGTAAATTCTGGAGTAGTCCATGGAACGTATTCATTCGTACATCTATAAGCACGTCTATATCTCAACAATAGTATGGTCCTTTATCCAACTGTTAGAGTAGCTTAGCTAGTTTTATGCTGCGTATATCGTTTGAACAATTCTTTATAAAATGGTGTGGAGCGAATCAGTTTACGGGATATGTATACATGGTTAGTGTCAATAGCAATGAACACAACATTTTTTAGTCCTACTCATGCAACTACACTGAATAACAAGTGTTTCTTTTCCCAGACTACAGGTTAGTAAATAGATATTTTTCCATGGAACAGAAGTAGTTGCCCAGGAGAAATGATTTTAGGTTAGATTTAGAAATTGTTTTCCTACCTATCAGACATGTTATATTATTGAGCAAATGATAGAAAATTAGAAATTGTTTTCCTGCCTGTCAGACATTTTATATTATTGAGCAAATAATAGAAAATTTTTGTTATTGCATATTGATCTCCTTTCTATGCCACTGACACCTTTAATAACGGATAATAAATGTCATTTTTCCTCTAGTGTTGTAGATATGGACATTTGTTGTTCTTCTCAAATTTTGTTGATTACTTATAACGAATTTCGTTAGCTATGTATTGTGACGGTACAGTTAAGATGCCTAACTTCTTGAAGAGAAATCTACATGACGACAACAAGTGAACACCACACACTTTTCTTACTGCCCACTCCTCTGCAATTAAGTCTTTCAAAACGATGAGTTGCCCCAGAAAATTATTCCATAAGACGTTATTGAGAGGCACTATGCAAAATTTGGTAGAAAGTTGATTCGTTTGTTCCCACGATCAAGAATTATACAGATAGCAAAATTAGCTAAACTTAATTATTTGAGAGGCTCATTATTATGCTTCTACCGCTTCAAGTTCTCGTCAGTATGTAAACTCAGCAATTAGAAGCATTCTAATTTATTTATTGACTCCTGTTCTTGTGCGATCTCGACTGTTGGTAAGCCTATCTTCTGTACAAAATTGAAAATAGTGTGTTTTCTCTAAATTTGGGGAGAGTCGTTATTCAGAGAACTACATAACCCTCCTTTCGAAAAGATCATTAACAATCTCGTCTCTTCATTTCTCTCTAATGGAATTTAATATAACAGTTGTACTATCTACAAAAAGTACCAGTTCTACTTGCTATATGTTTGCTAAAAAGTCATTCACATGTATAAGGAAAGGGTGTTCTATAAACCTTCAGTTTTTCTAAAAGTTTAATACGATAACGAAAGATTACCAATTGGTGATATTTTATTATGTAAGTTCCTAGTGTTTGGTAGGTAAATGTATAAACATTGGTTGAGCAACCGTTCTGAGATCCAAGCTATGATACGCAAACTAAATTTTTTCTAATTAAATGTTAGACTTCTCTTGAGTACATTATTGTTTCAAATATGTCAGTAAGGAAACTGAACGAAAATTACATCTTTCTTGTCAGCTTCATCACAAAGAGGTTTAATAATTGCCTATATTAATCTTTGTGGAAAAATTCCTTATGTCGGTGATACTTTACATATATCACTAAGGAGATTACTTAATAACTAATAACAGCTTTCCAGAGCAGTATTTCAAATTCTGTCAACGCCATGTGACCTTTTATTCTTTTAGAACATTTATAATTTCATTAATTGCAGTGAATTACGTTGGTGCTGCTTTTAATTGTTCAATGTTTTTTTATGTATATACTCTATATTCTCTCACTTCTTCAACTGTATCATTTAATGCTATTTATGTTGCTACATTTAGGTTAGGTTTGTTATGGTATCCTGTACACTGAATGGCTGCCCTAACATCCATCTGACACTATCGCATATACTTTTAATCTTATTATCTGCATTATTAATTTGAGTCAGGATGGGCACACTTCTTTGCACTTTAATGACTCTCCTAAAACAAAAAATTGCAGTATTTTTTTGTAGTAAGCAATTAGTGTCAGGCATTAACTTACTGTGGCCTTTATACAAATATCCCTCTTCCTCTTACATGGGATTTTCTCTTGGTTATCCATAACTTTTTTTGTTTTCTTTTTTGTAGATTGTCTGGATAACTTTTTTTAGGACAGCCACTTTCAAATATTCACATAAATTTACTATGGAATAAACTGAATTTGGCATCTGTTTCTATATGTACCTCATTCCGTACCATTCCTTTTAATGTACTCTTAAAACATTGTGTACTGTTCTCATTAATGTGCCTGACTGCTTGCCTTAGGGCTGCAAGGTGACCAATTGATTATTTTCATTAATTGTGCATCATTATCAGATAGCCCATTAACAGTTGGATACACATTAACTGTTTCAGCCTGAACACTGCCTACAAAAACGTCAGTCAGACCGTCAGAGTTCCACTAACTTGCTGCAGGTGAGTCGGAAATGTGACTACTGAAATTAGATTCGAGCACCCAAATAATGATTACAGTTCATATGTCTTGTACGTAGTTTTTTTGAAAAAATGTACACTAGCATCCCCAAAAACTACTAACAGTTTCTACTTCTCTGACAGGTAGCTCAGTAATGCGTCCTGGACTTCTCATAAATAGATGAAAGTATCCTAGAGGGAACCTGTAGAGTGTCAGAATTGCCAGAGAAGTATTTTACAGTAACAACTCACAAGCTCATGCTCCTAAGTTAATGATCTACACAAAGACTATTTCTTTCAACATTTTTGACTTGGTAATCAACTTATATGCAAGGTTTGTCAGAGAACTGCAAGCTACATCTTAAGCAATTCGCCTAAAGTCTGAGGTGAGCCAGCCGATGGAATTGCTTGGCAGGGAAAATGGTTGGCGATTGCCCTATGGCCAGTGGCCAGAGGGCAACATTCTGTAGTTCCTCTGGATGCCGTAAAACTGTGTTGATCTGTTCGACATAGGCATTTTGTCTTGTGATTAAGTAATGGGCAACTGAAGCGACATCATTCTTGATTATTGTGAGTTGTTAACTTGCCTGCGCTGTCTTCACTTAATTGTACATATTTATTTAATCGAGATACTCTGAAGTTACGTTCAATGCGGGCAGAATAGTTCCTTATTCGAGTTCACAGTTTCGTTAGAATACGAGGGAATCAGTATCCAATTTCCGTTCAGTCATCTGGGCGTGCAAGCTGATTATCTCATTACTCTTCCACTCTATAAATAATAGGTAGGCGTTAACGCCGTACGAATTTACAATGATTTTTCTTGTCTTTTGTAGATGTGTGGTGATGTAAAGACATGTGGTCTACATAAAGGCTCTTTTGTGTGAAATATGGGGCTTTGCATTCATTTTTTTATTAATATAACAATATATGTTCAGTGTTCACTTAGTTTTGGATGCTTTAGAACTTATTTTTCACTCTTCTGATCTTCATTCAAATTTTTACGTTTGTTCACTTAAGAATTACTTTCTCACATCAATTATGTTTCACTTACACTATATTTCAGCCAGAGAGTGAATATAATGTCGTCAGCAGTAACTGAACTTTTTCATTTTTAAATGCAGTTTTCAGCTAGCCGTGTAAGCTCGTGTTGCAGTGACACTTCAAAGCGCATGACTGCAGTGACGGAGACATCAGTATTTTTCTAACGATCTAGTTTACTTTTTTTATCAGTTTTGTAAGTATTGTATGGCGGGTATAAGCCGTAGTTAACATACATCGACAACGAGTAACAGCATGAGATCTGTTGCAAAGACCACAGTTTCAATTTCTTGTTTATGTTAAAGCTCCTTCAATTATTCTGATGCACTATGAGAAGTTCCTTGCCATTATTAATTCAAAAAAAATTTAGTCAGATTGTGTTTGTTCACTTATGGCTCATATTACATATGAAGGGGTAAAGTTTCAGGGCATTCAAAACCGGAGTCATAGACTTTTATCAGTCACAGGTTACAGATTAAAGTAGTGAGAGGCTTCCATGTAAATGCAAAAAAAAAAAAAAAAAAAAAAAAAAAAAAAAAAAAAAAAAAAAAAGAGAGAGAGAGAGAGAGAGAGAGAGAGAGGAAGGAGGAAATGAAACATGTTTGTCAAAGCCTCAACTGCACGGTGTCATTACAACACTACATTTTTGTTATCGCTGCTCGCCTTTTGTAGATGTTGTAAATTATTTGTCTGTATCCGTGCCTTTGGACTGTACTTCGAAGCACTGTGAAGGTCTTATTCCACCTTACATAGTCTAAAGCATTCTCTAGGCCCACAGGTGCTAGGAAGCTGTTCAAACTAATATTCCGTCTGCCATCCTTTATTAATTGTGTCAGATTTGAATATCTGGTTACTGGGTGATTGTAGTTAAAGTATAGCTACTCGCTTTGGTCCGTTGTGGGCTGTTGTTTTCGTGTGGCAGCGAAACTTGTCACAAGAGTTGTCCACACCGTGCTGAACTCTACGTAAATTTTTGCGGTTTATTTTGCGCTGGTACCCATACGAGATTCAGACGGTGCAGTAACGAAACCTCATGACCCACAGCAGCATTCCGAATTTGCTCTTTGGTTTCTGGTACGGACTGAAGTTCGTGACATGTGGCCGGGCAATATTCTACAGAGTGAAGAGATACATTTTACAGAAGAGGGTGCAGTGATAACACAGAACTGCCAAATTTGGGGTGCAGTTAAACCGCGTATTGTACACGAAGTAGTCTCGGTCCATTCCTCTTTGAAATGAATACACCCAGAGGAGTTGTCACATGTACTGTGACTTCTGCAAGTTATCGAGAACTCCTTGAACAGCGTGTGAGTCCGGCTTTGGAAGAGCGCAACTGTGTGGAAACATTTGTTTTCGTGCAAGACGGGGCAACACCTCATCTCACTCGGCCAGTGAAAGATCTGCTTAATGCAACTATCCACGAACGTGTTTTCCTGGCCGGCCGAGGTGGCCGAGCGGTTCTAGGCGCTACAGTGTTGAACCGCGCGACCGCTACTGTCGCAGGTTCGAATCCTGCCTCGGGAATGGGTGTGTGTGATGTCCTTAGGTTAGTTAGGTTTAACTAGTTCTACGTTCTAGGGGACTGATGACCTCAGACGTTAAGTCCCATTGTGCTCAGAGCCATTTGAACCATTTTTTTGTTATTTATTTATTTATTTATTTACCCGGTGTGTGGCCTGCAAGATCAGCTGATCTGAACACATGTGACCTTTGGTTGCAGGACTATATAAAAGAACATACTAACCCGGGACACTTTATCTGAAGCCCAGTGTACAAGAACACATGGCCTGCAAGATGATGTCATCTGAACACATGTGACTTTTTGCTCTGGGAATAGCTAAAAATACGCATTTACCACGGACACCTGATCTGAAGGGCAGAGTACAGATGTTCAGATTCCACCGGAACTGTTACGAGCAACTGCTGATCGCATCGTTTTACGGATGTAGCATCTCGTCTACGTCTCCGGCGCTCATCCTTTACAAACTGCATAAGGGACAGTTCATAGTAAAGTCAACATTATGCCTTTCTCACTTGTTTGACCTTTTTTGTCCACCACCCGTTCCAAATAAATTACATATCCAAACATTTCTATACATCTATATTGCATTCACAGTTCCAGATTTGCACCTGATGGCAAAAATTGGAACTAATTTTTTATCAGCACAAATCGTTTCCACATTAACGCATTAGAATATCTACCAATAGCTGCACTTTAATTATAACCACCCGGTACTTTCACGATTCCTGAAACTGATGGTTGTACGACATGGCTTTTTCATGCTGATAATTTCCACTGCACCCATGTTCTTAAATTAGCTGGTACATGTCTATGCCAGGTGTTATCCCTACCAAAGCAACTATTAAAATACGTTCTTTACAATCTGCCGCTGATGTACGTGACAAGACTTTTAAAGGCTGTTTATTGAGACGCTACATCGTAGTTGCGAACAAGCCTGCGCTACGTGGCTACCGCAAACGCAGCCGTTTGCGCCCAGCCGGGCCCTGTGCTCGCTACGCGCGCGCAGGAACCGGCCTTTAAATGAGTCACGGGGTAATGGTTATAATTAAGACGTTACCACGCCCACCGCTGGCCGCTTATCACACGCGCACGGTAATTACAGGCACAGAAACTGAAATAATTGCACCCGCGACCGACCGGTGATTAATTACCTCTTTAACACAATGGTTATTTCCATAATTCGTGGAATAATAACGCTAGCCGCGTAGCTTATTCATGTGCAGCGAGATATGGACGCGGCCGGCAGAGAGAGGTAAGCGCCTTAGAAAGGGACCATATTTCAAGCGACGAACGATGCTCCCGCGACATAACCCCCCATTGTATTCTGCTTCGCTTCTTCATTTTCCCCCTTCATTCACCACGGTGCGCGTCCTCCGTATTTTCTCTTTTTTTCTGATGTTCTCGTCGGAAATAATAAAGCGCCTATTGAAATAAACACGGCAGACATGTGACCACCCTTCTCTATTGTGGAAGAATGATGCACCAACCGCCCTTTCGTACTTCTTGTTTACATTAATTCAAGCATACGTAATATTCCTCCAGCTTCATCGAAAGGCCAACCTTTACGAACATCGTGAAGAGGTGTATTCCTAAATATATTACAGACGTTGTGCTGAAGCTACTCTTAAAATACACTGGCAAAAGAATATCACAACACCAGGAAGGAGTTGTCTGACATAAACGAAAGTGCAACGCACATTTCTACATCTGAAAGATGACGTCTACCGAAATTTCGCGCCAGTCGCATAGGAGGGGCGCTTGTAGAGCCACTACGAGGATGAAAATCAGGGTTGCTTTAAACACACGCTGTAACAGTCGTGGGCGTTAGTTTCCTTTGAGATTGGGCACACTGAATTGCTGTTAGTTAAGAATGCCTTTAAGGTTACAAAGACGCCATTACGAAATGTCACTGAGTTTGAACGAAGTCGTGTAATAGGGCTACGAGAAGCTGGGTGTTGTTTCTGCGTTACTGCACAAAGTCCTGGCAGGAACGTAGGCACACTACATGATTGCTTTCAGCGGTGGTAACGAGAATGTCCCAAGAAGGCGGGACTCTGGACTGCCCTATGGCACTACCGAGAGGGAAGACCATCGCGTTCGGCATATGGCTCTGGCGCATCGTACTGCAAAAAAATGGTTCAAATGGCTCTGAGCACTGTGGGACTTAACTTCTTAGGTGATCAGTCTGTAAGTAGGCTGTTTAAGTTTTTATATTGGTAACGCCACGTAGCGCTCTGTATGAAAATCACTGGCTGTGCTGTGTGCAACCTGTGGCTGGGTGGCATTGTTGGAATTTGCTATTGTAGTGTTGGGCAGTTGGCTGTTAACAGCACGTAGCGTTGCGCA
Source organism: Schistocerca piceifrons (assembly GCF_021461385.2). NCBI lineage: Eukaryota > Metazoa > Arthropoda > Insecta > Orthoptera > Acrididae > Schistocerca > Schistocerca piceifrons. Next base: position 216,972,410 of record NC_060139.1, on the reverse strand, counting down.
GTTGGAGGTGAGCCGCCAGCAGTGGTGGACGTGGGGAGTGAGATGGCGGAGTTTTGAGAGCGGATTATCTGGACAGAGACAGTAAATTTGTAATACTGAATGACATGAACTGATATATATATATATATATATATATATATAACATGACTTTTGAACACTATTAAGGTAAATACATTGTTTGTTCTCTATCAAAATCTTTCATTTGCTAACTATGCCTATCAGTAGTTAGTGCCTTCTGTAGTTTGAATCTTTTGTTTAGCTGGCAGTATTGGCGCTCGCTGTATTGCAGTAGTTCGAGTAACGAAGATTTTTGTGAGGTAAGAATTCATGAAAGGTATAGGTTATTGTTAGTCAGGGCCATTCTTTTGTAGGGATTACTGAAAGTCAGATTGCGTTGCGCTAAAAATATTGTGTGCCACTTTAGTGAATGTCTGAGTACGTTCAGTTTTGCTGAGCAGTTTGAAAATCAAATAACATAAGATGTTTATCAGCGCAGTACTTCATTAATTTTTCTAAGGGGACGTTACAAGTCCCCTAGAACTTAGAACTACTTAAACCTAATTAACCTAAGGACATCACACACATCCATGCCCGAGGCAGGATTCGAACCTGCGACCGTAGGGGTCGTGCGGTTCCAGACTGTAGCGCCTAGAACCGCTCGACCACCGCGGCCTGCTCATCGTACTGCATCTGCAGCAGGAATATGAACAGCGATTGACACCACAGAGACACAACGAACTGTTCGGTTACTTGAAGAACAGCTCCGAACCAGGCGCCCTGCAGCCGGCACTCCACTGACCCCAAACCACCACCACATCTGGCTCAGTGGTGGCAAGCGAGTGCTCACTGGAAGGCGGGGTGGAGTCTGTTGTGTTTTCTGCTTGAAGCTGGTTCTGCCTCGGAGTCAGTGATGGTCGTGTATTGGTTATAAGGAGGCCCGTTCAGGCTCTGCACTCAACCTGTCTCCGTGCTAGATACACTGGAGTTACACCTGGAGTTATTGTCTGGAGTGCGACTTTGTATGACAGCAAGAGCGCTGTCGTGCTTATCCCGCGCACCCTGACTGCAAAATTGGCCACTCGACCTGACGAACTGCCATTCATTAACAGCATTCCACGGGATGTTTTCCAACAGGATAACGCTGGCCCATATACCGCTGTTGCAACCCAATATGCTGTCACCAGATCTGTCTCCAATCGAGCACAAATGGGACGTCATCGTATGGAAAATGCAGCTTCATCCAAAACCAGCACTAAGCGTCCGTGTATTATTGATGTTTTCTTCGTAGGGGACTACAGTTATACGGAATTCTGTGAAAGAAATTTCTGTCATTGTCAAACCGCGGAAATTTCTTTAAAAAAGACGTACCGATACCGACCAACGAAGTGCAACAGGCATGGAACTCCACCCCAAAAACTGACACACGGCATCTTTACGACGGAATACTTGCACTTTTAATTGCTTCCATTCAGCATTCTGACGGTTATATCGGTTGTTACTGTAGCAGCATTTGACGTTACAATGCTTATCTCGCGCTTACATTAACCTGTGATCTTGCAGAATTAATCACTTAAATATGTCACTTAGGTAAATTATTCCTGAAATTTTATTTCTCTACATTAATTATTTTTCGGCATTGCGATTTTTTTCCATCATTGTAGTATCTTTAGATAAACCTGAAACAGCTGGCGATTTTTTACAGTAAAAGTCCACTGCCGCGATGTACCTAAAACGGGTGATGTTTCTTATCGAATGAAGAGGTACGGCATCGAACTGGAGAAGTGAGAGCCTTATAGCACAAATGGAGCAAAAGAATAGTAGATAGGCGACATCTTGAGATCTCAAGGAGTAATTAATTTGGTAATAGAAGGAAGTGTTGAGGACACTAAAAATTATAGAGGGAGACCAAGGCCTCACTACAATAAACACCTCCCAGTGGTGACTGTTTGCTGGAGTTATGCGGAGATGAAGAAGGTTGCAAAGTATAAAAAGTTCGGAACTTATGACTTACAAAATACATCACAGCCATCACAACATTGTCGGATGAGCTAGCCTGGCGAAATGTGGAAACAGTTGACACAGCAGTACATAAATGGAAAAAGGCAGAAGCCTTTCCATATCGGGAACCACAAAGTGTTTAGGGTACATGCTGCAACACACTGCAAAGCCCGAGCGGGCACAACAGGGAATAGTAAAAATACTTAGTCATATTGTACTAACGTCACTCGTTTTAGCGACACCGCTCCACTATCATGGAGCTGTGATACTTGAGGCGCCATCCGGAGTAGTGTTCATTGATTGCATTTCGACTCTGTGACAGGTCAGTTTACCCCGAAACCATGCGAGCTGGAGCCACCACCACATCAGGCCAGCATAGGCGCTGGGAAGCAGTTTGCCAGAGATCAACGAGGGCAGCGGATCGTGGTCATTACGTCACCTGCCTGATGTCTGGCTGAACGGCGCTGAGGGCACGAGCTGCACCACACCGCCATGCCACTCGCGGTCATGGCTCGATGCTGCTGGGACAGGTCTTCGACAGAAGCATCACTTGCCACCGTTCAACTGACGCCACGCTCTGTCACCATTGCTGGACGGAAACACTGAAGAGGCCACTGGGTGCCTCAACCATGCCACTGCCTGTCGTATGAAACCATGATCAACAGCCACAATAAAGATATTTGTGAACTTCTGGCTGTTCAACTGGTGCAAGATGGCGTCCCCCTGCATCCTCTCGAATGCAGACCACTTCATCGGAGACAAACTATTGTCACCCCCTTTTCAGCACAACGTCTGAAATTATAGCCTACGGTACAGTGAGTCAAGAGATTTAATTGTTTTTGTCAAAGTTGTTTTTGACAAAGTACCGGCTGATCAAAAAGTCAGTATAAATTTGAAAACTGAATAAATCACGGAATAACGCAGATAGAGAGGTACAAATTGACACACATGCTTGCAATGACATGGGGTTTTATGAGAACCAAAAAAATACAAACGCTCAAAAAATGTCAGACAGATGGCGCTTCATCTGATCAGAATAGCAATAATTAGCGAAACAAAGTAAGACAAAGCAAAGATGATGTTCTTTACAGGAAATGCTCAATATATCCACCGTCATTCTTCAACAATAGCTGTAGTCGAGGAATAATATTGGAATCCTGCTTCGGGCATGGATGTGTGTGATGTCCTTAGGTTAGTTAAGTAGTTCTAAGTTCTAGGGGCTGATGACCACAGATGTTAAGTCCCATAGTGCTCAGAGCCATTTGAACCATTTTTTTGAGGAGTCAGAGGGGTCGTCGGGAAAAAAGAATTACAGGATGTTGTTGGACACAGTGAGATATAGCGGAACGTACACAATGGAACCCACTGTGGCATAGATTGCGTGGAGTGAGGTACAGGAACATCACGCTATTGCAATAACTAGATATAGATTTTTGCTTGGGTATGGCTCAGTTGAGACAATGAGTGGAGACTGTGCCATTCTTTAGAAAGGGCTGCAACATGATTCTAAAGCAACGGAAAGAGTGCATGGAGGTATAGGAAAATGTTATGATTCGGTGTGGACACACACCCTTTCGATTGAGATGTTTATTTATGGTGTAAGGTCTCAGTGTACAACTCAAAGCAGCACAAGAATACAGGGTTGTCACCTTATGAAGTAGTATATGATCATAAGATGTCATCGTCGTTCAACACATTAATAAAACAAGAAGGGTAAGAAAGAGAATCTGCGAAAGATTTCATGAGAGTAATAATGAAAATATGGAACAGGGTGTCAAGACTAATACCAGGACATTAAAAAATCAACAAGAAGCATTCAGTCATACAGCAAGAATATCGCAAGACAATGTTGCCCAATCGGTAATGTTATCGATGCGTTATACTCCACAGAGGAAGATGAAAAAAAATTTTTTTTTTGCAATGTATCAAGGGCCATATCAATTTATAGTAACCACATAACCAATGAACTCAAGATTCAGTATCCAATGATGGCGATAGATGTACATGTGGAAGTCTGAAATCATTTTGAGGGACTCCTGAAGAAATTTCAGGAATAATAGATTTGGACTGACAGTGAAAAGTGAAGAGGAAGTGCAGAAGAGTGAGCCAGAAATTTTGGATGAACCAATGAAATGAAGTCCATACATGTTAAGATGTATAAGAAAGGAGGGGATTTATGTTTTGTGTTTGTTACGCGTAAGTGTAGCATATGGTAAAGTGTAGGCACAATAAACTGCTGTGAGGCAACAGGGGACTTTCGTGGGAGGAAAGGGTAATGGATAACCCTATCCTCAGGTTAGGTATGTCAGGAGACAAGATGGTGAGGACCTTTCCCATACCGCTGCTCGTCATCAGGATGCAAGCAAGGAATGAGGGAGCAAATGTGTCCATTTCAGTTTCCTTTCCAGTAGCAGGGAAGCAGTCATGGTACCAATGTTATTTAGGCCACATACTCTAATTTGGAGCATTTTAAAGAAGTCTGTCAGGAGAAAATGGTTGCGGTTGTTATTAACTGTGAAGGATAAGAGCAGGAATGTGGAAACGGGAGAATGAGAGTTGCAGAAGTGTTACAGAGTTGAAGTTATGGTTTTCCAAACAGAGTACTGAGAGGAGGTCAGAATACCTGTACAGTAAAGTTACTGTAACTTCAGAAAACAGGAAGGGATTGCAAAAAAGGGGTGGCTAGTTGTGAGTTGTACTCCCAGCAGGTTGAGACACATTGGTTGTGTCCTATCTTCGATGAAGTAATAGTAGTTGGCAGTTGCTACAAACAAGGGAAACTCACGATACTAAAAAGGTTCGATCCAGGTGGAAGTTGAAATAGTGCGGTCAGCTTTCCGTCTGCCTGCCACAATTTTGGAAATAGCCCATCTAAGCATTTTCCAGCCCTGATAGTATTGGCCAGAGGAACCTATGGGGGTGTTACCAGTTGTGAATACGACTGTGTTCAACCACACTTTAGAACCTCAGTTAATTCAGTCCATACATAAGCTTGCTAAGCAGAAGTGACGAGTCTCTATGGAAACACTGACGCAACATGTGGGGCAGAACAGGGCAAACCAGTACTAGAGGTAAACGACCCTGACCATAGTTACACAAGGAACCACAGCGACGCTTACTGTGCTAAGAATAGTCCTGCTTTACACGTACAAGATGCGAAACACAAGACGAGGAGATGGACCCGAACCAACTGGGCCAGCTGCAGAGAGATTATAGCTCCAGTTTTTCACAAGGATAATCTACACTCACGCTCATAAATTAAGGATAATGCTGATACATGATGAAACAACGCTCTGGTAGGCGGTTTGCGGTTTTAAATCACCTCGGGCTATGACCAAGCGGTGCTTTTGACCTGCGGTCGTCGGTCGGTGGCGCTGACAGCAGTCCCCATACGCAGAGGTGTGTTGGTGCATGTCAGAGTACGGTGCAGCGAGTATGTATGCAGACGTTTTCAGACGTGCTAATGGTGACTGTGTGTTGAACGTGGCTCAAAGAACACATATTAATGACGTTATGAGGGGTTGAATAGTAGTGTGACTGGAGGCTGGCCAAACACAGCAGGTCGTAGCACGGACCCTCTGTGTGCCACGAAGTGTGATCTGAAGATTATGGCAACGATTCCAGCAGATAGGAAACGTGTCCAGGCGCTACAGTACGGGACGTCCACGGTGTACAACACCACAAGAAGACCGATATCTCACCATCAGTGCTCGCAGACGGCCACGGAGTATTACAGATAGCCTTGCTCGGGACCATACCGCAGCCACTGGAACAGTTGTCTCCAGACACTCAGTCTAGAGACGACTGAACAGACATCGTTCATTCGCGTGGAGACCTGCAAGGTGCATTCCACTGATCCCTGGTCACAGGAGAGCCCGTAAAGCCTGGTGTCAAGAACACAGTACATGGTCATTGGAACAGTGGTCACAGGTTATGTTCACGGATGAGTCTATATATAGTCTTAACAGTGATTCCCACCGGGTTTTCATCTGGCGAGAACCAGGAACCAGATACCAACCCCTTAATGTCCTTGAAAGGGACCTGTATGGAGGTCGTGGTTTGATGGAATGGGGTGGGATTATGATTGGTGCACGTACACCCCCGCATGTCTTTGACAGAGGAACTGTAACAGGTCAGGTGTATCGGCACGTCATTTGGCACCAGTATGTCTGCCTTTTCAGGGGTGCAGTGGGTCTCACCTCCCTCCTGATGGATGACAGCGCACGGCCCCACCGAGCTGCCATCGTGGAGGAGTACCTTGAAACAGAAGATATCAGGTGAATGAAGTGGCCTGCCTGTTCTCCAGACCTAAACCCCATCGAGCGCGTCTGGGATGCTCTCGGTCCACGTATCGCTGCATGTCTTGAAACCCCTAAGACACTTCAGGAGCTCCGACAGGCACTGGTGCCAGAATGGGAGGCTATACCCCAGCAGCTTGTAACCTCCCCCTCACTTATCGACCTTAATGACAGTGAAAAATTAAACCGCGTGTACCTAATGGAAATTTGGGAAAAGCAATCGTCACCGAAGTTAATCTGTCGGTAAAGAGGGAGAAAAGGGTTACATCTAAATGAAAGGAAAAATGCAAATGAAACTGGTGGAAATTAATTTTGAAAAGGGGTAAAGTTAATAAAGAAAGTAAATGTGCGGCCGTTACGTTAACAATTAACTAGCGGTAATTAGATATTTGAGATTTGGGGGAAATTACGGTCGCCAGTCCTATGGACAATTACTATAGTAACTGAAAAAGAAAGGTTATTACACACATAATTAGCAATAGAAGCGTGGCACCTGAAGGTTGACACGTGTAGTGTGAAAACTGAAAATTTGTCAGAAGTAATAAATTTCGCTACACTCTGACTTAATTTAGCAAAAGAATTAATATAACCGGAAAATCGAAAGTTAATTTAGTGACTGAAGTTAATAGTGAGCTTTCTTTCTGAAGCACATCGAAATTCAGTAAAATACGGTTAGTCTTGGACTACCTCAACAATCATTTCAAAAGCTACTTGAATCTACACAATTTAGAAATAAGAGATTTAACTTTGAACTTGAATTAAATGATTCTGAACAATTAACAATAGTAAAATTTAGTACGTACCAAACTGAGCTGGAGTCACACGTAAGCTAAAATATGCAAACAAAACTCGCACTCTTAATTTGTGCTTGTGTAATCTAAATATTGTAGCCAGCTATGAATACCTTAACTGAACTTTGAAATTAAAGCAGTGAAATCGATGCTTTTACTTTAATGCTGGCGTTTGAATTTCAACGACACTCGAGTTCATTCCGGAAAAGGAAGGGACCCTGCTTGGTAATGCAATTGGGACAATGAGCAACAAATGTTCATGCTAAGTTGCTGTAATTATAGTTACGAAAATGGAACAGTTTGAAAAGCTGAGGTCTGCCATACAGTTCTAAAACTTTACGTGCTTCCAGTCTTCCTTGTTGGTTGATTGAAGGTTTGAAGCCGTCGATCGAGGAGGTGGCGACAGTCACTCATTGTCGGCCGTCGCTGTTGCAGAAGCTGGATGTTGGCGCGCCTTCTTCTCGACACGGTCACCAGGCGAAACGGGCTCTTTATGTGCGCCAGCTAATGCTTCCCGTCCGCGACACCGTGTCAGAAACTATCATAGCAAGTCGAGCGCAATTACATGCTGCCCAACCCCGAAAGCGCGGCAACTCGCGGGAGAGCGTCACACAACACACCTGCTCCACTGCACCACCCCAGCCAGACTCTCTCTCTTCCCGCGCTCCACGCGACAGAGTTAACACTACCAAAGATCCTAAACACTTTGGTTCTCCACACGGCCTACCGATGTATTCGTTCGTTAGTATAGTTTTCCCTAGGCTAGACCCAGCGTATAAATACAAATAATATTCACAAAACAAACCAATTATACATCGACATAAATGCATAAATATATATATATATATATATATATATATATATATATATATACAAATAGTAAAACAATTACAATATATAAAGAGACAGAAATGTCATATCTTCAGGTGACAAAATAAGGAAAAATCTATAGTACAAAAGATGGAAATAGAAGGATATGCATTTCCGGCGTTACAAGCTGCTCGACCACCTGATCCAGAGTATGCCAACCCGTTTTGCGGCCTGTGTACGTGTGCATGGTGATCATATCCCACATTGATGTTGGGGTACATGCGCAGGAAACAGTGACGTTTTGTAGGACATGTGTTTCGGGACGGTTTTCTCAACTTATCACCAATACCGTGGACTTACAGATCTGCGTCGTGTGTGTTCCCTATGTACCTATGCTACTGGCGCCAGTTTTGTGTAGTGGCCCGTTGTTTGGCACCACATTCTGCAATTCTCGTTAATTTGTGAGCATGAGTGTAAGGTGAACCGAGGGACCATTCATTGTTAAAGAGGAGAGCAACGTAACGCACCTACTATCTTTGATGAGAAACGTGCAGAAAAGGAAGTAGATTGCCGCAGCATCAGCCGCAGGCAAGTACAGTGTTACGCCTTACAAAATACAACACAGTCATTGCAACATTGTGAGGTGAGCCAGCCTGAAGAGGTGGGAAACAACTGACGCAAAAGCACCTAAGGAGAAAAAGGGAGAAACTATTCCAGATCAGTAGCTGTGGATATGTTTTGTGTACTCGTACATGCCACAAGGTATGGCAAAGCCCAAGTAAGTGCAGCCTGAAAGCATAAAATACTTAGTCCTTTGTATCCAAGTCACTTGTATTAATATTACAGCTCTGATACAATGGGGCTGTGACGCTAGGGCCATCCTTCAGAATGCTGTTTCTGGACTGCAGCTCGTTTCTACGGCAAGGCAGTCCAACCTTTAACCAAGGGAGTTGGAGCTGCTTCTTATCAGGCCCTGGGAAGGTAGGTTGGTGGCCATCAGCGAGGGGCAGTGGTTCATGGCTGTTACATTACCTGCTTGATGGACAGTGTTGGTGGCGTGAGCTGTGCCACAGCGCTCATAGCCAAAGTAAGGGGGCTGCCGGAACTGGAGTCATCACTGAGAGAGGCAGCTACATCACACGCCACTGTTCAGTCGAGCTGCTTTCTATCAGCGTTTCTGGAAGACAACACATATGAGGTCGCTGGATGCCTAAACCATGCCACTGCTTCCTGTGTGAAACCATGGCAGTGCTGGAAAACAACACATCTGAGGTCGCCTGATGCCTAATCCATGCTACTGCTTCTTGTGTGAAAGCACGAAAGGGAGCTGTAACAAAGCTATCTGAGAACTTCTGGCTGTTTGACTAACACCACATGATGTCCTCCCCCATCCTCTCGACTCCAGAGCACTTCAAGACCACATTCTCCCAAACCCCAATGCAGCACTCCTGTCCTAAGAGATTGTGGGAAATTTAAAAATCCAGGATAGTAGTTCCAATTTTCACCAACAGTACATTATTTGTGATGGCACTACAGCGACCTCCACAATCCCTCTGACATCGTATCTCATGTGACCTGAGTAAAATGGCTAGTAAACTTTAAGTGCAAGAAGCACGCCGCCCGCGGTGGCCGAGTGGTTCTAGGCGCTTCAGTCCGGAACCGCGCGACTGCTACGGTCGCAGGTTCGAATCCTGCCTCGGGCATTGATGTGTGTGATGTCCTTAGGTTAATTTGATTTAAGCATTTCTAAGTTATAGGGGACTGATGACCTCAGATGTTAAGTCCCATAGTGCTCAGAGCCATTTGAACCATTTTGCAAGAAGAACATTTATGTTTGACCCCTTGCTGAAAAATGTCAGGAAATTTAAAATTATCTTGTGCCTTTGCATCCAACCATCTCAGAGCAATCAAAACCTAATGTTGTATGCACCCAACATTTACCCACTATACTGAAAATGAAACACGTTTATACAAAATGATAAGTCGGTTCATGGCCGTCAAAAACAATGCAAAATCATCTTATGAAAAAGAACGATGTGGTATGAGAAAAGTAGTCAAGAGTCGACATGGCATTTAGTGATGAAAAGTTCTGCCACCATCAGCGACAGAGCAGAACACTATCCAGTGGATGACCTCATAACGCAGCAGTCAACAGTGCTACCTGCAGTTCGAAATAGCGTGCCACAGTCGGCAAGAGGTGCTAGACTGCAATACCAGCCGGCCTCAGACATACACTTGATCGCTGCTATGATATATATGGTATGCGTTAGGCTACCGGGCACTCAAAGCAGCCATAAGAATCTAGTGCTACCTATTTGTTAAATGTGTTTGCGGCTGTAATCAGTGGCGGTAATACTTTTATTTGCTAACACGGTGGGACACACAGAGTATAGTGCATACAAACATCAAATCATTTAATTTGGAGTCGACATCGGTCAAAATAGTGCCTAAAACGTCGAATATTGTGCTCAAATCTTTTGATTTTATACAAAAATTGGCGATTTGTGGCACCAAACTTGCTTCACTACCACGGAACATATACATCAAAGAACCAAATGTAGTAATTCACACAGTTTTTAAACTTTTTGAACAATACATAACAGCAACCACATAACAGAAAATTTACATCTAAGGGTTCTTGCTTCGCTATGTATTTTACATTGTTTGTATGAAATCAAATGTTTCTGCAGTTTTTCTGAATAATTTGTGATGGTTCCAGGTGTGGTTCCTTCAGGAAGCGCAGTTGTGCGGGAGTCTTTTTCAGGAGTTCTACAAGCTTGCTCGGATGTGACACAATAACTGTCCCCAATTCCCAACAATTGCCAAACTCGGATATATTCCAGGTCACAAGGACTTTGACCTTATGAAAACTACTCTGAAATATTTCGGAAGTAGTTCAGGCTTTGAATATATCACATGAAGTGAGAATATAACGACAAACTATTTGTGTGTTGACATTCTGAATAATTGAGATTTCTATTGGATGTTTGCGTCGGTCTCGCACGATATTTCGATGGCATAATCGCTGTTTCTTTCAGGTGTTACCCGAGAATGGTCCTTGGGTATATCTAGTCCAGTATTTATGCCTGAATGGTGCTGGGCGCTCTGTAACCAGTACGCCACGCGTCGACTGTTAAGTCCGCCGTTCGCGCCCGCCACAGCAGCTCCAGTGGATGTCTCTGGCGTCTGGTGGGTGGTCCGACTGACGTCCGCGCCCGGTTCGGGCTCCCTCTGGGGTCGTTGTCGTCATCTGAAGTGTGTCAAATCTGATGTGCAATGTCTGCCGTTCTGTCTAAGGACTGATTTCTCGGTCTCCACTTCTGTTTCTTGCTGGGCGTTCTGTAAACGGTCCGCCCCGCGTAGTGTGTTCCGTCCGCGGTCCGCGCCCGCCAGGCACCAGAGGCACACAAGACACACCAGACTCAGACAGGTAACTTAATCAGCCACAGCGGAACACTGTCTAGAACTCGGTCACTCGACGAGATACAATGACACCACGATTATCACACAGACCCTAAGGTATTGGAACAGCGTCATAAAATAATCCATCGAGATCAAGATCACAGGAATCCTATCTACCATGACACTGTATACCAACTCAGCACAGCCTGGGATCCGGCTCTTGAGCTTCTGAAAACTCAATGCAGGACACTTCAAGATTTCGCAAGAAACGGAAGTGCAGACTGAAAAAACAGCCAAGAGACAGAGCACCAGGCTTTACAGATCGGATTTGACACACCTCAGATGACGACGACGATCCCATAGAACGGCCGAGCCCGGCGTGGATGGCAGGCGGAACACCAGCGACCAGAGAGGAACATTGGAGCGGACGGAACACTCGACACGATGCAGACCAGTTACGGAGCGCCCAGCACCACTGAGGCACAAATACTGAACATGAACCACCCAAGGACCACTCTCGGGTAGCATCTGAAGGAGACAGGGGGTTACGCCGTCGAAATTTCGTGCGAGAGCGACGCAAACATCCAGCAGAAATCCCGATTATTCAGTATGTCAATATATCGCCAGGAAAGCCTGAAGAATTATACATTTGTGTATTGGTCCGTAGTTCTTTAAACTATGTCTACCTTGTTTTATGTCATGCAGTTGAGTGAGTGTGTTAACTTATACTACTGCACTACGGATGCCACATGACACTTCAGCCCATGAATCTACAAGTAGTAGCAAAGTTGTAACGAATTGTCCCATGTTACAGGCAAATTGTAAAACATTGCCCCATGTTACAGCAAAATTGTAAGAAATTGCTCAGTGTTATACTAAACTTGCAACAAAAGGAATCTATTATAATGAGACTGCAGCAAACTGTCCACTTTCCTGCAATAATTGTAACAAAATGTACCCTATTACAGTAAAAATACCTCGTGTTACAGGAAAAACTATGAGAAATTACGCAAAGCATCACAACATTACAGTGAAATTCACAGAGTGGCTGCAAGCTGTGTAGTTCCGCGAGAGTTTGTCGAACTGGCATTTCCCTTAAGACTCACAGTGGAATTATTTCACCTGTGTTAAGTGTAGAAGTCAAGATCGGCACTAGTGAAATAAAAAGAAAGGCCTAAGTTTAAAATCAAAGATGGCAACTCAAGACGGCAAATCTCAGCACATACCACATAATTATGGTGCTACTATCACAGACAGCGATCCAGGACTTCACCAATGATGTTATAATCTAAGATGGAGAACCAGTGTGGGTGACCTTGGAACACAGGTGGAGCCTGCAACATTGCCACTCCAAAATACAATACTGGCCATTAAAATTGGTACACCAAGAAGATGACGTGCTACAGACGTGAAATTTAACCGAGAAGAAGAAGATGCTGTGATATGAAAATGATTAGCTTTTCAGAGCATTCACACAAGGTTGGCGCCGGTGGCGACACCTACAACGTGCTGACATGAGGAAAGTTTCCAACCGATTTCTCAAACACAAACAGCAGTTGACCGGTGTTGCCTGGTGAAACGTTGTTGTGATGCCTCGTGTAAGGAGCAGAAATGCGTACTATCACGTTACCGACTTTGATAAAGGTCGGATTGTAGCCTATTGCGATTGCGGTTTATCGTATCGAGACATTGGTGCTCGCGTTGGTCGAGATCCAGTGACTGTTAGCAGAATATGGAATCCGTGGGTTCAGGAGGGTAATACGGAACGCCGTGCTGGATCCCAACGGCCTCGTATCACTAACAATCGAGATAACAGGCATCTTAGACGCATGGCTGTAACGGATCGTACAGCCGCGTCTCGATCCCTGAGTCAACAGATGGGGACGTTTGCAAGACAACAACCATCTGCACGAAGAGTTCGACATATTTGCAGGAGCACGGACTATCAGCTCGGAGACCATGACTGCGGTTACCCTTGACGCTGCATCACAGACAGGAGCGCCTGTGATGGTATACTCAACGATGAACCTGGGTGAACGAATGGCAAAACGTCATTGTTTCGGATGAATCCAGGTTCTGTTTACAGCATCACAATGGTCGCATCCGTGTTTGGCCGACATCACGGTGAAAGCACCTTGGAAGCGTGTATTCGTCATCGCCATACTGCCGTGTCACCTGGCGTGATGGTATGGGGTGCCATTGGTTACACGTCTCGGTCACCTCTTGTTCGCATTGACGGCACTTGAACAGTGGACGTTACATTTCAGATGTGTTACGACCCGTGGTTCTACCCTTCATTCGATCCCTGCGAAACCCTACATTTCAGCAGGATAATGCACGACCACATGTTGGAGGTCATGCACGGGCCTTTCTGGATACAGAAAATGTTCGACTGCTGCCCTGGCGAGCACATTCTTCAGATATCTCACCAACTGAAAACGTCTAGTCAATGGTGGCCGAGCAACTGGCTCGTCACAATACGCCAGTCACTACTCTTGATGAACTGTGGTATCGAGTTGAAGCTGTATGGGCAGCTGTACCTGTACACTCCATCCAAGCTCTGTTTGACTCAACGCCCAGGCGTATCAAGGCCGTTAATACGGCCAGAGGTGGTTGTTCTGGGTACTGATTTCTCTGGACCCATGCACCCAAATTGCTTGAAAATGCAATCACATGTCAGTTCTAGTATAATACATTTGTCCAATGAATACCCGTTTATCATCTGCACTTATTCTTGGTGTAGCAATTCTCATTCGCAGCATCCAGGCTTACTACATGTCAAGTGGACTCGGTATTCATGCTCTGTTTGCTAAAGTGAAAGCTTGACCATCATTAGGTGCCTTCAGAGATGTGGCGGTATCAGTGCAACCACTGTCGATTATTTTTGGGATGATATAATTCAGTTAACAACTCAAGACCGAGCACAGTGCATATATTTAAACTGTCCGTGTGTCATGAACCTGGACAGCTTGTATGCTACAATATGGATCGCCTTGGACTTACTCAATCTATGAGGAGCACGTGTTAAAATGCTGTTCAAAGACGTTGTCGAGTATGTGTTGAAACATCACGAGGAGGAAGAGGAGTTTGACAGGAGTTTACAGAATACGTAACTAGTGTTCCAGTTTGTTTGAATACGGCAATTTACATGAAAGGCAAGATATAAAATGTGAATCTCCGATTCTCTATCTTAGAATGCATTCATAGAACTGTTTTAGGGCATGAAACGCTTCTGGCCTTAGAATTTACACATTGATACGGATATATTTACTTGTCTTACAGAGCTGGCTACACAAGAGTGTGATTCATGTTCTTGCAAAATTGTTTCAAGATTATCTTCCACTCATCCAACAGTCACTCATCCGTGCCCAGGATGCAAACTCTATGAGACATGTGGCGATCCTATGATATTTCCAATAATTCCATGTCTGCAAGTAGCTAGAAAAAACTTTTGAACATTTTCTTCATAATTTTGGACTGAGAATGACCGTTGGTGTATTTGACACATGACTGCCAATGAACATCAGCGTCTACACCATAGCAGAATAGCATGTCTGACATTTCTTATGATGAATAATACGATTATATTCCAATGTTTACATTGTTTACACTCCACGGAACAAATAATCATGTTCTGATGCCAACACAACACCAAAACGATACATACATAATGGCTGTGACAGGTGACATGAGTGTTGTATGTGATAGCAGCGTAGTCGTCAGAGTATTTCATACAAACACAACTAAAAAGAACTGAGCAGTGAAAATCAAAAGGAAGACAGCTAATACCACTAACTATACAACGAATACAGAAACACGTTCCATAGTTTCAAGTACTCCGCTCAAGCGCGCCCAGTGCGAGTCACTTGCCTGCCAAGCATCAAGTGCGTTGCGAGACGACTGGCCAGTGGCAGGGATGCCTACATCACTTTGTGCACCACGCCAGTTCATGGGCCTTGGCGCGCGAGTCACTGAGCGCGCAAGCCGCCAAATTTAGATTTACCGACATGCTCTGAACGGAGGAGGTCACTCACGTATTTCTGAGTCCCGCTTTGGTGTAGTTTAGATATTCGGAAGGAAGATGGTGCTGTGCGTCACAACTGGATGCCTGCTGCCTGCTGTAGGCGATGTCCGAGGAACTCGTTCGCTTTACATTCACGGTTCTCGTGTTTCAGGTATATTTCCAGATAATGTTTCTCCGGAGTAACTTTTCGCACTGAGCATGTCACAATTTGCTATTGAACTTCATTATTACTTTGTGTATAATTAGACTCCATGTTCACAAGTTGGCAGCGATATCCAGTTATAGCTTTCCTGTCCATGAATATAAATGAATTTAAATACCTCTTTCTCTCTTCCATAAAACATAGAAAATATTTTGTAGCTTTCATTAGCAATCGTTTCAGGCGACTGCGTGACTGCTTAACTTGTACTTCAGTTGTAGTTGGTTCAAAAGGCTCTGCGCACTATGGGACTTAACATCTGAGGCCATCAGTCCCCTAGAACTTAGAACTACTTAAACCTAACTAACCTTAAGACATCACACACATCCATGCCCGAGGGAGGATTCGAACCTGCGACTGTAGCGGTCGCGCGGTCCAGACTGAAGCGCCTAGAACCGATCGGCCACTTCGGCCGGCTCAGTTGCATTGTTGTATACGTGAGAGAACAACTGCTGTCCTATTATTTCAGATTCCATTGACTGACAAAAAGATGTTCCCAGAAGACATGGTCGAATGTCCATGTAACTTTCTACACGTACACAACGTCAGCCAGTATATAAATAATTAGAGTTACAATTCTCAGCTAGAGAATGGTCACCAGAGTGCATTAGTGCTATGCACGTTTAGTGTTGTTGTCAGGCCTGGTAGGACACGTAAAAGGCGTGAACAGCGTCATATTTTGAGTGGTCACTGTGAATAACAGCTACATGCCATGTACACGTATGGGACAGCGTTATTACCATCCAACAGAATTCGAAAGGGGCTTCATGGTGCGTCTCTATTTGGGCCATTCAGGTGTGACAGTGGCCCATCAAGTTTCTGCTCGACCATGCCTGACCACCACAAGAGAGGATCCCCTTGTTGTGCACTAAGCACATTTTAACCCCTTTGTCAGCCACCCGAAAACAAGAAATGGACTGACAAACATAGGTACATGGAAGGTAGCTACGAAGAAATCTTGGGTAACAGGAGAATTAGGCCAAAGAAGGAGGCACAAAAATATTCAGACAAATTCAGTATTCTACATAAATTATAAAAATGGATGCACGCATGTATGTATTTGTACACGTGTGTATGTTCCACATCTCCTCCTAAACTACTAGACCCGTTTCAAAACTTGGTAGTCATATGATTTACTGTCTGGAGAAAATTAATGTGGGGTTAAGAGCCAACCACCTGTCGAAGGGGTGGGAGTGGGAGGTGAAAAAGCAGTGTAGCTCATAACGCGAGAATAACCATACTTTAGTCGGCCAGTATTTGAGAATGAGAGCAATTACAGACTTACAACAAAATTTACACATAATTTCAAACCTTTAACAAATTTTTCTCGCTGACCACTGCCATAAACTGGTGAAAGGAGAAAAAGTTTATCAGTTACTACATTTCCGCTAATCATGCAGTAAAACTACCACATGAAGTCTGACGATTTAATTAATTATTTCTTTACTACTACCTATATTTGAGACACATTTGGCACACAGTTTCCACACATACCATTGTATGTACCAGAAAAATTCCATCATTGTGCGAAGATATGACGCCATAAACACTGAATGCGTGAAAAACTACCGTATCATGCAGGACTTTTGATTTATCCATTCGTTTTTACTAACTCTAATGCCAACACTTTTCACAGGCAGTATCTACATTTGCCGCTGAATAAACCTACAACAATATATCATTGTACGATACATAGTTCAGGAGAAATGGCATCATAAACACTGAGATGCGTGAGAAACTGCTGCATTATGCATAGCGTTTTAAATTATGACTCCTACGCTTGAAACTCTAATTCACAACGTATTTCGCAGACAGTAGGTACACATACAACTGAATGTACCTGCAATATTATATCTAAAGCACACGGTTCAGGAATACGACGTCATAAACATCAGCTTTCAGTAACTGAGTATCCCACTTCTTTGTTCACTTGTTCTTCCGGAAGAGCGTCTTAAGATTACCAAATTGCGATCCGCGGCTGAATTTGCTAATAGGTACGCCTTACAATCTAATACCAGTTACCTCACTCTCTGTCTGACTACTATGTAATCCAGCTAAATCATGCAGTATTTCCAGTTCTTTTCCAAGTATACATCTCCATCCTGTTATTTTTGAACAATCACTACTACTAGCTGAAATTTATTGCAATCACAATTAGTCTTTTCCCTTTCTCATTAATTTACCAAGCTTATTCTTACTATCAAGCCCATACTCTCGCGTAAGTCTCTCTTCTATTCCTTCTGTTATTATCCCATGTCCTATCCTCCGCGACTATTAGATTATCATCTTCTACAAACTGAATTCAAATGGTTCAAATGGCTCTGAGCACTATGGGACTCAACTGCTGAGGTCATTAGTCCCCTAGAACTTAGAACTAGTTAAACCTAACTAACCTAAGGACATCACAAACATCCATGCCCGAGGCAGGATTCGAACCTGCGACCGTAGCGGTCTTGCGGTTCCAGACTGCAGCGCCTTTAACCGCACGGCCACTTCGGCCGGCACAAACTGAATTACCCGTTCAATATCCTCATATACTTTCTTTACCTCATCCCCTTCTGGTCGTGGTGTCAGCACGTATAGCTGAAGTAGTGGTACCAGCGCCGGTTTGCAGTCAATTCTGATGATAACAAACCTGTCACTGAACTGTTCGCAGTAACTCACTCTCCGCTCTACTTTTCTACTCATAACGAATTCTGCTGCCGTTATATCATTTTCTCCTGCTGCTGATATTGTCCTGTATTCATGTGACCATAAATCCTTGTCTTAGCCTGCCGCTGTGGCCTAGCGGTTCTAGGCGCCTCAGTCCGAAACCGCAGGTTCGAATCCTGTCTTGGGCTGGATGTGTATGATGTCCTTAGGTTAGTTAGGTTTAAGTAGTTCTAAGTCTAGGAGACTGATGACCTCAGATGTTAAGTACCATAGTGTTTAGAGCCATTTGCACCATTTGCTTAGAGTCATTTGAATCCTTGTCTTTCTCCCATTTGACTCCACTGACACCCACTTGAGACTGAACCTTTTGTATTTCCCTTTTCAAATTTTCGTGCTTTCCTGCTATGGTCAGAATTCTGCCATTCCACGCTCCGACTCGTAGTATGTTACCTTATAGTTGGCTACTGCATTTAAGAGCACCTCCTTCTTGGCAGTTCCGTCCTGGAAATCAGAATGTGGGACTAATCCGGGATCTTTTGGCAATAAATGAGATAGTGTGCGGATGGCTAGAGCCTTCCATCGGCTAGACCGGCCGCCAGGTGCAAGTCTTTTTGGTTGACGCCATTTCGGTGATTTGCTTGTTGATGATGATGCAATGATGATGAAGACAACAGAACGCCCAGTCCTCGAACGCAGAAAACCCTATAACCGTCTGGAAATCGAACCCCTTGTATGGCAACCTGCCTTGCTGATCACTCAGCTATGGACGGGGAAATTCCGCCTTTGGAAAAATCATCACGACACTTTTTGAATTACAGACCGAACATCCTGTGTTTCTTTAATTCAGTGGTGTCCATTGCCTTCTCCATCCTCATCACGTAGATCATTATAGGCTCAAATGGCTCTGAGCACTATGGGACTTAACTTCTCAGGTCATCAGGTCATCAGTCCCCTAGAACTACATAAACATAACTAAGCTAAGGACATCACACACACATCAATGCCCGAGGCAGGAATCGAACCTGCGACCGTAGCGGTCGTGCGGTTCCAAACTGTAGCGCCTAGATCATTGTAGACTCTTCCACCTTTTACGAGCAGTTTGCCACCACAAGCGCAAGACGTCTCACTGAAACTCTGCCAGATTTTCCGCTCTCTTTGAGAAGGACGTGGACAGGGTGAGAATGACACGTTGCACCTAGAGTCTTCGGCCACCATTGCTGATGGTTCTTACTCATAAATTGAGAAGTGACATCGGTCGAACGCGGAACCTAGCACGTTTCTATTTAGAGTCAAATACGACCAATGAAAAATTGTATTTGGCCAAATATCGAGAAGTGTGTATGACCCTTTCAGCGGACGACTCATAATGCCTTTGCCCTTTTCGTTCACCCAGAGCGGCAGTCGCCGCCCGCCGCCCGCCGCCCGCAGAGCGCAGCACGTGAGGCATGTCTGGGAGGAGGGCCAGGTGCTGGGCCGCGTCTCTATAACCCCGCTGCCCCCCCCCCCCCCACCTGCCCCTCCCCCGTGCCCCACCCGCGGCTGATAATGTCATAATTTACTGGCCAGCCGGCCTGGCAAGGACGGCATACATCAGCGCTCGTTTTCACACCTCGCCGTACACTCGCGGCCCAGCGCTCTCCTCCCACGTACAGTCGCTTCACCTCGCTCTGCTCCAGTGGTCACCACGCCAGGTCCCACCACGTTCCTCGCACTACGACGGAGCCTCTATATTTCTTTTCTGTGTTTCTACGTATACAGTTATGCATGGTTCTTTAATTGCTATCTCTTTTTAACAAGAACACCCGCAGTGAATTTGGACAATCACAAGCTGTCACACGTTCCAGCGCGCCTGTATCGTATTGTACTATACAGTGTCTGTCATAATGACAGCGGTAACCAGCGCGGGGTAAAGAACCCGATAAAGTCCAAAACCGTTCCGAGCCGTTTGTGAAATAATACACTACTGACCGATAAAATTGCTACACCAAGAAGGAATGCAGATGATAAACGGGTATTCATTGGACAAATTTATTATACTAGAACTGACATGTGATTACATTTTCACGCAGTTTGGGTGCATAGATCCTGATAAATCAGTATCCAGAACAACCACCTCCGGCCGTAATAACGGTATTGATACGCCTGGGCATTGAGTCAAACACAGCTTGGATGGCGTGTACAGGCACAGAGCTGCCCATGCAGCTTCAACAAAATACCACAGTTCATCAAGAGTAGTGACTGGCGTATTGTGACGAGCGAGTTGCTCAGGCACCATTGACCAGACTTTTCAATTGGTGAGAGATCGGGAGAATGTGCTGGCCAGGGCAGGAGTCGAACATTTTCTGTATCCAGAAAGGCCCGTACAGGACCTGCAACATGCGGCCGTGCATTATCCTGCTGAAATGTAGGGTTTCGCAGGGATCGAATGAAGGGTAGAACCACGGGTCGTAACACATCTGAAATGTAACGTCCACTGTTCAAAGTACCGCCAATGTGAACAAGAGGTGACCGAGACGGGTAACCAATGGCACCCCATTACCATCACGCCGGGTGATACGCCAGTACTGCGATGACGAATACGCGCTTCCAATGTGCGTTCACCGCGATGTCGCCAAACACGGATGCGACCATCGTGATGCTGTAAACAGAACCTGGATTCATCCGAAAGAATGACGTTTTGCCATTCGTGCACCTAGGTTCGTCGTTGAGTACACCATAGCAACCGCTCCTGTCTGTGATGCGGCGTCAAGGGTAACCGCAGCCATGATCTCTTTGCCGACAGTCCATGCTGCTGCAAACGTCGTCGAACTGTTCGTGCAGATGGTTGTTGTCTTGCAAACGTCCCATTCTGTTGACTCAGGGATCGAGACGTGGCTGCACGATCCGTCACAGCCACGCGGATAAGATGCCTGTCATCTCGACTGCTAGTGATACGAGGCCTTTGGGATCCAGCACGGCGTTCCGTATTACCCTCCTCAACCCACCCATTCCATATTCTGCTAACGCTCATTGGATCTCGACCAACGCGAGCACCAATGTCGCGATACGATAAACCGCAATCGCGATAGGCTACAATCCGGCCTTTATCAAAGTCGGAAATGTGATGGCACGCATTTCTCCTCCTTACACGAGGTATCACAGCAACGTTTCACCAGGCAACGCCGGTCAACTGCTGTTTGTGTATGAGAAATCGGTAGGAAACTTTACTCAAGTTAGCACGTTGTAGGTGTCGCTACCGCCGCCAACCTTGTGTGAATGCTCTGAAAAGCTAATCATTTGCATTTCACAGCATCTTCTTCCCGTCGGTTAAATTTCGTGTCTGTAGCACGTCATCTTCGTGGTGTAGCAATTTTAATGGCCAGTTGTGTAATAGTTCAAATGGCTCTGAGCACTATGGGACTCAACATCTTAGGTCATAAGTCCCCTAGAACTTAGAACTACTTAAACCTAACTAACCTAAGGACATCACACACACCCATGCCCGAGGCAGTATTCGAACCTGCGACCGTAGCAATCCCGCGGTTCCGGACTACAGCGCCAGAACCGCACGGCCACCGTGGACGGCTGTGTAATTGTGAGTGGGGGTAGTTACTAGCTGCCACTGATTGCAGAATGTGATACTGTTCTCGTACAAATGTATTTGAAACGTAAACTCTTTGATTTAGTCCCGATCTAAATGGTCTCAAATTAAAACCCACGCTCTACCTCAACAAGGAATTTAAGACGGAAGGTGTATTTTAATTTACAAGCTTGTGTAAAAAATGTGAAGAAAACACTGTTCCAGCTCTTGTCATCGGAGCAGCGGGCGGAGCACGCGCTTAGCGCACTCGGGGAAGATTACCTGCTGTTCTGAATGAGGCCAGTGGTAACCCTGACAGGGAGGTAATGGCAGAGCGGCGCACCAAGACAGATGGCCGCTCGCTGCTCCGCCGGAAAATGCGGTTCGTGCCCTCTACTCCTTCTCAGCCGATACGACTCTGTCCTCACATTAACACCTCCTTGTTCCTCTGAATACGAGTGGAGATTTGCAGGAGTCCTTCATTTTAAGCCCCTTAGCCATTTTTACACGAGGAGGACTTGTTCGTCTCTACTCGGAATCTACTACAGCGCCTCTGGCCTTTTCTTCCTGTACTGAGGCTCTTCTTTGCGCGAGTGGTAATTCTTGTTTTCTCGTCGACACAAAGATTGTGTGTGCGTTGTGAAAGCTTTTTGCCTTGAACCCTGGCGTCTGAACACTGAATGGGAGGTTGTGATGCAACGAGGCACATAGCGGAAAAGAATTAGAGCGTCTTTATTTTAAATAAACCACGTCATTGTCCCGCCCACTGTGAGACGTATGTTTTACATTTGGGTCAAAGGGCCTACAACTTTCATCTGTAATAATACAAAAGCGGGGCGCCCTGTGTCGTCAACCTTGGAATCGGCAACGCTCAAAGAGCAAGGTGTCGACACATACGGAAAAAAGAACAAAACTCAGAATCCATTTGAGGTGTAAGATGGATTAATGATGTCACATTGGAACCGAATTCCACCACAATTATTCTCTACACCACCGTGGATGCTCACATGGTGGGAAGGCCGTCAACCTCCTACCCCTTACGCTCATCTTCCCCCTTCTTCTTGACGTCTCTGCTAAGGATGTCAGAACCGCGATGCCCGACATTGAAATGACGCCGTTTTCTTATGCATTATGGAGCAGAAGATTTCACGCACACTGCCACTCAGAATCGACACGGAACGACCTCAGCAGGTGGCATAAAGAGCGTGAATAAACCACCCTTTCCCTTTGCGCGTTTACTTACATACATTTCGTGGTCGAAGGTAAACCTTACCCTCAATCGGATCTTCGGCAGGGGAATACAACGAGGACTCCGAGATTAGGGCAAATGGAAAAGGAAGTAAGAAGGAGAATAAGAAGGAAGACTTATTGAGGATTGGGGCTTGCAATGTGTTAACCCTTCTCCAGGAAGGAAAATTAGAAAATGCCAAACATTAAATGACAAGAAACAAATTGTATGTACTCGGAATGTGTGAGGTGAGATGAGGTGGTTGTGGAGAACTAGAAAGTGACGACTTCCGATTTTACTACTCAGGTGAAGATAAAAATGGAGTGTATGGGGTTGGAATTTTGATAGGTAAAAGACTGAAGGGCAAGGTTAGCACGGTTGAATATTTTAGTGGAAGAATAATGATGGTGAGAATGAAAGGGAAAAAGAAAGACTTAGTTATCATCCAGGTCTATATGCCAACAAGTAATCATTCAGATGAAGAGGTAGAAGAATATTATGAGCAGACAGAAAACTTAAAACAGATTGAGAAGAGAAATGCACGTATTGTTATAATGGGTGATTGGAATGCGGTAGTTGGTGAAGGACCAAAAGGAATAGCTCTGGGAAAATTTGGATTGGGAGAAAGAAATAAGAGGGCAAAGATTGTTGAAATACTGCAATGAAAATTTCATGGTAGTTGGAAATATCTGTTTGATAACCACAAAAGACGACGGTATACTTGGATATCTCGATTTGACAACAAAAGACATCAAATTGATTGCATAATGATACAACAAAGAAACCGAAAGTGCCTAAAGAGTGTCAAAAGTTATCCAGGGGCAGATATTTATTCAGATCATATATTAGTAATAGCTGAGGTTCTAGATAAATTGAAAAGAACCTGGAAAGGACAGCAGAGAGAGCACATTAACTTTGAGAAACTGAAAGACAAAAGCAATTGTCAAAAATTAGAGAATGCATATTGTGGAATCATGATGCAAGGACAGGAAACGGAATGCACAGAACGAAGATGGTAACATTATAAAAGTTGGATGAAAAAGGCAGCTAAGGAAACGCTTGGAGTCAAGGAGAGGATAAATGTAAAGAAAGAATGGGTAACACCAGATATGATAACCAAGATGGATGACTGCAGGAAATAGAAAACTGTAAACACAGAAGAAGGGAAGCGCAACTACAGGAGGTTAAATAATAAATTAAGAAGGGAGACAGAAAAAGCAAAGAAGAAACGGCTGACAGAAAAGTATGACAAGACAGAGAAATTAGAGAAAGAAGGAAAATATGATGTGATGTACAAAGAAGCAATGGATTTGACATACAAGGAAAAGAGAAACAACAATGGACTAAAAGAAGTAGAGTCAGCAGACAGTAAAATGGTGAGTGAACACCAAGAAATAATGAGAAGATGGGACGAATATATAGCATGGCTATGCACTCCAGACAGCCGACCAAGTGAAGAAGTGCTTGGGATGGAAGAGGAAGATAAAGTTGCAGATGATGACAAAGGAAATGCAATAGTAACTAGTGAGACTGAAGCATCTATGAAGGAGATGAAAAATGGAAAGGCAATGAAAATTGATGAGATTCCTGCAGAACTGTTAAAGTCATTGGAGAAAAAAGGTTCAAATGGTTCAAATGGCTCTGAGCACTATGGGACTTAACTTCTGAGGTCATCAGTCCTCTAGAACTTAGAACTACTAAAACCTGCCCGAGGCAGGATTCGAACCTGCGACCGTAGCGGTCACGCGGATCCAAACTGAAGCGCTTAGAACCGCACGGCCACACCGGCCGGCGAGAAAAAAAGGTAAAAGGGAGTGGACTGAATTGTGCAATCAAATATTCATGACAGGAAAATGGCCAAAGGACTTTACAGAAAGTATCTTAATACCTATAGAAAAGAAAAAGAACAGCAAAAAGTGTGAGGAACATGGAACAGTGAGCATGATATCGCATGCATCCAAAGTCTTGCTGAGGACGCTCAACAGAAGGCTATTTAGAAAGCTGAATTGCGTAATAGGAGATGAACAAGTTGGTTTCAGGCGAGGAGTGGGAACTAGAGATGCCATTGGGCTACTGAGAGTGATAGGCGAGAGGTAGATGGAGAAGAAAAGGGAAGTGTATGTTGTGTTTATTGATCTTGAGAAGGATTTTGACTGTGTCAGATTGGACAAACTGATAGAAATCCTAAGGAAACATGGAGTCGACTGGAGGGATAGGTGGCTAATTAGACATTTATATTTGAACCAGAGGGCAAGAATAAGAATAGGAGGTGTGATGAGTGAAGAAATTGAACTGGGAAGAGGTGTAAGACAAGGTTGTTGTTTATCACCAACACTGTACAATATCTGCCTGGAGGAAATTATTAATTAAAGTTTTGATGGGAGAAAAGGAGTTTGTATAGGGAATCGGAGATTGGAGTGTATAAGATTTGCAGAGGACATGGTTTTGATAGCAGAGAGTGCAAGAGAGGTGGAACAAATGTTAGATGATCTAAACATAAAATTAGAAGAATACCGAATGAAGATTAAAAAGAAGAAAACGAAAAGCATAGTAATAGGAGGAAAGGGGAGAAAATACCATATGAAAGTAGAGGGAGAGGAAATAGAGCAAGTGAATAGCTTCAGTTACTTGAGAAGTGTAACAATGGATGATATGTATTGCTCAACGGAAATCAGGAAAATAATTGCAATGGCAAAAGAAGGATTCAAGAGAAAACAGAAATTACTTTGTGGACCACTAAACAAAGAACTGAGGAAAAGACTTGCCAAATGTTATATCTGGAACGTTGCACTGTATGGTGCAGAGACCTGGACATTGAGGAAGGAAGATAAATGAAGATTGAAGGCACTAGAGACATGGATATATAGAAGAATGGAAAAAGTGAAATGGGAAGATCGAGTAAGGAATGAAGAAGTATTAAGAAGAGTTGGAGAAGAAAGAAATATGCTGAAAGTCATCATCAGAAAGAGAAAACGGAGCTGGATTGTACATTGCTTGAGGAGAGACTGTTTATTGAAGGAAGGAATAGAAGGAATGGTGGACGAAAAAAGGGGAAGAGGAACAAGAAGATATCAAATGCCAGACATTATCAAAGGAAACAGATATTCAGAAATGAAAAGACTGGCTATTAACAGACAAAAGCGGAAGAGGCTTAACCCATGACAAGACCTGCCATAAGGCAGAGTACCATACTACTACTACTACTACGTGGTCGAAAACGATAATTTGCAGTGCAATGTGCAACGGAACCATGTTCTTGACAACCTTGGCCGCTGCTAACTCTCTCTGGACGTTTCAACCCTTCGCTAAAGACATCATTGGGTTGCAACCCAACTGAACATGATCTGACACCTTCCAAGCACAGTAAGACCGAAAGTTTTGTTCTGGCATACAGGGCGGAACCTTCAGAAAAGTTCAAAACCATTCGACGAAATACGAACGTAATCCTAAGCATCGGACGGTTGTTTAGGCTTTTTCAGCCTCCCAGTTACGTTATCTCCAGTAGTTTCCAGGGGGTGGGCGGGGGACAGGGGAAGGGGGCGAGGGAGTGCAGTATTCACATTGACACATGAACATGAATCTAAAAGGGAAAGAGAACCTCTGAGACGACAAGTTTAGCAACAGCCTTGGTGCCACCCAACCATCTTGTCGAGCACTTTAAAGATATATCTGTGGAGAGACAACCCTTGACCTATTCCTAGGCACCTGTAGGCAGGCACCATCACGACACCATTCAGATGAGTGGCATTACACTGCCCTAGTATGTCAGACTGTAGGCATGGTGAATCTGTGTCGTGTTGAAGGGGTTGTCTGCCTGCAGGTGCCAAGGAATCAGTCAAGGGTTGTCTCTGTATAGCTACATTTTTGAAATGGTCAACAAAGGTGCACAGGTGACACCGACGGTTTTGGTAACCTGTGGGTTCTTAGAGGGACTCTTTGTCATTTTGTTCATGCAAGTTTCAATGTTACACCCCCCACCCCTCTCCCTATGACCACGCCACAGGATCGTGTAACACAGGGGCTGGAAAGTGTAAACACACTTTCCTGCTTCAGATCACGTTCAAATTTCATCGAATAGTTTTGATCTGTAGTTGATAGTTCCATCCTGCCTACCAGAGCAAAATTTCCCGTCGCACTACACTCCACAGGAATCAGATCACCCTGATTGAGGTTGCAGCCCCACAGCGTCCTTAGAGAAAAGTTGAAACGTCCAGGGGTGTCGCCGGTCAGAGTGGCCGAGCGGTTCTAGGCGCTACAGTCTGGAACCGCGTGACCGCTATGGTCGCAGGTTCGAATCCTGCCTCGGGCATGGATGTGTTTGATGTCCTTAGGTTAGTTAGGTTTAAGTAGTTCTTAGTTCTAGGGGACTGATGACCTCAGAAGTCAAGTCCCATAGTGCTCAGAGCCATTTGAACCAAGGACGTCATCAGTGTCCATGTTTGTCAGCGACGTCGTCCTGTTTCTCATCATCCTGCCAACTGTCGTTTTCGATCGCGAAATTTGTAGGAATCAATGCTCTCGAGGAAGAGTAGTTTCCCTGACGCCCTTTATGCCACCATCTGAGGCGACAGTGTCGAACACCAAGATACGTGCGATTTCAACGCTGGGCATCGCAGCTCTAACCGCCAATGGAGGTGTCAAGAGAAGATATGTGTTCACAAATACAGAAGATCAGCTGGGCCCATAAGAGTTGGCTATCAACTGACCCACTGAACGGAGGTACGTAACTCCATCCCATCGGATTCTGAATGGATTGCGGCATTACGGCTAACAGTGTGGGACTTCTTGGGACACAGGAAACTATAGACAGTTAAATGAGCAGATGGCAGACAGACATTGGCCCCTCCTCCAGGCTGGTCAGCTGCGAAGTAAGATCACTAAAAAATTGGCCATATTTATATCTAGTTGACAAAAATCATGGGATACTATACCACCTAATATAATGTCAGACCTCCATTTGCCAAGCGTAGCGCAGAACCTCGACGTGGCACGGACTCAACAAGTCGTTAGAATTCCCCTGCAGAAATAATGAGCCAAGCGGCCTCAATAGCTGTCCATAATTGCTAAATTGTTGCCGGTAAAGGAGTTTGTTCACGTACTGACGTCCCGATTATGTCTCGTAACTGTTCGATGGGATTCGTGTCGGGCGACTTCGGTGGCAAAATCAGATGCTAGAATTGTCCAGAATGTTCTTCAATCTAATCGCGAACAATTGTGGCCCGGTGACATGGGGCATTGTTCTCCTTAAAAATTCCATCGTACTTGGGGAACATTAAGTAGATGACCTGCTGCAAATGGTCTCCAAGTAGCCGAACATTACCATTTCCATTCAATGACAGGTGCAGCTGGACCAGAGGACCCAGTCTGTTCCATGTAACAAGAGACCACATCATTATGAAGCCGCCAACATCTTGCACAGTGCCTTTTTGAAAGCTTAGGTCCATGGCTTCGTGGGGTCTACTCCACACTCGACCTCTTCCATCAGCTCTTACCTACTGAAATCGGAACTCATCTGATCTGCGATATTTGCGGTGCAAGTTTTAGGTTCGTTGGTTGATTTGGGTGGGGGGAGGGGGGGGGAGGGGACCAAATATCGAGGTCATCGGTCCCAACGGATTAGGGGAGGGTTGGGAGGGAAGTCGGTCCTGCCCTTTCAAAGGAACCACCCCGGCATTTGCTGAAGTGCTAAAGGAAAATCTTGATAAAAACCTAAATCAGCATGGCCAGATGCGGGTTTTCCCGTCTCCCGAATGCTAGTCAAGTGTGCTAACCAATGCGCCACCTCACTCGGTAAGTTTTAGATGATTTACCCTGTATGTACAGGCTACCAATTTTTAAATAGAAATTCGTCCATGCGATAGAAGTAATTGTCAGGAAAATGTATTTGGTTGGATTTAAAATTTACTTTGCTACCTATCACACAATTTATACAATTGGGCAAATAATCAAAAAAAAAATTTTTGTGCATACTGAATTCCTTTCTGAGCCACTGACAGCTTCATTAGTGGGTAATAAAGATAATTTTTTTCCTTTTGGTGTTGTAGTCATGAATATCAAGATTTTTCTCAAACTGTGATGGATTATTTATAACGAATCTCATTTGAAAATATACGAATTTCATTAGCGAATATATGTAATGTGTTAATGGAGTTAAAATGACCAACTCATTGAAGAGATATCTACAAGATAACCATGTGTGAACTACACATATTATTCTTCCTGCTTACTCTTATGCAGTCAATACTTTCTTTCTAAGTGATGATTTACCCAGAAAATTATTCCATAACATATTACTGACTGAAAATACACCGAATATGTAAGGAGGTTTAGCCATTTGTTCCCATGACTAGCAATTATGTTGCTGTTGTTGTGGTCTTCAGTCCCAAGACTGCTTTATTGCAGCTCCCCATGCTATTCTAACCTGTGCTGCAAGCTTCTTCATCTCCGAGTAAATATTGTACCCTACATCCTTCTGAATCTGTTTAGTGTATTCATCTCTTGGTCTCCCTCTACGATTTTTCCCTACACGCTGCCCTCCAATACTAAATTGGTGATCGCTTGATGCCTCAGAACATGTCCTACCAACCGATCCCTTCTTCTGGTCAAGTTGTGCCACAAACTTCTCTTCTCCCCAATCCTATTCAATACTTCCTCATTAGTTATGTGATCTACCCATCTAATCTTCAGCATTCTTCTGTAGCACCAAATTTTGAAAGCGTCTGTTCTCTTCTTGCCTAAACTATTTATCACCCATGTTTCACATCAATACATGGCTACACTCCATACAAATACTTTTAGAAATGACTTCCTGACACTTAAATCTATACTCGATGTTAAAAAATTTCTCTTCTTCAGAAACGCTTTTCTTGCCATTGCCAGTCAACATTTTATATCCTCTCCACTTCGACCATCATCAGTTATTTTGCTCCCCAAATAGCACAACTCATCCACTGCTTTAAATGTCTCATTTCTTAATCTGTTTGCCTCAGTGTCACCTGATTTAATTAGACTACATTCCATTACGCTTACCTTGCTTTTGTTGTTGTTCATCTCATATCCTCCTTTCAAAACACTGTCCATTCCGTTCAACTGCTCTTCCAGGTACTTTGCTGTCTCTGACAGAATTACGAGGCCAGTAATTATACGATGTAGGAATTGTACGAAGAGCAAAAGTAGCTGGGCTTACTTGTTCAGAAGCTCAGTAGTACGCTTCTATCCAGCAATTAGAAGCATCCTACCCTGTTTCCTGACTCCTGCTCATGTGCTCTGTCGATCGTATGACTCTGCTTGTTGTCTTTATGGAATCTATTGTGTTCTCTAAAAATTAAAGGAGAGTCCATTTTCAGAGAACCCACTTAATAATTCTTGTAAAAACATCATTAGCAGTTTCTTCTGTTGCTTTCTCTCTAACGGTATTTATTATAATACTAGTATCATCCGCAAAAAGTGCCAATTATGCTTGTTGAATGTTAAGTGAAATATCATTCACATATAGAAGGAACACAAGTGGATCCAAAACTGAACTCTGCGTAACTCCCTTTCTGATTTCTCTCCACTCATTATAATCTTGAACTTTTCCAATATTGCCTGTATTATTCAGCGCAAATTTTTACATTCTGTTTGTTATGTATGATTCAAACCAGTTGCTTGTAAAGCTATCAGTTCCATAGAAATCAAGCTTTTTTAAAGAGCGTAACATGATGTACAAAATCAAATGCATTCTAAAGATCAGAAAAAATACCAACTGGCGATATTTTATTATTTAAGGCTTGTAGTATTTCGTAGGCAAATGCCTAAAGAGCATTCTCTGTTGCGTAAGCCTTCAGGAATACAAGCTGTGATGCCCGAAGTAAACTGTTTCTACTTAAATGTGATGCTACAGTTGTGTACGTTACTATTTCGAATAGTCTGGAAAAATTATTTACGTCTTTCTTGTCATTTGTGTTATGACTGGGCCTAACAATTACACATTTTAATCTTTCTGGAAAAATTCACTGTCCTAGTGATGTATTACAAATGTCACGTATTAAGTTAGAACAGCTCTTTTTAAAATTCTGTTTGACATTCCCTCAACACCATAAGAGCTCTTACATATATAATTCCACTAATTTCAGTGAATAACGCTGTTGCTAATTTAATCTCCTGATATTTCAACTGAAACATTCAGTCCAGCTTTTGCTACCACATTTACACAGTGATTGTAAAAAGTATGTGAAAATTGTGTGTTATCAAACAATGTCGATTAGTTAAAGTTTTATGGTATCTTGTTTATTGACTGGCTGTCCTATCTCTCTTTGAACAAATGCTCATATAGTTTCAATCTTATTATTTGTGTTATTAATTTGTAAGGATGTGCATACTTCTGTACTTTTTAGTGAAGTTCCTTAAAATATAACAGTTTTTTATAGTACGCAGCAATGTCGAATCTTGACCTATTCTGACCTTTATATAATTTCCCCCTTCCTCTACAGGAGATTTTAGTTCTCTTAGTTACCCATGGCTTACTTGTTTTTAATTGATTTTTCTGGGTACAATTTAGAAAAGCCACTCTGAAATATTGAAAAAAAAGAAATATTATGGAATAAACTGAAACTGACATTAGCATCTGTGTCTGTACATACCTCGTTCCATACTACCTCTTTTAACTTACTATTAAAACTTTGTATCCTGTTCTCACTAACTGCTTGAACAGTCGATGTTTATGGAGGTCGTAACGCATGTTCGTTCAGTGCCACCGCCTGCCAACATGGTATCAGTTATAAGATGGTCAGTAACTGACCGAAACCGGTAACCACATAAACAAAGGTTTCTTGCGGTCGACACTGTTCATTTCGAATTACTAAGAAAAATCGCTGTTCTCCACGAGAAATGTTCTCAAAAATTGCTTACTTATTTACTATAATTACTTTGTATTTAGAACACAGTAACATGAAACTTGTTGCGACAGAAGCAGTTGGTACACCATAATTTTTGGAAGATGTCACCTTTTCAGCAAGCTTTTTTTCTCTTTTGTTTATTTATAAAACTCCAAGCAAGTCAGCTTGTAGTTAAACTGGCACTGTAAGATTGATTCCGCCGTCACTGGAAAAAAAAAAAGCGTCGAACCTGTGATAAGTTTATTACATGGTAAACAGTTGACAATAACACTTTAGTCGTCTTTTTTTCTTCACTGTATTTTCCCTTTATAAAAAAGTGGGCTGGCTGGCAGTGGTGTACAGATGCTGCCCTTCGGCCAAACGAAAAAACATATAGCAAACATGGAGACATAGAAAAAGTAATGCAAGAATGTTAAAAACAGAAGACACTCCAACGAAGGAGCACACCAAAGATAACACTGATACACAGAAATGAAGAAAACACCGTTGCACTAAACACTGGTGACATTCATTGCAGGGAAACACTGAACACACTTGATGAGATTGGGGGGGGAGGCCTTCCACTAGGTGTAGGGGACAAGCAGGGAGGGGGGGAATGAGGGGGGAAAGAAGCCAGTGGGAGAAAAGAAGGGAGAGGAAAGAGGAGAGGGTAGGGTGAGGTGTGGAAGCCCGGGGAGGGGGGAGGAAGTAGGAAAAATGGGAGGGGGAGGACGAAAGGATGGTGAGAAGGAAGAGAGAGGGAGCCCTGGAGGAAAGGTGGGGGAAGGGGAAGAGGAAGAGGAGGATTAGATCTGGTAGGAAAGGTATATGAGAACGAGAACATCAGCAGGGAGGGGAAGTTGGTAGAAGCCACCTTGGGCAAGGGTATGGAGTGTGTGAGGATGGAGAGCAGGTGGGATGCAATGGTACAGGCGCGGCAGTGGGATGGGGGTCTTTAGTCATCGAAGTACACTTCCCAGTTCTAGGTTCTAGGCGCTCAGTCCGGAACCGCGCGACTGCTACGGTCGCAGGTTCGAATCCTGCCTCGGGCATGGATGTGTGTGATGTCCTTAGGTTAGTTAGGTTTAAGTAGTTCTAAGTTCTATGGGACTGATGACCACAGATGTTAAGTCCCATAGCGCTCAGAGCCATTTGAACCATATTTGTGAAAATTACACTCCTGGAAATGGAAAAAAGAACACATTGACACCGGTGTGTCAGACCCACCATACTTGCTCCGGACACTGGGAGAGGTCTGTACAAACAATGATCACACGCACGGCACAGCGGACACACCAGGAACCGCGGTGTTGGCCGTCGAATGGCGCTAGCTGCGCAGCATTTGTGCACCGCCGCCGTCAGTGTCAGCCAGTTTGGCGTGGCATACGGAGCTCCATCGCAGTCTTTAACACTGGTAGCATGCCGCGACAGCGTGGACGTGAACCGTATGTGCAGTTGACGGACTTTGAGCGAGGGCGTATAGTGGGCATGCGGGAGGCCGGGTGGACGTACCGCCGAATTGCTCAACACGTGGGGCGTGAGGTCTCCACAGTACATCGATGTTGTCGCCAGTGGTCGGCGGAAGGTGCACGTGACCGTCGACCTGGGACCGGACGGCAGCGACGCACGGATGCACGCCAAGACCATAGGATCCTACGCAGTGCCGTAGGGGAGCGCACCGCCACTTCCCAGCAAATTAGGGACACTGTTTCTTCTGGGGTATCGGCGAGGACCATTCGCAACCGTCTCCATGAAGCTGGGCTACGGTCCCGCACACCGTTAGGCCGTCTTCCGCTCACGCCCCAACATCGTGCAGCCCGCCTCCAGTGGTGTCGAGACAGGCGTGAATGGAGGGACGAATGGAGACGTGTCGTCTTCAGCGATGAGAGTCGCTTCTGCCTTGGTGCCAATGATGGTCGTATGCGTGTTTGGCGCCGTGCAGGTGAGCGCCACAATCAGGACTGCATACGACCGAGGCACACAGGGCCAACACCCGGCATCACGGTGTGGGGAGCGATCTCCTACACTGGCCGTACACCACTGGTGATCGTCGAGGGGCCACTGAATAGTGCACGGTACATCCAAACCGTTATCGAACCCATCGTTCTACCATTCCTAGACCGGCAAGGGAACTTGCTGTTCCAACAGGAGAAATGCACGTCCGCATGTATCCCGTGCCACCCAACGTGCTCTAGAAGGTGTAAGTCAACTACCCTGGCCAGCAAGATCTCCGGATCTGTCCCCCATTGAGCATGTTTGGGAGTGGATGAAGCGTCGTCTCACGCGGTCTGCACGTCCAGCACGAACGTTGGTCCAACTGAGGCGCCAGGTGTAAATGGCATGGCAAGCCGTTCCACAGGACTACATCCAGCATCTCTACGATCGTCTCCATGGGAGAATAGCAGCCTGCATTGCTGCGAAAGGTGGATATACACTGTACTAGTGCCGACATTGTGCATGCTCTGTTGCCTGTGTCTATGTGCCTGTGGTTCTGTCAGTGTGATCATGTGATGTATCTGACCCCAGGAATGTGTCAATAAAGTTTCCCCTTCCTGGGACAATGAATTCACGGTGTTCTTATTTCAATTTCCAGGAGTGTATTTTTTTGGTTGATAAATCATTTGTTTCAGGGTAATGAATACAGTGCTTGTATAACCTTCAATATGATACATTCATACTTGCACACTATTTGTTGCACATTGTGCACGTCGTACAATGTATGGGTTCTTCAGCGGCAAAATGTACGGAAGCGCACTCCTGCTTGCCCTCTGTACGCACTGTTCGGCAGCGACGCTGGACACGGGGTCCCGGGCTCTATTCCCGACTGGGTTGGGGATTTTCTCTGCCCGCGGACTGGGTGTTTGTGTTGTCCTCATCATTTCATCATCATCGTCGTCATTTGTGACAGTGACTAGATCGGATTGTGAAAAAAAATTACTGTGTAAAAATTGGGACTTGGTTCGGCGATGATGACAGCGCAATTGAGCGCCCCTAAAGACCGAACATCATCATCAGTGACGCTGCACATGTTGATGCATTGTGCATTGGGACAGCTTGGGAGGGGGGAGAGTGGAGCGCGCGTCACGAGTTGTGCTTACCAGGACAGACAGAGGCGTGAAGGTAGCTGACGCAATTGCATGTACAGTAGCTTGCTTGCTTACTATCATTCATCATGAAAAACGTGTGCGCGGCCGCGAGTAACAGCTAGCTTATAATATTGGGGTGATGAATAAGTTGGTATCCTCTATTCTATAAGTTTAAAAAACATAACAGAGACTTCAGTCGCCAATAACATATTCTCCTGCACTATTTACAACAATCTGCCAACGCTTGGGTAACTTTTAGATTTCGTGACTGCAGAAATAACGTGATTTCGAGGCGAAGAACTCGTTGAGCCAAGTTCGAAGCGCATTTTCTTCAGGAAAGGTTAACGAGGTGCGTGCAGAATGAGTTCCCAACCCAGTTCTACTATCATGTTTATCGTCAGTCTAGCAGAATGTGAGCGGCATAATTGTGGAGCAGTATCACATCACGTACTCTTCCAGGATCGTTGTTCTTTGATTGTGTCTGCAAGACATCTCATTGTTGACAATAAATGTGAGCAGTGAAGGCTACACCGTCGCTCTTCTATCAGATGCATAGCACGTTGTGCATGCATCCGGGTTGTATGGGGAGTTGCTGTTCTGTTTGGGCTCAAACTCTCCCTTCTTTTCCTTATGTTAGCAAGAAGACACCATTTCTCGTACCAGTAACGATACAGGATACGAATGGTCGCTGTTGTTCACGAGTCGATCGATAACTAGCAAACAGAGGTGCACATATAGCCACTCACAGGTTTTTGCGATTTTGAAGGAAATGGAGCATTGTACTTCATTGGTACCGCAGATTGTAAAATACTTCCAGAATGGGGGTGGTTCCGTTCTGTAATACAACACATGTCCGACGACAACAGCGTCAAACTACCATATGGAACAGATGGGGCAAATCTTGCAGACTGCAGTACGCGCTTACTATCCACTAGGCCACGCAGCGTGGTGACAGTTACGTGACTATCTCTGCGATGCTGTATCAATTCCTATGCCATATTTCTGCTGCTCGTTTCCGTTGCAACTGTTATTAAAATATCACTGATCACTTTTCCCATTTTCTGAAATAACTCAATATTTCAAAGCAGTGGGAATTTTAAAAATAAAAACAACTACGCGATTTTTTTAGAATGTCTATTTAGAAACCAACAATTTTAAGACTGATGCTATGACTAATTGATATTTTTACCCAGTTATTAGTAAAAAATAAAAAAGCAGTGTCATAACCGAGACCAAACAAATACCGAAACGTATCGTTTACTCAGAACTAAAATGCCGGTATCTGTCTTATCTGGTAGATTCTTCCCTAATCTGAACTCTGTCGAACACATCTGGCTTGCCAGGGGCCCGTAGATGACTGGAATCAGATAACCTTAAGGTATCCTCTCATGGGGTGTGAAAATGTTCGTGGACGAAGAGCTGGTGATGCCACAGCGTGAAAATCCACTTCCCACTACAATACAAATCGCTAACGGAAGAATCTGCCATACCAAGTTTTTAATTCGCGAAGAGGAACATGGCCATTGAGATGCAGGATCGATTTTACGTAACTAATAGAACTTAGGAGACGTCAAATTGCATTAAGCTATATGAAGCTGAATTCCGTAGTTGGTGGTTTTGATATTGTAGCGTCCATGCTATCAATAGAAGCCGTTTGAAAGCATCGAAAATGTGTCGATTTTGGGCCTGTTTGTTATAATAAAATGACAGGGAATTGCATGTCGGTACTTAAAATTTTTCGTATTTATGCTTTTCGTATTATACGCTATGTGATCAAAAGTATGCGGACACCCCAAAAAACATGCCTTTTTCATATTAGGTGCATTGTGCTGCCACCTACTGCCAGGTACCAAATACCAGCGACCTCATTAGTCATTAGACATTACGAGAGAGCAGAATGGGGCGCTCCGCGGAACTCAAGGACTTCGAACGTGGTCAGATGATGGGTGTCACGTGTGTCACACGTCTGGATGCGAGATTTACACACTCCTAAACATCCCTAGGTCCATTGTTTCCCATGCGACAGTGAAGTGGAAACGTGAAGGTGTAAGTAGGCTGTTTAGGTTTTTATATTGGTAACGCCACGTAGCGTTCTGTGTGAAAATAATTGGCTGTGCTGTGTGCAGTCTGTGGCTGGTTGTCATTGTTGTAATATTAGCTAGTGTAGTGTTGGGCAGTTGGCTGCTAACAGCGCGTAGCGTTGCGCAGTTGGAGGTGAGCCGCCAGCAGTGGTGGATGTGGGGAGAGAGATGGCGGAGTTTTGAAGCGGATGATCTGGACGTGTGTCCATCAGAGACAGTAAATTTGTATGACTGGATGTCATGAAGTGATATATATATATATATATATAATGACTTTTGAACATTTTTAAGGTAAATACATTGTTTGTTCTCTATCAAAGTCTTTCATTTTCTAACTATACCTATCAGTAGTTAGTGCCTTCAGTAGTTAGAATCTTTTATTTAGCTGGCAGTATTGGCGCTCGCTGTATTGCAGCAGTTCGAGTATCGAAGATTTTTGTGAGGTCAGTGATTCATGAAAGGTATAGGTTATTGTTAGTCAGGGCTATTCTTTTGTAGGGATTATTGAAAGTCAGATTGCGTTGCACTAAAAATATTGTGTGTCGGTTTAGTGATGATCAAAATAAGTAAAGAGAGAAATGTCTGAGTAAGTTCACTTTTGCTCATCTGTTTGAAAATCAAATAACGTAAGAGGTTTATCGGCACAATCATACATAAATTTTTCTAAGGGGGGTTTCATATGTCGACCCTTAGCCGAGGATACTTCACTGGAATCTTCTGATTTTTTCTTGTAGTTTGTGTAATTAGTGTAGCTTTTATTTATTGCTAGCGTGTAATTGTAGAGAGAATCTCCTTTGTAGTTGTAGTCTTTCATATTTGTACAATAAAACAGTTGTGGCATGCATGTAGATTTCCACCAAGTATTTCGCAGCTGCGCTTGCGATTAACTAGATAGTATTTTCGGTGCTATTTTAATGTGTTTTCTTTCTTTCTTTTTTTTTCTTTTTTTTCTTTTTTTTTTCTTCAAATTGTGATTTTCTTGTTATCGTGTGAAATACGTGATAATTATGGCGTGTGAAAAACGTAACACTAGGCTCCAAAGTAAATTGAGAAATGATAGTGACGACGAGCGTAGCTTATCACCACCACCGTGTTATGAATGAACAGACATTCAAAGTAGTAATCTGGTAATTGTGCATAGGGAAACGGACCAGGCGGCAAATAATGGTGCAGACAGTGAAACAATCAGTGAATGGGGAAACACTGTCGATCGATCGGTCGGCAACAGCTCGCCTCAGGAATCCGAAATGACAGGATAAAATTTTGCAAATACTGTAGATTCAGGTTTTGCGTCATTACCCGTTTCTCAATCAAGTCAAGACACATTTTCTGCCTTTCAAAATGCGAATGTTGCCTGTTATGCACTGCCGATAAGCACAAAGGAACAAGTTCCAGACACTAATACATTGTTATTGCAATTCATGCAACGAATGGAACAAAATCAGGAACGAACACAGCAACAGCTACACAAGATAGATACAATGGAACAAAATCTTCAAAAGTTATACACAATTGAGCAAACGCTTGAAGAAACGTGTAAAGATTTTACTGCTGAGTTACTTAAAATCGAATCGAAATGTCAAAATGCTTTACCGAATCATGAAGCAGCCATAAAAGAACTGCAAACTATTGTTCATGAAAATCACGACACCTTGCAAGCTAAAATTGACTCAGTTGCATCTACCGATTCGGTTACGCAACTTGCCAAAACTCAAGGAAACTTAAAGGACATGTGTAGTGGGACGAAATTAAGCGTCACCCATCCACCAAAGTCAGCCCAGTTTGCAGGTGACTATAAGTTTAATTTAGTTTTGTTTATGTGTTTTCTTATTATTTGTAATAGATGTGAATTATCTAAAAGTTTTGTATTTTTTTATGTGTTTCATGTACGGAGAGATCGGCGCAACGAACGGGGACAGCATCTTCGTTGCCGCGACCAGAGAGGAAATTGCTGGCCGCTATACGTCGCGGGTCGACAGCCAAGGAGCAACAGAAGATCCTGGAACCGAGTTGTTGCGTCGTGTTTCTAAAAATTAAAAATGAATTTTTATACTCTTTTTGTACAACAATGACGTCATATAGAGCTTAATCTTATTGAAATGTCAGTCACTGTCTGTCAACGCTCAAGTTCACATCTGTATGTGTAGGAAGCTAATAAAATAGTGTATGCTACTAAAGTTGGAACACGTGTCTTGAAGATTTATTTATGAAGAATTATGTGAATGAATTAATAATATATTTGACAAGATGATTGAATTTTGACAGCGTTCATCGCGACTTTGAATCTAAAAAGTTTATTTAATGTGTGATTCTGATATCGATTAGATCAAGATAACGTGTGTCAATATAATTTCTGAGGAGAAACAAACGAAATTTAAATTCGGAAAAGTTACAAAAACCAATTGGCCCAAGTGATGTAATTCTTTGCATACGACTCAACTGATGTTTTACAGTTTCGTTCAAGAACCATCCTATGACAATTTAAAAGAATATGAATCATTTTGAAGTGGGTTGTAACTGACGTAGGTGACGAAGTCTGCACATGGTCATACATATATCAAACGAAAACTAATACGTCGTTACACCACACATGGTAGATACGCTTTCAACACAACTTGGTTCAGAAAAACACACTGAGGAAATTAGTTCATTATCGGAGAAAGTAGCCAAACTTTCGGATCAGTTCACTAACTTCTCTACAAAGGTAGACGATGATCTGAATGACACAAGACCGGTAGCCTTCACTGACACAGAAGAGTATGAACAAATTAGAAAATTCAAACAAAATCAAAATCAAATCAATACACAGTACAAAAGAGAAATCCGGGAAATACAAGATCAGTTGACACAGGTAATACAAGAATTACTTATTTCAGAGGACACTCGTACTCCAATGCGGGAAGAGGGACATAGAAATACGGAACAGCCACAAAATAATAACACAGGTCACTTCGGAAATTATGAAAGAAATTGGCAAGGTACACCGAATTTTGAGATGGAACCGCCGAAACGAAGTAACAATGACCGATATGCGACTCGCCGACATGATGATTTTGACTGTAAGCTGTTCATTACTACACATAAATTCGAAACATTTAAGAATTCTGGCCACGACATTCATCCACAAGCATGGCTTCATCAATTCTCTCATTGATTTCCTCCAAACTGGTCATTAGAGCACAGATTAGAATTTATGTGTGGCTACTTAGAGAATGAACCAGCTGTAAGAATGCGATCGGTCATTCACGATTGTCACAGTGAAGAAGAATTTTATCATGCCTTCCTCTATTGGTCTCAAGCTACTCAAGACAAAGGAAAACATAGCACCATAATGATGAAACATTTCGAACAATCTCAATTTTCCCGTCTTGTGAAATATTTTGAAGACATGTTGCATAAGAATCAGTATCTGTCAAACCCATACAGCCCCTCAGAACTCATCCGTATTTGCTTAATCAAATCGTCTGAACATTTACGACATATTATTTTGGCAGGACGTTGCAATGACGACATTGAAACTTCACAGGGACTGTTACAAGAATTGAAAATTTACACTGACAACCGTGGGACGCGAAAACAGAAACAAAACAGTTACAGGTCACATCCGTCACGATTCTGCGATGACAGAAATAGTAACTGGACACGACAAGGCTATTCTTACAACGCAAATCGTGACCAAAACAGACACCACCCGTATGACAACCGTTGGCAGAGTAAAAATGATTACAGAGAAACATCGCATTTCCATAGTAATGAATGTCACAGAGACAACCGTAGAAACAGAGAATATGGGAACCAAAACAATTATTAAGTGAGACAGAACAATTTCAGACGCAACGGTCCACCACGCAGTTACGATTCCGGGAGAAATTCTCCACCACGTGACCGAAGAGAAACTAACTATGGAATCTACCGACATGACGACAGACGATATAATCATAACGACAGACCTGAATTTCATCAGAACTGGTGGGATTCAAATAGGGCAGGGCCCTCTCGACAAGGTGAATTTGTAGAAGTTAGGTCTCCTAATCCTAATAACGACGCGCGCCGACAAAGAGGCAGACAATGACTCGCACCGCAGGCAGCCACGTGCGCTGGCTGGCTCAGAGAACAATAACATAGACGCTAACCTTGAGAAAAATTTTAGCATTCCTTACCGACGTATACCACATGATATTTGCGTTGAAGTTGTAACTCTGCGTACTAAGAAGAGTAAAGGATTACACCACGTTCCACATGTAAAACCGTTTATTGATAGATAATCTGATTTTAACTTAGTCTTTGCTATAAAATTTTTCACTTCACATTGCTAGTACGCTTTGACACACTTAGAAACTGTTAACACGCAACAATGATTTAAAGTTAACTATCCAGTCAAGAACCTGGGCAGCTTATTTATGCAGTAATTACGAATGCATTGTTATAGTGAACAGACGACACAGTGTTATTGTGTGTATGTTCTTGCTTGTTAGTTGCACGATTACGTAACGTCTATAAGGCTTACATACTTAGAACATATACTGGTACTGCTAATGAGATTTTAATGCAACATGTTGATTTACAGGAAAATACATTCTGGATTTAAAGTGCTTTCTGAGAGATACCAGATGACACAGTGGTTAGTTTATTTGACAGCTACACGATTATATCACGACACTACTAATGTGTGACACAATTTACATTGTTGCTTTTGCGGTGTATCTGTTTTATATCTGCACAGTTTTTCATCTGGAAAGGAAAACATGTTTTAGTAGTAACTTTTGTGGTATAAGTACAATGAGACAGCCTTTTTCGCAGCACAACAATATATTACAGTATAGTACTTTCTTGATCACGGTACTGTACGTAATAACTACGATATCTATACGCATAGCATTTCGCTTTTGGTTATTACGAGGTAAGTACATTGGCTTCTACAGAATTTTGCTTACAGACGACGATAATTGCGACACTTGGCACATTTTTTTAACCTTAAGTAATGACAGAGTTTATCTTACAAGACTCACAGTTTAGCGCTACAGTACACGTATTTGAGTGATTAATTTTGTACTTAAAACATTTATTTTTAAAGATTTTTGAATTACAAAGATACAAAGGTTTTCCGTGCTACATTTCATTCCATTGCTGTAATCTGTAACACCTGAGGTGGGGGGGGGGGGGGGGTGTACACGCCTACTTTGTGTACTAAGTGTGTAGCGAGCGCTAGGAGCCCTAGCTAATATAGTATTTGCTTATAGAACTTTACACATCGGTACCATATTTCTCTAACACACAAATTACACAGCTATCTGATCATTTAACTGAGAGATAAACATCGCGCTACGCTACGCGCTGAAAATAGGTTGAGGATAGACAGTACAATGGTGAATTTTATGAACAGATCGATGGGGTAGCCATGGGAAGCCCCCTAAGTCCCGCAATTGCGAATTTGTTCATGGAATATTTTGAACATCAAGCACTGCAGTCGGCCAAAAAAAGCCCCTCGAAGTGGTATCGGTATGTGGATGATACCTTTGTAATATGGAATCATGAGGAAGAAGACTTGAATGATTTCCTGGTACACTTAAATAGCATCAACCCAAAGATTAAATTTACTATGGAGAAGGAGAAGAATGAACAACTTAACTTCTTGGATGTATCAGTT
This sequence comes from Schistocerca piceifrons, assembly GCF_021461385.2. Lineage (NCBI taxonomy): Eukaryota > Metazoa > Arthropoda > Insecta > Orthoptera > Acrididae > Schistocerca > Schistocerca piceifrons. The sequence continues at coordinate 216,929,780 of NC_060139.1, read as the reverse complement.
ATCAAACGGGCGGATGGGACCTTAGGCCATAAGGTCTACAGGAAAGGTACATATACTGATCGCTACCTCCATAAGAACTCAAACCACCACCCTAGGCAAAAGAGGGGGGTCATAAAAACACTAGTGGATAGGGCCAATAATATTTGCGAACCAGGCTACTTACAAGAAGAACTAAATCATCTACCAATGGCCCTTGCGAAAAATGGTTATACGAAAAACGAGATTAACCGAGCACTTCACCCAAATAGAAAAATGCCTAAAAATAGGAGACAGCAACAACCATCAGCTGGAAAAGTATTTCTTCCGTTCATCCATAATATCACGGATCGAATTGGAAAAGTACTAGCCAAGTTTCAGGTAGAGACCGTTTTTAGACCTACTAAGAAAATTAGTGAATGCCTAAGATCAACAAAAGATGCTCGTCACCCCCTAGCCACCCCAGGGGTATATAAAATTCCGTGTAGTTGTGGCAGGGTTTACATAGGAACTACAAAAAGAAGCATCAATACACGGTTGACGGAGCACAAAAGAAACTGTCGCTTGGGACATATTGACAAATCGGCAGTAGCGGAACATGTTTTTAAGGATGGAGATCACGAAATAAAATTTGGTGAAACAAGCGTGCTAGCGAGGACGTCGCGCTATTATACACGTATGTATAGAGAGGCAATTGAAATCCACAAACACCAATACAATTTTAATCGTAAAGAAGAAGGATTAAAATTGGATAAGATATGGCGGTCGACGTTGCATCAATCACGTGACAATCGATTGCCTGCAATCGAGAGAACAGATGATAGCCAGAGATAGCTGCACATCGACGCCACGTGACGTGTGGTGGCGCCCCCTACGATCTCTAAATAAGTGGCGGCCCCAGCTCCTAGCAGCCAGTCGTCGACTCACCTCGGAAGATGTTCTCCGTAGTTGAGAACGAAACGTCAGGGAGAAGAAGTTCTACAGATCGACCACGGCATCTTAGCCCGGAAGTGTTTACTGATAAAGACGCCGGCCGTGAAAGCCTACATGGAATGATGAGACATAAACATTTTTTTACTACATCAGTGACACATGTTTACGCAGTTACACAGTTGGGTAACTTCACACTTATGAAATTGTATTTTGTCTTTACTTTGTGAACTGTTCATATTTTTTTGGAACCATTGTGATACTATGAGAGCTTTGAATGATGTATTTGGTAAGGGAGCATGATTTTTAAAGTACGTTTGAGGCAGATGACACTTTTGACATGAGCAGAGAATTTTTTTAGGTTTTGAAATTATTGGAGGAAGCTACGACGATTTTGAGGCTTGACTGAGGTGTTATGATATTATTACGACGACGATGTGTATTATGCTGTTGAGGTATGTTTATGATCAATGAGCTGATGCTATATGAGGAATTTGATTATACTACGTATTAATTATGATGAAATATTGAAGAAGTGTCGACGAATATGTATATGTGTAATAAAGTAAGGAATAATGAGTAGTGGTTAGGGACTCTGATTTGTGAAAAAGGATGTTGGAAACCAAGAATCATACTTTAAGAGTTATGAAATGTGTGTAAATGCGTGAATGTATCACAATGCCGTCGAAAATTTTTTGGCCACTGTTACATTTATAGGATTTTGTTTCTACACACTTGTAACGCAAATTCTCGACCTGTGAAATTTTCTATAGGAGAGTGTCACTGTAGCACAAACTGCTGTCGTAAATATTTCGGTAAGAAAGCTAAGTGACCTTGATGTAATGCTGCGCCAGCCACCTGGAGAAAAAGCTATTAGGTGGAGAAAAAAGAGGCCATTAACCTCGCTATTGACATTTCTTTGCAGAAAGCATCGCAAATATGACAGGCTATTACTTGGAAACATATGATTTCACTGTGGAGCACGTACTTTGTGCTACTTACCGAAATGCTTATGAAATGATGGGAAATATTCTTACATCTGAAACTTCCTGGAAGATAAAAACTGTGTGCCGGACCGAGACTCGAACTCAGGACTTTTGCCTTTTGCGTGCAAGTGCTCTACCAACTGAGCTACCCATGCACGACTCACGCCCCGTCCTTACAGCTTTAATTCCGCCAGTACCTCGTCTCCTACCTTCCAAACTTCACAGAAGCTCTCCTGCGAGCCTATGCTTCTAGACACTAAGATGTGAATAGACGTTTCCCTTATCTGCACTGTTGTCTTCAGTGTACTATTTTTTCTGTTTGAGCTATGTTATATTTAGGTGCAAGTTATTGCATTTGCTGCTGATTTTTGCCAGGCATAGTGCTACTGAATTTCACTGTGTATTACTCTGTTAAACCAGTTTTACTACTGATTTATTTTTCTTGCTGCTGCACATTGGCTCATATTAGTTGTAATGTTGCATTTGCTTTGCTAATTTATATATATTGCTACTAGCTTTGCCAATTTGCATTTTTGTGTCATTGCTGTTTGTGTTAATTGTTTTGTGCTGCTGCATTACCTTGTCCCTTAGTTTATGCATCTAAGCTCAGTAGATTTAAGTTAGCTTAAGAGGGGGTAGACTATATAAGAGAATGAGTTGCGATGAATTGTAAGAAATGCATTGAGAAGTTATATGAAAAAAGTTTGTAAAAGAAAAGGTACTGTACAGTGAAGGATAATTATTTTGGAAGAGGATATGAATAGATTACAGAAAGCAGGTATAGATAGGATTTTTTGGGAATAATTATGAACGAAGGGAGAAGTAAAGAAAGTTTTCTTTGCGAAATACTGCAGTAAAACAAACCCTGTCCTTTCCTTTTGTGTTATTCCGCTATGAGTTTGTGTACCCTTGCGTATTTGTATTCTTCCTGTCTTTATGTGTTTATCTGATAAGACTTATGTTGTAGAATTTTTCTAATAATGCGTTACTTACTCTGTAAAGATGTTTACACATTATTTATTCTGTTCTCTTTTAATGCTCATGTGTGAAATTAATGTTTCGAAAACTGTTCTCATTATTTTATTTATTTATTTATGTCATAATTCCTGTAACACTGATGTACAAGTTTATTTCTATTGTTTTGTGAAGCCCATATTACTACAAATGTTATCTGTACTATTATGTTCTTTAATGATGTATTTTGTACCTTTGTAATTGTACTCCTATGTTGTAAATTTATAATTGTATAGACACCAGTTCTTCAAATGAAGTTTCATTTCACTGCACACGTTTTTTGTTGGTAATAGTATATGCACAATATGTGAGAAGTTGGGACTATTAGTGTTTGCATGTGTGTTAATAATTCAGCAAGTAACTGGTTAACAGCATTGCTGGTTCTAAGAACAATTCCAAAAACTTTGTGAGTGCACAAGTGGTGGTTTATGGACTTGCTGTATTGTCGACAAGACTCTTCGATGGTGATTTACTGCTCAGACTTTGTGCATAAAATTGTAATTAATACTGTGGTGAATGATCAGGACTGTCTTTATGGACTGTGAGAAAATTTTAGCTTTTGACCAACATTGTATCGATATGTGTGTGCGTTTTATATATTTGTTAGCGTTAATATAAAAAAATTTTAACAAATATGTATTGGCCAGTGCCAAAAACAATTTGCAAAATTTTTTGTGGGGAGCATGGGGGCTATGTAAGTAGGCTGTTTAGGTTTTTATATTGTTAACGCCACGTAACACCCTGTATGAAAATCACTGGCTGTGCTGTGTGCAGTCTGTGCCTGGTTGGCATTGTTTAATGTTCGCTATTATAGTGTTGGGCAGCTGGATGTGAACAGCACGTAGCATTGTGCAGTTGGAGGTAAGTCGCCAGTAGTGGTGAATGTGGGGAGAGAGATGGCGGAGTTTTGAAGCTGATGATCTGGACGTGTGTCCATCAGAGACAGTAAATTTGTAAGACTGGATGTCATGAACTCATATATACATGATAACTTTTGAACATTTTTAAGGTAAATACATTGTTTGTTCTCTATCAAAATCTTTCATTTTCTAACTATGCCTATCAGCAGTTAGTGCCTTCAGTCGTTAGAATCTTTTATTTAGCTGGCAATATTGGCGCTCGCTGTATTGCAGTAGTTCGAGTATCGAAGATTTTTGTGAGGTAAGTGATTCATGAAAGGTATAGGTTATTGTTAGTCAGGGCCATTCTTTTGTAGGGATTATTGAAAGTCAGATTGCGTTGCGCTAAAAATATTATGTGTCAGTTTAGTGATGATCAGAATAAGTAAAGAGAGAAATGTCTGAGTACGTTCAGTTTTGCTTATTCATTTGAAAATCAAATAACGTAAGAGGTTTATCAGCACAATCATACATAAATTTTTCTAAGGGGGGGTTTCATACGTCGACCCTTAGTCGAGGATACCTCACTGGAATCTTCTGATTTTTTCTTGTAGATTGTGTAATTAGTGCAGCTTTTGTTTATTACTAGCGCGTAATTGTTGAGAGAATCTCCTTTGTAGTTGTAGTTTTTCATAGTTGTACAGTAAAACAGTTGTGGCATGCAATGAGATCTGAACAAGTATTTCGCAGCTGCGCTTGCGATTAACTAGATATTATTTTCATGGCTATGTTAATGTGTTTTCTTATTTTTGCTCTTCAAATTGTGCTTTTCTTGTTATCATGTGAAATACGTGATAATTATGGCGTGTGAAAAACGTAACACTAGGCTCCAAAGTAAATTGAGAAATGATAGTGACGACGAGCGTAGCTTATCACCACCACCGTGTAATGAATGAACAGACATTCAAGGTAGTAATCTGGTAATTGTGCATAGGGAAACGGACCAGGCGGCAAATAATGGTGCAGACAGTGAAACAATCAGTGAACGGGGAAACATTGTCGATCGATCGGTCGGCAACAGCTCGCCTCAGGAATCCGAAATGACAGGACAAAATTTTGCAAATACTGCAGATTGAGGTTTTGGTTCAGAGGTTTATCAGCACTGTAATTCATTAATTTTCCAAAGGGGACGTTTCAAAGGGACACGTACATCACAATAGCGTACAGGCCGACCTCATCTGTTGACTGATAGAAAAGGTTGTTAATGTGTGATAGGCAGACCTATCCAGACCATCAAACAGGAATTCCAAACTGCATCAGGATTCACTGCAAATACTACGACAGTTAGGCGGGAGGTGAGAATACTTGTATTTCGTGGTCGAGCGGCTGCTCGTAAGTCACAGATCACGCCAGTAAATGCCAAAGGACGCCTCGCTTGGTGTAAGGAGCGTAAACGTAGGACGACTGAACACAGGAAAAACATTGTGTGGAGTGACGAATCACGGTACACAATGTGGCGAACCGATGGCAGGGTGTAGGTATGGCGAATGCTCAGTGAACGTCATCTGTCAGCGTGAGTAGTACCAACAGTAAAATTCGGAGGCAGTGGTGTTATGGTGTGGTTGTGTTTTTCATGAGGGGGTTTGCACCCGTTGTCGTTTTGCGTGGCACTATCACAACACAGGCCTACATTGATGTTTTAAGCGCCTTCTTGCTTCCCACTGTTGAAGAGCAATTCGGGGATGGCGATTGCATCTGTCAACACGATCGAGCACCTGTTCATAATGCACGGCCTGTGGCGGAGTGGTTACACGACAGTAACATCCCTGTAATGGACTGGCCTGCACAGAGTCCTGACCTGAATCCTATAGAACACCTTTGGATTGTTTTGGAACGCCGACTTCGTGCCACGCCTCACCGACCGACATCGATACCTCTTCTCAAGTGCAGCGGTCCATGTAGGATGGGCTGCCATTCCCCAAGGACCCTTCGAGCACCTGACTGAACGTATGTCTGCGACAATGGAAGCTGCCATGAAGGCTAAGGGTGGGCCAATACTATATTGAATTCCAGCATTATCAATGCAGGGCGCCACGAACATGTAAGTCATTTTCAGCCAAGTGTCCGGATACATTTGATCACACAGAGTATACCGTTTCAATGCTAAGACATTTCTGATTTGTTAGATGCGAGTCGTTTTTGGTACAATTTGCCGTAGTTAAATGTCAAACAAAGACATCTGTGGGTAGAGCCTTTAGCCATTTATAAAACCGTGTACGATGTAACTTAGATGCAGCAGTCAATGTTCAAACCGTAGCGTGATCGATAGTGCTATAAACTTTGAAGCGAGAGGTGGGGGATTCCTGTCTTGCTGTGAGCACATTTTTTCTCCTTATATTTTCAAAATGATTCTCAGACTCATTTAATTTAATCTGAGTATGGTCTGCAATAGTCGACGTTATTTATTGCGTTCGCAGCGTTTTTGTTTTGCATCTTGGTGTTCTGGTTGCTATGGTTTTTTATCATTTATTTATTTGTACTTCATTGTTGCTATTTGAGTTTACATAGTGCCATTTTGTCATTTGTAGACAGTGAATGGAACTGTGGACTGTGGAAAATGGAGTGAGAAGTGGAGAAATCGTTCATTTCCGACATATTCTTCTGTTTCGAGTTAAATAGAGGGGTGACAGCAGCAGGGGCACCCAGAAACAGCTGCACCGAGTGTCGGTCTAATGCCATTGGACAGAGCACGGCACGGCAATTTTTTTTATTTTTTTTTTATTTTTATTTTTTTAAGGAGGAACGGTTTCATATTAGAGAGTCTCCACATACAGGATCATTTAACAGCATCAACCCACAATCATCCACGTCACTGTACACGAGAACTGGCACAAGTGATGAACTTCGATCATTCCACCACTGTGCAACATTTGAATGCAGTGGGGCAGGTTCAAATCAACACTGCGAAATCATTTAAGGATAAAACTTTTAACTTAACAGTTCATTCATTGTTTACAATGAATATGGAAAGTAGCTGATCTGTTGCCTTGTCTACGTAATACGCCTTTATCTGCTTGTAGCCCTTGAAATCGGACAAATCAACACGAAAAATAGATTTCTACAGCCACATTTTTCACCTTTTAGTGATGACCATTCATGTAAAAGTAGTGGTATGATCGTCGGTTACAACAGTTTAAAAAAATTAGGAAACGATTATTTTGAGCGGTTTTAATAATCAGGTGAACCTGGAGTTGGAAAAAAAAGATATAACCGAAAACTCCTTTGTTCCACCGATAACCGCCATCTCCAGATCAGGCGAATTTTGGTTATCAAGAAATCAACGTGAGTTCTTTATTATGCACTTGAAATCACTTTAACACGGTACCGGCCTTGGGGCGCCGATATTTAAAGTGCTGGAAGACGCCTCGCATCTGGAATTAAGGGATGCAAGATGGTGCGTCATAAACTTCACTTAGTCGACAGCTATAATGGTGCCTTCCTTTAATACCACGGATCGCGTGGAAGCTCCGGTGGAATGCCCACTGTAGCGTAGTCAGCATAACATTGCCCCCTTCGGCCTGTGTCCACCTTCCTGCTTTACAAAATGGCTCCGACTCCATGTCCTACCGTGAGGCGTGGACGTCGGACAAGTCATCACCTACATGTTCTTTCACTGCCTTCAACCACTTTCAGTAAATGCTCACGGCAGTAGCGCAGGAACAGCCGACCAGCTTCACCACTTGCTAGATGCTCATTCCCAGTCGCTGAGCCATCGCAATCTGCCCTTCATCAAAGTCGCTTACATCAGCGGAAGATCTCTTTCCAGCCCGTATCGTCGCGTTGCTTCAATGATTTTTCGCTTATCTCTGTTCCACTCAATATACACTACTGGCCATTAAAATTGCTACACCAAGAAGAAATGCAGATGATAAACGGGTATTCATTGGAAAAATATATTATACTAGAACTGACATGTGATTACATTTTCACGCAATTTGGGTGCATAGATCCTGAGAATCAGTATCCAGAACAACCACCTCTGGCCGTAATAACGGCCTTGATACGCCTGGGCATTGAGTCAAACAGAGCTTGGATGGAGTGTACAGGTACAGCTGCCCATGCAGCTTCAACACGATACCACAGTTCATCGAGAGTAGTTACTGGCTTATTGTGACGAGCCAGATGCTCGGCCACCATTGACCAGACGTTTTCGATTGGTGAGAGATCTGGAGAATGTGCTGACCAGGGCAGCAGTCGAACATTTTCTGTATCCAGAAAGGGCCGTACAGGACCTGCAACATGCGGTCGTGCATTATCCTGCTGAAATGTAGGGTTTCGCAGCGATCGAATGAAGAGTAGAGCCACGGGTCGTAACACATCCGAAATGTAACGTCCACTGTTCAAAGTGCCGTCAATGCGAACAAGAGGTGACCGAGACGTGTAACCAATGGCACCCCATACCATCACGCCGGGTGATACGCCAGTATGGCGATGACGAGTACACGCTTCCAATGTGCATTCACCACGATGTCGCTAAACACGGATGTGACCATCATGATGCTGTAAACAGAACCTGGATTCATCTGAAAAAATGACGTTTTGCCATTCGTGCACCCAGGTTCGTCGTTGAGTACACCATCGCAACCGCTCCTGTCTGTGATGTAGCGTCAAGGGCAACCGCAGCCATGGTCTCCGAGCTGATAATCCATGCTGCTGCAAACGTCGTCGAACTGTTCGTGGAGATGGTTGTTGTCTTGCAAACGTCCCAATCTGTTGACTCAGGGATCGAGACGTGGCTGCACGATCCGTTACAGCCATGCGGATAAGATGCCTGTCATCTCGACTGCTAGTGATACGAGGCCGTTGGCATCCAGCACGGCGTTCCATATTACCCTCCTGAACCCACCGATTCCGTATTCTGCTAACAGTCATTGGATCTCGACCAACGCGAGCAGTAATGTCGCGATACGATAAACCGCAATCACGATATGATACAATCCGACCTTTATCAAAGTCAGAAACGTGATGGTATGGATTTCTCCTCCTTACACGAGGCATCACAACAACGTTCCACCAGGCAACGCCGGTCAACTGCTGTTTGTGTATGAGAAATCGGTTGGAAACTTTCCTCATGTCAGCACGTTGTAGGTGTCACCACCAGCGCCAACCTTGTGTGAATGCTCTGAAAAGCTAATCATTTGCATATCACAGCGTCTTCTTATTGTCAGTTAAATTTCGCGTCTGTAGCACGTCATCTTCGTGATGTAGCAATTTTAATGGCCAGTAGTGTAGATCATAAACAGAACAAGTTCTCATAATTGGTTCATTGTTTTTGATACACTGAAGACATAATATATTTTTTATCTGGCACAGACTGTTGGACAGACGCTAATAGTTTCAGAGGTTCGCACTCAAGTTGCCACGTAATCCTGACTTATTTAATTTCATGCTCGAAAAATGGTGATTCATATAAGTATGTCGATCGAAATTTGTGCAACACTTTTGCAACATCAATATGGAGTCTTGGAAAAATCTACCTGAGAAAAGCAATGTAGACGTTATGGTCAGTTTTAAAATAAAAAAAAAATTGTAATTAAAACTGAAATTACGCTGCAGGTTAATCAGTTACATCTGCACAGGCACAAGGGTTATTTCAACTGTAATGGCAAATGGTCTCGAAAGCAGCTCGAAAACAGATGTAAGACTGACAGTGTCATCAAAAGCTTTATAAAGCTGTCGTTGAAATTCTTACAAGGCCCCAATGAATTCTTCAGACCGCGCACTTTCTGTAACGTAAGTTAGCTTAGGGAACTGGATTTTCTTTTTCAGAATGTGTTCCTTCTACAATGCGATTTTTTTTAAATACATCCCCCGCAAAACAGGAAAAACTTATCTTGCAATGCTTTACTGTGGACAGTGTGCAGTCAAGTCCACTTTAAATGTGAAGACTGCAGTCCATTGCGGATCTAATTTTCGTTCCTGCACTCGTTTTTCCTTCATATATTCAAGAACAGCAAGATTTAAATCGAAAAATCGTTTCACTCGTGCTCTTGCACTTAACCACCGCACTTTGCAGTGATATATTAAGTGTCCATATCTTCGTTCATTTGCATTGTAAACCGTTGCAACTGAAAACGGAATAATGGGTGCGACTTCTGTTGTACAGAACAATGAATCCAGTCTGCCGATGGTTGTACCTTTTCGTCTTTCATTGTATCTAAAAGTTAAAGTTCTTTCTGCATGGTACTACAACAAAGCCAAGTGACAAGACGGGCCTGCCCCCTACCCTCCCCCCTTCCCCGTCCCCAGCAGCACGCACACACTACACGCGTGAAGTTTGGCACGCCGTTGAAAGCCCAGTCTTAGAGTGTAAGAGCTAACAACAAATGCATGGACTTAGTTAATTTCACACTACATTACTGATTTGTATAATAAATTGTAATAACATGGAATATTATTTATTCATATTATATATTCATATTACACATTCACATTTTAAGAAGTAAAGTGGTAATCTCTTACCACTACCTCTTACACATTCTTCCACAGAACAGGAGCAGATGTTTGGAGGAAATTTTTCAGTTAGTTTTTAAATTGTACTTTGCTGTCTGAGATTTTGTATCATTGGGTAGGTGATCAAAAATTTTTGGTGGCAGCGTCGTACACCCCGTTTTGGTCTAAAGTCAGCCTTACGTCATTTATTCTTCTGGTATTGTAATTATGTGCATCATAGTTCCTTTCGAAATGCTGTGGATTATTTAAAACAAACTTCGTGAGAGTATATCTGTACTGTGAAGCAGCAGTCAAATTAGTCTATTAAATTTTGGGCATGCAGCTGCGCAAATAAAATTTCTTGCACTGATATGTCGCCCACGTATCGTCCGGCCATCCTCAGAGTGAGTCACAAGTCTTGTGACTCACTTTGAGGATGGCCGGACGATACGTGGCCGAAATATCAGTCCAAGAAATCTTATTTGCGCGGCTACATGCCCGAAATTGCATAACTCCTTTTAATAGATGTTCACAATATGGCTATGGATGAACACGACATATTACTCTGACAGCAGGTTTTCGTGCAACTAAACTTTCTTCTTAAAATTCAGTTACTCCAAATCTTTACTTATTTGAGATTACTGATTGAAAATACATAGAATACGTTAAGTTACTTATTTGTATCCCCCCAAGATTTGCAATGATTCGAATAGAAAATTTGTCTGAATCGAAATGTTTTAGCAGTTAAAGAATGTGTTTTTTTTTATTTTAAATTTTCATCAATGTTACTGTTGTGGTCTTCAGTCCGAAGACTGGTTTGATGCAAATCTCCGTGCTACTCTATTCCTTACTGTATTCATATTTTGTTCTCCCTCTGCGACTTTTATCCCCAACACTTCCCTCCAGTACTAAGCTCGTGATCCGTTGATGTCACAGATTGTGTCCTGTCAACCAATCCCTTCCTTTGGTCAAGTTGTGCCACAAATATCTTGTATCCCCAGTTCTATTCAGTATCTCCACATTAGTTACGTGATCAACGCGTTCAATCTGCAACATTCTTCTGTAGCACATTACGGGAGCTTCTATTCTCTTTTTGTCTAAACTTTAGCGTCCATATTTCACCTCATACATGGCTACACTCCAAAAAAATACGTGAGGAAAAAACTTCCTAATATTTACATCTATATTCGATGTTAACAAGTCTCTCTTCTTCATAAATGCTTTTCTTGCTATTGCCAGTCTACATTTTATATCCACTCTTCTTCGGTCATCATAAGTTATTTTGCGGCTTCTGTTTTCCCCAAAGCCCTCCTTAGTTTTTCTGTAGACGGTATCTATCTTTCCCCTAGTGAAAAATGCATCAAGTAGTTACATTTTTCTCTATCTATTGCTACTTAGCCATTTTGCACTTCCTGCCAACCTCACTTTTTTAATGTTTGTATTTCCTCTCGCCTGCCTCATTTCCTGCATCTTTAAATTTTTTCCTTTCATCAATCAGTTTCAATATCTCTTGTGTTATCCAAGGATTTCTACTAGGCCATGTCTTGTCTTTTTACATATTTGATCCTCTGCTGCCTTCACTTTTTCAGCTCTTAAGGTATCCATTTGTCTTCTGCTTTATTCCTTTCCTTGTTATAGTCGACCGTTGGCTAATGCTCCCTCACATCAATATGAACACCTAAACATTTTGGTATTGCGCACTAGTTGTTATTCCCTCACTATGATTTACATTGATCATTTGTGTAGCATCTCTAGATGTGCGGAGCTGAAAATGTGTCTATTTTAAATTAGAGTGAGGTAATTTGCAGAAAAAACTCAATAATACTATTTAAACCATTTTCTCCTTAATTGTATGTACGTTTGGACTGACTCAATACTACTGTCACCTGAAAAATAAGTAATACTGCTCGTTGTACGACAAATGCAAGATCACGAGATCACTTAAGAATACACGAGCTTGTTATCCGAGATGGCTATACAAACTTTATTGTAGATAACCGGTTTCGGTAAAACTAAGTTAGCTTCTTCAGATCTTCATAAAGGTTATTACAAACACCTTGTGCCATCTACACACAAAATCTTTCCGTGGTATGTATAGATGGCACACCATGCTTGTAATAATCTTTATGAAGCTCTGAAGACGGTAACTTAGCTTTACCGAAACCATTTATCTACAAAAAGTTTTTAGAACGATTCCTTCTTCTCCTAAGTAATCACTATAGACCGCCCCTACGAATTCAACATGAGTAAACTAATAAATACATAGTCATCTAAACATATGGGAAAAGGTGGTGAATCTAAGTCTGAACCTTGTGGAATTCCGTAAGAAAACGGCGAAGTGAAAATGTAACTGGCATTCTTAGTTGAAGAGCTCTTCTGAAATACAAACTTTGAATTTCTAAGGGTATTATTGTTGCTCAGATAGGATTCTGTTCTGGAATACATCACCTTCTCAAAAATTTTGTAAAATGGCTTCAATCAGTAGTTATTGGCATCTTTGCTATCACCTTTCTTAAAGAAGCATTTAACAATAGCGTATTTCAATCTCTCTGGAAAAATGCCCTTAGTTAGTGGCGTGTTACACACTTCAGAAAAGACAATACTTTCTCCTCCGAGTGCCATATCTTTTTAACTCCCACCTACAAAAATAGAAACGTCCATCGTAATAATATAAGAAAAATCAGAACTCGCGGCGAAAGATTTGTATCTTCGTTTTACACAAGCGAAGCGATCGAGAAATATTCTGAAAGTTGTTAGTGTGAATTGCAAAGTAATTATGTAGATCTTGTAGAAACCTTCATTTGCTGAGTGTAACTCAATTTGAGTGATCATCGGGACTTTGTACCGCAGGGTAGCCGTGTTTTCAAAGCGGCTACTCTGAAATACGGTCTCCAATAGGCTACACCGCCACGCTCTCTGATTTTTCCATTCTCTGCCTGATATCTCTACAGTTCGTCTTTATTAACAATCGGTAACGCTTTGAAGCAAGTGCCTTAACCGAGAATTTTTGTAAGAATTGCGAATATGAGTAGTTTAGAAAAGATTATTGGTTCAATACCAAGACAGGCATCGTTCCTCGGCAGCTGAGCTCTCAGATCAAAGGGACCGCCGCGCTGTACTGTTCGCACAGCCATGTCGTGACGTAGTTAGCAATCAGCAGCAAAAGCCGAGCGAATTGAATTACCCCAGCCCGACTTCGCTTATTTTTATTCATTTTAGTTTTGAAAGGTCAACGCGCCACCATGTCTCTTCATCGATCTCGCCCCAGCATACAGCGGGACAACAATAAAATTTGTGGCATCCCTCGTTCTTCTTCGTGCCTTAGCACGCATTATTTATCCGAGGACATGAACTGTTATATACATTAGAATGCTCTCGCCCGGTAAAGCCACTTAAGGTTGCATACTGCCTCTCCCTAAATCATGCGTCCAATTCCTGTTCAATAAATATCCTGGCCACCCACTGGGAGCTTTTGTGTAAGTTCTCCCAACTCATTCCCTCTCGTTTGCTTCCTCTTGTAGAACTTCGTTTACTGATAGCGTTCCTGAAATGACACAAGAAATAGTGTGCAAAGAAAAACGAGTGCGCACGTTTGCAAAGTCACCGTTTGTTGCGAACATACTGCAGAGTTTCTCTTGCTTTTGAGAACGTTTCTTCTCGAAGTTTGCCGTAATACCATAACGCACGTTATGTGTCGACAGTACATTAAGTCGGAATAAACGACTGGCAGTTTTTTTTAAAAAAGCATGGAAACGATAGTTTTGCTGGAAATAATTCATCTTCCTCTTCTTCTTCTTCGTTTTGCAATAAGGCCTTCTAGGAACCACGTTCTAACTTCAGTTTTTAATCCTTTGTTATTCTTTCATTTTCTTCTAGCATTTTTTTCACTGTTTCACTACGTTTCTTTTTCGTGTGTTCAGACCACTTTGTGTTAGTTTTCTTTTCGCTCTTGCCTTGGAATCTTTCCAGTTCTGAAACGATTTCTCTGAAAATCTTTCTATCCAATATTTCTTTTTCTCTTATGTTATTCCTTTCCGATTCTTTTTTACCTTTTCAGTCTAAGTGATTGTTAATTTCTTTTTCATAAAATATTTGAAGATCTGCTCGATAAAGTTTACTGTTATTCATTCTGTGAACATGTCCCAAAAATAGTAACCTCTTCAGCCTTACTATTTCTGATGTGTTTTCCATTTTCCGATAAATTACATCGTTATTTCTTAATTTTTTTAAATGCTGAATTTTTCTGAGGGTCTAATATTTTCTTCCTCTTCTTCTTTTACTTCTTCGTCTTGCAACAAGGCCTTCTAGGAACCAAGTTCTAACTTCAGTTTTTAATCCTTTCTTGTTCTTTCATAAAAATGTTCTAATAATGTTGTTCTTTCATAATAATTTTCTAATAAATATAATTTAACAAGCTTTTAATTCATTAGTATACATCTGCTTGCATATAGGCACTCTGGCTTCATTACTGTGCTCAAGTGCATTGTTTTACGTTTTTCAGATATGCGCATTCAGTTGTACGTATTTTTAGTTACACCATAGGCGTTTTTCATCTTATGTGTCCTTTCCTCTAAAGCAAGTGTTCCCAAGCCTTCTTCTTGAATAGTCTCCCCCAAATATTTGATTATTTTTAATTTTGCTATTCGCCCAATACCTGTCATCACATATTTTTCAACATTTTTCTTATTTGTCGTACACTTTGTGTTTCCTGCGGAGATTCTTAAGCCTGTTATGTTTCTCATCTCTACCAGAAGTCTTTCATGCACTGATGCATCTGTCAGGTTTTCGGAAAGTATGCCAAATCATCCGCAAATGCCAGGTAATTTATGGCAACGCTTTAGTACTTTCTCCCTAACACGAGTGGCGATATTTTGGATTCTTTAATTTTTGATTCCAAATTTCTACAATTTTTTCAGTGACCTTCAAATTTTTTATGACTGTGTCTGTCATAGTATCTCGGATTAGGTTTCCCAACTTAATTCAGTTTGTGTAGGTTCATGCAGAACAACAACGAAGTAAATTTACTAACAAATACAATTAAAACTGCTTAAATAAACTGTTAGACTACTCATCGTCTTCAGATTATTCAAGCTTTCAGTATCCACAAAATCGCATTTCAGGTAAGAGGCGATTTGTTTATTAGACTGTCAAATATTTGTCTCTCCACAGTGGCGAAAATTGTTACACTAAATCAAGCAACCGTTTACACTGACTGACAAAAGAAATGAAGCATCCTTAATACCAGGGTTGTTCGTAAAGTAAGGAACGATCGGTCGCGAAATGGAAACCACATTGAAAATCAAAACTGTTTTCTTTGCACATTTAGCTACACCTTGGAGGTACTACTCTACATAGTCGCCGCTCCGATTTAGACATTTGTCGGAGCGTTATACCAAATTTCCAAAACCATCGTCATAGAAGACAGCCGCGTGTGCTGTCCGGTAATTCTCTACACTGGTCTAAAGCGCGTAGCCAGCGCCCGAGTGTTGTCTTCATATCCAGCGTTTCATGTGAACAGAGATGATACTTTGGATGAGCCAATTAGGGCTGTGTTGTGGATGGTCGAACACTTCCCATCGAAAAGGCTGCAGGAGCGTCTTCACTGGCCCTGCAGAGTGCGGCTGAGAATTTCCATGGAGAAGGAAGTGCGTGGCAGTTGTGTTAGGTGGGCTGCATTCAGTAAGGCGAAGCCTCTCAATGGGCCCTCCCACTCAGAGTAAGACATTGTTGTTCTAGGCACCTTTACTCGCTCACATTGCGCTCACAACTGAAAAGAGCGTCTTGACGCGATCGATAGGCATAGTAGGGACACTGCCCAAAACGTCTGTGAAAAGCCTCGTCGGATTTTCACAATGGTTTCCATTTCGCGACCAATCGTACCTCACTTTCCGAATAGCCCTCGTATGTTGTCGGATTGTACGTAATACGCACCATCGCCGGGTACGTAAATGATCCGATGCCACTTTCTATATGACAGGTAGAACGTCTGCCAGAGAGCATTAGTGTTGTTCATGTTTAATGTCATTACCCTTGGACAGTCCAAGGTTCAGCTGGAACATTATGACCACTAACCTACTATCGATACGAACCCGTCCAGGCGATAGCAGCGTCATCTGGCAAGGAATGACAGGTAGTCAGACACATGCACATTGCATGTAGTATCAGTGAACAAGCCGTCCGCATGTAGAATGGGGAAGGCGTGCGATCAATCTGAATTTGTCCGAGGGCAGATTGTGAAGCCTGGAGGCTCAGCACGAGCATTTCGAAAACTGCACGACTTGTCGAGTGTTCGAGGAGTGTTATGGCGAGTGTCTTCAACACGGGTGAAACCAAGATGAAACGATGTCCAGACGTCGTGCAGCTGGGGAGCCACCCCTCATTACAGATGTCTAGGCTGGGTAAAATAGGGCCAGCGGAGGAGTGTTGTGGACTAACATCAGACGTCAATGCTGGGCATAGTACAAGCGAGTCTGAACACACTGTGCACCGAACGCTCCTAACGATGGGCCTCCACAGGCGACGACCCATGCATGTTCCAATGTTAACAACACGACATCACCAACTACCACTGAAATGGGCTTGTGACCAGCATGGTCTGATAAATCCCGACATCCTCTTCATCATGTCGATGGGAGGGCGCGAATCCGTCGTCTTCCAGGGAAACAGCTGCCTGACACCTGTACTGTGGGAAGGAGACAACCTTGCAATGGCTCCATTATGCTCTGGGGAACATTTACTTGGACGTCCATGTGTCCAATGGAGCTCGTGCAAGGCACTATGATGGTCAAGGAGTATCATACACTGGTTGCAGACCGCGTACACCCATTCATAACGACCATGTTTCACGTCGGCAGTGTCATTTTTCAACACGATATGCGCCATTCCACAAGGCCAGGAGAGTAATGGAGTGGTTCCAGAAACACAGTGGCGAGTTCCAATCGACATGTTGGCCCCCCAACTCGGCAAATCTGAACACAATCCAACGCAGCTAAGATGTGGCTGAAAGTGAAGCCAGAGCTCACCGCCCCTCTCCCCAGAATTTACAGGAGTTAGGTTACTTGTATGTGCAGATGTGGTGTCAACTTCCTGGAGCGACCTACCAAGGCCTGAGGCTTCCACGCCACAACGCGTCGCCGTTGTTAGCCGTGCTAAAGGTGAACATACTGACTACTAGGTAGGTGGTCTTCTGGCTGATCAGTATAAGGAACTTGAATAGCGTGAGATGTTGAGTGATCACTGTAGAGGACATGAATGAAGATGCCACGCATTTCTGTGAGATTGCCTTAGAAAAGGCTGAAATGGGCCCTCATTGTGGGTCTCTATTAGGCTCTATTAGGCTGGCTGGTCGAGTTGTGCCCAGGTTCATGTATCATCTGGATGTGACAGTGGCCCGGTGTTGGACTGCATGGAATGTGAGGCTGAGCACACTCGTTGCCAAGGTTCCAGTTTACCACGTCTGGCCACCACAAGGGAGGATCACCTTACTGTGCGCCAAGCACATCGTAACCCCGTCACATGTGCGCCAGCCACCCGAAAACAGGTGATGGACTTCCTGCAACATTCTGTGTCACATCGCACCTTGGGTCGGGGACCAACAGCAACCGAGCTAGGGAATTACATTTCCACTCCGTCTGGAGTGGTGCCTTGCCTGGAAGCATGGACTACTGATCAATGGTGCCATATTTTGATCAGCGATGACTTACAGTTCTGTACTACCAACGTCGACGAGAATGATGGAGACCTGTGGAGAAGTCCTATACTTCCAGTATTTTCGAGAGGCGCGGCGGTGTTACTCCTGAACTCTCAGGCTGCGTCTGGAGTGCTGCTGAGACCGGGAAGCATGACCTACTGTTCAATGATGTCATATTTTGTTCAGTGATGACTCACGGTTCTGTACTACCAACGTCGACGAGAATGATGGAGACCTGGGGAGAAGTCTTCTACCTCGAGTATTTACGAGAGGCACAGCGGTGTTATTCCTGGACTCATGGTGCGGCGAATCATGAGATATGACTTCACGTCACGCCTGGTAGTGATTGAGAAAACTCTGATAGCTCAACGGTACGTCACCGACATTCTGAATCATTGTGTGTTATGTCTATTGCGACGCCGTACTTACCGAGCGAGGTGGCGCAGTGGTGAGACACTGGACTCGCATTCGGGAGGACGACGGTTCAATCCCGCGTCCGGCCATCCTGATTTAGGTTTTCCGTGATTTCCCTAAATCGCTCCAGGCAAATGCCGGGATGGTTCCTTTCAAAGGGCACGGCCGCCTTCCTTCCCCGTCCTTCTCTAACCTGATGAGACCGATGACCTCGCTGTCTGGTCTCCTTCCCCAAAAAACAACCAACCAACACAACGCCGTACTTTCCGCCCAATCGTGACACGTGTCGCTATGAACTGTACATGCGATATTGAGGTACTGCCGTGGCCAGAAAGATTCATAGATTTGCCACCAATACACCATGTACAGGACCAGCATGGACGACAACTCCGTCACAAGGGCTTTGTGAGACCCTTCTCATCTCAACCACTGCATGTATTTTGGACAGAGGGAGTGAATTTAAACTGACAAGTGGGCTCATAGTGCTAAGCTTTTTTTGTATAATAACTGAGGTAAAAGCACACGCCTTTTCGTTTCCTCGTCTCCTTCTGTGTGCATCATTCTTTTTCGTCAGACAGTTAAGTCTATTCAATCAGCTTTTTTTCATTATCATTCCAAACGTACATCCCTAGATGATCCGTTGTGTTTCATTATTGGGCAGGTTTGCTTTTACTTAACTCTGTAGACGGATGCCACTGCTGTTGCCACAGTCATCAAGTAGCCTAGCCTAGGGTGCGGAGGAGGGGGGGGGGGGGGTTGCGGTAGACGACGAATATCTCTGCCCTCGCCTTCCCACTCCGTCCAATAACGGACCACTGTTATATTCGAATCCCTCACTGATGTGGATGTGAATCGTGAAAAGTTTATCTGTGTGATATCGTATTTTGACGACGGCGAACAATTGAGACCAGTCCAGCATTTTCCTAGAATAATGTGTGAAACCGCCTTGATGCCAAACTCGAACAGTTCACGTACCGGAGTCACTGTCGTTGACACACAGCATGGTTTCGATTCAGGTGTGGCTCAGTTCCGTGCCTGACAGAGCTCGCTGCCCTTCTATTTTTTTTCTTGCCCCTTGCATTTGGTGCCGGCCGCGGTGGCCGTGCGGTTCTGGCGCTGCAGTCCGGAACCGCGAGGCTGCTACGGTCGCAGGTTCGAATCCTGCCTCGGGCATGGGTGTGTGTGATTTCCTTAGGTTAGTTAGGTTTAAGTAGTTCTGAGATCTAGGGGACTTATGACCTAAGATGTTGAGTCCCATAGTGCTCAGAGCCATTTTTGAACCTTGCATTTGGTAAGCTTTACTTGCCTTCTCTGCCTAGCTCTTTGCCCTTTTATTATGTGTAGTGCTTGGTAAGTGATAAATTTATTTCTTTTGTCTTAGTTGTTAAAACCTAGTAGTTCTCCTGATAGTTGGAAACAGTTAATGACATAATTTCTTTTGCTGCAGCAACTTCTATTTCTTTTTTCTTCTGTTTTCCATTGTTTATTTTAGTTACAATTCTTCGTAACTGAAAGTTGTAGGTTAAGTAAAATGTTATATTTCGTAACCGAAAAAGCACTCAGAAAGTAATAAAGCATCTTTTGAGTATATATTCCTCCACTCATAAAATTTAAATCAGTTTCTCCCATTCCTGATATCCTTTGTCTCTGTCTCTCCTTGTCCTAGAAATGAAATCTATGCTTCTTTATAAATACAAATAATTCACATATTGTATCTGCATCCAATGATTCGGTCACCTACAAATATTGAAATTCTTGCCTCTTGTTTCAAAAGAATTCCTTCTCCTTTGTTGCAGCAAATCTTTTTGATTATACTGTGTAAGTTGTATTATTAAAGCAGAAGTTCTATATTTTTGATTATTCGCTATTGTCTCTTCTGATGGTAGATCACGTCTTTCCAGTTCCGTTATTATGTCATCTTGATCTTGTAGTAGGTCTGGATTTTGCTTTGAGATTAAACTTCGCGTCACATTTCCTACTTTTGCCCTTGATTCTTCTAGGCCCTTCCTCCTTTACGATTGTCGACGGACATTTGGTATTCAGAAAGACAGATCCCTTCCGCTTCAGACACTGCTATACCTTCAGCCTTGCTTCCCCTTTTATCACTGCTGCAAGTAGATGAGGGCTCTTTGTTTATACCGTTTTGCCCATCTTCATCAACACTCGTAGAAATTTTCGTCTTTGATTTTTCGGTCAAAACACGGGTTTTCCGTACTAGCACATTTGTTTGTGTCCATATGCGATTGCCCTGTTCAAATGGCTCTGAGCACTATGGGACTTAACTTCTGAGGGCATCAGTCCCCTAGAATTTAGAACTGCTTAAACCTAACTAACCTAAGGACATCACACACACCCATGCCCCAGGCAGGATTCGAAACTGCGACCGTAGCGGTCATGCGGTTCCAGACTGTAGCACCTAAAACCGCTCGGCCACCCCGGCCGGCGATTGCTCTGTCCTTTCAGGCGATGAATGCGCACCATGCTTCCGCTGGATGTGCCATCGATCGCGTTTGCAGAATACTACTCTTCGCGTCACACTGAATGCCCCAGTCTCTCGTTATGAAGCGAGACTGGCGACACTAAATTGGGGCGATTGATAGTCAGGCAGAGCAGAAACATAACAAGCGGCTGCCAATAAACGTTTCAGGGTACGTCGCGTAATTCATCTCGCACGACGTGCATCTCACCGAGGGCGTAGATTCTGACGGCGGCCTGAAGTTGTATTTCATTTTACGCCCCGGCAGCTCCGAAGCACGGCCCGAAAAAACGTTTGAATTTCTCAAGATACGGTAATCTGCGATACAAAGCAGAAAATTTGGAAATAAATTTACTTACAAATATAAATGTTTTTCGTAAAACTTTTGCGGATGTGGGGAAGCAAGTGCGATGAATAGCTAGCGACGAGGCGTGAGTTAGCAGAGGAAGACAGAGAGAGCAGTGCATCCCCTACTGTCCTCTCCTTCTCCGTAGCGCGAACCACTGTACTCGCTGTGCCTCCATACTACTGCGCAACATCATATTAAAAACTCTGATGCTTTAAAATCAAGTAATTTGTTACCAAAACGGTTCGGAAACATGCAAACGCATTAATCATGAATCTGAAACTTATAAGCTCAATAGTTTCCACAGAAACCTATGTTTCATAACAGTTTTACAATGGATATGGAAATGATGGTATGGCGTCAGTGGCTGGGAGTTCCCAGGCGGGAAGTTCGGCCGCCAAGTGCAAGTCTTAGTGAGTGCGACGCCACAGTGGGCGACTTCGGTGTCAACAGTGGGGATGAAACGATGATGAAGACAACACAACATCCAGTCCCTGAATGGAGAAAATCTCCCACCCCAGCAGGGAATCGAACCCGGGCCCCCATGCGTGGCATTCCAACGCGCTGACCGTACAGCTAATGGGGTGGACCTTACAGTGGAGAGCCAGAGAAACTGGTACTTCTGCTTGATATCACGTATGGCCCCCGCGAGCACGCAGAAGTGCAGCAACATGACGTGACATGGACTTGCCTACTATCTGAAGTAGCGCTGGAGGGAACTGACACTGTGAACCTTACAGAGCTGTCCATAAATCTGTAAGAATACGAGGGGATGGGGATCTCTTCTGAACAGCACGTTCAAGGCATCCCAGATATGCTCAATAATGTTCATGACTAGGGAGCTTGGTGGCCAGCAGATGTGTTTAAGAAGAATGTTCCTGGAGCCACTCTGTAGCAATTCTGGACGTGTGGGTGTCGCATTGTTCTGCTGGAATTTCCCAAATCCGTCGGAATGCACAATGGACATCAGTGGATGCAGGTGATCAGACAGGATGCTTACGTACGTGTCACCTGTCAGAGTCGTATCTAGATGTATCAGAGGCCCCATATCACTCCAGATGCACAGGCCGTACACCATTACAGACCCTCCACCTTCTTGAACAGTCCCCTGCTGACATGCAGAGTCCATGAGTTCATGTGGCCGTCAAGATACCCGTGCTCGACCATCCGCTCGATACTATTTGAAAAGAGACTCGCCCGACCAGAAAACATGTTTCCAGTCATCAGCAGTCCAGTGTCGGTGTTGACGGGCCCGGGCGAAGCGTAAAACTTTGTGTCGCGCAGTCATCAAGGGCACACGGGTGGTCCTTCGGCTCCGAAAGCCAATATCGATGATGTTTCATTGAATCCTTCGCACGCTGCCACTTGCTGATGGCCAGGAGCTGAAATCTGCAGTA
Organism: Schistocerca piceifrons; assembly: GCF_021461385.2. Taxonomy (NCBI): domain Eukaryota; kingdom Metazoa; phylum Arthropoda; class Insecta; order Orthoptera; family Acrididae; genus Schistocerca; species Schistocerca piceifrons. The sequence continues at coordinate 216,907,220 of NC_060139.1, read as the reverse complement.
ATTTGTACAAGGCTTGCACTTCTGTCGCGTTGAACGATTCTCTTCAGTCGTCGTTGGTCCCGGTCTTGCACGATCTTTTTGCGGCTGCAGCGATATCGGAGATTTGATGTTTTACCGGATTCCTGATACTCACGGTACACTCGTGAAATGGTCGTACGGGAAAATCCCAACGTCATCGCTACCTCGGGGACGCTGTGTCCCATCGCTCATGCGCCGACTATAACACCACTTTCAAACTCACTTAAATCTTGATAAGCTGCCATTTTAGCAGCAGTAACCGATCTAACAACTGCACTGGACACTTGTTGTCTTGTATAGACGTTGTCAAGCGCAGTGCTGTATTCTGCCTGTTTACATATCTCTGTATTTGAATATGTGTGCCTCCATCACTTACTTTGGCGCTTCAGTGTACATCCGCTGAAATTTGTAAAAACGAATTTAAAATTTTTATACTGTATGCACGTTGGTACAAAAATGCTGTGTTGAAGATTCTGTAGAGACATGTTAAATATTTTACAAGTGTTTTTAAGGAATGGTAAATTTTGGCCTAAAATATAGTGAAGTGTAACTCATTACACATAAGTGTGTACAGGCTGTCCGAGAAGGAATGGTCAATATTCAGGGATATGATAGGAAGGATCATTCGAAGCAAATGAGACTCGTGGTAAAGAGCTCTAAAATGCATACCTTAACAGCTATGAGCACTTGTTCATCTTTGCTATTGTGAAACACATCTCTAATACTGAACATGTATGCATTTTAGAGCCCAGTTATTGGCCCACGTAGGGCTCGTATTCAGGAGAGCTGAATTTGCTTGCTGGGCTCAAGTGAGAGTCGGCAGGACGGCGACGTCACGTGGCCGCGCCAGGCTAGCTCAAGTGCAGGGACAAGTGACGCGTCACCGGAAATGGATAGGTACCAAACCTGAGAACTTGAACGGCTGATGCCCGCGTGACGTTTGTGCAGGAGATACATAAAAAACGGCGGAGTGTCAGGCAAGCTGAAAGATGGCTTCTTACATCTCTTTGAGATCCTAAAATAGTTTACAATCAAATATTAATGCAAATCTGAATACATCGGCAATCCAAGAAAAATTAGGAGCATCCAATGACACAACAATAATTTCAGTATCTTGAAAACAACAAATGTTAGTTACCTATAGTGACTAAACATTTTCCCTGTGAACCTCTGAATTAACAATTTTTAAACGCTTCATGCTATTTCAACAAACGGTATCTCAGATGATAGTATTGCACGCTATCTATCATCCTTGATAGCTACTCATATGTCTCTATTTCATACATTGACTTATGAGCTGTTTTATAACTTTTTAATACGCAAATGTTTGTCAGAATATCGTATTGTCCACAGTTACACAGCAAATGAGCGCCTGCATCTCGTGGTCGTGCGGTAGCGTTCTCGCTTCCCACGCCCGGGTTCCCGGGTTCGATTCCCGGCGGGGTCAGGGATTTTCTCTGCCTCGTGATGGCTGGGTGTTGTGTGCTGTCCTTAGGTTAGTTAGGTTTAAGTAGTTCTAAGTTCTAGGGGACTTATGACCACAGCAGTTGAGTCCCATAGTGCTCAGAGCCATTTGAACAGCAAATGAGTACAGCATGAGTATCTCATATTTTGTCATTTAATGAATAGTTCATTATTTTCCAGTAAGTTGTTTTAAAGGTTGTTTGCAAGTGCTATTAAAAAGGGCTAATTTGTGTTAGCGGGCACCACAATTCAAAAGAGAACCAAAAAACACTTCTGTCGAGAAGGCATAAATATTTTTTTAAATAGCATTAACGACAATCTGTTGTCATGTATCGTGAGCGCACTTGCGCAACGACACTAGCTTCCTTCTTTATGAACATAGCTTTATTTTTAATTATTGTGAATGATCTGAGTGTGACAAAATATTTATAACATTTGTTTTTTGAAATATTGTACTAATATATTAGTTTAGTCCGTGAAGTGATCAAGTTGAATCAAATTCTGTCTGTAGAACTTGAGAACGATGTATTTCTTTATGGGGACGGCCTTCAGTCAACGGAATAGCAGACAGTAGCGGAACACTACGAGATTCAAATAGAGACAGCGACTTTGCGACAGAAGAAATCAACCGAGCAAATCTGGACACTTTTACATGAATCCTGGATGCAGGCAGACTTGGTTTTGGTAACGAGTGGTATTCGATCGTGAAGGTGTTTCATTCTGGGCAGTGAACAGAGGGACTTCATATTTCGAGAAGTTTGAATGTTCTTCGGAGTAATAATCGCAACTATTTCGGCTTGTATTACGGAACTGAGAACAGACAGAGTATGATTTACTATACTTTGTATCGCATGTTATAATTTGTAAATCACCAGGTTGAACGTTGAACTCTTTTGATCTCGTGAATATTTCGTGTACTGTGATTACTAAATACATTTAGTTCTCACGTGTCTACGATACGTTCCAGAAGGGAAGGTCAATAATCATGGCTATGACAGGAACGATCATTCGAAGCAAAAAGTCTATTAAATATGGGCCCTAAGACCTATCAACCTTTATTCATGATCGACACTGTGAAACGAATCTGTTCTGCCGTAAGCTCTTTCGCTACCAAGTTTTTGAAGTGTGTATTATAGACCAAAACAAAATAAAAAGTCGAGTTTACATTACAAAGGTACCTAACGGTAACTGCTAGTGTAACTGCCCTTCCAAACAGCAAAGTATTCGAGCAAACCAGCTATTTCTTTACCTGCAGTTACTTATAATTTAGGTACTTGGGCTATGCAAAGCTCTGTTTACAGGCTACAAAATTATAGAGTTTTACCTAATTTCAAGAAAATTAAAGTATTATTAAACGGTACGGCTAACCGAAAAAAGCAATTTGGACGGAAAGGACTAGTCAAACTTATATTTAAAAAATCGTACAAGCTGTATTTATTAAAATAAAGAAACATAAGTTAAACAGTATGTTTTTAAAAGTTTGCCCGTCGTCGTAAAAATGAGGAGGTAGACGAAATTCCAGTTTCGACAGTTATTACAAGTTTAACGCAACTGGAAGGGTGCAAGTTAGTGTGCTGGCGGGCGAGAAGCTAGTGGTTCGTTTGCAGTCCGCATGTAGGGCGCATAAGCAGTTCTATTAGAGCATTCATGCTCATTGTGTTGTGGTCTGTCAAGAAGAGAGTTTTAGTTCGTGAGACGATCGCGATGTATTCGTTAGCGACGGTAACTGTGACCTTGATGTTAGCCCTGAATACCTACACGCGCAGGAGCTTTTGGATGTCGTTAGGGAGGCTGTGGCTGTATTTCGCTCGAACTGTGTAAAATTTAAGTTTCGTGTTAACACAAGACAATTGCTTGCCTCATCCGTTTCAGTCTCGCTAGACTGGCGAGTGAAGCTTTAAACTGTCCTCTTTTAGTGTAATTAATACAGAGTTGTCCGCGGTGAGGAAAAATCTTTGAGATTTTGTATTACCGGCAAACTCCTGACACTGGTATCTCAGAATAGTGAATTCCCTAACGATTTCCGAAATAGAATGTGTACCATGCCTTTGGTTCCAATTACCATTCCGCATTCAAAGTCTGTTAATTTCCGTCACGCGTCCATGATCACGTAGGAAACTTTTTCACATCAATCACCTGACAGCAAATGATAGCTCCGCCGATGCACTGTCCTTTTGCATCCTGTCGACGGCCTACTACCGCTACTTGTAGATGTGCATATTGCTGTCTTATAGCTTTGGTCACCTCAGTGTATCTCGGCCGTCATGTTGATGACGGCACGTTTTCAGGATCTGGTGCTCCAAATCGCGTTGTTGTTGCGAAAGAAGGATGAACTTTCCTTTCCATTTCTCTGTAGTTTGTTTATGTGGTGACGTTTATAGGGAAAACAACAGAGAAACGAATATCTGAATATATAGATTTTTTTCTTGAAACATTTATTATATGATTTCAGTAGCTACCGTCTACCTCTACCTCTCAGTATCAAGCAGAGTTTTCTTTCAGCTATGGAGAGCTGGAAATGTAGACAAGTGAAATATAGACTACCAGTAGTCGGAAGAACTGACGTAGCGTACTGAAAAGTCTAAACCACCTTCAGTGATATTAAAAGCGAAGGCAGTAGCATTAAGGGTGCAATGGGAATTCCAAAGTTAAATGCAGTAGAGTGACCGGATAGGTGGAAACTGTACATTGAGGACCTCTATGAGGGGGACGACTTATTTAGTGATGTGATAGAAGAAGAAACTGGAGATGATAGGAAAGAGACGGGAGATCCAGTATTAGAATCAGAATTTAAAAGAGCTTTGGAAGACTTAAACTCAAATAAGGCAGAAGGGAGATATAATAACAAAACGATTATTCACTTTGGTGTGTCAAGTGGGGGGGGGGAGGAGGGGGGGGGGGGTGCCCCAGGGATCAGTGTTGGGGCCACTCCTGTCCCTTATTTATATAAATGATATGCCCTCTAATATTACAGGGAACTGTTTGCTGATGAGACTATTGGTAGTAAAGGATGTTGTGTGCAACATTGGCTCGGTTTCAAATAGCGCAGTACATGACCTAAGTTCATGGCTTGTAGAAAATAAGCTAACGGTAAATCACAGTAAGACTCAATTTTTACAGTTTCTAACGCACAATTCAACAAAACTTGACGTTTTAATTTCACAGAACGGGCACATAATTAGTGAAACTGAACAGTTCAAATTTCTAGGTGTACAGATAGATAGTAAGCTGTCGTGGAAAGACCACGTTCAGGATCTTGTTCAAAGACTTAATACTGCCACTTTTACTATTCAAACGGTATCAGAAGTGAGTGATCGTTCGACGCGAAAATTAGTCCACTTTGCTTATTTTCATTCGCTTATGTCGTATGGTATTATATCGTGGGGTAACTCTTCCCATTCTAAAAGGATATTTTTGGCTCAGAAACGGGCGGTTCGGGCAATAACTGATGTAAGTTCACGAACCTCTTGTCGACCCCTGTTCACGAGTCTGGGTATTTTGACATTGGCCTCTCAATACATATATTCCTTATTGTCATTTCTTGTTAAAAATATTAGCTTATTCCCAAGAATAAGCAGCTCTCACTCGATTAATACTCGGCAGAAATCAAACCTGCATTTGGATCGGACTTCCTTAACTCTTGTGCAAAAAGATGTGCAGAATACTGCTTATACTGCTGCATCCATTTTCAATAAGCTATCACTCGAATTCAAAAATCTTGGCAGTAATCCACCCGCTTTCAAATCGAAACTGAAGAGTTTCCTCATGGGTCAGTCCTTCTATTCTGTCGAGGAGTTCCTTGAAAAATTAAGCTGATTCTTATTGTATTGTTGATTGCGTTTACTTACACTTATGGACTGACTTTCTTCGGGTTGATAAATATTTATTTTTATCTATTACTTCTAAGATGTAATTTCATGTACTGACACGTTCCATTACCTTGGAGATTTGCTCCCCAATTTGGTCCTGCAGAACTTAATGTGTAAATAAAAATAAAAATAAATAAAATGTATAAGTCTAGCGAAATACCATCTGACTTTCGGAAAAACATCATCCCAAGGTTGGAACGGCCAAAAAGTGCGAGTATTATCGCACAGCCAGCTTAACAGCTCATGCATCCAAGTTGATGACAAGAATAATATAGAGAAGAACTGAGAAGAAAACTGAGGGTGTGTTGTGTGATGATCAGTTTGGCTGTAGGAGTTCAGACGTTGCTTTTGGCAATGAAAGCAAGACTTAACAAAAATCAAGGCACGTTGATTGGAATTGTCTACCTGGAAAAGGCATCCTACAATACCAAACGGCACTAGACGTTCGAAATTAGGAGGGAAATAGGGGTAAGCTATAGGGAAATGCGAATAACATGCAATAAGAACAAGAATCAAGAGGGAATAATGAGAGTGGAAGACCAAGGACCAAGTGCTCGAATTAAAAAGGGTCCAAGGTAAGGATGTAGGCTTTCGCCCCTACTCTTCTGTCTATACGTCGAGTAAGCAATGACGGAAATAAAATAATGGTTCATGAGTGAGATTAAAACAGTAGGATCTGTTTATGGAATGAACTGTCAAGTGAGTACAGAATACGGACTGAGAGGATATCGAAGAAAGACAAAAGTAACTAGAGGTTGCATAAATGACAACAGCGAGAAACTTAACGTCAGAATTGGTGATCACGAAGCAGATGAAGTTAAGCAATTGTGCTAACTAGGCAGCAAAACAACCCATGACAGACGGAGGGAGGATGGCATATAAAGGAGATTAGCACAGACAAAAAGGGGTTTCCTGGCCAAGAGAAGTCGACTAGTGTCAAACATAGACCTTAAGCGGAGGTTTACTATCTTGTGGTTCAAAAAGTCGAGCCGGCTGACGTGTGACATACCGAGCGTGGAGGTCTACATCGAAATTTTGTTTCGTTCCGATGGCACTTCTACCTTTACTCTTCGACATTTCCGGTCTAAAAAATTCCTGTTTGTAGAGAAAATATCAATAAACATTTTGACCAAATTTGACATTGATATCTATAACATACACCGACGAAAAATTTTTCAAAGAGCATGCTTTTTTTCGGGCCAAAGATAGTACGCCTCCCCTTAACTAGAGAAAGAAATGAAGTATGTGCATTTGGAGCACGGCACTGTGTGGTATGAAACATGAGCTACAGGAGATCCGTAACAGAAGAGAATCGAAGCGTTTAGGATGTAGTACTACAGATGAATGTTGTAAATTAGATGGATTGGTAAGATAAAGAATGAGGAGGTTCTGCACAGAATCGGAGAGGAAAGGAATATGTGGAAAACACTGACAAGGAGAAGGGACAGGATGGTAGGACGTCTGTTAAGACATCAGGGAATAGCTCACATAGTACTAGAGGGAGCTGTAGAGGGCAAAAACTATAGAGGAAGACAGAGATTGGAATACATCCAGCTAATAATTCAGGACGTAGATTGCAAGTGCTGCTCTAAGATGAAGAGGTTGGCAGAGGAGAGGAATTCGTGACAGGCCGCATCCAATCAGTCAGAAGACTGATGACTAAGAAAACATCAAACGTGTGAGGGACATTATCGAGAAGTCATTTAGTCCACAAACTCCTGCGTCGGCAACAATTTCACAGTTACGGACGGCCATAGAAGTGGCATGGCTCAGTATTTCTGCAGGGGACTTCCAAAGACGTGTTGTGTCCATGGTAAGTCGAGTTGGTGCGCTACGCCGGCAAAAAGAGGCCTCGCACGATATTAGGACGTGTCCCATTACTTTAGTCATTTCATTGTAGCCAGTCATTAAACTGATCTGCGGACAGAGCTCTCAGAGGAAGAAGTGGACTTTGCCAGTAGAATGTAACGAGTAGTGATTGACAGTTTGGTGTATCCTACTTCCGGAACAGCCTGTTGCGGGACGCTACCTGAAGCGTTTTGGTTCTGAGTGAATGTCAACACATTCCGTCTATGTGCAAGTGGCACTCCGTGAAACTCTCCCACTGCGGTCGAAGGGAGCGTTCGAGTGAGGACTCCGGCCAGCGCTGGTCTGCGACGTAGTGAGCAGGTAGTTTCCAGGTAAAGTGGGAGCAGATTTTACGGGTTTGTAGTTGGGTGCAATTTTCACTTGCTGCAGTTTTTCATATATGCGCCACCCCCCTCCACCCCCACACATTGGTGTCATCACCCCTCCCCTCCCCCCATTGGATGCACGCGTGACTAAGTTTCAAGGTCTTTAACATAATGCAGCGCTTCAGCAACCGTGAATTATTCAGACAATAAGAAATTCAGCCTTCAGCTGCAAAGTAAATTCTTCAGGGCCCTTCCTATCTGGCCAATGTACCACCAACAACCTTAAAAAGATTCCAGAATGAGATTTTCACTCTGCAGCGGAGTGTGCGCTGATATGAAACTTCCTGGCAGATTAAAACTGTGTGCCCGACCGAGACTCGAACTCGGGACCTTTGCCTATCGCGGGCAAGTGCCCGCGAAAGGCAAAGGTCCCGAGTTCGAGTCTCGGTCGGGCACACAGTTTTAATCTGCCAGGAAGTTTCAACCTTAAAAAGAATTTAGTCCACTCTCTTGATAAAGGTACTGATAACTCATCCCTGCCAGGTGTATATCAGATCACATGTGGTGAATGTCCCTGTTATTACATTGGCCAGGCAGGAAGGGCCTGTCTGTTAGGTTTAAAGAGCATCTGCCGACTAAAAGTGGTGATGGAACACAAGGATCTACGTTTGCTGAACATCTTGTCCAAATGGCCCATGCTCCCAAGCCCCTAAAAGATGCAGAGCTTTTGCATGATGAAGTCAAAGGATGTAAGTTAGACACTCTTGAAGAATTGCAAATTTTTAAACATCTTATTACTGATAGAGAAAATTTACTTAATGATCAGCTGCAACTAAAATATATATATATATATATATATATATATATATATATATATATATATAAATTATTTCGAAGGGTTTCAACCTTTACCCACGGTCCGCTTCGAATTGCCGATGCTGTTTCCTATCTGCTTTGCCCATTTATTATACTGCGTTTGTACATTGTGTCTCCGTATATTTTGTATTATACTGGTAATGACACCAGTTGCAAAGGTGTTTCTTAATTTGCCTGTTTTATGTTCAAGATATTCCATGCTTCGTACGCCTGTGTCTCCCATAGTAATCTATTAGTTACTGTAGTGGGGTTTCGCCCTCTTATTATAATATCTGAATGTAAATTTTCTTGCTTTTAGTTGCTAGTTCTTAGGAAAATTGTTTAATGCACTATACCGTAGGTAGGCAGTTCTCCATTTGCAGGACTGTTTCCTGTCACATTTTGTTTACAATTTACGTCGCGCTAAGTAATTTTGAAGCAGCTTGTCTCTAACGCTTGCGCATGCGCTCGGGCGTACCCTTGTCCACTGGCCGAGCCTCCCCGCGGAACTGCTCGAGACGCCTGGTTCCCTTGTTGCTTACATGTGACCCTTTACTTTGGGTTCGGTTGTTTGGGGAAGAGACCAAACAGCGAGGTCATCGGTCTGACCCTTTACTCCCGACCCGGCGTATTCCGTCTGTTTTTCTTATTGTTTTTAGTATTGACAGACATATTCTTATGATTATGCGTCTTTATTCGGTACTGGTTTTATTGTGTGACATGGCCAACGTTTGGCCCTCAAAATAATTTAATTTTTGTAAGTACAACGAGTTTCCTTATTATGAAATCATTAGATTGATGATGTTTTTCTATGTTTCATTCATGTCGGTATGGGTTAATTTACAGGTTCTGAAGAAGATACCATTTTTGGCATCGAAACCTAGGTAAAGTAAAAAAAAAATTACCTTGCAACTGAAGGCTGAATTGCTTATTGTCTAAGGTTTAAGGATTATCATCTTCCAAATACACTCCTGGAAATGGAAAAAAGAACACATTGACACCGGTGTGTCAGACCCACCATACTTGCTCCGGACACTGCGAAAGGGCTGTACAAGCAATGATCACACGCACGGCACAGCGGACACACCAGAAACCGCGGTGTTGGCCGTCGAATGGCGCTAGCTGCGCAGCATTTGTGCACCGCCGCCGTCAGTGTCAGCCAGTTTGCCGTGGCATACGGAGCTCCATCCCAGTCTTTAACACTGGTAGCATGCCGCGACAGCGTGGACGTGAACCGTATGTGCAGTTGACGGACTTTGAGCGAGGGCGTATAGTGGGCATGCGGGAGGCCGGGTGGACGTACCGCCGAATTGCTCAACACGTGGGGCGTGAGGTCTCCACAGTACATCGATGTTGTCGCCAGTGGTCGGCGGAAGGTGCACGTGCCCGTCGACCTGGGACCGGACCGCAGCGATGCACGGATGCACGCCAAGACCGTAGGATCCTACTCAGTGCCGTAGGGGACCGCACCGCCACTTCCCAGCAAATTAGGGACACTGTTGCTCCTGGGGTATCGGCGAGGACCATTCGCAACCGTCTCCATGAAGCTGGGCTACGGTCCCGCACACCGTTAGGCCGTCTTCCGCTCACGCCCCAACATCGTGCAGCCCGCCTCCAGTGGTGTCGCGACAGGCGTGAATGGAGGGACGAATGGAGACGTGTCGTCTTCAGCGATGAGAGTCGCTTCTGCCTTGGTGCCAATGATGGTCGTATGCGTGTTTGGCGCCATGCAGGTGAGCGCCACAATCAGGGCTGCATACGACCGAGGCACACAGGGCCAACACCCGGCATCATGGTGTGGGGAGCGATCTCCTACACTGGCCGTACACCACTGGTGATCGTCGAGGGGACACTGAATAGTGCACGGTACATCCAAACCGTCATCGAACCCATCGTTCTACCATTCCTAGACCGGCAAGGGAACTTGCTGTTCCAACAGGACAATGCACGTCCGCATGTATCCCGTGCCACCCAACGTGCTCTAGAAGGTGTAAGTCAACTACCCTGGCCAGCAAGATCTCCGGATCTGTCCCCCATTGAGCATGTTTGGGACTGGATGAAGCGTCGTCTCACGCGGTCTGCACGTCCAGCACGAACGCTGGTCCAACTGAGGCGCCAGGTGGAAATGGCATGGCAAGCCGTTCCACAGGACTACATCCAGCATCTCTACGATCGTCTCCATGGGAGAATAGCAGCCTGCATTGCTGCGAAAGGTGGATATACACTGTACTAGTGCCGACATTGTGCATGCTCTGTTGCCTGTGTCTATGTGCCTGTGGTTCTGTCAGTGTGATCATGTGATGTATCTGACCCCAGGAATGTGTCAATAAAGTTTCCCCTTCCTGGGACAATGAATTCACGGTGTTCTTATTTCAATTTCCAGGAGTGTAGTTGTATAGAGGTTTCGAGGAAAGGCGCTCTCCCCCCCCCCCCCCCCCCCCCCCCCCCCCGCCACGTCCCTACCTGGCCAGACTCAGACTCAACACGCCGGTCCCTTTGAGAGCCGGGCGGCCCGCGCCGCTAATTTTCAGTTAACTTTGCCGCAGGTAGGTTAGGGCGGCGGTCTGGCGCGCCTCCCACACACAAATAACCGCTTCTCTCCACCGCTCCATATATTTCCACGCATTGTGCTCACCGGCGGCGGCGTCAGCAAGGGAGGCGTTCGCGGCGCTCTGAAGCGCTTGCGACTCTGTAAATACTATCTGACTTCGTTGTAAATCGTTGCCACGGAAACGGTAAGAGCCCTGAGCTCCGTATCATACAGCAGGCACCTCCTTGACGGTCCTTGGTTAGGCGTGCTATTGAAAGAAGCAACAGATCACAGTGGTAAATGGCCAGTGACTATTCAAAACAAACAACGTACCTTTGGAAACGGATGCTGCAGAAGAATTGAATTAACTCTAAAATAGCATCCATTTCTTCGTAATGAAGGGCTCTGATGAAAAGATGAAGATGTAGGCTTAGAGCTTTTCGGGTCTTCGCTACATTTATGTGTTTCTTGATGCACTGTTAAGCCACATTAGCGTACGTACCTCACATACTGCTAATAGTTCAAGACCAAACGCGTCCGCAAGGGGAGCAAAAGGAGGCACTTGACTCCTCATAGAGCCTGACATCAGGTTCTCTGTTCATCACAGAACTCGTCATTTTTTAATATTTTCCGTCGTTCCTTATTTGCTTGTATACGAGGGCTATAAGGAAAAAATGGAAACCTCTGCGAAAATCCGATGAAGCTTTGCACAGATGTGTCGGGCAGTTTCTCTAGTAAGCCTGTTCATCGCGTCACGTTACTCTTGTCTATTCTGAGTCCACAGTGAGTCTGTAAAGATGCCTAGAAAATAGTGTCTCCCGCCAAGCATGAGGGCCTGGTGAGGCATTCCGCCTGATGTCGAGCAGCCCACACGACATAATTGTCATGCGTTTCATTCTTCATGACAATTCTCGGCCGCATTCTGCCGGGGAGATGAAGATGCTCCTGGAGCGTTTTCAAGGGGGAGTGTTTGATCACCCTCAACACAGCTCGTAACTGGATCGTCCTGAGTTTCATCTCTGCTCACATGCACCGCTGACTATGAAGACAACATTTTGACACAGACAACGAGCTGTAGACGAGTGTACACAATTGGATGAAAGCAGAGCGGTTGCCTTCAATGACGAGGTTATCGGAATGTTGATACAACGCAGCGACAAATGTCTACATTGCTGCGACGACTATGCAGAGAAGTAGCTGTAAGATGTGTCTAATTATTGCCAATAAAACATTTTCGATTTTCATAGTGGTTTCCATTTCGCGACCGATCGGAACTTACTTTCCAAACATATCTTGGATCGGGACTCGCCCAACGCAATTACGAGTGCTATTCAGAAAGTAAGGTCTGATCAGTCACAAAATGGAAACAAGTGTTCAGTGTGCGCTCAGAACTGAAAAGAGCGACGTGATACTATCTATGCGCATACTAGAGACACTGCCCAACACATTTGTGCAAAGCTTCATCAGATTTTCACTATGGTTTCCATTACGTGCCCAATCAGACCTTACTTTACGAACAGCCCGCGTAAATGAAAGGCTGTTTTTATTGTGTCATACGCGTTTCGCTTCTTTTACTTGTGAAGAATCTTCGGTGGCCTGCAATACATTGCTTTTTTTGTTTCTAGTTTTGCTTTATATAATAATTACAGCCTTGCTGCTGCATTACAGTTCTTTGTAATTCTATTGTTGTTAGAAGAGAAAAAAGTTTTGTAGAATAAGTTTCGTAATGTTAAGTTACTGCTTGTTTCTACTTACGATTTGTGATCTGAGTGCTTACGTTCCGTCCTACAGTTTCTCTTAGATGATTTGCCTACCCAGGATGACTGATTTTCAACGTTTTCGAACACATTTCAACTTAACACATTACTTCCATTGATCACTGTGTTTTGATTTCGTGTGTTTACTTAGCAAACGGTCAACTGTCTTTCTGCCTTTCATTCGTTTTTTCTATATGTTGTGGTGGCTGTATATATAGTTTAATATTCTATTGTTCTTTGTTGTATGTTTGTGTATGTGTACAAGCGCACGAGAGGACATCCTTTTTTGTACTTATTATTTATTGTCGTTATGTTCTACTCTCGGTTATTGTTTCAGTGGCTACTGTATCAAGGAGTCGTTATTTATATTGGTTTGGTTATTTATTACTTTCTTGTTCACTGCAACGGCTCTCTGTATACGCATAAACAAGATTTTCGACTTTCTTACTGTATATCTGCAGCCCTGGAGTTGTACTTAGATGGCTTGCATATCCAGAATGTTCGATTTTCGGCGTTTTACGAACACATTTCGATTTAACACATCACTTCCACACATGCTGATTTTCTGGAAAAGAGTTACGTGGTAATCAGAGTGACCTGCTGCCAATATTTACGTTTACAAACTGTTACCGTAAGAAATTAGAACATATACAATCGACACGTAAAACCGCACGTGAATGGCATATTTTCATCACATGCAATTTGATTTCCACCTTTTCCCTTACTTTCATCACATCTGCCATTTTCATCATCACCCTCAAGAACTTTTCTTTTTATTCACTGGGTATGAGTAATATTGCATAGTCTTATGATTCATCTTGTCTCCGAAACTCTAGTAGAATTCGACACTTCGCCTTGAATCCCTTCATCATTGAATACAGAAGTGAAGGAATGATATCAGATTATCACTGCATGATGCGTGGCTTTTTTATTATTTAGTTTGGGTACATTCTATTCCATGGTTATTGTCTCAGTGGCCACCGTGATGAATGTGTTGTTACTTAAACTGATTTGATCATTTATTACTTTGTTTTTCATTGCAACGACTCTTTGTATGTCAATGACCAAGAAAGTAATAAGTGACCAAATCAGTATTAGTAACAACTCACTGATCATGTTAGTTACTAAAACGATAACAAACAGAGAGTAGAAGATACCCAGACTGCATAATATGCCACATGGTGTAACACGAAAGGCTCTTTTCGCTTTAGCTAAATAAATTCTCAGAAAAATCATCGAAATTGAACATTAATGCTCACTGTCTGCTGTCACACTGTTCGCAAACAAAATGTATTATTGAAGTGTTTTATCAAAACATCCAGAGCCAGAGCAAATTGTCTTTCTTCTTTGAAGACTAGGTCAGAACTCATTGATACTACAGCGCGGACACTCAATCTCTTGGCTCCAGAACGAGGGAACGAGCTCTTCCCTAGTTAGTTGACTGTTATATGTCTCCGTACGAGCCCTGATCTCTGGTATCTTGTCTTCGGGAACCTATGCGCGGTGTACGCTGGCAGCAACAGAATCTTCCTGCAGTCAGCCACAAATGACAGTTTTCTAAATTTTCTCAATAGTGTGTCGCGAAAAGAACGTAGTCGTCCCTCTTGGTATTCCCAATTGAGTTAATAGAGCATTTCCGTGAAACTCGTGTGCTGGTTGCACCTACTGCTAAAAGATCTAGAAGCGCCCCTGACAACTGCTTTTACTGTATGTCTTCTTCTGATGCGACCTTGTGTGAGTCCGAAACACTCGAGCAGTAAAGAAGACCTGCACTTTTCTAGAATTCTCCCAATAAACTAAAATTTAATTTTTCACCTTCTCTACTGCCAACCTTACATGCTCGTTCTATTTCAAATCGTTTAACAACATTACGTCTAGGTAATTAACTGGACGTGACTGTCAGGCAGCACACTACTAATTCTTTGGTTAAAACAGCAGTCGGGATCGCAATAACACTTGTTTATTATGACCGCTGTATGATCGTGGTATCATGTAAAAAGCCGAGGAGCCGCCAGAATCAGCTATAGGGAGCCCAAAAAATCTGAGAGGGCGGCTTCAACGCAATCCGAGACCGGTCATAATAAACAAATGTTTTTGTGATCTGGACTATTTTTTTAACCAAAGTATAGCACCAGATCACTGCGCTGCAAGGACCATTTTCTCTAAATTTACGACACACTAATTGTGTATTCAAACGCTACAGGACTATTCTTCCTACTCAACTACATCAACTCATATTTTTCTCCTTTTATAGAAAGCTGCCATTCATGACATCAAACAGAAACTCTCTCTAAGTCACCCTATATTTTTCTACAGTCACTCAACGACTACACTCTACCGTGCATTATAATGTCACCAGCAAAGAGTCACATATTGCTGCTCACTTTATCCATCATCAGTTCCTGAATCTTTTGTTTCAGTAAAGTGTTTTTATAAAGCTTTACACACTCATGTGGGAACAGTAGTACATCAATCCCACATGATCTTAACAATTGTAGTAGATGCTAAGATATAGAAAGTTTTCCCTAGCTCCAGTTGCGAGTGGAACAGGAAGGAGAATGACTAGCAGCAGAACAAGATATCCTCAGCCGTTCGCCATAGGGTGGCTTGCGGACTTTGTAGTAGATGTAGAAGATTTAGCATCTCGACTCACCCACTCACTACAGTAGGCCGGCTGATGCACATACAGCGGGGGAAATGACCTCACGGGCACCTCTCCTCGTAAAGACCGAATGCATGTTCCCCTGCTACCGTATGTATAAATACTGAGAGCTTCATGACGTCCATAGAGGCCAAAATCAGCTGATCGTGGCAGACGTATGGACTTCTATAAAGCCTATTACAAAATGTAAGGGACGATCAACAAATATCCTTTCGAAGGCTGTACCGAAGAATCGGCATGCCCATTGCCATGAGCCTTGAGGCACTCATCCCACAGACGTACCAGGCTGAAGTTAGCCGTTTGATCAATCATGTGTCCTGGTGCGTGAAAAAGTCCTTAACTGCACATCCTCGTCGGACAGGACCCTTCAAGGACTTTTTTCTATGGGGCGCGTAATGGGGCCCCTTAGGGATATGGCAGCAAGAGAGGGGAAGAAAACCAATGTGCACTCCGTGTGCATACCGGGGGGAGTCATTCCAGATGTGGAAAGGGTCCTTCCGGATGCCATGAAGGGTACAGGGTGCACCCATCTGCAGGTGGTCGCTCATGTCGGCACCAATGATGTGTGTCGCTATGGATCCGAGGAAATCCTCTCTGGCTTCCGGCGGCTATCTGATTTGGTGAAGACTGCCAGTCTCGCTAGCGGGATGAAAGTAGAGCTCACCATCTGCAGCATCGTCGACAGGACTGACTGCGGACCTTTGGTACAGAGCCGAGTGGAGGGTCTGAATCAGAGGCTGAGACGGTTCTGCGACCGTGTGGGCTGCAGATTCCTCGACTTGCGCCATAGGGTGGTGGGGTTTCGGGTTCCGCTGGATAGGTCAGGAGTCCACTACACGCAACAAGCGGCTACACGGGTAACAGGGGTGGTGTGGCGTGGGCTGGGCGGTTTTTTAGGTTAGATGGCCTTGGGCAAGTACAGAAAGGGCAACAGCCTCAACGGGTGCGGGGCAAAGTCAGGACATGCGGGGACCAAGCAGCAATCGGTATTGTAATTGTAAACTGTCGAAGCTGCGTTGGTAAAGTATCGGAACTTCAAGCGCTGATAGAAAGCACCGAAGCCGAAATCATTATAGGTACAGAAAGCTGGTTGAAGCCCGAGATAAATTCTGCCGAAATTTTTACAAAGGTACAGACGGTGTTTAGAAAGGATAGATTGCATGCAACCGGTGCTGGAGTGCTCGTCGCTGTTAGTAGTAGTTTATCCTGTAGTGAAATAGAAGTGGATAGTTCCTGTGAATTATTATGAGTGGAGGTTACACTCAACAACCGAGCTAGGTTAACAATTGGCTCCTTTTACCGACCTCCCGACTCAGCAGCATTAGTGGCAGAACAACTGAGAGAAAATTTGGAATACATTTCACATAAATTTTCTCAGCATGTTATAGTCTTAGGTGGAGATTTCAATTTACCAGATATAGACTGGGACACTCAGATGTTTAGGACGGGTGGTAGGGACAGAGCATCGAGTGACATTATACTGAGTGCACTATCCGAAAATTACCTCGAGCAATTAAACAGAGAACCGACTCGTGGAGATAACATCTTGGACCTACTGATAACAAACAGACCCGAACTTTTCGACTCTGTATGTACAGAACAGGGAATCAGTGATCATAAGGCCGTTGCAGCATCCCTGAATATGGAAGTTAGTAGGAATATAAAAAAAGGGAGGAAGGTTTATCTGTTTAGCAAGAGTAATAGAAGGCAGATTTCAGACTACCTAACAGATCAAAACGAAAATTTCTGTTCCGACACTGACAATGTTGAGTGTTTATGGAAAAAGTTCAAGGCAATCGTAAAATGCGTTTTAGACAGGTTCGTGCCGAGTAAAACTGTGAGGGACGGGAAAAACCCACCGTGGTACAACAACAAAGTTAGGAAACTACTGCGAAAGCAAAGAGAGCTTCACTCTAAGTTTAAACGCAGCCAAAACCTCTCAGACAAACAGAAGCTAAACGATGTCAAAGTTAGCGTAAGGGGGGCTATGCGTGAAGCGTTCAGTGAATTCGAAAGTAAAATTCTATGTACCGACTTGACAGAAAATCCTAGGAAGTTCTGGTCTTACGTTAAATCAGTAAGTGGCTCGAAACAGCATATCCAGACACTCCGGGATGATGATGGCATTGAAACAGAGGATGACACGCGTAAAGCTGAAATACTAAACACCTTTTTCCAAAGCTGCTTCACAGAGGAAGACCGCACTGCAGTTCCTTCTCTAAATCCTCGCACAAACGAAAAAATGGCTGACGTCGAAATAAGTGTCCAAGGAATAGAAAAGCAACTGGAATCACTCAACAGAGGAAAGTCCACTGGACCTGACGGGATACCAATTCGATTCTACACAGAGTACGCGAAAGAACTTGCCCCCCTTCTAACAGCCGTGTACCGCAAGTCTCTAGAGGAACGTAAGGTTCCAAATGATTGGAAAAGAGCACAAGTAGTCCCAGTCTTCAAGAAGGGTCGTCGAGCAGATGTGCAAAACTATAGACCTATATCTCTGACGTCGATCTGTTGTAGAATTTTAGAACATGTTTTTTGCTCGAGTATCATGTCGTTTTTGGAAACCAAGAATCTACTATGTAGGAATCAACATGGATTCCGGAAACAGTGATCGTGTGAGACCCAACTCGCTTTATTTGTTCATGAGACTCAGAAAATATTAGATACAGGCTCCCAGGTAGATGCTATTTTTCTTGACTTCCGGAAGGCGTTCGATACAGTTCCGCACTGTCGCCTGATAAACAAAGTAAGAGCCTACGGAATATCATTCCAGCTGTGTGGCTGGAATGAAGAGTTTTTAGCAAACAGAACACAGCATGTTGTTATCAATGGAGAGACGTCTACAGACGTTAAAGTAACCTCTGGCGTGCCACAGGGGAGTGTTATGGGACCATTGCTTTTCACAATATATATAAATGACCTAGTAGATAGTGTCGGGAGTCCCATGCGGCTTTTCGCGGATGATGCTGTAGTATACAGAGAAGTTGCAGCATTAGAAAATTGTAGCGAAATGCAGGAAGATCTGCAGCGGATAGGCACTTGGTGCAGGGAGTGGCAACTGACCCTTAACATAGACAAATGTAATATATTGCAAATACATAGAAAGAAGGATCCTTTATTGTATGATTATATGATAGCGGAACAAACACTGGTAGCAGTTACTTCTGTAAAATATCTGGGAGTATGCGTGCGGAACGATTTGAAGTGGAATGATCATATAAAATTAATTGTTGGTAAGGCGGGTACCAGGTTGAGATTCATTGGGAGAGTCCTTAGAAAATGTAGTCCATCAACAAAGGAGGTGGCTTACAAAACACTCGTTCGACCTATACTTGAGTATTGCTCATCAGTGTGGGATCCGTACCAGATCGGGTTGACGGAGGAGATAGAGAAGATCCGAAGAAGAGCGGCGCGTTTCGTCACAAGGTTGTTTGGTAACCGTGATAGCGTTACGGAGATGTTTAACAAACTCAAGTGGCAGACTCTGCAAGAGAGGCGCTCTGCATCGCGGTGTAGCTTGCTCGCCAGGTTTCGAGAGGGTGCGTTTCTGGATGAGGTATCGAATATATTGCTTCCCCCTACTTATACCTCCCGAGGAGATCACGAATGTAAAGTTAGAGAGATTAGAGCGCGCACGGAGGCTTTCAGACAGTCGTTCTTCCCGCGAACCATACGCGACTGGAACAGGAAAGGGAGGTAATGACAGTGGCACGTAAAGTGCCCTCCGCCACACACCGTTGGGTGGCTTGCGGAGTATAAATGTAGATGTAGATGTAGATGTAGACATTGTTATCGCATGGGGAGAGGGTGGGTGCTCGAGTAACCCCCACTCGATTGGGCGTAACTTCTGCTTCACGACATTTGCGAAGTGGGGACACACCATTTCACAGTGGTGGTTTCCGACACTCGTACTGCTTCATGCATTTCCTTCACTCTCCGGTGGATGTCTACAGGTATTTGTGTTTTAACAGCTGAGAACAGAATAACACTTTGGTCCTGTTTGGACGCTTTCGGTAATAATGTCGTCATAGTTCACATTTCCTCATTTACCGCACGCACGTCGGAAAGACTCGAATGCCTATTGGTCCCGTGCCTATAGGTCGGTGCCTATACAGGGTGACTTTTTTCCACCGTGTACAAACTCTAGGGGTTGATCGATGAGAGGATACGGTACAAGAAAGGTCTAATGGACTTATGTCCGGGAACGCGTGATTTCCCTGTTAGAGACCATTTATTCAGTCATACATTGTTACAGAGACTGCGGTCTAACACACGCTGTACCATGCTGCCACAGTTACATTATGCGTGGTTTCCTCCTAGAGGGTGGTACTTTTCTCAGACGTCACGCCCTAGCGTCCTCTCCTTTGACCGCAGCTGGCCCGCAAGTGGATGGTACGCCAGACGGCCGTGTGGAACTTTCTACATGGCAATTCTTACTACCCTTATCACGTACAGCGTGTGCAGGGCTTACTAACGACAGATTTTCCATATCGGAAGTAGTTTTTTCACTGGTTTCTTCACCAGACAACAACGATTCTGGGATCATCCATCCTATTCACAGATGAGGCCACCTTTACGTGGAGTACTATCTTAAACTTTCATAACAGTCATCTGTGAGACAGAACGCAGAACCCCCATGGTTTGGTGACAGCAAATCATCAGCATCAGTGCAGCCAGAATGTGTGTGCCGGGATAATTGGCGACCGTATTTTGGGACCAATCTTCCTTCCACATCGCCTAAAAGGCCGGAATTATCGGCGTTTCTTGCTGGTGACTTTGCCTTCCCCGCTCGAAGAAGTGCCATTGATGATTCGAAGAGTTATGTCGCTGTCACATGATGGTGCTCCGGCCCGCTTCACCGTTAACGTCTGTACGCGTCTCAATCGTGTCTTCCCCTTTCGATGGATCGGACAAGGGGTTAAGTTGCATGGCCTAGTCGTTCATCGGATCTCAGCCCGTGCGATTCCTGGTTATGGGGCCATATATGGAGAGCCCATTCCAGGTATGGAGCAGCGTATTCATGCTGCCTTTGACTCTGCTCGGATGCAGCCTGGCCGATGTGAACGTGTGACCCAGAACATGCAACGGCGCTTAGACACATGCGTTGAGGCGCACGGAAACCATTTTCACCACATACTGTAACTGTACAGTATGGTACAGCGCGTATTAGACGGCAGTCTGTGTAACAATGTATGACTGAATAAATGGTCTCTAGCATTCCGTATCCTCTCATCGATCAGTCCCTAGAATTTGTACGCGATGAAAAAAATCACCCTGTATATCTGCATAGGAATTGCTCTGTGTTGCATATACGCTGCAGCAACGCTCCCAGACTGAAACTATACGACTGGCCATTAAAATTGCTACACCATGAAGAAATGCTGATGATAAACGGGTTTTCATTGGAAAAATATATTATACTAGAACTGAGATGTGATTACATTTTCACGCAATTTGGGTGCATAGATCCTGAGAAATCAGTACCCAGAACAACCACCTCTGGCCGTAATAACAGTCTTGATACGCCTGGGCATTGAGTTAAACAGAGCTTGGATGGCGCTTACAGGTACATCTCTCCGTGCAGCTTCAACCACAGTTCATCAAGAGTAGTGACTGGCGTATTGTGACCAGCCAGTTGCTCGGCCACCATTGAGCAGACGTTTTGAATTGGTGAGAGATCTGGAAAATGTGCTGGCCAGGGCAGCAGTCGAACATTTTCTGTATCCAGAAAGGCCCGTAAAGGACCTGCAACATGCGGTCGTGCATTATCCTGCTGAAATGTAGGGTTTCGCAGGGATCGAATGAAGGGTAGAGCCACGGGTCGTAACACATCTGAAATGTAACGTCCACTTTTCAAAGTGCCGACAATGCGAACAAGAGGTGACCGTGACGTGTAACCAATGGCACCCCATACCATCACGCCGGGTGATACTCCAGTATGGCGATGACGAATACACGCTTCGAATGTGCGTTCACCGCGATGTCACCAAACACGGATGCGACCATCATGATGCTGTAAACATAACCTGGATTCATCCGAAAAATTCGTGCACCCAGATTCGTCGTTGAGTACACCACCGCAGGCGCTCCTGTCTGTGATGCAGCGTCGTGGGTAACCGCAGCGATGGTCTCCGAGCTGATAGTCCATGCTGCTGCAAACGTCGTCGAACTGTTCGTGCAGATGGTTGTTGTCTTGCAAAAGTCCCCATCTGTTGACTCAGGGATCGAGACGTGGCTGCACGATCCGTTACAGCCATGCAGATAAGGTGCCTTTCATCTCGACTGCTAGTGATACGAGGCCGTTGGGATCCAGCACGGCGTTCCGTATTGCCCTCCTGAACCCACCGATAACATATTCTGCTAACAGTCATTGGATCTCGACCAACGCGAGCAGGAATGTCGCGATACGATAAACCGTAATCGCGATAGGCTACAATCCGACCTTTATCAAAGTCGGAAACGTGATGGTACGCATTTCTCGTCCTTACACGAGGCATCACAACAACATTACACCAGGCAACGCCAGCCAACTGCTGTTTGTGTATGAGAAATCGGTTAGAAACTTTCCTCATGTCAGCACGTTGTAGGTGTCGGCACGGGCGCCAACCTTGTGTGAATGCTATGAGAAGCTAAATATTTGCATATGACAGCATCTTCTTCCAGTCGGTTGAATTTTGCGTATGTAACACGTCATCTTCGTGGTGTAGCAATTTTAGTGGCCAGCAGTGTACTTGATCGCCATTCATATGATGTAAATACGTTATTCCGTGTTTGTGTGTGTGGCAGCAGCGTGGTGCGTAGGCGGCTGCGGCTGCTGGGCTGGAGCGGACGGCCAGCCAGCTAGTGAGCCGTGGCGGTCCTTCCAGGACCTTGGGCCGCTCCGCGGGGAACGTGACACGGCCGGCCGGCGGAGAAGAATTAATTTGTTGTGGCCAGCAGGAGGCGCGCCGGCTCAACACCTTAACACCCTCCGCGGGGGGTGTATGCTAATGTCGCCACCTTTTACATAAGTTTATGTCACGAGCGATCCCCATTGTTGTCCATTATGCGGTCGCGGCGGCTCGCTCGCGCTCTTTCGCCCGGGCGCCCCTAGCGCGTCTCGGTCCGTTCCGTAATTACGGCGACCCGGAGCTCTCGTCCGGACACGCCCGCACCCGCTGTCGCGCCGGAGAACGCGCGGGAAGTGCTGCTCCCACAAAGGGAGACGTCTTCGTCCTGCAGGCGGGGCGAGTCTGTGTTGCCGGCAGGCACGAGTTCATTACGAGCGGCCGGTCTCCCAGGGGGAAGCACTTACAAACTCTGCTATCCACTCTGTTCCCCATGCCCTCTTCAAGTCCCTGATCTTCGTTACTACTGCCCATCTAGGAAACGACAAATTCATAATCTGTGGGACACGTTCTCATCCCTTATCTACACAACTATATTCAGCCAATTTGTAGGTTAAAATCTCGAAATTAACTTCACCGATTTACTTCCGATTTTTACACAAACCTCCAATAAACGATCTGACGGACATACCCAACGTATTTTTTCAATATATATATATATGAAGAGCCGAAGAAACTGGTACACCTGCCTATTATCGTGTAGGGCCCCCGCGAGCACGCAGCAGTGCCGCAATACGACGTGGCATGAAACTCGACTAATGTCTGAAGTAGTGCTGCAGAGAACTGACAGCATGATTCCTGAAGGGATATCTACACCTACATCTACATCTACGTGATTACTCTGCTATTCACAATAAAGTGCCTGGCAGAGGGTTCAATGAACCACCTTCATGCTGTCTCTCTACCTTTCCACTCTCGAACGGCACGCGGGAAAAACAAGCACTTAAATTTTGCAGTGCGAGCCCTGATTTCTCTCATTTTATCGTGATGATCATTTCTCCCTGTGTAGGTGGGTGCCAACAGAATGTCGGAGGAGAAAACTGGTGATTGAAATTTCATGAGAAGATCCCGTCGCAACGAAAAACGCCTTAGTTTTAATGATTGCCACTCCAATTCACGTATCGTGTCTGTGACACTATCTCCCGTATTTCGCGATAATACAAAAGGAACTGCCCTTCTTTGTACTTTTTCGATGTTATCCGTCAGCCCCACCTGATGCGGATCCCACACCGCACAGCAGTACTCCAAAATAGGGTGGACAAGCGTAGTGTAATCAGTCTCTTTGGTAGACCTGTTGCACCTTCTATGTGTTCTGCCAATGAATCGCAGTCTTTGGTTTGCTCTACCCACAATATTATCTATGGGATCGTTCCAATTTAGGTTATTTGTAATTGTAATCCCTAAGTATTTAGTTGAATTTACAGCCCTCAGATTGTGTGACTTATCGCGTACTTGAAATTTAGCTGATTTCCTTTAGCACTCACGTGAATAACTTCACACTTTTCCTTATTCAGGGTCAATTGTCACTTTTCGCACCATACAGATATCTTATCTAAATCATTTTGCAAGTCGTTTTCATCATCTGATGACTTTACAAGACCGTAAGTGACAGCATCATCTGCAAGCAATCTAAGACAACTACTCAGATTGTCTCCTACGCCGTTAATATAGATCAGTAACAATAGAGGGCCTATAACACTTCCTTGGGGAACGCCGTCTATTACTACGAAATGTAACCTTTCGGACAGGAAATCAGAAGTGTTTAAGAAGAGTGTTCCTGGAGGCACTCTATAGCAATTCTGGACGTGTGGGGCGCAGCATTGTCTTGCTGGAATTGCCCATGTCAGTCAGAATGCACAACGGACATGAATGGATGCAGGTGATCAGACAGGACGCCTACGTACGTGTTACCTGTCACAGTCTGATCTAGACTTTTCAATGGTCACATAGCACGCCAGCTGCACATGCTCCACACCATTACAGAGCTCCCACTAGCTTGAACAGTCCCCTGCTGGACTCAAGGGGTTGTCTCCATACCCGTACACTTCCATCCGCTCGATATAATTTTTAACGAGACTCGTCTGACCAGGCAACATGTTTCCAGTCATCAGCAGCCCAATGTCGGTTTTACGAGACGTAAAGCTTTGTGTTGTGCAGTCATCAAGGGTACACGAGTGGGCCTTCGGCTCCGAAAGCCCACATCGATGATATTTCGTTGAACGGTTCGCACGTCGACAATTGTTAGTGGCCCAGCACTGAAATCTGCAGCAATTAGCGGAAGAATTGCACTTCTGTCACGTTGAAAGATTCTCTTCAGTCGTCGTTGGTCGGTTTCTTGCAGGATCTTTTTCCGGCAGCAGCGATGTCGGAGATTTGGTGTTTCACCGGATTCCTAATATTCACGGTACACTCGTGAAATGGTCATACGGGAAAATCCCCACGTCATCGCTACCTCGGAGATGCTGTGTCCCATCGCTCGTGCGCTGACTATAACACCACGTTAAAACTCATTTAAATCATACTAACCTTCCTTTGTAGCAGCAGTAACTGATCTAACAACTGCGCCAGACACTTGTCTTATTTAGGCATTGTCGACCGTGCCGCCGTATTCTGCCTGTTTACGTATCTCTGTATTTGAATACACAAGATTATACCAGTTTCTTTGGCGCTTCAGTGTATATTCAGCCAAGTTGTAGTTTAACGTTCGTACCAAAAATATCGAAATGTTCTTCGTCGATTTACTTCAGATTTTTACACAGTACTCTAATAAGCGCTCTGCTGGACATACCTTACATGGTTTTCAGTGTATATATAGCTCTGTTTCCATTTTACAACTCATTTTCTCCAGCTCATTAATAATGGGAAACACACACAGGCAGTATACAGCAGCAGACCACTTCTCACAGAAGATGTTCAATATGCCCTCTTTGGACATCGCCACATGCATCAGCCCACCATTTTTGTGAATCTCGGAAGAGCTGATGTAACCCTGCACTATTGCGTATGATTTCGCAACGTTCACTCTGATACCAGCGTGTAAAATCAACATAAGTAAAACTTAATATTGTGTCTGATGTGCGTCCATCGCCTAAATGCTAACAGCCCGATGTGGTGAAAACATCCCGAGATGGGAGGCGGAATTCCACGGTGTCGAAGAGGTAAACAAAACAAACACATCAACAACTCCAAGGAAGAGATGTAACTAGCAAAACAACCGTAGGTTGAGAACCGCAATACGAAACTTTAAAAAATCCGTAGTTTATTATTTATAAAATATATAGGCGTTACGTTAGTTCCTCAACGTTATAAAATTGCCAGAGGAGTAGTATTTGAGTATTATAGATTTGATAGATTGACTTGAAAACCATCCTAGAAACTATGGGCAAGAATTCAGATAGTCATACACTCCTGGAAATGGAAAAAAGAACACATTGACACCGGTGTGTCAGACCCACCATACTTGCTCCGGACACTGCGAGAGGGCTGTACAAGCAATGATCACACGCACGGCACAGCGCACACACCAGGAACCGCGGTGTTGGCCGTCGAATGGCGCTAGCTGCGCAGCATTTGTGCACCGCCGCCGTCAGTGTCAGCCAGTTTGCCGTGGCATACGGAGCTCCATCGCAGTCTTTAACACTGGTAGCATGCCGCGACAGCGTGGACGTGAACCGTATGTGCAGTTGACGGACTTTGAGCGAGGGCGTATAGTGGGCATGCGGGAGGCCGGGTGGACGTACCGCCGAATTGCTCAACACGTGGGGCGTGAGGTCTCCACAGTACATCGATGTTGTCGCCAGTGGTCGGCGGAAGGTGCACGTGCCCGTCGACCTGGGACCGAACCGCAGCGACGCACGGATGCACGCCAAGACCGTAGGATCCTACGCAGTGCCGTAGGGGACCGCACCGCCACTTCCCAGCAAATTAGGGACACTGTTGCTCCTGGGGTATCGGCGAGGACCATTCGCAACCGTCTCCATGAAGCTGGGCTACGGTCCCGCACACCGTTAGGCCGTCTTCCGCTCACGCCCCAACATCGTGCAGCCCGCCTCCAGTGGTGTCGCGACAGGCGTGAATGGAGGGACGAATGGGGACGTGTCGTCTTCAGCGATGAGAGTCGCTTCTGCCTTGGTGCCAATGATGGTCGTATGCGTGTTTGGCGCCGTGCAGGTGAGCGCCACAATCAGGACTGCATACGACCGAGGCACACAGGGCCAACACCCGGCATCATGGTGTGGGGAGCGATCTCCTACACTGGCCGTACACCACTGGTGATCGTCGAGGGGACACTGAATAGTGCACGGTACATCCAAACCGTCATCGAACCCATCGTTCTACCATTCCTAGACCGGCAAGGGAACTTGCTGTTCCAACAGGACAATGCACGTCCGCATGTATCCCGTGCCACCCAACGTGCTCTAGAAGGTGTAAGTCAACTACCCTGGCCAGCAAGATCACCGGATCTGTCCCCCATTGAGCATGTTTGGGACTGGATGAAGCGTCGTCTCACGCGGTCTGCACGTCCAGCACGAACGCTGGTCCAACTGAGGGGCCAGGTGGAAATGGCATGGCAAGCCGTTCCACAGGACTACATCCAGCATCTCTACGATCGTCTCCATGGGAGAATAGCAGCCTGCATTGCTGCGAAAGGTGGATATACACTGTACTAGTGCCGACATTGTGTATGCTCTGTTGCCTGTGTCTATGTGCCTGTGGTTCTGTCAGTGTGATCATGTGATGTATCTGACCCCAGGAATGTGTCAATAAAGTTTCCCCTTCCTGGGACAATGAATTCACGGTGTTCTTATTTCAATTTCCAGGAGTGTAATTCGATAGGATACTGTAGTGCTTCGACTCAGTCTGATAATTGAAAGTTGAACCTGAACCTCGTTTTAATATTTTCATGATAACGAGTGTATTTCCTCCATAATATTTCCTTTTATTTCTTTAAACACAATATACAAATTCATTTCAGTATAGAAAATAGAGTGACCTGTTTCTTTTAGATGATCTGAGGTAGCTGAATTGTGGCAAGCGAGTTTTGCTCCCAGTCTGACGTATACGAGAGATGTTCAGCATTTAATGCAACATGTTTTCTTCTTGAAAGCAGGTTGATGTTATTCATGATTCCAATACATTACATTTCTACCCTCTCGTTTGGCTAATAAATCCTTTTTCCAACATAATTTCCGTTCAATGCGACGGCCTTACGCCACCTTACCGGGAGGGCTCGTATACCCAAATGGTAGCACTCTAATGCTCAACGTCGGAGATGACTTCTCACAGCACCAGTAACCACCCTTCCTGCTGACTACATCCTTCCTGCGGTCAAACAGATGGAATTTTTTCAACCGAAATTGGCTGAGAAAATAATGTGTTGAATTACTCATCGAACGCCCCTCGTATCTATTACTAGCAGTCTTTGGAATAAAGAAATCATGTTCTGGACGTCCAATAAATCTGTGTAAATTCCTGGATACGATTTCCTGAATACGTTTTGTAGGAATGTTCGGGTACTTGTTCTTGTAGGAATGTTCGCATACCTATCCCTAACCTCAAGCGACACCATACTGCTGCCTTCAGGTACATCTATCACTGAAAGTTCAGAAATTAAGCGCTCTCTGTTACACATTGTTATTTTTTTATTATTATTTACAATATGTCATCAAATATATATGGACACCGTGTCCATTCTAGTGTGCGATTCGAATTAACTAAATGTTATCTGTGGTTCTCTTAGTAAATGGCATAAACTACTATGTTTGTTACGAATATATCGCGATTTCCGAGGATGTGGTTAGGCAGGAATTTAAGAGCACAGCTCAAATTGCTGCGAGCAGAACGAGCAGCAGTCACACTTACATTCTTGGTTCCCACAACTTTTTTTCCGAATGTGACGATTTTTTCCCGCTGTGTGTATTTCAGCTACATAGCTTAATTCTAGCTGTGAATTCTACGATTCGTCATTTTTAGTGATTTTCACTTTGGTACGAGTAGTAACACCAGTGGTCTTGGGGTTACATCTTTCAGCAGTAACACTGAACAACAAATTTGAAGTGAAAGTATGCAAATCAGTTATGTTTATTTCAGTATAAAATTAAACAAAATCATTATCTTCATAAATATTTAGCTCTAGTTTTTTTAAAAAAAGCAATCTATATTTTTGTACAAATAACACAATAACTAAATATGCATTCATGTTCCTAGATTCAGCATATCAAATTTTAAGTGAATAATTACTTCAGTTATGTTATGTGCTATGCATTGATAAATTTCAATACCATTCTGGAAGTACAAAATTAAAATATTAAGAAAAAACTGAAGACAATGTTACATAAATGAAAATATTTTGTAAGTCTACTTTGTACCAGAACTATGTAAAGCACAAAAGAAAACATATAAATTAACTAGTCACAAATGTATATAAAGGATTACAAATGTTAAATATTCATATGTTCACTATATACAATTACCTATTTTGCTCAGAGATAAATTCAGAAGGTGACCGTTTTCGCTTGGCTTGACGTTTATACACATACTCGGGAACATCCCTAATGACAGTCCAGCAGTAATCTGCTAAAATAGTAGGTCTCCACTTTTCGGCATACATCTAATCAGTTGTGGCAATATCTTGATGAAATCGCTCCCCATGTTCATCACTTACTGCACCACAATCTTTGGGGAAGTAGTCAAGATGACTATGTAAGAAATGCATTTTCAGTAACATGTTGTAACCAAGTTTTCCATAAGATGACAACATGTTATCTACAATCTCCTTGTAATTTATTGCTCGTCTGTTTCCTAACAACTGTAAACAGACTGTCTTAAAACATTCCCTTGCGTGCTTCTCATCGCCTTGTATGATTCCATCAAAAGTATGGTCTCCAAACAGCTCTCGAATCTGTGGGCCTACAAAGATACCCTCCTTTACTTTGGAATCACTTAAGTAAGGGAATTTTTGCCTTTAATACTTAAACGCGTCACCATCTTTGTTCATTCCCTTAACAAAGTTTTTCATGAGATGCTTGATGTGCAAGGGAGGGAGCGGAATCTTTTTAGGTTCTACTAGAGGTTCACTCTTAATGATACCTGGTTGAAGAGATTTTCTGGTGGGTCATTAATGTATACTGTAATGAGATGCACGAGCTCGGATACCCCATTCACAGAGAAAGCAACAGTATTTAGTATATCCAAACTGCATACCTAATAGCAGTGCAATCACTTTCAAGTCACCATAAATCTGCCATTGAGAGTCATTATACTCGATGGCTTCCAGTAAAATTTTCATGTTTTGCCATGACTCTTTCATATGCACACTATGCCCAACTGGAATAGAAGGAAGCTCATTACCAATGTGTAAAAGCACTGCTTTTAAGCTCAACTTTGAAGAGTCAATAAAGATTCTCCACTCATCAAGGTTGTAATTAATTCTGAGAGCCTTCATTAGACCATTTATGTTTACACATTGCCACAAGACTATATTGCATGTTTAAAAAAAGGAGTGAATTGTTGTCCTCTTCTGCGGTAGTATGAAACATTTACATTGCTTTCCAGAAAACTGCGCTGCTGCAATCTTGAGGCTAAAATCTCAGCCTTAGCTTTAGAGAGCTCCAAATCTCTAATGAGATCACTTAACTC
The DNA here is from genome assembly GCF_021461385.2 of Schistocerca piceifrons. Lineage (NCBI taxonomy): Eukaryota > Metazoa > Arthropoda > Insecta > Orthoptera > Acrididae > Schistocerca > Schistocerca piceifrons. Next base: position 216,877,363 of record NC_060139.1, on the reverse strand, counting down.
ATTTTGAGACAATTTTTGTGGATCATCAGTTGATGATATATATGGAAGAAACTCTGGATCTTGTGATGTACATGGTTCAGGTCATTCAGAATCCCCATCAGAAGTAATCTCGTACGCAGTCGGTGGTTCAGGTATTGGCAATTCTTCCCCAAGTAGAGCTGGATGTATGGCACATTGAATGTTAGGATAGATCACTGTCCGCTTCTTCTTCTTCTTCTTAGATATTTCCTTCTTGATAGGAGGAACCATACAAAAGTAGCAGTCACTGACATGGTTAGTTGGCTCACGCCAGATCATGGACACTGTAAAGGGCACTGAACGTCCTTTCCGAAGCATCAAATTTCTGAGGTTGCTGGCACAAGTGTTGCAGATCGCATGTGGAGCCCAGGGTTTATCCTGGCACCAATTTTGCATTCAAACTAACAACTGTAAGCTTTTTTTAATCAGTGGAGTTATTTGCTGTTTTTGAGAAGCAAATGTCACTTCTCCACACACGTAGCAAAATGTGTCAGCACTGTTAACACAAACTCTTGGAATTTTTGTGCACTTTAGTAGCAGTCAACTTGAACAACTGAGAGTTAATCTGGAAACAAATGTGCAAAAATTATTACATGCATTAATAAAGTCACTGAAGTTGAAGAGGAGGGAGAGAAAAAGATCACTAAAATTTGTATCAAAATGTTTGTAACCAAAATATTGCACACAAGTAAGACGAGGGACAATAATATAATTCATTTTACTAGTTGTTATGACTTTAACAAACCATTATAATATTTGATTTTAAACTCAACATAAAAATCCGTATATAACTATCTCACCGTAATAAAACAGTGTAAAATGAAAACTAGAGCTAATTTTGAATTGTCTTTGTAATATTCGCGATCAGCACATTAGAACTGATAGGAATTGACTATTTTCATTCGATTTATATTTTCGTTGTTGCACCGTATAATCAAAATGTCCTCGGTCCCGGGTTCGAACCCCCTAAATATTTAAATTTCGAACAAAAACCATCAGCAATGTCGGCCGAAGCCTTCCGTCATAAGAAGTCACCCTCACGGAGCCAACGGCCTAGTCAAAGAGGGCGGAGGAGCAGATAGAGATTCAGAGCACTCTCTTGCTCTTGGAGTGGGAAACTGTCCCTAAAGGTGGAAGAAGCAGCAATGATCAACGGCATGTGGATGCAGAAGGTAATGAAAGCCATTAGATAAAAGACACAATGTGTATCCGCAAGACATGTGGCCTGTAACTGAAAAAGTGTCAGGATGGGCTCTCCATTGGCAGAAGATCCCGAAACAGTCCCCCATTCGGACCTCCGGACGTGGACTGCCAATGGGGTAGTGACCATGAGAAAAAGATTTAATAACCAACTAAAGGATAACTTTCTACAAATGGTGACATGGAATGTCAGAAGTTTGAACTTGGCAGGGAAGCTATAAAATATGAAAAGTGAAATTCTAAGGTTTGGGTTGGGTTGTTTGGGGGAAGAAACCAAACAGCTAGGTCATCGGTCTCATCGGATTAGAGAAGGAAGTCGATAGCGCCCTTTCAAAGGAACCATCCCGGCATCTCCCTGATTTAGGGAAATCACGGAAAACCGTAATCAGGATGGTTGGACGCGGGATTGAACCGTCGTCCTCCCGAATGCGAGTCCAGTGTGCTAACCACTGCGCCACCTCGCTCGGTGAAATGCTAAGGCTCAATCTACATATAGTAAGGGTAAGTGAAGTGAAGTGGGAGGAAATGAGGATTTCTGGTTAGACGAGTATAGGTTAATATCAAAAATAGTATAACGGAAGTAGGATTCATTATGAATAGAAAGGTAGGGCAGAGAATGAGTTACTGTGAACAGTTCAGTGATAGCGTTGTTCTCATCAGAATCGACAGCAAACCAACACCCACAATGGGGGACTGGAATACATTTGTACGCGAGGAGTAGAAGAAAGGGCTACGGAAGAATGTGGGCTTGGTAGTAGAAACGAGAGAGGAGAATGACTATGAGTTCTACAATAAATCTCAGTTAGTAATAGCGAATGCTCTGTTGGAAAATCAAAAGAGGAGGAGGTATACTTGGAAAGGGCCGGGAGACACGGGAAGAATTCAGTTAGATTACATTATGACCAGGCAGAGATTCAGATATCAGATGTAGACTCAGATCAAATTTAGCGATGGAAAAGAGTAGGCTGAAGCTTAAGATACTAGTTTGGAAGAATCTTTGCGTATCGAAGTGGGATACGGAAGTACTAAGAAATGAAGAGGTACGTTTGAGGTTCTCTGAGGCTATAGACACTGCGACAACGAATAATTCAGTAGACATTACATTTGAAGAGGAGTGGACATCTCTAAAGACGGCAAGCTGGAAAGAAAACGGTAGGTACAAGGAAAACAACTGCGAAGAAACCACCGATAACAGATGAAATACTTCACCTGATCGACGAAAGAAGTGAGTACAAAAATGTTCAGGGAAATTCAGGACCGAAATAAATAGGAAGTGCAGGGAAGCTAAGGCGAATTGGGTGCAGGAAAAATGTGAAGAAATCGATAGAGAAAGGATTATCGAAGAATGGATTCAGCATGTAGGCAGTCAAAACAGCCTTCAGTGGAATTAATGGCAAGGGCTTCAACATAACGAGTTTATTGGGAATTCCACTGTTAAATGCAAAGGAGAGAGTGGATATGTAGAGAGAGTACATTGAAGGTCTCTACGAGAGGAAAGGCTTGTCTGATGACGTGATACAAGAAGAAACAGGAGTCGACAGGGAAGAGATAGGTGATCCAATGGTAGTGAGCCGCTTTACTGCTCAAATTACGTGCTAGAGAAACCAAATTGCAATCTAACCACAGCTACTCAAAGGAGATACGAAGATAGTGATCTTTGCTGATGGACAAACTCGTGGTTGGTACAAAATTTTAATTTCAATTACAGGACAAATTTGATTATTACAGAATTACAAATCAGAATAACAATACGAAAATTTTAGTTCGGACCTTTGTCTTCTTAAGAAAATATACAACTGACTTTATCCAGAAAACTATGTGATTAGATCATGAATTAACATAAACAGTATGTTAAAAATAATCATTAGATCTGATTGCAAAAGGATCACAGACAGTCACCACCATACGCAGACTATTAAGTTAATTGCTTTTGTAACCAAAATTTATACAACAGTAATGATTCAGCTTGAGTTACTTAAGAAAAGATCTCGTCCGTCCCGGCGGACAGACCGGATACTTAACTAAAGTAACATGACTGAAAATCAAACTGACACATTTACCGAATAAAAGAACAACTTAAAAAATGAGTGACGCAAGTGGAGCCTAACTAGCACCAGTCGCCACGGCTCAAATAGATTCAAAATTTAAAACAGTTTTGGAAGAGTTACCAAAATATAAGGCAGAAGGGAGAGACAGTATTCCATCGAAATTTCTAAAATAATTGGGGAAATTGGAAACAAAATGGCTATTCACGTTATTGTCTAGAATGTATGAGACTAGCGATGTATCATCAGACTTTCTGAAATGTTATCCACACAATTCCCGAGATAGCTAGAGCAGACAAGAGCGAGAATTATCGCAGAATCAGCTGACGGCTCATGCATCCAACTTGCTGACAAGAATAATACGCAGAAGAATGGAAAATAAAATTGAAGATGTGTTCAAAAAACGGCTCTGAGCACCATGGGACTAAACATCTGTGGTCATCAGTGCCCCAGAACTACTTAAACCTAACTAACCTAAGGACATCACACACATCCAAGCCCGATGCAGGATTCGAACCTGCGACCGTAGCAGCAGCGCCGTTCCGGACTGAAGCGCCTAGAACCGCTCGGCCACCGAGACCAGCGAGAATATGTTAGATGACGATCACTTTTGCTTCAGAAAAGGTAAATGCATCAGAGAGGCGGTTATGACGTTGTGTTTAATGGAAGCAAGACTGAGCAAAAATCAGGAGACGTTCATTGCATTAGTCGGTTTGGAAAAAGCGTTCGACATTGTAAAATGGTGCAAGACGTTCGAAGCCCTGAGAAAAATAGGTGTAACTTATAGGGAACGACGGCTAATATACAATACATACAGGAACCATGAGGGACCAGTAAGAGTGGAAGAGCAAGAACGAAGTGTTCGGATTTAAATGGGTGTAAGACAGGGTTGTAGCAGGGTCTGTACATCGAAGAAGTAATTAGAGGAATAAAAGAAAGGTTCAGGAGTGGGATTAAAATTCAGGGTGAATGGACAATGACAAGATTCGCTCATGAGATTGCTATCGGCAGTGAAAGTGAAGAAGGATTGGAGGATGTGTTGAATTGAATGAACAATCTAATGAATACAGACCATGGACTGAAAGTAAATCGAAGAAACATGAAAGTAGCGAGAATTAGCAGAAATGAGAACAGAGAGAAACCTAACGCTACAATTGGGGATCACTAAGTAGACGAATAAGGAATTCTGCTACCCAGACAGTAAAATAACCCATGACGGACGGAGCAAGCAGGACGTAAAAAGCATACTAGCACTGGCGAAAATGACATTCCTGGCCAACAGGAGTCTACTAGTATTAAACATAGGTCTTAGCTTGAGGAACAAATTTCTGAGAATGTCCATTTGGAGCACAGCGTGGTATGGTAGCGAAACGTGGGCTGTGGGAAAACCAGAACAGAAGAGAGTCGAAGCCTTTGAGATGTGGTACTAAGGAAGAATGTTGAAAATTAGGTGGACAAAAATGAGGAGATTCTCCACAGAATTTGCGAGGAAAGGAACACTGGCAAGAAAAAGGAACAGGGTGGTAGGACATCTGTTAAGACATCAGGGGATAACTTCCACGGTACTAGAGGAGTTGTAGAGGGTGAAAACTGTAGAGGAAGACCGCGATCCGAATACATCCAGCAAATAATTGAGGACATAGGTTGCAAGTGCTATTCTGAGACGTAAAGGTTGGCACAGGAGAGGAACTTGTTGCGGACCGCATCAAACCATTCAGAAGACTGATGACTCAAAATAAGAAAAATAAAATAAAAAAGTAGGGCGATTTCCTTTAGAATTTAATTTTTTTGGTGTATCTCATTCTAGTTGTCGATTCCATGTTTCTTTATTTTCCACAATATTTAAGCATATCTTCTTTCTGTGTGTTTTGTTTTCTGTGTTCTACTACTGCCTTGATTCTGAGGTTCTAACGTTACATGTTAGTTTCTCCCCACCCAGAACCCCATATTCACGCCATTGTTCCATTAGTTTCTATATTAATTGTTATAAATTTCCTACGGCTCTATAATTCATGGCTACATTTCGGCTCCGTGGAAGTGTTTACGAGTACTGGTCGCCATTTTAAACGCTACAATTTATACACGGACACCTGTTAATGGACATTGGTGTGTGTCCACTCTTCACATCTATGACGCCTTGAACGCTGTTGGTTGGTTGGTTTGGGGAAGGAGACCAGACAGCGTGGTCATCGGTCTCATCGGATTAGGGAAGGATGGGGAAGGAAGTCGGCCGTGCCCTTTCAGAGGAACCATCCCGGCATTTGCCTGGAGTTATTTAGGGAAATCACGTTGAACGCTGTTGGAGACACTATGAATGAGATGTCTGAATGTCTGTGGCGGAATTGTAGCCTATTCTTCCTCAGCAGCAGAACCAGAGAAGATAGCGATGTTGAACGCTACTAGAGTCTGGAGCGAAGTCAGCATTCTGACTCATCCCAGAGGTATTCCGTTGGGTCCAGGTCGGGACTCTGGACAGGCCAACGCATATCAGGAATGCTGTCGTCCTCAAACCATTGCCTCATACGTGCTGCTCTACGACAAGGTCCATTGCCACGCTTCATGTCTGTACTGTTCCTCTTCTTTACTCAGCACAGAGTTCTGTAGAATGTGCTTATATCCTTCCGCATTTAGCGTTTACTTGAGCACAGTAAGGGCACCGGAACCCAACCAGGAGAAACTCGGCCATACCATAACACCATCTCCTCCGTATTCCATCGTCGGCACTGTACCTGATGGCAGGTGACTTTCTCCAAGCATCAGCCAAACTCAGGTCCTTCCATCAGATTGTCACAGGGTGTAGCGTGAGTTGTTATTCCAACTCACTCGCTTCGATTCATCCACTGTCGAGTGGCGTCGCTTTTTTTTCAATACCTCGGTCGTCGCTTATCCATGACTACAGAAATGTGCAAGTTGTGAAGAGATATGCGACATTTGTACCTCATTATTTTTAACATCGTACTCACAGTAATCGTGTTTGCAGGAGTGCTGGGAGCACTCGGAAATCACGAGTGATCCCTACCGCTCTTTTCATGCGATATTTTACAACACACCTTCCGCAATGCCCCATGATCCCTGTCCGTCTGTAAGTAACTTGTGCCTTGTCTTAGTTGAGCTGTGTTTGTTCCTTTGCGTTTCAGTTTCACAATCTTCTGACCAGTTAGCGATATCTAAATCTATGAACAACATTATAACCCTCTGATACACGTACAATAACAGAGTCAGGAAGAAAGATACATTCTTGTAGGGGTTGAAAAATGGCTCTAAGCACTATGGAACTTAACATCTGCGGTAATCAGTCCCCTAGACTGAGAACTACTTAAACCTAACCAACCTAAGGACATCATATTCATGCCCGAGGCAGGATTCTAACCACGACCGTAGCAGCAGCGCGGTTCTGGAGTGAGGCGCCTAGAATCGCTCGGCCACAGCGGCCGGGTGCTTGTAGGGGTGACAGTGATTCTAAACAAAACAGGTCAAATAATCATACATCTTCTTCGTAACAGTTTCCGAGGAAGCCAATGAAATCAGCGAAGAACAGGATTAATGCAGCTGATAATAAATGAAACACTGTGATATACTGTTTTATTTAATTTTGTACATTTCCTCAATAAAAATACTCGAAATATCCACAGCATTTTGCAGCTCTTGTACACAGCTGCTGTTTTGCTAATCTGAGATCATTTTCAGTGTCCTTTGCATGAGCACAAATCAGCAACACTGCAGCTCTCTACAAGAACTGCAAAATGCACTGCAGTTGACAGTGGATATTTCGAACATTTCTAGAGAGGAAACGCACACTAAGCAAGAAAGCTTTAGAGTACACCAACATTTGTCTTTTTCCCCGTTATTTTCATTAGTTCACTGTATTTGACAAATATATCGTCTGTATTGAGGTCAAAGTTGAGTGTGACAGTGAAGTCATCTGCTTGCGTATAACAGGTGTGGGTGAAACTAAGTTAGTTGTTGCCCACCCGGCTAGTCGCGCCGTCTAACGCGCTGCTTCCCGAGTGGGAAGGCGTGCCAGTCACCGGCACGAATCCGCCTGGCCGATAAGTGTCAAGGTCTGGCGTGCTAACCAGCCTGTGGATGGTCTTTAAGGCGGTTTTCCATCTGCCTCAGCGAATACAGGTTGGTTCCCCTTATTCCGCCTCAGTCACACTATGTCAGGGATTGCTGCTCAAACACTGTCTCCACGTATGCGTACACCATAATTACTACGCAAATAGTTGGGGTACACTCGTCTGGTATGACACATTCCCAGGGGGTCCGCTGGGGGCCGAACCGTACAATAACCCTGGGTTCAGTGTGGGGCAGCGGTGGGGAGGGTGGACTGCTGTGCCATGTTGTGGGGTTGTGAACCACTGAGGGCTGCGGTGAGACGAAGCCTCTCCATTTCTAGGTCCCCAGTTCAATACACGATACACACACAAGTTAATTGTTGCATTTTTTTACCTGCCACTCGACTCTGCTGTAACAGTTCTAGAGTCATTCAAAGAAAGTCTACAGTAAATACCTAGATCATGCTTACTAGTTCGAGGCGACATTGCCAAGCATAGGCTGGGGTGTCTATGGATTCATCGCAATGGGTATAGACAGACAATGTAGCAAAATGCTTTTGAAAACATTTTCTGTTATTGGTAAGTTCGGACAACACGTGAGTGTTACGGAGATGTTTCAGGAACTCATATGGGAATCCCTTCAAGGAATGCGACGTTCTTTTCGAGAAATACTATTGAGAAAATTTATAAACTGGCATTTGAAGATGACTGCCGAACGATTCTACTGCCGCCAACCACGAAGATAGATACGAGAATTAAGGCTCATATGGAGGCGTACAGACAGTCGTTTTTAACTCGCTCTGTTTGCCAGTGGAACAGGAGGGGAAAAGACAAGTAGTGGTACAGGGCACCCTCCGAAACACGGCATACGATGACTTGCGGAGTATCTATATAGATGTAGATATAGATGTAGTTTCTTTGGAAACTGTTGAGACCAGGACGCATGTTCATGTGACGCTATTTGTTCCTAATCACTAATACTATCACCCCTGAAAGCACGTACCTCCCTCCTGACTCCACATGAATACCAATTTATTTAGTAGTTGTCTGATAATCTATAAATATCTTACAGTGAGGTAACAAGAGTCATCGGATAGGGTTCCCGGGTTCGATTCCCGGCGGGGTCAGGGATTTTCTCTGCCTCGTGATGGCTGGGTGTTGTGTGATGTCCTTAGGTTAGTTAGGTTTAAGTAGTTCTAAGTTCTAGGGGACTGATGACCTAAGATGTTAAGTCCCATAGTGCTCAGAGCCAGCCAAATCGTTGTGGATCGCCGGTGCATTGAGTGTGGTATTTTGTGTTGTGTTGTCGTGCTACAGATGATTAATATGGTAGTGACAGTTTTCGTCCGAAGGATTTTATGTTTGCCGGCCGGAGTGGCCGTGCGGTTAAAGGCGCTTCAGTCTGGAACCGCGTGGCCGCTACGGTCGCAGGTTCGAATCCTGCCTCGGGCATGGATGTGTGTGATGTCCTTAGGCTAGTTAGGTTTAAGTAGTTCTAAGTTCTAGGGGACTGATGACCACAGCAGTTAAGTCCCATAGTGCTCAGAGCCATTTGAACCATTTTGATTTTATGTTTTCGACAAAAGTAGAAAGATACTGGCTGTCTCTGAGCACTGTGTGACTTAACATCTGAGGTCATCAGTCCCCTAGAACTTAGAACTACTTAAACCTAACTAACCTAAGGACATCACACACATCCATGCCCGAGGCAGGATTCGAACCTGCGACCGTAGCAGTCGCGCGGTTCCGGACTGAAGCGCCTAGAACCGCACGGCCACAACGGCCGGCTAGGAAGATATTAATGTGCAAATACTGCAATGTGCGTATTGAGTGGCAGAGGAAGGACACGTGCCTGAAACACGTTAAGAACAGTTCTTTCCATAAGAAGAACAAGGAGAAAGCGCTAACAACTACTGGTATAAAAAGACAAGCTACGCTCACGGAAGTCACTGCAGGGGCAAAACGACCGAAAAATGATAAAGAAGAATTCATTTTATCGACTACTCAAGCTTTCATTGAGGCTAACATTCCGATGGAAAAAGTTGATCATCCGAAGCTGAGAGAATGGATGAACAAATACATACCAGGTTTGTGTAAAGCTGTAGTGGAGGCTTTGTGAATCCCAGTCAGTAATGTTGATAGTGAGAGATCATTTTCCAGATACTGCAACATGTCTGACAGGAGAACAGCTCTGACTCCCAGTAATATGGAAGTCATGGTCTCCTTGGCTTTCTCGGGCTGGCTTGTATGTTGTGTACATAGACTAGGACAGGATAAATGTTTTCCAAACTTTCATGATTTATAATTTTTATGCTTTTTCAATTTATATAAAATAAATGATTTTTCACTGCTGCTGAAAAGTGGAAATAAAATTTAACGAAATTATTGACGAAATGGAAAAAAAACTAGCGAAAAATATACCGAAATAACTTTTTAAAAATGACGAAATTGGGCAAACATTTTCACCGCAAACAGGTGCCTCAAAGCGATGACCAATACACGCTTCCAGTGTGCGTTCACCGCGAAGTCGCCAAACACGGACGCGACCATCACGATGCTGTAAACAGAATCTGGATTCATCCGAAAAAATGACGTTTGCCATTCGTGCACCCAGGTTCGTCGTTGAGTACACCATCGCAAGCGCTCTTGTCTGTGTTGCAGCGTCAAGGGTAACTACAGCCATGGTCTCCGAGCTGATAGTCCATGCTGCTGCAAACTGTTCGTGCAGATGGTTGTTGTCTTGCAAACGTCCCCATCTGTTGACTCAGGGATCGAGACGTGGCTTGCACGATCCGTTACAGCTATGTGGATAAGATGCCTGCCATCTCGACTGCTAGTGATAAGAGGCAGTTGGGACCCAGCACGGCGTTCCGTTTTACCCTCCTGAACCCACCGATTCCATATTCTGCTAACTGCCATTGGATCTCGACCAACGCGAGCAGCAATGTCGCGATACGATAAACCGCAATCGCGATAGGCTACAATCCGACCTTTATCAAAGTCGGAAACGTGATGGTACGCATTTCTCCTCCTTACACGAGGCATCACAACAACGTTTCACCAGGCAACGCCGGTCAACTGCTGTTCTCGTATGAGAAATCGCTTGAAACTTTCCTCATGTCAGCACGTTTTATGTGTCGCCACCGGCTCCAACCTTGTGTGAATGCTCTGAAAAGCTAATCATTTGCATATCACAGCATCTTCTTCCTGTCGGTTAAATTTCGCGTCTGTATCACGTCATCTTCGTGGCGTAGCAGTTTTAATGGCCAGTAGTGCACATGTGGCACTAGTATCACGTATAGAGTGTGTAAAAGAGCAGAGCATTGGCGGAGCTGTCATTTGTACTCAAGTGATTCCTGTTAAAAGGTTTCCTACGTCATTATGGACGCACGACGGCAATGAACAGTATTTGAACGCGGAACGATAATTGGAGCTACACGCATGGGACATTCCATTTCGGATACCGTTACTAATTCAATATCCTGAGTGTGCCGAGAATACAAAATTTAGCAGTCACCACGGACAACGCAGTGGCCGACGATCTTCACTTATCGACAGAGAGTAGCAGCGTTTACGTAGAGTTGTCAGTGCTAACAGACAAGCAACACTGTCGGCGAAATGTACGTTAATAGGCTATTTCAGCAGACGACTGACGCGATTGCCTTTCCTAACAGCACGACATCGCCTGCAGCGCCTCTTCTGCGTCCGTAATATCGGTTGACCCCTAGGCGATTGGAAAACCATGGCCTGATCAGATGAGCTCCAAATTCAGATAATAAGAGCTGAGGGTAGGGTTCGACTGTAACACAGACTCTACGAAGCCACAGGCCCAAGTTGGTAACAAAGGACTGTGCAAGCGCCTGGTGGGTCCATAGTGCTGTGGACTGTGTTTACATGGTATGAACTGGGTCCCCTGGTCCAAATGAACCGATCCTTGTTTAGAAGTGGTTACGTTCGACTATTAACAGACCATTTGCAGCCAAACAACGACGGAATTTTTATGACTGACAAAGCGCTATGCCACCGGGCAACAATTGTTTGCTGTTGGTTTGAAAAACAAGCTGAACAATCCGAGTGAACGATTTGGCCACCCAAATTGCCGGACATGAATCCCTTCGAACATTTATGGGGCATAGATGGGAGGTAGGTTCGCGCACAAAACTTGGCATCGGCAACATTTTCGCAACTATGGATGACTATAGAGGTAGCATTACTCAATATTTCTGCAAGATTCTTCCACCTTGTTGAGTCCAAGCCACATCCAGATGCGGCACCACGCCGGCCAAAAGCAGTTCTGACACGATATTAAGATTTAGCCCATGACTTTTGTTATCTCGGTGTATCTTAAGACCGTCTTCAGTTGTCGCTCTTTCGTGGATCGCGGCACTCATCTATTATGAGAAATGTGTGTTAGAGCTGCATATCAGGTTGTTCACAGTATGGCTTCTGCTCAAGTGTTCTGTGTGATGTCTTACATTAATCAGTTTCTGTGTTGTCCTGTATGTCCAAGGTTACTGAAATGCCTACAGGCCAGGACGTTTGCCCTGCCTACATCTACATCTACGTGATTACTCTGCTATTCACAATAAAGTACCTGGCAGAGGGTTCAATGAACCACCTTCATGCTGTCTCTCTACCTTTCCACTCTCGAACGGCACGCGGGAAAGCACTTAAATTTTTCCGTGCGAGCCCTGATTTCTCTTATTTTATCGTGGTGATCATTTCTCCCTATGTAGGTGGGTGCCAACAGAATGTCGGAGGAGAAAACTGGTGATTGAAATTTCATGAGAAGATCCCTTCGCAACGAACAACGTCTTAGTTTTAATGATTACATTTCCAATTCACGTAACATATCTGTGACACCATCTCCTCTATTTCGCGATAATACAAAACGAGCTGCCCTTCTTTGTACTTTTTCGATGTCGTCCGTCAGTCCCACCTGATTCGGATCACACAACGCACAGCAAAACTCCAGAATAGGGCGGACAAGCGTAGTGTAAGCCGTCTCTTTGGTGGACCTGTTGTACCTTCTAAGTTTTCTGCCAGTGAATCGCAGTCCTTGGTTTGCTCTACACACTATATTATGTGATCGTTCCAGTTTATGTTATTTGTAATTGTAGTCCCTACGTATTTAGCTGAATTTACAGCCTTCAGATTTGTGTGACTTATCGCGTAATCGAAATTTATCTGATTTATTTTAGTACTTATTTGAATAACTTCACACTTTTCCTTATTCAGGGTCAATTGCCACTTTTCGCACCATACAGATATCTTATCTAAATCATTTTGCAAGTCTTTTTGATCATCTGATGACTTGAAAAGACGGTAAATGACAGCATCATCTGCAAACAATCTAAGACGGCTACTCAGATTGTCTCCTACGTCGTTAATATAGATCAGAAACAATAGAGGGCATATAACACTTTCTTGGGGAACGCCGGATATTACTTCTGTTTTACTCGATGACTTTCCGTCTATTACTACGAACTGTGACCTTTCTGACAGGAAATCATGAATTCAGTCGCACAACTGAGGCGATACTCCGTAGGCAAGCAGTTTGAGGCGATACTCCGTAGGCACGCAGTTTGGTTAGAAGACGCTTGTGAGGAACGATGTCGAAAGCCTTCTGGAAATCTAAAAACATGGAATCAATTTAACATCCACTGTCGATTGCACTTGTTACTTCATGAGTATAAAGAGCTAGTTGTGTTTCACAAGAACAATATTTTCTGAAACCGTGCTGACTATGTGTCAATAAATCGTTTTCTTCGAGGTACTTCACAATGTTCGAATACAGTATATGTTCCAAAACCTTACTGCAAATCGACGTTAGTGATATAGGCCTGTAATTCAGCGGATTACTCACATGGTGTGCGCTGAACAATTTTCCAGTCTTTAGGTATGGATCTTTCTGTGAGCGAGTGGTTGTATATAATTGCTAAATATAGAGCTATATTATCAGCAAACTCTGAGAGGAACCTGACTGGTATACAATCTGGACCGGAGGCCTTGCCTTTATTAAGTGATTTAAGCTGCTCCGTTACTCTGAGGATGTCTCCTTATATGTTTCTCATCTTGACAGTTGTTCTTGATTGGCATTCAGGAATATTGCCCTGTGGTTCCAGTGTCTCCGCATGTGCGGTTTGAGTCATTTCTTAGTCTCAGAGGTGTGTAAGTAGCCTGTTTATATGTTGGCAGTAGTAGTTAGAATCTTTTTATTTACCTGGCTGTAGTTGCTGTAATTCGTGATATGAAAATTTTCTATGAGGTAAGTGACTAATGAAAACGTATAGGTTATTGTCAGGATTTCCTCCAGTTCAAGGCCATTCTTTTGTATTAATTATGTGAAGCCATGTTGTCATTGTACAGCAGTAAGATTGCGTTGGGCTTGTATATCATGGGTAATAAATGAATAGATTGAGTTGTCTTTGTCGGGGAAGATTCTGTAGGTCAGTGTTGAAATGATAAAAATAAGAGACAGTAGCAGCAGTTTCACTCAGCAGTTAAAGTAAACACTACGAAGTTTCACTTCAAACAATGCACTGTTGATGACAAGCTATGGGTACTTTGTTTTCCTGACGATTTCGTCAATAAACTCCTCTGGTACATTCATTTCAGCTACGTACTTTTTGATTCACGAAAATGTTATCATATTCTTCGGACGACTTGTTATTGTAACAACATGGAAAAGTGAATTACGAGAGTCTTGTCTATTTGTAAACTTTGTCAAAAAGCTAAACTGTCTACCATCTCAAATCGTGCTCCATTGTTTCCTACTATTCCTACTAGAATAAAAGAATTAGCTGCTGTTGATCTTCTGGGACCCCTTGTTAAAACATTGAATGGATTTTCGTACATTCTCGGCGCAATTGAACTTACTTCCAAATTTGTTTCTTTCACACCGTTTCGCAAAACCACTGGACGTTCTGTATCCAACGCCTTTGTTAAAGATTTCTTTCGTGAAGTTGGACACGTTGCTAAAGTCATTTCAGATAACGCACCACAATTCAGATCTGTAATTTGTTCACGCATGCTTCGGGATCGTGAAATCAAACCTGTTTTTATTTCATTGTGCTCTCGACATTGTAACCCGTCTGAATGCATTATGAAAGAAATTAATAAGCTTTGCAGAGTTTATTGTCACAGGAAGCATCAGTATTGGGACAGATGCTTACACTTATTTCAAAATGTACTGAATAAAATGCCTCATGACTTCACTGCTTTACCATCTGTTCTAGTACTGACCAAACATGGTCAGAAAGCTTGTACCTTTTCCGAGCACACGTAAACTTTGACATAAAGACATAATTCATTTGGATATTAAAAATGTAAATTCTGCTGGAGACAAAAAGAGAAAACTACACAGTAAGACAAATGCAAAGACACTACACATTGGTCAAAAAGTTCTCATTAAAACCCCTTCATTGTCACATAACATAAGCAGAAACATTTGAGTCACAAATTCTTCCTGATTTACAATGGACCTTACATGGTCCGAAGTATACCGCATGATAATTGTATGAAAGTTGAGACTCTGCGTACTAAGAAAAGTAATGGAATTCACCACATTTCTCATGTAAAACCGTTTATTGACAAATAATTTGTTTCGGACTAAGTCTTTCCTATAAAATTTTTGACTTCAAATTACTATTACGCTTTGTCACATTTAGCATCCAGCGATGTTTTGAGGTTAACTATCCAGTTAAGAACCTATGGAACATTTTAAAACAGTAATTTTACGAGTTCACTTTTATAAGGAACAGACGACACAGTCTTACTGTGTGTACATTTTTGCTTGTTAGTTGCACGATTACGTCTATTCTTGGAACGTATACTGCTAATGAGGTTTTACTGCAAAATTTTGGTTTACTTGGAAAAGACATTTTTAATTAAAATACTTTCTGAGAAGTCACAGATGACACAATATTTGGTTTGTTTGACAGATACACGATTATACTGCGATGCCACTTATGTGTGATATAACTTTCTTTATTGCTTTTACGCTGTAACTGTTTTATGTGTGCACAGTCTCACATCTATAAGTTACAGTACAATAATTTCAAGGTCATGGCAATGGACGTAATAACTACGACATTTATATGCATAGCACGTTACTTTTGTATATGACAGTGTAAGTACATTGATTTTTGGAGAACTTTGCTTATGAGCGACTATAACTACGACAACTGGCAGATTTTACCGCTAAGCAGTGACAGAAATTTTCTTACAGCAAGAAGTACAGTGTAGCACTGCATGCCACACTTTTGAGTGATTACCTTTTGTGCTTGAAACATCATTAGAAATATTTTTGAACTACAATGATACAGAGAAGGTTATTGGTGATACATTTCATTTTGCAGTTTTAATCTGTAAGATCTTAGGTATAATTACATTATCCCTCACGGGGGCACACTTACTTTGTGTACCATGCGTGTGGCAAACGCGAGGAACCCTAACTAATAGTTTTTGCTTATACATTGGTACCATATTTCTCTAACACTGAATTACACAGCTATCTGGTCATTTAACAGAGAGAAATAAACATTTTTACTGCATCTCTGACATATGTCTAGGTAATTACACAGTGGGATTACTTCGTATTTATGAAATTGTACTTTGTCTGCATTTTGTGAACTGTTCGCATTTACTTTAGGAACCATTGTGATACTGCAAGAGGTTCTAGTGATGTATATTGTATGTGACCTTGACTTAATGCACTGCTGAGCTGGTCTGCGCGCTAGCCTGCATGAAATACCTATTGTTGTGTTACCTGTCAACTTTAATAGTGTCGTTTTAGCCGCTTTTAAACTCACTGCACCCCCGCAAGTGCTCGAATAGCTGTAGAAAAGAGTGGCCATTGACCTCGCTATTAACATTTCTTTGCGGAACACATGACAAACACTATTACTTGTAAACATATGGTTACAATGTAGAGTCTGTACTTTGTGCTACTAACTGAAAAGTTTATGAATTGATGAGAAATATTCTTATGGTTACACACCCGATTATGACAAGTGTCTCTCTATGAGAGTTGAGAGAATTTCTACTGATTTATGGAACACCACATGGCTGTTGAATGATGTTTTTATGCTTTGCTTTGTACATATTTGCTTATTTCCTTTGATATCTGGTTTCTAGCTGCGCTGCAGCATTGATTTTATAAAATAAAATTCAGTATATACGCTAATGTGCACTTTTCTGTCAACAGATCTATTAAATAATAATTTTATGATCAGCATTCTTGAAAAGGAGGTCTTGGAAAGAAAAGAACAATAAGAAGGAGAAGGGACTAGCGACAGGAACTGCGTACATAATTTTTTGGTAGAGAAAGTTACCGTGGTGCACCACCTTAGTGATAAGATGTGACATAGAATCATTGCTTTTCACATGGGAGATAGTGTAGAACTTGTTCCTTGTGCTGGTATTTTGCGTATTTTGATGATCACAGTTGCACACATGCTATTGTAACCTCACATATATATTTCCCTTATCTGCATTGCTGTCTTTATTGTAATATTTTTCTGATTGTGCATTCTCATGTTTAGGTAAAGTCACACTACTGGCCATTTAAATTGCTACACCACGAAGATGACGTGCTACAGACGCCAAATTTAACCGACAGGAAGAAGATGCTGTGATATGAAAATGATTAGCTTTTCAGAGCATTCACACAAGGTTGGCGCCGGTGGCGACACCTACAACGTGCTGACTTGAGGAACGTTTCCAACCGATTTCTCATACACAAACAGAAACTGACCGGCGTTGCCTGGTGAAATGTTGTTGTGATGCCTCGTGTAAGGAGGAGAAATGCGTACCATCACGTTTCCGACTTTGATTAAGGTCGGATTGTAGCCTATCGCGATTGCGGTTTATCGTATCGCGACATTGCTGCTCGCGTTGGTCGAGATCCAATGGCAGTTAGCAGAATAATGGAATCGGTGGGTTCAGGAGGGTAATACGGAACGCCGTGCTGGATTCCAATGGCCTCATATCACTAGCAGTCGAGACGGCAGGCATCTTATCCGCATGGCTGTAACGGATCGTGCAGCCACGTCTCGATCCCTGAGTCAACAGATGGGGACTTTTGCAAGACAACAACCATCTGCACGAACAGTTCGACGACGTTTGCAGCAGCATGGACTACCAGCTCGGAGACCATGACTGCAGTTACTCTTGATGCTGCATCACAGACAGGAGCGCCTGGGATGGTGTCCTCAACGACGAACCTGGGCGCACGAATGGCAAAACGTCATCTTTGCAGATGAATCCAGGTTCTGTTTACAGCATCATGATGGTCACATCCGTGTTTAGCGACATCGCGGTGAACGCACATTGGAAGCGTGTATTCGTCATCGCCTGGCGTGATGGTATGGGGTGCCATTGGTTACACGTCTCGGTCACCTCTTGTTCGCATTGACGGCACTTTGAACAGTGGACGTTACATTTCAGATATGTTACGACCCGTGGCTCTACCCTTCATTCGATCCCTGCTAAACCCTACATTTCAGCAGGATAACACACGACCGCATGTTGCAGGTCCTGTACGGGCCTTTCTGGTTACAGAAAATGTTCGACTGCTGACCTGGCCAGCACATTCTCCAGATCTCTCACCAATTGAAAACATCTGGTCAATGGTGGCCGAGCAACTGGCTCGTCACAATACGCCAGTCACTACTCTTGATGAACTGTGGTATCGTGTTGAAGCTGCATAGGCAGCTGTACCTGTACACGCCATCCAAGCCCTGTTTGACTCAATGCCCAGGCGTATCAAGGCCGTTATTACGTCCAGAGGTGGTTGTTCCGGGTAATGGTTTCTCAGGATCTAAGCACCGAAATTGGGTGAAAATGCAATCACATGTCAGTTCTAGTAAATATATTTTTCCAATGAATACCCGTTTATCATCTGCATTTCTTCTTGGTGTAGCAATTTTAATGGCCAGTAGTGTATTTGCTGCTGCTATTTGTCAGGCGATATCCTATTGAATTTTACTTTGTATAACTGTGATAAGCCAGTTTTACCGCTTAGATATATTTGTCTTGTTTGCTGCATATTGCCTTACATTAGTTGTAATGTTGCATTTACTTTGCTAATTCAGATATACTGCTGCTTGCTTGGCCAGTTTGCATTTTTGTTGTTGTTTTCTGTGCTAATTGGTTTGTGCTGGTGCATTGCCTCGTTCCCTAGTTTGTGTACCCTAGCTCAATAGATTTAAGTTAGCTTAGGAGGGGGTATGCTATATACGTATGGTGTGCGTACTGTAAGGCCTTCGGTACACACACCATCAGATTATTTGACTTGTCGCTCTAACTAAGTCAGCAATATGTCTCGTGGTCTTATCGTAGCGTGTTTATCTTCTGCCGTTAGGTCAGACGATAGAAATGTCACTTGCACGCTTAGAGTAGCAGATTGACGGTGACTAACTTTAATTTAATTTTCACACACATTTATTAAAATAATAAAATGCGTAGACATTACGTAACTTGATTCTGGATGGTGTTTACAATTGACAATCTGAAGTTCCTTTGGTCTTGGTACGTTAATCTTATTCTCACATATCTCTGATACTTGACAAAGTGTATATACATTTATCTTCATGGCTATGTACAGGAATGTGGTAATCTTATTAGGCGCAGACTGAAACTTGACTATAGACTGGTACAGACTAATGTAGACAAATCCAGACTGGTACAGACTGGTGCAGACTGACTAATCGGAGGTCTGTACACTCGTTTAATACGTCGCGCGTTCAGGTATCACTGAGCGAGTGTGATCCGGGAGGAGAAAAGGTTCTACGTTAGCAGCAATCTCATTGGCTGCGTTACATATTAATACGCGGATCGGCGGAAGCAGAATTTGGTCAGTCTCTACGGCAGCGCCATCTCGTAATGCGGAGACAGACGAGCGCTGCGCCTGCGCTGTTGTGCTTAGCGAAGCGCGCTCTAGTGGGAAAGTTGTGCACGCGCTAACTACGCGAAACTATGTACACAACAATACGAAAATGAGTTATGGTGAGTTGGGAAGAAATGCAAGGCTAAAGAGGGACCGGGGTAAATGGAGGGAGATAGCTGAAGAGGCCAAGTCTCATGAGCCCCAGAAGAAGAAACTGTGGTAAGTTGATATTTCCGTTTTATAATTGGTCATCACCAAGGATTTAAATACCCCTTATAAGCGAGAAGAAGCAAATACCGAAAAATACCGGGCGGTTTTTAGTATCTTTATTCCAGACACACACAGATGGACCACCCTTTGCATCCTTTTACGTTTGAGAAACGAGGCTCGGGTGTACGGCGCAGCTGAGGGGCGGTCTTGGGCGGGCAGACGACGTGCGCGCACACCTGTGGCCAGGCCGCGCGTGCCGGAGCGGAGCGGAGCGGAGCGGAGCGGCTGCGCGCGTTATGCCGCACACGTATGCGCCCAGCGTGAGAGCGCCGCGGGCACTGCAGCGCACCATCCGTCTGCTGCACGGACGCCCCTCCGCGCCCGACACTCGAAATAATTAATGCGGCGGCCACTTAAAACGGCGCCGCCCTAACAGGGAATAAATATTTAAATATCGCACCTCTCGCGGCATTCCGGATGGGGGAGCGAGGGGGGTGGCGGGGGCGGGAACTCTCGATTAACCCGGCCGTCCGTCGCCTGTCGGCTGTCACGGCGCCCACAATGGCGGCCCGCGGAGCTTCGTTTACGACCGGCGCGCCGTGCCCAGCCCGAGCGCAGGTGGAGTGGAGAGGAGACCCACCACAACAGCTCTCAGGACGGGCAGTCGCCTCTGCAACCACACCCGACCAGGTTGTCACCGGACGTGTTCTGGTGCTACGGAGCGACGCGGTCGGACATGTGACACTGTACTATCTAATCAAAAGTATCCAGACACCGCCGGCCGGTGTGGCCATGCGGTTCTAGGCGCTTCAGTCTGGAACCGCGCGACCGCTACGGTCGCACGTTCGAATCCTGCCTCGGGCATGGATGTCTGTGATGTCCTTAGGTTAGTTAGGTTTAACTAGTTCTAAGTTCTAGGGGACTGATGACCTCAGAAGTTAAGTCCCATAGTGCTCAGAGCCATTTGAACCACATCCAGACACCTGTTGTGTATTGTGTATTGAACCGGGGACCTAGAAACGACGGACAGGCTTCGTCCCGCCGTAGCCCTCAGTGGTTCACAACCCCACAATAGGCCACAGCAGTCCACCCACCCCATCGCCGCCCCACACCCAACTCAGGGTTATTGTGCGGTTCGGACCCCCACCCCCCCCTCCCCTCGGGACTCGGGAACGAATGTCTGACACCAGACGAGTGTAACCCCAAATGTTTAGAAAAAAAAGTTCTTTATTAACACAAGAATATTAATCATACATATTTAGCCCACCTCCTAACATGATTAGTGGCCCATTAATTGTTACGTTAAACTAAGTTATTGCAGCTTAATGTTACAATTACGTTAGTGAGCTACAGTTTAAGTTAAGTTACTAAAGTATGGTTAGATTCCTACAACAACAATGGGCAGTTTTGTTTTAGCTACTTCTAACCTAGAAATGACTACTAACTGCAGCGTCACAGGTATGCCAGTAAATTACAAACCTACTTAGGGTGGCCAGGCTCCTCGAGCTAACCCCGGGGAGCATGCCCCTGGCACTGGGCCGGCCATGCTTAGTATTCGCTGCAGTATCCTATGTTAGTGTTGTAAACTAAGTCCTACTACTACTAAATTAACCTACGTCACCATTGGTGCTTTAGTCGCAATCGGTATGATTGACCCCCCCCCCCCAAAATCCCGTACGTGGCGGTTTCCAACTGATGGAAGTCGGCCATTCCACGCACAGGCGGCATGAGAATGGGATCAGGTCTTAATCGGTTGGTTTATTAATTTGGTGTCTATTCTTGGTCCCTCAAGTATTCTATTAACACTTTTCGCGATAGCTCATCTGCCAGAGCATTCAAAGTATGGAAAGTGTCTTCTTGTCTTAGGAGATTGTATGTCTCGTTATTTGGAAGTCTGTCTCGGAGTGTTGTCGCAACGTCGTTGAAAAGGGGGCACTCGAAAACCACATGTTCGGGAGTTCCTTCCGCCGCGCCACAGTCACACTCGGGGATTGCCCTTTTCCCAAACCGACATAAGTATGTCGGATAGAGTCCATGACCAGTGTGAAAGTGGATGAGTCCTCGTGTAGGTTCAAAATATTTCATGGCCCCGCGTTCTTTAACGTCAGGTAAATGTTTGCGTGGTAGAGTAATTATGGTGTACGCGTACGTGGAGACTGTTTGCTCAGCAATCGCCGACATGGTGTAACTCAGGCGGAATAAGGCGAACTAGCCCGCATTCGCCGAGGCAGATGGAAAACCGCCTTAAAAACCATCCACAAGCTGGCCGGCACACCGGACCTCGACACTATTCCGCCGGACGGATTCGTGCCATGGACCGGCACGCCTTCCCACTCAGGAAGCAGCGCGTTAGATCGCGCGGCTAGCCGCGCGGGCAGTCACCTGTTCGTAGACATTAATATAGGGTGTGTCGACACCAACTTTAGGACGCCTTCAAATGTTCTGGGAAGACTTTCATTGACCCCTGAATGTCTGTGGAAGAATGTTTGAAATGGCTCTGAGCTCTATGGCACTTAACATGTGAGGTCATCAGTCCCCTATAACTTAGAGCTACTCAAACCTAAGGACATCACACACATCCATGCCCAAGGCAGGATTCGAACCTGCGACCGTAGCGGTCGCGCGGTTCCAGATTGAAGCGCCTAGAACCGCTCGGCCACACCGGCCGGCTCTGTGGAAGAATGGCAGCACTTTATACATCTGCACTGATACATCAAGACATTATGACCGATGCCCACCACGACGCTCGATGCCGCCTGGTGGCTTTGCGGGCACGTGACGTGGTAACAAAAGTATGCAAGCGGACCAGACACGGACAGGGGTCACCCTAGCGAAAATACGCGCTGCAAAGGGAGAAACGCATTGAGATAAGTGACTCTGGCAAACGGCAGATTTTTACTACGCAGAGTCTGTTAAGTGATTATCTCAAAAACGGCGAAGCTGGTAGAATGTTCACGTGCTACTGTCGTGAGCATCTACTATCACTAGGCACTAAATGAATGGATGATGATGATGTTTGGTTCGTGGGGCGCTCAACCGTTCCTCAGCCAAATCTCGCCACTTTCATGAATGATGACAACACAAACACCCAGTCATCTCAAGCCAGAAAAAATCCCTGACTATGTCGGGAATCGAACCCGGGACCTCGTGCTCGGGAAGCCAGAACGCGACCGCGATACCACAAGCTGCGGACGTAAATGGCTGGATGTGCACGACTCTTCACATAAGGTGAGGTCCGGAGGCTCATCTGCTCTGTATAGGCTAAGCGCAAATTGAGACGCGTGTAGCACGTGTGACGTGACACGACACTACAGCGCGACGCGCACGCTCCGCACGTGCCGCGCGGGTCCAGCGCATATTTGAGACGCGTACACGTACTATGTACGTGCCTGTTGGCGACGCTCTGCGCTGACAGAAACGAAGCGCGCGCGCCCTGTAAGCTTCCTCAAAGGATTTTACGAAAACTATTCAATAAGAATATTTTAGTTTTTGCCTTGCTTGTTGCGTTATGTGTCAGCTTCGTGGCGAAGTGAGAATCATCTCGCTAGTGGTCGTACTTACTGTGATATACGCATTTCAATAAGACGCTACGCAAAATTCGAAAAGTTAGCAGTGAAAAATAGAGGTCGCTATGATTTTGCGTTTGGTGCGTATTACACTATATGTCGCTGCATATGAAATTTAGCTAACATGTTGAATTTTTCTTTAGACTTGGGAGGAGATCTCCATCTGCCTCCGATGTCGGGAACATGAATCCTACGTAGCGCGCTCACTCCCGATCTCACGCCCGCGAGAATGAAATATTCGTAACATTTCTCGCATTTCCTAAACTGCTCGAGACATCGAAACGAGATTTTGGCCAATGATAGCACACAACGAGGAGAGTATTTTGCAATTCGTAAACTCACGGAACTTTATTATCTATGGCACTATGTCAGTAGCTATACTTCCTTTTTTATTTTTTTCACACGTGACTAATTTATTAAGAATTATTGACAGCGAGTGAAACAAGTGTTTCCTAGTATGAAAATGAACACTAAATTTCTTCTCTTATGTTACTACAAACCTACACTACGAGGCTTTTCATAAGCTATTGAACTCTCTGATTGCCAATTACTTGTTTAATGAGGCACCTTGTTTCAGAATTCTGTCGCAATAACTGCTGTAAGATGAGTTTGTGCAAATTATACTGTGTTTTGGCGAAGGAAGTACAATTACACCTGTCGACAAGAGAAATGTGGCCGTTACTCGTAAATGGTGATGCCTCTTCGAATGAGCCGGCCGAAGTGGCCGTGCGGTTAAAGGCGCTGCAGTCTGGAACCGCAAGATCGCTACGGTCGCAGGTTCGAATCCTGCCTCGGGCATGGATGTTTGTGATGTCCTTAGGTTAGTTAGGTTTAACTAGTTCTAAGTTCTAGGGCACTAATGACCTCAGCAGTTGAGTCCCATAGTGCTCAGAGCCATTTGAGCCTCTTCGAATGAGAAATGGTTAACATATCACACAAAAATAAATTGCCAATTCTGCTGGAATTTTGATTGAATCCCCGTAACCCATAGTATTTTTAACACTGAACGACTGGAATGGAAACTTAGCAAAGGATTTCATTCCTTTTCTTGATCTGAGCAGTTATTATAATAATGACGAGCGTTTCCTTCAGGCGGAATGATAGGCACATGCCAAAAATGGTTCAAATGGCTCTGAGCACTATGGGACTTAACATCTCAGGTCATCAGTCCCCTAGAACTTAGAACTACTTAAACCTAACTAACCTAAGGACATCACACACATCCATGCCCGAGGCAGGATTCGAACCTGCGACCGTAGCGGTCGCGCGGTTACAGAGGCACATGTCAGATGCTGGTTACTCATGTACGGCTTGCCAAGCTGACAATGTGTGGTTCGCGAATAACACAGTATTTGTTGAGAAAAATAAACAATTGATCTTTCGCTCAACACAATGGTCAGTATATTGTCAGCAGCTGAGAATAATGCGTGCGACAGGAATGCGGAAGCTAGCCATAAGTGTCCTGTGACCGGGAGTTCACGTCGTTGGAAAAACATTGTCATGAAAGAAGATCTGCCTTTGTCAGCAAAACATTTCAACAAATCAAATATATCTAATCACCACACTCTTTCAGCATACTTATACTTTCGTAATAATACCGACCATTTTTTTTTCATTTGTGTAGCCTCTTGTATAGCTAGTTTATTAACGCTGATAATGAGTATGCAGCCACTGAAACGCTTTTCCCCTTTACGACGAGCCAATTAAAACATAGTTACTCGTGAGAGCTTCTCGACTGTTTCTAGCCTGCAGTGGAAATGTGATGTCCACATATCCATAATGTCTCTAATTACATCCATATCCACACTTTTTACCAGAAGCACAAAGGGGTCATACCCGTAGAAATTACCGCTTTTCGACTTTTTGCAACAGGTCGTAGAGATACATCAGCATAACAGGCAACAAGTAGATAATCTTGTTTTCCTTTCCTGCATTGCTTACAGTTCGCATGATTTTATAATATTCCTTGCTTGCTTATTCACTACCCTCAGGAGGACATTCCGCCACCGCCAAGAATCTATCACCAGTTCGAGCGAAAAACACACTATATCATCGGCAATTGATATCATTTGCAACCTACGTCCTGAATTATTTGCTGGATGTACTCCAATCTCTATCTTCCCCTCCAATCTCTGTTTTTCCTCTCTACAGCTCCATCTAGTACCATGGAAATTATTCCCTAATGTCTTAATAGATGTCCCAGATGCACTATCATTCCCTCCATTCTTCTTGTCAGTGTCTACCATATGTTCATTTCCTCGCCGATTCTGAAGAGAACGTTCTCATTATTTACCTTATCAGTCCCCCTAATTTTCAACAATCGCCTACAGCATCACATCTCACGCTTCGATTCTCCTCTGTTCCAGTTTTCCCACAGGCTTTTATTTCACTACCATACAATGCTGTGTTCCAGACGTACATTCTCAGAAATTTCTTCCTCAAATTAAGGACTATGTTTGATACCAGTAGACTTCTCTCGGCCAGGAATGCCCTTTTTGTCAGTGCTAGTCTGCTTTTGATGCCCTCCTTGCTCCGTCCGTCACTGGTTATTTTGCTGCCCAAGTAGCAGAACCCCTTAACTTCATCTACATCGTGCCCATCAGTCCTGATGTTAAGTTTCTCGCTGTTCTCATTTCCACTACTTCTCATACTTTCATCTTTCTTCGATATACTTTCAATCCATATTCTTTACTCAGCAGACTGTTCATTCCATTCAGCAGATCTTGTAATTCTTCTTCACTTTTACTTAGGATAGCAATGTTAGCAGCGATTCCTTTCACCTTCAATTTTTATTCCACTCTTGAAGTTTTCTTTTTTTTTCATCCTTTCTTCCTAGATGTATAGGTTGCGTCCCTGTCTTACACCCTTTTTAATCCGAGCATTTCGTTCTTGATCTTCCACTCTTAATATTCCCTCTTGGCTCTTGTACGTGTAGTACACTACTCGTCTCTCCATATAGCTTAGCCCTTTTTTCCTCAGATTATCGAACATCTTGCACCATTTTACAATGTTGAAAGCTTTCTCCGGGTCGCGAAACCTTATGAATATGTCTTGATTTTTCTTTAGTCTTGCTTCCATTACCAAATTGCCTCTCTGGTGCCTTTATACACTCCTGGAAATGGAAAAAAGAACACATTGACACCGGTGTGTCAGACCCACCATACTTGCTCCGGACACTGCGAGAGGGCTGTACAAGCAATGATCACACGCACGGCACAGCGGACACACCAGGAACCGCGGTGTTGGCCGTCGAATGGCGCTAGCTGCGCAGCATTTGTGCACCGCCGCCGTCAGTGTCAGCCAGTTTGCCGTGGCATACGGAGCTCCATCGCAGTCTTTAACACTGGTAGCATGCCGCGACAGCGTGGGCGTGAACCGTATGTGCAGTTGACGGACTTTGAGCGAGGGCGTATAGTGGGCATGCGGGAGGCCGGGTGGACGTACCGTCGAATTGCTCAACACGTGGGGCGTGAGGTCTCCACAGTACATCGATGTTGTCGCCAGTGGTCGGCGGAAGGTGCACGTGCCCGTCGACCTGGGACCGGACCGCAGCGACGCACGGATGCACGCCAAGACCGTAGGATCCTACGCAGTCCCGTAGGGGGCCGCACCGCCACTTCCCAGCAAATTAGGGACACTGTTGCTCCTGGGGTATCGGCGAGGACCATTCGCAACCGTCTCCATGAAGCTGGGCTACGGTCCCGCACACCGTTAGGCCGTCTTCCGCTCACGCCCCAACATCGTGCAGCCCGCCTCCAGTGGTGTCGCGACAGGCGTGAATGGAGGGACGAATGGAGACGTGTCGTCTTCAGCGATGAGAGTCGCTTCTGCCTTGGTGCCAATGATGGTCGTATGCGTGTTTGGCGCCGTGCAGGTTAGCGCCACAATCAGGACTGCATACGACCGAGGCACACAGGGCCAACACCCGGCATCATGGTGTGGGGAGCGATCTTCTACACTGGCCGTACACCACTGGTGATCGTCGAGGGGACACTGAATAGTGCACGGTACATCCAAACCGTCATCGAACCCACCGTTCTACCATTCCTAGACCGGCAAGGGAACTTGCTGTTCCAACAGGACAATGCACGTCCGCATGTATCCCGTGCCACCCAACGTGCTCTAGAAGGTGTAAGTCGACTACCCTGGCCAGCAAGATCTCCGGATCTGTCCCCCATTGAGCATGTTTGGGAGTGGATGAAGCGTCGTCTCACGCGGTCTGCACGTCCAGCACGAACGCTGGTCCAACTGAGGCGCCACGTGGATATGGCTTGGCAAGCCGTTCCACAGGACTACATCCAGCATCTCTACGATCGTCTCCATGGGAGAATAGCAGCCTGCATTGCTGCGAAAGGTGGATATACACTGTACTAGTGCCGACATTGTGCATGCTCTGTTGCCTGTGTCTATGTGCCTGTGGTTCTGTCAGTGTGATCATGTGATGTATCTGACCCCCGGAATGTGTCAATAAAGTTTCCCCTTCCTGGGACAATGAATTCACGGTGTTCTTATTTCAATTTCCAGGAGTGTATTTCATAAAGCCAAACTGATCATCCTCTAACAGATATTCAATTTTCCCTTCCATTTCTGGACTGTTATGAATATGAAATAACTGTAACCAGTCACTTTACGGGTCTTTCCACTATGTAGCCGCGCGGAGTGGCCGCGTGGTTTGAGGAGCCAGGTCACGGATTGCGCGGCCCCTCCAGCAGGAATTTCGATTCCTCCCATGAGCATGGGTGTGTGTATTGTTCTTACAAGGGAACCTCCCCATCGCACCCCCGTCAGATTTATTTATAAGTTGGCACAGCGGATAGGCCTTGAAAAACTGAACACAGGTCAATCGAGAAAACAGGAAGAAGTTGTGTGGAACTATGAAAAAAATAAGCAAAATATACAAATTGAGTAGTCCATGCGCAACATAGCCAACATCAAGTATAGCATGAGCCCAGGAGCGCCGTGGTCCCGTGGTTAGCGTGAGCAGCTGTCGAACGAGAGGTTCTTGATTCACGTCTTCCCTTGAGTAAAAAGTTTAATTTTTTATGTAATCAACTTCGCTCTCCAAAATTCCAGGACATATGCAGGATTTCACGGTCTACACACGGAAAAATTTGAAAACGTTAAAAACATATGTTTTGACAGAGCACAGGGAAAACTGTGCGACTGTGAAACTGTTGCATTCATTTGCTGCAGTTTATGTGACAAACTCTCATGTTTTCATCACTTTTTTGGGAGTGGTTATCACATCCACAAGAAAACCTAAATCGGGCAAGGTAGAATAATCGTTTTATCCATTCGCCAAGTGTACAAGTTAGGTGGATCGGCCCGCATCTCGTGGTCGTGCGGTAGCGTTCTCGCTTCCCACGCCCGGGTTCCCGGGTTTCGATTCCTTGCGGGGTCAGGGATTTTCTCTGCCTCGTGATGGCTGGGTGTTGTGTGCTGTCCTTAGGTTAGTTAGGTTTAGGTAGTTCTAAGTTCTAGGGGACTGATGACCATAGACGTTAAGTCCCATAGTGCTCAGAGCCATTTTTTTTAGGTGGGTCGACAACATATTCCCGTCATGTGACGCACATGCCGTCACCAGTGTCGTATAGAATATATCAGACGTTTTCCTGTGGAGGAATCAGTTGCCCTATGACATTGCGATCAAATGTTTTCGGTTCCCATTGGAGAGGCACGTCCTTTCGTGTGCTAATCGCACGGTTTTGCGGTGCGGTCGCAAAACACAGACACTAAACTTATTACAGTGAAGAGAGACGTCAATGAACGAACGGACAGATCATAAATTTGCGGAAATAACGAAAATAAACTTTTCACTCGAGGGAAGACTTGAACCAAGGACCTCTCGTTCCACAGCTGCTCACTTTAACCACGGGACCACGGCGCTCCTGGGTTCACCCTATCCTTGATGTTGCCTGTCTTGCGTATGGACTACTCAGTTTGTATATTTTGCTTATTTTTCCATAGTTCCACACAACTTCTTACTGTTATCTCGATTGATGTGTGTTCAGTTTTTCAAGGCCTATCCACTGTGCCAACTTGTAACTAAATCTGAGGAGGGTGTCTTGTTAGAGTTGTTAGAGTAAGTTAGTTTAAGTAATGTGAAGTCTAGGGACCGATGACCTCAGCATTTTTTCCACTATGTGTGTTCATATAGTTATTTTAAATTACAAGGACAATAAAAAAAGGAAAATCGGTTTTAGCGTTCCGTCGATATCGGGTCATTGGAGACAGAGCACGTTAGGATAGTGTCAAGGATGGGGAAGGAATCCGGCGTGGCCTGTCAAAGGGACTATCCCGGCCTGCAGAGATTTAGGGAAACCACGGAAAACCTAATGCTTCAAATGGCTCCAAGCACTATGGGACTTAGCGAGGTCCTCAGTCCCCTAGACTTAGAACTACTTAAACCTAACTAACCTAAGGACATCACACACATCCATGCCCGAGGCAGGATTCGAACCTGCGAGCGTACCAGCAGTGCGGTTCCAGGCTAAAGCGCCTAGAACGTCGCGTTCACAGCGGCCGGCACGGAAAACCTAAATCTGGATGGTCGGACGCGGGTTTGAACCATCGTCCTCCCACATGCATGACCAGTGTGCTAACTACCGTGCCACCTCGCTCGGTGGCAATTCCAAAAAAGAAAGATGCTGTTTCATGTATGCAGAGAAACTGTTAATGCAGTAGTTGCCAACGCTGTCGCGATTTGTGCTTCAGCCTCTCAGAACAACACGCACGCGCTCCGCCGGCACGTTCAGTCTCGGCTTGGCCACCATCGAGAACGGAATCCCCTTAGGACATTACTGCCAAGCGTAAAGTTTGCGCAGTCATTGAATTTTTGAGCACTAAATTCATTAATCCGGCGGCAATTCGTAGAAAGTTGTTGGAAGTATATGGGCAGTCATGCATGGATGTCTAAAACATTTGCAAGTGGTATAGAGAGTTTACAGCAATCATACTGAACTTCAAGACGAAGAAAGGAGTTGTTGACTGCCGGTTTCCGTTGAGACAGTAGCAAAGGTTGAGGAACGGTGCATAAAGATAAGTCGATCACTCCGGATGCTTTCTACATTTTGGTTCCTGTGGTTTTCCAAAACACAATCCACAGGATTCTTCCTCAAGAAGACGAAAACAGAGACGTAAGAGATCCTGTCAACTGAATAAATGAAGAGTGACAATGAATCGGCGGTCATACTGTGGCACTTTATTTGTAAAAGTCCGTCTTGATCACACAGACTTTTACACTTCACTCTTATCGGTTTCGGCTACTGCCATCTTCTGTTACAAACCAAAAACAGCTAGCTGAGGCAAAGTCTGTAAAAGGGCTTGTAATACATAAGAAAAACAAAATATTTATGTAATTAACAGCCATACACACCAATCATACATACCACAAAATATTCTGATCTAGGTATCACCGTGAACATACATGTAGGTGTATAGTAAGTTCTGGCCATGCGTCCGGTGTTCATACAAACAACTTGTAACGTCCCCTTTGAAAATTACGAATGAGTGTGCTGGTGAACCTCTTACGTTATTTGATTTTCAAACAGCTGAGTAAAACTGAACGTAATCAGACTTTTCCTCTATACTTATTCTAATCATCACTGAACTGACACACAGTATTTTTAGCGAAACGCAATCTGACTTTCAGTAATCCCCACAAAAGAATGGCCCTGACTAACAATAACCTATACCTTTCATGAATCACTTACCTCACAAAAATCTTCGTTACTCTAACTACTGCAATACAGTAAGCGCCAATATTGCCAGCTAAATAAAAGATTCTAACTACTGAAGACACTAACTACTGATAGGCATAGTTAGCAAATGAAAGGTTTTGATATATATATATATATATATATATATATATATATATATATATATATATATATATATATATCTGCCAGAAAAAGGAAATTTGTAAAGATGGACGTCATATATCCATCTTTACAAATTTCCTTTTTCTGGCAGACACACGTCCAGGTCGTCCGCTAATAGTAACCTCTCAAAACTCTGGCATCTCTCCCCCCACATCCACCACTGCTGGCGGCTCACCTCCAACTGCCCAACGCTACGCGCTGTTCACTACACAAGCGAATATTCCAACAATGAGTCCAACCAGCCGCAGAATGCACACAGCGCAGTCAGCGATTTTCTTACACAGCACTACGTGGCTTTACCAACATAAAACCCTGAACAACCTACTTACAAACTGGGGCCGGCAGAAGCAATGTAGCTAGGGTACGCACAAATGGCCAAAATACGAGCGCATTCGGTACACATTTGGATAAAGAAACGCACGCAGCAGGAAACGTAGAGGATAGTATGGAAGGGGCAATTACTGAACATACTCGAGGCAATGGAGATATATGCACACAGAAAACCGCAACCGGAATTACTGCTGAATGAACAGGATGAGTCTGACTTGAGTGCTTATTTTCATGTATTCAAAAACCTAGTAATCTGAGCAACGTGGAGCGCCGCAGCAGTTTGGCGTACGGTCGTGTGCGACGGCCATCAGCGACAAGGAGACTGGGCCTTCTTCCGCAACTCCCACCACAGCAAAACAAGAAGTGTATAAAGAGAAGCCACGAGACGGCGCCACTGAGATCCCACTCCGGAAGTGTTATCGACTATCGACGTTTAATTAGTCATTGTTCCGTTAATTACCTTATACTTACTGAACCGTGGTACTATCCTATTCTTTAGAAAATCAAAATAACAATCTCACCACAGTTACTTAAAGGAAACAGGAAGCCCGGGATCACTGGTGATGGACAAACTTTACAATTTTAATTTCACTCAAAACAGACTTTTCTATAAATTTCCATTGGGACATTTGCCCTCTTACTGATGCAATATACAAATCTTCACTTTGATTGATTTATATAAACGCGAATAAGAATCATTATTTTGCTTCCGCAGCCAAAATCATGGATAGTAGGGATGGTGAATAATGAATGACAAACAATTGTTCTTCTTTAACCATGTCTCAAGAGACTAATAACACTCTACACTTCCAACCAAACTTACACAGCCACATAATACCACAACTTATGAAGAACAAAGAGATCTTAAAGCTTAGTAAAACTGAACTGCCCACGTAAACGTCCACAGTGAAATATTCTTATATTAAAAATACAAAGTGGGCCAACAAAGGTCGCAAAACTTGCACACAGGAATAAAACAAGTTGCACATGTATTAAAGCTACACAAATGACTAGCAAAAGTGTTAAACAAAAAGGGCTAGTAATAACTCAAACAAGAAAATGACTTACAGAAACGTCAATATTAACAAGGTGGCCTCACTTAATGGACATAATGAGTCAGAATGATTCCCAAATTGCACTTAAGTTTAGAGAACAGCGTTAAGGCCCATAGCAGTGTTTGCAAGCAGTAACGCTACGGTCGGCAGGCTATAAGAGCGTTCACTCCCCACGGCGTGTGCACAGGGTCACATAGCAGCCGGCATATACTTATATATAATCCGACCGGCCCCACAATGAGCGGTCCTGACAAGAATCCATAACCGCGCCGACGCCAGGGAACGAGCAATCTTAACAAATGGCCTGCACCACAAATAGATTGCAATGAAAGCAAGGTCAAATCACAGCCACACTAGAATGTATAAAAAGCACACCCCCAAACTTGTAAGGGGCAATACTCTAACATAGCCTGTCTCCCAGTAAATTAGTAGGAAACTTAGAGATCACTTTGTAACCTCCCCCTCACTTATCGACCTTAATGACAGTGAAAAATTAAACTGCGTGTACCTAATGGAAATTTGGGAAAAGCAATCGTCACCGAAGTTAATCTGTCGGTAAAGAGGAAGGAAAGGGTTACATCTAAATGAAAGGAAAAATGCAAATGAAACTGGTGGAAATTAATTTTGAAAAGGGGTAAAGTTAATAAAGAAAGTAAATGTGCGGTCGTCACGTTAACAATTAACTGGCGCTAATTAGATATTTGAGATTTGGGGGAAATTACGGTCGCCAGTCCTAAGGACAATTACTATAGTAACTGAAAAAGAAAGGTTATTACACATATAATTAGCAATAGAAGCGTGGCAACTGAAGGTTGACACGTGTAGTGTGAAAACTGAAAGTTTGTCAGAAGTAATAAATTTCGCTACACTCTGACTTAATTTAGCAAAAGAATTAATAAAACCGGAAAATCGAAAGTTAATTTAGTAACTGAAGTAAATAGTGAGCTTTCTTTCTGAAGCACATCGAAATTCAGTAAAATACGGTTAGTCTTGGACTACCTCAACAATCATTTCAAAAGCTACTTGAATCTACGCAATTTAGAAATAAGAGATTTAACTTTGATCTTGAATTAAATGATTCTGAACAATGAACAATAGTAAAATTTAGTACGTACCAAGCTGAGCTGCACTCACAGGTAAGCTAAAATACGGTAACAAAACTCGCACTCTTAATTTGTGCTCGTGTAATCTAAATATTGTAGCCAGCTATGAATACCTTAACTGAACTTTGAAATTAATGCAGTGAAATCGAATGATGCTGGCGTTTGAATTTCAACGACACTCGGGTTCATTCCGGAAAAGGAAGGGACCCTGCTTGGTAATGCAATTGGGACAATGAGCAACAAAGGTTCATGCTACGTTGCTGTAATTTTGTGATTTGAACAGTTTGAAAAGCTGAGGTCTGCCATACTGTTCTAAAACTTTACGTGCTTCCAGTCTTCCTTGTTGGTTGATGAAGGTTTGAAGCCGTCGATCGAGGAGGTGGCGACATTCGCTCATTGTCGGCCGTCGCTGTTGCAGAAGCTGGATGTTGGCGCGCCTTCTTCTCGACACAGTCACCAGGCGAAATGGGCTCTTGATGTGCGCCAGCTAATGCTTCCCGTCCGCGACACCGTGTCAGAAACTATCATAGCAAGTCGGGCGCAATTACATGCTGCCCAACCCCGAAAGCGCGGCAACTCGCGGGAGCGTCACACAACACACCTGCTCCACTGCACTACCCCAGCCAGACCCTCCTCTGCCCGTGCTCCACGCGACAGAGTTAACACTCCCAAAGATCCCAAACACTTTGGTTCTCCACACGACCTATCGATGTAATGGTTCGATAGCATAGTTTCCCTAGGCCAGACCCAGCGTAAAAATACAAATAATCTTTACACAACAAACCAATTATACATCGACATAAATGCATATATATACAAATAGTAAAACAATTACAATATACAAAGACACAGAAACGTCATGTATTCAGGTAACAAAATAAGGAAAAAAAATTATAGTACAATAGATGGAAATACGAGGATATGCATTTCCGGCGTTACAACTTCCAGTCGCCTTAAGGCACTTTCAACATTACATAAACATACCAAATGCTGCCGTGACAAATGATTACACCATTAACTCTACGGCTGCCGACCACGTACACGACCGTAGCCAGTCCCAAAGCGAACAATATGTCCTAAAACAAGTTAGAACTTGCATGAAAACCAGTTAAAACATACGCTCTACGAATGATCAAAAACGGAATGAGGAACATCAGCCTCCTTAAAATAGCCACTGTGGAACCAAGTTCAGAATCTTCTCCGGCAGCTACCCATCCCACAATAAGTTTCAACAATTTTCTTGGTTAAACACGTAATAAAAGTCATACATAACTTGGAGCTTGCAAATTACGAACTGGGGAGCTATTCAGCGTGAGATGACGAGCGCACCACAATTTTGCACGTCAAGGCGCCCAATGATCGGCACGGTACATCCGGCGCGCGCCAAAAGATAAGGGCGGCGGGCGCGGCGAGGCTCATGCACCACGGCTAGGGACGCGGGCTTGTTCTCAACACAAGTTGGCTCGTTGAACTCCGATCGGAGACTCACTCGTCACACGTTCACCCGGAAAACCAGCTGGGAGAACCGTCAAAGATAGTGAAACGTCCCCTTAGATAAATTATACATGACTGTCCTTAAACTGACACACAATATTTTTTAGCGCAAAGCAGTCTGACTTTCAATAATCCCTACAAAAGAATGGCCCTAACTAACATTAACCTATACCTTTCACAAATCACTTATCTCACAAAAATCTTCGTTACTCGAACTACTGCAATACAGCGAGCGCCACTACTGCCAGCTAAATAAAAGATTCAAACTACGGAAGACACTAACTACTGAGAGGCATGGTTAGCAAATGAAAGATTTTAATAGAGAACAAACAATGTATTTACCTTAATAGTGTTGAAAAATCATAATATACATAGCAGTTCATGACATCCAGTCTTACAAATTTCAAAACTCCGCCATTTCTCTCCCCACATCCACCACTGCTGGCGGCTCACCTCCAACTGCGCAGCGCTACGCGCTGTTAACATCCAGCTGCCCAACACTACAATGGCAGACAACAATGCAAACTAGCCACAGACTGCACACAGCACAGCCAATGATTTTCATACAGAGCGCTACGTAACGTTGCCAATAAGAAAACATAAACAGCCTACTTACATACCCCCCATGCTCCCCACAAAAAAATTTACAGGTTGTTTTGGGAAGTGGCCAATAATGATTTGATAAATTTTTTCATAATTACGATAACAGAGAAATCAAATGCACACACTTATTGATACAATGTTGGCCAAAAGCTAAAATTTTCTCACAGTCCATAAAGACAGTCCTGATCATTCATCACAGTAAAATAGCAGTGTTTTTCTCAATGTCTGAGCTGTAAAAGAAAATGCACACGGAAGTAGTGGATTTCCATGCAGTCTTGAAGAAGTAGTGTTGTCCTTCCAGCGGAAAGACAGTGCTGACTCTTGACATGCAGACAGGTAATGGGCCACAACAGAGCAAACCCACAGCAGAGTCATTCGAAGTTCTGAAGAATACTAGTAGGTAGGTCATCACAGAGCAGACTCACTGTAGTCCTGGCAGAGATTATGGTATTGGTGGGCCACCAGAGGTGCAGACCCACTGCAGTCCTTGTAGAAATAATGGTATTGGTGGGCCATCAAAGATGCAGACCCACTGTATTCCATGTAGAGACCGCCAGCAGCCATCTGTTGCGACTGTGCAGGTGCACAATCACCATCGAAGAGTCTTGCGGAGAATATAGCAAGTCCATAAACCACCACTTGTGCACTCACAAAGTTTTTTTTTAATTGTCCTTAGAACAAGCAATGCTGTTAACCAGTCCCTTGATGAATTATTAACACACGTGCAAACACTATCAGTCCCTACTTCTCACATATTGTCCATATACTATGACCAACAGAAACTTGCGCAGTGAAATGTAACTTACAAGTTACTTAATTTGATGAACTGGTGTCAATTACAATTTTATAACATAAGAATACAATAACAA
This sequence comes from Schistocerca piceifrons, assembly GCF_021461385.2. Lineage (NCBI taxonomy): Eukaryota > Metazoa > Arthropoda > Insecta > Orthoptera > Acrididae > Schistocerca > Schistocerca piceifrons. The sequence goes on along the minus strand of NC_060139.1, from coordinate 216,841,042 downwards.
AGGCACAAAATACATCACTAAAGAACATAACAATACGGATAACATTTGTAGTAGAATGAGATTTTCACTCTGCAGCGGAGTGTGCGCTGATATGAAACTTCCTGGCAGATTAAAACTGTGTGCCCGACCGAGACTCGAACTCGGGACCTTTGCCTTTCGCGGGCAAGTGCTCTACCAACTGAGCTACCGAAGCACGACTCACGCCCGGTACTCACAGCTTTACTTCTACCAGTACCTCGTCTCCTACCTTCCAAACTTTACAGAAGCTCTCCTGCGAACCTTGCAGAACTAGCACTCCTGAAAGAAAGGATATTGCGGAGACATGGCTTAGCCACAGCCTGGGGGATGTTTCCAGAATGAGATTTTCACTCTGCAGCGGAGTGTGCGCTGATATGAAACTTCCTGGCAGATTAAAACTGTGTGCCCGACCGAGACTCGAACTCGGGACCTTTGCCTTTCGCGGGCAAGTGCTCTACCAACTGAGCTACCGAAGCACGACTCACGCCCGGTACTCACAGCTTTACTTCTACCAGTACCTCGTCTCCTACCTTCCAAACTTTACAGAAGGTCTCCTGCGAACCTTGCAGAACTAGCACTCCTGAAAGAAAGGATATTGCGGAGACATGGCTTAGCCACAGCCTGGGGGATGTTTCCAGAATGAGATTTTCACTCTGCAGCGGAGTGTGCGCTGATATGAAACTTCCTGGCAGATTAAAACTGTGTGCCCGACCGAGACTCGAACTCGGGACCTTTGCCTTTCGCGGGCAAGTGCTCTACCAACTGAGCTACCGAAGCACGACTCACGCCCGGTACTCACAGCTTTACTTCTACCAGTACCTCGTCTCCTACCTTCCAAACTTTACAGAAGCTCTCCTGCGAACCTTGCAGAACTAGCACTCCTGAAAGAAAGGATATTGCGGAGACATGGCTTAGCCACAGCCTGGGGGATGTTTCCAGAATGAGATATTTTCACTCTGCAGCGGAGTGTGCGCTGATATGAAACTTCCTGGCAGATTAAAACTGTGTGCCCGACCGAGACTCGAACTCGGGACCTTTGCCTTTCGCGGGCAAGTGCTCTACCAACTGAGCTACCGAAGCACGACTCACGCCCGGCACTCACAGCTTTACTTCTACCAGTACCTCGTCTCCTACCTTCCAAACTTTACAGAAGCTCTCCTGCGAACCTTGCAGAACTAGCACTCCTGAAAGAAAGGATATTGCGGAGACATGGCTTAGCCACAGCCTGGGGGATGTTTCCAGAATGAGATTTTCACTCTGCAGCGGAGTGTGCGCTGATATGAAACTTCCTGGCAGATTAAAACTGTGTGCCCGACCGAGACTCGAACTCGGGACCTTTGCCTTTCGCGGGCAAGTGCTCTACCAACTGAGCTACCGAAGCACGACTCACGCCCGGCACTCACAGCTTTACTTCTACCAGTACCTCGTCTCCTACCTTCCAAACTTTACAGAAGCTCTCCTGCGAACCTTGCAGAACTAGCACTCCTGAAAGAAAGGATATTGCGGAGACATGGCTTAGCCACAGCCTGGGGGATGTTTCCAGAATGAGATATTTTCACTCTGCAGCGGAGTGTGCGCTGATATGAAACTTCCTGGCAGATTAAAACTGTGTGCCCGACCGAGACTCGAACTCGGGACCTTTGCCTTTCGCGGGCAAGTGCTCTACCAACTGAGCTACCGAAGCACGACTCACGCCCGGTACTCACAGCTTTACTTCTACCAGTACCTCGTCTCCTACCTTCCAAACTTTACAGAAGCTCTCCTGCGAACCTTGCAGAACTAGCACTCCTGAAAGAAAGGATATTGCGGAGACATGGCTTAGCCACAGCCTGGGGGATGTTTCCAGAATGAGATTTTCACTCTGCAGCGGAGTGTGCGCTGATATGAAACTTCCTGGCAGATTAAAACTGTGTGCCCGACCGAGACTCGAACTCGGGACCTTTGCCTTTCGCGGGCAAGTGCTCTACCAACTGAGCTACCGAAGCACGACTCACGCCCGGTACTCACAGCTTTACTTCTACCAGTACCTCGTCTCCTACCTTCCAAACTTTACAGAAGCTCTCCTGCGAACCTTGCAGAACTAGCACTCCTGAAAGAAAGGATATTGCGGAGACATGGCTTAGCCACAGCCTGGGGGATGTTTCCAGAATGAGATTTTCACTCTGCAGCGGAGTGTGCGCTGATATGAAACTTCCTGGCAGATTAAAACTGTGTGCCCGACCGAGACTCGAACTCGGGACCTTTGCCTTTCGCGGGCAAGTGCTCTACCAACTGAGCTACCGAAGCACGACTCACGCCCGGTACTCACAGCTTTACTTCTACCAGTACCTCGTCTCCTACCTTCCAAACTTTACAGAAGCTCTCCTGCGAACCTTGCAGAACTAGCACTCCTGAAAGAAAGGATATTGCGGAGACATGGCTTAGCCACAGCCTGGGGGATGTTTCCAGAATGAGAAATTTTCATTCTGGAAACATCCCCCAGGCTGTGGCTAAGCCATGTCTCCGCAATATCCTTTCTTTCAGGAGTGCTAGTTCTGCAAGGTTCGCAGGAGAGCTTCTGTAAAGTTTGGAAGGTAGGAGACGAGGTACTGGTAGAAGTAAAGCTGTGAGTACCGGGCGTGAGTCGTGCTTCGGTAGCTCAGTTGGTAGAGCACTTGCCCGCGAAAGGCAAAGGTCCCGAGTTCGAGTCTCGGTCGGGCACACAGTTTTAATCTGCCAGGAAGTTTCAACATTTGTAGTAATAGGGGCTTTACAAAAGAATTGAAATAACATATACATCAGTGTTACAGGAATTATGACATGAGTACATACATAAAAGATCAGAATAACTTTCAAAACATCAACTCCACACATGAGCATTAAAACAGAACAGAATAAATAATGTCTAAACATCTTTACAAAGAAAATAACATATTATCAGAATAATTCTACAACATAAATCTTATTAGCTAAACACATAAAGACAGGAAAAAGACAAATACACAAGAGTACACAAACACATAGTGGGTTTACACAAGGAAAGGACAGGGTTTGTCTTACTGCAATATTTTGCAGACAAAACTTTCTTTACTTCTTGGAGATCTCCCTTCGTTCTTCATTATTTCCAAAAAGTCCTATCCAAACATGCTTTCTGTATTTTGTTCACGTCCTCTTCCAAAAATAGTTTTTCTCCACTGTACACTACTTTTTTTGCCAAACCATTTTCTTATAGCTTCTCAATGCGTTTCTTCCAATTCATCATAGTTAGTTCCTTATATAGTCTACCCCCTCTTAAGCTAACTTAAATCTACTGAGCTCAGATATATATTCCAAGGGATGAGGCAATGCAGCAGCACATAACAAATTAACACAAACAGCAATGACAAAAAAATTCAAATTGGCAAAGCAAGCACCACTAAAATAAATTAGCAGAGCAATTGCAATATTAAAACTAATATAAGGCAATGTACAGCAAACAATAAAAATAAATCAGTAGTAAAACTGGCTTAACAGAGTAATACAAACTCAAATTCAGTAACACTATGCCTGGCAAACAGCAGCAGCAAATGAAATAACTTATACCTAAACATGACAAAGCTCAAGCATAAAAAGTATTACACTAAAAATGGCCATGTATAATACCTATGTCACGTCTTAACACTAGAGTGATGCATCACAAAAACTTACTCTGCAAGAAAGTTACCAAGTCATTAAAAAAATTATTTATGCAATTCCTGTGAAGGGAAATGTCTATTTGTGCTCTCTTTTCTAAGAAAGTATTCTTTACTCGGTCTGTAGACAGAAAATAGTGATATTAGTACATCTATTAAATTTTATAATAACCAATGCTGCAGTGCAACTAGAAACTAGATATTAAAGAAAATGAGCAAATATGTACAAAGGAAGGCATGAAACATCATTCATTAGCCATATGGCATTTCATAAGGTAGTAAAAAAATCTCTCAACTAGAAAGACGGTAGTCATAATCAGGTGTATAGACATAAAAATATTTCTCGTCATTTCATTAGGCATTTCACTAAATATCATAAATTAAGAGCTCCACAGTCTTATTATATGTTTTCAAGTTTGAACGTGTCGTATTTGCGACGCTTTCTACAAAGAAATGTCAATAGTGAAGATAATGGCCCCCTTTTTTTTCTCCACCTGTGCCTCCGAAAGGCACACACTAATGGCTTTTTTGCAGGCGATTGTCGTGCAGCTGGGTGCCCATGACAGATTATGTGAAGGTTGCCACTTAACTTTCTTACTGAAATATTTACGACACCAGTTTGCATTACAGTGACAGTCTCACACAAAAAATTTCACAGGTCGAGAATTTACGTTGCAAATGTGTAGAAACAAAATCCTATGAATATAACAGTGTTCAAAAAGTTTTCGTCGACATTGTGATACATACGCGCATTTACACACATTTCATAACTCTTAAAGTACGATTCTTGGTATCCAACATCCTTTTCCACAAATCAGAGTCCCTAACCACTACTCATTATTCATATATGTATTCATCGACACTTCTTCAATATTTCATCAAAATAAATACGTACTATAATCAAATTCCTCATTTATGGTAGCATCATCTTATTGATTATAAACATACCTCAACAGCATAATACACATTGTCATCGTAATAATAACATCATAACACCTCAGTCAAATCTCAAAAACGTCATAGTTTTCTGCAATAATATCAAAACCTAAAAAAAATTCTCTGCTCATTTCAGTAGTGTCATCTACCTCAAACATAGTTTATAATCATGCTCCCTTACCAAATAGATCATTCAAGGCTCTCATAGTATCACAATGGTTCCAAAAAAATATGAACAGTTCACAAAGTACAGACAAAATACAGTTTCATAAGTGTGAAGTTATTCAACTGTGTAATTACGTAAACATGTGTCACTGATGTAGTAAAAAAAAAAAGTTTGTCTTTCAGTTAAATGATCAGATAGCTGTGTAGTTTGTGTGTTAGAGAAATATGGTACCGATGTGTAAAGTTGTATAAGCAAATACCATATTAGCTAGGGCTCCTTGTGATTGCCAAACACATGGTACACAAAGGAGGCGTGTACCCCCCTGAGGATTAATGTAATTATACCCTCAAGTGTTACAGATTACAGCAATGGAATGAAATGTATCACGGAAAACTTTTGTATCATTGTACTTCAAATATCTTTAAAAATAAGTGATTTAAGTGCAAAATTAATCACTCAAATACGTGTCCTGTAGCGCTAAATGTGCGTCTTGCTGTAAGATAAACTCTGTGGAAGTGTCGTAGTTATTGTCCTCCGAAAGCTAAGTTCTGCAGAAGCCAATGTACTTACCTCATGATAAACAAAAGTGAAATGCTTTGCGTATAGATGTCTTAGTTATTACGCTTATTGCCATGATGAAGAAAGTAATGTGCTTTAACGTATTGTTGGGCTATGGAAAAGGCTGTCTCATTGTAGCTATACCACAAAAGTTACTACTAAAACATGTTTGACTTTCCAGAATAATTCAGAAATACTGTGCAGATATAAAACAGAAACACCACAAAAGCAACATTGTAAATTGTCACTCATTAGTAGCATCATGATAAAATCGTGTAGCTGTCACATAAACTAACCACTGTGTCATCTGGTATCTCACAGAAAGTACTTTAAATCCAGAATGTATTTTCAAGTAAACCAAAATGTTGCATTAAAATCTCATTAGCAGTACCAGTATATGTTCTAAGTATGTAAGCCTTATAGTCGTTACATAATCGTGCAACTAACAAGCAAGAATGTACACACACAATAACACTGTGTCGTCTGTTCACTATAACAATGCATTCGTAATTTCTGTTTAAATAAGTTCTCTTGGTTCTTGATTGGATATTTTACTTCAAACATTGTTGCATGGTAACAGTTTCTAAGTCTGACAATGCATACTAGAAATGTGAAGTGAAAAGTTTTATGGCAAAGACAAAGTTGAAAAGCAGATTATCTTTCAATAAACGGTTTTGCATGTGAAATATGGTGTAAACCTTTACTCTTCCTAGTACACAGAGTTTCAACTTGAACGCAATTATCATACGGTATACGTCGGTAAAGAATACTGGAATTTTTCTCAATGTTGGCGTCTATGTTATTTTTCTCTGAGCCAGTCGGCGCACGTGGCTGCCTGCAGTGCGAGACATTGGCTGCTATCTCTTTGTTGGCGTGCGTCGTTATTGGGATTAGGAGACCTAACTTCTACAAATTCAACTTGTCGAGAGTGCCCTGCTCTGTTTGAATCCCGCCAGTTCTGATGGAATTCAGGTCTGTCGTTTTGTCGGTAGTTTACATAGTTTCTTGTTTGTCGGTCATGTGGTGGAGAATTTCTCCCGGAATCGTAACTGCGCGCTGGACTGTTGCATCTGAAGTTATTCTGCCTCCCTTGATAATAATTGTTTTGGTTTCCATATTGTCTGTTTCTATGGTTATCTCTGTCATATTCATAATTACGGAAGTGCGATCTTTCTCTGTAACTATTACTCTGCCAGTGGTTGTCATATGGGTGGTGTCTGTTTTGTTCACGATTTGCGTTGTAAGAATAGCCTTGTCGTGTCCAGTTGTTATTTCTTTCATGGCGGAATTGTGACGGATGTGATCTGTAATTGTTGTGTTCCTGTTTTCGCGTTCCGCGATTGTCAGTGTCAGTTTCTAATTATTGTAAGAGTCCCTGAAAAGCTTCAATGTCGTCTTTGCAACGTCCTGCCAAAATAATATGTCGTAAATGTTCAGGTAATTTGATTAAGCAAATGCGGATGAGTTCTGAGGGGCTGTATGGATTTGACAGGTACTGATTCTTGTGCAACATGTCTTCAAAATATTTCACAAGACTGGAAAATTCAGATTGTTCGAAATGTTTCATCATTATGATGCTATGTTTTACTCGGTCTTGTGTAGCTTGAGACCAATATGCTGAGAGGAAGGCATGATAAAATTCTCCTTCACTGTGGCAATCGTGAATGACCGATCGCATTCTTACAGCTGGTTAGTTCCCTAAATAGCCACACATAAATTCTAATATGTGCTCTAATGACCAGTTCGGAGAAAAACAATGAGAGAATTGATGAAGCCACGCTTGTGGATGAATGTCGTTGCCAGAATTCTTAAATGTTTTAAATTTACGTGCAGTAATGAACAGCTTATAGTCAAAATCATCATGTCGACGAGTTGCATATCGGTCATTGTTTCGGCGGTTCCATTTGAAAATTCAGTGCACCTTGCCAATTTCTTTCATAATTTCCGAAATGTCCTGTGTTATTATTTTGTGGTTGTTCCGTATATCTATGTCCCTCTTCCCGTACTGGAGCGTGAGTGTCCTCTGAAATATGTAATTCTTGTATTACTTGTGCCAACTGATCTTCTACTTCCTGGATTTCTCTTTTGTACTGTGTATTGATTTGATTTTGATTTTGTTTGAATTTTCTAATTTGTTCATACTCTTCAGCGTCCGTGAAGGCTATAGGTCTTGTGTCATTCAGATCATCATCTACCTTTGTAGATAAGTTAGTGAACTGATCTGAAAGTTCGGCTACTTTAACCGATAGTGAAATTATTTCCTCTGTGTGTTTTTCTGAACCAAGTTTCAGGGTGTCCATTTGTGTTGAAATCGTATCTACTGTGTCCTTTAAGTTTTCTTGAGTTTTTGCAAGTCGCGTAACCGAATCGGTAGATGAACTGAGTCAATTTTAGCCCACAAGGTCTCATGATTTTCATGAACAATGGTTTGCAGTTCTTTTATGGCTGCTTCGTGATTCTGTAATGCATTTTCATGACGGGAAAAAATAGGTTGGAAATGCTCACAAATTTGTGTTTTTACGTCATTACAGACTTTTTGACATTTTGATTCAATGTTATGTAATTCAGTAGTTAAATCTTCACGTGTTTGTTCAAGTGTGGCGTCTAACTTCCGAAGATTTTGTTCCATTGTGTATAACTGTTGCTGTGTTTGTCTCTGGTGTTGTTCCATTGTGTCTAACTTTTGAAGATTTTGTTCCATTGTGTCTAACTTTTGAAGCTTTTGCTGTGTTTGTCTCTGATTTTGTTCCACTGTGTCTAACTTTCGAAGATTTTGTTCCATTGTGTCTAACTTTTGAAGCTTTTGCTGTGTTTGTCCCATTTGTTGTATTAATTGTAATAACAATGCACTGGTGTCTGAAACATGTTCCTCAGTGCTTTTCGGCAGTGAATTTGCACCGGCAACATTCACATTTTGATAAGCAGAAAATGTGTCTTGACTTATTTGAGAACACGGTGAGGACGCAAAACCTGAATCTGCAGTATTTGCAAGATTGTGTCATTTCCGATTCCTGAGGCGAGCTGTTGCCGACCGATCGATCGATAATGCTTCCCTGTTCACTAATTGTTTCACTGCCTACACCATTATTTGCAGCCCGCTCCATTTCCCTATGCACAATTACCAAATTACTACTTTGAACATTAGTTAATTCATTACTCTGCGGCGCTTACACACTGCTTTCGTCTTCACTGTCATTTCTCAGTTTACTTTGGAGCCTAGTATTACGTTTTTCACACGCCATTATTGTCACAATATTTCACACGACAACACAGAAAAGCACAATTTGAAGAGCAAAATAAGAAAACACATTAGCATAGCACTGAAAATATCTAGTTAATTGCAAGCGCAGCTGCGAAATACACGGTGCAAATCTACATGCATGCCACAAGTGTTTTACTGTACAACAATGAAAAACTACAACTACAAAGGAAATTCTCTCTATAATTACATGCTAGCAATAAACAATAGCTACACTAATTACACAAACTACAAGAAAAAATCAGAAGATTCCAGGTTCGAATCATGGCAGGGTTGCCATATGAAACGTCCCCTTAGAAAAATTATACATGACTGTGCTTAAACTGACACACAATATTTTTTAGTGCAACGCAATCTGACTTTCAATAATCCCTACAAAAGAATGTCCCTGACTAACATTAACCTATACCTTTCACAAATCACTTACCTACAAAAATCTTCGTTACTCGAACTACTGCAATACAGCGAGTGCCACTACTGCCAGCTAAATGAAAGATTCAAACTACGGAAGGCACTAACTACTGATAAGCATAGTTAGCAAATGAAAGATTTTAATAAAGAACAAACAATGTATTTACCTTAATAGTGTTGAAAAATCATAATATACATAGCAGTTCATGACATCCAGTCTTACAAATTTCAAAACTCCGCCATCTCTCTCCCCACATCCACTACTGCTGGCGGCTCACCTCCAACTGCGCAGCGCTACGCGCTGTTCACATCCAGCTGCCCAACACTACAATGGCAGACAACAATGCAAACTAGCCACAGACTGCACACAGCACAGCCAGTGATTTTCATACAGAGCGCTACGTAACGTTGCCAATAAGAAAACATAAACAGCCTACTTACAATAGCAGGACCGCCGAATATCGATATCAGCGATGAAAGTCGAACATCCTAGCGCCAGCCGCCACGGCTCACTTACGGTTATTGTTTAGTCGTTTTATCATGCTGAAAGGTTTCGATTTATAGATGTTATTTTATTTTTAAACTTTTTTACTAGCTTCTGAATAATTATGTATTTTACTTTGCCAGGCTAGGAGCTTCCCATTATTTTGCACCTTTTATGCGGATGTTAAGTGTGGATCTGATTCCACATGTTGTATGTTAATACATGTTTTATTGTGAGGCGCTCATTTTGCCATGTGAAGTAATTTTAATTAAGGGCTACTCGTACTGCATTTTAACTATTAAATTTACAATACTGGTTAGTCATGTACCTTAGCTACACTATGTGATCGAAAGTATCCGGACACCCCCAACAACATTTATCATATTAAATGCATTGTGCTGCAACCTACTGCCAGGTACGCCATATCAGCGACCTCAGTAGTCATCAGACATCGCGAGAGTGTAGAAAGGGGCGCTCAGCGGAACTCACCGACTTCGAACGTGGTCAGGTGACTGGGTGTCACTTCTGTCATAGGTCTGTAAGCGAGATTTCCACACTCCTAAGCATCCCTAGGTCCATTGTTTCCCTTGTGATAGTGGAGTGGAGACGTGAAGAGACACATGTAGCACAAAAGCGTACAGGCCGACCTTGTCTGTTAACTGAGAGAGAGACTGCCGACAGTTGAAGAGGGTCGTAATGTGTAATATGCACACGTCTACCCAGACCACCACACAGGAATTCCAAACTGCATCACGATCCACTGCAGGTACTATGACAGTTAGGCGGGAGGTGAGAAAACTTGGATTAGAAGGTCGAGCGGATGCTCATAAGCTACACATCACGCCGGTAAATGGCAAAAGACGCCTCGCTTGGTGTAATGAGCGTAAACATTGAACGATTGAAGAGTGCAACAACATTGTGTGGAGCGACGATTCACGGTACACAATGTGGCTATCCGATGGTAGTGTGTGGTTATGGCGAATGCCCAGTGAACGTCATCTGCCAGCGCGTAAAGTGGCAACAGTAAAATTCGGAGGCCGTGGTGTTATGGTGTGGTCGTGTTTTCCATGGAAGGGGCGTGCACCCCTTGTTGTTTTGCGTGGCACTATCACAGCACAGATCTGCAGTGGTGTTAGCACCTTCTTGCTTCCCACTGTTGGAGAGCAATACGGGGATGGCGATTGCATCTTTCAACACGATCGAGCACCTGTTCATAATGCACGGCCTGTGGCCGAGTAGTTATACGACAATAACATCCCTGTAAAGGACTGGCCTGCACTGAGTCCTGACCTGAATCCTATAGAACACCTTCGGGATGTTTTGAAACGCCGACTTCGTGCCAGGCGTCACCAACCTACATCGATATGTCTCCTCAGTGCAGCACTCTGTGAAGAATGGGCTGCCATTCCCCAAGAAACCTTGCAGCACTTGACTGAACGTATGCCTATGAGAGTGGGAGCTGTCATCAAGGCTAAGGGTGGGCCAACACCATATTGAATTGCAGTATTACCGATGGAGGGCGCCACGAACGTGTAAGTCATTTTCAGTCAGGTGTCCGGCTGCTTTTGATCACATAGTGTATTTGAACATTTTGCACGTCGTGAGAAACCTAGGTTTCACTTCATCATTGCTTAACTACCACAGTCTGCATCCGTTTCAATGAGCTTACGGTATTCTCCTCTCAATCTTTCTCCACAGTTTTTACACACTATACTTCCATTATCAAAGTGACGATTCCTTGATCCCAACGGTTGTGACCTATCAATTGATGTCTTCTTTTAGTAAATTTGTGCCAGAAATTTCTTTTTCCCCCAACTTCGATTCAGTATCTCCTGGTTTGATATTCGATCTACTCATCTAACCTCCAATATTCTTCTATAGCACCACCATTCAAAAGAATATATCTCCTCCTTGTATGAATGGCATTTCTTGAGTAAAGACTTAGTGACACTTTAATTTGTACTATATGTTAACAAACTCCTCTATGAGAAATGTTTTTCTTTCCGTTGCCAACCTTCATTTTATATTTTCCCTATTTCGGTCATTATCATTTATTTTGCTGCCAGATACCAAAACTCATCTATTACTTTTAGTGACTCATTTCCTAATTTATTCCCTCAGCATCACCTGATTTAATTCGATTCCACTCCATTAGTTTTACTTTACTTTTTGTTCATGTTGGTCTTATAATCTCTTTTGACTGCAGCCTGGTTTCTGAACAAGTTGTAAATTAATGTGTGGTCTCTGTATTTTATTCGTGCTGTCGTAAACATTTCAGAGAGTGCGGTGAACTTTGTCAAACCTTTCTCCAGATCTATAAATGCTGTAAACATAAATTTGCCTTTCTTCGATCTATCTTCGAAGCCAAGACGTAGGATCAGTATCTCCTGGCATGTTCCTACATTTCTACGAAACTCAAACTGATCTTCACCAGTTTTTCCAGTCTTCTGTGAATAATTCGTACAATATTCTGCAACCGTAACTAATTGAATATATGGTCACCTGCCATCACCTGCATTCTTTGAATTATTATATTCTTCTGAAGCCGGGCAGTAATTCAACTGTCTCATAATATCTTGGATACCAGGCGAATTAAATTCATCATGGTTGTTGGGTCTTTCAACCACCTCAATGGTTCTGCGGGAATTTTGTCCACGCAAGGTTTTCACAATGCTCTATAAAATTCTTCTCGTGCAATCATATCTTCCATCTCACTGTCACCTATTTGTTCTTCTCCTTCTATAATACTATGCTCGTGTTACATTCCCTTATATAGACACTCCATATATTTCTTGAGAGTGTTATTGTTCTGACGTTCCAACTACAAAAATGTGTAATTTTTTCACCAGACGCTTTTCGCTTTATTGAGGTAAAGCATCATCAGTGGTCTGTAACTAATTTATTTACATTTTGATTTGCTTTTAGATCAAAAACAGTTCGTTAAGAATAGGTTGATTTGTACTTACGATGATTTTTCGACTGATTTCTCGCTTGCACTGGGAAATGCCGTCTGCTAGCATATTGTTGCATTTCTGTCTTAGATAATTTTGGTCTAATTTTTAGATGTTCTGAAGCACTATACGTTTCACAAAACACTTTTATGCACACCACTGTATTCTATTTGTTTTTGTATTTCAAGTATGAGTTTTGTTTGTGTTATGTGGAGTTGCAAACATAACCTTTCCACTACTTTGCCTTTGACCTACAATACAAATGAAGAATTTTATGTCACCTTGTCTAGTTGGTCTCTATTACCAGTTTAAGAAGATTCATTTTAATTTCTATAAAATAGTTGAAAGCATTAGATTCGATAACATTGTGAACATAATGAACTTATGCCAAAATACATAATGTAAAGATCAAAAACACTTAGAAAGCAGCAGAACTTGCCAAACAGTCCGCTAAAAATGTCTGACAAAATTAAATCACTATATACAAAGAAACAAACATTAAACGAAGAATTATACGAAATTCACATATACGAAATTCACATATACGAAATTCACATATACGAAATTCACATTCAGCTAGCACAAAAAATAATCCGGCTATTTTTGCTTCTATTGTGGAAAAAGTCGAATGCTGCACTTGCAGAGCTATAAAGAGAATGCAACTAAAGCATAGTAAGAAAATTGAAAATCTAAATTGCGCCACACAATTCCCATAACAGTAAACACATTCATTCACACAATTTCTATCCTAGGGTGGTCAATCTTCCAGGTATAACACTAGATGAAAATGTAAAACAGCTCTTAGAAAGAGGTCTAAAACGCAATGTTCACCCACCAGCAAATGAACAACAGATACAACATCTCATTATAGAATCTGAATATATTCTCACTATATAAGAAAAAAATGAAAACAGTATTCTAAACACAGGGATAACTAAGGAGTTAATAAAATAAGAAACTAAAAACCTAGCAACACAGATTAAAAAAGAAAACAGTAAATTCAAAAATAGTTGTCATGGAACACAGCTTAAAAATCTGTAGAAAAAAATGCAAGCAGAAAATGTCATTATAACAAAATCTGACAAACGCAACAGTGAAAACAAAAGAATACATAGGAAATACAACATAAAAAGTTAAAATCAAATCCAACTAACAGATTTCAAACACATGTTAAAAACACACTCAAAAACATAGAGTATACATTTGCAGACAGAGAGAAGCAGAGACTTGTACAAAAAAACCTCAAGCCCCCAACACTAGATGTCCATACAGAAAATTATCTAGTCTATCCAACAGTAAACTTCAGAGCAGCTCCTACATAGCTACTAGCAAAACAAATGCGGTCACAGCTCACCCAGTATTAGACACTAGAAAATGATAGAAGAATCAGAAATACCTCTCAATTGGTAGAACATATAATAGTCTCTAAAATCTCTGACACAGAAACATTGCTCTCCTTTGATGTAGAAAGTATGTACAGTTGTATCCCTATCAATGAAACCATAAAAATAATTGAAGAAAACCTGAAAACACACAGCCAACTATCTCATGAACACACAGATGACACCATAAAATTATTACAGTTAATACCACAACAAAATTATTTTGAATTCAATCAAAAATACTACATACAAGGAGAAAGTTTACCTATGGTTTCACCTATTTGAGGAACATTAGCCAACATTTTCATGAGTCACATAGAAAAATTAATATTTGAAGACATAATAATAACAAAGAAAAGCTGCAGCATCATCTACTGGTACAGATACATGGATGACATAATATTCATGGTAGATGAACCTAAAAACAGAATACAGCAACTACATAAAGACATAAATACTGGACACAAAAACATAAAATTCACATTAAAAGAAGAACAAGAAACCACATTCAACTTTTTAGACATAACGATAAGAAAAGACAATAATAAACACACATTTGACATATACAGAAAACTCACAGCAAGTGACATTATCTTAAATGAAACTTCAAACCACCCACAGAACCACAACCAAGCATCATTCAGATACAGGCTGAACAGTAGCCCCCTTAATACTTCTAATTGCCAGAAAGAGTTAGCCATTATACAATAAATAGCATTAAAAGTGGACACAAAGAAACAGTGGTAGACAAGCTAAACAAAAAAATAAAGAGACAAATAATTTAAAAATCTAACCAAACCGCACTAACTAGTACAGCGTGCACTACAAGAAAAAAAATGGCGTACAATGACCTAACACAACAAATTCACTCATAAAATAGGTAACATATTCAAAAAACAAGGCATAAACATTAATTACAAAACAAACAATTCCATACAAAAGCGCATCCTAAAACTAAAACAAAAATCAGACAAATACGAACAATGTGGAATCTATCACCTCATTTGCAGAGACTGTGAAAAGATATACATTGGAATGACTGGCAGGACATTCGACACAAGACATAAAGAACACATCAGAGCATTTAAATACGATACAAGTCATTCAACATTTGTGGATCATCTAAAAGAACAACACCATAAACCAATCAATATTGAAAACGATATGAATACATAAAAGTAAAGATAGACACCCCCTCCCTTTCCGAGAAAATTTCCACATACAAAAAACGTTAACACAAAATAAACAGGTGCTCAATGACCAGATAAATATTGGAAACCTGACTCTATATAGAATAATTGATGAAATTACATGAAAAAGAAAAAAGGCTTTTCCATCCTTCACCCCCTCCCACTCTCCCACAACCCCCCCCCCCCCCCAGCCACAGTTTCATTTTACTTCTTGCTCCTCACCTTCTCCTCTAACTCACACTCCATCACACTGCTATATAATTATGTCCACTCATCATGATTTCCTCCTCCCCTAAACAAAAAAGCCCTCCATCGCTGTTCCTTCTCTACTCTCACACAGTACATAAATACACAGAAGCATAATTAAATAGAATTACACATGTACAATAATCTTTTTTTTAAGTATTGTAAGTCAAAAACAAACTACTAGAAAGGTTATGCTGGCAACGCTACAAAAACACAAACAACGTCACATACATGAAGTACAAAAACAGAGAGAATACAGTGGTGTGCATAAAAGTGCATTGTGAAAACCATGAGAAATGCATAGTGCTGCAGAACATCTAAAAATTAGATCAAAATTATCAGCGTCTAACACAGAAAAACAACGATGTGCTAGCAGACAGTATTTCCCGATGTAAGCGAGAAATCAGCCGAAAAATCATCGTAAGTACAAATCGACTTAACGAGCTGTTTTAATCTAAAAGCAAATCAAAATGTAAATAACTTAGTTACAGACCGCTGATGAAGCTTTGCCTCAATAAGGCGAAACGCGTCTGGCGAAAAAGTCACGCATTTATGTAGTTGTAACGACAGAACAAAAATCCCCTCAAGAATTATGCAGCGTCTAAAAAAGACACTGTGACCACACAAATGAAGAATTTAATGTCGCCTTGTCCTCGATATACAGTATTACTTTCACCTTTCAGTTTTCCTTTCTTTTCTAAGTACTGGCTTGCAGTCTTAACCTCAAAGAACATACAAAATACACCGGAAAAAGCGAGACACTATTTCAGTACATGACTCTTTTGGTGAAGGTCTTGGGTTTCAAAGGTGAGCAGAAATATAAATGTGAATATCTCCTATGGTCACTTGTTCTTTTTCTGTTGTGTTTATAGAAAACAGAATCTGCGAATACTTAGTGAGAAAAGATATCGTATCAGAAACAGTAAGTGTTAAGAACACTCAAAATAATTGTCGTGCGAACAGTAGCAAATTTGGATAACAATTCAAATTTTTGTAATGTTAGACTGGTAAGTGTGTGTGTGTGTGTGTGTGTGTGTGTGTGTGTGTGTGTGTGTGTGTGCGTGTGTGTGTGTCATCTCAAGGGCGTAACCCACCTTGCGATTAAGGTTTAAAAGTCTGAAACGCATAGCGGAAACAAAATAGCGACTGGTAAACGGCAAACTTGTAGTTACAATTGATTTTAGCAGCAGTCAGGGAGAAATCTAGTCTACAAGGCTCACATTTAAAGGAGATATACATCCGTGATTTGTTTCCGCATCTCAGAGACTGCCTTCGTGAGCTCAGCAGAAGGCGACTAACATAACGTAAAATGTAATAAGTTTGAAAGCAGAGTACCTAGCACAAGACTCGGAGAGCAAACCAGTGCTGTAGTTAACCGATTTGTTACTTGTTTCCAGTTGAAATGCTAAGTACAGAAACCTGTTCTGGAACGAATGGTCGTTCACGGAACAAGAAGTTCGTGCTGTTCGTCTTCTTAGCGAGACAGAACTTTTTGTACTCATTCTCCCGCTGTCCGGAGAGAATGGCTGTCTATGATATACCGAGAAATTGTTACTGGCAATCGCCACAAAGAAATCCCTCGCCAAGAAGAAGAGTTCGAATTTCTTACACCGCGTCGCTCTCTGCTCACGACGCGAGGCGCGGCGAGATGCCTGGGCCCCTCGTCTCCCGAATACAGAACAACGGAAAGTTGTCCGACTGTGAACCGAGGGGACAGCAGCTTGCGACCACTTCCTCTCCCCCCGGCGCTCAGCCCACCTCCCACCCCCTCCTGTCCCGCATTGTTCCCGACAAATCGTTCACGACCCATTAAAAATCGAACGCGCTTCCCTCGCGCGGCTTATTCAATCACGTGCAACGGCCCGCCAGCCAATGGGGGCCCAGCGGCGGAATGCGCAAGTCAGACGGCGCGCCAACAAAGCGGGCGCATTTCACTTTCTGTTACCGCGCATGCGCCCCGGGGCGCCGTGACTGACACCTGGTGGCGAGTCCAATCGGCTCCGCCACAAAGGACAGGGCACGCCGGAGACGTCTTAATAACTCGTTAATCAATCTCCTCCTTCCGCGCGGCCGTTTGTTCTCGTCGCGACGAGTAGACGGCGGCACCGGCCGCGACTGGAAGAAAAGCGGAAGAGGAGAGAGAAGCGTCGAGAGAGAGAGAGAGAGGAGGAATCCAATATGTAGTCGAGTAATTATCGCGTCGTCCTGACACTGACAAACGGACTTCTGCAAAGTAGGAATCCTCGCGGGAGTGCGCCACGGGGGCGTAACTTCTCCTCCGCCCTCCTTGCTTCCTCTCTCATTCTCTACTTTTTCTCTTCCTTTTGCCTGACTGAAGGCAGTTCGACGTTGGAAGTTTAATCACGTTCTTCTTAGTGGGCCCGCTATTATTCTCAATTATAGACGGTACGGTCCCGGAATATTAATGGACGCCGGGTATTAAACAGAAAATAAAGAGCCCTGTGTGAGAGAAATATTTATCAATTCTTTAACTCGAGTTCGTCCGACGTCAAATTAATTCCGAAACTCCTCTTCTGGAATCTGGGACACCGCCGTAGGATTTGCCGCGAAGGTAATTGCTCGAAAATTTATGCCGTACGATACTCTCCAGCAATATCCAGCTGGAATCTATTGCAAAGTACAAATGCTACGTTAACTCTGTTACTTTTCAGTGACAGTAAATAAACTGTTGTTGATATTGTCGTCTTGCGAAGACTGGTTGGATGCAGCTCTCCATGGTACTCTATCCGGCACAAACCTTCATCTCCGAACAACTACCGCAAACCAATACCCATTTGAACCTGATTACTGTATTCATCTCTTGGTCTCTCCTACAATTTTTACCCTCCACAATTCCATCCAATACTAAAATGATAGTACCTTGATGTCTCAGAATATATCCTATCAACCGGTACCTTCTTTCAGTCAAATTGTGCCTATAAATTTATTTTCTCCCCAGTTCAGTTCAGTACAAAGTTGAGACACAATCATTTAATACTTTTTAAAAGAGTAAACAGCCATTTGACTGTGTATTACTACATTTATCTTCTGCACTCTCTGCATTTCGGCTTTTGTGCCATTATCGAACACAATGCTAAAAGCGAGAACCAAAGACGTAACCAAAGGGGTTTGGGAGGAGGGGCGGGAAGTGGCAATGCAGTGGGTCTGTATCCCCCTATCACCTAAATGAAATTACAAACGACCTAGTTGCTGTGTACTGAAACTGAAAAGAGACAAGGAGCGCTCAAAAAAATTCTGTTTGAGGGGGTTGTGATGTATATACTACAAAGCGCGAGTCTGATGTGGGTATACCTGTATGAGCACTGACATGCGGACAAGGGATTAGTGTCGCACTCGTGTCTTTTAGACGTGCACACGATAAATGTGGAAACATGAACTATTCCCAAACGGGTTACGAAACGGGTATCTTCAACCTGGTACTTCGGGGGGATGCTTGCCTAAATGCCCGCCGGCCGCTGTGGCCGAGCGGTTCTAGGCGCTTCAGTCTGGAGCTGCGCGACCGCTACGGTCGCAGGTTCGATTCCTGCCTCGGGCATGGATGTGTGTGATGTCCTTAGGTTAGTTAGGTTTAGGTAGTTCTAAGTTCTAGGCGACTGATGACGTCAGATGTTAAGTCCCATAGTGCTCAGAGCCATTTGAACCATTTGAAACTAAATGACCACTTTGACATGAGTAGAATACCAATCCTAGACAGTATGGCCTTCGAATGGAAACTTTTGATTGCCCCTTACATTTTGACTGATGAAAAAGCAATCTGCACTACCGATAGTCAATAAGGCCATTGATAGTTTTACACTATCAATATATCGATAGCTCAGTCTACTATCGCCTATCCCTACTTTAGACAAGACCAACTACGGCGCATTGTTGGCCTTACTTGAGGTGAGTTCGTACTTGCAGTTGACTTTAATGCATGTGCTGGCGTTTATTGTTTTGTGCTGTGTTCTGTTCTGATAGTTTCTAATTATGGATAAGTTTGTTACAAGAAAGAAGAGATAAACCAATTTTGATTCGTCCACTAGCGTTATGGTATGTTAAAAATGTGTGCGCACTTCTATAATAGCTAATTAACTGTCTATAGCACGTTAGGGTTACCACTGAAATGAATACCCCTAGCTGCATACAGTCGTTGATATAAGTCAACGGTGACAGTTGAAAATGTGTGCCCCGACCGGAACACGAACCCGGGATCTGCTGCTTACATCTTTTTTTTCGATATAGTTCGTTGCGTTTGGTCTCGGCGGACGCCACAAAACATCCGTTCAAGTTGATCATTGATTCCTTAACTCAGTTTTTTTTATTACAGAGAGCACAGAGCTATCTGGCCGAACACGCTGAGCTACCGTGGGGAAAACTTATCTCTTGTACATCTCCCGTGAGACCCACATTCGCTGCTTTTTGCCGATTCCCGTGAGACTTCGGGCACTGTTTGTGCATCCGCACAGAAGAAGTTGGTCAAATGGCCATTGAGCCTGTCCGAAAGAACAGATACAATCTTCATATATATATTTCAGTGTTTCATGCAGCGGAGCGGTAAACGTCATTACAAATAACATAAAACTAAAATTAGTGCATAAAAATACCTTTGAATTTTCTGAGTCGCCCAAAAACCACGGTGATCAACAAAAATATCGCCCAAACGGCGATGGTTGCATTTCGTTAAAAATTCCCTCAAAATTGTACTATTATTAGCCCAAATGGCAAAATATCGCCCCATTCTGGTCACCCACGAGGTATTGAATCATGAAAACCAGTACCGACATGGAACGATGGGGAGAGGTTTATGGAGAGTGGAAGGGGTATCTGATCACAGCACATTCTGCATTTCGCTAGTTTGTAAAAGATTTTTTCGGCAGGCTGCTAGAATTCGCCAAGCAGACTGCGACCTGCACCCTGCCCTCCCTCTTTCCTCCAAAGTCTATTTACGCTCTTATAATACTATAATAACTGAAACCATGAATTCATTGCACAATAAAATCTTGAAGGATGAATCTATTAATGCGCTATCAGATGACGAAACACGTACAGTTAGAGGAAAGACAAGCAATATCAGAATGCCATCTTTTGTTATGATGCATTTTATTTTATTTGAAAACAACGTACAAAGACGAGAGCTCTCGACCGAGCGGGGTAGCTCTGCGGCTAGAGGCTCTGAAGCAATACCTGAACTTAGGTGGCGAGGTGGTTCCAATCTATCCCCCGGCAACCTCGCAAACGATTTTATATGGTGTTCTATTTTCAGTTTAGGCAAATGCGGGGATTGGTCCCTTGCTGTAAGTCAGAGCCAGTTCCTTCCGAATTCCTTTCTTTCCTGACAGATTCCTATTCCCTTCAAGATGCACCCTCTCTGCCTAAATGAAAAAGAGTTGCATCGATGGCAAGCCAAATATCTTTTCGGAGACTCCCTGCACTAAAACCCATATTTATATTGGAAGGCTGCTACCGACTGTCATTTTGTACTGTGTATCTGTGCATTAAGATGTCTCACTTGTGGAACGGCAATGTATCTTGTCTTTAAGTTTTACTACAAGAGCAATGTGCTACTGTGAAATGTCTTTATTCGCAATATCCTTGGAATACTGAGTCAAACAGTCACAATGTTAACGTAATTGTAAGTAAACGTAAAATAAACAACATCATATGTTGTATATCGTTGAGATGATTATTGGCATCAAAGACCGTATAACCACATTATCATGGATAAGTAAAAACTCATTTATGAAGATCTGTGCGTTCCAAATGTAGTTGAGATTAATGCGTGAATCAGCATTACGATCGCAAAACTGTAGCTCACAGTATTTGTTAGTCCATTTTGTTTTATGAATAAATTTGGTTGCTATTGTGGTGTCACCGCCAGACACCACACTTGTTAGGTGGTAGCCTTTAAATCGGCCGCGGTCCGTTAGTATACGTCGGACCCGCGTGTCGCCACTATCAGTGATTGCAGACCGAGCGCCGCCACACGGCAGGTCTAGAGAGACTTCCTAGCACTCGCCCCAGTTGTACAGACGAATTTGCTAGCGATGGTTCACTGACAAATTACGCTCTCATTTGCCTAGACGATAGTTAGCATAGCCTTCAGCTACGTCATTTTCTACGACCTAGCAAGGCGCCATTATCATTTGCTATTTATCTTGTGATGCATGTACCGTCAGACCGATGTTCACCAATTATGGATTGAAGTTAAGTATTCCAGAAGCTACGTACCTTTTTCGCTAGTCTCTATTCCTTTAACTGTTCCAGACCTCACGCCAGCCTGCGTGAGCTTAAACGCGTGCCTTTCGGCTTCCTCTCATAGTGGCTTGGCTGTCTTGCCAAGTCACAACAGCTATAGTTTCAATTTGGCTATTTAAATAATAAATTTTTTAAAAAAAGTTTCGATCACTTAAGAAAACTGAAGAATTTTAATGAAATGAAATGATATTTGAGACTGCATTGTGGAGCTGGGGATGGTTCGATGTGCTGGAGAAATTATGACTTAGCTTCAGACGAGTCGTAAATTTAAATACAAGGTTGCATCAGAAGAAATATAACTAACGTGAAAAGAAAGTTGAACCAATTTAGCTTTATGAGTTATTCGGCTCAACGTTAACATTCTTCTGCTCTGCGATGGTGGTCCTTGCACCAGAAGACCGCGCTGTGTTGTGTTAGCAAAAAAGGCAGCATACGATATCCGAATTTCAATTCGTTTGCCAACAGAGTGAAGGTATCAAAGTGCCAAGTAAAGAACCAAGTAATTGCGCATTTGGTTTTTTTTCTGTATACTGTATTCCGAAACTGTTATTTCTTATTAATGCAAGAGGATAGAACATCAAAACAAATATATTCAGTTATGGTACATATGATGCCTTTCGGCAGTTTGTGATGCTAGGGGCGATTTACATGGTAATTTAGCATGCTGGTTGCAGAAGTGGAAATCACAGGAACTGCTCGAATGCGCGAGCGTTCACCTGTGCGTACGCAGTACATTGTCGGACTATTGATTGTCGTGTCCGTTCAAAGATCCCTGGCATGCCCGCAATGGTACTAGCAGCGACGGCAATTCAGGCGACGAGGTATTGTTCTGTTTCACAACAGTCTCATTCGCTGTCTGTTTCGTATGCCCCAAAGGAAGGAACCCGGGCACGTGAGTCAGGAGACCTGTATGGTCAGGCCACAGAATCACCTCGGCCGATCCAGCGATTCCCGAAGGTGGGTCTCAGACGTTTCCTCGCGGCAATGCTGAAACGGGCTGGCGGCCCGTCGTGCTGGAAGTACACACTTTGTCTAACATTCAGAGTCGCATCCTCCAGCAGTTCTGGCGACACATGTTCCACGAAGATGCCATGTCCCCATCCGTTGAGGCGGAATGGAATAATATATGGCACCATCAGCTAATTACCGATAACGTCGACCCACACATTAATACCCAGTCGATGTTGATGAGCACGAGGTCGAGTACGTCATGGATTCACATGTGCTCAGCCATGCGAATTTTCGATATCTGAATGTCAGTACACATTCCCAGTCAGTGACACTGTCACAACACCTTACGTCGGCCCCATTACCAAAATGATGCCAGACATTACAAGTTGTCACCAGTGACCATATGATCCTCATTGAAACATATTTGCCCGCATCTCGTGGTCGTGCGGTAGCGTTCTCGCTTCCCACGCCCGGGTTCCTGGGTTCGATTCCCGGCGGGGTCAGGGATTTTCTCTGCCTCGTGATGGCTGGGTGTTGTGTGATGTGCTTAGGTTAGTTAGGTTTAAGTAGTTCTAAATTCTAGGGGACTGATGACCATAGATGTTAAGTCCCATAGTGCTCAGAGCCATTTCAACCATTTTTTGAAACATATTTGTTTTGATGATCTCTGCCTCCTGTATTAATTTGAACGAATAGTTCTGGAACACCCTAAGCATTAATACACTTTCCTTGCTTGATTTTCTAGACAAAATATCATTTATATGAGTGCCTGCCCAAAGCAAATTGTGTACATAAAATTAACAGGAAATATATATGTTGTCAGCATAAAATGAGAGACATGAGCCTTTTGAGATCTTCCATAGCAAATTTGACCCCCTCCCCCTCTTTTGACAAATTCCTGGCCACGTCCTTGCTGGAACATGCAAATAGTACGACACATAGTAAAAAAAGATCATTGTTTTTAAAATTAGATGCACAGTGACATAAAAATAAGAGATAGTCTCTTTCTCATTAGACCATTATTATGTCACATCTGTTAAGACAGTCCAGAGCACGTAAACAAGACTGACATATGTCTTTAAGATGTAACAGTGAAACAATATGGATTGCAGAAGACATAGTAAATATAGAAGTATCACAGATATAAGCTTACACGTGTTACGTGTCATTTGACCGCATGTGATTATCTTTGAAGGCAGCATCGTGAATCATCATCGTTGCATATACATGTATACATCAGGTCGTTAATAACGTGAAGTGAACATATGTTATACGGCACGAAAAAACCGAATTCTGTAAGGAACAGACGAAGTAAAGTACGGAAGCCTATGAAACTCGCTTAACAATGTAGTATGTACCAGTAGTAATATAAAACAATATGAATGAAAAAAGACGAATGTAGTATAGAAGCTAATGAATCGCACTTGACAATATAGTAAGTGCCAGTAATAATATGAATAGTACTAAACATAATGAGTGAAGAAACGGGAGGGAGGGCGAGGGGGAGGGGGGGGGGACGGACGAGAACGAGGGCTGTGGAAGTAGGACGGGGGGGGGGGGGGGGAATGGGAGTAGATATTATTATGTGAAGGTCGTATAATATTAAGGAAAGGACGAAAGTGAAGAGTGTGGCTGGAAGAGTACGAGAGGTGCGGGGGAAGGGGATTGTAGGGGAATGGGTCGCCCAACTATAATCTGTTACTGGAATGAATAAGTAGGAAATTTAGTGTTGCAAGAAGGTACTTTAAGGCGGGGAGGGGGCGGAGGGGGGCGGGGACGGAAGGGGTGGAGCGCTGTCTACGAGGTAGAGTTTGAAGCAGGGAAGCAGCATAAGGAGCATGAATGAATATGTCATTGAGTGTTGAAGTTGGGCAGATCAGAGAGGGCTTGAGGAGGTTGGAGTGGGGGAAGACTTGAAAGGGGGGACGTCTAGAAATTACAACGGACAGTGCGATTAACAAGGAGCAGACAGCTCCCCGTTAGTTACGCGATCTGTCTACGTAATCTTCAGTATTTCTGTAGGACCACAATTCAAAAGCTTCTATTCCCTTCTTGACAGGACTGCTTATCGTGCACGTTTCACTTCTGTACAAGGCTTTACTCCAGACAATACCTTCAGAAAAGACTTCCTAACCATTATATTTATATTCGATTTTAAATTCCTCCTTTCCAAAACTACTTACCTTGCTACAGCTAGTCTGCATTTTATAGGATCTCTGCTTCGACCATCGCCAGATTTTTTTGCCATCCAAGTACCAAACTAATCTGTTGCTTTTAGTGTCTCTTTTCCTAATCTAATACCGTCAGCATTGCCTGATTTAATACAGCTATTATCCTAGCTTTAATTTTGTTGATGTTCATCTTACAATCGACTCCGATTAGTTGCACTCCCAAATCCTTCGCCGAGATAATTACGCTATCATCGGCAAACTTCAAAGTTTTTGTTTCTTCTTCCTGAACTTCAATTCCTTCTACAAGTTTGTCTTTAGTTTCCTTCATCACTATATCAATGTGCTCATTGAACAACATCGGAGTGGGTTACAACAATGTCACTCCCTTCTCAACTACTGTACCACTTTTATATCTTTCGAATTTTACAACTGCAACCTGTATTCTGTATAGCTCTGTATAACTTTTCGTTCCCTGTATTTTACTCTTCCTATGTTCAGAATACTGAAGATGTATTAAGGCACTATTGTCAAATCTTCCTCTAAGTCAATAAATGCTTTAAGCGTAGGTTTGCCTTTCTTTATCCAGTCTTCTAAGGTAAGTCGTTGGGTCAGTATCGCTTCGCATGTTCACACAATGTTCTGGTGCCCAGTCTGATCTTTAACGAGGTCAGTTTTTACCAGTTTTTTGCTTCTCCTGTAAAACAAGGTTCAAATGGCTCTGAGCACTATGCGACTTAACTTCTGAGGTCATCAGTCGCCTAGAACTTAGAACTAATTAAACCTACCTAACCTAAGGACATCACACACATCCATGCCCGAGGCAGGATTCGAACCTGCGACCGTAGCGGTCGCTTCGGCTCCAGGCTGTAGCGCCCAGAACCGCACGGCCACTCCGGCCGGCCTGTAAAACGTGCAACTATGTCTTATTACACTGATAGTTCGATGATATTCATGCCTATCATAATATGATTTCTTTGGAATTGCTATAGGGTATTTGAATGTTTTCTGGAAATTGTCTTAAGTGATTAATTATGTCATTTTATGCTCCAGACATGTTTTTTTCCGTCTAGAATTTCGGTGGTTTTTTTTAATAAAAAGGTACTGAATTTCAAATACTGACAAGCCCACTGAAACGCTCCATTCGAGTCATGTGATGCCTGTGACGTCACTGGCTATCTCGGTGCTCCTTCTGTCATAATGCTAATTCACAGTGATGTTTTGTTCTGGAATTTAGGTTTCCATGTGTTACAAATGGTGTGTAGTAGCATACTGTACAAATGCATTTATAAAAACTCTTGAAAAGCTGTTATTGATTGTTCCAGAGAATGAGAAGATGCGTAAAACTTGGTTGCAATGTGCCGGCAAATTGACACCACGTCGACGCACAAGTTGACCAACTTAATTCAAAATGTGTGGTACTGTGAAGATAACATTAACTTACCTCCGAAATATGCTCTCCCTCTGTTACAACGAGGGACAGCGTGTTCTTTTTTTGTTGTTGTTTTTTTTTTAAAAAAAAAAGGTTCAGATGTCTCTAAGCACTATGAGACTAAACATCTGAGGTCATCAGCCCCTCGTCAGAACTACTTAAACCTAACCAACCTAAGGACATCACACACATCCATGCCCGAGGCAGGATTCGAACCTGCGGTCATAGGAGCAGCGGTTCCGGCCTGAAGCGCCTAGAACCTCTCGGCCCCATGGGCCGGCTAGCGTCTTTCAACGAAGTTAAACTCCTAGTGAAAATTATCGTTTTACCCAACACATCTCAATTATTCGGTAGCTCAGTTGCTAGCACGTTAGAACGTCGCATTGTGGAACATGATGTATACAGATCACTCGTTCGAATCTAGCCCGCCAGAACTTTTTTAATTTATTTGTAAAATGACTCGACAGTTCTCTAATAGCCAAATCACAATTACAAAACTTCACCACACCGATCAGAAACAGAATATTATTGTGTTTTCCTTATTGTTTGCACCTGTTTTCATTTGCAATCGCTGTTCACACACGTCACTTTCGAAAATATACTTTCTAGTTAATGCGACCATACACTTTTTCATGTTATTATGAACTATGTTTTTATCTTCGTACTGTCCAGCTAGGATCCTTATTGTTTAAATTTTTGCAGTTTCATCACCTTACATAAAGATGAAGTGAGTCTACTTCACACGCCAACGTTTTACACTCACAGACATCGCAGCGCTTACGTTTATGTCACCTGCATGTTGCACACGCTTTAAATCTCTCCGTATAACCTCGTCGTCCTACACCTCGTTGTACTGTGGGCGTGTGGTGATACCTTCACTATAAGCAATGCTTTCCAAAAAGGTGATATGTTTGTTCGCGAAGTACATGCATTTATCTTCTGTTGTCCATTTCTCAGACTAACACTAATGTGAAGCTATAAATGTGACATTCCACAATCGAAACAACTGCTACAAACAGCTCTTTCTAACGTTATTTTCGTATTTCGTGTACAACTTTGAAAGTATGTAACATTTTCACGACTCGAAAACGTAGCCTCTTTATCTGCAGCCCGATTCGCTCTCCGTTGCACCACCAAGCTCCACTGTAGGCACCATGTCTGCTGAGTGTCTTCTATATAGGAAACCAGTATTAAGATTTGCAAAGAATAATTTTATTGTGCAGCTCATGGCTGATAGCATCAATCTAGTTATAATATACGGACTCATTTCCAAAAGCACTACAATTCCTTAGTTTTGAGTGAGTTTAATGATGTTGCAGGGAGCAGGGCTAAGAACGTACGTCGATGCACATATCGCCTTCTAAATGGGTGGAACATAAACGCATCGACTTTCCCAAGCTTCCACGTCCAGCGTTCACCAAATTCTTTTCTATTGTTACTTAAAACTTGTAATTGCGTGTTCCATCACCAAATATCTAAACTCTTTGCAGAAAAATTATATAAAAAGCTCCTTCGACTAACGCTCCTGTAATACACGTATAGCTTCGTGTTATCCTAGTCTGTGGCGTCACCACAGCATCACTCAATAATAGAGCGTTTTCGACGACGTGACCAGATCTTGATATTTAATGATTTTTAAACTTTAAGGAGATAAAAATAATAATTATTTTGTGAGAATATTGACCGTAACTGCTATTTAAACTTTTAACCAATTAGAATATCAACAATCCGAGCCCTACTGTTAACACAGGAAAATAGCCTATTACGGTGTGACATTCTTCTTGCCGCGCACCATTACGTAACAGTGTTTCTGGACAGACGTGCTTCCCCGAACACATTGTCATTCTGTGAAGGTTGCCTGGCTGTGTCTGTCGTTTGGTGGCCAAGAACAGAATAACAGCACGTTGGTCCATGTTGGACGTATTTGGTAACAACGTCGTCATAGTTCACGTTTCCGCATTTACCTCACACGCATAGGGAATACACGATTGCCACACCGACTGCGTACATGTCGGTGCTTATGTATCCGCATCGGATTCCCGCTACGTTCCATATACGTTGCAGCAACGCCCTCAAATGACAACTTTTTGATCACCACTTATAGGTGGCCATCGAGGCAGTGCACTAAGGCCCTTATTGTTTAATGTCTTGATTAATCATCTAACTGCAAAGATACAAAAAAGAAAACAGTGGAGTCTTTTGTAACATTATGAAATTCAAGAGGACTTTGAAGAGTCGAGGAGGGCATTTGATAATTACGCATAATTTGTAAAAGCCCTAGTTCATAATGTGCTATTTCAGCAACATCGGCAAACAAACCAAAGATATCAAACTCGATAACTGCACATTCCAAGAGGTACAGATATCAAGTATTTGGGCTACCACAGAATGGATTAACTAAAGCAGATGTAACTCGTAGAATAAAATTTGGTAGGAACAGGTGGAATATGCTTTCAGGGATTCGAAGACTTCAAGCCAATTGGCTGACGAATATTAAAAATGATAAAGAAGCTAAGCCTTTGTGAAGATGATACTTTCAAGTAGGAAAGCCGACCCTTTGCGCTGCAAAAAAGACGAGGACAAAGAAGAAAAGAAGAAGAACAAGAAAAAGTAAAAATTACAAACTAACAAAAACAGGTGTTGACGTACGCCGACCGTGAAAAAACTCGTTCTGTAAGATGAAGTATACATCAGCAAAGCTAAATAGCCTACGGTCCTTACTAATGTGACGTGTGCACCTACATTCGTTCGAAGAAAACCAAGCGACTTCAATAGGAAAGTCCTTGATCCCAAGACACATCAGTGTACATCGATATTTCAATATCTCAATCTATGTGGCCCAATTTGTTCTGAGGCAATAAATTTTAGAAAATTCCACTGGATAAAGATTGGGTCGAAATATGGTCGAATGCAAGCAAATTTCACGAGGTGAACCAGCTGTCTACGGAATCTCGCTAGACTATCTCACTTGATGGTCCTGCGTGCTGTGTGCTGTGGATCGCACCGACTACTGGAAAATACTGTTAGTACGCGATGTGCTGCCTCAGAGATTAGATTAGATTAGACGCACTTTTTATTCCATAGATTCATAATGAAGAGAACATCAAGAATGCAGGGTATGTCATAAAAATGTATACAATATCTACTTACATAAACAAGGAGAGATATGTTGATGTCTCTTCTACAGATTGTAAGTGAATTGGTCCATATGGATGTGCCGTTGGTCAAAAAATCTTAAATGTACAGTCATTTAAGAAACTGGTCACAAAACATATAAATATATAATACACAGACGTGCGTATTAGAATTAATAGGTTACTGTGGTCACACATCATAAAACAGGAAAACAGTTTACAACACTTCCTTACAGTAACTGTGCAGAATTCAGTTTTTTTAAGTAACAGTCAAGTTATTTGATATTAATAATAGTAGAAACACATCAATCAGTTATGCTAAGCAGTTCATAATTGAATTAAGAGTTGGTCATAAATTAAACCTGGGTTCCTCTTAAACTGAACTTTATTAGAAGTTATACTTTTCATTGCTGCTGGCAAGTTATTCAAAAATGTATTTTACTGATAAATGGAAATCTTCCTCGGTCAAAATAGTGATTTATTCTTATTTTTCATATTGATCCCGTGAACTGATCTATTGATTTGAAAATGATATATACAGTTTATAAGCGAAAAATATCCCCACCATCTGCAGGTTTTTCGACGTCACACAACAAATAATTTGTTTTAGATACTTTTTATTTCGGAAATTTTAGTTTGATTTGATGAGTTACCCCGAAAAATGATCCCGCATGGCAAACTGTATTGAAAGTAAGCGAAGTATGCTAGTTTTTTTCTATTTTTGTATCATACGTGTCTGTAACATCTACACATACAGATTTATTTAGACTCTTCAGAAGTTATGTAGTATACTTCTCCCAAGTTGAGTTATTAGCAAGTTGTCATGCCAAGAATTTAACACTATCTACGTGTTCTGTCTCTTTGTTGTCATATTTTAGACATGGACGATACTGGGGGGAAACCTGTTTCAAGATGAGAACTGCATATAGTGTGTCTTCTCAGAGTGTAGAGACAAAGAACTAACTAGAAACAATTTACTAATATTAACATCGATAAAAATGTAATCATTGGATCTTCCTAAAACTACAATTCATTTGCTATTTGTTGCGAAGTTTTTACCATTTTCAAATAAAATGAACTTGGCATCTGGCAATGTTACTGATGAAAGGTCATTCATACACACAATAAAAAGTAAGGGCCCCAAGGTGGAGCCTTGTGGGACACTACATGCAATTAGTTCCCAGTTCGATGCCAAATGACACCTTAATACAGGACTGTTTATTTGACACCCTTTGTCTGCTGTAAGAGAGATACAGTTTGATCATTTTGACACATTTACTGGTACATTCTAGTACTGTGTTTTATTTGAAAGGATTTTATGTTTTAGCCGGCCAGAGTGGCCGAGCGGCTCTAGGCGCTTCAGTCTGTAACCGCGCGACCGCTACGATCGCAGGTTTGAATCCTGCCTCGGGCATGGATGTGTGTGATGTCCTTAGGTTAGTTAGGTTTAAGTAGTTCTAAATTCTAGGGGACTGATGGCCTCAGCTGCTAAGTCCCATAGTGCTCAGAGCCATTTGAACCTTTTTTTTTTTAATTTTATGTTTTACACAGCCAAGTACCCTTGACAAGTCATAGAAGGCGCCATTAGCTTGTAAGTCCTGCAACATTCCAATATTGTAACTTGCTTAGAGGAGTATTATGTTTTACACAGTCAAATACATTTGATAGATCACAGAATGTACCATTAGCCTGTAATTTATAATCTGAAGAATTAAGAAGATTCTGTATGTGTAAATAGCCTTCTCAGTACAAGAACCCCATAGAAATCCGATGACCTCGTAAATATCTTATTTTTAGCCAGACTGTTAAGAGCAGTTGTATATTACCTTTTCATAATTTTCGAGAATGATGGCAAAAGAGAAACAAGACATATCTTTGGAGATATTTCTATACATCCTTCATTATACAGATACAGGCTTAACTTGAGCATATTGGCTTAACTTGAGCATATTGGCTTAACTTGAGCATATTATAGCCAATTGCGGAATGTTTCCGTGATAAACAACTGTTTACAGAAGTAACTTAATAAACTCAGAAAATATTATTTAATTAACTTTACTGATATTTTATCATAACTACTATAATTCTTTTATTTTACATATTTTACTTGGGATATTGCTCCATAGCCAGCCTCAGTAGCCGAGGTCACTAATACACCCTTGTGCCGTGGCGCTCGACTCCAGGATAAGCCAGTTCGACTCTTGGAGCTGGATGAAATTTTCACTGACAATATTTGGACAGCACGGCGAGGATAGTTATTGGCGTAAAGTTCCTGATCACCAGTATTTCCACTAACGTCCTGGATTAAATTCCAAACCTCTCTGCACTGTCTGCAACGGAAGTCATGTGAAAGTAATCCGTCTGTCGGATGGGGACATTAAGGTGCTATTTGGGAGGCGTTGGCAATGTCCCAGCACCGGGTTTCACCCTCTCCCTTCCTTCACCCGTAACAACACATACCCAGAACTACACTTTGACACAGATACGCACTTGACATTTCGTAACAGGTCGGAGGAAGGCAACGACAAACCAGAAATTTATCGAGCTGCAGTTCATGATGTAAGGGTGTGGGCAATGATGAAACGAGGGAAGATGAATCTGCATTTAGAGGTCACAAATATCTTCCGTAATAATTATAATTTTAATGTTGACGCATTTATGGATACAGATCAACAAACATTTAGAAATTTGTAAACAAGGTATATTGCGAAAAAATGTCCTCAAAGTACTTTTAAGATGAGCACCACGTATTTTACAAAAGAATTTTAAATAAGACTAACATTACATTTACATAGAATGAAACTATCTTACTCGAAAAAGAGCTAAATTACAATGTCATGCCTAACTTGGCAGACAAAATGTAATAGAAAATATCCTTGTCGACCTAAAAACTGGTCTTGATTATATAAAAATGGATAATTCACGTCAAACTAAAATTGCCTTTGACGTAGCTAACATTCTTAGTAAAAACACGGCCTGTTTTCAAAATGTTACGCATAACGATAGGAAATTTGTTAAATCTGTCAATAATAAACTTAAAGAAGATGGCGCTTTGATAACTCAGTCTGACAAAGGTTTTCTTTTGTTATTGCCTACAATTCTGAATATATTTCAAAAACATTAGACTTTTTAACGAAAATAATATTTCGGAACTGCATGAGGATCCGACTCCGGTATTACAAAAAGAAGTCATGTCAGCTATCAGTGACCCAAAATTTTTAATCAGTCCTTTCCACAAGAAAATGCTTATCAACATGAACCCTCAGCCCCCAAAACTTCGTTCTCAATTCAAAATTCACAAACCTCACCATCCAATATGCCCGATTTCTAAGAGTATGAACAGCGCGTACCACGATTTAGCCAAATTTCTTCATAAAACTCTGAAAAAATTATTCGTTTTCGAGAACAATTATTCCATCCACAATAGTCAGGCCTTAGTCCATAAAATAAAAGATTTAGAATGTAGCCCAGATACCAAGTTGTTTTCACTAGACATCAAAAATCTTTATACAAACGTTCCCATACAAGAAACGCTTACAGTCGTTGAAAAAACTTATGTTATTTCAAAAAAATACTTTGAGACGAACAAATCACTCACTTTATGAATCTAATTACAGTCGTAGACAAATACAACTATTTTGAATGTAATGAACAGTCGTGTCAGCAACCCAACGATTTCGCTATGGGAAATCCGTTAGTTGGTATCCTTGCTGACATTTTCGTTAACTCTCTAGAAGAAAAGTCGTTCAACTGTTTCTCAGCTACAGCGCTAGGCATTCTATCGTATTTCAGATATGTCGATTATATTCTAGTCATCTACAAAGGACCTGTTGATGGCATTGGTCGTATTTTCAATTTCTTCAATGAATTTCACGAGAAAATATTCTTCGCCAAAGGACACGAAAACGGGGCCAGTCAACTGAATTTTCTTGTTTTGACGCTTACAGTAGAAGAAGATAAAATCTCATTTAATGTTTTTCGTGAAGAAACATACACCAATCAGTCCGTACCTGCGTCTTCTATGCACCCACCATCTCATAAGAACGCTTCACAGAGCTACTTCTATTCCATTCTCGAAAGAAAAATTCGAGGAAGAAATTAATATAATCAAAATGATTCAGTTATTATCGCATACGAGCCTTCCATAGTGGATAACATCCTTAAGAATAAAACTGTAAAAAGAGTTACTACAGTCGGCAGCTCTATGATTGAGTCCAGCCTAATCCTTTCTTGGGGCCCATTTCCTATCAGATACAACGCCTTTCTTCGTAATAAATACAACTGTAATGTCGCATTTTCAACCAATAATAGTTTGAAAAAAAATTTATTCATAATTTAAAATCGACCCGTTCCCCTTTGTAAAACTACGGCATGTATAAGATTCTTTGCGACTCCTGCTCTTCTTACTACATAGGACCAAAGGTACGCGCCTTTATGGTCAGCTATCAAGATCATCTTTTAATAAAGCATTGTATTAACACCCAAAATTCGTCTTTTGCTGATCAAGTTCTAATTACAGGTCGCGCCCCTAAAGCTGTTAACGATATCAACATTTTGCACACTAAGAAGAAAGGGCGTAGATTAGATGTTCCCGAAGAATTAGAAATGTTTAAACATCTTTCTCTAAATGATGGCCTCATTCTTAATGAGCAGCTACAATTATGTAATAACAGATTCTTCAACGATATAAAGCCATTACTAGATATTTTATTCCGTATTACCTCGTGCAGTTACCGAAATATTTCTTCTATCTAAGACGATTCATAACTGTTTGTTCAGCAAATGGTTTATATTAACTACATTTCATGTTATACCGTTTGTCTATTCGCTGAGATATTCAGCTCCTTTTTGTAATTCTGTAATAGCGTTTTTCAGCCCATAAACTGTACTTCTAAGCTCTTATGTAGATAAATTGTTACTATACCTGCTGCTGTCAGATAAAATATCGCCTCTTACTTCATGTATTACACATTTCACCTGTCTTAATCGTAATGTTAAGTAGCCGGTTTGTATTTGCGGCTACTAAATGGCGCTTTTGGTGTAACGTTCTCTGCCCGCAGTTGCTAACCCGGGCGCCTCAGACTGATGCTACCGCAGCTCGACATCTGGTGCAACCCTTAGTGGCCTGCCTCTATATTTTCTATTTTAATATTTTGTAACTAAAGCGTTATCACTTCATATTTATTTTATACGTGACACGCCAGTTTTAAATGTCTTATTTCTGATGAAGGCACTCTTAGAAGTGGCCGAAACCTAGGTCATTCCTGCACAGTATTCCAGGGGGTGTTTTCCAACGATAACACTCTCCCACATACCGCTGTTGTACCCCAACAAGCTCTACAGAGCGTCAACATGTTGCCTTGGTCTGCTGCATCACCAGATCTGTCTCCAATCGAGCGTGTATGGGACATCATCGGACGATAACTCCAGCGTCATCCACAAACTACATTAACCGTACGTATATCGACCGACCAAGCGCAAAAGACATGGAACTCCATCCCACAAACTGACATTCGGCACCTGTACAACACAATGCATGCACGTTAGCATGCTTGCGTTCAACATTTTGGTGGTTGCACCGGTTATTAATGTACCAGCATTTCACATTAATCTGTGATCTTTCAGTGTTAATTACTTACACATGTTACCAAGAAAAATTTATTCCCAAAAATTAATTACTCTCTACTAAATACACTCCTGGAAATGGAAAAAAGAACACATTGACACCGGTGTGTCAGACCCACCATACTTGCTCCGGACACTGCGAGAGGGCTGTACAAGCAATGATCACACGCACGGCACAGCGGACACACCAGGAACCGCGGTGTTGGCCGTCGAATGGCGCTAGCTGCGCAGCATTTGTGCACCGCCGCCGTCAGTTTCAGCCAGTTTGCCGTGGCATACGGAGCTCCATCGCAGTCTTTAACACTGGTAGTATGCCGCGACAGCGTGGACGTGAACCGTATGTGCAGTTGACGGACTTTGAGCGAGGGCGTATAGTGGGCATGCGGGAGGCCGGGTGGACGTACCGCCGAATTGCTCAACACGTGGGGCGTGAGGTCTCCACAGTACATCGATGTTGTCGCCAGTGGTCGGCGGAAGGTGCACGTGCCCGTCGACCTGGGACCGGACCGCAGCGACGCACGGATGCACGCCAAGACCGTAGGATCCTACGCAGTGCCGTAGGGGACCGCACCGCCACTTCCCAGCAAATTAGGGACACTGTTGCTCCTGGGGTATCGGCGAGGACCATTCGCAACCGTCTCCATGAAGCTGGGCTACGGTCCCGCACACCGTTAGGCCGTCTTCCGCTCACGCCCCAACATCGTGCAGCCGCCTCCAGTGGTGTCGCGACAGGCGTGAATGGAGGGACGAATGGAGACGTGTCGTCTTCAGCGATGAGAGTCGCTTCTGCCTTGGTGCCAATGATGGTCGTATGCGTGTTTGGCGCCGTGCAGGTGAGCGCCACAATCAGGACTGCATACGACCGAGGCACACAGGGCCAACACCCGGCATCATGGTGTGGGGAGCGATCTCCCGTCGAG
This sequence comes from Schistocerca piceifrons, assembly GCF_021461385.2. Classification (NCBI taxonomy): domain Eukaryota; kingdom Metazoa; phylum Arthropoda; class Insecta; order Orthoptera; family Acrididae; genus Schistocerca; species Schistocerca piceifrons. The sequence goes on along the minus strand of NC_060139.1, from coordinate 216,805,306 downwards.
GGGACACTGAATAGTGCACGGTACATCCAAACCGTCATCGAACCCATCGTTCTACCATTCCTAGACGGGCAAGGGAACTTGCTGTTCCAACAGGACAAAGCACGTCCGCATGTATCCCGTGCCACCTAACGTGCTCTAGAAGGTGTAAGTCAACTACCCTGGCCAGCAAGATCTCCGGATCTGTTCCCCATTGAGCATGTTTGGGACTGGATGAAGCGTCGTCTCACGCGGTCTGCACGTCCAGCACGAACGCTGGTCCAACTGAGGCGCCAGGTGGAAATGGCATGGCAAGCCGTTCCACAGGACTACATCCAGCATCTCTACGATCGTCTCCATGGGAGAATAGCAGCCTGCATTGCTGCGAAAGGTGGATATACACTGTACTAGTGCCGACATTGTGCATGCTCTGTTGCCTGTGTCTATGTGCCTGTGGTTCTGTGAGTGTGATCATGTGATGTATCTGACCCCAGGAATGTGTCAATAAAGTTTCCCCTTCCTGGGACAATGAATTCACGGTGTTCTTATTTCAATTTCCAGAAGTGTATTTTTTGCTGTGGCGATTTTTTTACCCATCACTGTATATGAGACAGAAGAAAATCTCTCAGATTTCTAGTCGAATGCATAACTTCAATTTTCAAAGACGTCAGGTGCTTACAGGCCTGAATATTACTCAGATATGAGTTAACAAGCCTAGGTTTCAAAATAGTGATACGAATTCTATACAGTATACTGAAAAAATCTGGTGGAAGCTCAGCTGACAGAAGATCACTTCTGGTTCTATAAGAAACGAAGGAATACGAGAGATATTATTAACCCAATGAATTATCTATGAAGATAGGTTGAGGAAAGGCAGGGCCACAGTTATAGAATTCTTAAATATTAAGTTATCTTTTGACATTAGTGACTGGATTACACTCTTTGAAACTCTGCAGGTGGCAGGAATAAAATACAGAGAGGGAAAGGTTATTTACAAGTTCTACAGAAACCTGAAAGCAATATTAATAGGCGAAGATGTGAAAGGGAAATGTGTTTGAAAAGGGAGTGGGACAAGGTTGTAGGCTATATCCTCTGTTATTTAATCAGTAGAGTGAGCAAGTAGTAAAGAAAACCAAAGACAAATTTGCAAACGGAATCGAAGTTTAGGTGTGAACTCTACTGACGACGTTGTAATAATCTCAGAGACGGTAAAGGACTTGGCAGATCAGATTAATGGAATGGGTGGACATCAACAATAATAAAACAAGAGTAACGGAGTGTTGCCTAATTAAATCAGGTGATTCTGAGGGAATTAGATTAAAAAATTAGACACCAAAAGTAGTAGGTAAGTTTTTCAAATGTTCAAATGTGTTTGAAATCTTACGGAACTGAACTGCTAAGGTCATTAGACCCTAAGCTTACACACTACTTAACCTAAATTATCCTAAGGACAAACACACACACCCATGCCCGAGGGAGGACTCGAACCTCCGCCGGGATCAGCCGCACAGTCCATGACTGCAGCGCGTCTGACATCTCAGCTAATCCCGCGCGGCGTATGTTTTTCTATAGGGCAGTAAAATAAGTGATGATGGCCGAAGTAGACAGGATACAACACGCAGACTGGTAATAGCGATAAAAGTGTTTCCGTAAAAGAGAAAATTTTTTGCATCGAATATAAAGTGTTAATAAGTCACCTCTGAAGTCATTTGTATAGAGTGTAGCCTTCTATGGAAGTAAAACGTGGACGATAAACAGTAAATAGAAGAATATAACAGAAGCGTGGCCGAGCGGTTCTAGGCACTACACTCCGGAACCGCGCGACCGCTACGGTCGCAGGTTCGAATCCTGCCTCAGGCATGGATGTCTGTGATGTCCTTACGTTAGTTAGGGTTAAGTAGTTCTCAGTTCTAGGGGACAGATGACATCAGAAATTAAGTCCCATAGTGCTCAGAGCCAGAACAGAAGCTCTTGAAATATACTGCTGCGGAATAATGTTGAAGATTAGATGCGTAATTCGAATAATCAATGAGAAGTACTGAATCGAACTGCAATAAAAAGAAATATGGGGCACAAATCGGCTGAAAGAAGGCATCAGTTGATAGGACACATACTATGGCGTCGAAGAGTCGTCAGTTTGATAAGTGACGCAAGGGTGAGGAGGCCGAAGGTTACCAGTGTAGTATGAGGATAAGGGTTGAATATACACTACTGGCCATTAAAATTGCTACACCAAGAAGAAATGCAGATGATAAACGGGTATTCATTTGTCAAATATATTATACTAGAACTGACATGTGATTACATTTTCACGCAATTTCGGTGCATAGATCCCGAAAATCAGTACCCAGAACAATCACCTCTGGCCATAATAACGGCCTTGATACGCCTGGGCATTGAGTCAAACAGACCTTGGATGGCGTGTACAGGTACAGCTGCCCATGCAGCTTCAACGCGATACCACAGGTCAACAAGAGTAGTGATTGGCGTATTGTGACGAGCCAGTTGCTGGGCCACCACTGACCAGACGTTTTCAATTGGTGAGAAATCTGGAGAATGTGCTGGCCAGGGCAGCAGTCGAATATTTTCTGTACCCAGAAAGGCCCGTACAGGTCCTGCAATTATCCTGTTGAAATGTAGGGTTTCGCAGGGGTCGACTGAAGGGTAGAGCCACGGGTCGTAACACATCTGAAATGTAACGTCCACTGTTCACAGTGCCGTCAATGCGAACAAAAGGTGACCTAGACGTGTAACCAATGGCACCCCATACCATCACGCCGGGTGATACGCCAGTATGGCGATGACGAATACACGCTTCCAATGTGCGTTCACTGCGGAGTCGCCAAACACGGATCCGACCGTCATGATGCTGTAAACAGAACCTGGATTCATCCGAAAAAAAAAGACGTTTTGCCATTCGTGCACCCAGGTTCGTCGTTGAGTACACCATCGCAGGCGCTCCTGTCTGTGATGCACCGTCAAGGGTAACCGCAGCCATGGTCTCAGAGTTGATAGTCCATGCTGCTGCAAACGTCGTCGAACTGTTTGTGCAGATGGTTGTTGTCTTGCAAACGTCCCCATCTGTTGACTCAGGGATCGAGACATGGCTGCACGGTCCGTTACAGCCATGTGGATAAGATGCCTGTCATCTCGACTGCTAGTGATACGAGGCCGTTGGGATCCAGCAAGGCGTTCCGTATTACGATAAACCGCAATCGCGATAGGCTAAAATCCGACCTTTATCAAAGTCGGAAACATTTCTCCTCCTTACACGAGGTATCACAACAACGTTTCACCAGGCAACGCCGATCAACTGCCGTTTGTGTATGAGATATCGGATGGAAACTTTTCTCATGTCAGCACGTTGTAGGTGTCGCTAGCGGCGTCAGCCTTGTGTGAATGCTCTGAAAAGCTAATCATTAGCATCTCACGGCATCTTCTTCCTGTCGGTTAAATTTTGCGTCTGTAGCACGTCATCTTCGTGGTGTAGCAATTTTAATGGCCAGAAGTGTAGTAAGCAGGATGGTAGAAGTATGTTGCAGTGAGTACGCAGAAATAAGGAGGGTTGCACAGGATAGACTATTGTGAGAGCTGCATCAAACCAGTTTCGGAATGAAGGTCACGAGAACAAAAGATGTAACCAAGTTTTACGTACCATAGAATTGCCTGTATGAACTGACTAGTTGCAGCACAACTAAGCAAACTGCACATCAATTAGTTTTTTTTTAAGAATAATAATCACAGTCGCTGCTTTGAAATGCACCTTTTAATGTCACTGGCACTCTGCTATGTGTTTGTACCGGGATGTATTTTTTTCCCCCCTCTACAGCTCCCTCTAGTACCACGGAAGTCATTCCCTGATGTCTTAACAGAAACCCTGTCATCCTGTACCTTCTCCTTGTCTGTGTTTTCCAAATACTCCTTTCCTCTCCAATTCGGTGCATGAGCTCCTCATTCTTTATCTTATCAGTCCACCTAATTTTCAACTTTCATCTGTAGCACCACAGCACCAATGCTTCGATTTTCTTCTGTTGCCGGCTGGGTGGCCGAGCGGTTCCAGGCGCTACAGTCTTGAACCGCGCTGCTGTTACGGTCGCAGGTTCGAATCCTGCCTCGTGCATGGATGTGTGTGATGTCCTTAGGTTAGTTAGGTTTAAGTAGTTCTAAGTTCTAGGGGGCTGATGACCGCGGAAGGTAAGTCCCATAGTGCTCAGAGCCATTTGAACCATTTTTCTTCTGTTCCGATTTTCCCACAGACCGTGAGTCACTACCATACAATGCTGTTCTCGCCGGCCGCTGTGGCCGAGCGGTTCTAGGCGCTTCAGTCTGGAACCGCGCGACCACTACGGTCGCAAGTTCGATTTCTGCCTCGGACATGGATGTGTGTAATGTCCTTAGGTTAGTTAGGTTTAAGTAGTTCTAAGTTCTAGGGGACTGATGACCTCAGATGTTGAGTCCCATAGTGCTGAGAGCCATTTGAACCATTTGAGCTGTTTTCCAGACGTACATTCTCAGTGGTTTCTTCTTCAAATTAAGGCGTTTGATCCTAGTAGACTTCTCTTGGCCAGGAATGCCCTTTTTGACATTGCTAGTGTGCTTTTGATTTCCTCCTTGCTCCGTCCGTCATTGGTTATTTTACTGCCTAGGGAGTAGAATTCCTTGACTTCATCTATTTCGTGACCGTCAATCGTGATGTTAAGTTTCTCGCTGTTCTAATTTCTGCTACTTCTCATTACTTTCGTCTTTCTTCGATTTACTCTCAATCTATATTCTGTACTCATTAGACTGTTCATTCCATTCAACAGATCATGTAATTCTTCTTCACTTTCACTCAGGGTAGCAATGTCATCAGCGAATCGTATCATTGATATCCTTTTACCTTGAATTTTAATTCAATTATTGAACCAACCTTTTATTTGCATCATTGCTTCTTCGATGTACAGATTGAACAGTAGGGGCGAAAGACTGCATCGTTGCCTTACACTCTTTTCAATCCGAGCGCTTAGTTCTTGGCCGTCCACTCTTAATATTCCCTCTTGGCTTTTGTACATATTGTATATTACCCATCTCTCCCTATAGCTTACCCCTATCTTTCTCAGAATTTCTAACATCTTGTACTAATTTACATTGTCGAACGCTTTTTCCTGGTCGACAAATCCAATGAACGTTTTTTGATTTTTCTTCAGTCTTGTTTTCAATATCAAACACAATGTTAGAATTGCCTCCCTTGTACCCTTACCTTTCCTAAAGCAAAACTGATCATCATCTAACACGTCAACCAGTCATACATTAAATTGCGTAGAAACGACCATCTTGCGAATTAAAGCCGAAGCGATTTACTAAAACAGTGTGCCTACCTCCTGAACTGACCACATGCCCCGGCAGCTAGTCTCCGTCGGTGAGCCAGTGTGTCGCCTTCGTCTTTTGAAAAGACGCAATGATCGTGAGAGGGGCGACAGAGCTGTGTAAGAGATTGAGACGTCACCTGCTCCTCGCCGGTAGCTGGCGGCGCGTAACTACGGCGGCGTCCACCGCTCGGTAATCAGATTTACTGGCGAGCCTGCGGGCCGGTAAAGGCTCTTGACGAGGCCGTATTTATGACGCACGCTCCCAACACTTGCGTTCCGGACCTCTGAGCCGGGATAAGGCGACGGCCCTCACTGCGAAGCTCGCACTGGTTCCCACGCTACACAGCAGGTGTTTACATCTGGCGTCCACCAAAACGCAGAGGATGGTCATTGCACCTTACAGGAAAAGGGTGGGTCCCAGCGTGTGATACCACTTCATTATGATTATCGATCATCGACTCAAAGTCGATCACGACACCTAGTAAGAAACTCTTTGATCCTAACCAAAATTTAAACACATAAGTCCTCATCCAAATTCAACATCCAATTTCTTTTTTCTAGCAAAATCAGACCGGAAAACACATTATGATTTTGAAAACTCGTGTATGAAAACGAGGAGCTGGCAACACTGTCATTGGTGCAGAGCATCGGAATGTACAAAGGAGAGCGTATCACGCTGCGCTACCATACCAGTCGTCGTAGCTGAGTGATTGCCGGCACGGCAACTCAGCCTGTTCTGTCAGAGGGTTAGCTACCCTCTGTATAAATAAAAAAACTGAGTGAATGGATCAACGATGAAACTGAACGGGTGTCATGGGGCGTCCGCCCTGAATCAATGCAAAGAACAATAACGAACTAAAAGAAAATAAAAAAAAGTGGACTGCTAGGATATAAAACACATATCCACCTTGGAGCTATGGTTCGAATCCTCGTCAGCTTCCTTTTTTTTATTTTTTAAACGTCCGTTTCCTAGTTCTCGTCGTTTGCAAGCAGGACATCATTTTTTCACATGACAATACCCTATCCCATGACAAAAAATGGTTCAAATGGCTCTGATCACTATGGGACTTAACTTCTGAGGTCATCAGTCCCCTAGAACTGAGAACTACTTAAACCTAACTAACCTAAGGAGATCACACACATCCATGCCCGAGGCAGGATTCGAACCTGCGACCGTAGCGGTCGCGCGGTTCCAGAATGTAGCACCTAGAACCGCTCGGCCACCCCGGCCGGCTATCCCATGACAGTGGGATCCATTAAACTACATGCATGTGTCTACTAAACGCGCAGTGCACACCCATAATTGTTCCTGTCAAGTTCCTGTAAGGCGACTTCTCGATGGAGAACGCAAACGATGACTACATCGATATGCTTTTGGTACAAAGTGGATCCGGTAACCGAGGTACCCTCGAAGACGCCATCCCGATGAGAAGGTTTTTCGTCTCTTGGAGCAACGTCTCCTGGAAACCGGTAAATTCCGTTCACAAGTAATGGACAAAGGTCGTCCGAGGACTATACGTACTCAGCCGGCCGCGGTGGCCGAGCGGTTCTAGGCGCTTCAGTCCGGAACCGCGCGACTGCTACGGTCGCAGGTTCGAATCCTGCCCGGGGCATGAATGTGTGTGATATCCTTAGGTTAGTTAGGTTTAAGGGGCTACGGAACGCCCTATACTTGCAATGTTAAAATAACGCTTATAAATTACATCTTTCCTCACAAAGTATTTGAGGTAGGAAGTTGAACTTTTTACAGATTATTTATTGGAATATGGGCTACAACTTAACACAGGGATTTTACAAAATTTTAGTTCAGTTATTAAAGATGATTTTTTTCAGTTGTAATGAAAATTCACAACATTTTTTTGCAATTTTTTATTTATATATTCAAAAATATACAGTTTTTTGGAAAAAGGCTGTGTTAAATTATGCAGAAGGTACTGTGTAACATTTACTGAAAGTTTGAAACAAATATGTTTGGAAGATCCTTAGAAAACATGTAATTAGTATGAGAAAATAAAAGTTTTGGGAATCGAGCGACAAAGATTGGATTAACTTTTTAGTGCATTCCAGGTCCATAGGATGGATTATCTTCATCCTCTGCAAACTCCTCCTCCAGCTTCCTCTTGTTCCTCCTCCTGTTTACCCTTGCTTGTATTTCTAGACTCTTTACAGCCCTGTCTGCAGCCCGAAGACGTTCCTTGTCTAAAGCAAGCATCGCTCGTTGTTGTGTTCGTAGATTTTGCTACCACTTTCTTCAGTTGCAGTTACTGCAACACTGTTCCAAAAGGTGGTCGTGTATGAACACTTATCACATTTCAGTTGTATTTCACTAGCAAGCCCTACGTGCTTTATTATGGAGAGTTCCAGACCAACTTCACTACAATGAATACATCTTACACAGTTTGAAAAAATTCCTTTGAGAACCGACATATCAAATATTTCATTCACATCCGATTTGCCCATAAAACATTCATAGTTTTCACTCATTGAACCAAGCTTCTTCTGTGAAGTATTTTCTTTCCCACTTTGACTGTGTACTTGAGAGGTTAGGTTCACTCACTTGGTTATCGTCTTTATTGTTTACAGTAATAACACATACCTTTGGCTTTCCAACATTTCTCCTTTTCTTAAAAGCCTTCAGAGGATTTCTAATAACTTTACTTTTACTCATTATTATACTTCAACAAAACAGAGACTCAAGAAACAGAATTAATTACGAATATTTTCGAGATAACGACAGAGTAAATAAACATGAAACAATCGACAATCACACCAGCGATATATATTGAACCATCACAGGTTAGCCACAACACATACTTTATCTCGCATCACTAAAATGTACCTGATGAACACGGACGTTAATAATAACACCATTTGACAGCAGTTTAACAGCGCCACAGTGGGTCACGCCCATGTAGAACACATTTTTAAAAAAATTTAAAAATAGTTGTAGTCTTCGGAATTGAATAAATTATATATCTATTAAAAGGTAATAGTCTGCAGATTCAGAAAACGAAAAAAAGTAAAAATTGAACTTTTCACGATTTTGAGCCTTTCCGGAGCCCCGTAAGCAGTTCCAAGTTCTAGGGGACTCATGACCTCCGATGTTAAGTTCCATAGTGTTCAGAGCCATTTCAACTAGACGTACTCCACAAACAGAACGCGACCCCTGGAAACCATTTACCAATCACGTGAAATACTCGCGATATTTCAAGGCAGTTCAGATACCGCAAAGATTGGTTGCTGAGTGCTGCGCGATGAAGAACTACACCCATATCATTACACGTTAACTCAACGCCAGCGGCCGGAAGACGACATTAGACGAGTACAGTTTCGAGAATGGTTGTTGCACCAAGTGGAAGATAACGATCACTTCATAAATAACGTGACGCGGACTGATGAATCTGGCTTCAGTCGTGAAGGTATCTTCAGCCTCCACAACAGCCATAATTGGTCGGAATACAATCCATATGTCATCCGTGAACGTGACTGGCAGGTACGCTTTGGCATAAACCTGTGGGCTGGACACAAGGAAGGGGTGCTTTTGGGACCTTCCCTAATCCCGGACGACTATGCTCCTGTATCGTAGGTTCCTTTACAATATTCTTTCTGTCCCATTAGAAAACGTTCCCCTTGGTGTTCGGCAACAGCCATGGTTTCAGCATGATGGTGCATGGCCATACCTTGGCGTGAAACTGTGTAACTATTTAAATGAAGCGTACATGACGCCTCGCAGTGGTGTATGCAGGTGTGTTGCGTAGCGTCCAGCAATGATCCAGCGAGTGGCAAAGTGTTCGCAAATGCCAGGAGGTCGCCTTGAATATCTTCTCTAAACTGAACGTTGCTCGTACGTCTGCATACCGGCTACTGAAGGCCTGGAAGTCAAACGTACAGAATAGAATTATTGTACAATCCAGTGTAGCCTACCTGATGTGTGTTTTTTTTTTTACCTCACTGGATACTGACGATGTTACTCTATGCACTATGGTTTTCTATTGGCTTTATTTGTTTCATACACCTAAAAAAAGTGGTCGTTTGCGTCTGTAAGAAGTTCATGTTACTTCATGATATTTAAATAACGGTAACAGTAATAGAAAGAAAAACACAAGATACCGCGTTGTGGATGTGTAAATTGAATTCAATTTGAAGTTATAACTGGAAAAAAAAGTGTGGCGCGATCTCGAATCAGCGTTGATAGGTCCATGTATTCATTCCCCAAGACATTGCTACCTAAAATTACTGAAAAAGGGGAGGCTAATGCCATCGCCACTTTTACTCCAAACTTTTAACAAGAAGCCCCAAAAGAAAATCTCCACCACTTCAGGCGTTGGCCCTTACTAAGAAAGACCCCAATAACTTCTACCGAGTAAAAAATAAAATAAAAAGCAGGAAAGGTGGAAACAAGGAAGGTGCCTTTTTTATTGTTTAAGAATATTTATTTGATTTATTTATTTGTTTTATTTATAAATATTGCCTTCTTTATCAGGAATGGGTCCATCTCCGTCGCACCAGCACGTCCTCGCAAAGGCTGGCGATCGCCTTCGGCATCAGCGGGAAAGAAAATACCGCGTGGTGGCGACACATCAGTACATCATCGATGCACGTCTTCTCGGAAGTGTTATGAATAACCGTTGAGGGGATCGAACCTGAAAACGGAAGAAGGGACATATGTCAGTTGCTCCTTGCATGGATGACCCAGCTGCGAGAAACATCGTTGGTACTTTGGGTTCTTCACAACTGCACAATCTCATTCAGCTAATGGGGCAGCTCCGACAGATAACAGAGTTCATACAATCAGTTCTTGACCACACTGCGCTCTGTTATAGCATTGTCGGAGCCTCGTTTTTTCCTGTGTTTTTCTTTATCGCACTTCTGTTCTACCTACTGACGGGACTAGGTTTTGATATGTCACCTTTGTCTTGAGTTGGGATGAGATAATAGCATGCCGACCGCCAAGTGCGGAATCTTTTCTTCACGCTGTATTTGTCATAATAGTACAACATTGCTTTGCTGATTGCCTGCATGGCATAGGTTTTGTGTGGAGTGGTGTTTGGTTGGGGTGGGGGTGGGGGGGGGGGGGTGGTTGTGAGAGCGTGACTACCTTCGTTATTGAACAACAAATACGAACAATCTTACACGTAAGAAATTTAAACTTTGGTGCTCAATAACACAAAGGGTAGGCTGAAATTTAAGACATTAGTCAGGAAGAATCAATACGCAAAGAAGAGGGATACAAAATTACTAATGAATAACGAGATACACTTGCAGTTTCATAAGCCTAGATACAGCAAAAAGGAATAACGCAGTAGACAGTACAGTTGAAGAAGAATGTACATCTCTAAGAAGGGCAATCACAGAATTTGGAAAGAAAAACATAGGCACAAAGATGATAACCGCCAAGAAACCATGGGTAACAGAAGAAATACTTCAGTTGATCGATGAAAGAAGGAAGTACAAAATACAAAACTGATCAGGGAACTTCAGGAATGCAGAAATACAAGTCACTGAGGAATGAAATAAACAGAAAGTACACGGAAGCTAGGACGAAATGGCATCATGAAAAAAGTGAAGGAATCGAAAAATAAATGTCGAAAGGTCTAACTCGGGATATGGGGAAGTTAAAACAACCTTCGGTGAAAGTAAAAGTAAGTGTGGTAACATTAAGAGTGCAACGGGAATACCACTTTTAAATACAGAGGACACATTGAATATGTGGAAAGATTTCATTGAATGTCTCTATGAAGTGGAGGATTTGTCTGATGTGATAGAAGAATATACAGGAGCCGATTTAGAAGAGATAGCGGATTGACTATTAGAATTTAAGAGAGCTTTGGAGGACTTATATCAAATAAGGCAGAAGGGACAAATACCGTTCCGTCAGAATTTCTAAAACCATTGGGGGAAGTGGCACTAAAAGAACTATTCACGTTGGCGCGTAGGATGTATGAGTCTGACGACATAGGACTTTCGGAAAAAATCCTTTACACAGTTTCAAAGACTGCAAGAGCCGACGAGTGCGAGAATTATCGCACAATCAGCTGAACAGTTAATCCATCCAAATTGCCGATAAGAAAAGTATGCAGAAGAAACGATGTTAGATGATCATCAGTTTGGCTTTAGGAAAGGTAAAGGCACCAGTGACGCAATTCTGACGTTGCGGTTCATAATGGAAGCACACAATGGAAAAAGTGTTCGACAATGTCAAACAGTGCATGATGTTCGAAATTCTAAGAAAAACAGGGGTAGGCTGTAGGGAGAGGCGGGTAATATACGATATGGACAAGAGCCAAGAGGAAAAAATATAAGTTGACGAACAAGAAAGAAGTGCTCGGATTAAAAAGGGCCGGCCGAAGTGGCCGTGCGGTTAAAGGCGCTGCAGTCTGGAACCGCAAGGCCGCTACGGTCGCAGGTTCGAATCCTGCCTCGGGCATGGATGTTTGTGATGTCCTTAGGTTAGTTAGGTTTAACTAGTTCTAAGTTCTAGGGGACTAATGACCTCAGCAGTTGAGTCCCATAGTGCTCAGAGCCATTTTTTTATTAAAAAGGATGTACGACAGGGATGTAGTCTTTTGCCTCTACTGTTCAATCTGTACATCGAAAAAGCAATGATGGAAATAAACGAAAGGTTCAGGAGCATGATTAAATTTCAAGGTAAAAGGATATGAACGATACCATTCGCTGATGACATTGCTATCCTGAGTGAAAGTGAAGAAGAATTGCGTATCTGCTGAATGAAATGAAAAGACTAATGAGTACAGAATATAGATTGAGAGTAAATCAAAGAAAGGCGAAAGTATCTGTAATGAGAAGCAGCAGAAATGAGAACAGCGAGAATCTTAACATCCGGATTGATGGTCATGAAGTAGACAAAGTTAAGGAATTCTAATAACTAAGCAACAAAATTAGCAATGTCGGGCACAGCCAGGAGGACATAAAAAGCAGACTAGCACTAGCAAAAAGGGCATTCCTCTCAGAGAAGTCTACTAATATCAAACACAGGCGTTAATTTCAGGAAGAAATTTCTGAAAATGTACTTTTGGAGAACAGCATTGTTTAGTAGTGAAATATGGACCATGGGGAAATCGGAACAGAATAGAATCCAGCATTTGAGATGTGGTGTATACACGAATGTTGAAAATTAGATAAACTGATAAGGTAAGGAATGAGGAGGTTCTGCGCAGAAGCGGAGAGGACAGAAATATGTGGAAAACACAGACAAGGAGAAGGGACAGGATGATAGGACATCTTTTAAGACATCATGGAGTGAGTTCCATGGTACTAGGGGGAGCTGTAGAGGGCAAAAACTGTAGAGGAAGACAGAGACTGAATACCTCCAGCAAATAATTGAGGACGTAGGTTGGAAGTGCTACTCTGAGATGAAGAGGTTGGCACGGGAGAGGTATTCGTGGAGGGCCGCATCAAACCAGTCAGTAGACTTGTAACAACAACTGTACATATAATAATTTTTTCTTCCGATTTTCGATAAATTAGTGTAAGCAATGTTTTGATTTCATTTCTTTTTCTTTTCGTGTCATTATGTTAAAGAAACTGTAAGCAACTTTCGATGTGAATATTAATATTTATGTCAAATTTCAAGGAATACTATAACAGAATTGATGTGTAACCCATGTTGAATCTATTGTAACATGTTTAAAATTGTAATTGTGCGCCTGGTCCATACGTAGGCAATGTATTAGGATATGTAGAATGCAAAACTTTTGGTGAATACCCTGTCTGTAGGGGAGCGGTAAAAGGTGGATGGCAGCGAGCGCGGGAAAATGCACACGGGCGCGGCACGGCATAACGGGCTCAGCAGTCGTAGTCGGAGTTGGGCATCGGTCGGAGAAACACGCTCTGGATCGAGGAGGCTCTCCTGGAAAACGTGATTTCATTGAGCCTCGGATGTGCTGTTTCCGACGGCTATACAGCGTGGCTATATTCCATAGGCACTAAATGGAAAAGGATTGCGACGCTAAGAAGAAGCAAAGTGCCGATACATCAAGAGCCATAGCTGTGATTGTATGTGTACTGTGCGCCTCGCCATCTCGCCTCCCGCCAACCGCCGCATCGACACGAACAGGTTGAAACATTTAGTACTGTATTCGTGTGGACCAGTGTTAATTTTGATCCTGACTGTTCAATAACAACTTAACTTTTACCAGAATTGTCCTATCAATTAATTATCCTTATCACTAACCTAGACAGGGTCCTTTCCACATGTTGTGCAATCCGAGTGTCCCGAAATGAAGATTTAAAGTTTATGTTAATAAGAATTACCTGCAGACCTATCTATGCTAGAAAGATGTTTAAGGAGCTTTATTGTTAATGAAAATATAAGCAAAGAACAAAGGTCTGACAAAGTTGGAAGATAATTTTGGAATTGGTTTAGTAATGAAGCTTAAATAATTTGAGACAAAAATAATGGTAGTTAAATGAGGAAGTAATAAGACAAAAAGAGTAGTAACTCATATATTGTAAATCTTGAGTGCTTAATGCTTCCAATAGTTAACAGTTTCAACACAGTGATCATAACAGTTTAACCCCCCCCATCCACTCTTTTCATTTCTATTCATTTAAAGTCTGAAGTGTACTGAACTGATTTGACCAGCAAAGTTACAGTCAATATAAAACCTAAATTTATCAGTGTTTTACCCTCATTAAAATTGACATTGTTTGTGTGTTTCAAAAGTGCTATTTCTAGGGTAACCTATGCCCGATTTCAGTCAGATCAATAGACAAAACGCAGTTTGTAGTAATCATTATAGTGTAATGTTGTGTATTTATAACTTGTCCAAATTAGTACAGAAAGGGAAAATATTAGTTCAGTAGATTCTACTGGTTCTAAAATTTACCATATAATGCAGTATTACTAAGTGTTGTTATGCTTGTACGTACATCCACTTGCACAAGGAAAAAACTCACTTAATGCCTGATTAGGCTGGCGACCGTATTATTAACAATTGGTAGCATCTGCTGTGTATGTTTCTTGCCCGTCCTAACGTATAGTTGCACTTTAGACTTGCTTGACGTATCATTGTTGTTACTGAGTGGGTGTAAGTCTGATTTTGCCTCCATTCAGGTACACGCGGTCAACATATTTACTAAAATCCTTTCTTATAAGGTGAAGCCCGTCAACTTCTCATAGTACAGGCTCTAAAGAGTTAACGTACGCCAGAGCGTAGACGTTACAGACTGATGACCAAAAAAAGAAAAAAAAGATAACACAAATAGGTATTCATAAAAGCGCTGATTTGTGGCATCTGCTTTACAACCTTTTTTTTAGGTTCTCAATCGGTTTCCATTACTGCAACCATTTTTACATGAGGAAAACAGTTAACATCAATGGATAAAAATACATTTTCGTCAAGTGTGATCGAGCAAATCTAGAACATGCGTAACTATCTTAACAGTCTGTCTCAACACAGTCCATATAAACGTGTCGTGCCGCCCTTGGCACAATTACAGTGTGACGAAAAAGTATTTTTGATCCACTGATGTAAACTGTTTTTCTCTTGTGTAGATGGTAGTAGTAATCGAAACTGGTAGGTGTGGCCGTGCGGTTCTAGGCGCTTCAGTCTGGAACCGCGTGACCGCTACGGTCGCAAGTTCGTATCCTGCGTCGGGCATGGATGTGTGTCATGTCCTTAGGTTAGTTAGGTTTAAGTAGTTCTAAGTTCTAGGGGACTCATGACCACAGATGTTAAGTCCCATAGTGCTGAGAGCCATTTGAACCATTTGAAACTGGTAGAGAATATACAAACAATTGTACAGATGATAGCTCAAATTTGTTTGTCTTTTTTTTATAAAAAGTACATGGCAGCTGTCGACAGTAACCTATGAAAAGTTCTAGAAATATTATAATTCTTGATCTAAAATTGGTAACAACTGAGCCGTGGCGCCATATTTTACTTCGCTTGGTTCTTGTCTGGCCCCACTGGCTCGAGTTTACTATCGATTTACTATTTGTTCAGAAAGCATCTTTGGTCGAGGTCGGCCTAGGAGGAAGTGCTGTCTCTGTGGTGTGTCTCTGGGTGGGGAGACAGTTGATAAGAGATAGCGGAGTTGCACGTTAGAGCCGAGTTGTTTGTGACATGGGGTTCCTATGTGAGAGCTGAGTTGGGCTGTTTGAGGGAGGTTGGTCTGCGAAAGCCCCATCCGTCCGACACAGGAAACTGGCTGTTGGACGAGTGGAGTGTGGGGCGTACCGGTCAGTTGGTGGGGTCTGCCCCCATCGCGTCCGCCAACTAGTGCGGGCCTCCTGCTGTGAAAAGGGGTAACATTGCGGCCGTCCAATCGTTCGATAGTGACACCGCAATTCATCTGGTTGTATGGACTGCCGCTTCACGTTTCTCGCAGCCTGGCTCGTCTGCTTCGTGTGCCGGGCCGAGACTCGAACTCGGAACCTTTGCATTTCGCGGGCAGTTGCTCTACCAACTGAGCTACCCACGCACGACTCATGACCCGCCCTCAAAGCTTCAATTCTGCCAGTATCTCGTCTCCTTCCTTCCAAACTTCACAGAAGCTCTTCTGCGAACCTAGCAGAACTAGCACTCCTGGAAGAAAGGATACTGCGGAGACATGGCTTAGGCACAGCCTGGGGTCCCGAGCTCGAGTCTCAGTCCAGCACACAGTTTTAACTTGCCAGAAAGTTTCATCCCATTGTTTCTTTAAAAATTACCATCTCAAAGAACCTCTTGCATGCATCCACGCAGCACTGACACCTTACACAAGATGAGTATTAAGTGTGGCTTTGTTTGACTACAGTAGTCTGAAAAAAGCCATATTTCTCCAAACTGTGGCCTTAAGATTTAAACTGCAAATTTCACCTGAAATTTTACGTAGCTGGCCCTTTTCTTCTTCTTATTATTATTATTATAAGCGTGTTATATTTCTCCAAACCCTGGCCTTAAGATTGAAATTGCAAATTTCACCTGAGCTTTTGCGTAGCTGTCAATTTTAATATTATTATTAAAAGCGTGTTGTATTTCTTTTAAAATGTGGCCTTAAGATTTAAATTTCAGTATTTACATCCTTTCATTTTAAGTTAAATTTTAATTTCTCAATAAATTGTTATTTGCATGAAATAACAACCAGTTGATTTGTGGGCCCAGTCCTTCCCGTTTTCGTTAACTCCCGAATGTTCGGTTCAACAACGCAACAGAACTCATTCTAAACACATCCATGTATTACTTGGACAAAGTAACCTTGCTTGGCCCAGATATCTATGCTAATGGGCTTCAATTACACAAGCGCTTCTAGGCGCTACAGTCTGGAACCGCGCGATCGCTACGGTCGCAGGTTCGAATCCTACCTCGGGCAAGAATGTGTGTGATGTCCTTACCTTAGTTAGGTTTAAGTAGTTCTAAGTTCTAGGGGACTGATGACCTCAGAAGGTAAGTCCCATGGTACTCAGAGCCATTTGAACCATTTAAGCTCCAATTACAAATGACACTTTTCACATGCAAGCGCACTGGCTCTGATAAACAAACAACTCACTGCTACATCTGCACTCTACTATTACCAACCTTCACCATCTGCCAGACCAGAGCCAAACAACTATAAAACTACACCGAACTAACTACTGCATGGACCGTTAAGAAGACAGTAGGCCGCGCGGAGTGGCCGCGAGGGTTGAAGCGCCATGTCACGGGTTGTGCAGCCCCTCCCGCTGGAGGTTCGAGTGCTCCCGCGGGCATGAGTGTGTGTGTTGTTCTTAGCATAAGTTAGTTTAAGTTACTTTAAGTAGTGTGTGAGTCTAGGGACCGATGACATCAGCAGTTTGGTCCCTTAGGAATTCACACACATTTGAACATTTGAAGGTACTACAGTACATCAACAGATTATCACCAGTACAGGATGATTCAAAGAGAAAGAATAGATTTCAAATGTTTGCCACAAAGTATGAATGATAGAAACATATTGCGCGTGTCACTAGATAGAAAAAGGTTCAAAGTTTTGTGTTATGACAGGCATTGTATGGACATCACACATAACCATGCCCGAGGCAGGATTCGAACCTGCGACCGTAGCAGTCACGTGGTTCCGGACTGCAGCGCCTAGAACCGCGCGGCCACCGCGGTCGGCCAGGCACTCTATTATACACTCAACATTAGCATGGAAACGGTAGTCCATTTCATTCCACACACGGATCAACAGGTCCTTGTTTATTGAATTGACAATTTCAACAATTCGATTTCGCAGCTCTTGAATAGTAACTGCCATAGGTGGAATAAGGATTGTATTTTATGTACCCCACAGAAAAACAATCCCAAGGCGTGAGACATGGTGACCTGCGAGGCCAAAAGTAATGAAAAAGATCTTGTTGTCCACTTCTTCCGATCCGTTATAGATAACGCCGCACCTCAAGGTGTGGCCACGCATAAAAATGAAACGATTGGTACCTTCGCGAAGTTGAGGAAACGACCAGTTTTCCAGGATGTCCAGGTTTGACTTTACTGTCACAGTTTCCTCGGCAAAAGAGAAAGGTCCATAACCTTTGTGAAGAGAAGGCTCTTTCATGTTCGACGAGGACTTTACGGTTATGTAACACCCCAATTTTTACGTTACGGCGGTTTCCTTTACACCATAGATACAACGTCGATTCGTTTCGAAAAGACGAGTCGCTCGAAAAAAGTGCCCTTTACTATATACTGGAGAACTGAAATGCAAAACTCGTACCGTCTGTTACGGTCGACGGGATGCAATTGCTGCAGTAACTGCAACTTTCAGGGCTTCATATGTAGACGTAGTTCCAGAAGACGCCACACAGTTGTTTGAAGAAGCTGAAGTTTCTAGCCTGTCCGTCTTGTGGACTTCCGACGGCTCCGTGTGAACGCACGTCGGGTACGCTCGACATTTTCATCGAACGTGCGTGGCCAACCAGTGCACTTCCCTTTACATATGCAACCAGTTTCCAACAATCTTAGCCGGCCCCTTGTGGCCGAGCGGTTCTAGGCGCTTCAGTCCGGAACCGCGCTGCTGCTACGGTCACAGGTTAGAATCCTGCCTCGAGCACGGATGTGTGTGATGTCCTTAGGATAGTTAGGTTTAAGTAGTTCTAAGTTCTAGGGGACTGATGACCTCAGATGTTAAGTCCCATAGTGCTTAGAGCCATCTGAACCATTTGATTTTTCCAACAATTTTGTATGCCAGACACAAATCTGCTTGTGGAGAGGCGGCTTCTCGCTGAATAGACGGTGGAATGTACGTTGAACCTGAACAATGGATTGACTTGATACAGAAACAAACACACAAATTGATTTTTCTTGTGGTATAATTGCAATTTTGGAACAAACAAACAACAGCGCAGCTGTGTCGAAGCTTTTAACCTTCCTCTATCCAGTGACATGCATTATGTGTTTCTGTCTTTTATAGTTTGTCTGTAAGAAATTTGTTCTTTCTATTTGAATCACCCAGTACACAATCATGGAGCAATGATGTCACCGTTTATATAAATTCGCAGCGAGAAAATTGCGCTCTCATACACCACGGCCTTGCTGTTTAATAAATTTGTTGCTTGACAATATTCTTCACGGCCTCACCTTGCTGCTATACAACGACAACAGACGCAAGCCGACTTCTACATCTACATCCATACTCCGCGAGCCACCTGACGGCGTGTGGCGGAGGGTACCTTGAGTACCTCTATCGGTTCTCCCTTCTATTCCAGTCTAGTACTGTTCGTGGAAAGAAAGATTGTCGGTATGCCTCTGTGTGGGCTCTAATCTCTCTGATTTTATCCTCATGGTCTCTTCGCGAGATATATGTAGGAGGGAGCAATATGCTGCTTGACTCCTCGGTGGAGGTATGTTCTCGAAACTTCAACAAAAGCCCGTACCGAGCTACTGAGAGTCTCTCCTGCAGAGTCTTCTACTGGAGTTTATCTGTCATCTCCGTAACGCTTTCGCGATTACTAAATGGTCCTGTAACGAAGCGCACTGCTCTCCGTTGGATCTTCTCTATCTCTTCTATCAACCCTATCTGGCAAGGATCCCACACCCGTGAGCAGTAGTCAAGCAGTGGGCGAACAAGTGTACTATTGCCTACTTCTTTTGTTTTCGGACTGCATTTCCTTAGGATTTTTCCAATGAATCTCAGTCTGGCATCTGCTTTACCGACGATTAACTTTATGTGGTCATTCCATTTTAAATCACTCCTAATGCCTACTCGCAGATAATTTATGAAATTAACTGCTTCCACTTGCTGACTTGCAATATTGTAGCTTAATGATAAAGGATCTATCTTTCTATGTATTCGCAGCACATTACACTTGTCTACATTGAGATTTAATTGCCATTCCCTGCACCATGTCTCAATTCGTTGCAGATCCTCCTGCATTTCAGTACAATTTTCCATTTTTACAACCTCTCGATATACTACAGCATCATCCGCAAAAAAACCTCAGTGAACTTCCGATGTTATCCACAAGGTCATTTATATGTATTGTGAACAGCAACGGTCCTATGACACTCCCCTGCGGCACACCTGAAATCACTCCCACTTCGGAAGACTTCTCGCCATTGAGAATGACATCCTGCGTTCTGTTATCTAGGAACTCTTCAAACCAACCACACAATTGGTCTGATAGTCCATATGCTCTTACTTTGTTCATTAAAAGACTGTGGGGAACTGTATCAGACACCTTGCGGAAGTCAGGACACACGGCATCTACCTGGGAACCCGTGTGTATGGCCCTCTGTCTCGTGGACGAATAGCGCGAGCTGGGTTTCACACGATCGTCTTTTTCGAAACCCATGCTGATTCCTACAGAGTAGATTTCTAGTCTCCAGAAAAGTCATTATACTCGAACATAGTACTTGCTCAAAATTCACCTATCCAGACACACACACCGCCGCATTGTAAACTAAAACACTCAGTGCCTATCACTATCAGATATAGCCAAAAAAGCACACGCCACTTTGTGCTCTGAACGGTTCTGTCACATCAACTACTCGTTTCTTCTCACTGGATGTGAGCTGCCGGCTTCTCGTGGACACGAGCATGAAGACACCGTCCGCTACCCAGCTCAACGATGTTCGCATACAGCTGGCCAGGACCTTTACTCACCGTTGCAGACTGTTGCTACGTGACGCTGCTAGGATCCAAGGCTCTCTCCTCCCCAGTCTGTTGCGCTCAAATAACTTACTCCCGCTCACTGCGCCACACCTCGTCGGTGGGAGGGTCGCTCAATCGATTAACGTGTGTAGCAATTGCTCTCTCGCCAAGCGCGCCACCACACACTACCAAAAAATTTCACCCTGCCGCGGTAGTTCCAGTGTTCAGCAGGACACGTTACATTTACTCAGCCCTTATTTTTTAAATTTATTCGTTTTAGGAACGTGCCCATACTGTCAACTCAAGAGTGGAGTTATGACGATACGAACGTGGGGACAAAACAACACACGCAGAAAATCGCTGGTACCCCGGTATAAATCGAATCCGGGCCTATTCAGTTCACACTGCGCCGCGTGACCGCGCAGCTATCAAGGCGAACTATCGATTCGGTTGATAGCATACAATCATTTTGAGCTTGAATGTTTACATCCCCGTCAGAAATCCGTATTTCGAAGGCTTACTAGGGTAGGTTTTAAAATTCATGGAGAAGAAGTAAAAACTTTGAGGTTCGCCGATGACATTGTAATTCTGTCAGAGACAGCAAAGGACTTGGAAGAGCAGTTGAATGGAATGGACGGTGTCTTGAAAGGAGGATATAAGATGAACATCAACAAAAGAAAAACGAGGATAATGGAATGTAGTCAAATTAAATCGGGTGATGCTGAGGGGATTAGATTAGGAAATGAGACACTTAAAGCAGTAAAGGAGTTTTGCTATTTAGGGAGTAAAATAACTGATGATGGTCGAAGTAGAGAGGATATAAAATGTAGACTGGCAGTGGCAAGGAAATCGTTTCTGAAGAAGAGAAATTTGTTAACATCGAGTATAGATTTAAGCGTCAGGAAGTCGTTTCTGAAAGTATTTGTATGGAGTGTAGCCATGTATGGAAGTGAAACATGGACGATAAATAGTTTGGACAAGAAGAGAATAGAAGCTTTAGAAATGTGGTGCTACAGAAGAATGCTGAAGATAAGGTGGGTAGATCACGTAACTAATGAGGAGGTATTGAATAGGATTGGGGAGAAGAGAAGTTTGTGGCACAACTTGACTAGAAGAAGGGATCGGTTGGTAGGACATGTTTTGAGGCATCAAGGGATCACAAGTTTAGCATTGGAGGGCAGCGTGGAGGGTAAAAATCGTAGAGGGAGACCAAGAGATCAATACACTAAGCAGATTCAGAAGGTTGCAGTAGGTACTGGGAGATGAAGAAGCTTGCACAGGATAGAGTAGCATGGAGAGCTGCATCAAACCAGTCTCAGGACTGAAGATCACAACAACAACAATAGGGTACCGTATATTTTGCCACCACAAACTGATCATCGATACCAAGTAAAGATCATAATAGGATAAAACTCTTTCAGTCAACAACAACAGTTTTTCATATACCTTGCAACTGTTGTATTGGAGCATTACAACACTTTATTCATTGTTACATGTTCAGGGTTGGGTTGTTTTGGAGGAGGAGACCAAACAGCGAGGTCATCAGTCTCATCGGATTAGGGAAGGGCGGGGAAGGGTGTCGGCCATGCCCTTTCAAAGGACCATCCCGGCATTTGCCTGGAGCGATTTAGGGAAATCACAGAAAACCTAAATCAGGATGGCCGGACACAGGATTGAACCGTCTTCCTCCCGAATGCGAGTCCAGTGTGCTAACCACTGCACCACCTCGCTCGGTCATAATAGGATAATATGTTTCATTGGAGACCTACTCATTCGACTGATTCGAAAATTTTATCACGTGTTAACAAAGGAAATTATTATGCAATGTAAAAATTCGATTAGACGACTGATTTGAAAAGGAAGATTTATTTAGCAGATAAAAAAGGACAGAAGATTGCGTTCTAAACATCAACTGTAACCCAAACACATCAGCCGAGACACATGCATCCATAGCCCAAAAGCATCAACTGAAGTAATACTACTAAAATATAAATCATTATATTAAATTCTAAATATATTCGATAATATTACAGACTTGCAAAATCTAAGGACAGTTCTCACTCGTTCTAAATTCTGTAGTATTACTTTACATTACTTTACTAGGATACCTGACACATTTGTGGATATAATAGTGTAGTCAAACCAGCTAAATATCCGTTCAAACCATTGTAACATGTAAAAGAAAAACTCTTTTAAGGTAATATTATTACGTTACAGTTTTCCTTTAGCCGTTTCTTTCCGCAAGTTAGAGGCTTTATTATGTACAACTTACAAAAAAAATTTACGATTCAGAGTATTGCCCATCACTGGCCACTTCTTTCTCCCAACTTTCAAGCAGCATGCGAATGCCGTAGAGGAAGAACTGGGCGTCTTTTGAGGTGATCCATGAATCGATCTACTTTTGCACTCTGCTATATGACCGGAAGTCCTGATCAGTCAGGCTGTGCGCCATTGATCAAGAACGGCGCTAGTCATACGGAGCAATCTCTGGAGAATATGACGGGTAGGGTAGGACTTTCCATTTCAATGTTTCTAAGTATGTTTTGACGGGTTTTGTGACGTGGGGCAGAGCACTGTCGCGTTGCAAAATCACGTTTTCATGTCTGTTTCTGTGTTGTGGCAGTTTGTCTTCCAACGCTCGGCTCAAGCACACCAACTGCTTTCGATAACGATCTGCTGTGACTGATTCCGTCGGTTTCAGCAGCTTGAAAAACCATCTCTCTCGCACCGCCATACCGTTCTTGAAGCGTTGAAATCATTCTCTGCACGTTCTTTCACTAATCGGTGCCTCACCATGGGTCTTACCCAGCATTTTATGAGACTCGGCCGCATATTTCTTCGTACTGAAGCAGAAAATTAAAAGTTCCTGCAAATGACGAGAAAGGCCCCTTAATTGACATATTCAGTCGACAATAAATTTATGATGCAATCACAAATCGACTAATATTCTGATGGCGTTACGTTCAAACATTCTTACTGCGTGACACGATCTACCACCTGCACCACCACTTGCTGCTGCTGCCATCTATTGCAAAACGGCGGAAGTAAAGTTGTAAACCGAATAATGTAAATTGTTCAGACAGCTTCATTCTATTATTAAGTGCAAGTCTATATTTCATTGTAGTCTGCCTCCATAGTTCCATAGTTCAGTGTTCAGCGTAGATGGGTTCGATTCCCAATACTGCCAGGGACTTTTACTTGCTGAGAGGACTGATATGGGTGAATTGAGCATCGTGATGCCAATTGAGCAGCTACTTGAATGAGAAGTAGTGGAATCATGGTCTGGAAAGTCGGCGTTACGACCTGGAGAGCAGTGTACTGTCTGCATGACCCTCCATACCGCATCTGCGTGACACTGCAAGGCAGAGGATGGCTCGGCGGCCGATCGACGTCCCTTGAGCCTTCAAGACATGGACGAGGCACTCTTTTTTAATACGTCATTTGTGACATCACATCCCTTAAACTGATGTGGGAGAGGAAAACCTTTAAACAGATTTTAGACAAATACGATGCGTCACATCAGGGCGAATTGATGTTGAAGATCATGTAGACCTGCAGCACTTTTAATTTTTGTGAATGCCAACCAAACTGTAAGTTAACAACAATGTAAAGAAAAAGTCAGTTATGATTTCCAGCACCTTTCGTGAGGTTTTTTTTTTTTTTTTTTTTTTTTTTTTTTTTTTTTTTTTTTTTTTTTTAAGAAACAGATACTGTGTAATAGAGACATGTTTTGTTCCAGCAATATTTACATTGTACATAGTTACAAAAACCTTACAGCACAAGTGAACTTCGGGACTAGACACCTCAAATCGATTGTAGCCATTCAGTTCATCAAATTGCGATGTTGGTATCCACAAACTGAATTTGTGGCAAGATTTAATACAGGCTCAGACATTATTTTATCGACCAGACGCAGAAGATAACGCTCCAAGTGCTGTGCCACCACCGTCATCAGCAGCATCATCGTCAATATTGTAGTGGTTAATAAAAAAATGAAAAATAAGAAGAGAAGAAAAAGGTTGAAAATGTGGAGGAAATCGTGAATAAAAATCGTTTTTTCAAAATCGTTAATGACCGTGAAAAAAGGAAAGAATGAAAAGCAAATCGGACTTCGTGTTACTGAAAAGCTATTGTTGGGGTGGTCCTTGTGGCGTTTTTGAGCAAAAGTTAAACCAATTTCCACTACAAAAATTTTTGAAAAGGAACAGAGAACAACAAAATGTAACTGACAGGGGGAAGTGGCGTAGATGAGAGATCATCCTTTACCAGGTTAACTTATCTTCTTTCGGGCGGCGTCCAGATCTTCAAAAAATCTCCTTCATTTCTGCGAGAAAAAACTGCTCCGAAATCTTTCAATAGTCCAGGAATCACTAATTTATACCAATTAAAATCATCTTGATACTGTATGCAATTTAATTCACTTTGCTACTTCCATCCTCCGAATTTCATAACAACTTCCACAATGTCTACACATTACAATCAGATCAAGACTAGCTAATAAGTTTTTTACGTCAGCATCAGATCACGTCTGCATTAAGCTTCCGCTCTCGAGAGACAATTAAGAAACGAATAGAAAACAAAAAAAGAGTTACAATTTTAGTAGTTTCTCTGCCGTCGAGCGCTCTTACCGCTGCGATGGGATATTTTTTATCTGAGGGAACGAGTGTAGCGCGGCGAAATTCAAAGTCCCGCTACATCGCCCCCTCGACTGTCACGCTAAAACATTTAGCGTGGCAGGCTAGTAAACAATAGAATAGATATACCTAAATGTCTATTATACATATTTTCATAGGAAACGCCACGTGCATACTTAGGGGATTATCTTTGTCAGTACTTACTTTCTAAGTCTATATACTACATACAATTGTTACAGTTTTGATCATTTTTACACAATTAATATATATTTACATACAGTTTGTTTGAACAAGCTGTTCGCCAGCGCAGTTAATGTTGTGCGCTTCCAGCGTTGGTTTCCCAATGCATCTCTGGCAGCGCGTAGTCTTTGCGCATGCGCAATAGCATCACTGAATTTCGCGTGCGGCAGTTTCAAAATCGCTGTGTTATGACAGTCTTGAACAGTATTCACTTTCACACAGTGTTCATTACAAGTTGTTATTCCAGCATAAATGGCGTGTTAAGTCCGGTGACGCCATAAGATTGAGCGTGTGCTTGATCTGAAGCAACGTCCATGTCTTCTGTTACCACACAACACTCCAGGTCCTTGTGCGTTTTCATGACTATTGTTCCCGGGGCATATATGGTCGATGTAGTTTTTAGCCTCCACATCGCCTACGACAGGTGCTGAGTTTATTTTCTCCAAAGCATCTGAAGGCCGGCCAGGAACAACGGCGTCGATGTTCGCAAAGGTAGGTGTATCATCACGTTGTTTACACTCGTCAACAAACGTTCAATTGCAGTGTGAAAATCCTCATTATCGTCGAAGTAAATTGCAGTTTATATCGATTTACAAACAGTTATTTGATTTATGCACCATAAGTTTCACAAATAACACAAAATTCGTGTTAACACAGTTTGCAACATTTTTTTGCCATATTTACATTTTAACAAAGTTCGCGGTGTGCCAGCATGTTTACATAGTTAATTATGAAAGCTTATTCTTCGTGGTCACATTTCAAAATATGTTGACAATATGCAAAGTTTTAACACATATACAAATACATATAAATTTACAAGAATATGCATGTGAAATATTTACACTAAAAAATTTATACTAAGTCCCATTGGCTTTCTTTTATTGGGGTATTAATTTTTTTTATTTTTATTTATTATTATATATATGTTTTTAACTGTTTCGGCCTTCTTGGTGTCGTTGTTTAGTGACGCGAGGTCCGCTCGATCTTCTAATTTTTCTATCTTTTCTTTGAGGTGGGTTTGTTCAAGAACTACCATTGTGAGCTGTTGGGTAATATTTCCCAGTTCTTCAGTCAGCTTTTCTTGGGTAGAGCTAGCTGAAGTTTCAGCCTGAGCTAACTCTTCCACACGAGTGTTCACTTCCTGCTGCACATTAACTATTTGAGTTAACTGATTCTCACATCGGGTGATATTGTTTTTTGTTTCATGTGTGAATGTAACCAAAGTTTCTTCCTGTTTAGTTACTCGATCTGACAATGTCGCAAATCGCTGGCTGAGCTGTTGAGTGGTGTTATTTAATTCTGTCATCTGTTTTGTCGTCCGTTCAAAATTTTCGGTCATAGTACGGTTTAATACGTCAAATTTTTCGTCGCTTTTATCTAGCCTTTGTTTAAAGTCCTGACCAAGTGCATCCAGTTTTGCGTCAATTTTCTGACTAACGTCTCGTTTCATGTCTGCAAATAACTCTAATAGTCGGTTCAGTTTGTCAGTTTCCTGCGTCCGATTTGTGTCACATTGCTGAATTTGTCTCATATTCGGTTCTGACATTGATGTTAACAATGGCGCTGAGGGTCTAGTCTCGCGTCCATTCCACATTTCGTCATTTAAAGTCGCCATCTGTGTATTATCACAAATGTTGCGAGTTTGAGGCAAAATCATTGCATTGATCTGTGAACTCGTCCATGGAGGGAAACGCGGACTTTCTTGTTCGTTGAAGGATGAATCTACTTCACTTAACTCATCTGCCGAAACTATCTCTACCTCACCGCTTTCCATTGTAATAGGATGTATAATCGTAAGTCAAAAAGGGAAAAATATGAGTCTGATTAATAAAGATTTGACTCAAATTTAGGTTGAAACATTTTCTCGTCAATGTAAATGATTGCTCTATTGCAAACAATGGTTGAGAAAGCTGCAGCAGGGCGGACAAAATTTTTCGTAACAAATGACTGTTTGGCTGTCAAATTCACGATCTTCATATGCTACAACAATACTATAATTACCACAAAGTGCAATAGAGATAGATAATTTTGGAAAAATTTAGAAGAAAACTACAGGATGCGTGGATAGGGAAAAATGGATTCTGCAGTTGGCTATTGAATGTTTGAATGAAACATAATTGTGTGACTCACCATTAAATTTTCTGTCCTGTCACGGTCGCCAGTTCTAGTGGTTAATAAAAAAAAAAGAAAAATAAGAAGAGAAGAAAAAGGTTGAAAATGTGGAGGAAATCGTGAATAAAAATCGTTTTTTCAAAATCGTTAATGACCGTGAAAAAAGGAAAGAATGAAAAGCAAATCGGACTTCGTGTTACTGAAAAGCTATTGTTGGGGTGGTCCTTGTGGCGTTTTTGAGCAAAAGTTAAACCAATTTCCACTACAAAAATTTTTGAAAAGGAACAGAGAACAACAAAATGTAACTGACAGGGGGAAGTGGCGTAGATGAGAGATCATCCTTTACCAGGTTAACTTATCTTCTTTCGGGCGGCGTCCAGATCTTCAAAATATCTCCTTCATTTCTGCGAGAAAAAACTGCTCCGAAATCTTTCAATAGTCCAGGAATCACTAATTTATACCAATTAAAATCATCTTGATACTGTATGCAATTTAATTCACTTTGCTACTTCCATCCTCCGAATTTCTTAACAACTTCCACAATGTCTACACATTACAATCAGATCAAGATTAGCCATTACGTTTTTACGTCAGCATCAGATCACGTCTGCCTCAAGCTTCCGCTCTCGAGAGACAATAAAGAAACGGATAGAAAACAAAAAAAGAGTTACAATTTTAGTAGTTTCTCTGCCGTCGGGCGCTCATACCGCTGCGACGGGATATTTTTTATCTGAGGGAGCGAGTGTAGCGCGGCGAAATTCAAAGTCCCGCTACAATATTATCATCGTCGTCAGGGTTTTATTACCTACTTGTGCATAAAAAAGCTCTCGTAATACACCTGTCGGCATAACATAAGATGACTGAAAACAAATTTTTGGTCTTACATAACTTCTAATGCCAATGTGGTGCACAAAAATACTTTTTTCTATGTGAGCAAGCTCTCTAATTAAAGCAAACCTACAGAATGTATAGTTTTCGCAAATGAGAGACATTTTGTTTCTGAGATTAAAAAGATTTTGCATGAGCCGCTTGTAAATAACAAAAAGTATATTGCTTCCACAATCACGAACAGAAACTGAGGCTGATGAAATAGTTTGGAAGAGCTCTTCCACAAGATGGGTTCTGCTTTAAATCCGTTTCTATTAAACTTTACTATGTGAATCAATAAGAACTCAAACCTGGACTTTTTGTTGATCCTCAGATTAAAAAATTGGTAAAGTATAATGACTAGAGGCATGGACCACCATGAGCCGTGTTATCGAAAACTTTCTATGGAATAAAACACATCCAAATTTGAAGCCATTTTGACTATTTTTTGACCGTGACTGTCTCAAGATATATGTAAAAGTTTTTTTTTGTTTTTTTTTTTAAAAACCTTCATATCACGCATGAACAAAATGGAAATGGCATTCCATTTAACCAAAAATCGAAAAACTGGAGGCCAAGGAAAGGAAGATTTTCAGAAAGATCTTGGGTCTCATCAAAGAGAACGGGGAATATAGATGACGTCATAGTCATGAACTGTATTCCCACATAGAGAAGACAACCAATACCATCTGGAAAAGAAGGATTATGTTTTATGGACTTATGACCCGAATGAGCCCTGGAAGATTCGCCAATCATATGATCACCTACTTTCAGGAGAAAAAAAAAATGGGCCTGGTTCACAGAGGTGGGGAAAGATCTTAAAGAGGTGGGGATCACCCATGGTGACATCACCCATGATGACATCTTGGAGCGTGTCCCGCTCAAGAAGAAACTTATGGCGTGGCAGGGTTTCCAAGAAAAGCTAAAACTAAGAACAGGAAAGGCTTGGACCCCGGAGAGGAAGGAGCAACACCAAGAACGAATGCGGGGGCACTCGGCAAACATCAGAACACGTAAAGCAAGACAGTCGAAATAATGTGGTCCAAAGATAGCCTATACCAAATGAATGGATGAGTGAATGATACAAACAATACTTATAATGTTACTGCGATAGCAGTTAAGAGTGTATGTAGTATTCGAAGAAAAAAATAAAGAAATAATTATAAAAATATAAACATTGATTGACATTTATTTTAATATTGGTTATCTGATTGCTTTTATTTTTTAAGAGATAAGATTTTATTTTGTGAAAAATCATGACATGATTGAAAAAAATAAAAATAAGTTTCTTAAGCAGCATTACAAATCGGTTCTAAAACAAGTGTTATGAGAAACTTAAAGTGTTTTTAATAGTAGGTTCGCAGTATAATTAACCAATTTAAATCCATAGACGGATAAGGCCTAATATACGGGTAGCATCTCCAGCCAATAATCCAAAGATCACAGGCCGCGAGTTCGATCGCAGCCACTGTTAAAATTTTGAATGAAAATCGTCAGCAGTGGCAACCGAAGACTTCCATTACAAAGATTCGTCCTCATTCTGCCAATGACTAGCCAAAAGAGGTTGGTCGTTATGTGACATAACTCTGTAGAACTGTCCGCTCGCCAGCCGGAGTGGCCGTGCGGTTCTAGGCGCTACAGTCTGGAGCCGAGCGACCGCTACGGTCGCAGGTTCGAATCCTGCCTCGGGCATGGATGTGTGATGTCCTTAGGTTAGTTAGGGTTAATTAGTGCTAAGTTCTAGGTGACTAATGACCTCAGAAGTTAAGTCGCATAGTGCTCAGAGCCATTTGAACCATTTTGAACTGTCCGCTCGTTTTTTAAATAAAGATCGACTGCGAACATTCAATCTATACCTAATCGAATGTTTCAGAACAAGACCTCTTTGTTCATCACAATCTAAACTTTCGAGCAATAAAAGTTGGTTCTCAAATAATGTATCAGACGCTTCCGGCCACAACATAAAATTGCTTGACATTATCTGTCTCTCTCCATACCTACCTATTTACTCAAATTTTCTTTACTTGCTGTCTTCGTGTGGATTAAGTTTTCGCATTTTGGTTTCCGTTTTGGCAATCATTTCCAGCAGTAATAACATCTATGGGAAGTCAGAACCATTTTTTATCGGTAGTTACATGGTAGGTTTTGTGGGAGAGAAATCGATACTAATTAATTAAACATCGATATAAAAGCAATCTTAATTTACGAAATACTCTGTCTTGGAAAAATATGAGTCCAGATTTGTAACCTGGACTGCACGACGGAAGAAGAGAAGTAAACAGAAGATTTGGTCAGAGGTCAGTCTGACTTCCTACACGCACATGCCATCGGCGGCGGGTATGTAAATGATTAGAGTTGCATTTCTCTGTGACAGCTACCAGTGGTGGATTAGTGTTGGCTACATGTACAAGGGCTGGATTAAAAATAATGAAAACTATGTTTATTTTTCTCTGAAATGACTTGACGGAGGTACTTATAGGTACACACCTTCAATGTAATCGCCTCCGTTAAGTATTTTGGCCAAATGGCAGGAAGGTGTCGTGTATCACCAGCGTGACTATATCCGTCGATGTCCCATATTGACCGCCCTATGACATGGATAATGTCATCTCTGGTGTTGCACCGAATCCCTCGCAGTGGTTCTTTCACTTTGCAAAGAGATCGTAATCGAAGGGAATCGTGTCGGGCGAGTACGGTGAATGTTCCAGACTCTGCCATTGCCAGCGGCGCAAGAGGTCCTGGACAGCAGCAGCGATATGGCATCGTGCATTGTCATGCAGAATGATGGGATGCTGTTCCACAAAAAGTTGTCGCTTTCGCCCGAGCGCTGGCTGAAGGTGGTGTTGGAGGATGGTGCATTAGTAGGCAGCGTTTACCGTCACCCTTGGTGGTACAGCGTGATGCAGTATTATGTCATCATTGTCATACGCCACAGTGAACGTCAGCTTGAGAGCACTTGGCGTTCCGCGCACTTTCCGTGGACGAGAAGAACCGAGATGCCTCCATTCACTGGATTGGCGTTTCAAGTTTGGTTCGTACGAGCGAACGCAGGTTTCGTTTATAGCAACGATGAGTCGAAGAAAGTTGTTACCTTCCCTTTGGTACCGGCCCAAAAAATCCTGTGCGACGACATGGCGGTGCCATTTTTGCAACTCGGACATTTCATAACGTATCCAAGTGCTGCAGTTTTGCGGTAACCCATAATGACATGAAGGATATGGAACACAGTTTTGTGGCATATTCAGACTTCTGTTGTTAAATCTTCCGCATTCCAACGGCGATCAACGTCCAACAAGGAAGCTAGACGTTGAACTGTACTGCCCTCCCCGTGGCTTCGTCCTATACGGAGGTTATTCTTCACAGTACCTCTGCCTAACCTGAACACTGTATCTCCTCGTGCGACTATGCTGTATGGCAGGGGTTTCCAACAAAATTTTGTCGAGAACCCCCTCATCGAGCATGATTGTTACCTTGTCATATCACAGTATCAAGTACATAACAAAGCCAAATTAAGAGTCTTTTTCTACGTTTTCTATTTTTGGTACTTAGAAAAAACATTGACATATTCATTATTGAAAAAATATTGAGCGGCCAAAACAAAAAATATGTTATCATACGAAATAAATTTTATTCTAGTAGCATCTTGCGGACCCCTCTGGCATAGCTCGCGGACCCCTGGGGGTGCGCCGGCCGAAGTGGCCGCGCGGTTCTGACGCTGCAGTCTGGAACCGCGAGACCGCTACGGTCGCAGGTTCGAATGCTGCCTCGGGCATGGATGTGTGTGATGTCCTTAGGTTAGTTAGGTTTAACTAGTTCTAAGTTCTAGGGGACTAATGACCTCAGCAGTTGAGTCCCATAGTGCTCAGAGCCATCTGAACCATTTTGAACCCCTGGGGGTCCGCGGACCACCTGTTGGGAACCACTACTGTATGGCAAGGCTTCGTCGCCACATTCTTCACGCAGTCTCTGGACACATTCTTGCGCACTCCGACCTCGTCCGCTTCAGTTTAAGCCAAGGACGCTGCTACGTCTTTGTAAACGTGATGTTAGGGTGGCTGCACTATTGCTGTGACGTTCAACGGTCTACACACTGCAGTAGATTGACAGAATACTGTCCCGCAGTAATGTACAAACTCATCTCGCAGGCCTTCGCTGTGTCAACACAGATGGCAGCTTGCCATCTCGCCGGTTTGCGGTTACAGCAATGTTACCACTACTTTGTATCCAGCCCTTGTATTATACCAATATTCCGCAAGCCACTTGACTGTGTGTAGCGCAGTGTATTTCTGGTACCCCTGACTCCCTCCCTCCTCATATTCCCTGCTCCATTCGCGAATGGCGCATGGGAAGAACGATTGTCGGTATACCTCAGTTTCAGCTCTAATTTATCGAATTTTCTCGTTGAAGTCATTTCGCAAAATGAGGATGTAATACGTTGTCCAACACTTCACGGAATGTACTCTCTTGGAATTTCAGAAGTAAACCCCTTTTGTAACTCTGCCATTGGTGGTTGTTGAGCATCTCGCGCCATTGGATCTTATTTCTTCTATTACTCGTGCCCAGTGAAGATCCCAGACTGATGACTATACTCAAGTATCGGTCAAACAAGTGTTTTGCGAGCGGCTTTTTTCATGGGCGCGTGAGGTTACCGCAAGATTCTTCCTATGTCTGGCCTGTACTTTTCCTACCACTGTTCGTGTTAAGCGCTGTTACCACGCCTAGTAGGCTATAGAGGTGCCATGAACAGCATCAGATGTTGAATGATCACTGAGATTCAGAGTACTCATGCAAGCGTATTGTCATATCGCTGGCTTGGTTGCGGAGTATATTTGCGAGCGGCTGCACTGCAGGGCCGAGCATGGGACTGAGCTGCTATGTTGTGGTGTGGGTAACACTGCGTGGGAAAGACAATATTATGGAATGAGATTTTCACTCTGCAGCGGAGTGTGCGCTGATGTGAAACTTCCTGGCAGATTAAAACTGTGAGCCGGACCAAGACTCGAACACAGTGCGAGGTGCCGGGGCTAGCACTGTATTTAACACTAAATTCTTCTAGAATCTACATGTGTAAATGATGCTCTAAGCCCCCCCCCCTTCCTATTCTAACTCCGACTTTTGCTGTTGCACAAGGATTAAAAAAAATTCCCCGAATTGACTCTAATCAACCCTTCCAGTGGAGTTGAAGAGAGTTTGGCACCTGCAATAATTTAATTTGATAAATAAGTTAAATAAACGAAGGTTTCATTAACATAGTGAGGAATGATAGGGTTGCTCTACCGATTAACAGAATGAAAGTTCTGTCCAAAATAACAACATGATTTATTAAGACTAAACACAAAATAATAAACAAAAACACATGAAACATTTACAATACATCAAATTGGCTCAAATTGGATACTCAAACAAACGCTGTGAATGTGAAGTTGTCCCTAAACTAGATTGGGAGGATTATGACGAAGTGGTATGTGGAGCCAATTCCTTGCAACTCAAATCTTAAGAGAAAACACATAGCCAACCCAACATTAATTGCTGCTACCCAAGACAGAACAAAGTTAGAAAAAGACGAACAGGCGCACTCTGCTGAGGTCTGATTATCACCTAGGAAAATCCCTGACTGCCGGTGCTGCGGACATACATTACCAATCTGTCTTCTTAACTGCAAGAACACGATTTGGCGTACCGGAGGCGATGGCTGGTTGCTTCGACGTCCTCGACCGAAAGGCGATAGCCGACTACCAAGAGCACCCGTACAGGCCGAACACCGAACATTCCCGCCCCCACGACAGTGGCCGAGGTT
The DNA here is from genome assembly GCF_021461385.2 of Schistocerca piceifrons. Classification (NCBI taxonomy): domain Eukaryota; kingdom Metazoa; phylum Arthropoda; class Insecta; order Orthoptera; family Acrididae; genus Schistocerca; species Schistocerca piceifrons. Next base: position 216,771,281 of record NC_060139.1, on the reverse strand, counting down.
AAACGTTCCAATCAGCAACTCGAAAACCGGCGGAAAATTCCACTCTATTGCCGGAGCACTACCATTCCACCAAAGGAGATTCTTGGCGCCAATTTCTGCGCTGATTTTGCTACGTCACGGAGCTATGCCCTGAGCAAGCCAATCACAGTTACTATTTTGCAGAAAGCGCGGGAATTTTCCCGCCACAACTGCCTGGGTACACAAGTCATTCCCATGCCTCGCTGGTAGCCCGCCAGAAAGTGTTTTCGCTAAGTTTCTGCGAAGTAACGGAACCTCTAGGCCAGCCGCTACTTCAGACCCCTCCGGGCGTGTCTTTTGACAATGTCGGCGTCTGGAAAGCATTCACTCGACTCCCTCACAACCGTCGGCTTAAACCTCTCGAGATCCGCACAGCCCGCCTGTCACCGGACCACCTGGGTGACGAGAGACGCTGCGTGGGAAGTCCGCGTGTGAAGGAATAGCAACTTTTCACCGCATGCAATTAGAGACGAAAATCGTAAGATAGAAATATGAGAGGGGGCTCATGCCAACTCTCAACAGGACCTGTGCTTTTCGCGGGCAAGTGCTCTACTAATTGAACCACTCAAGCGCGAATCACGCCCCGTCTTCACAGCTTTAATTCCGCCAGTACCTTCCAAACTTTACAGAAAGTTTGGATGGTAGGAGAGGAGGTACTGGCGGAAGGCGGAATTAAAGCTGTGAGGAGGGGACGTGATTCGTGCTTGAGTAGCTCAGTTGGTAGAGCACTTACCCGCGAAAGGCAAAGGTCCCGGTTTCGAGTCTCGGGCGGCACACAGTTTTAACCTGCCAGGAAGTTTCAATATTATAGAAGTTCAAGTATGGCTGCAAGTAGTATTACTATGAAGTAAGGAGATATGGAAATGGATTCAGTGAAAAGTGCGTAAAGAAGTAATTAAATATGAGCAGTGCCGCCGATAACGAACTTGAGTACACGCCCGTTTGCGTGCCGTACCGTGCATCAGTCATCCGCGTGGTGTTCGGCCTCCCAGAAGGAAACTAATGTGAATCACTAAAATAGTTCACCACAAAGGAGAGCGATCAAGTGTCAGTGTCTCGTAGCGAGCGTGAGAAAATGCGTTCGGTCATCGCGTTTCCGCACCATCAACAATCAGCCGCGTCGCGGCGGTTACGCTCGCGCTCGTACACGTAAGAACTGTGAACTGTAAATTAACTTTTATGAACAGTGTTACACTATTACAAGTGTCAATAAGGACTCGCACCAGATATCTGTGTCTACGTGACGAGCGTAAGAACTTTCGTTCGATCAACATCAACTGTCACTCGCGTCGTGTCGGTTATACGTCGGTTACACGTCCACGTGATAAATGTGGACAGATAACCATCATCGGCCACGGTAAGACTGTGAAATACGTGTGACGGCGTGAAGTACAACAGTGACAGACATTAACGTCGTCAATAACACTGTACAGTCATAAGGCCGGCTCTGAGCACTATGGGACTTAACTTCTGAGGTCATCAGTCCCCTAGAACTTAGAACAACTTAAAACTAACTAACCTAAGAACATCACACACATCCATGCCCGAGGCAGGATTCGAACCTGCGACCGTAGCGGTCGCGCGGTCCCGGACTGTAGCGCCTAAAACCGCTCGGCCACCTCGGCCGGCCGGTAATAAGGGAATGATAATTATGACCTCTCGTCAAATAAGCAAGAATATTAATTGGCATCAACACTTACGACTTATTGTGTAAACTTGCGATTTTCTTATCGTCTCAGAATACAATTGTTCATACCAGACTTAGGACAGTGTTGGGTTTAGTGTTGAGTGGCTCCCCTAAACCCGCTTGCATATTTACGAGAGTTGGAACTTTAATAGTGGCAACTAATTATTTCCAGCTCGTACATCAAACAAAACAATTTCAATCGTATTTCCAAGTACCGATGCAGAGCATGTGTTGTAGAGTTGAGTGATGAGTTCTTCCAATGTATGCAGAGTTTTTCATGCTAAATCCTTGAAATGGGTGCATATACACATACGGCTGCCTGCCTATCCACCTGTCTAGAGGGTGCTGGATCAGGTAACTCGCATACATTAAATATTTAAATGTTTTCTCCTGCAGATGAGTGCACTCTCTCTTGTTAAAAAATTTAGCTACTCATGGGAAGTCGCATACGATGATTGTATTATCACCTACTATCACTGAGGGACTTTCTAGACTTGCGCTACAGGGTTGATAGCTGTAGAATCCCCCTAAATAGATTGGGTGTGAACTACATATCAGAGGCAGTACCCAAGTAGCTGAGTTGTGTGGGGTGCACAGAATACTCTTTTTGAATGGGCAACTCTCCATCCAATCCAGGTATTGTCAGTTGCGGGAAGCCGACAACTATGAGCCTAAACTTCTCCTGCAGACGAAAGTATTGCCACAAGGCGCCAGATTACGAATAACTTCTAAAAACTCTGAAGCTCACATAATACTAGGCACAGGAAACTGGTAAAAACCTGAAGTTGATAGTAATGATAAATTTGAGTGTTTACCGAAATGATAGGGAAGCGTGGAATGGAGGTGGTGTACTTGCTGCAGTAGGCAAAAAATTCAAATCCAACGAGATAGAAGTTGAAGCTCGACGTGAGGTGGTTTGAATAATACTATCACTGGTGGGCAAAAAATTATAATAGGGTTCTTCTATCGCCCACCAGATGTAAATGGAAACTTCAGAGAAAACCTTAGCTCGCTTGCACATAATGATACTGCAATCACTGGAGAAGACTTTAATCACCCAAATATGAACTGGGATGATTATACTTTTGTTAGTGGTGATCGTGGCAAGACATCCTGTGAAACGTCACTAAATTCCTTCTCTGAAAACTGTCTAGAACAGATAGTTCAGAATCCCAGTCATGATGGAAATATTAGTTCTAATGGTAAAAATCAGACTTGATCACTTTCAGGACGTCCACATAGAAACTAGGATTAGTGACCATGAGTCAATCATAGCAACTATACCAGAAAACAGAAGGCAACGAAAACAAGTGGGAAGATTTACATGTTCAACAAACTAGACAGAGAAACATACCTCGCTGAGGAACTTCAATTTTTAGCTAAGGATATGATCATGTAGAGGAACTATGGCTCAGATTTGAAAGAATAGCTGACCTTGCATTGTATAGATATGTACCCAGGAGGACATTTAATAACTGGAGAGATCCACTATGATATACAACCACTGAAAGGAAACTTCTAAAGAAACAGGGACTACTGAATAATAGGTATTAAACAAAGCATACGGCTATAGATAGATACATGCTGAATGAAACGCGTTTGGCAGTCAAAAGAGAAGTGAGAGAACCCTTTAACGACAACTGCAGCAGAACACTGTTAAATGATCTTTCACAAAACGCAAATAAATTCTGGTCATATGTAGAGGCCGTTAGTGACACCGAAGTTAGTGTCCAGTCCCTAGCGAATGAGACAGGGACTGAAATAGAGGATAGCGAAGCAAAAACTGAAATGCTTAACTCTGTTTTCAAATGTTCCTTTACGGAGGAAGGAGAGTCATCGACAGACGTGTAAGTAATTTCAGGTAGTGAAGCGCGTTGGTTCCCTTGCTGTTCATGTTGTATATTAACGATCTCACATACAATATTAATGGTTAAAATGGCTCTGAGCACTATGGGACTTAACATCTATGGTCATCAGTCCCCTAGAACTTAGAACTACTTAAACCTAACCAAACTAAGGACATCACACAACACCCAGTCATCACGAGGCAGAGAAAATCCCTGACCCCGCCGGAAATCGAACCCGGGAACCCGGGCGTGGGAAGCGAGAACGCTACCGCACGACCACGAGCTGCGGACTACACTATTAATAGTAGCCTCAGACTTTTCGCAGATGAGCAGTTATCTACGACGAAATACAATCTGAACGAAACTGTACAAATAGTCAGACGTTAATAAAATTTCAAAGTGTTGCAATGGTTGGCAGCTTGCTTTAAATGTTCGAAAATGTAAAATTGTGCGCTTCACAAAACAAGAAAACATAATACCCTATGAATACAATATTAGTGGAGCACAGCCGTAATGTGTAAACTCATACTCGAACTTGGGTGTTGCGCTCAGCAGACACACGAAATAGAATGATGAAAGAGGATCAGTCGTGGGTAAGGCAGGTAGCAGAGTTTAGTTTATTGGTAGAACACTAGGGAAGTGCAAGCAGTCTACAAAAGGGGGTTGCTTACAAACAACTCTTGTGACCCGTCTTAAAATACCGCTCAAGTGTGTGGGGCACATACCAAATAGGACTGGCATGGGATATTGACGTATACAGAGAAGGGCAGCACGAATGATCACAAATCTGTTTGACCCGTGGAAGAGTGTCACTGAAATGTTGAAAGAACGGAACTGACAGACTCTTGAAGATAGGCGGGAACCATCCCGAGAAAGTCAAAGTTTCAAGAACTGGCTTTAAATCATGACTCTTGGAATATACTGCAGCCCTCCTACATATCGTTCCCACACGGATCATGAGGATAAATTAGACTAATTACAGCATTCCCAGAGGCATTTAGACATTTTTCCTGCCCTTCATAGGTGAATGGAGCAGGAAAAAGCTCCAATAACTAATACAGTGAGACCTAGCCTCTACCATGTACTTCACAATGGTTCGCAGAGTACGGATGTAGATGTAGATGTAGGGAATATGAGCAAGGGAATTTTGTGGAATATGGCAGCAATTTGCACTGAAATATCTCAAAGGTCAAGCTTCCGTAACACTATATCGAGGCTTTTCTAAATCCACCATGGGGCAGAACTCACAACCCCATGTCATCTCCACATTAATACGTTTACTCTCACTGCTGTTTAAACTGTAAGCTGTTTAAACTGCATTGTTTTCATATCAGGTGGCTGTGATAGCTTTGCCTCAAAAAAAGGAAGAAGATATTGATAACGAGTTACACGACTGCGTTCCACTACCACCAAATCGCTGGTAATACACACTTGACGGCTCCTTTGAGAGAGTGAGCTGCTCTGCGGGTTTCGACATTTACACAATTTGATATTTCTTATGTCACTGGGAGGACATTTTTAAGCTACTGTTCATATGTAACTTTCACGTCAGTGTGTGCAACTTTAAAACACAACAAAATGTATATCATCTCTGCTTCCAGGTGTAAATTAAAACACGCAGTGAGGTCTACAGCCAGTTCGTCAGTATATCTCACGCCGTCACCATAGACACAATTCGAAAAATTTAATAAGGCTATGGCACTCAAAGCCCAAAGCGGTAAATGTGGATCTGTAGTACTAACTGTTAATTTAAGATATCCTAACGAGAGTATCTGAACACTGAAGCGTCTTTCAGTGCTATGAACTCGTCCGTTAATTCGCTTCTAAGGGAGAATAATGACTGCACATAGTCGGTGTTTTCAAGAAATCTATTAAGCCTTGTCATCCAAAATATTCTAGAACGAATTATTCCCGAATAATTTGATACAGTAGTACTAACTGTTAATTTAAGATATCCTAACGAGAGTATCTGAACACTGAAGCGTCTTTCAGTGCTATGAACTCGTCCATTAATTCGCTTCTAAGGGAGAATAATGACTGCACATAGTCGGTGTTTTCAAGAAATCTATTAAGCCTTGTCATCCAAAATATTCTGGAACGAATTATTCCCGAATACGTCATGATGCTTCAACTATAGATTCTACGAGAAGGAAGAGGAGAGTATTAATGCATACTACATGTTCGAGTCGCTTAAATTAAAAATGTGTGTTCGCTGTTTCTTGAAATTTTTGAAAAAACCGTATAGAAGAGCGCTATAGTATGAATGCAATGGACCATTATTTAGTTCCCAAGCAGCTGATGCCCATATTACGTAATACTTCACACAGATTTCGCAAGTTACCTCAAGTGTTTCAGAGTGATACATTTACGGTTTTAAGCGTTTTCAGTTGGATGGAGAATGTCAACTTAATGGACCTCCTCATATTAAATTGTATTGTGATGGTTGTGAAAGGAACTGTAAAATGAAACAATAAAATAAATTAATTATATGTGCTTTTGTTCCCTGAAAAATACAGTCATCTTAGGTTATAGGAGAGTAATGGTGCTCCTCTGTTTTATTTCAGTGCAAGTACCTTACTGACTGAGCTACACTGACCGTGCATCTTTAGGTATTTTTGATGGTCTAAAATTGAATATCATTCTAGTTGCAGCTTGGTGAAATGAAACTCAGTTTAAAGAGATAAACGTTTACTTATTTTTTTTTATTTGAGCTGCCGTAGTTAGGTATACAAGTATGGACGTAATTCTCTAGCAACATAAGGCAATGCTAATGCCGATGATCACATGTCCTGCTTACTGTAGCACAACATGCATCGAAATTAATAGCAGAGATTTCCTCTGATGTGTTCTGATGGTTAAGCTTTGTAACTGCATGCCATACATTTCCAAAACATCCATAAACACACTCCCGACACAAATGTTAAATAACTCATGATGGACAATGTGACTGTATTCATATATACTGAAAAATACACACGTACATAACGAGATAAAGGAGTACCTATCAATCCAAATCGTAGAGCAAGGTAACAACAAGAAATAAGGAAGGAAAAGTTGCGTCGCATAACTGCCAGGCAGTTCTATTAATTTGCGTAGTTTAGAGTGTGATTCTATCTTTCGTACGCTTACTAAGCTGATAGGTTTGCCTAATGCCTTAAAGTAACATGGTTTAGAGCAGACCTGAAGCTGTGTAGCTCCTTTTAATGCACTCTGGCGGTAGTTCCGAGCTTGTGGCCTCCTGTGGTCCAGCTCCATTTTCAGTTGTTTCCTTCCTCTCACACATTCCGACTCAAAACACGTCTACGTCTCTTAAATGCTACAGTTTTTCTTAGATATCCACCGATATGTACCTTAGAGTCTCACAGAGTGGTTAAGGAGAATTTTACCCTCAAGTACTAGGAACAGCTGATTCTGTTAATGAATGAAGCCAATAAAAAATATTCCGTATATATTCGAAATACAAGACTTACATACATATAAAATAAGAGAGACGGAAGAAACTGAACTGAGAATACAAACTACTGTGCTTTCCATGGCGCACAACGTCTGACATGACAGCTCCCATGTGCCCGTATATTCGGCAAGCGCGCAGGACAAGGCAGGGCAGTTACTCCTGGCACGTCCATGCGCTATTGTCATGCAACTCAAACTGAAAGTTATAACTAGGAAACAAGAGGCCACCCGCAGTGGCGAACCGTGATGGCTAAATTGAACGTGCGTCATTAAACTAATTTTTTTTAATCATATGGCACTTGGTTGGCAAAACTGTGCCTCATTAACAATTACCTTTTTTATTTCTGTTGAAGAGGTATAGGAAGTGTATGAGGATACTGAACGGGTAATACAATACGTAAAGGAAGATAAAAATCAAATAGTCATGGGAGACAGGAATGCGGCTGAAGGGGAGGGTGGGAAGGAAATGGTTACGGGAGAATATGGGCCAGAATCACAAGAGGAGAAGGTATACTCGGAAAAGACCGTGAAGTATGGGAAAACTCCAATTAGATTACGTCATGGTCAGATAGAGATTTCTAAATCAGATATTGCATTCTCGCTTCCCACGCCCGGGTTCCCGGGTTCGATTCCCGGCGGGGTCAGGGATTTTCTCTGCCTCGTGATGACTGGGTGTTGTGTGATGTCCTTAGGTTAGTTAGGTTTAAGTAGTTCTAAGTTCTAGGGGACTGATGACCATAGCTGTTAAGTCCCATAGTGCTCAGAGCCATTTTTTTCAGATATTGCATTGTAAGGCGTACCCAAGAACATATATAGACACAGGCCACAATTTAGTAATGGTGAAGAGTACGGTGACATTTAAAAGACCAGTGTGGAAGATTCAGTACTCAAAGAATTGGAATACCGAAGTAGTAAGGTACGAAGAAATACGCCTAAAGTTCTCGAAGGCTATAGATACTGTGATAATAATAGCTTAGTAGACAACGTAGTTGAAGAGGAACGGACATCTCTAAAAACGGCAGTCACGGAAGTTGGAGAGAAAAACGTGGGTACAAGGAAGGTAACAGAAGAAATAGTTCATCTGATCGACGAGAGAAGGAAGTACAAAAATGTTCAGGGAAATTCAGGAATGCAGAAATATAAGTCACTTATACAAGGCGAAATGGCTACACGAAAAAGTGAAGAAGTCGAAAAAGAAGTGATTGTCCGAAAGACTGACTCGGCATAGAGAAAATTCAAAACAACCTTCAGTGAAATTAAAAGTAAGGAAAGCAAAGAATACATTGAGGGCCTCTGTGGGGGATACGACTTATCTGATGACGTGAGAAGAAGAAACAAGAGTCGATAGGGAAAAGCTAGGGGAACCAGTATTAGAATTTGGAAGAGCTTTGGAAGACTTAAAATCAAATAAGGCTGAAGGGGTAGGTAAGAATCCATCGGAATTTATAAAATCATTGGTGGAAGTGGCAACAAAATTACTATTCACGTTGGTATGTAGAATGTATGATTCTGGCGGTATACCACCTGACTTTCGGAAAAAACATCATCCCCACAATTTCGAAGATTGCAAGAACCGACAAGCGCGAGATTGTCGCATAATCAGCTTAATCACTCACGCATCCGAGAAGCACGGAAAAGATAGTTGGGGATCAGTTAAATGACGATCAGTCTGGCTTTAGGAAAGAAACATGTGTGCGAAATCTTATGGGACTTAACTGCTAAGGTCATCAGTCCCTAAGCTTACACACTACTTAACCTAAATTATCCTAAGGACAAACACACACACACCCATGCCCGAGGGAGGACTCGAACCTCCGCCGGGACCAGCGCACAGTAGGAAAGATAAAAGCGCCAGAGAGGCAGTTCTGACGTTGCGATTGACAGTGGAAGCAAGTGAACAATCAAGACACGTTAAGAGAATCTGCCGACCTGGAAAAAGCATTCGACATTTGAAAATGGTGCAAGGTGTTCGAAATCCTGAGAAAAATAGGGGTAAGTATTGGGACTGGTTCAACCGGCTCTAAGCACTATGGGACTTAGCATCTGAGGTCATTAGACTCCTAGAACTTAGAACTACTTAAACCTAATTAACCTAAGGACATCGTACACATCCATGCCCGAGGCAGGATTCGAACCTGCGACCGTAGCGGTCGCGCCGTTCCAGACTGTAGTGCCTAGAACCGCTCGGCCATCCCGGCCGGCTAAGTATTGGGAAAGACGGTTAATATACAATACGCACAAGAATCAAGAAAGAAGAATAAGGATGTAAGACCAAGAACGAAGGGCTCGTATTAAAAAGGGTGTGACGCAGAGATAAAGTCTTTCACTGGTAACACTGCTGTCCTCAGCGAAAGTGAAGAAATACTATAGGATTTGCTGAATGGAATGAACAGTCTAATGAGTACAGAATATACGGACTTAGAGCATGTCGAAGAAAGACGGAAGTAATGAGAAGTAGCAGAAATAACAGCGAGAAAGCTTCAGAATAGGTGATCACGAAGTAGATGAAGTTAAGGAATTCTGCTACCTAAGCAGCAGAACAATCTGATATGGACAGAGAAAGGAGGACATCAAAAGCAGACTAGCACCGACAAAAAGGGCACTCCTGGCCAAGAGAAGTCTACTGGTATCAAACATAGGCCTTACACTGAGGCTGCATTGTATAGTAGTGACCCTGTGTTACCGCGAGACCACGAGCGGCTGTACATAGTCGGCTGAAAATGTTCTCATATTTCTCATATCTAGAATGAAATTTTCACTTTTCAGCGGAGTTTATGCTGATATGAAACTTCCTGGTAGATTAAAACTGTGTGCCGGACCGAGACTCGAAGTCGGGACCATTGCCTTTCGCTGGCAAGTGCTCTACCGACTGAGCTTTCCAAGCAAGACTCAGGACACGTCGTCACAGTTTTACCTCCACCAGTAAGTTTCAAATTCTCATATGTACTGACTCGAGGAGTCCTTACAGTCTCTTACGAGGGCAGCTGAAAGAAGTACTGTAAATACCTTGCCACAGGATATACGGAGAAGTCTCAATGCAGCAAAGGCGCTGCGTCAACTGTTTCATTCGTAATAAATGCCATGATATTTGTCAAGATAAAGGCCCTCTTCAAACAGTGATTCCTATAACACTGACGAGGACATTGTACATAAAGGGCATACTAATAGAATGTGATAAATATTTATAAATCAAGGATTGCTTTTCTCTTGCTGGAGTAGCTCTTAATTCCACGAATATATCCGTTGCCAAATATATTTGCCATTTCATTCATCTTTGTAAGAGGGAACTTGGAAATTTGAGGAGCTTTTTTCAGTTTCATTTTATACACTCCTGGAAATGGAAAAAAGAACACATTGACACCGGTGTGTCAGACCCACCATACTTGCTCCGGACACTGCGAGAGGGCTGTACAAGCAATGATCACACGCACGGCACAGCGGACACACCAGGAACCGCGGTGTTGGCCGTCGAATAGCGCTAGCTGCGCAGCATTTGTGCACCGCCGCCGTCAGTGTCAGCCAGTTTGCCGTGGCATACGGAGCTCCATCGCAGTCTTTAACACTGGTAGCATGCCGCGACAGCGTGGACGTGAACCGTATGTGCAGTTGACGGACTTTGAGCGAGGGCCTATAGTGGGCATGCGGGAGGCCGGGTGGACGCACCGCCGAATTGCTCAACACGTGGGGCGTCAGGTCTCCACAGTACATCGATGTTGTCGCCAGTGGTCGGCGGAAGGTGCACGTGCCCGTCGACCTGGGACCGGACCGCAGCGACGCACGGATGCACGCCAAGACCGTAGGATCCTACGCAGTGCCGTAGGGGACCGCACCGCCACTTCCCAGCAAATTAGGGACACTGTTGCTCCTGGGGTATCGGCGAGGACCATTCGCAACCGTCTCCATGAAGCTGGGCTACGGTCCCGCACACCGTTAGGCCGTCTTCCGCTCACGCCCCAACATCGTGCAGCCCGCCTCCAGTGGTGTCGCGACAGGCGTGAATGGAGGGACGAATGGAGACGTGTCGTCTTCAGCGATGAGAGTCGCTTCTGCCTTGGTGCCAATGATGGTCGTATGCGTGTTTGGCGCCGTGCAGGTGAGCGCCACAATCAGGACTGCATACGACCGAGGCACACAGGGCCAACACCCGGCATCATGGTGTGGGGAGCGATCTCCTACACTGGCCGTACACCACTGGTGATCGTCGAGGGGACACTGAATAGTGCACGGTACATCCAAACCGTCATCGAACCCATCGTTCTACCATTCCTAGACCGGCAAGGGAACTTGCTGTTCCAACAGGACAATGCACGTCCGCATGTATCCCGTGCCACCCAACGTGCTCTAGAAGGTGTAAGTCAACTACTCCGGCGAGCAAGATCTCCGGATCTGTCCCCCATTGAGCATGTTTGGGACTGGATGAAGCGTCGTCTCACGCGGTCTGCACGTCCAGCACGAACGCTGGTCCAACTGAGGCGCCAGGTGGAAATGGCATGGCAAGCCGTTCCACAGGACTACATCCAGCATCTCTACGATCGTCTCCATGGGAGAATAGCAGCCTGCATTGCTGCGAAAGGTGGATATACACTGTACTAGTGCCGACATTGTGCATGCTCTGTTGCCTGTGTCTATGTGCCTGTGGTTCTGTCAGTGTGATCATGTGATGTATCTGACCCCAGGAATGTGTCAATAAAGTTTCCCCTTCCTGGGACAATGAATTCACGGTGTTCTTATTTCAATTTCCAGGAGTGTATATACTTCTTATTCACTATATATATATATATATATATATATATATATATATATATATATATATATATATATATATATATATGTGTGTGTGTGTGTGTGTGTGTGTGTTTATAAAGAAATTGTTGCTTTTTTGTGATGTTGCAGTCATACTATTGTATTTTTCCGACTAATTACGTTGTACAATTATGTTTTATATTTTGAAATAACGCCAAACAAATGTTATGGTTGTATTATTACTTGACGTATATTAAGCGGTGAATTTGGATTTTCCTGAAATCACTAAAATAAAATAAAAATTAATAAAATAAGATTGCGATTCATGGCAAGGATCATTAGGAAAGGTTAATACAGACGATGCAGGTAACTCGCAAACTCTTCGTTCGATTTAATCTTGAGTAGTGTTCTTTAGTGAGGGATCCTCACTATGTATCACTAATATAGCAGATCTGCGTTCTCCGAAGAAGGAGCGTGTAATCACGGGTTCGTAAAGCCATCGTGAAAACTCATTGTAGGCGAGTGATCGACTCTGCATGGAAGTCGTGTTTCACAGACAGATCTACTGTTGTAGTTACAGGAATACTGCTTCCAAGAAGAATCCAGTGGCAAATTACTTCCTATCACATATATCTCACGAGGGTAACCTGATGCTAAAATCTAGAAATTTAAGCTCATCGACAATCTTTCATCCCATTTTTCGCAGATGGAGCAATAAAGGACAGAAAAGATAGTAGTGTATGAGTTACACTCCGCTATACACTGTAAATTGACTTGAGAAGTATTATCCATCCTCGGATGCTGATGAACCCTCTGGCACAACGTCATGTAGCTTCACCAGCTTTATCCAAATGGAAGCCGCTATGATTCGATCAAGTACCACAATGCACGTCTTGTACGTATTTCCATTGACAGCCATTATAATTTGTACCCCTTTTACTTTATTCGTGGTTTCACCTTTATCGTACAGAAATTTATGTCTGTGAAGTTGACTGTACTGTTGATGAAGTACATGGGACGTCTGCGAAACGAAAACCTGTATCTTGCAAAGACTATAATGCGACCAGAGATATTACTTACGATCGTGTGACGGGTGTCTGAGAAGAAGACACGAGGCTGTCGCTTAGGCGGAGTGTATTATCTCGTCTTCTTCTTTACTGCGCATCCTGACCTAGCCCAGTAAAAGGCATAATCGAACGTCATGACACCTACCGTCATTTACATGCACGCAAATCTTCCGTGAGTCACGTGTGGGATGTAGTTCAGACTGTCGCGCCTTTTGTGGGATAGTAGGCAAGAAGGCAAGTGAAAGCTTCGACCGCAGATTGCGCGCTAGGCGTGACAAAGGACCGTGGGAATTCTCATCGGAAAATAGTCTCACGTTTCGCAGTCGTCACACAAGGCGCGTAAAATTCGCAAGAGTTATCACAAAGGTCAATGCCGACAGGGCAAAAGATGTTACAAGTATAAAGAAGGCAAAACGAAATACACTCTCGAATGGATGAGTTCAAGTCTAGTAAAATGAAACAGACAATAGATGCAAACGATATCACCGGCATGATATAGGCCGTCGCTAAACAAAAGTAGTTAAGGAAGGAGAAGATGGTTCAAATGTTTCAAATGGCTCTAAGCACTATGGGACATAACATCTGAGGTCATCAGTTCCCTAGACTTAGAACTACTTAAACCTAACTAACCTAAGGACATCACACATAGCCATGCCCGAGGCAGGATTCGAACCTGCGGCCGTAGCAGCAGCGCGGTTCCGAACTGAAGCACCTAGAACCACTCTGCCATAGCGGCCGGCTCGATAAGATGAAATGATAGTTTGATTAGATGCACGAATGAAAATAGGGTACCAGACACATACAAAAAATGGGCCAAATGCGAGGAGAGCTCCGTGCACTGTGGTTTCCGTACAAACTTGATTTATTTATATATCAAATCGTTGAGCTTCTAGACAGCCGGTATGGATGAATTTTGTAAATATAGTTCATCCATACTGGAACAATATGAATGAATTATACATACATTTTTTCCCTGTTATCGTCATGGACACTGGCAAGATTGGTCCGGGAATTCCAAGGTCATATCAAAATCTGTACAGTAGTTCCTCAGACTACTCGGCACATACAGAAAAAGCGAGCAGGGAATTTTTGTTTATGTATGAAGAAAGAGAAGATTTAAAAATACATTTTTGTTTACTTTCTGAAACATGTCTACAAATTACGGTTTATGTTTGCATGCTGTGATCTCCGTCTATTATGCTTTTGACGGATGATCATAGCAATGTAGGTGCGTTGTTCAATAAGTAATCCACCACATTTTTTTCTCAGAACATATTTATTGTTAAGAGTCAGAATTTGGTGACAATATACATCAACATCTCTTGTCCACGTGCTATTTTTCTACGTAGTCTCCATCACGTTCTATGGCCGCACGCCAACCTTGTGGAAGAGCATGTATTCCTCGCTGGTAAAAGCTCTTGTCCTGTAGGCGTAGCCATGTTTTCGCTGCATGACTGACACTCTCGTCATCTTCAAAGTGTGTTCCCCGTAGAGATGGGAGTCCGAGGGTGCCAGGTCTGGACTGTAGGGTGGATGAAGTAATGATGTCCAACCCAATTTCGGGATGTATTACCGGGTTCTCAGACTTCTATGTGGGCGTACATTATCGTGTTGGAGCAAGATTTCTACTGAATTCTTGTCCGATCGAACACTCGGAAACGGTTCTTGAGTTTATTCAGAGTCTTCACGTATGCCTCTGAATTGATGGCAAATCCTCTTGGCGTCACATCCACGAGACCGACGCCATCACAATCCCAGAAGGTTGTCACCATAACTTACCCGGGAGTGAGGGTTGTCTTGAATTTCTTCTTTTGTGGTGAATGAGGAAGATGCCACTCCATGGACTGCCTTTTTGTTTCCGGCGCAAAGTACTGCACCCAGCTTTCGCCCCCGTAACGATCCGTGACAAAAAGGCCTCTCCGTCGGTCTCAAAACGCTCCAACAATTCAGATGAAATGGCCTTTCCTTGAATCTGGTGGTCCGCTGTGAGCATTCGTGGAACCCGTCGTGAGCACCTCTTTGAATAACCGAGTCTCGATCATTGCAGACGCACTTCCAATGCTGACCGACAACTGTAGAGCCAATTGTCGAGTTGTGATGCGCCGTTTGGCACGAATAATGGCATGCGCACGATTCAGCATGTCTGGAGCAGTGGCTGTGACAGGACGTCCCGAGCGTGGCTAATCGAGGAGCTCTGTTTCTGCATTTCCTGAGGCTGTAACTTTCTTTACCCATCGCCCAGCTGTACCCATATCAACTGCAGCATCACCATACACTGCACACAAACGTTTACGGATGTTCACCACGGTTTCTTTTTCTGCATACAAGAATTCAATAACTGCACGCTGCTTGTAACGAGAGTCCTATGTAGACACCACTTTGACGCTGTACTACGGTTCTGCCATCTGCCAGAACTGTTCGAAACTTCACCAGCGTGCAGAACAAACATCAAATGTGAAGCACCAACAAGGACGTTTGCCTATGTTTATTAATGGCTTTTTTTTTTTTAATGTGTGGGATTACTTATTGAACGACCCTCGTATGTTCAAATGGCAGACAGATATTTTTTATGCTATATAATGACAATTTAATAAGTTTCAGATTTTGCACATTGCTTGTACTTTGAAACCTTGCTTCTTGCCAAATTTCACGACTCTGCATCAAAGACAAGCACCCTACAGATTTTGATGAGTGAATATGCGAAAAAAGAAATTGTGACACAAATGACCGAATCTTTTGATTGCACTGACTTAGAATCTTACATCTTTTACATCGCCAAGGCACCACAGACTTTAGTATCTGACACAAATCTGAACTTGATACACCACACTGTTCCAGGGAAAAAGGGGCCTTAAAAGATGCACAGGCAGGCATACCAATGAAATAAATTAGAAAAAATATTTTTTCGTGTGATATAATTACAGATTAACAATTTTCAGATATTTTTCCTTTACGTGTACTGTGATATCTTACTTGCTGCCAAATTTCACGATTGCAGGTCAAAGAGAAGTACCCTATAGGTTTCGATGAGTGATTTTCCGAGTACCAAAGTATTTGACATAAATGGCCAGACCTTTCGTTTGCATTGACGTAAGAGATTAAAATTTTTACACTGCCAAGGTCGCATATATCTTAGCGTGTGATGTAAATTTGAACTTGATACGCCAACTTGTTCCAGAGTAAAAGTTGATGGATATACAAACAGTCAGAAGAATAAAAAAAAAATATTTTTCGTCTTATATAATTACAAATTAACAATTTTCGGACTTTTTCCTTTACTTTTACTGTGAAACCTTGCTTACTGATAAATTTCGTGAGTCTAGGTGAACGGGAAGTACCCTGTATATTTTGATGAGTGAGTTTTCGACTATCAAAACATGTGACGTAAATGGCCGTATCTTTTGATTGAATTGAAGCTTAAAACTCTTACGCCGTCAAGGTACCATAGACCTAAATATGCGACATAAATTTGAAATTGTTACGTCAACATGTTCTTGAGAAAAAGGGTTCTTAACAGTCGGACAGACGGACGGACAATAAGCAGTCCCATAATGATGCCGTTTTTACAAACTGGGCCACGGATCCCTAAAAATGACCTTTATTACTGTTTATGAAAGCTGTCAGTGTCTCAGAAAGGAATTCAATATGCAGCAAGTAAATTTTTAATCACTTCCCCAGTAACATAAGAGTCTGACAGGAGCAAACAAAGCTTTAATTCTAATCTAAAATCATGTATCTTTCAAAACTGGTAGTATGTAAAAAATAAATAAAATGAAAAAGGAAGTATACTGTCATGAGAAGGGTTAAAAATAATTTGTTAGTTAATGTCACACATATGCTGTAATCTGACTCATTCCACATTATTTCGATAAAAAGATCGTTCAGATGATCCATGGGACATATAAGTGTCTAACAACTACAGTAGCTCAACTGAGAAGCACCATATACTGCAGACATTTCCGCAGCCTATCAAGTTGCCATTTCATGCTGATGGTCACTATGTGATTTTATTTCAGTGACTGCAAAATCAAGTCGAAACTATGCACTGAGTATCGTAGTAGTTGGGGATTGGTGGTGGGGCAAACAAGGAAGTAATTGTTCTGAACTGGCTGTAATCCGCCTTCACGTACTCACAGTTCTCATCCACTCGTTAAAATAGACTCATCAGACAACTATGAGTGTAGTTCGGTGGGCTGTTGGTATGATTCTACCGTCATTTGCTTAAGGTATGGGTTCCATTCACAACTCTGCCAGCCATTTTTAACTAACACTAAGACTCCCTCTTCACCTCTGGTAACGACAGTTGAACTATGTATCGTTGCACCATGGTTCTAAATTATAGTAAACTTGATGTCCCTTCACTACCGACTGGAGTAGTACCGGTGTAGGTTGGGTCCCGACAGGGCCAGAAGGTGCTCCAAGTAGAATCACTATCACCAATAAGCTTTCAGATGCCAGACATTTTAATTTATTAATGATCCAATCGTAATCTAAGATGACAGGGCTCTTATTTCTTATTGTATTTCAACCTGAGATGAAAATATTGGTGCTGGACTGTGATCTGAACTGACATCTCCCCTTTTGCAGAATCTGACTCCTTTGAAACGACAAAGTTCTATCGTTTAGTTGTTTCCCCAAGGTTCCAAACTGCTCAGTGTCTCCACGGCAGTCGACTGTCTTGATTC
Source organism: Schistocerca piceifrons (assembly GCF_021461385.2). Taxonomy (NCBI): domain Eukaryota; kingdom Metazoa; phylum Arthropoda; class Insecta; order Orthoptera; family Acrididae; genus Schistocerca; species Schistocerca piceifrons. The sequence continues at coordinate 216,753,781 of NC_060139.1, read as the reverse complement.
AAATCGTGATCGGGTACAAAAATTTCCATCATGTCATTTCAAGCTATAGCACGTGCCCACCAAACTACAAGTGAAAAACAATACTTCGATTTTTAAAGTCGCTCTGCGCGTTATAAACTATACTGATTGGTGCCGGTTTCGACTCCTAGTCAGACACAGAACCTCTGGTCGGACACAGAACTTTTTGTCATGTTACTTTCAGTTCAAGTATGCGCACATCTCGCAAATGGTGAAATATTCATTCATTCATAACGTCTATTCATGATTAGAAAACAACAGCTATAGGTGCTTGGTTAGAACCCTGGTAAGGCAAATCTACTTCTTCTTGTAATTCTGTCTCGCTACGGGTGAGAGATTTTGATACCTAAAATATGAACGTAATTAGTTAACGATTCACTTAGATGCTGGGTTCGAAGTATTGTCCAATACAAAACCTCATCTCCAGTTTCAGCATGCACTCTCTGTTACTTGTTTTTCAGGGACTCTTTTCTGAACTGGCGTTAAGTGCAGAACGGGGCGCGTAACGCTCTGTACGACACAGGGGAGAAATTTGTGTGAACACTGTGTTCACTGCTGCTGACATTCAGCTAGATATTAGCTGAAGCGTCGTTGAGCTCCAACTGTGGAGAAACGAATCAGTCAGTTAGTTAATTGTTCTTGTGAGGACTGAGATGGCATTTTAATACACACACTGCTCCAGCCATGCGTGTGCATATCGCCATAGTCCAAGACTAGGGATGTTTTCTCGCATGACGAGAAACATGGGGAAAGTTTCTGCTGGAAAAATCAGCAAAGGATTAATTAGATTTTATAGAAATTTCAGAGGACGAGAGCAGCCAAGCAGATGACAGTTCATCGCGAGGTACAGTTCTGCCAGTACCTCGCCTCCTACCTTCCAGAGGTGTGAGGAGGGGACGTGAGTCGTGTTTGGGTAGCTCAGTTGGTAGAGCACTTGCCCGCGAAAGGCGGTGGTCTCGAGTTCGAGTCTCGGTCTGGCACACAGTTTTAATCTGCCAGGAAGTTTCATATCAGCGCACACTCCGCTGCAGAGTGAAAATCTCATTCTGGAAACAAATAATGTTGCTATGAAAGGTTCTAAAACTGTAACTATAAAAACAAGTGGACATGGGAAAATGCACTATACTGTTGTCCTTTCTTGTGCTGACTGCACTAAACTTAACCCAATGACCATTTACAAGTGCAAGACAATGCCGAAACCTTCTGAAACATTGCCAAGTGTTGTTATTCACATACATGAGGGTTGGACAGAGGAGGCTGGTGTAAAATTATGGATTAACAAAAAAATGGTTCAAATGGCTCTAAGCACTATGGAACGTAACATCTGAGGTCATCAGTCCCCTAGACTTAGAACTACCTAAACCTAACTAAGCTAAGGACATCACACACATCCATGCCTGAGGCAGGATTCGAACCTGCTACAGTAGCAGCAGCGCGGTCCCGGACTGAAGGGCCTAGAACAGCTCGGCCACAGCGGTCGGCATGGTTTAACAGAGTGTGAGAGAGAAGGAAAGATGATTTATTGAAGAAGAGTTTTCTTCTAGTGCTAGATCAGTTTATAGCCATTTGAAAAATACTATGAACGGTAAATTGAGACAGGGAAATACAGTTCGCGCTGTTATCCCGAGAGGACTGACTTCACAACTGCAGCCTCTTGATGTCTAAATAAATGAACCATTTAAAGTGTATACGAGAGAGGAATGTAAAGAAATGGACGATGCCTGAAACCCAACACGAATTCAAACCGAAGGGAGCTTTAAAATGACCTACAATCAAACAGGTGTGTCAGTGGATAAAACAGTCTTGGTCTAGAATGAGAGAAGACGTTATTGTTAAATGTTTCAAGAAGTGTTGCTTTAAAAACGTTCTCGATGGCATTGAAGATCATGTTGTGTATGAAGTGGACAACGATGATGACGAAGAGAGCGAAGAAGAAGAAGAAGAAGAAGAAGAAGAAAGTTCAGATGACGATTTTCAGGGATTTTACAGGTCAGTTCTGTTTTATAAACCAAGAAATTTTTTTTTAGTCTGGCTTTTCAGTCAAATAATAAAAATACTAAAAATGTTATTTAAAAAAAATTGCTTATAAATTAAAGTGCGTGTTACAGTACTTAGCGTCTTATAGTCCATAAAATACTTTTCTGGAAATAAGAATAGCTTTTACAAAGAATTAAAGTCACTCACTTTTACAAAGAATTAAAGTCACTCACTTTGGTTCAAAACGGTGATCACTATTCAGCAGTACACGTTTTCAATATTATGCAGCAGCCATAAAATCTTTAACTAGCAATAAAGTTCAGTTTGACAAGAGTGTAAAGGATTTATTGGTGACCAGCTCTTTCTTCTCCATTTACGAATTTCTTAGCAGAATTGATAGATGTGTGTATGTTATTAAGAATATCATATAAAGTGACTATTGCGTACAATTTGACTTCTGTACAAATTTTGTGCAGTAATGAGTTCATTGTAAACAAGTGCTGTAAAACATTTTTATTTTATTTTATTTCATTTTTATTTGATGATGTATGGCTACAATAGCCTAAGAATTATCATAAGCATCTAAGTGTATTGAACATGTTCCATATCCCAGAGGATCTCCTCGCTATAGATCAATTGGAAGGAAAAGTACTTCTAATCTAATCTAATCAGAAGAGTGACGTAGTTGTCATTGATGCATATTGCCATTTTGAACTGTGGTAGCTAGATCATTGCGGAAGGTTTAAAAATATTATATGCGAAATGATGCACACAAACAATAGGGCAGATATTATTTAACCACGCAGTTTTCTTATCTGAAAGACGAAAAACTGGTTTATACTTCCTAAATGTACTCGTATATTATTCTTACAACGAGAGAGCCACGTTTTCGTAGAACAGCCATAAGAAACAGATGAGTAACATAATTTACTACTGCACGGTCTTCCTTCTCGGACATTTATTAGCTGTACAACACTAGTGTTGCCATTACTGAAGAAAGTGAATTTAATTTGACGTTTCTCAGTTCGAACATGTTTAATGATTTTTAGCAATAATAGTGGAAGGGTTGTCGCTCGATCCAGTACAAAAATGTTCGTCATGTCACTGCAAGTTGAAACTTGCTTTTTGAAATATCGTCACCTTAAATAATGAGTTTATAAACGACTGTACCGGAAAGAGAGCAAAGGATTCTCAACACAGTTAAGTTATGTGGGTTGCATGCAAAGTAGGCGGAACGTAATTCAGCCCAGCGCGATAGTACTATATTTCACTATAGTACTATATTTCACATTTCATTACTCACATTTCATTTACTCTATATTCCTTATAACTGTCTCGCGTATACCATTGGAGACGTCAGAAACTCTCAGACATTGCAGCTACTGAAATGGGAAACCATTGCTACGTAAATTTCTCCAGTTGTTAATAACCAGATAGTAAACGCTATCCTTTCACCGTTCACCTGTGATTAACGTTCTGCTTTTGAATTTCCTCTTCATTTCTAAGGAGAAGCCAGCGAAAACCGTCAATCGACATATGTGTAAAGTTTTTGAATAATGTTGAGGAAAGTTGCAGCTGCCGTGTAGTGTTAAGTGCACTGCCTCCACGCATTACGTACGAGTCCAGACACCCAAATTCTTCTTTTCCTACTCGTGCTGCTTTCTCTATGTAGTGTTGTATCCTGTGCCGATTTCTAATGCCAAAGGATAACAGCGCAGCGTTAATAGGCGCTGCCTAATATCTCGCGTTGTCTTCTGTTAACTCTAGTGTAAATGCTTCCTCACAGATACAAGCGCATGTTAGTCAACATTGGCTAATTGTCTGCAAATGCTCGTTGCTTTGGTTCACTTCGCTACAGGTGCAAATCAAGTTCAAGTAATCATTCTTTCCGCGCTGCATATGTGAACGGAACGGAAACAGCCTTATTAACTGATATACTGGGTTTGCCACGCACTTCACAGGGGTCTGCAAAGTATGCATGGGATGTACGATGGCGTGCTGAAAACTCCTGGCTTTTCCCAGTTGAAACTGATGAAGATTAATCCCGACGTTTTGGCAAAAAACAGCTGTCTTGACCTTAAACGTGATATTGCTTGCGTAGCAAATAGCATTGGTTTTTATTTTTCTGTGCAGGTTTGAACATGGCACAGAAATATAGAGAATTCACAGTGAAAGAAAGTAGTATTGTGATTAAGTATCTTTGGGTAAATCGGATCACACCCAAACAAATTTATGATGACATGCGTGGTACATTGGGTGGTAACTGCCCTGCCTGTACTACTTTCAAGAACTGGATTGTTGCATTTAAAACAGGGCGTTTCAACACTGTAGATGAAGAGCGTCGTAGAATGAGAACTCAGGTCACAGTTCCGGAAACCATGTTCCTACCATGATCTTAGACGATCGAAGGGTAACTGCTGTAAAGACAGCAGAGACCCTTGGCGTATCCTGAGAGTGTGTGGGTCACATTATGCAAGAGATTTTGGGAATGAGAAAGCTCTCAGCCAAACAGGTTCCCAAATGTCTGAATGCAGACGAAAATGGTGAATGAGAGGATGCTACACAGTGCATTTTGATTAAATTTCGCCTGCGCCTTGTGGGATTTATGAATCGTATGATCACCATGGAGGAAAAGCGAGTATACACTTAAGATACAGAGACTAAAGAACATCCCAAAGAGTTGAGACACAGTGGTTCAGCTCGTCAAAAAAAAAAAAGTTCAAAACACAAAGATCAAGTTCCATGCATCCCTATTTTAGGTTTAACTACTTACTGTGCTGAGCTTCTCGACAAACTGGGGCACTAGACTGTCTCCCAACGCTCGGAAAAGTGACAAAAGGAAGCTTGTTTCTGCAAGATAATGCCCTTCCTCACAAGGCGGCCATCACGCAGCAAATATTGGCAGATCTCCAGAAACATCCATCTGGCTCATATGGTTTGGCCCCATCAGGTTATTATCTGTTCTCAAACCTCAAGAAAAATCTCAAGCTCAAAGAAAGAGGGTTCTGCGCAGTGGATTGCAGTAAACATGTTGAGCACAAGGGGGTGTATGTTGAGTAAATACATTTTTTTTCTTTACAAAGCCAAGGACGTATAAGCAGCCCTCGTAGAATGCATATTCTATTGTCTTTTTACTGAGCCATCTCGCTCCGTCAAAAAAAAGTACTTCTGCAGTGCGAGTGCATTCAAGTTCTAAGGCCTCCGATTTTTTTTTCTAATTAACTACTCACCCAAAATCGATGAAACTGGCGTTACTTCTCGACGTACACATTTTTCACAACGCTGACGCCATGATTCCATGGCAGCGGCGAAGGCTTCTTTAGGAATCTGTTTTGACCACTGGAAAATTGCTGAGGCAATAGCAGCACAGCTGGTGAATGTGCGGCCACGGAGAGTGTCTTTCATTGTTGGAAAAAGCCAAAAGTCACTAGGAGCCAGGTCAGGTGAGTAGGGAACATGAGGAATCACTTCAAAGTTGTTATCACGAAGAAACTGTTGCGTAACGTTAGGTCAATGTGCGGATGCGTTGTCTTGGTGAAACAGCACACGTGCAACCCTTCCCGGACGTTTTTGTTGCAGTGCAGGAAGGAATTTGTTCTTCAAAACATTTTTGTAGGATGCACCTGTTACCGTAGTGCCCTTTGGAACGGAATGGGTAAGGATTACGCCCTCGCTGTCCCAGAACATGGACACTATCATTTTTTCAGCACTGGCGGTTACCCGAAATTTTTTTGGTGGCAGTGAATCTGTGTGCTTCCATTGAGCTGACTGGCGCTTTGTTTCTGGATTGAAAAATGGCATCCACGTCTCATCCATTGTCACAACCGACGAAAAGAAAGTCCCATTCATGCTATCGTTGCGCGTCAACATTGCTTGGCAACATGCCACACAGGCAGCCAAGCGGTCGTCCGTCAGCATTCGTGGCACCCACCTGGATGACACTTTTCGCATTTTCAGGTCGTCATGAAGGATTGTGTGCACAGAACCCACAGAAATGCCAACTCTGGAGGCGATCTGTTCAACAGTCATTCGGCGATCCCCCAAAACAATTCTCTCCACTTTCTCGATCATGTCGTCAGACCGGCTTGTGCGAGCCCGAGGTTGTTTCGGTTTGTTGTCACAGGATGTTCTGCCTTCATTAAACTGTCGCACCCACAAACGCACTTTTGACACATCCATAACTCCATCACCATATGTCTCCTTCAACTGTTGATGAATTTCAATTGGTTTCACACCACGTAAATTCAGAAAACGAATGATTGCACACTGTTCAAGTAAAGAAAACGTCGCCATTTTAAGTATTTAAAACAGTTCTCATTCTCGCCGCTGGCGGTAAAATTCCGTCTGTCGTACGGTGCTGCCATCTCTCAGACGTATTGACAATGAACGCGGCCTCATTTTAAAACAATGCGCATGTTTCTATCTCTTTCCAGTCCGGAGAAAAAAAATCGAAGGCCTTAGAACTTGAATGCACCTTGTAGAACGCTATAGTCCCCTCTCAGAGGATTTCTGTTTGGGGATCGTGTGGGAAGGACTCCTTCATGAAACGAAATAATCTTGCATAATAGGAGTTAAAATTTCGTCCGAGAACAAAAAAATCCAGCGACTTCTCTATTGTGTGGATACTGAGAATCTAAGATTTTGTTCGTCACGTCCAATGCGAGAAACACTAAGAAGCTAAAACTCAGCCATAACGCTTTTCCGTACTGACGGGCAGCAAAATGACCACCGAAGCGAGAGCCAGAATGTGGTATTAGTGAGGTCCCGTGTGGTGGGGACCGGATCGGTGAGCAGTGGACGGCGCGACCGAAGGCAGAGGAATGCGCATGCGCAACAAAGGCGGACCAATAAACATGTCTGCTAGGCCGGCCAGAAATTGAAACGCCCCGCTCCACGGCGGGTCGCCTAAGTAGCCGTTATTTACGACCTGGCCGCTACACGTGTTAATTCCCCGCGCCGGATTGTCGGGAGGAAGACATTCCTATACCGCGCCTAACTTATTTAGCCGCGTATTAATTCCCAAAGGGCCATATCTCTGCCGCGGGACTCGACGTGAGCAACGCTTCTGAGCACCTTCACAGAGATTTCCTTTCTCTTCTACTTTTTTCCCCCTCCCCGTTAAGTGAGAAACTGGCTACAGTTAAAATTATTATTAACAAACAGATTGTTTGATTCAATCGTAAATTTATAACGAGAGGCTTATGCAAGGCAATAATATTAAGTTATGACGACATCTGTTTTGCCGTGCTTTTTTTTTTTTTCTTTTTTAGTTGCATAACCGCTCCGCGACTAGCGTATCTTTCTGGCTGACCGCAATGGAAGGGACGTTTCTCGTTGTGACTTCTCCACTCGATGGGATTAGAATCAGCGTTACTTAGCACGCAATAAATCTTAACAACGACAGCTTCTCTGCTCGTTGGAATTAAGGTAATAAAGAACGTATTTCACAATCAATGAGCGTTTGTCTCAACTGAAGACTACAGAGTAACCCATTTATATTGATATGAGCCCAAGCGAAAACCGGTAGGTTAACTGAAAAATTGTTGTCTGATTAAGGAAAATAGAGCATGTATAATGCTGTGTATGGCGCTTGAGAGTTGTATTTTTGTTCGCCTTATAGCAATTCTTCATAATATCAGATGCAAAGCAACGCCTAAATGCGATTTTATCGTCAGGCTTCGGGGCACAAAGAAGGTGTCCGCGTGGGTTCAGACCTTATTTGTCCGCTTCGACCTATTCCCTACAGAAATGTAGTAGAGAAAAGTCAGGACACTCCTCGGTTCTTTAGATGAAAGTCTTTTCCACTGCACAATGTCGGCTACAATAACTGATATTTTATAGCATTGCCTCTCACTGACACTACTGTACAAGTCGTGTGAGATGTTACTTAGACAAATTTGAAAGTGTTTTAATAGTTAATTTAGGCAACCGGACTCATACGCCAAGATAATTCTTCCTTTCCAAAACATACTATAATAAACGTAAAAAAACGATGCGGATTATCAGTCGTTTCTATTACGTCACACAGAGCTCTTGTCGTGTCCTTTCAAGGTAAAATTACATCTGGAATAATTTCTAATGAGTAAAGAAACTGCAGTAATTGAACCCTACACTTCAGTAACAGGGAAGCCGGAGGTGCCCGTGCTGTCCCATGTCAAAATGATGACATTTGAGGGACATTTAAGGAAAATTTTTAAACGTCTGGGAGTTAGGACGGAGGGATATTTTATCGTCTTCAACAGTTTCCTTTAAATATTCTTTTGCAACCGAGCCTATTTTTTTTAAATGTGAGCCGGCGGTTGTGGCCGAGCGGTTCTAGGCGCTTCAGTCCGGAACCGCGCTGCTGCTACGGTCGCAGGTTCGAATCCTGCCTCGGGCATGGATGTGTGTGATGTCCTTAGGTTAGTTAGGTTTAAGTAGTTCTAAGTTCTAGGGCCCCCCCCCCCCCCCATGAACCATGGACCTTGCCGTTGGTGGGGAGGCTTGCGTGCCTCAGCGATACAGATAGCCGTACCGTAGGTGCAACCACAACGGAGGGGTATCTGTTGAGAGGCCAGACAAACGTGTGGTTCCTGAAGAGGGGCAGCAGCCTTTTCAGTAGCTGCAAGGGCAACAGTCTGGATGATTGACTGATCTGGCCTTGTAACAATAACCAAAACGGCCTTGCTGTGCTGGTACTGCGAACGGCTGAAAGCAAGGAGAAACTACAGCCGTAATTTTTCCCGAGGGCATGCAGCTTTACTGTATGATTAAATGATGATGGCGTCCTCTTGGGTAAAATATTCCGGGGGTAAAGTAGTCCCCCATTCGGATCTCCGGGCGGGGACTACTCAAGAGGATGTCGTTATCAGGAGAAAGAAAACTGGCGTTCTACGGATCGGAGCATGGAATGTCAGATCCCTTAATCGGGCAGGTAGGTTAGAAAATTTAAAAAGGGAAATGGAGAGGTTAAAGTCAGATATAGTGGGAATTAGTGAAGTTCGGTGGCAGGAGGAACAAGACTTCTGGTCAGGTGACTACAGGGTTATAAACACCAAATCAAATAGGGGTAATGCAGGAGTAGGTTTAATAATGAATAGGAAAATAGGAATGCGGGTAAGCTATTACAAACAGCATAGTGAACGCATTATTGTGGCCAAGATAGATACGAAGCCCACACCTACTACAGTAGTACAAGTTTATATGCCAACTAGCTCTGTAGATGACGAAGAAATTGATGAAATGTATGATGAAATAAAAGAAATTATTCAGATTGTGAAGGGAGACGAAAATTTAATAGTCATGGGTGACTGGAATTCGAGTGTAGGAAAAGGGAGAGAAGGAAACATAGTAGGTGAATATGGATTGGGGGACAGAAATGAAAGAGGAAGCCGCCTGGTAGAATTTTGCACAGAGCACAACATAACCATAACTAACACTTGTTTTAAGAATCATGAAAGAAGGTTATATACATGGAAGAACCCTGGAGATACTAAAAGGTATCAGATAGATTATATAATGGTAAGACAGAGATTTAGGAACCAGGTTTTAAATTGTAAGACATTTCCAGGGGCAGATGTGGACTCTGACCACAATCTATTGGTTATGACCTGTAGATTAAAACTGAAGAAACTGCAAAAAAGTGGGAATTTAAGGAGATGGGACCTGGATAAACTAAAAGAACCAGAGGTTGTACAGAGATTCAGGGAGAGCATAAGGGAGCAATTGACAGGAATGGGGGAAATAAATACAGTAGAAGAAGAATGGGTAGCTTTGAGGGATGAAGTAGTGAAGGCAGCAGAGGAACAAGTAGGTAAAAAGACGAGGGCTAGTAGAAATCCTTGGGTAACAGAAGAAATATTGAATTTAATTGATGAAAGGAGAAAATATAAAAATGCAGTAAGTGAAGCAGGCAAAAAGGAATACAAACGTCTCAAAAATGAGATCGACAGGAAGTGCAAAATGGCTAAGCAGGGATGGCTAGAGGACAAATGTAAGGATGTAGAGGCCTATCTCACTAGGGGTAAGATAGATACCGCCTACAGGAAAATTAAAGAGACCTTTGGAGATAAGAGAACGACTTGTATGAATATCAAGAGCTCAGATGGAAACCCAGTTCTAAGCAAAGAAGGGAAAGCAGAAAGGTGGAAGGAGTATATAGAGGGTCTATACAAGGGCGATGTACTTGAGGACAATATTATGGAAATGGAAGAGGATGTAGATGTTGTTCAATGTGTATATTGAGCAAGCAGTAAAGGAAACAAAAGAAAAATTCGGAGTAGGTATTAAAATTCATGGAGAAGAAATAAAAACTTTGAGGTTTGCCGATGACATTGTAATTCTGTCAGAGACAGCAAAGGACTTGGAAGAGCAGTTGAATGGAATGGACAGTGTCTTGAAAGGAGGATATAAGATGAACATCAACAAAAGCAAAACAAGGATAATGGAATATAGTATAATTAAGTCGGGTGGTGCTGAGGGAATTAGATTAGGAAATGAGGCACTTAAAGTAGTAAAGGAGTTTTGCTATTTGGGGAGCAAAATAACTGATGATGGTCGAAGTAGAGAGGATATAAAATGTAGGCTGGCAATGGCAAGGAAAGCGTTTCTGAAGAAGAGGAATTTGTTAACATCCAGTATTGATTTAAGTGTCAGGAAGTCATTTCTGAAAGTATTCGTATGGAGTGTAGCCATGTATGGAAGTGAAACATGGACGATAAATAGTTTGGACAAGAAGAAAATAGAAGCTTTCGAAATGTGGTGCTACAGAAGAATGCTGAAGATTAGATGGGTAGATCACATAACTAATGAGGAAGTATTGAATAGGATTGGGGAGAAGAGAAGTTTGTGGCACAACTTGACCAGAAGAAGGGATCGGTTGGTAGGACATGTTCTGAGGCATCAAGGGATCACCAATTTAGTATTGGAGGGCAGCGTGGAGGGTAAAAATCGTAGAGGGAGACCAAGAGATGAATACACTAAGCAGATTCAGAAGGATGTAGGTTGCAGTAGGTACTGGGAGATGAAAAAGCTTGCACAGGATAGAGTAGCATGGGGAGCTGCATCAAACCAGTCTCAGGACTGAAGACCACAACAACAACAACAAGTTCTAGGGGACTGACGACCGCAGCTGTTAAGTCCATAGTGCTCAGAGCCATTTGAACCATTTTTTAAAATGTTACATTCAATTAATTTACTTACACACTACTGGACATATTCCCAAAGAGCTGTATTGAAATGTTGTTTTTATCACAAGTTTCATCTGCCTACTGCTTGTTGAGAAAATTTTCCTTAAATTCAAAAAAAAAAAATCTGATTTACAGAAATGGCCTCCAAAGTTTCTCAATACATTCGTGCACTACACCATGGACTGCCAGGGTCTTGTTTTTCATCTTCCAAGAGCTTCCTTTTCAATCATCTTTTATATCCTGTTGTTCCATCATATTTCTTGTCCCTTCTTTCTGCTCCTCTTCCCCTCTCTCTGTCAGTAGTGCTCGCACACTGTTCCCTTGGTTGTCGGTTCCTGCTGTATCGTGAATGCCAGTGTTCTGATACCCACAAACACTGTTTCAGGAGTCACTGACCGAATTAAATTGTTAATGGTCTCGTTAGGATTTTGCGTTCTTCCGTGCAGACATTTCCCTGTCAGCTCTGGCTGTGCCAAATCACGAAAAACTAATTTTATTGAGTCCATCACAGCTGCAGGCAAAGAATGCTTGTTATCATAGCCCTATATTGGCACCAGGAATATTTTGGGAAAAGGCCATATTAAGGGCAATCGTTGGAAGAGCAAGTACTTAGGAACAATGCCCATAGTGCGTTCCTCATACCACCAGTATTAGTAGCATTCCGTCTTATTGCATACCCATAGTATCTCTGTAGTCGTTCAGTTGCCTCATCGGTAAGCCTGCCTCTCCCTCTTACTGATTTTCAATCACTCAGCTTACTTGACCCTCAAGTTTGCTTGAGCCTTCGAAGCAATGCTCCCATGCTTTCTTGCATACAGTTTTTCAACTTAAAAATTCATTTCCATACGGCTTCAGTTCCTGTATAGTTTGAAACCAGTGGAGTCACCAATGCCAGAATAGTATTTGTACCTAACATTGTACTTGGGCAGTGATCGTTCAAAAACTTGTTTCACTCCTTCCACTTTCATTGCCCCACTTGATGCACTAAAATTTGCCTCACACGTAACGCTGTGCTCTCCCTCGATTTCAAAAAATGTTCAAACGTGTGTGAAATCTTATGGGACTTAACTGCTAAGGTCATCAGTCCCTAAGCTTACACACTACTTAACCTAAATTATCCTAAGGACAAACACACACACCCATGCCCGAGGGAGGACTCGAACCTCCGCCGGGACCAGCCGCACAGCCCATGACTGCAGTGCCTTAGACCTCGATTTCAATTTTGCAACGTCTATCACTTTTGTAGTGAGACTACTAGTCGTAGTTACAAGCCCGTTTTTTTATGACCCCTCTTCTGCGAAGAACCGTCTGACACCACCTTCAAGTCTCTAGAACCAGCACTCGTTTCTACGGCTTCCTCACGGCAGCCTCTATGATTGTCACAAGGAAACTACCAGTTCACTAAAGCACCTCAAATCTGCTGTGAGGTGATGGCAATTTCATAATACCACAAAAGAGAATCCCAGCATAAGATCCTTTTCTAATCCATCGAACACCACACACAAGTCAAACTTTCACATTGAACACATGAGATCGCCCTTCTTCACCAAGAGGAATGCCACGAGAATTATGGAGGGTCACTTCGTACTTGCAGCGTGTAACGGATTAGCATCACCTCACAAGCTAAACCAAAGTACTTCGTAATTTCCAGTCCCACTCATACACACGTACACATTTTCCACAAAACACTTTCCTTCGGCAAAGACGTCAGTAGTCCAATATTCAGCACTTCTTTCATATAATCGTTGTCATTCACATGCTCACAAAATCTATCGCCCCTACCCGTCTCTCTCTTGTTGGACGATGTATCTGGGCTATGCTCAGCCGTTTGTTGCTTAGCAGATGAAATTCATGTTTCCACAATTACAGCATCATGATTGGTATTAGTGTTAGTTTTCTTTTCCCTATGTTCTTCCTCTTCTTATATACACGATTATCAAAACGCGGCATCGTAACCAAAAGAACGCTTTACGCTATAAGTATAAAATTACCAAAGTCTAGTATTACCAAGAATAGGCACGTCAATGAAATGCTTCAAAACAGTGATAACAAACGTGGGATGTCTGGCGCCCTTAGCGCGTCATTTACTATAGACCACTAATCCAAACTTTGCACACCCGCTAGAAGCATAATGTAAGGAAACGCGCAAATTTTGGACGAGAAAATGCTAAATAATTCGGCCAGAGCTCACGAGAGGCTGTCAGTCCCATTCAACGGTTCCGCCCACTTCCTGTGCAAGCACGTATAAAAAAAAGCGATAACTCCGCTTCTATGGCGAGTGGAATGATAAACAAAAGTATATCTTGAAGAGAAGTGTTCAAACTAATTTTTAGAAGTAAAAAAGAAAAATCGTAATTTTTTAGATTTGACCACCTCCACCTCGCCTTGGCCTGCAATATCTGTTAGGTCGGTGCGTAAGTCCTTAGCGTTTTTGTTTTGCATGTTGCTGGCAATTCTGACGGTGCGGTTGATAATGGAAGCAAGACTAAAGAAAAATCAAGACAAGCTCAAAGGATTTGTCGAGCTGGAAAAAGAGTTCGACAGTGTTAAACGGTGCAAGATTTTCGAAATTCTGAGGAAAATAAGAGTAAGGTATAGGGAAAGATGGGTAATATTCAATATGTACAAGAACCAAGAGGACACAGGAAGAGTGGAAGACCAAGAACGAAATGATCGTATTGAAAAGGTTGTAAGAGAGGGATAGAATCAAAATTCAAGGTGAAAGAATATCAGTTACATGACTCGCAGATGACATTGCTGTCGTCAGTGAAAGTGAAGAAGAATTACATGATCTGCTGAATGGAATGAACAGTCAGTGAGTGCAGAATATGGGTTGAGAGTAAATCGGATGGTCACGAAGTAGATGAAGTTGAGGAATGCGAATTACTTAGTCAAGTAGGTTGCAATAAAATGGAATAATAACTGATAAAAAGGGTTTCATTCTAGTGAACATTTGATGAAGTCGACATCAGAATGTTTAAATTGAATGAACTGGTTTATTCTGTCAGTTAGATATGGAAATTTTTCAGAATAGTGGTCCTACTAGAAAATATTAAAATATGAAATAAGATAATAACACAGGTTGGCAATGTCTTTAGCGTTCAGTGTCTGTACAGTGTAATGCAATGTCCTTCAGACATACACGCATTGCCATGTGGTTGTAGAACGAGCGAAATGGGGAAAGGATGTCGTCATGCGTCGCTATGTACAAGGGTCAGTCAAATGAGAACCGAACAGCCTAATAACGAGACCATGGAAGGTTCCATTCAAAATCAATAACCACTTTCTTTAAGAGATTTATCCCACTGAGAAACGAGACGATCACCTCCTGTTTCGTAGAATTCAGTTGGCTGCTGAATGATCCACAACTGCACCCACTCTAGGCATTTACTCTTCCACGCCCGACTGGAACCAAAGTAAACGCATGTCTTTCTTCATGTCACCAAAGATGTGAATATTTGGGCTGTACGTAGGATGTTGCAGTGTTTCCCAACCACATCGCTGAAGCGTAGTCTTAGTCAGATTGGCAGCGTAGCGGCAGGCGTCATTGTGAAACAAGGTGATTCTGTCCGACTCGCTCGTAGAAAGATCCGTACCTAAAGACTGGAAAATTCGTGGAGGTATGTACCGTCTATGCAACTAAATGAAGGCAGTTTGTTTGTTGATATACGCCTTTCGCTTCATTTATCTGGGAAGCATCATCAGTGGCCTGAAATACTTGTTTCTTTTTATACATACAATAAACGTATTATGTGATCGATATAATATGCTAATATGTTACATTTTGTCGTGTTTTTCTCTTGCTTTTTGGGTTACAAGCAACTTTTGTAGCACTAGTTTCGTATTGTGAATGTATCGTTCTATGTTACTATTTCCACATGCATGTGTTCCTGGAGATGTATTTGTTGGTCTTCATACTCCAGCTGGCCGATTTCTGGCGTTGTTTATACGGATTTGTCACATCGAATGTTTCACTTTCACTTCCATTTGGTGATCAACATATGTGTGTAGAGTTGCCAACTGTTGTGTGTCTGTTTTTTGTTTCTGTTGTGTTTCATGTTTTTTCATTTGTTTTGTGTGTGTGTGTGTGTGTGTGTGTGTGTGTGTGTGTGTGTGTGTGTGGAGAGAGAGAGAGAGAGAGAGAGAGGGGGGGGGGGGAGGGGAAGGAGATCATTAGCTACCATGATCAGGGAGTTATTGCTTATATGGATTTGGTCATTGAGTACCTGCTTTTCCATTGCAGTATGCGAAAATACACATATGTTGATCACCAAATGGAAGTGAAAGTGAAACATGCGATGTGACAAACGTGAATAAACAACGCCAGAAATCGGCCAGCTAGAGTATGAAGACCAATAAATACACTCCTGGAAATTGAAATAAGAACACCGTGAATTAATTGTCCCAGGAAGGGGAAACTTTATTGACACATTCCTGGGGTCAGATACATCACATGATCACACTGACAGAACCACAGGCACACAGACACAGGCAACAGAGCATGCACAATGTCGGCACTAGTACAGTGTATATCCACCTTTCGCAGCAATGCAGGCTGCTATTCTCCCATGGAGACGATCGTAGAGATGCTGGATGTAGTCCTGTGGAACGGCTTGCCATGCCATTTCCACCTGGCGCCTCAGTTGGACCAGCGTTCGTGCTGGACGTGCAGACCGCGTGAGACGACGCTTCATCCAGTCCCAAACATGCTCAATGGGGGACAGATCCGGAGATCTTGCTGGCCAGGGTAGTTGACTTACACCTTCTAGAGCGCGTTGGGTGGCACGGGATACATGCGGACGTGCATTGTCCTGTTGGAACAGCAAGTTCCCTTGCCGGTCTAGGAATGGTAGAACGATGGGTTCGATGACGGTTTGGATGTACCGTGCACTATTCAGTGTCCCCTCGACGATCACCAGTGGTGTACGGCCAGTGTAGGAGATCGCTCCCCACACCATGATGCCGGGTGTTGGCCCTGTGTGCCTCGGTCGTATGCAGTCCTGATTGAGGCGCTCACCTGCACGGCGCCAAACACGCATACGACCATCATTGGCACCAAGGCAGAAGCGACTCTCATCGCTGAAGACGACACGTCTCCATTCGTCCCTCCATTCACGCCTGTCGCGACACCACTGGAGGCGGGCTGCACGATGTTGGGGCGTGAGCGGAAGACGGCCTAACGGTGTGCGGGACCTTAGCCCAGCTTCATGGAGACGGTTGCGAATGGTCCTCGCCGATACCCCAGGAGCAACAGTGTCCCTAATTTGCTGGGAAGTGGCGGTGCGGTCCCCTACGGCACTGCGTAGGATCCTACGGTCTTGGCTTGCATCCGTGCGTCGCTGCATTCCGGTCCCAGGTCGACGGGCACGTGCACCTTCCGCCGACCACTGGCGACAACATCGATGTACTGTGGAGACCTCACGCCCCACGTGTTGAGCAATTCGGCGGTACGTCCACCCGGCCTCTCGCATGCCCACTATACGCCCTCGCTCAAAGTCCGTCAACTGCACATACGGTTCACGTCCACGCTGTCGCGGCATGCTACCAGTGTTAAAGACTGCGATGGAGCTCCGTATGCCACGGCAAACTGGCTGACACTGGCGGCGGCGGTGCAGAAATGCTGCGCAGCTAGCGCCATTCGACGGCCAACACCGCGGTTCCTGGTGTGTCCGCTGTGCCGTGCGTGTGATCATTGCTTGTACAGCCCTCTCGCAGTGTCCGGAGCAAGTATGGTGGGTCTGACACACCGGTGTCAATGTGTTCTTTTTTCCATTTCCAGGAGTGTACATCTCCAGGAACACATGCATGTGTTAACGGCGCTGGAAATCATACGTAACACCGAACGATACATTCACAATACGGAACTTGTGATACAAAAGTTGCTGCTAAACTAAAAAGCAAGAGAAAAACACGACAAAATGTAATATATCAGCATATTACATCCATTACATAATACGTTTATTGTATGTATAAAAAGAAACATGTATTTCAGGCCACTGATGATGATTCCCAAATAAATGAAGCGAAACGAATATGGCAACAAACAAACTGCCTTCATTTAGTTGCATAGACGGTGCATACCTCCACGAATTTAGAGCAACTGAGGGAAAGACGTTCAAATGGTTCAAATGGCTCTGAGCACTATGGGACTTAAAATCTATGGTCATCAGTCCCCTAGAACTTAAAACTACTTAAACCTAACTAACCTAAGGACATCACACAACACCCAGTCATCACGAGGCAGAGAAAATCCCTGACCCCGCCGGGAATCGAACCCGGGAACAGGGAAAGACGGAAAACACATAAAAATGACAACCGGAAAATTGCTCAAGTCACACCAATACCCAAAAAGGGCAATAGGAGTAATCCACTGAATTACAGGTCCATATCACTAACGTCGATTTGCAGTAGCGTTTTGGAACATATACTCTGTTCGAACATTACGAATTACCTCGAAGAAAACGATTTGTAGACACATAGTCAGCACGGATTCAGAAAATATCGTTTTTGTGAAACACAACTAGCTCTTTATACTCATGAAGTAATGAGTGCTATTCACAGGGGATGCCAAATTGAGTCCATATTTTTAGATTTCCAGAAGGCTTTCGACACCGTTCCTCACAAGCGTCTTCTAACCAAACTGCGTGCATATAGAATGTTGCCTCAGTAGTGTGACTTGATTCGTGATTTCCTGTCAGAAAGGTCACAGTTCGTAGTAATAGAAGGAAAGTCATCGAGTTAACAGAAGTAATATCCGGCGTTCCCCAAGGATGTGTTACAGGCCCTCTATTGTTCCTGATCTATATTAACGACATAGGAGATAATCTGAGTAGCCCTCTTAGATTGTTTGCAGATGATGCTATCATTTACCGTCTTGTAAAGTCATCAGATGACCAAAATGAATTGAAAAATTATTTAGATAAGATATCTGCATGGTGCAAAAAGTGGCAATTGACCCTGAATATTCGTATGAGTACTAAAATAAATACGCTAAATTTCGCTTGCCGGGTTGGTCGAGCGGTTCTAGGCGGTACAGTCTGGAACCGCGCGACCGCTAAGATCGCAGGTTCGAATCCTGCCTCGGGCATGGATGTGTGTGATGTCCTTAGGTTAGTTAGGTTTAAGTAGTTCTAAGTCTAGGGTACTGATGACCTTAGAAATTAAGTCCCATAGTGCTCAGAGCCATTTTTTTTTTTTTTTTTGAGCTAAATTTCGATTACGTCGTAAGTCACACAAACCTGAATGTTGTAAATTCAACTAAATGCTTCGGGATTACAATTACAAATAACGTAAATTGGAACGATCCCATAGTGTTGTGGGCAAGGCAAACCAAAGACTGTGATTCATTGGCAGAACACCTAAAAGGTGCAATAGGTCCACTAAAGAGACTGTTTACACCACGCTTGACCTCCCTATTCTGGAATTATACTGTGTGGTGTGGGATCCGCATCAGGTGGGATTGACGGAAGACGTCGAAAAAGTTCAAAGAAGGGCCGCTAGTTTTGTATTATCGCGAAATAGGGGAGGTAGTACTACAGACATGATACGTGAATTGGAGTGGCAATCATTAAAACAAAGGCGTTTTTCGTTGCGACGGGATCTTCTCCTGAAATTTCAATCACAATTTTTCTCTTCCGATTGCAAAATATTCTGTTCAAACCCACCTACATAGGGAGAAATGTTCATCACGATAAAACAAAAGAAATCAGGGCTAGCACAGAAAAATTTAAGTGCTCGTTTTTCCCGCGAGCAGTTCGAGAGTGGAACGGTAGAGAAACAGCATAAAGATGGTTCATTGAACCCTCTGCCAGGCACTTTATTGTGAATAGCAGAGTAATCACGTAGACGTAGACGTAGACATCCTTCCGACAGCCCGAGATCAAAGGGCAGAGTTCAAAGCTCCTCCGTAAATGAAATTCAAAGCTGTTCATACAGGTTCCAGCTCACACTTCCGTGGTACATTTTTTTTGTCATCAGTCTACTGACTGGTTTGATGCGGCACGCCACGAATTCCTCTCCTGTGCTAACCTCTTCATCTCAGAGTAGCACTTGCAACCTACGTCATCAATTATTTGCTTGACGTATTCCAGTCTCTGTCTTCCTCTACAGTTTTTGCCCTCTACAGCTCCCTCTAGTACCATGGAAGTCATTCCCTCATGTCTTAGCAGATGTCCTATCATCCTGTCCCTTCTCCTTATCAGTGTTTTCCACATATTCCTTTCCGATTCTGCGTAGAACCTCCTCATTCCTTACCTTATCAATCCACCTAATTTTCGACATTCGTCAATAGCACCACATCTCAAATGCTTCGATTCTCTTCTGTTCCGGTTTTCCCACAGTCCATGTTTCACTACCATACAATGCTGTACTCCAGACGTACATCCTCAGAAATTTCTTCCTCAAATTAAGGCCGGTATTTGATATTAGTAGACTTCTCTTGGCCAGAAATGCCTTTTTTGCCATAGCGAGTCTGCTTTTGATGTCCTCCTTGCTCCGTCCGTCATTGGTTATTTTACTGCCTAGGTAGCAGAATTCCTTAACTTCATTGACTTCGTGACCATCAATCCTGATGTTAAGTTTCTCGCTGTTCTCATTTCTACTACTTCTCGTTACCTTCGTCTGTCTCCGATTTACTCTCAAACCATACTGTGCACTCATTAGACTGTTCATTCCGTTCAGCAGATCATTTAATTCTTCTTCACTTTCACTCAGGATAACAATGTCATCAGCAAATCGTATCATTGATATCCTTTCACCTTGTATTTTAATTCCACTCCTGAACCTTTCTTTTATTTCCATCATTGCTTCCTCGATGTACAGATTGAAGACTAGGGGCGAAAGGCTACAGCCTTGTCTTACACCCTTCTTAATACGAGCACTTCGTTCTTGATCGTCCACTCTTATTATTCCCTCTTGGTTGTTGTACATATTGTATATGACCCGTCTCTCCCTACAGCTTACCCCTACTTTTTTCAGAATCTCGAACAGCTTGCACCATTTTATATTGTCGAAAGCTTTTTCCAGGTCGACAAATCCTATGAAAGTGTCTTGATTTTTCTTTAGCCTTGCTTCCATTATTAGCCGTAACGTCAGAATTGCCTCTCTCATCCCTTTACTTTTCCTAAACTCAAACTGATCGTCACTTAGCGCATTCTCAATTTTCTTTTCCATTCTTCTGTATATTATTCTTGTAAGCAGCTTCGATGCATAAGCTGTTAAGCTGATTGTGCGATAATTCTCGCACTTGTCAGCTCTTGCCGTATTCGGAATTGTGTGGATGATGCTTTTCCGAAAGTCAGATGGTATGTCGCCAGACTCATATGATCTACACACCAACGTGAATAGTCGTTTTTTTGCCACTTCCCCCAATGATTTTAGAAATTCTGATGGAATGTTATCTATCCCTTCTGCCTTATTTGACCGTAAGTCCTCCAAAGCTATTTTAAATTCCGATTCTAATACTGGATCCCCTATCTCTTCTAAATCGACTCCTGTTTCTTCTTCTATCACAGCAGACAAATCTTCACCCTCATAGAGGCTTTCAATGTATTCTTTCCACCTATCTGCTCTCTCCTCTGCATTTAACAGTGGAATTCCAGTTGCACTCTTAATGTTACCACGGTTGCTTTTAATGTCACCAAAGGTTGTTTTGACTTTCCTGTATGCAGAGTCAATCCTTCCGACAATCATATCTTTTTCGATGTCTTCACATTTTTCCTGCAGCCATTTCGTCTTAGCTTCCCTGCACTTCCTATTTATTTCATTCCTCAGCGACTTGTATGTCTGTATTCCTGATTTTCCCGGAACATGTTTGTACTTCCTCCTTTCTTCCTCCTTTCTTCTGTTACCCATGGTTTCTTCGCAGCCACCTTCTTTGTACTAGAACTTAGAACTACTTAAACCTAACTAACCTAAGGACATCACAGACATCCATGGCCGAGGCAGGATTCGAACCTGCGACCGTAGCAGTCGCGCGGTTCCAGATTGAAGCGCCTTGAACCGCTCGGCCACCAAGACCGGCCCACTTTGATTTCTGGGGTAAATAGAAACGCCGTGTGGCAAGGCCTCCCGTCGGGTAGACCGTTCGCCTGGTGCAAGTCTTTCGAGTTGACGTCACTTCGGCGGCTTGCGTGCCGGTCGGGATGAAATGACGATGATTAGGACAACACAACACCCAGTCCCTGAGCGGAGAAAATCTCCAACCCAGCCGGGAATCGAACTCGGGCCGATAGATACTACATTCCGTCGCGCTGCCCACTCAGCTACCAGGGGCGGACATTTCTGTGGTGTTGCTTGTCTATTAGCACTCAAAACTCTACAAAATGTCGCTGCTCTCGGTCATTCTGTGAAGGCCGTCGACCGCTGCATTGTCCGTGATAAAAGGTAATGCCTGACATGTGGTATTCTCGGCACACTCTTGACACTATGGATCTCGGAATGCCGAATTCCCTAACTATTTCCGAAGTGGAATGTCCCAAGCGTCTAGATCCAACTACCGCTCCGCGTTCAAAGTCTGTTAATTGCCGTCGTGCAGGCATAATCAAGTCAGAAACCTTTTCACGTGAACCAGTCGAGTACACATGACAGCTTCGCTTTTTTTTCCTGTATTCTATTTCAATTCCCCATCGGGGTAGGCTGGCAGCAGCATATGCGCTGCTCTTCAGCTGAAAGACATAGAACAAACAAGAGAAGACATTTAAAAATATACAAAGGAGAAAATATGGTGAACATAGACATAAAAAAAGGGGGATCATCATGGAAGACAATACACAAAAAAGGGCGACTGGAAAATGGAGATAAAAACCGTAAAAAAGTAGCGCACACAAAAAAACACACACTGGGACAATTAAAAGAACACAAGGCACAGTATGACCGGAGCATAAAAGTATCGACGGATGGCGTAGTACATAACAGACACTGACAGTGAACCTCAAGGCAGCAAACAATTAAAATCACACCTCTTGAAGCACAGGAGAAACGGCACTAAACACAACACTGATGTGGCACACTGACGATGATCAAAACGGAGGATCTGCCAGGCGCACGGAAATGAGGGAGATCCGGAAGAAGGGAAGGAGAGAGGGGAAGAGAGGGGGGGGGGAGATGGGCGGGGGGCGCGCTGAAGAGGTTCAAATCAAAAACTGGTTCAAATGGCTCTGAGCACTATGGGACTCAACTTCTGAGGTCATCAGTCCCCTAGAACTTAGAACTACTTAAACCTAACTAACCTAAGGACATCACACACATCCATGCCCGAGGCAGGATTCGAACCTGCGACCGTAGCGGTCTCGCGGTTCCGGACTTTAGCGCCTAGAACCGCACGGCCACTCCGGCCGGCGCGCTGAAGAGGGCCAGATAGGGAGGGATGTGGGAAGGAAAGAGGCAAGGACGGGTGCCGGGTCTCGGGGGGGGGGGGGGGGGGGGGAGGAAAATCCGCTCAGGGAGAAGGAGGGGGACAGCTTCGCCAATGTGCTGCCCTTTTATATCTTGTATATGCTGAACTACCGCCATCTATACGTGTTCAGGTCGCTAGCCCCTGACTTCTGTCATCTCAGTGAATTTCACTGGTTCGATATGCGTAGGTATTTCTTGCTTGCGAACTATTTAAAAAGACGTCGGCACTCACCTTTGACCTGCAAGTTGTGTGGATCTTTTCCTTCTATTGAATCAGCCAGGTTCGGAACCTGGAACGTCTGATTATGTTTTTACTTTGCATTAAGAACTTAGCTTGGTACTCGACATCGTTGTCCATCTTTCAGTTATAACTTGCTGTGGATCTTATTCTCCTATATGGGACCGGTCATTCGAAACTTGGCTCGTAATTCCTTGTTTTAAATTGCTATTAAGAACTCGACTTTGTACTTCACATTCTTATCTTTGCTGTATTGTGAAAATTGTACTCATGTTAACCTGACACTTTTGTACCTACAAATACCCGTATTGTGTGCGTCTTTTCTAGATTTTATTTTGCTTTAATAAGTTAAGTCTGTATGTTGAAATCTTTTTATTGTTCAACTGGGGACATCAGAATTGTACTTTTACAGCACTTTTGTGAGTACTGTTGGCTGTATAGTCTTTGCTGCCCAAAGGTAAAAATAAATAAAAAGTACTGTAATCCTAATAACTGATGATTTTGGACCAAAATGGGAACACGTTTACCGAATGGGCAAGTCTCCGACCTCCAAGTTCTGTGGATTCTCGCTACAGGTTGAGGAAACTACATATATGCAAATGAACCCTGTATCTGACGCACGTTAATCAATCAATCTCCATAATAATGAATTAGGAATCCAATGATTTCTAAATGAAATAAGAAACACAATTACATTGGTTTACTCCATTAGAGTTATTCGTAAAATAACTGACAACGAAATGTGAATATTCTTATAATAAAATCTGTGCACACTGGACAAAGAGGTCGTGGAGAAAGATTCTAGTAAGCACTCAAGTCAAATAATGGCAATCATAAAGTTGCACTGTGATTGTTGTTGATTTTAATTTAAAAGGAGATAGTACTACAGAACGAAATACGACGTACGTGTAGTCGGAGTTGGAAGAAGACTATTCATTGAATATAAATGCAAGTCTTCAAAGTGAAGCTTGAAGTAATCGAAATCCTATAAAATTAC
This sequence comes from Schistocerca piceifrons, assembly GCF_021461385.2. NCBI lineage: Eukaryota > Metazoa > Arthropoda > Insecta > Orthoptera > Acrididae > Schistocerca > Schistocerca piceifrons. The sequence continues at coordinate 216,729,990 of NC_060139.1, read as the reverse complement.
TTTAGTGTCCCTACACATTGTCTGGCAGGTGCTGCTCGCTCTCCATAGTAAACTGGAGGTGTGGACTGAAGTGCCTGCAGATTCGGTCACTGATGGCACCAACGACCCTCACCAACGGCAAAGTGCAAATCAGCCCGAAATTTCTCTGCCTCGGTACATCAGCTCAGGTGGTGGCAGGCCGGCAGTGGAGCAAGCTCCTGAAGATCAAGTGTCTCGAAGAGGCCTCACAATAGTTTGTGATCGAATGTCTAGTAAAAAGAAACCTCACATTTCCACATTTTGTGCCTCTTACTGAAATTGTCTGGGCTTCAGATCTTTCGAGTGACAACCTGTAACAACACTCCTTTGAACACACTGTCCCCTTTCTGTGGCCTGTCCTCTAATATGTTAACTAGTAACGTGCATTTTACCATTTAACACAGAAGAAGTCATCTCGCTCTCTCTCTCCATCTCTTTCTGTGACCAGTGAAGTGGGTCCTTATCGACACAGCCAAGCTTCTCAGTTTAACCTCTAGTTTATTTACAATAGCCAATCTTTACGATTCTTATGTACTGTAAACATCTGTTTTTTGTGAAGTCAAACGTTCGGTGCATTTCACGTTTTTATACGCCTAAATCTGCGGGTTCACATTTGATGTCCGGTGATTTCTGGAGAAAAACTCAGCTTTCTAGAACTGTGCAGGATAGTGTCCTTTGTTAAAAAGCATTCATCGTCTTTCCACTTCTGATATGTAAAGCGATCGTGGCTGGGAGGTTTGTCCACAGGAGATCCTATTGGTGTTTGTCTGTGATGCGCGGGATGCCCCAACGCGGAATTACAAATCACTGTCTGGTGGCCTGTATGCCACTGACCTGCGCCTCTGCTGGCATGCCCTTACACCAAACGACTCTAAGTGTCGTGGTCTGCTTTACTCCCCTGGCGGTCTGGGGGCTGCTGCACCGTCTCAAATCTACTTCCAAGGTCTTCTCATTAATACGGGGTGTTCAAAAAGTCTCCCCGCAGTGCCGTATGATCGTTAGCCGCGCGTGCCGTATCATAGTTCGCCTGCCTGGCTCACTTCCCTTCAAATGGACTCTCCCAACATTCCACTGTTTCGTTTTGAAACGCCTCCTTGGAAAAATTTATGAATTACTGTGCTGATAAACCTCTTACATTATTTGATTTTCAAACAGCTGAGCAGAACTGAACGTACTCAGGCATTTCGCTCTTTACCTATTCTGATCAACACTAAACTGACACACAATATTTTTAGCGCAACGTAATCTGACTTTCAAAAATCCCTACAAAAGAATGGCCCTGACTAACATTAACCTATACCTTTCACGAATCACTTACCTCGCAAAACTCTTCGTTACTCGAACTACTGCAATACAGCGAGCGCCACTACTGCCAGCTAAATAAAAGATTCTAACTACTGAAGGCACTAACTACTGATAGGCATAGTCAGCAAATGAAAGATTTTGATAGAGAACAGACAATGTATTTACCTTAATAATGTTCCAAAGTCATCATATATATACCATTTCTCTCCTCACATCCACCACTGCTGGCGGCTCACCTCCAACTGCGCAACGCTACGCGCTGTTCGCATTAAACTGCCCAACACTACAATGGCGAATATTCCAACAATACCAACCAACCATAGACTGCACACAGCACAGCCAGTGATTTTTATATAGAGCGCTAGGTGACGTTACTAACATAAAAACCTAAACAGCCTACTTACAGTTTATCTTAGCCAGTGTCAGTAGTATCGTTGGTGTGTGTCGTTACTTGTTGACGTGAACGTTTAAGTTTAGTTCCTTTGTTCGTTTGTTTCGTTTGTGTCACTGTTAAAAAACCATTGAAGATCGTGTGCTTTTAGTCGAACAAGTGTTCAAAGCTGGGGGTAAATACACAGTTTCAGCTCGTCAAATATTTAATTCAGTTTTCCCGGAGACAACATTCCCAAATCGCGATACTATGCGAGATTTGATTAACAAATTTCGAAGTACGGGTTCAGTGACAAATGCACCGAGAAGTAGTCGTCCTAGCGTTTTGTCTGTGGATAAACTACTTGATATATATTTCCGATAAAATGTCCATGAGTCCGAACAAGCCAGCAACAAAACTCGCCCAGGAAATCGATGTTAGTGTCGCAACGGCCCACACAGCTGTAAAGAAAAAATTAGAACTTTTCCCATACAAAGTGTCAGTCGTGCTAGAACTGAAAAATATTGATCATGGCAAGAGACTGCATTATTGTCAATGGTTCAAAAATTTCGTTCAACAAAATGGAAGGGATATTCTTTGTGAAACGTTTTCACTGATCAGGCGTGGTTTTATTTATCCTGGTACATGAACTCTCAAAATTCTCGTACGTGGAGTACTGCAAATCCATTGTGTATTCATGAGGAACCACTTCATTATGTGAAAGTAGGAGTTTGGATTGCAATTTCTAGACGGCGGATTGTGGGTCCCATTTTTTCAATGAAACAATAAACGCACAACGATACTGCTGTGATACTCTGTACCCATTCATAGGAGAACTTGTGTTAAGAGAAATACTGAACGGTTATTTTCAACAAGATGGTGCAACCGCGCATACAGCTCGCGTTTCAATGTCACTGCTTACTGATGTTTTTGGTGATCGCATAATTTCACAGGGACTTTGGCCTCCACGTTCGCCTGACCTAACACCACTTGGCTTTTTCTTCTGGGGTGCAGCGAAAGCAACTGTCTATAAGAACCGTCCAAAATCCATCGATGAACTGAAACCTACAATATCCACTTTCACTGCTTCTGTTACAAAAGAAATCTTACGGCTTGTGTATGGAAACATAATTAGACGAATTGAATTAAGTATTCAACAACAGGGGGGACAATTTCAACATTTAATGCGAAAATTTATAAGTAAAAATGAATATTTAATAAATTAATAACTTGTATTTCACCGAGTTTCATTTCGGTATATTCACTGCGGCATACGGCACGCGCGGCTAATAATCATACGGCACTGCGGAGAGATTAAAAGTGTGTATGAAGATAGTGACACACTAGTCAGCTACTGGCAATCGCTAGTACTGTGTCACATTCCTCAGCGTCGGTTAAATATTCCAATCTAAAGGACCTTTCATTAGGATTTTACATACATTAGGGAGCTGTTGCAGAAAAACAGCCTGGTAACACTTTTCGATCAGTTGAGCAATGAAGTGCGTGTTATTTGGGCTATGTAGAAGACCATGACTGCAAAGGAAGTGATAAAGTTGTTGCTTAAAACCCTGAAGATGGGAAGGTATTAAACAGACAAGCTGCAGAAGTGTCATGGTTTAGCCGTAAGAACCGATAAATAAATCTGACGGATCACTATTTTTATCCACTCTGTCAACAAATGAAAACGCTCAGCGTTACCTCTGCTTACCTCATCATGACAGCTTGCGTCAGCATCAGAAATCTATGAATATAGGACACTCTCTCAAATCCAGAGTTGTTGAGGTAGCACCTTCCCACGGAAAAACCTGAAATGTTAATGAGTGTCAAATTTTAGTGTTCTGGACCAGATTGCCGAAAAAAAGTGTTCTTGGGGTGTGAAGAACTAACATTTGTCGTCGCAATTTATGTTTTAATGAAGGAGTATTACAAAGGTTGTTGTTCTAACAGCCCTCGGTATGAGTGGTCTAACACTCAGTAACAGAGAATGTAATATCTAAGTTAGAAGTATTGTTAATAGAGTCAGGAAGTTAAATAGGGAAAACAAAAGGAGGAAAGAAGTTACAGATAACGGCCATTATGCTCAATATGGCGCTGCCAGGTGTTAATGCCTTTGTGTCAGAATCAGTTTTTGTCTGTAGTATCTTGCAAACTGCAAGACTTCCGCAACCGAATTCCCATTTTATGTTGTACCACCATTGTCTCATATTTACGTAACATTTTATTAAGAGAAGCAAGCAGAGAGTATACATTGCAGGATATATTTTAAGTGATGTGATATTTTTGTAGAAATGTGTTACCAAACTACGTTAAAATCAGTTAATTAGTGTGACAAAAATAAACGTTTATTTGAGTAAATGTCTTCAAAGGACTTTACGATAAGCAGTAAAAAAGTTTCTTTAAAATATCTTTTGTGGTAGCTTTGGTAAGTTTTCCCGTATATAAAACAATTTACACATTTCCAGCGTCTCCGTTTAGGCACTTGCAAATCCCATGTTTTCATAATGTTTATGGCGTAACGTCAGACATTCACACAGTAGTTCACTGGCGTAGCATTTAAAAAATGCTTCCCAGTGCTAATTATCATCCCTTTGTCAAATTGAGACAAATGGACTTCTTCATCACTGACGGCAGTGAACGAAATGTAGAGCTTTAATCTGTCAATTCACTTACATAACATACTATATACTTATCAGGTAATCATCACGTCGGATCACTCGCTGTAGCCATCACTTGTAAGGAATTATGATAATGAACTGCTTGCGTGGGATAATGATTAGTTTAACTGGAACGACGTATGTTTAATTCCAAGTGGCACCCCTGATTTTTCTGAGGCTCAAATTGTGTCCACTTAAGCGCAACGAGTGGGAAGAATAAAAGCTGCTTCAGTAAATAAGCAGTGACATTAACAAGCAAATTGCTAAAGTCTTGCGCCACACAGGAGTTACGCGAAGTTTATTCACAGTAATGTGACTTGACAGGGTGTGGTAAAACCCAACGAACTGAAAGCGGAGCATAACCGTAGACGTGCGAAACAGTAGGCGCTTACACGCATTACGAGAGTGGAGAGCAAGCTTTTTTGCGCGCTGGTTTTTCTCTCAGAGCGCGTTCGGCCCATGTATTTTCCGGAATCGGCCGCCTGTCCCTACAGCACTGGGCGATTCTTCTCTCTCGCAGCTGTTCTTTTTTTATTCCCGGAAGCGGCAACATATTTCCCGCGGAATTGCGGGCGCTGTCTGCCCCGGGCGGTGAGCCGCGTCAATAAATCAGGCCATTATGCCCGGCGTTTGTTTTAATATGGCCGCCGGCCGCCTCAGGGGACGCGCCCAAGATCGCGCGCCTCCGCTCGTAATGGAAAATATATTGCGCAAAATGAGATTTTCCCGAATGCAATTACAGCCATAGGATGGGTCGCAAATTTTCCGACCACTGAGCGCAGCGGTCGCCAACTTGTTCTCGTTTAGTCGAACAGTGTTGGAAATTGTAAACAGATGAAAATACGCCTCACGAAGTCCAGCCCTCACGAACTAAAACACTAAGGCAGCTGAGACTGACTCTTCACGAAAAACTAAGTAGTTTCTCCAACCGAACACCAGAAGATCCCGAAGAATATTCAAGCAGAGGAGTCGAAAAGTCGATTGAGTAAGCCTATACTGAAGATGAACATGAGGTGGCCTAACAACGTAGAACAGTTTACCTTCAGTACGTTGGAATCGTCACCTACTAACCAACCAAGAGAAATCCTACAGAAGACTACACTACTAACCATGAACAAAAAGACCGAAATTCACGGCCACAATCCTTACATAAGACTCTTATTCACATCACGCTCACATTATGAACCTCCGAAGTCCTGCTATTCATTTCAGGTCTCTGAACGACATGGATTGCACCTAATTTTCGATATCCAGCTCTAGTACATCTTTCTTGTAATAGCTCATACATAAACGTGGACGTGACATCTGAGGCCATCGACCAGTTTTAATTACATTTGCATTTATTTCACTTGGTAAGATTAGGGCCTGCATCCCCTCTCTCACATCTAACAGGAGTTCGGCTCTGTGTAAACGTTACAATTTTTGTGGCATAAGGGGTGTATATAATTATGAAGATAATAGAAGTGCCGGCCGGTGTGGCAGTGCGGTTCTAGGCGCTTCAGTCTGGAACCGCGCTGCTGCTACGGTCGCAGGTTCCAATCCTGCCTCGGGCATGGATGTGTGTGATTTCCTTAGGTTAGTTAGTTTTAAGTAGTTCTAAGTTCTAGGAGACTGATGACCTCAGAAGTTAAGTCCCAAAGTGCTCAGAGCCATTTGAACCATTTTTGATAATAAAAGTACTAATAAAACAAGGAAGATCCTCACGGTTACCAAAACAGGAAAACACTGAAAATGGGTGAAGAGGTAAGACAAAGAAAAGCCAGGCTCCAGCCCTCAGCAGATATACATCTGTAGAGAGGCAAGTTAAGTGTTTATCTTTTTCCGTGTTTTCCTCGTTCTCTGTTTATTGAATTTCTTGCGTTTTTGTAAGTGTAAATTCATTCACTCTGTAGCGCAGCAGCTGCTCACTGAAAAGCAAGTTACAATGCTCAGTAACGCATCAGGGTCCATTGGTGACACATTAGGAGGGTAGCAAGTTGCATATCCACGATTCTGTCTGCTTTTATTGTTTACTTCTTCAGTTAATTTTGCTAGGATGGCTAGGATGTGTGCATCTTGTGTGCGGATGCAGGAGGAGCTGGCCGCAGTTCGCGAACAGCTAAATACACTTTTGGCTACGGTCATTCACACTCAGGCTGCTGCCTTGAGGTGTAGCGGTGGTGTCGTTTGTTTTGCCCACGGGCTCTGCTTCCGAGGCACCTCCTAGTCCACACGAGGCGTTAAATCCTCCATCACAGGGTTAATGGCGGGTGACAGCGCGTTCGCGTCGTTCGAGATGGAGAGGCAATGTGGAGACTGGCCGTCTGGTCTCGGCCATTTACCCTCTGAGCAGACAGGTGGCCGCTCCTTTAGTGGGATCTGAACAGGCAGACTGGGGGAGTGGTCCAACGTTAGGCACGTTATGGAGTCCCTTAGGCAGACACCGTTCAGGCTGGAATGAAAGCCAATGTACAATCAAGATGTCTGCCAGGGGGAGGGGAGGGGGGGGGGGGGGGGGAGCGGGCTCATCCGAGATGCGAAGGCGCCGTTGGCTGTGGCTATCGAGTTTGCAGTTTACAGTCGTCTGCATGTTGTGGCTCATGTCGGTACCAATGACGCCCCTCCCATGTGTGCTGAGGCCATCCTCAGTTCATACAGGCGGCTGGCGGAGGTGGTGAAGACTGCTGGCCTCGCGTATCGGATGCAAGCAGGGCTCGCAATTTGTAGCATTGCTCCTAGAGTTGATAGGGGTCCTTTGGTTTGGAGCCAAGTGGAGGGGCGGTTCTGTGATGGTCTTGACTACAGATTTCCAAACATGCGTTATCGTGTAGGGATCTGTAGGAGTCCCTTTGATAGGTCAGGGATGTCCTACACAAAGGAAGCAGCTACTCTGGTAGCACAGTACTTGTGGAGGGCACATGAGAGTTTCTTAGGTTAGACGGTCGTGTGATGTGCTTTCAAGAACACTCGGCAGACGATACCCAGAAAGAGAAATCAGATGGCGTTCAGAACAGAGACATTTCGACTGCCAAAATGTTATCAGTAAACTGTCGACGTATTCGTAACAAAGTTCTCAGAGTTACTGCCCTCCAGGAAAGTACTCACGCTCAGATTATTCTGGGGACAGAGATGTGGCTGGAACCTGAAGTGGAAAACTCTGAGATATTTTGTGTCATGGAACGTATATCGGAAAAACTGATTAGAGGCCATACGACAGTGTGTGTTCATTGCACTTGACGAAAATATTGTCTCTACTGAGGTCGAAGTTGAATGTGACAGTGAAGTTATCTGGTCGTATATAACAGGTGCAGGTGAAACCAAGTTAATTGTTCAATGTTTTTGCCGGCCACCCGATAACTCTGTGGCTGTTCTAGAGTCATTCTAAGAAAGTTGGCGGTTAGTAGCGCGTGAAAACCCAGGTCGTGCAATGCTAATTGGAGGTGACTTTAACCTGCCGAGTATAGAATTTTTATGGGTTCAGTGTGGTGGGTACAGACAGACAGTCATGCGAAATAATTTTTCGCAAAATTGTCTTGAGCAGCTATTTCGACAACCCACATGCAGTAGAAACACATTGCAATTACAAATAGGCCGGACAATATCGTCAATGCCAGTATAGAAACGGGGATTAGCGATCGTGATGTCATTATAGCAACTATGATTACGAAAGCTAATAAATCAGTTAAGAAGGCTAGGAGAGTGTTTCTGCTAGGTGCAGCAGATAAGCAGTTGTTAGCATCTCACTTAAACAGTTAACTGACATCACTTAGTTCCAGTAAGATGCGTGTAGAGGAATTATTGGCAAAGTTTACGCGGACCGTAAATCGCGGTATGGAGAGTTAAGTGCCTAGTAAGTGGATAAAGGATGGAAGAGATCCACCATGGTTTAAAAGCGAAATTCGGAAGACGCTGAGGAAGCAGAGGCTGTTGCACTCTCGGTTCAAAAGAGAACGCACAAATAACGACAAGCGAAGGTAGTTGAGATTCGTGCATCTGTTAAAAGGTCTATACGCCAAGATTAAAACAACTACCACCGTCGCAAGTTAGCAAAAGATGTGACCGAGAACCCTAGAAAATCCCGGTCCTACGAAAATCGCTAAGCGGGCCTAACGCTTCCATTCAGGGCCCAACAGACCCGCAAAATTACAGACCAATATTCTTTACTTCTGTTTGCTCCAGAATCCTTGAACATATTCTCAGTTCGCATTCCAGTTTTTTGCGGATCTTGCGCTGGCTGACATGACCAACCCGAGCAACAGGCACGGAAATTTACGCGTCATATTTATCGATTTATATTTGCGTATTACAGAAATGTGCGTTGGAAGTGCTTTAGCGCACATAACCACTCAGTTGCATTGTACATTGCTCTGTCAAAATTGAGTTTATGCCCTTGCCCTTGCCTGTTTTTTGTTGTTTATTAATTTTGGAATGGGACTGGGGGCACCAGGTTCCTTCACTTTGATCCTTATCACATTATCCAAAATTTCACCTGATAAAATTCACGCAAAACTCGTACTGTGTTGTTTTCGAAGTCGTAGTATGCAGTTCTTATTCGCAAGAAAGCAAAAATAACTAAACTGATGCGTAATACACTCACAAAAAGAAACTTGCAAATAGCGCACGTTAATCGCAGTCAGCAAGCAAGAATACTATAGTAATGGGGCATTTTCGGTCTCGGGGTATGTATCACGCGCTTTATCCTCTAATCATTTGTGAAACTTTCGGTAGATGGTGCTACGTGTCTTACCGTACACTCCTGCACTCTGGCGAGACATTTGCGAACTTATTCCGACAGCTACAAGCAGAAACAAAAAGCTGTCTAAAACGCCATCAAAACAAGAATACTAAACGTCAATTACAGATTACTCAAATCATAATAGAGATGTACAGAAACAGGAATTCGATAGCAAAGTCTCAGTAACTCTGTTATTTCCCTTTTGATGTAAGCAGTGGAACGTGAAAATTGAGTGCAATTTGTTGGAATACCCCTAGTATAAAACACCAGAACCTCTGGAACGCCACTACGAACTGTACTCCAGGGAGCCTCGCACCCAAACCTCTGCTAAAAAAAAAAATGGCTCTGAGCACTATGGGACTCAACTGCTGTGGTCATAAGTCCCCTAGAACTTAGAACTACTTAAACCTAACTAACCTAAGGACATCACGCACATCCATGCCCGAGGCAGGACTCGAACCTGCGACCGTAGCGGTCGTGCGGTTCCAGACTGTAGCGCCTTTAACCGCTCGGCCACTCCGGCCGGCCAAACGTCTGCTACATAGAGCTAAGCGTGATTTCAAGGATTTCAAGGCTCAGAGTTAAGACTAACTACTACCTGTTCGAAAATCATCGTGTGACGTCACATATCAACAGAACCAAAAACATCGATCGGCATTATTTAAATCTGTGTGGGAAATATGAGAGATGCGTTCTGATAACTTAAATTCTGTAATACGTTATCGAGATATTTATTTTAATCTATCTCTTGGTGCGACTCCACGTCAGAGCGTTTAATTACGAGCCGGGACTGGTGCTGAGTAAATGATCTTTGCATCGCACCTCAGAAGTCAATTTATGTGATGTTAAAAGGCAGATTAAGCTACAGCCGAAACCCTGTAATCAGAATGAATGACGTGCCCACACATACAAGTCACACCTGTATGTAGGGGTGCACCTGGATGAGAACCCAAATTTTAATTCCCAGGCAAATGCAACAAGCTCTTAACATTTGTGATGAAACTGGACAAATAAATAGGGAAATGCAACAATATCTTAATATTTGTAGTGAAACGGAACAAATAAATAGGGAAACAGCCAGGACTGTGTCAGGTGCCGTGGTCGCGTTGTGAGGACGGATACCCTAGGGGTAAGGCTTGGCTTGGCAGAATCTGAAGAGCCCTTTGTGAAACGGTTGGTGGAATGCAATACGTCGGATTCCGCCAAGGCTAAACCCATGACCACGTGCACAAGGTCCGCTTGTAAAATACTTCAGTCAGCCAGAAAACACAGTGAACAAATTGCGGCCCTGCAATTAAATTGTGGGTCTACTGTTTACTGTAAAAATTACTTCTTAAATTCACGACATATAGACAAAGAGGGTATGTCTCCCATGAAGACACCTGGAAAGATCGATCACCTTTTAAAAGTAGCAGTTATTATAAAATGATACTAAAAACTAAAGTAGCTTGGAAAGAAATACCGGCCCCTGACTACCTGCCAACAACATACGTTGTGTGAGCCACTCTGGAGACGATACCACTCGATAGCAACACTCCCTTCTGCGAATCCGTGACTGGCGGACGCGCAAAACTTCGTCATCGACCACATGTAAGCTGGTGGATAGGTTTCAGTATGGTGGTGCACAACAATGATGACACGTTGTCGATCGATTACGGTAACCCATTGGCGTTAGTTTGCACTATGCAGGAATAATTCGTAGCCTAGTCGTTTTAGTGCGAATAATTAACCCTCCTAATACCGTGGGGTCTATAATGACCTCAGGGTGCAATTTTCTGTAAAATATACCTTATTTCCTATTCCTAAAAATTATGAAAAATTCGGACTTTTCCTGAATTAAGTAATGGGTTCGTAATATATTAATATAACTTTTTGAAAATATTTAGTTTTGCAGAAAATCAAGAGAGAACCACTGAATACCATTGGGGTTAAATACGACCCCATTTCTCTCTTGCGGTATTATTACCCAATAATGCTCCATTGAATCCGTAACTGTTGCTTTATTTCCTTTGTTTTATTTTTGTAAATATTGTTGTAATGTGTGATTGTTGCCAATACTTTATAAGCCGACAGTTATTTGTTCCATACAAGTAGAGACTACTATTGTGTGTGTTGCATTTAGTGGAAAATGTCTCGTCACTTTTCCGAAGACGAAGTGCTTGAAATATTACTGCAGGATAATCGTCTCTCTGGAGAATCAAATAGTGATATCAGCGATATAGCTTGTGATGTCTCATTCAGCGATGGAGAAATTGACGTCTTAGAAGAGAATATTCCTCAGTCAGACGGAAGTTCAGAAGAAGATTTGGACAACGCAGATGTCCACCCTGAACAGGAAGTAAAACAAATTTCTGACTGTTATATATAAGTACACAATGTATTTTTGTAAATGTGCGTTAGGGTCTAGAGCCAAGATATACACTTTATATTTTTTATTTTTTTATTTTGTGTAGGTCTAAAAACAAAGAAGAATTGTGGCACAAACACGAGTTGAGAAGAGCTTGTAGAAGAGAAGAGAGATGGAACATAATGCGAGTAAAGCCAGGTCCAACAAAATTCGCAGTGAAAAATGTAGACTCCGTAGCATCAGCTTTTCAGATGTTTCTTAGGAGAAACATTGTTGATGTGGACTAACAAAGAGGGTAGTCTTGTTTACGGTAGCAAATGGAAACCAGAAGATGCCATTGAACTGAAGTGCTTTATCGGTGTCTTGATCCTAGCAGGTGCTTACAAGGCCCATAATGAAGCACTTACACATCTGTGGAACAAAGACGATGGTAGACCCATTTTTAGTGAAGCAATGGCTAGAAATTGCCTTACGCAAGTTTCAAGGTGCATCCGATTTGATGACGCAGGTGTAAGACGTCACAACCGTGCTCCTGACAAGCTGGCTCCCATTAGAGAAATATTTGAAATGTGGCTACACACATTTCAAGAAGCATATGTTCCTCGCAGCAACGTAACAATTGATGAACAACTTGTGGCATTTCGTGGTAGATGTCCATTTCGGCAATATATTCCTTCAAAACCAGGAAAATATTGGTTGAAATTATGGGCTGTATGTGATAGTGCAACGTCTTACCTTCTCAATCTCCAAGGTTACATAGGTCGACAAGAAAAGGAATCTCGTGAAGTTGGTCAAGGCAAGAGAGTTGCGTTATATATGGTGAAAGGCTTAGAAAACAGTGGCAGAAATGTAACAACTGACAATTTTTTCTCTAGCCTTAGTTTGGCGAGAGACCTTCTGAAAATCAATCTCACACTCTTAGGAACAATTGGAAAAAATAAAAGAGGTCTACCACAAGCTTTCACTCAGACCAAAGGTCGAGTCAAATATTCATCTATTTTTGGATTCCAAGAGCATGCTTCAATTGTTTCATATTGTCCAAAAATGGGAAAAGTTGTAACTTTGCTCAGTACAATGTATTCAAGGAAGGAAGTGGAAGATCATGAAGAATGCTAGCCAGTAATGATTCTGGATTATAATAAAACAAAATTAGGAGTAGATACGATGGACAAGCTGGTTAGAACGTGGACTACAAAGAGGATGGGCAGAAGGTGGCCAATGGTATTATTTTACAACATGATTGATATCAGTGCACTGAATGCATTTATCATATGGCTACATCTTACACCAGACTGGGCAGAAAGGACCAACTACAAGAGACGGGCATTTCTCATAGGATTAGAAAAGCAGCTCGTCGGAAGAAAGCCAGACAAAATTTTTTCCCCAGTACTTCCATCAACAGTACAGACAAAAAAAAAGAGAGAGGTGCCGTTTTGTAAAAGGTCTAAGGATAGAAAATTCACCGATAAATGTTCAAAATGTGGATGTTCTGTGTGTAAAAACCACTGTGCAATTTATTGCTGTAAGTGTAATGCGTCATAAATGTCAATTCGGAATTTAATCAAAAATGTTTGTAGTTTCATGAGAATCGTTTGTAAATTTTATGGAAACAAATAATTTTTAAAAAATATATGCATTTTAATTTAATGTAATGTCACTGAAGTCATGTTTTAGATTGTCGAAAACGTAAGGAATGTGATTTAATTCTACCATTATTAAAACTATCCTTAATAAACAATAAATTCCGTTGGGGTCACTAAAGACCCCAATGGTACTCAGTGTAACAAAAAATACTCGGTATTACAAGGGTTAATTAGCGTAAGTTACACTGCCCAAAAAATATTACTTTTTCGAAACCCCCATAACTGTGTGCCATGGCGACGCGTAAGTTTGAAATTTGGCTTAGAGGTGTCTACAACCTCCTCCTGAAATGCTGCAAAACCGTGACGTCCCTACAGTCCGTAACCGCGCGAATCCTGCCTCGGGCATGGATGTGTGTGATGTCCTTAGGTTGGTTAGGTTTAAGTAGTTCTAAGTTCTAGGGGACTGATGACCTCAGATGTTTAGTCCCATAGTGCTCAGAGACATTTGAACCATTTTTTTCCGTGACGTCCGGAGACATTACTATCGCTCTCGTCGGCGCTTGAAACAGCAAGATGTGGACACTTGCGGAAAGAAAGCCACAGCTCAGAAGTTCATGTGAGGTGTAAGGTGAGTTAATGGTGTCACATAGGCACCCAATTTCACCAGGATTCCGCTCAATGCACTCTTGGAATGTTACACGGTAGAAAGGTCGCCATGTCCCCTCTTACCCACACCTAACCCCTTCTTTTGACCGCTCTGTGATGGAGGTCAGAACCATGACACCCAGCGCTGAAACCACGTCGTTTTCTTACTTGCGGCCGAAGAAAACATATCAGACGTACCGCTGTTCACAGTCGACACGAAAAGCCCACGGGAAGTGTTATAAAGTGTGTCAGTGAAATAACCCCTTTCCCTCGAGGCGTTGACCCCCACACCTTTCATGGTCGCATAGGACAGTTTCCAGTGCAATGTGCAACACGCCGCATTTTTGACAACGATAATGATGGGAGCTGAAGAAATGAATTAAAATTTGTGTTATAGCCGGTACATGAAGCTGGATTTCCTTGCTTACTAGGCAGGAATGGTAGCCGCTACACCAGTACAGTACTATAGCAAACATATATGCACTGTTTATCCTACTCGAATGCCACCCTAAAACAACTCACATCTTCAGCTTGTCTTAGGGAGGGAACTGGACTCGGATAGCCGTGCAGGTATGTTATAATGCTGTAGTAGTGTAATGGCTAGCATTTTTGCCTGGTAAGCAAGGAGAAACAGGTTCAAGTCCTGAGCATGGCACGAATTTCAATACATTTCTCCAGTTTCCATCATTATCGCGACTCAAATATCTCGAGAAAAATTTAATTATTTTAGTTCTCGGCAACGTTCTACACTTGTAACACAACCTGAACAATTCTCTAAGGATATCGTGTAGCTACAGTCCCACTGAATTTGATCTGACCGCTTTGGAGTGCAGTACGAGAGCAATTTTTGCTCTGATATAAGGGGCTGGGGGTGCACTCAGCTTCGTGATGCCAATTGAGGAGCTACTCGACTGAATAGTAGCGGCTCCGGTCAAAGAAAACCATCATAAGGGCCGGGAGAGCGGTGTGCTGACCACACGCCACTCCTATCAGCATCCTCAGCTGAGTATGACACGGCGGTCGGATGGTGCCGATGGGCCACTTCCAGCCTGAAGATGGAGTGATTACGGGGCTGGAACCGCTAGACACCGTTCAAGAGCGATCAATGAACTTTGAACTTTATCCGAAGCAGTAAAGGTTGTTTATGCTATTTCAGCCCTCCTATTTCGCACCCTCCTGTGCTGTGATCGCATAGGGTGCAACATTGCCATGTGCTTGAATGAAACGGCAAAGGGTCCGCCTAAGACCCCCATCTCTTCAGTTCGCAACACCCTCATGTCATCCAGCCATCATTGTCGATCACATTAACAATGTACCTGTAATAGTCGTCTCCACCGATGGAGATGAGTGGTACTTCGCCACTGCTCCGGCGCCTGAGAGGAGGCATCCCATTCGACAGTTCTTAGATGGGGTTGCCTGCTGCCAAATTTTAAACATATTCTCCAACGGGAGACAATTATGAGGTCTCGAAAAAGTTTTTTGGGCAATGTATAAATAATGTGTTGTAGTTGGGGCGTGACTGTTGTTTATTCCCAGTTGGGAACATGGTGACAACCTTGGCGGTTCTATTAGTTTCTGCTGACTGTTGTTGCCTCTGCTGTATGAAGAGTGTTGCGTGTATCCGTTGTGTGGCAGGGCAGAGAGGTGAAAAAGTATGGAGGGAGCTCAGTTGTGCTTGAGCAGTACAAAGTAGATTTCAGTCTGCTGGAATCTGCAGGTTACGGAATCTGTACGGGGGAGCACAATACAACTGTTTTTCAAACCCCTAGTGCCAGAGGCGACTTATATCATCGCACATTTCACAACCGAGAATCTGTCCACAACTAAAAACCTTAGTGACTTTCTATCTATGAACGCCAATAGTGGGTCGTGGTGCAGGCGTACGAGGCAGAGGTGGCGGCTGGTGGCAGATGGACTGTCCGTGGTGCAGATGCAGTCAGCTTGTGGGTGTGCAGCGTTGCTTTTGGCACAGCATCAAATGACGCCTTGCGTACAGTGTCTGGGGTCCTATCGTCTGATCTGCGTCAAAGAATGGGCAGCCATGTGCTGAAAAACAGGCTACATAATCAGATTAAAAAATGCCCTTGTGAGATCTCTGTATAAAAAGACTCCACAGATGACAAAAACTACCGCTCAGTGTCACTCTTTACATCATATTCTGAAATTTTTGAGAAGTTAATGTACTCCGAGGTTGTCACCCACCTGTGTAGTAATTAGGTGCAATGTTGATCATAGTTCGGATTTTAAAAGGGCCGCTCTACACAGACAGCTAATTTTTACATTTACTGAGCACAAAATAAAATCCTTAAATGATGAAATGTCACCAGTTGGGACTTTGAGGGACTTATTAAAGACATTTGAATATGACAGTCACAACAACGTATTAGAAAAAAAATTACCCGTATGCAAGTAGGACTCGTGCACAGAGGGCTTCATACAAACTAATTACGTTTATAGACAGTTGATCAACTCCGGGAATCAAGGATCTCGACGGTTTTAGCCTGTTACCGAACCTGATAATAGCAAGATACCGGTCTCACAGATTCCAACACTTTCGAGAATGCTTTAATTTCAAGTCTGAAGTCGGATAACAAATGACAAGAGTTATATTGCTTTCGTGTGACGTAATAACAAATATTTTGTTTTTTTTCCCCTTTACTTGTACAGTGAAAACCTTTCTTGTTGGCAAATGTCATCATTCTGCGTCAAAGGGAAGTACCCTGTCAGTTTTAATGAGTGTGTTTGCGAGTACCAAAATATGTAACACAAATGGCGGTATGTTTTGATTGCACTGACTTAAAAGCTTAACATTTTTACACAACCAAATGACTATGAACCTCAGTATGTGATACAAATTTCAATCTGATACGTCAACCCGTTCCTGAGGAAAAGGGGTCTTAACAGACGGACAAGCAGTCAGCTAACAAATGACAAACTTTTTCGAGAGATATAATAACACACTGACATGTTTTTTCCCTTTACTTGTACTGTTAAACCATGCTCCTTGTCAAATTTAATGATTGTAGACCTTAATGAAGTACTCTGTTTCTTTTCATGAGTGATTTTCCGAGTATCAAAATACGTGACATAAATGGCTGTATCTTTTGACTCCACTGCTTTGAAACTAACGTTTATCATAGCACCAAGCGACCATAGACACTAATACATGATGAAAATTCCCACTTGGTATTGTAACACTCATTAGATTACAAGTAGGTTTAGTTTATGTAAATGTGCATTTGCAATTTATGAAATGTATTCTGAATTGTTTAAACTCATTGATCTATGGCAAGGAAATTAGAGTTTTGTAATGTATATAAGAAAAAAGCAAAAGAATAAGTTGAAATTTAAAATTATTATAATGTGAATATGTTTATAAAAAATAATATGTTTGTTAAAAGCTGGTTCACGGTTGGGGAACTTATATTTGTAACATGTAAACGCTGTAGGGAAGTCCCTCTGCAACGGAAGTGGCATGGCGCGATGTAAAAGGTGGGTTTGGCGGTCGAACTGAGCGGCTTCTTTGTGTGAACGACACGCTGTGTGTGGCTAGTCTTAGCACGGTACACCTACGCGGTGTTAAGAGAGGTAATTGGAAGCTGCAATATAAGGAATTTGCCTCAGATGTGGATCTGGTTATTATTTGGTATTCGCAGCATAATGGAATGGCTCTAATATGTTGAAAAATCCGACGCCAAGAAGAGATTTTATAGGTCATTCGCACATCAAGAGCCTTGAGTACAGTTAGCCGCCATGTCGCCTGCCAATAATCTTCGCCACTGCTTCACAGACTTCAGACATTCAGTTAAGTAATCTGTATGGGCATGGGCCAGTTAATTTGTGTGTTGTTTCAGTGTTAATCACATAAAACATAAATCATAAATTCGTGTCCGGAACCATATTTTCAATCCTGATAACGAAACTACGGAGGGTCCTCACCTAAGTGCTACTAAAACAGAGTATCCTGATTTAAATTAACAATTTTGCATTCATGTGTTTAAAAGTGATTTCTTTGTCTAAAGTAAAAGGAGTAGAAATAGTTAAAGTAAGAGTAACATTTGGATGCTATGTTAATAAACCATTCCAAGTGAAATTGTTCAGGTAGGAAGTTTAAGTACAAAAAATCAAATATCAATTAATAGGAAAGTGAAGTTGGATAGGCTTTTGCTAAAGTACCCTTAGTTTACTATAAAATGTAGTTTTGTAGGATTACAGTGCAAGATGATGTAAATATTATTGCAAAGAATACCTGCTTCACTGGTAATTAAATTTCAGTTACATATAGATCTTTAATGAGCAGAATTACGTTAGTATTGTTAAAAGAAAAATAATGCACAATTTTAAATAAGGTGTATCTTTGGTACCCATAATGAAATGTTCCTTTTTTGAAATTAATTGACCCTAGTGAGGTATTTTATTGTCTTGCAAAGTAATTTAAGTGAATGATTAGCTTTTAGACTTAGTCTTTACTACTGTAATAATCAAAGAGATTTGACTAGTGAAACTATACTGGTTTATGGGTCCCCACCATATTCTTCGCCTATTAGGAAAAAATTGAACTATTACTGTTACTAAGGAAAACTGCTATATGCAGATGAGCTTAAGCAGTGTATTTAAGATGTTGTTCATCTTTATTTGTGTTATACATGTCAGTCAAGACAGAAGCCCCTCATGTCCAAATTTAGTTCTGCACTTCATGCAATGACATTTCAGTATTTGGTTAAGTAATGCTCCTGAATGTGGCTGCCATTAGTAAGAGCTTGGCGCAAATTTTCTCCCCCGAATTTACTGCTGCTACACACAGTACAGAGTGCACTGTGCCAATTTCTATCCTGTTTGCTACTCAGAGGGAAATCTCAACAAAAGTAACTTCAGTAACCAATACTCAGTTTACTCATACATATATCCCCCCCCATGAACCATGGACCTTGCCGTTGGTGGGGAGACTTGCGTGCCTCAGCGATACAGATAGCCGTACCGTAGGTGCAACCACAACGGAGGGGTATCTGTTGAGAGGCCAGACAAACATGTGGTTCCTGAAGAGGGGCAGCAGCCTTTTCAGTAGTTGCAAGGGCAACAGTCTGGATGATTGACTGATCTGGCCTTGTAACAATAACCAAAACGGCCTTGCTGTGCTGGTACTGCGAACGGCTGAAAGCAAGGGGAAACTACAGCCGTAATTTTTCCCGAGGGCATGCAGCTTTACTGTATGATTAAATGATGATGGCGTCCTCTTGGGTAAAATATTCCGGGGGTAAAGTAGTCCCCCATTCGGATCTCCGGGCGGGGACTACTCAAGAGGATGTCGTTATCAGGAGAAAGAAAACTGGCGTTCTACGGATCGGAGCATGGAATGTCAGATCCCTTAATCGGGCAGGTAGGTTAGAAAATTTAAAAAGGGAAATGGAGAGGTTAAAGTCAGATATAGTGGGAATTAGTGAAGTTCGGTGGCAGGAGGAACAAGACTTCTGGTCAGGTGACTACAGGGTTATAAACACCAAATCAAATAGGGGTAATGCAGGAGTAGGTTTAATAATGAATAGGAAAATAGGAATGCGGGTAAGCTATTACAAACAGCATAGTGAACGCATTATTGTGGCCAAGATAGATACGAAGCCCACACCTACTACAGTAGTACAAGTTTATATGCCAACTAGCTCTGCAGATGACGAAGAAATTGAAGAAATGTATGATGAAATAAAAGAAATTATTCAGATAGTGAAGGGAGACGAAAATTTAATAGTCATGGGTGACTGGAATTCGAGTGTAGGAAAAGGGAGAGAAGGAAACGTAATAGGTGAATATGGATTGGGGCTAAGAAACGAAAGAGGAAGCCGCCTGGTAGAGTTTTGCACAGAGCGCAACATAATCATAGCTAACACTTGGTTTAAGAATCATGAAAAAAGGTTGTATACATGGAAGAACCCTGGAGATACTAAAAGGTATCAGATAGATTATATAATGGTAAGACAGAGATTTAGGAACCAGGTTTTAAATTGTAAGACATTTCCAGGGGCAGATGTGGGCTCTGACCACAATCTATTGGTTATGACCTGTAGATTAAAACTGAAGAAACTGCAAAAAGGTGGGAATTTAAGGAGATGGGACCTGGATAAACTGAAAGAGTTTCAGGGAGAGCATAAGGAAACAATTGACAGGAATGGTGGAAAGAAATACAGTAGAAGAAGAATGGGTAGCTTTGAGGGATGAAGTAGTGAAGGCAGCAGAGGATCAAGTAGGTAAAAGGACGAGGGCTAGTAGAAATCCTTGGGTAACAGAAGAAATATTGAATTTAATTGATGAAAGGAGAAAATATAAAAATGCAGTAAATGAAGCAGGCAAAAAGGAATACAAACGTCTCAAAAATGAGATCGACAGGAAGTGCAAAATGGCTAAGCAGGGATGGCTAGAGGACAAATGTAAGGATGTAGAGGCTTATCTCACTAGGGGTAAGATAGATACCGCCTACTGGAAAATTAAAGAGACCTTTGGAGATAAGAAAACCACTTGTATGAATATCAAGAGCTCAGATTGAAACCCAATTCTAAGCAAAGAAGGGAAAGCAGAAAGGTGGAATGAGTATATAGAGGGTCTATACAAGGGCGATGTACTTGAGGACAATATTATGGAAATGGAAGAGGATGTAGATGAAGATGAAAAGGGAGATACGATACTGCGTGAAGAATTTGACAGAGCACTGAAGGACCTGAGTCGAAACAAGGTCCCGGGAGTAGACAACATTCCATTGGAACTACTGACGGCCTTGGGAGAGCCAGTCCTGACAAAACTCTACCATCTGGTGAGCAAGATGTATGAAACAGGCGAAATTCCCTCAGACTTCAAGAAGAATATAATAATTCCAATCCCAAAGAAAGCAGGTGTTGACAGATGTGAAAATTACCGAACAATCAGTTTAATAAGCCACAGCTGCAAAATACTAACACGAATTCTTCACAGACGAATGGAAAAACTAGTAGAAGCCGACCTCGGGGAAGATCAGTTTGGGATTCCGTAGAAACACTGGAACACGTGAGGCAATACTGATCTTACGACTTATCTTAGAAGAAAGATTAAGGAAAGGCAAACCTAAGTTTCTAGCATTTGTAGACTTAGAGAAAGCGTTTGACAATGTTGACTGGAATACTCTCTTTCAAATTCTAAAGGTGGCAGGGGTAAAATACAGGGAGCGAAAGGCTATTTACAATTTGTACAGAAACCAGATGGCAGTTATAAGAGTCGAGGGACATGAAAGGGAAGCAGTGGTTGGGAAGGGAGTAAGACAGGGTTGTAGCCTCTCCCCGATGTTATTCAATCTGTATATTGAGGAAGCAGTAAAGGAAACAAAAGAAAAATTCGGAGTAGGTATTAAAATCCATGGAGAAGAAATAAAAACTTTGAGGTTCGCCGATGACATTGTAATTCTGTCAGAGACAGCAAAGGACTTGGAAGAGCAGTTGAATGGAATGGACAGTGTCTTGAAGGGAGGATATAAGATGAACATCAACAAAAGCAAAACGAGGATAATGGAATGTAGTCGAATCAAGTCGGGTGATGCTGAGGGAATTAGATTAGGAAATGAGACACTTAAAATAGTAAAGGAGTTTTGCTATTTGGGGAGCAAAATAACTGATGATGGTCAAAGTAGAGAGGATATAAAATGTAGACTGGCAATGGCAAGGAAAGCGTTTCTGAAGAAGAGAAATTTGTTAACATCGAGTATAGATTTAAGTGTCAGGAGGTCATTTCTGAAAGTATTTGTATGGAGTGTAGGCATGTATGGAAGTGAAACATGGACGATAAATAGTTTGGACAAGAAGAGAATAGAAGCTTTCGAAATGTGGTGCTACAGAAGAATGCTGAAGATTAGATGGGTAGATCACATAACTAATGAGGAAGTATTGAATAGGATTGGGGAGAAGAGAATTTTGTGGCACAACTTGACCAGAAGAAGGGATCGGTTGGTAGGACATGTTCTGAGGCATCAAGGGATCACCAATTTAGTATTGGAGGGCAGCGTGGAGGGTAAAAATCGTAGAGGGAGACCAAGAGATGAATACACTAAGCAGATTCAGAAGGATGTAGGTTGCAGTAGGTACTGGGAGATGAAGATGCTTGCACAGGATAGAGTAGCATGGAGAGCTGCATCAAACCAGTCTCAGGACTGAAGACCACAACAACAACAACAACAACAACAACATATTTCCAAATTAAAGTGCCTAATTGGGCTGGCGACCATTCATTTTTTTCATTCATTTATGGTTTTATCACTTTCGTTAACTCCCAAGATTATAGCCCGTTTGGTTTTCCAGTTATTTCACCAAATTCGAAATTATAGTCCGATATCCTTGTCCATTAGACACATGCACAGTCGAACCTTGAAATCCTCTCAGAGGGTAACGTTACCGTGTTTCACCGCACGTTAGTGTTATAGTACGTCTAGGCTTTCCTGAGAAAAAGACCTCTTAAAAGACGGATGGGTAGCCAGACAGTATTATAACAAATGACAAAACAAATTTTTCATGATCACAGATTTACAATTTTCGGTTTTTTTCCTTTGGTTGTATTGGGAAACTTTGCTCCCTTGCGATATTCATGAATCTAGGTCAACAGGAAGTAACCTGTGGGTTTTGATAAAAGTGAGTTCGCTAGTATTAAAATATGTGACATAAATGACTTTAATTAAAACAACAGTCGAGATCGCAACAACATTTTTTTTTACGACCGGTTTGGCTTATGTTGAAGCCTTCCTCAGATCTTTTGGGCCCCTATAGCTGGTATTAGCGGCTCCTCCGTGAACCTCGTGATGAGCCGAGAAGCAACAGCAGCTGTAGGGGTCCCAAAACATCTGAGGATGACTTTAACATAAGCTGAAACCGGCCATAATAATCTAATGTTACTGCTCTCTCGACTGTTGTTTTAGTCAAAGTTAGCACCAGATCGCAGTTCTCCACCAACAATGTTGACTAAATTTATAAATGACGCTATCTTTTGACTGCAGTGACTTAGATGATTCACTGTTTTATATCGTCACGGGAACGTAGATCTTAATATGTGACACAAATTTCCACTCGTTACGTCTACCCGTTTCTGAGAAAAATGGTTTGGAACAGTTCGATAGATAGAAGGAAGGAAGGGAAGTAAGACTAGATTTAACGCCCCGTCGATATAGAGATCATTAGAGACGGAGCACAAGCTCGGATTATGTCAAGGATGGGGAAGGAAATCGGCCGTGTCTTTTCAAAAGAATCAACCGGTGTTTGCCTAGAGCGATTTAGGGAAATCACAGAAAACCTAAATCGGGATGGCCGGACGCGGGTTTGAACCGTCGTCCTCCCGAATGCGAGTCCAGTGTGCCAACCTCTGCGCAACCTCGCTCAGTCGGAAAGAGAGACAGGCAAACGTTCAACAAAGTCATCCCGTAAGGTTCCCGTTTTTACCGATTGAGTTTCTATGTATTACATAGCCTAGCATATGCATGATTTACATCTTACTTAATAAACAAAATGCAGAAATTTACCCCAGTAGGCTGTTCGAGTAATACGAAGAGGGTCGCCACAGCATCTGTACGGGAGGGAATTACTGTGGGAGTTGCACAAGGTTCGATTATTGGCCCACTACTGCCCTTCCTATATGTTAACGACTCGCCATTGTATTTAAATCAGGAGGAACCATTAGTCCCGTTTGCAGATGATATAAGTTGGGTACAGAAACATGACGAGAGGAAACAAGAAATTATAATTTTGTAGAAGTAACAATGGTTTTTGCACAATACGGGCTAAAAAATTTTTTTACTATCAAAAATAACCCACCGGATATTAACAAAGTATACCAGTATGAAATCATAAACAGGATAGAAGGTTCGAAGTTCTTAGGCGTACATACCGACGATAACTTAAACAGGTAAAACCATATAGAAGACCTTCTGAAACTTTTAGCTTCGGCAACTTTTGCAATGAGGGTAATTGCCACCTTTAGGGACTCAGGCGTCAGACAGTTAACACACTTTGCACGTTTTAATTTACTGATGTCTTATGCGATGACATTCTGAGCTAACTCCTCACTTTGAAGAAACGTCTTAGTTGGACAAAAGAAAACACTAGAATTATGTGTGGGTTTCACACTCATACATTTTGCAGGCATCTCTTCAAGCAACGAGGAGTATTAACCACAACTTCACCGTAGATACATTCACTTACGAAATTTGTTACCAACAATCAATCTTAGTCTGAGAATTATAGAGATATTCACAACACTAGGAGGTAAACGATCTACAATTCTTTTGATGAATCTGTAGCCCAGAAATGAGTGAATGGAGTTATAAAACTCTTTGACAATCTACCAACTGAAATAAAATGTCTCACAGACAACAGAAGTATTTTCGAATGTACTTTACAGATCTTCCTCCTTAAAAAAAATTCTCCTATACGATAGAGGAATTCTTGAATAGAAATAATTAGTCATTTACACAGAAAAAAAACTGTGAATGTTCAGCACTTAGCCATAAGCTACAAATATTGTTTCGTCTTTTTAAATGAGCGTTCTAAATTTGTTCAGTTGACACGTTGCTCTTTATGAATTTTATCGAGAATATGAGCTGTGAAACATGTAACTAAGTTACTAATGTTAATGAAATACTTGCGACTCGTGAATATAATCGCATCTCTATCAAAGAGAGTATTATAGATTTGTCATGAGAAAGACGAGACTCTTATGCCATTGGAAGGAGGACAAATTACTTTTTCCAGAATGTCACGGAAAACTCCAAATGGTTCATATTGTGCACAACCTGGCAGGAAATTTCATTCGTACTCATAGCAATTATATAGGATCAAGAGGAAGCCAGTGATATACCTAACCACGTCCTACTACAATGTCAAGTTTATAAGTCCTTGATGATAAAAGCGAGGGTGATAGCTTCAGTTCAATTCTGTCTATGAAACATTGCGAGACGAAGAAAAACTTGCTTTCTTGAACGAAATAGCTTGAAATTTCTCACAGATATCCAAAAGCGAGCATGATGATAAAATAATTCTTACTCAGGGCAAAGGATGTGAAGTGCCGTGGAGAAACGCGATGTATCGGTACGAAACTGTAGGAAAACTGCAAAAATGAAGATCCCGTTGCCAGAGAATATTAAAGTGGCATTAAACTCACAGTTTAATGCCACTGTAACTTGAAGAAACGGACGTAAACCTCTGGCGCACCAAATAAAAACACTTTCAAATTTATGTATGATTAAAATAGACATGCGTTTTAATTGTCTTAACTGAAGTTAGTTAGCAATTGTAATGACTGTTGTTTCCCCCCAAAAGATAATAAAATTAAAATACTTTTGATAATTTTAATCATGATATCTGTCGATAAATTATTATTGTTGAATTTTTCCTAATGACGTTGTGTTCTTCAAAATTTTCCTTTCTGAGTGTTTTCCATTTCGTATCTCACGCTAAATGGAAAGAGGCTAAATGGAAGTTAGGCTGAGCATCTGCATCGGAGGTATTCAGTACTCCAGAAGGCTTTCTGTATTGGCTGGACAGCAACCGTGCGAGGGACGCCGTTCAATTACAAATTTCACGCCGTCTGCACTGCTGGAGAGATACAAAAATACGATTCCAGAAAGTAAGCGAATTCCACAGGAGAAACTCTGTGCTGGGGCATAGGGGTTTTTGGTGCGTTTGTCGTTCCTGAACTGCAAAGCATTTAAAGACACGAGACTGTTGTGGTGTTTTCGGTGGCACAGCAGATAAGCGGTGCGGCAACTTGCGGGTGGGTTGGGGAGGAGGGGTAGAGAGAAGGGGGCAACGGAGCGAGAACCGGGAACCGCTATAGTTTTATTCGCCGCACATATTAATGCACATAAAGCATAAATTACGGCCGCGATTTTTCAGTGTCACCGGTATCAGTGCTGCTCCCTAGCCGCACAGACAGCAGAGCGGCGCCCTGGAATAAAAAAAAATAAACTAAAAAATGAAAAAAACACACAGAGAGAAGAGCGGGCGAGTTAAAAAACAGAATTGCGGTGCGGCGGTCGGGCGCAGATTAAAACTGTTCAAACAGCCCGGGGCGAGCCGAAGCGGCGGTTTTTCATTGCAGATTAGCGCCAGCTTTATCGCCCCCTGTTTTTTATATCACGGCAGTCCGGGAAGGGGCTGGGGGTGGAGTGGAGGGATGTTCGCCATTACCCCCGCCGCCACTCCCCTTCAACTGAAACAGCGCCGGTCGGCCTTACCGCCTATCTGGACGGGCATTGATTTTATTTTTCGGACGCCCGTACCTCGCAATATTTTCTCCTCTGTTCCTTCTCTTTTTTTTGTCTATCTCTCTCCGCTCTCTTCCTCTCGCGGTCGGATGCTGACGGCGAGGGATATGCAAAAATCGGAATACCGCCGGGACGGCTTTGGTATCTCCGCGCGGCAGAATTCAACGCGTAGCAGACTCCCCACTCCCCAGCAGAATTTGCCGGATCGGCGACGGAAATGCTGCATCCGCAGTTGGTCCGATCAGCCGGCTGCTGTTCGCGCAGGCGGACGATATTCCTCTGTCGCCGTTTCCAGTAGCGCGATTCCTTTTTTTTTTTTTTTTTTTTTTTTTTTTCCCCTCACGAACAAGTGACAGTGCACCGGATTCGAACAAAAGCAACGCGTAAAACGTGAGCTTCGCGGTCGCTGATGGATTTTGCCTTCTACATCTCGACTATATGACGTTTATCGTTCTCTCGTATTACTGCGCCTCAGAACATTCCCTAAAATCTGGAAGCAGGCCAACGTTGTAATCATCAAAAAGGGGCAAGACAAAGACCCTAAAGAAGCTAAATCTTACAGACCCATCTGTCTGTTGGACCTGTTGGGCAAACTGCTGGAGAAGTTACTAGCTGACAGACTGACAGCACACCGAGTGCTGTGCGGGATGAGTGACAGGCAATTCGGTTTTCGGCAGGGGCGATCTGCGTGTGACGCAATTGCCCTCGCATCCGAGGTCTGTGGGTCGTCTCCGCACAAGTACATAGTTGGCATCATGGTGGATATCAGTGGCGCCTTTGACAACCTGTGGTGGCCTTCGCTCTTCTCCTGCCTGCGGGAGAAGGAGTGTCCAGGGCCGCTATACGGCTGTCTCAGGAGCTATTGTATGGAAAGAGAGGTCTGGCTATCGTCCCCTAGCGAGCGAATAGGCAAGAAGATCACGAAGGGGTGTCCACAGGGCTCTGTCCTGGGGCCACTCTTTTGGGACATAAATATGGAGCCTCTTCTGGAGAGCTTGGAAAACAGTGTGGACGTGCTAGAGGCGATAGCTTACGCTGACGACCTCCTTCTGCTGGTTGGCGGCCGAAGTCGCGAGGACCTCGAACCCAAAATCAATAGGACATTATCAATTCTCACGCAGTGGTGCCAGAACACGAAAATGACCATTGCGCCTAACAAGTCTACATACCTATTACTGAAAGGCCAATTGGCCAGAAATCCAACAGTAAGAATCGAGGGCTCACCAGTGATTCGGCGTCGTGAGGCCCGGTATTTAGGGGTTATAATCGACGAAAGGTGGAATTTCGCCAAACATATAGAAACAGCAACACAAAAATCACTCGAAGCTCTAAACAACTTAATCACAATAGGACACAGTAGATTCCATCTCCCACCAGAACTCATTAAGTTATATCACAACACCATTCTTGTCTCTATCATGGGTTACGGCTCCGGAGTGTGGGCACACAGGCTCACGAGGGTTGTGCCCGCTATGTCTGTGAGGAGGGTGCAACGCAACATGCTTTTGCGCTCCATCGGAGCGTACAGAACATCTCCGGGAGGGGCACTACTAGTACTTATGGGGGTGTGTCCCCTGGATATCAAAATCCGGGAACAGGCAGCCTGGTACTGGGTTAAAAGAGGAGATGTAGATAAGACTGAAAGTATCTTGGGAGTGCGGGTGGGGGACAAGTTTGCCATTAAGAGGAGAGGAGAAGAGTTATGGCAAGAACTCTGGGATGCTGACACAACAGGCCGAAGGACTTACCAGCTGCTCCCAAATATTAAAGAACGCTTCCAACTATCGCATTTCCAGCCAAGTAAGGGACTGTTGCACTTCCTCACAGGACATGGACCGTATCCGGCATATCTATGCCGATTCGGGAAAAGGGCTACCCCCTCGTGTGACTGCGGAGCTGAATGGGGTACTCCGGACCACGTGATCTATGAGTGCCCCATCTTCGATGATGTAGCCAGTGACCTAAGAAGCCAGTTGCCTCACAACAATACGTATCAATTAATCAGAGATCCCACCACATTCAACATAGTAAACCGCCTTGCCAGCGAGGTATCAGCAAAGGTCCTGCGGGAATATTTAAGGGAAAACACCTGAACAACCGGACATGACATAACTGAAGGCGACCCATCCCATTCCGCCGGGGCGTGGACTGGCCAATCGCCGTGACGGTAGGAATCCGCCACGCTCCGGAACAGGGGGAGGGAGCGCCAACACCCGGATTCGACAGTTGCGCACCGATCATGACTTAGCAATAGTTAGACCTTAAGTAGATAGTAGATAGAAAATCTTAACAGAACTTGCAGCGATCTTCAAAAGGCCAGCCCAGTGCCAGGGGCATGCTCACTGGGATTAGCTCAGTGGGCACGGCCACACAGTAGGTTTATATAAACATCTGGCACGCCTGTAACGCTGCAGGAGGTAGTCCCTAGATTAGTTAGCAAGAGTAAAAGTAGATCTTACCCAACAAAGAAACTAACTCTTATTTCCTGTAGCAAGTAAGTTTTCTAACACTAGAATAGAAGTATAAATGCTGCTAATATTCAATAAAAATGTAATGTAGAGAATTAAGACCCACTAATGAATTAGGTGGTGGGTTAATATGTAAGAAATAATTCAATGGAATAAAGAATTTTTTTTTTTTTTTTTTTTTTTTTTTTTTTTTTTTTTTTTCATTTCTTTGCGTGGGTTAAATGTGTAAGTAGCGAGAGCGTGGCTTATTAGCTTTGTTCACGTTTACACCACCTGATGGCAGTAGTCAGAGATAACGGCGTATTACAGGTCGAACCACAGACATACATTACTCGACTGACAATACCGTATACAGTATCAATGGTGTCAATGAAGCTAACACATTAATTAGTACAGCAAAATGGCGAGAGCGCAAAGGACGTGCAAACAGCTAATTATTTACTGATAAAACATTTGTAAGAAATGGGGATAAACTGATGTAACTACATTACCCTTAGAGTTTTGCAAAATGATTAATACATGCGTTTCTAGGCGCTCAGTCCGGAGCCGCGCGACTGCTAGGGTCGCAGGTTCGAATCCTGCCTCGGGCATGGATGTGTGTGATGTCCTTAGGTTAGTTAGGTTTAAGTAGTTCTAAGCTCTACGGGACTGATGACCATAGATGTTAAGTCCCATAGTGTTCAGAGCCATTTTGAATACATGCGCCGTGTTCGGTTGTAACTCCTCGCACAGCAGACGGAAGATACGAGGAAAGTAGCATGTCACATAACTAGAAACATCGTACGTATTTTTGCTTTTGTGCTGTAAGTAATCATAACTAATTACATTACAGTTTCATTTACCTGAAGTAGCACCCGTGATTAAATAATTTATATACATTTTAGGGGGTTTCATAAATCTAATATTAACAGAAGTAGCTTAATAATGTGTTTTTAACCAATTTTGATCAGTTTTGGCTTTTCTTCGAATAGTAGCCGGCCGCGGTGGCCGAGCGGTTCTAGGCACTTCCGTCTGGAACAGCGCGACCGCTACGGTCGCAGGTTCGAATCCTGCCTCGGGCATGGATGTGTGTGATGTCCAAAAAATGGCTCTGAGCACTATGGGACTTAACAGCTAAGGTCATCAGTCCCCTAAACTTAGAACTACTTAAACCTAACTAACCTAAGGACATCACACACATCCATGCCCGAGGCAGGATTCGAACCTGCGACCGTAGCAGCAGCGCGGCTCCGGACTGGAGCGCCTAGAACCGCACGACCACCGCGGCCGGATGTGTGATGTCCTTAGGTTAGTTAGGTTTAAGTAGTTCTACGTTATAGGGGACTGATGACCTCTGAAGTTAATTCCCATAGTGCTCAGATCCAATTGAACCATTTGAACCCAACTAGTGCGCAAATATTTGCTCAACTGCAGAACTTGATTAGACCACCTCGTAAAGGTTGCAACGTTATTTGGTTTGAGAAAAGTCGTAGTAGTACCATTCACTAACTTGGTGACGCCACCGTCTTACCAAACGTCAGGCTTCAGTAAAATATGCATCTTTGCCAGTCTAGTAATGTATGTCTGTGGGCCGAACAGCATGGTGCCATTCATACTAGCAACTAGTGATAAATGTTATAAACGCCTTATACTCTGATGAAAGTCAGTCACGTCTAAGTGCAAGCCCAATAAATCTGCACTCAGCTATCCAGAATGTAAATGCTGACTTACTTGCTTTATAATAATGGGTGAGATTTGATACTTAACCCATCAAAACCGAAGTAACTTTGGTCGCTCACGAAAGACTTACTACTCCTCAGTTCAGAGACTCTCTTTAACCTTTAATCCTAAATAGCACAAAAATCACCTTTTTTTCTTTTACAATGAATTTATGGCTAATTCTGGACCATCACCTAGACTCGACTGAACATACAACTGCAGTATGTAAGAGGGTGTCAGTTCAACTTCATTTATTACAGAAATATAAGAAAGTATTCGCTCTCGAGCTTAAAAAGAAACTCGTAGAGTCACTACCACTCCCCTTCCTTGATTATGGTGATCCTATTCTTCAACGACTTCGGTACAAGAGCTCACGTCGGCTGGAACTGGCAATGAATGATTGTGTGCGATGCTTTTGTGATGTAAGCTCTATCCTCTCTCTACTACTACACAACAATAACATGTTCCCTAAGTAATTTTGTGTAGGGACTTTAGAACACTCTTCTCTCGAAATATTAGAGAAATTAAAATCCTTTCAAACTTCATAAGACAGGTAATGGCCCACCTTCTGTCGCCAAAGCTATCTCTTCTTGCATCTGGTGTCGTCAACTCTCCCTCCCCCATCCCTTGCCCCTCTCCTTGTCTGCAGAGTTCTCTATTGAAATCCTCATCATTCCTAGCAACCATGGTCATTTTCATTTCAATCCTCTCCTGTTTCGTTATCCCTTCCACTTCTTCTAATACCAAACAACCCTTAAAAAGTGCTGAACTAATGAATGTCATTCTTAATGCTTCCATTACTTTATTATTATTGTTACTATTATTATTAATATTGTAAATTATTCCCTTTGTTAATAATTCCTTGAGTTTTAAGTAATGACTGAATAATATCATATTAATTCCTCCACAATTTTATTATTGTTATTATTACTAACTATTAATTTATTAATAATGCAAATTATTATCATTGTGCGTGTTATGTAATATTTTTATATGTGTTGTTCCTGATCAGCTGTAAGAGAGGGCCTTAAGACCGTAATCTGATCAAGCTAAAAAACTAATAAATAAATAAATGCTCAGCTACATAGACTATTATATTTCAAATAATATTTATAACAAAAGTGGTTGATACGTTAACAATATCGTGTATAACATAAATAGGTAAATGTCATTGTCAAAGTACAAATGTAAATAACGAAGGGCAAAGGCTGTAGGGTGAAAGACAATGTGCATCTGTCAGAGGAAGTAGTGATAGACAAGAAACGGGTTACTATCCAGCCTTTTTGATAATCTCCTTTAGGCGCATTCTTTGTGAAGTCGCAAAGTGTGCTTGTTAGTGAGCATGGACATGGCCTCTAGTTCAGTGTCTACAATATGCTACTGTTAAGTCGCCAATAATATTGAAGCAGTGTGCCGTGTTCATGGAACGCGTTCCCCAAATTTTTAAAGTGGTTTAACAGCCAGATCATGTAATGTTGAAATGGACATCGCAACTTAGTTTGGGCTGTTGCTTACTAACTACATGCACTGAGGTGACAAAAGTCATGGATTACCTCCCAATATCGGTCGGACCTCCTTTTGCCAAATGTAGTGCAGCAACTCAAAGTGGCATGGACTCACCAAGTCCTTGGAAGTCCTCTGCAGAAATATTGAGCCACTCTACCACTACAACCGTTCGCAATTGCGAAAGTGTTGCCAGTGCAGGATTTCGTGCACGAACTGATCTCTCGATTATGTCCCATAAATGTTCGATGGGATTAATTCGGGCGATCTGGGTGGCCACATTTTTCGCTCCCATTGTCTTCAAAACAGTCGCGAACAATTGTGATCCACTGACATGGCGCATTGTCATCCATAAAAATTCCGCCGTAGTTTGGGAACAAAATGTTCTCCAAATAGGTGAACGTAACCATTTCCAGTCAATGACCGGCTGGACCAGACGATCCACTCCATTCCACGTAAACACAGTCCACAACGTTATGGTAGCACCACCAGCTTGCGCCATGTTGACAACTTGTGTCTATGGTTTCGTGAGGTCTGCACCACACTTTAACCCAACCATCAGCTCTTACCAACTGAAAAAAGGATTTTTCTCAGCAGCTCACGGTTTTCCAGTAGTCTAGGGTCTAAACGATATGACCACGAGCCTAGGAGAGAGGCTGCAGATGACGTCGTGCTGTTAGCAAAGGCACTCGCGTCGCTTGTCTGCTGCCATAGCCCATTAACACTAAATTTCGTGTCACTGTCCCTAAGGATACGTTCGTCGTGAGCCTCACATTGATTTTGAGGTTATTTCACACACTGTTGCTTGTCTGCTAGCATTGACAACTCAACGCTAATGCTGCTACTGTCGATCGTTAAGTGAAGGCTGTCGGCCACTACGTTGGGAGTGGTGAGAGATAATAGCTGAAATTTGGCATTCTCGGCATACTCTTACCACTGTGGATCTGAGAATATTCATTTCCCTAACGATTTCCGAAATGGAATGTTCCATGCGTCTAGCTCCAACTGCCATTCCGCGTTCAGAGTCTCTTAACTCCCGTCGTGCGCCCATAATCACATCGGAAACCTTTTCCCATTAATCTTCTGACTACAAATGACTGCTCCGCCAATGCACTCCCGTTTTATAACTTGTGTATCCTATAATACCACCATCTTTATAAGTGTATATGCCTATCGCATGATTTTCGTAGCTTCAGTGTAAAGCATGCAGATATTACACGGAATATGGACTACTGGATGGAGTAAAATATCTAATTTGCTGCAGTTGCGAAAATACGTAGCGTCTACAACACGGGTACGAAACTGCTTACTGAAATGACTACAGATCTTAAGTATTTTATCACAAGTGTCACGCAAACAGTGAAAGCGTACACACGACGCTACCATAGGAAGATAAGTTCATAAAAGTAGACTCTGGTACCAAATAAACTGAAACGTCCCCTTAGAAAAATTATATATGTGACTGGGCTTATCTTTAACGTATACATTGAAGAGGCGCTGAAAAAAGTAAGGGAAAATTCACAGACAGGTGTCATAATTAATGGCCAACGAATAGATATGATAAGATATGCCGATGATATAGCTGTCTGGGCTGAAAGTGAAGAAGATTTTGTAGTCCTACTGAATAGAATGGATAAAGTTATGGGTGAAGAATATAATATGAGAATTAATAAAGCAAAAACAAAAGTAATGGCATGCGACAAAGAAGATCAAGTGAAAGTCCAAGTTCATGTAGGCAATGAACTGCTTGAACAAGTTGATAAATTTACTTATCTGGGCAGTAATATTACCAGGGATGGAAGGAGCAAGGCAGAAGTGAGAAGTAGAATAGCTCAAGCAAAGGCTGCTTTTAACAAGAAGAAAAACATATTAACATCTAAGAGCATCAGCCTTGAAACCAGGAAAAGATTTTTGAAATCATATGTGTGGAGTGTGGCATGCTATGGGTGTGAAACATGGACTCTTGGGACAGAGGAACAGCAGAAGCTAAATTCTTTTGAAATGTGTTGCTACAGACGCATGCTCAAAATAAAATGGATCGACAAGGTCACAAACGAAGTGGTTCTGGAAAGAGCAGGTGAGAAGAGAAGCTTCTGGAGTTTCATTGTTAAAAGAAGAGTGCAATTTACAGGCCATCTATTAAGACATAAAGGACTCCTGAACACAATCATAGAGGGATATGTCGAGGGAAAAGACCAAGAGGAAGACCACGACTGAGGTACATGGATCAAATCGTGAACGATGTGGGATGTAACACCTATAAAGAAATGAAGAGAAAAGCTGAAAGA
Organism: Schistocerca piceifrons; assembly: GCF_021461385.2. Lineage (NCBI taxonomy): Eukaryota > Metazoa > Arthropoda > Insecta > Orthoptera > Acrididae > Schistocerca > Schistocerca piceifrons. Next base: position 216,696,138 of record NC_060139.1, on the reverse strand, counting down.
CGCACAGAATGGAGACAAGCTGCCATTGTAGCTGTTGCAAACCAATCCTTGGATTGACCACTACAGAAGAAGAAGAAAGACTGGGCTTAAACTGACACACAATATTTTTAGCGCAACGCAATCTGACTTTCAATAATCCCTAAAAAAGAATGGCCCTGACTAACATCAACCTATACCTTTCACAAATCACTTACCTCACAAAAATCTTCGTTACTCGAACTACTGCAATTCAGCGAGCGCCACTACTGCCAGCTAAATAAAAGATTCAAACTACGGAAGGCACTAACTACTGATAGGCATAGTTAGCAAATGAAAGATTTTAATAGAGAACAAACAATGTATTTACCTTAATAGTCATAATATATATAGCAGTTCATGACATCCAGTCTTACAAATTTCAAAACTCCGCCATTACTCTCCCCACATCCACCACTGCTGGCGGCTCACCTCCAACTGCGCAACGCTGCGCGCTGTTCACATCCAGCTGCCCAACACTACAATGGCAGATATTCCAACAACAATGCAAACCAGCCACAGACTGCACACAACACATACAGAGCGCTACGTGGCGTTACCAATACAAAAACTTAAACAGCCTACTTACAAAACTAGCATTCTTACCATCTGACAAAAACAGTGTTTTATGTTTATGATAAACTACCAGTATGGGACGAATGTATAACGTGCTGTAAAAGAGAAAGCGAATCTGACTTGAAAAGAAAAAAATTTGAATTTATCATTATTCAGCAGATGCGATGTGGTGAAATAATTCCAGTAAAAACAGTGTCTTTGAGTACATGTAACGAAGTTAATATAGTAACTACGCAAAGTTTAGATTTCAGTGACACATTAACTATTTCTTTACATGTAAAATACTGTTGAGCAAAGTATTTAAAACCGCTATTTGTAAATTGAAATTCAGCTTACACAAACACTTAAATAACCATCCTCTACAATGAGCATTGTGTCTTCTGTGCAATACTGGTGTAAGTTTATATAAATATTCTTTGTTATTGTGAGTTTTGTATGTTAATATTGTGTGTACATGCCATAGGCTGAATTACTCCAGTTAACGTGTCCTAATTGTAGTGTTTCTTGCCAAACCCAAACATTTCAGAGTTATAGTGAAATTGTCAACACAGTTGGCAATTTAATGCATTACGTGGACAGACACGCATAATTTCATGTAAATTTAACGTCGCAAAAATTACGGAATGTGAAATTATCTATTTAGTTATTGTGAATAACTTCATCTCTATATAACTTATGGAAATTAATTTTTTTGAAATGTAATTATTATTTCATAAATAATATTCCAATGATACAGCGGCAATTTTGTTTTAGAAAGTAAGTGAAGACAGTTCCTGCACGGATCTCTCTCTCTTGTCTGTTAGCCTTTTTACTGATAGGGCGCACTATAGCTGCGTTTCTTGCATATCACTAATCAATCTTTCTTCTGTGTAGACATGCAGAGCGACAATTATTGAATTAAATGAAAAGAAATTCTGCATCACCCGCTGAAGTGTCGGAACATAGATGCTGTCCATGACCTCTTGAATGGCTGGTTTCAGTTCAGCAACGGTTTTAGGTTATTGCTACACACTTGTCTTTATTATAGCCCCAAAAAAAGGAGTCGCATGTGTTCAGATCAGGAGAAAATGGCGGCCAATCGAGGCCCATGCCGGTGGCCTCTGGGTACCACAGAACCAGAATGCGGTCCCCAATGTGCTCCTCCAGGACATCAAACATTCTTCCGTTTCGATGAGGTCGAGCTCCATCTTGCAAGCACCACATCTTGTCGAAATCGGGGTCAATTTGGATAGTGGGAACGAAATCATCTTCTAAAACCTTCACGTACCGTTCGGTAGTCACCGTACCATCAAGGAATATCGTACCGATTATTCCGTGACTGGACGTTGCACACCACCCAGTCATCCGTTGAGGGTGTAGAGAGTTCTCGATCGTGAAATTCGTTTTCTTAGTCACCCAAATGCGCCAATTTTGCTTACTGATGAATCCATCCTGAGGAAAGTGCGCTTCGCCGCTAAACCAAATCATGTGCATGCGCATACTAATTCCCATCATGCAAGGGCAACCATGCAGTTTGAACATCCTAAAACAAACCGTTCAGATGTTATGAGGATTTTATTTCACATAGTTCAATAATTGTCACCCCGTACGCTGACCTGTTATGTATTAGCTTTAGAATCACTTGCAATCAATGTAAATGAGTTAAGCCTCATGAATGCTCATTTTAATAGTTCTCCTAATAAATATAGGAGCTAGCTTATTATCAAAGATGGATATCTGTCGTTTGCAAGAAATTGAGGTAAACGTCACTTTCAATTGCGAAATGTGGAGCTAACGTCTTTCTTTTCTGCTTTAGGCATCATTAACTCTTATACTTCTGGAATGGTTCTGCAAAGTAACCAATGTCAATTCAATTATGAGGGCAAATCAGAAAGTCTTAGCCCCTATTTTTTAGCCAAACTGCGGCTGTAAATGAGAAGTCAACATATCCATTCCCAGTACTGGACCTTTGTTGGTTCATGCTGGCCTCATCTGCCGGTAGCTCGCCGCTGCTGTCAGTTGTTAGAGATGGCGTTTGTGCTTCCACGGTGTTAGATCAACGAAGTGTGATTTTCTATGGAGCAAGGGATGAAACCACATCGAGATCTACTGGGAAATGCAGCCCACGTATGGGAAAAACTGTTTCGCTTTGAGAACTGTGAGATGGTGGTGGTGTGAGTTCGACAAAGGCCTTAAGTCCTGCATGACAATGAGCGGTCGTGGACCGCGTTCGTCGCTGATTTACAACATTTCCCGCGTGGATGCAATGGTGAAATCAGATCGGCGTTTGCACGTCACAACCATTTCCTCGGAGCTTGGCATATCGTATGGGAGTACTTACGATATCGTTCACGGGTCATTAGGGTACCGGATCGTCTCATGTCGGTGGGTGCTTAAGCAGTGAGACGAGATCAAAGGCAAGCGAATGATGTCTTCACTGAATCATCTGGAATGGTAATCCAAGGATGAAGGCTTCCTGGGCCGTATTGTTACTGGCGATGAAACGTGGATACTGCATTTCAAGCCGGAATCGAAGCAGCAGAGCATGGTTTGGAAACATCTGGATTCGCCTCTGACCAAAAAACCCCGAGTATTTCACTGGGAGATTCTGGACCACCTACAGTCCAGATGTTGCCCCTAATGATTTCCACGTTTTCGGACTGCTGAAGAAGTTCCTGGAAGGACTGCGACTCAAAAGTAACGGTGAAGCTAAGACAGCAGTCCGACAGTGATTCCACAGTCAGCCAGATGAACTGTACCACAGTGCTGCGGTGGGACAAATCTGTTAACTGGTGTGGGGTGTATGTGTGAGAAAAGTGTAAGTAACTTATACAGGATGTATATTTGTCATTACCTGTATATACCTTACTTAGGCTAGTAAAAAACAGAGGAATAGACTTTCTGATTTCCCTCGTAGATAAACCAGTTAAAATTGTCTTTGAAAGTACAGATATCTGTGTTAGAGACCAAAATGTATAGATGTAGACTTTTTATGTGAATATCCATTCAGGTGTCCCTTTTTTATTCACAGCGATTCAGTCCGTAGTGCTGTGAATCTTTTACAAGAGTATTAGCTGGGAAAAATGAAAGAAATTAAGTTTTGAACTCTATTATATTACTGGAAAACATAAGAACTACAATAATCTGAATGCTGTATACAAAATAAGATGTAAATTTTAATGAGTTTAATATTTTTTGCTCATTTACAGGAATTTGAGTAGTAATTAAAGTCCGTGCATTGTGAGAAAACTGCCAGAGGAACATAAAATTTTAATTTGCACTAGAAAACGTAAATACGTGTAGGTATGAGTCTGATATCAAATAGACATTAAAACGAGACCATTGCCAAAATTATTCTGCTGTGTTTCACATTCATATCGATCATCAGGCAAATCTGAGTCACGAATTGGTCCCCACAGTACATTTTTGTATCATTCAAGAGTGGGAAGATTCGTCCGGTTTTCTTCAAAATGTTTGATTAGCAACCTGTCAACATCTCGAAGTTTTTCTGCTTTGATTAGTATACCATTGAGATTATTCTGACACTTTATCTCTTCCAGTTTGCTGTTGACTGTAGAAACTGGTCTCTCTGCTCCCATATCTACGTTGTAAGCAAGTTCTCCTTTGACCACCACTTCACCCGACATAGTTGCCCAAAAAAGTACGCACTAGCAGGCTGATAATTTGGAGCTGATATGCTGACTTCATATGCTGCTTGGCTCATTCTTTACAATCTTGATATATCCACTCAGTTTCAGAAATCCATACTTCCCAAAAACTTTGTGGTTCTCAGCTTTATTAGTGATGGTATCTTTTTTTCTTAGATTTCTGTCTATAGGTCGAACACTTTCCAGCAACTGGAAATATTATTCCAGTCTTCCTTACGTTTATGTAAGTCTGCAGGCTTTCGCGGCCGTTGCCACATATAAAATCTTAAGGTTTATTAGGCCAACTCATATTTTCTTCTAATTTTGGAAGGAAATATGATGCGGTTTAACAACTCAGAAGATTTTATATTCGTTGTGTTTGCTGCTGCATAGCTAGCCAGGAACCTGTTCAGCATTGATTATTGTTTTGCCCTGCACATTCATCCACCACAAGACGGATGGTGTCATGTCCTGAGAGATAAACATCTTTCAACTCACTTAATACGATGGAAGCCACTTCACTCAAGGATTTCTTGCCTTCATTTTTCGTATACTAATGCATTAGCAGCGTTTAGACAATCACTTGACAAGCCTTGAAGGACTGAAAGGTTGTAGCAATAAAGCTATCTAGTGTGGTAGGCAATATGAGGCAATTTGATCTGTTTTCTTAGGGAGAACAAGGTTCTTTTGACAGATGAAGCTCAGGAGAAAACAACCTGTTGACTTCACACTCAAGAGCTGGAAAAAAATCTTGTGCTTGTTTCTTGTGTAGTCTAATTTCATTTTCAGTCTTGACTTCGCAGTCTCATTTTGTTCCATCAAGATCCTATTTCCCAGTCAATACATCTGCTACACTCATCTACACTTAGATAAGAAAATCCTATGTTAAACTGTGTGGAGAAAACATTACTGAATTGAACATTTTCCATAGTTTATTGATGTTTTCTCTCTTGAATAATGCGATTCACAGGTATCTACACTACAGATGAAAGTCTTCATCGCTTCTCTAAGTGGGCCAGATTTGATCTCTTCGTGGTTTCCACCTCGGATTCCTACTCGGACATGAGAGTTTATAATGCTCTCATATATAGCACTCTTCCCTAATAACTGAACCTTTAGTCCTGTCACGGGAAAAGCTACGTATATCACTCTAACGTGAACACGCTAATGTTACCCTCTGAGAGGATTTCGAAGTTTGACCGCGCGTGTGTCTAATGGACAAGGGTATCAGATTATAATTTCGAATTTGATGAAATAACAGAAAAACCAAATGGGCTTTTATCTTGGTAGTCAACGAAAGTGGTAGCATCATAAATGAATGAAAAAAATGATCGGTCGCTGGCCTAATTAGGCACATTAATTTGGAAATATATGTCTGAGAAAATTGAATATTAGTTATTGAAATTACTTTTGTTGAGACTTTCCTTTGAATAGCAAACAAGATACAAACTGGCACAGTGCACTCTGTACTGTGTGTAGCAGCAGTTACCAATAACGTACACACCAGTAAATTATGGGAAGCAAATTTGCACCAAGGTCATGCTAATGACAGCCACTCTCAAAAGCATCACTTAATCAAATATTGAAATGTCACTGCATGAAATGCACAACTAAATTTGGACATGAGGGGCTTCTATCTTGACTGACATGAAAACACAAATGAAGATGAATAACATCATAAATACACAGTTTAAGCTCCTCTACATATAGCAGTAATAATCAGTAACAGTAATAATGCAATTTTTCCTAATAGGTGTAGAATATGATGGGGACCCATAAACTAGTATCGTTTCACTAGTCAAAGCTCTTTGATTATTACAGTAGTAAAGACTAAAAGCTAATCAGTCACTTAAATTGCTTTGCAAGACAATAAAATACAACATTGGGCTCAATTAACTTCAAAGAAGGAACATTTCATGATGAGTACCAAAAATACATCTTCTTTAAAAATGTGCATAATTTTTCTTCTAACGATACTGTCGAAGTACAAGCTGAGTAGCACCGTGACAGTGGTGTAGGGATTACGATACTGTAGTGCTGCATGGAGGGTCGTGAGTGCAAAACTCACCTGAATTGTAAAATTTTAATTTCTGTATTCGGTTCGAGGACATTCTAGAAGTATGTTTGTGACATCAAGAATCACTGTACTGGAATGTTCTGTAACTGCATATATACCGTATGTGCTCTGGCCGGAGGCAGTTCGCTCCGCGCTCTTGAATGTGCAAGAGCTGAATAAACCTTCGTTAAGTGAAGTTAGTGTTCGTCATTCATCTAATTACACCTTCTTCTACGTGACAATACTATCATAAATCTGTCCATTAAAGATTTATATGTACTTGAACTTTAATTACCTGTAAAGCAGGTATTCTCTGCAATAATATTTACACAATCTTGCACTGTTAGCTTACAAAACTATGTTTTATAATAAACTAAGGATACTTTAGCGAAAGCCTGTCCAACGCCACTTTTGAGGTTTTAATTTAACTTCTATTATTCCTTTTTACTTTAGACAAAAAAACCACTTGAAAACACATGACTGCAAGAATTGTTCATTTAAATCGGGATACTCGGCTTTAATAGCACTTAGGTGAGGACCCTGAGTAGGTTCGTTATTGATTGAAAATATGGTTCCGGACACGAATTTATGATTTATGTTTTATGTGATTATAATTGAAACAAAACGCAAATTAACTGACCCATGCCCATACACATAACTTAACTGAATGTATAAAGCCAGAAAGAGATTTTCACTCTGCAGCGGAGTGTGCGCTGATAAGAAACTTCCTGGCAGATTAAAACTGTGTGCCCGACCGAGACTCGAACTCGGGACCTTTGCCTTTCGCGGGCAAGTGCTCTACCAACTGAGCTACCGAAGCACGACTCAGGCCCGGTACTCACAGCTTTACTTCTGCCAGTAGCTCAGTTGGTAGAGCACTTGCCCGCGAAAGGCAAAGGTCCCGAGCTCGAGTCTCGGTCGGGCACACAGTTTTAATCTGCCAGGAAGTTTCATATCAGCGCACACTCCGCTGCAGAGTGAAAATCTCATTCTGGAAACATCCCCCAGGCTGTGGCTAAGCCATGTCTCCGCAATATCCTTTCTTTCAGGAGTGCTTGTTCTGCAAGGTTCGCAGGAGAGCTTCTGTAAAGTTTGGAAGGTAGGAGACGAGGTACTGGCAGAAGTAAAACTGTGAGTACCGGGTGTGAGTCGTGCTTCGGTAGCTCAGTTGGTAGAGCACTTGCCCGCGAAAGGCAAAGGTCCCGAGTTCGAGTCTCGGTCGGGCACACAGTTTTAATCTGCCAGGAAGTTTGAATGTATAAAGTTTGTGAAACAGTGGCAAAGATTGGTGGCAGGCGACATGGCTGCTAACTGTACTCACGGCTCTCGATGTACGCATGTTCTATGTACTCTCTTCTTGGTGTCGGATTTTCAACATATTAGAGCCATTCCATTATGACGTGAATACCAAATAATAGCCAGACCCCAGGCAAATCCCTTATGATGCAGCTTCCAATTGTCTCCCTTAGCACCGTCGAAGTGTAACGCGCTAAGACTAGCCACATACTGCGTGTCGTTCACATAAAGGATACGCTCATTTCGACCGCCAAACCCACCTTTTACATCGCGCCATGCCACATCCGTTGCGGAGCGACTTTACTACAGCGTTTGTATGTTACAAATACAATTTCCCTAAGCTGAACCAGCTTTTAACAAACATATTCTTGTTTATAAACATTTTAATATTGTAATAATTTACCATTTCAGGATATTCTTCTGCTTTTTTCATATATACATTTCAAAACTCTGATTTTCTTGCATAGATCAAGGAGTTTAAACAACGCAGAATACACACTTCATAAACAGCACATACGTAGTTACATAATATAAACCTACTTCTAACCGATATAAGAATTACAAGTTACCTTTCTTGAAGTTTTTGAACACCCCTTACGATCAAGCCCTTGGTTCTTCTTCCTCTTGGGGTTGAGTATTTTATCACTATTGCGTTTGAGAATGAATGCATTTTGCTTACTCTCTTCAGGGATGGAATAAAATGCCTCGTGGAAGTCTTTGATGTCAAAATCGTTAGTAATGAATACTGATAGCTAACTCAGTGGTTACATGTAGGGTACTCTGGGAGGCCTTTAGTGGAATACCTGGACAAACGAAGCAATGAAATCGCTGTAACAATAACGTATTGTCATATAGTAGGCACATTTAAGAATTAACGAAAATATACAAAAACGGAGACAGAATTATGTAAAATTAGCAATAAATATATATTTTTCTCCATCAATACACTAATTATAACATTATATTGACAGCTCGGATTTTGGTTATTTTTTGGTTCAAGTGTTGCATTTTAATGTTAATTTTTTGTGTTTTGACGCATATTGTTAAACATTGAGTCCCTCACCCCTTACCCTACGCCTATTTAACCAAAAATTAACCGATGCCCTCAGATTTTATCACCACATCAGCAGGGGCAGTCACTAACGATTAACAATCTGCCCATCTTCCAGTCACTAATATGGCCTATATTAATACTTTTCGTGGCCTTGCATCTCGGAAGTTCTTAGCATAACGCCAGTTAAAAGTCTTATCAGATTTCTCCTTGTACAGTCTTGCATTATTTCTGACATCAAAATCCTTTCCAACAATTAAAAATTACGTGCAATAAACGCAAAAATGGAGCTGCGTAGACTACAAGCTATCCTTACCTCTGCTCTTTGCAACGGTTCTTTTTCGCTTTTCAGGTTCACGAATCTTCCTGGCTTTTCCTTCTGTGACTGGTGAAACATTTTCTTCCACTTCAGTTACATAATTTTTGATTATGAATAGTAATACAGTAAAAATTATTCGAAACCTGAAAGACCGGTTAGCAACCTTATTATGTGCCATGGGCAGTCACCATGTCTGATTTTGGAGGTCTTGTGATTACATGCTGTCATACCATTGGTTCAAATTGCTTTATTTGGCAAATGTCCGAATCTGATACCAAGCAGTTATGTATGCGTCCACTTCCGAAGTGAACAGAGAACCTCAAAGCGTAAGTTATCATATTTACACCCATTTCTGAAACAAACTGACTTCACCAACGAAAAGAGCTGAAAATTTCCTTTCGAAATTAACTTATAACTACCTTTCGACGGGAGGACAGCAGTCCGTGTTTGATATTAGGCCACTCATGTGATACATGAAATTTTTTAAAACTTTGCCACAGTCAACTATCAATGCGAGCTTAACGTATCGTTTCGTAGAGACACAAAGGCCGAATACAATTAGTATTCTGCCATTTATTCATTTGGAATTTGCTGCAGCGTCCCTGACATAAATTGCCGATCATAAGCACTTGGAAACTTGAATGCAAGCTCGGAACCTTAAATTATCTTACCGCAGGTTCCAAGCTACGATTCCGTTTTGCCCTAAATAACAGACACAGGTCCCGCAAAACTGATGGCGATATTAAAATTGGCGTTTGAAGATGACTGCCGAACGATTCTACCGCCGTCAACGTACTTCGCGAGTAAGGACTACGAAGATAAAATACCAGAAATTACGACTCATACAGAGGCTTATAGATAGTCGTTTTTTCCTCGCTCTGTTTGCGAATGGAACAGAAAAGGAAATGACTAGTAGTGGTACAGAGTACAGTCCGGCTTGCGGAGTATCTGTGTAGATAAAATATGCAATGTTTTCTAATTTTTATAGCATTTTTCTAGAAATTAGTTTGAGCAATAACAAAGATGCGTCTACTATCAACAATGGCCACCTGCTCCAGTTAAGTTTAACAGTGACTAGTTTCAGAGGCTATTTAAAGTCAAATTATCAATCAGTTTAGTAATCTTGCGTGAGCAGAAGCGTCAAACTCATCCAGTCATCACATTGTAATTTCATAAATTATTTCAAACGTAGAAGCTCACATATACCATTCTATCGTTAGGTATATAGCGCAACACTGATCATCGAATAGCTACAACATGCGATCGCTACTTTCTCATTCCGATGCCTCAGAATTACATGAAGGTCATTACTAGCTGGGAAGGGACTAATTACGTGAAAAGAACACGGTGCATTCCGTATCCACCGATTGGTTCGCAAAATTTAATAATTTTAACTAAATTATCAGTTGCTGTGGGGCGGGGGGAGAATGGGGGTGATACGTACAAGAACCTGCGTTTTCCAACATCATTTCAAATTTTAGAGCATTTACACTATCGGATCCGTAGTATATGGATCTACATCTATATCTACACGATTACTCTGCAATTCGCAATTAAATGGGGTTCATCGAACCACTTCAAGCTATTTCTCTACCATTCGCCCCTCGAACAGAGCACGGGAAAAACGAACACTTCACTCTTTCTGTGCAAGCTCTGATTTCTTTTATTTTTTTATGATGATCATTCCTCCATATACAGGTGGTCGCCAAAAAGTATTTTCACACTCTGAGAACGAAGTTGGTGACTGAAATTTCATTAGAAGATTCTGACGCGAGGAAAATCGGCTTTGCCTCTGCGACTGCCGCCGCAATTCGCGTATCATATCCATGGCAATCTCACTCCTATTTCGCGAGAATACAAAATGAGCTGCCTTTCTTTGAACTTTTTCGATGTCCTCCATCAATCCTATCTGATGCGGAACCCTATGTAAAGTGGGTTTGACCACAAGATTTCACGAGAGGCGGACCCACCAGTATAAAAGGAGACAGAGTAGCAGTAACAGCACAATGGGTCAGTCGGCATACCTCTTTGTCTTTCATCGTAGGCTAGGTAATGCATGCCACCTGAGTAACAAACCCATCACGGCCACTTTAACCCTTCTAAATCTGCTCAAGTCGACTGTTGGTGATGTGACTGTGAAATAGAAACGCAAATAAAGAACCATAGCTAAACAAAGGCAGACAAGATAGACTAACGGACATAGACCGTCGAGCATTGTGGCGTTTGGTTACAAAAAATTGCGTCAAATCAGCGGAAGGAATCACTTACAAGTTCCGAAGTGCTACCAGTAGTCCAGCTAGCTGAAGGACTGTGCGTAACGAGATGGCGATCAGTTTAGCCTTAGAAGTCTTCCGAAGTAAGGGTGATTTCAGGTGTGCCGCAGGGGAGTGTCATAGGACCGTTGCTATTCACAATATACATAAATGACCTTGTGGATGACATCGGAAGTTCACTGAGGCTTTTTGCAGATGATTCTGTGGTGTATCGAGAGGTTGTAACAATGGAAAATTGTACTGAAATGTAGGAGGATCTGCAGCGAATTGACGCATGGTGCAGGGAATGGCAATTGAATCTCAATGTAGACAAGTGCAATGTGCTGCGAATACACAGAAAGATAGATCCTTTATCATTTAGCTACAAAATAGCAGGTCAGCAACTGGAAGCAGTTAATACCATAAATTATCTGGGAGTACGCATTAGGAGTGATTTAAAATGGAATGATCATATAATGTTGATCGTCGGTAAAGCAGATGCCAGACTGAGATTAATTGGAAGAATCCTAAGGAAATGCAATCCGAAAACAAAGGAAGTAGGTTACAGTACGCTTGTTCGCCCACTGCTTGAATACTGCTCAGCAGTGTGGGATCCGTACCAGATAGGGTTGATAGAAGATATAGAGAAGATCCAACGGAGAGCAGCGCGCTTCGTTACAGGATCATTTAGTAATCGCGAAAGCGTTACGGAGATGATAGATAAACTCCAGTGGAAGACTCTGCAGGAGAGACGCTCAGTAGCTCGGTACGGGCTTTTGTCAAAGTTTCGAGAACATACCTTCACCGAAGAGTCAAGCAGTATACTGCTCCCTCCTACGTATATCTCGCGAAGAGACCAAGAGGATAAAATCAGAGAGATTAGAGCCCACACAGAGGCATACCGACAATCCTTCTTTCCACGAACAATACGAGACTGGAATAGAAGGGAGAACCGATAGAGGTACTCAAGGTACCCTCCGCCACTCACCGTCAGGTGGCTTGCGGAGTATGGATGTAGATGTAGATGTAGAAAAGGTAAAGCCACGAGAGTGGCAAATTCGACGTTCTGGTTCATAATGGAAGCAAGACTAAAGAAAAATAGGGACACATTTACAAGACTTGTCAACTTCTAAAATGCGTTCGACAATGTCAAATGGTCCAACATGTTTGAAATTCTGAGGAATGTAGACGTAAGCTTTAGGAAGGGACGGGTATTATACAGTAATATGTACAAGAGCCGAGAGGAACAGTAAGAGTGGAAGGCTAAGAACGAAGTGCTCGAATTAAAAAGAGTGTAAGACACCCCTTCTGTTCAATCTGTACATTGAAGAAGCAGTGATGGAATTAAAAGAAAGGTTCAGGTATGGGATTATAATCCAAGGTGAAAGGATATCAATGATACGATTCGCTGATGACATTGCTATTCTCAATGAAAGTGAAGAAGAATTACATGATCTATTGAATGGAATGAACAATCTCATGATTACTGAACGTGGATTGAGAGTAAATCAAAGAAAGATGAAAGTAATGCCTCGCGGAGTGATCGCGCCGTTTGAGACGTCATGTCACGGACTACGCGGCCCCCGCTGCCGGAGGTTCGAGTCCTCCCTCGGGCATGGGTGTTTGTATTGTTCTTAGCGTAAGTTAATTTAAGTTGTGGACAAATCTAGGGACATGACCTCAGCAGTTTGGCCCCTTAGGAAAACACACACATTTAAACATTTTGAACGACAGTAATCAAATGTAGCAGAATGAGAACAGTGAGAAACGTAGCATCAGGATTCATGGTCACGAAGCAGATGAAGTTAAGGAATTCTGCTTCCGAAGCAGCAAAATAACTCATGACGGAAGGAGCAAGACGGACAGAAAAAGACTAGCGCTGGAAATAGGCATTCCTGGGCAAACGAAGTCTACTAGTATCAAACGTAGGTCTTCATATAAGGAAGAAATTTCTGAGAAAACGTTTTGAGCACAGAATTGTATGGTAGTGAAACATGGACTGTGAGAAAACCGGAACAATCCAAGTATTAGGATGTGGTGCTACAGGCGAACGTTGAAAATTGCCTGTTTTATAAGGAATTGGGATGTTCTGCCCAGAATCGGAAAGGAAAGGAAGGGAAAGATGATAGAACATCTGTTAAGATATCAGGAAATAACGTCCAGGATACTAGAGGGAGCTGCAGAGGGTAAAAGCTGAGGGGGAAACAGAGATTCGAATATACTCTGCAAATAATTGAGAACGTAGGTTGCAAGTGCTACTCTGAGATGACGAGGTTGACACAGGAGAGGAAATCATGGAGGGCCGCTTGAAACCAGAGTTATAAAGGTTGTGGTACAATACCCGAGTAGCTGCTCATAAGCCACACATTTCTGTCCTCAGGGCCGAGCGATGCTCGAAGTCGTGTAAATAGCAATGACAACGGACAGTGGATGATTGGAACAAGTGATTTGGAGTGATGGATCACACTATCCCATGTGGTAGTCCGATGAAAGGATTTGAGTCAGTGAATATCTGGAGAATATTACCTGACATCGTCCATAGCATGTGTAGCACCAACAGCGAAGTCCGAAGGTGATGGTATTACGGTATGGAGACGTTTCTCAAGGTTGAGAAAACGCTAAATGTTAAGTACAGTAGAGAAACACTTCGGAGACGATCATTGTGTCAGCATAACACACCCTGTCATAAAGCAATATTTTTGAGACAATGGTTAGTGGACAATAACATTCCTGAAATGGTGATTGGCCTACCGGGTCCCGAGCTAAATGGAATGGGACACCTTAGGGAATCAGTTACAACTTCGATATCGTTCCAGACCCTAGCACCCAACCTTCTGTGGTTTCAGGTCTTGAGGAACAATGTTGTTGTCATTCGTCCACAGACATTTCATAAACCTCACTGAAAGAGTCCGCAGCAGATTTCGAGCCATCATAATGACGAAACGTGGACACACCCTTTATTAATGCCCAGTAACAGGTGTCCTAACAGTTTTGATCAGATATTTTATTTATTTATTGCTGTGTTAATTACTCCGTTGCCTTGTTATTTAAAATTCGGCGGAAATCTGTACAACGTCTTTGGAAAATTTGCATTATACGAGTTCTTTTTTAGAACTTTAGACCATTTTGTAGCTAAAGTAAGGAAAGAGAAGAGAATGCTTCTTACACTAAAGATTGTCCAAATATGATCCGGAAGCAGAAATTTGATAAAAACTTTAAAATACTCAAGCAGTATGAGAATGAAAACAAACAAAAGATTTTCAAATCTGACACGATCAATATGTATCAATTCTGTGAAAATAGAAGCGACGTGTAAGCCCTTTTATCGATGACATCGTCTTTAGCCACAGCAACATTGACAATTCTGATATCTGCAATATTCCCATCATCCTCAACAACTTCGCGGAGTAGTCTTGCTAAACTGCTCTGTTTTCAAAAATCTCAAAATTGGTCTTTTCACCTTCCTATATTTTCGACTTTTGTTATCCTTCAACATTACTTAACCGTACTGTTGAGCTTCACTGCCTTCCCACATACTCTCCGATCCTGATCTAAGCCTTACATCTTCGCTGCAGATGTTGAAACCTCATTTCTGCTGCCTGGATTCTTCATTTTTATTTTCATGTCAGGCTCCGACAACACCCTGCCCCATCAAAGATTATAGGAACTTAAACTTTTATCATTGACTCAACTTGGCTTTCTCAAACAGTGTTCTTTTAGTTTAGCTGAAAAACCTAGTAACTGATTTAATTTCGAGACAGTATCGCTTGAAATGTCGAGGTATTTAAACACACTGATTTGTAGAAATGAGAAATAGAAAAGAGTGCAAGAACTATGGGGGGACAACACTGATGAGTCATTGTGCAGAGAGTTTTGAGAAAATTTTGGAAGGACGAATTCGGGCAAAATTAAAAGGAAGGATGAGATGAAGAGCAACATGGCTCCAGAACAGGAAGATCCACGGTGGATCTAATTTTTGCTGTAAGACACCTACAGGAACCGCACTATGAATATGAAATAGCTTTAATAATGACCTCCCTGGACATTCAAAAAGCGTATGATAGTGTATGTAGAAGCAAAGTGTGGAAAGCCCTGGAGAACAGAGGAGTAGCAAAACAGATTACTTGGAGAATAACGTGGTCTTAGATTCGTAATCAAAACGTCTTCGGTCCTGGGTTCGAACCTCGCCGCTGCTTAAATTTTGATTAATAGTCAGCACTGGCTGCTAATGACACCCGGCAAAAGAAGTCACCACCACTCATTTTGCCAATGGCCTTGTCAAAGAGGGCGGTGGAGCGGACAGAGGTTCATGGCACTCTCGTGTCCTAGCGTTGGGAACCTACCCCTAAAAGCGGAAGAGTCAGCAATGATCAACGGCATGAGGAAGCAAAAGGAAATGTAAACCACTACATTAAAGACACATAACGTCGATCCACAGGACACGTGGGCTGTAACTGAAAAAGTGTCATGATGATCTCTCCGTTGGCAAAAGATTCCGGAATAGTCCCACATTCGGATTTCCGGGAGGCGACTGCCGAGGGGGTGGTTACCATGAGAAAAAAGATTGAATGATCAACGGAAGGATAACGTTCTACGAGTCGGGGCGTGGAATGTCAGAATCTTGAACGTGGTAGGGAAACAAGAAAATCTGAAAAGGGAAATGCAAAGGATCAATCTAGATATATTAGGGGTCAGTGAAGTGAAGTGGAAAGAGACAAGGATTTCTTGTCAGATGAGTATAAGGTAATATCAACAGCAGCAGAAATTGGTATAACTGGAGTAGGCTTCGTTACGAATAGGAACGTAGGACAGAGAGTGTGTTACTGTGAACAGTTCAGTGATACAGTTGTTCTTACCAGAATCGACAGCAAACAAACAACGATAGATCAGATATACATCCCGAGGTCGTAAGCTGAAGATGAAGAGATAGTACACGAGGATGTTGAAAGGATAATACAATACGCAAAGGGAGATGAAAATCTAATAGTCATGAGGGAGGGAGTAGAAGGAAAGGTTAAAGGAGAATATTGGCTTGGGGCAAGGAATGAGAGAGGAGAAAGACAAATTGAGTTCTGTGATAAATTTCAACTAGTACTAGCGAATACTCTGTTCAAGTATCACAAGAGGAGGAGGTATACTTGGAAAAGGCCGGGTGATACGGGAAGATTTCAGTTAGATTACATCATGGTCACACAGAGATTCAGAAGTCAGATACTGGATCGTAAGGCGTACCCAGGAGCAGATATAGACTCAGATCACAATGTAGTAGTGACGAAGAGTAGGCTGAAGTTTAAGAGATTACTCGGAAAGAATCAATACGAAAAGAAGTGGGATACGGTAGTACAAAGGAAGAAGTAGATACATTTGAAGTTCTCTAAGGCTGTAGATACAGCAAAAAGAATAGTCCAGTAGGCCATACAGTTGAAGAGGAATGGATATCTCTAAAGAGCGCAATCACAGAAGCTGGAAAGAGAAACATAGGTACAAAGAAGGTAACTGCAAAGAAACCATGGGTAACAGAACAAATACTTCAGCTGATCGATGAAGGGAGTAAGTACAAAATTGTTCCGGGAAACTCAGGAACAGAGAAATACAAGTCGCTGAGGAATGAAATAAATAGGAAGTGCAGAGAAGCTAAAACGAAATGGCTGCAGGAAAAATGTGAAGACATCGAAAAGGAGATGATTGTCGGAAGCAGAGACTCAGCGTACATGAAAGTCAAAACAACCTTCGATGATAATAAAAGCAAGGGTGATAACATTAAGAGTGTAACGGGAATTCCTCTGTTAAATGCAGAGGAGAGAGCGGTTGGTGGAAAAAATACATTGAAAGCCTGTATGAGGGGGACGATTTGTCTGACGTGATAGAAGAAGGAACAGGAGTTGATTTAGAAGAGATAGGGGATTCAGTATTCGAATCAGAATTTAAGAGAGCTTTGGAGGACTTAAAGATCAAATAAGGCAGAAGGGATAGATAAGATTCCATCATAATTTCTAAAATCACTGGGGGAAGTGGCAACAAAACGACTACGCACGTTGGTGTGTAGAATGTATGAGTCTGGCGACATACCATGTGACATTCGGAAAAGCATCATCCGCACAATTCCGAAGACGGCAAGAGCTGGTAAGTGCGAGAATTATCGCACAATCAACTTAACAGCTCATGCATTCAAGTTGATTACAAGAATAATATACAGAAGAATGGAAAAGAAAATTGCGGATGCACTATATGACGATTAGTTTGGCTTTAGGAAAGGTAAAGCCACGAGAGAGGCAATTCTGACGTTGCGGTTAATAATGGAAGCAACGCTAAAGAAAAATCAAGACACATTCATAGGATTTGTCGACCTGGAAAAAGTGTTCGACAATGTACAAGATGTTCGAAATTTTGATAGAAGTAGGGGTAAGCTACAAGGAGAGACGGGTCATGTATATATGTACAACAGTCAAGAGGGAGTAATAAGAGTGGACGACCAAGAACGAAGTGCTCGTATTAAAAAGGTTGTAAGACAAGGATATAGCCTTTCGCCCCTACTGTTCAATGTGTACATCGGGGAAGCAATGATGGAAATAAAAGAACGGTTGAAAAGTGGAATTAAAATTCAAGGTGAAAGGATACCAAATATACGATTTGCTTATGACATTGATAACCTAAGTAAAAGTGAAGAAAAATTACATGATCTGCTGAACGTAGCCGGCCGTTGTGGTCGAGCGATTCTAGGCGCTTCAGTCTGGAACCGTGCGACCGCTACGGTCGCAGGTTCGAATCCCGCCTCGGGCATGGGTGTGTGTGATGTCCTTAGGGTAGTTAGGTTTAAGTAGTTCTAAGTTCTAGGGGACTGATGACCTCAGATGTTAAGTCCCATAGTGCTCAGAGCCATTTGAATCCTCTGCTGAACGTAATGAAAAGTCTAATGAGTACAGAGTATGGATTGAGAGTGAATCGAAGGAAGACGAAGGTAGTGAGAAGTAGTAGAAATGAGAACATTGAGAAACTTAATATCAGCATTGATGGTCACGAAGCAGATGAAGTTAAGGAATTCTGCTACCTAGGCAGTAAAATAACAAATGACGGATGGAGCAAGGAGGACATCAAAAGCAGACTAGCAATGGCAAAAAGGGCATTCATAGCCAAGAGAAGTCTACTAATATCAAATATCGGCCTTAATTTGAGGAAGAAATTTCTGAGAACGTACGTCTGGAGTACACCATTGTATGGTAGTGAAACATGGACTGTGGGAAAAAAGGGAACAGAGGAGAATCGACGCCTTTCAGATGTGGTGCTACAGACGAATGTTGAAAATTAGGAGGACTGATATGGAAGGAACGGTGACGTTCTGCGCAGAACCGGAGAGGAAATGAATATGTGGAAAACAGTGCTGAGGAGAAGGAACAGGGTGGTAGGACATCTGCTAAGACATGAGGGAATGACTTCCATGGTGCTAGAGCCGTAGAGACCAGAAACATTAGAGGAAGAGAGGATTCGAATACATCCAGGAAATAATTGTGGACATAGGTTGCAAGTGCTACTCTGAGAGGAAGAGGTTGGCACAGGAGAGGAATTCGTGGCGGGTCGCATCAAACCAGTCAGAAGACTTGTAACGCCGGAAATGCGTATCCTCCTATTTCCATCTATTGTACTATAATTTGTTTTCCTTATTTTTGCTACCTGAATATATGATATTTCTGTGTCTTTACATATTGTAATTGTTTCACTATTTGTATATATATATATATATATATATATATATATATATATATATATGTATATATATATATATATATATTTATGCATTTATGTCGATGTATAATTGGTTTGTTGTGTAAAGATTATTTGTATTTTTACGCTGGGTCTTGCCTAGGGAAAACTGCTATCGAACGATTACATCGATAGGTCGTGTGAAGAATCAAAGTGTGTAGGATCTTTGGTAGTGTTAACTCTGCCGCGTGGAGCGCGGGCAGAGCATGAGAGAGTCTGCCTGGAGTAGCGAGTGGAGCAGGTGTGTTGTGTGAAGCTCCCGCGAGTTGCCGCGCTTTCGGGGTTTGGCAGCATGTAATTGCGCTCGACTTGCGTTGATAGTTTCTGACATGGTGTCGCGGACGGGAAGCATTAGCTGGCGCACATCAAGAGCCCGTTTCGTCTGGTGACCGTGTCGAGAAGAAGGCGCGCCAACATCCAGCTTCTGCAACAGCGGCGGCCGACAATGAGTGACTGTCGCCACATCCTCGATCGACGGCTTCAAACCTTCAATCAACCAACAAGGAAGACTAAAAGCACGTAAAGTTTTAGAACTGTATGGCAGACCTCAGCTTTTCAAACTTTTAAAATTGTTGCATCACAAAATTACAGCTACTTAGCATGAACCTTTGTTGCTCATTGTCCCAATTGCATTACCAAGCAGGGTCCCTTCCTTTTCCGAAATTAACCCGAGTGTCGTTGAAATTCAAACGCCAGCATAATTCCATTTCACTGCTTTAATTTCAAAGTTCAGTTTAAGTATTCATAGCTGGCTACTATATTTAGATTACGCAAGCACAAATTAAGAGTGCGAGTTTTGTTACCGTATTTTAGCTTACCTGTGACTGCAGCTCAGCTTGGTACGTACTAAATTTTACTATTGTTAATTGTTCAGAATCATTTAATTCTAGTTCAAAGTTAAATCTCTTATTTCTAAATTGCGTAGATTCAAGTAGCTTTTGAAATGATTGTTGAGGTAGTCCAAGACTAACCGTATTTTACTGAATTTCGATGTGCTTAAGAAAGAAAGCTTCTTATTAATTTCAGTCACTAAATTAACTTTCAGTTTTCCGGTTTTATTAATTCTTTTGCTAAATTAAGTCAGAGTGCAGCGAAAGTTATTACTTCTGACAAACTTTCAGTTTTCACACTACACGTGTCAACCTTCAGTTGCCACGCTTCTAGTGCTAATTATATGTGTAATTACCTTTCTTTTTCAGTTACTATAGTAATTGTCCTTAGGACTGGCGACCGTAATTTCCCCCAAATCTCAAATATCTAATTACCGCTAGTTAATTGTTAACGTAACGGCCGCACATTTACTTTCTTCATTAACTTTACCCCTTTTCAAAATTAATTTCCACCAGTTTCATTTGCATTTTTCCTTTCATTTAGATGTAACCCTTTCCTCCCTCTTTACCGACAGATTAACTTCGGTGACGATTGCTTTTCCCAAATTTCCATTAGGTACACGCGGTTTAATTTTTCACTGTCATTAAGGTCGATAAGTGAGGGGGAGGTTACAGACTGATGACAAAAAAAAATGTACCACGGAAGTGTGAGCTGTGTGAAAGTGGGAGGAGAGAGATCAGTTTGGATTGGACAGAAGAATGGCTTGAGGCAGGAAACTGCACTTTCACCATTACTCTTCATTGTAGTGATGGATGATGTAATGAATACAGTAGCATAAGTAATTGGTGAAGGAAAGATAAAAGCTATGGTGTTCGCAGATAATCTTATGATTTGGGGGAATAGTGAGGAAGAAGTACAACAGGAGTAGGACGTAAGGGAACGAACAGTATCAGAAGATGGGATGAAATTTAGTATAAATAAAAGTGAGACGATTATCACAACAAAAATGAAGGAGACGGGAATAACTGGTGAAACGTGGCAATGTGTTGTGCACGAATGACCACGCTTTAGATATGAAACAGTTTTAAGAACTACATGCGATACCTAAGAATATGAGGTGGCTCCAGAAACGAACACTGTTGTTGTACGGGCAATAAAACTAAAGTTCTGGCCTTTTTAATTTAGCGAGCACCGATTAGAATGCAGCGAAATGGCAGACAGACGGAGTGCCCGTGCTGAGGTAGCGTGCCGAAGGGTTTCGATAAGAGCCGAGTCGGGTGTGGTAGGCCAGAACGGTGACTTGCAAGAACGTGAAGGCAGAAGGACACAGAATAGCGAGGGGCAGCCTAGAAATACGACGCAGCATCCACAGGCGGGCACCCCTTGGGGATGGAGAAGGTGGACTGGTCCGACCAGGGCTGCCGAAGGGTAAAAATTAGAGAAGAGGGCCACAGTAAAATTTGCAAAAGAGTGGAAAACAAAAGTCCATTTGCCCAGAAAGCAGCAGGGAAAGTACACTACTAGCCATTAAAATTGCTACACCACGAAGATGACGTGCTACATACGCGAAACTTAACAGACAGGAGAAGATGCTGTGATACGCAAATGATTAGCTTTTCAGAGCATTCACAGAAGGTTGGTGCCGGTGGCGACACCTAAAACGTGCTGACATGAGGAAAGTTTCCAACCGATTTCTCATACACAAACAGCAGTTGACCGGCGTCACCTGGTGAAACGTTGTTGTGATGCCTTGTGCAAGGAGGAGAAATGCGTACCATCACGTTTCCGACTTCGATAAAGGTCGGATTGTAGCCTATCGCGATTGCGGTTTATCGTATCGCGACATTGCTGCTCGCGTTGGTCGAGATCCAATGACTGTTAGCTGAATATGGAATCGGTGCGTTCATGAGGATAATACGGAACGCCGTGCTGGATCCCAACGGCCTCGTATCACTAGCAGTCGAGATGACAGGCATCTTATCCGCATGGCTGTAACGGATCGTTTGCAAGACAACAACCATCTGCACGAATAGTTCGACGACGTTTGCTTCAGCATGGACTATCGGCTCGGAGACCATGGCTCCGGTTACCCTTGACGCTGCACCACAGACAGGAGCGCCTGCGATGGTGTACTCAACGACGAACCTGAGTGCACGTATGGCAAAACGTCATTTTTTGGGATGAATCCAGGTTCTGTTTACAGCATCGTGATGGTCGAATCCGTGTTTGGCGACATCGCGGTGAATGCACATTGGAAGCGTGTATTCGTCATCGCCATACTGGTGTATCACCTGGCGTGATGGTATAGGGTGCCAATGGTTACACGTCTCGGTCACCTCTTGTTGCATTGACGGCACTTTGAAGAGTGGACGTTACATTTCAGATGTGTTACGACCAGTGGCTCTATCCTTCATTCGATCCCTGCGAAACCCTACATTTCAGCAGGATAATGTACGACCGCATGTTGCAGGGCCTGTACGGGTCTTTCTGTATACAGAAAATGTTCGACTGTTGCCCTGGCCAGCACATTCTCCAGATCTCTCACCAATTGAAAACGTCTGGTCAATGGTGGCCGAGCAACTGGCTCGTCACAATACGCCAATCACTACTCTTGATGAACTGCGATATCGTGTTGAAGCTGCATGGGCAGCTGTACCTGTACACGTCATCCAAGCTCTGTTCGACTCAATACCCAGGCGTATCAAGGCCGTTATTACGGCCAGAGGTGGTTGTTCTGGGTACTGATTTGTCAGGATCTATGCACCCAAATTGCGTGAAAATGTAATCACATTTCAGTTCTAGTATAACATATTTGTCCAATGAATACCCGTTTATCATCTGCATTTCTTCTTGGTGTAGCAGTTATAATGGCCAGTAGTGTATGAGGTAAAAAGTGTGTGTTTTAAGGGCAGAGATGGTGGCTGAAGTCACAAGCGGTGTAGTGGGGGAGAAAAAGCGCACAGATCGCCATTGTTGAGAACTAGCGGTTAGACCATGGAGCAGTACGGATGGCCGGGAATTGCGCTCCCGCAAGATTACCAACTAAGCTTTGCTTTTTGGCTAAACCTGCATAAGGCCATGACAAAGTAACGTCGCGTAGATGGTGAAGTTATTTTGACTGTTAGTGAATGTTTATCTTAATATGTGATAATTACTGAGGTACAGACGCAAATTGAGCAAAGCTTAGTACATACAACAACATGACAGTCATTGAACACGGTAAGTCAGCTGCTTTTCTCGCTCTTACTGTTGAAATTCTGTTTTTGTTTTCTGCCAATGATCATTATGACCAATTGGTTACGATCATGCTTATTGTTATGTGGGGTATCGAGTGTAAGTAAAGACTGAGTTCTGTGATATCTGATAATACAAGATCCTGGCCTTGTGCACTAAAAGACCCGCGTGGCAGCTGAGGGACTGATAACAAAACGATCACAATTGGGATTAGCCTGACTGAGACAACACCAATGGCAAACGGTATCCGACAGTGGTCTTAAACCCACTGAGAGGTGCATATCCATCTGACCGCTATCTGGCTGGATTCTGGCGTGCAGACTACGATTTTGCAACTTGTTTGCAATAAATTGTAGCAAAGGATTTTTAGGCCAACTATTCTCTAGAATACAATTGCTTTATCAGAGCTGCGTTGCGTTATTGAGTAGCACCGGAATTCCTTTCCAAAACCTTAGTGTTATGCATTTATTAAATCCAAAATCCACAGGGTGCAGAATAACGTAGGAGCGGCTGAACTGCAGGTAAGGGCAGGTAAAACCACAGGGCG
Organism: Schistocerca piceifrons; assembly: GCF_021461385.2. Lineage (NCBI taxonomy): Eukaryota > Metazoa > Arthropoda > Insecta > Orthoptera > Acrididae > Schistocerca > Schistocerca piceifrons. Next base: position 216,672,577 of record NC_060139.1, on the reverse strand, counting down.
AGAAAGTTCAGAGGCTGACTACGCTGCCACTGCACAGGTAAGTCACAAAGAGGACCTGCCACGCACCCCTGTAAATCTACCGCTTACCGTACCAGGCAGCCCAAGGCGTCCAGTACGTTATAAGTTAGGGTTTGTCATCCCGCGGAGGGGATGTTACAAAGTGGTACTTCCGCCTCAAGGAAATGTTAAACTGGAATAACGATTGGTGGGGAACGATTGAGGAAAGTGGAGAGTTTCAGGTACCTAGGAAGCCTGATACAGGAAGATTGCCGGCCGGGGTGGCCGAGCGGTTCTAGGCGCTACAGTCTGGAACCACATGACCGCTACGGTCGCAGGTTCGAATCCTGCTTCGGGCATGGATATGTGTGATGTCCTTAGGTTAGTTAGGTTGAAGCAGTTCTAAGTTCTAGGGGACTGATGACCTCAGAAGTTAAGTCCCATAGTGCTCAGTGCCATTTGAACCATTTGAACAGAAAGATGGAAAAAAACGACAGAGAAATAAAAGAGTGGGGGAGAAAAGCAGAACCATTTCAGAAGAGCGTCAGAAGCCTGATATGGAGCAAGGATGTACCCCAAATCAGTAAAAAGGTTATATAACGGTCATACTATATCCCGATCCTGACACATGCATTCGAAACCTGGCTTATGAAAGGAGGAGAGAAAGACAAAGTACAAGACAGTGAGATGAAATTCTTGAGGAACAGTATTGGAGCGACAAAGATAGGCAGGTTAAGAAATGAGAGGATCAGGGAGTTAATGAAGGTGGAACCATTACAAGAGGAGATAGAGAAATCAAGGCTGAGATGGTATGGACATGTTAAGCGAGAAGAGGATACCGAGGAGAATAAACAAGATGAAACTGGAAGGAAAGAGACCAAGAGGAAGACCGAGAGACAGATGGCTGAAAGGAGTGGAGGAATGCGTCCAGAAGAAAGGAGAAGACTGGACCAAGGTGAAGACGGAGAGATGGTGGCAAGACAGAAGGCAGTGGAGAGGCCTACGTTCCAAACAGACCTGGCCAGAGGCTGGAAATTGTCCAAGATGATGATGATGGTTTGTAAAGATGACATCGTCATTAAGATGTATCGAATTTTGCGGTAGAGGCGGAAATATATTTTTGTATTACTAACACTGAACTGTTCCACAGGTTTGTCTCCTCTCAACACTTTTGGTCTTGGAAACTGTTCTACACTAAATGCTTGTCTGTTAAGTTTATGTAAAGATATTTCAAAATTTTTTGTTTTGTTATAAATAACAGTTAGTGGATTGATTATTGTAAATCATTTCCGGATACTGTTACAATTATTTTGTTGTCTGAAAAGAATAAGTTTATCTTTCATAGCTTCTAAGCATTTTTTTCAGTTATTAATGGTATCATATGTTTAAAAATTAGATAATGCAGGGGATTAAGGACTCCGTTGTTGCACACCTTGGTTTACAGTTGTTTGTTTGCTTTGTGGCACATGTACCTCCACTTCAATGTTTGTTTTGGTATAAAGATTCTTAACAGCATTTTCTGCGCCATGAAGAAAAAAATGAAAACATTGATCGTATATATCTTCCTAGAAAACTATTGCTATTGAGGCATCCCCTCACGTTTATGAGGCGAACCAAATAGTACCCGTATTGAATTTTCTGGTCGATTAAAACTGTGTGCTAGAGCGGGACTCGAACTCGGGACCTTGCCCTTTGGCGGACAAGTGCTTTACCGACTAAGCTACCGAAGCCCGACGCAGAACACGTTCTAATGGCTTTACTTTCGCCAGTACCCCATCTCTTACTTTCCAAGCTTCACAAAAGCTCTCCTGTCAAATTTGGAAGGCTAGCACCCCTGGAAGAAAGGATATAGCCGAGACAAGGCTTAGCCGCTGGCTGTTGTGAATCGTGCTTGGATAGTTCTGTTGGTTGATAGTTTTCCTACATTCGAGTCTCGGTCTGTAATGCCAAGAGGCTGCATATCAGCGCTGCAGAGTGAAAATCTCTTTCTGGAAACGACTCCCAGGTTTTGGCTAAGCCATGTCTCTGCAATATCCTTTCTTCCAGAGTGCTAGTGTTGCGGGTTTCGCACGAGAACTTCTGTAAAATCTGGAAGGTAGGAGATGGCGTACTGGTGGAAGTAAAGCTGTGCGGATGGGTTGTGAGTTGTGCTTGGGTAGTTCAGCTTTAATATCCCAGAAAGTTACATATCAGCGTATACTCCGCAACAGAGCGAAAATCTCATTCTAGTAGACGGATATTTTCCAGAGAAATCTTAAGTATAAAGACATATAATATTTATGGATCCTTCTGTCACATCCTAGTTGGACCGTTTCATATATACCGTTGAAAAACAAACAGCTTTTTTCTTCTACTAATAATTTCTGACATTTGATGGGCGCTCGATCTGATATTTTTCACTTACTGTTATGACCAAACATTCGGTATTTTTTGACAGTATCATTGTTTTTAATGTTTGGTTTCTAACTCACTAGTGTTTCTTGTGGACGCTAATCTGTTGGTTTTCTGACGATTGTTCAATAATCTTGAAACGGATTCGAAATAAAGAAAGAAGACTTCACGGTCAGTTAAGTTTAGCCCTTATCTTATTTGTGCTGCTCCCCTTTCCTATTTATTCGGTTTACTGTCAGCCAGTAGGTGTTCTTTAGACGTGAATCTGAATAAATAGTGAATATATAGCGCAACATTCGTTCAAATTTACTTAGATCGACTGAGGCATCAAAAACTGTAGTAAATTGGTAATATTATTACTTGGAACTATTAAGATCTTTTACCTATGGATTTCAAATCTATCTGCAAATTCTTGAACTACTGTGTTGTTTGCTAGGAAAGCTGTAACTAAAACAGAGTTTTTCTGGGTTCAACAATTAACGGATTCAGCTCCATTTTCAGATTTTCACATTTATCATCATCATCATCAACGCCATCATGAAGAACATTTGTGTAAAAATCATGGTATACGGTCTTTTATGGCTAAATATTTGTTTCTTTCTCTGTTCACTGTATTTGAGCTGTAATTTAAACGACGACATATATAAAACTGTACTTCTCTTCCTAAAATTGTCTGATGCAGCTCTGTGTCAGGTTAAGCTAAACCAAATTTTACAGTATAGATGTAACTTTACGTAAAACCAGATGAACACTTTATATATCTTTTTTTTTTCATTAGAAAGTGTGAATTAAAACCATTCAACAAATAAATTGCAATCATCCTATCTTTTGTGACTTTATGAAGGTTTATTTAGATTGGTGTAAATAAGGTTTTCTACGATCACAAAAGGCAGCATAAACATTCTACTATACGAAAAAAATGCTACTGCGAAAGGGAGACCCGAAAAATAAGAAGACAACGTGCATAAATATACTGTACATCAACAAAATCTCCCTGGTTCATTTTCTTAATAGTGAAACGGCTTTTTGTTCATGATGCAGCAACACCATTGTACTATTGGTCGGGAGCACACACTGCACTTTGCACTTTATTTTTCTTCTTTTTCATGAGTACGAAAATCTCTATCTGAGCACGTGCATGAGTGTTTTGGTATGAAAAATCTGTGTGTTACAGAATGAGAAACGTTCATTTCCGCGACGTGAATCCAAAGAGCAGCAATATGAAAATATTTGTTTAGTCCAGTCCTTATGATCCAGTTATCATCACTGAACTTTCATTTCAACTCAGATGTAACTTCTAAAAACAAGAACCGATATGACCACACGCATTCGTAACTGAACTATCATCCATCACCAAAATTGTACGACGCATGTAAAACATTGTGGGTGAGAAGTGGGATGGAGGTGTTGAAGAGCGACAATAACAAGCAGAACGCTGCTATTTTCACTTTTCACAACTGAATACTGCCTTCACTGCTACACGAACCATGTGTAACTTTTTGTAAATGTAGGTTAAGGGCCGTGCGCGTGCTCACCACGAGTCTTGCAAGTATCTACTAAAGGTAACTTAAGATAAAACCTTTGTTGAAACATGTATTGAACACATCACAACATGCATAACCCCACGCGGATATTAGTTTTTAGTACTGATCAGATGTTGTACCATTGTCACCAGCTTTAACATTGAATTTTTAACATGAAAACTGTACATTCCCTTATCAGCGTTGACAGTAGATATGAATGTTCTCCTGAGGCTTTCACAACGACTATAATTAGAATTGTATTTGGGAAACAGCGAATGTGATGTGTCATAGGTCGTGTACACAAGTAATAAATAAGTAATAAAAGCATGACCTCACAAGGAAAGGAAACTTAGTTTTTGAAGCACGTAAACTTATTTTTTTGAACAGTCCTAACACGACATACAGTATACCAAATAAGTTCAGGCATACCTAAGACAACGGCTTTGCGAAAACTTGCGCCTTCTTTCGTGTCTGAGAAGTCTTTCGGTTTTGGATGTGTTCATAACATGTTAAAAGTAATATGTTTCTCGCATCGTTTAGCAAACGTTGGAACATACAAGTTGAATCAGGAAAGTTGCAGACTTATGTAACTGTTCACTTTTTCGTCCCACATGATATGCTACTGCTTCTATAAATTTCCTTTTGTTTATTATGCATTCAGTTGAATTTTTTTCATTTATTAAGAGACTCCACAATAACAGCTATAGTAGACATGAGCACTCTAAAACTCATTAACTCGTAGCGCAAGTGGTTGGGATACGTCGCTATTACTCTGAGAATATAATTGTTTTCACTACGAACAAATTTCAAATATGGGAAGCGACAGATTTTCCATAACCCTGTTCATCTGATCCTTAATCATATTGCATTGGTATCTGAAATGCGGACACCACTATCAGCTAGGGTGGTTATTTCTGCCCTAAAGAGGCATATGCGGGTGTGAAGATATTAGTAACTACGAGACATAAATTTTTCTTCTATGTTTCCTTTTGCTTCTATTTTCTCTATACATATATCTTTGATGGTTTAGAAAATTTTTTGTTTTGTTCTATAGTATGAAATGTAACTTTTTTTTACGTTATACATGTTGTCACACGAATTTCTTATGTTTTAGAATACAAGACTCAACTTTCTTTATCTTTTTTATAATCCTATGTGAAATGATCTATATAAAAGTAAATGTAATATGCGTAATGGTAAAACGAACTGTGATGCGAGAGCGATAGCAGTCGAACGACAGTAACTAGGTGTTCAAATGGTTCAAATGGCTCTGAGCACTATGGGACTCAACTTCTGAGGTCATCAGTCCCCTAGAACTTAGAACTTAAACCTAACTAACACAAGGACATCACACACATCCATGCCCGAGGCAGGATTCGAACCTGCGACCGTAGCGGTCGCGCAGTTCCAGACTGAAGCGCCTAGAACCGCATGGCCACTGCGGCCGGCAGCAAGTAGGTGTGCCGTGGTGTGTGTGTGTGTGTGTGTGTGTGTGTGTGTGTGTGTGTGTGTGTGTGTTGTTTAATCGTGCTGATACCGCAGATGACAGAAGCACACGAAAATTTGTGGGCGTGTACTTACGTTTCGGTCACAGTTTGAACTAAATTTCCAATTGAACTTTATGAAAGAAAACGTTAGACTGTTTCAATACTGCAAGATTCTCGGTGTACTATAAACAGCCGTGACAACGTACATGCAAGTGGAGAATGATTGTGCATCTAAATCAGCTGCACGAACTAATGTACTTTCAAATTCTTATCTTGTTTATAACTTATTGAACTGCCGCGTGTTACGGAAATATTTAAAAATTCTTTTTACAATTGGGAATACTTTCACCAGAACTGTGAATTAGTGATCGTGATACTCATGCTAACAGCGGATGGACTTTGGTTTCGCGATCGTTGTGTTAAAATGAATGGTACATCGTCATAAACCTGTGGAACATTGATTAGAGAATCCTACATGTAAAGAACATTGTAATAACACACACACTATGTGATCAAAAGTATTCGGACTCCCCCAGAAACATACGTTCTTCATATTAGGTGCACTGTGCTGCCACCTACGGCCAAGTACTCCGTATCAGCGACCTCAGTAGTCATCAGACATCGTGAGAGAGCAGAGTGGGGCGCTCCGCGGACCTCAAGGACTTCGAACGTGGTCAGGTGATTGGATGTCACTTGTATCATACGTCTGCACTCGAGATTTCCACACTCCTAAACATCCCTAGGTCCACTGTTTCCGATTTGATAGTGAAGTGGAAACGTGAAGGGACAAAACCGTACAGGCCCAGCTCGTCTGTTGACTGACAGAGGCGGCCGACAGTTGAGAGTCGTAACGTGTAACAGGCAGACGTCACACAGGAATTCCAAAATGCATCAAGATTATGTTTTAGAATACAAGAGTCTCGACTTTTTTTATCTTTTTTATAATCCATTGTGAAATGCCCTATGTAAAACTAAATGTAATATGCATAATTGTAAAACGAACTGTGATGCGAGAGCGACAGCAGTCGAGCAACATATACCAGGCAAGAGGAGATGACAGATAGGTAGGAGGTGAGAAAACGTAGATTTCATGGTCGAGCGGCTGCTCATAAGCCACATATCGCGCCGGTAAATGACAAACGATGCCTCGCTTGGTGTAAGGAGTGTGAACATTGGACGATTGAACAGTAGAAAAACATTGTGTGGAGTGACGAATCACGGTACACAATGTGGCGATCCGATGGCAGGGTGTGGGTATGGTGAATGCTCGGTGAACGTCATCTGCCAGCGTGTGTAGTGCCAACAGTAAAATTCGGAGGCGGCGCTGTTATGGTGTGGTCGTGTTTTTCAAGGAGGGGGCTTGCACCCCTTGTTGTTTTGCGTGGCACTATCGCAGCACAGGCCTACATTGATGTTTTAAGTACCTTCTTGCTTCCCACTGTTGAAGAGCAAGTCGGGGATTGCGATTGCATCTTTCAACACGATCGAGCACCTGTTCATAATGCACGGCCTGCGGCGGAGTGGTTACACGACAATAACATCCTTGTAATGGACTGGCCTGCGCAGAGTCCTGACCTAATCCTACTGGACACCTTTGGGATGTTTTGAAACGCCGACTTCGTGCCAGGCCTCACCGACCGACATCGATACCTCTGCTCCGTGCAGCACTCCTTGAAGAATGGGCTGCCATTCTCCAAGAAGCCTTCCAGCACCTGACTGAGCGTATACCTGCGAGAGTGGAAGCTGTCATCAAGGCTAAGGGTGGGCCAACACCATATTGAATTCCAGCATTACAGATGGAGAGCGCCACCAACTTGTAAGTCATCTTCAACAAGGTGTCGGGATACTTTTGATCACATAGTGTATGAACTTGGATTTATATAGCAACAACTACGCCTCACCGGCTCGCGACAAGAGGCATGTGACAGAGGATAGTATTATAACCTGGAGAAACATATACGAGGCAAGAGGAGATATTTTCTGTAATTACACGACCAATGAAACCATTGTAATTACACCGCCAACACTAGCGAACCTCATCGCACCGTCTACGAACTGATAAGGTGCAATGTAAAACTCAAACTCCTTCTATCACCGAGAAAAGACTCAAAACATTTTAACCATTTCAAATGGTAATTTCTCTTATTTTTGTGAGCAACATATCCTGATACTCGCTTGTGTTAAAAAAAACGTAATTTCAGTAAAGTGTGTTTCCTATCTGCTGCCTGCGTCTTTCACGTTTGCTTTATAGCAGGTGTTACTGCATGTGGTTTGGCCTTTCTTTTGGGGGGGAGGGTGTTTTTTATGTGTGTTTCTCGCTCACAGTCTGGCCTCAGCAGCCAGAGACGTGGTCATGTGCCTGTGAGCTGCGTTTGCATGAATGTGCGTGTGTACGTTGTCTAATTCAGAAGGAGGCCTCTTGACTGAAAGCTTATTTGTTTAGCAGTAATTTTGTTGTTCCTGACTGCGACTCGAAGTCTCCACTGTTTGGTGAGCAGCAATCTATCCTTTTCGCAAAGTTTATTATAAACATTTTTGATGACTGCTTGTCTGTATGCAATGGAACTACGATTGGAACAAAGAGCTTAGCTCAGAAACTAACAAAACACAAACGAAATTAGTTTTCTAGGCTTAAAAAGTACTTGCCACAACAACAAACACATATTCGACATTTACAGGATACACATCACATCAGATATTGTCACAAATAACACATCGTGCCATCCAAATCAACACGAACTTGCGTTCCGTGGATGAGCACTCAACTGCAAAAACAGAATTACAGCTGAACTCTCTATAATGTCTAAAGAACTAAACATTTCAAAAACGATAGCCTGAAACAAAGCAAACGATGCACCCGTAGTTGACAAATCAGATATGAATGTTGAACATTCATTAGTACCAGAAGAAATAAACTATGTCTCTCTGCCATTTCCCATCAATATCTCATAGAAAATCGCAAAGCCATTTACAACACACAAGGCCTAAATACGTTATCAGGCAAACAACGAAATACAAAATAAAATAATCCATAAAACTAAAACAGTCAAGTCACTTTATCACAAATCGTGTATATATAAATTAACTTATGACAACTGCTCCTGCTGCTATACAGGGCAGACAGGAAAAAGCTTTGAAAGCCAGTGCAGAGAGCACAGCGACAAGTTTTTTTTTCGTTTTTTTGTCTGGTCATCTGTCTTCTGACTGGTTTGATGCGGCCCGCCGCGAATTCCTCTCCTGTGCTAACCTCTTCATCTCAGTGTAGCACTTGCGACCTACGTCCTCAATTAATTGCTGGATGAATCCCAGTCTCTGTCTTCCTCTACAGTTTTTGCCCTCTACAGCTCCCTCTAGTGCCATAGAAGTCATTCCCCCATGTCTTAACACATATCGTATCATCCTGTCCCTTCTCCTTATCAGTGTTTTCCACATATTTCTTTCCTCTCCAATTTTGCGCAGAACCTCCTCAGTCCTTACCTTATCGGTCTACCTAATTTTCAACATTCGTCTGTAGCATCACATCTCAAATTTTTCGATTCTCTTCTGTTTTGCTTTTCCCACAGTCCATGTTTCGCTACCATACAATGCTGTACTCCAGACGTACAATCCCATAAAGTTTCTTCCACGAATTAAGGGTGATATTTGATATTCGTAGACTGCTCTTGGCCATGGATGCCCTTTTTGCAATTGCTCATCTCGTTTTGATGTCCTCCTTTCTCCGTCCGTTATAGGTTATTTTACTGCCTAGGTAGCAGAATTCCTTAACTTCATCTACTTCGTGACCATCAGTCCTGATGTTAAGTTTCTCACTGCTCTCATTTCTGCTACTTCTCATTACCTTCACCTTTCTTCGATTTACTCTCAATCCATTGTATTGTATTGTAATGTTCGTTGATATCCTTTCACCTTGAATTTTAATTCCACTCCTGAACCTTCCCTTTATTTCCATCATTGCCTCCTCGATGCACACATTGAACAGTACGGGGCGAAAGGCTACATCCTTGTCTTACACCCTTTTTAATACCAGCACTTCGTTCTTGGTCGTCCACTCTTATTATTCCCTCTTGGCTGTTGTACATATTGTATATGAACCGTCTCTCCCTATAGCTTTTTCAGAATTTCTAACACCTTGCACCATTTTACATTATCGAACGCTTTTTCCAAGTCGACAAATCCTATGAATGTGTCTTGATTTTTCTATAGTCTTTCTTCCATTATTAACCGCAACGTCAGAATCGCCTCGCTCGTACCTTTACCTTTTCTTTTCCATTCATCTGTATATTATTCTTGTAAGCAACTTGGATGCATGTGCTGTTAAGCTGATTGTGCGATAATTCTCGCACTTGTCAGCTCTTGCCGTCTTCGGAATTGTGTGGATGATGCTTTTCCGAAAGTCAGAAGGTATGTAGCCAGACCCATAAATTCTACACACCAACGTGAATAGTCGTTTTGTTGCCAGCGACATACCCTTTTTAAAATTACTATTTATATGCAGTTATGCTGCCAAGCAAGCACATAATAACCATTCCATTACAGATATAAAAAACCTTCGTACCCTACACACTGCAGACAAAGGGACACAAATTTACTTCCTGGAACAGTTAGAGATTTTCAGCCATAACTATAAATCAGTCGAATTTCTTAAAACGAACAAATTGTCTTAGCAAACAATCCATTTTTTTCATAATTTAAAAGAACTGTTGTTCTTACAAAACTAAACACTTAGATTGACACTGAATACCTCGGGCTAAAACTCTCTCTCTGTCTCTCTCTCTCTCTCTCTCTCTCTCTCTCTCTCTCTCTCTCTCTTCTCTTTCTCTCTCTCTCTCTCTCGCACACACACACACACACACACACACACACACACACGTACACACAGCAATCTGTCAACCCTCCCTCCGCCCCCCCCCCCCTCCCCAACTCCCACACCACTCTTAGTCGCTCACACATCTGCATCTCTATTGTACTCCGATAGCCACGTAATGGTGTGTGGCGGAGGGTCTCCTCTACCCTCTTCTTCCATCTGCGATGGCGCATGAGAAGAATGCTCTGCATTGCCTCTAATTTCTTGAATTTTCTCGTCGTGATCATTACGCGAGATGTATGTGAAAGGAAATAATATGTTGTCCTACTCTTCGGCTCTGAGCACTATGGGACTTAACTTCTCAGGTCATAAGTTCCCTAGAACTCAGAATCACTTAAACCTAACTAACCTAAGGACATGACACACATCCATGCCCGAGGCAGGATTCGAACTTGCGACTGTAGCGCCTAGAAACTCTCGGCCACACCGGCCGGCTGTCCTACTCTTCCCGAAAAGTGCACACACCCCTCCAAATGACTTCCCAGTAACCCATTCCCTTCCCACTACCGCCTCTAAGCGCCCACGTAACCTAGCACTTAACTGAAGCCATCAAAATGCTAAGCAAGAATAAACCCGTTAAAGGTAATTTCAGTACTAAGAAATATAACAGAAATGTCATATGAACCCTAGCGTTAGGGACTATGTAAATAGCAAATTTTTAATGTATTAATGGAGGCATTTAAATCTATATATGCATTTACCATCATTCAATGTCAACTGCAACTTTCGAAATGCGATTGTGGTCCAATCAAAATTTTTGTCCCGACGCAAAATCTTCTAACATTTGCTTTAGTCATACTCTTTAGTTTATGAACATTCTGTTAAGCTTGAGGAGGCCGTTAAGCGTGTGTCATAGTGTGTAGTGCTGTGTGATTACCACAATTGAAAAACATAAAATACATCATCCTTAGTGATTTCTGCGCCAAGATTAATCCTATGGCTGTAAATAACTGTAAGTAATACCATCATATGGACACTTTGATGTAAAAACTTCTACATACTTCGCCACATTCAATACTTATTTGTGTCGATTTTTTCTGTCTTGCTATGGCCATATAACGCCCCCCACAGTGCCACAAAAATACTGAGTGCTGTATAATTTCTACTGAAGTGTCGTTAGGTGACTTCAAAATTTGTCAAGGTAAAATAAAAAATTTCTACCATCACAAAAGACGACTGGTTGCACTCATTTCTCATAAGCTATATACATAAGTCACAGTGTTACGCATTCGTAATGGATAGCTGTTTTTCTTGTGCATTGTGACCTGTTTTCTATGATTATTAATGAAGTTATGTGCAGTCTTGCAAGAAGCATTTAAATTACCTTTTATGTAGCTTAAGTAATTGAGTGTGCAGAAGGATACTCTAAACATAATTTTTTACTGTTTCATTGGTCTTAAAAGCAAATGAAGGGAACATTAACTAGAAACAGCCTCTATCACTGTCTCTAACTCTCTCCTCTGTTTTACGTTAAATGTAATTAGCTCCTATTTAAGACTGAAAAAATTGAAACAATAACTTTACAATTTTCATACCATTTAAAACCCCTGTTTGTAGCTAGGAGAATGGCCATTAACGTAAGTAATAGACAGACGGCAAACAGGTGACAGTCCTAAAAAGGGAAGATAATTGCACAGAAGCTGAAAATTGATGTAATAAATTTACAAGTCGGTTTCACACGTAGGCCCTATTGCATCCACCAGAGCAGCGCGCGTCGCAGATCCTAGCCGTAGGGAGACAGGTTGGTTCCTAGGGCTCTCTTACCCTCAGTCAAAATCTGCACTGTAAGGCAGCTGCTTCCTTCCTTCTCTTCTTCTTCTTCTTCTTACTCGACGTTTGTCCCGTAATGTAGCGTGGTCCAATCTTTTGGTTCCGTCTCCACATGATGTGATCTTGTGCTTGATCAGTGTAGAAGCCCGATACCTTGACGTGTACTCGGAGAGCACCTAGCCAAGTCGCTTCAGCCTCCTTATAACTCGTTTACGACCGACTTTCAACAAAAAATTAATTTAATTAATGTTTAATTTTAATGAATGTTCGAAAATGTTAGCCTGTTGACATCCAGTCCTCGCTCCACTAGCACAAACCTTCTCTTTTATATTCGTCATTGCTTCTTCTGCATACAGATTGTTACAAAGTACAGCAGTAGTGTAGTGGAAGTCGAGACGAACATTTCGATACAGGACACTTGTGGTCTATGAAACCGGAAAACAACCTTAAATTGGCCTACAAATGTCACCTAAGCTACACCGCTCCCATATGCCACTGTCTGAGTCGACTTTTTCGTTAACATTAATAATTCGAGCTTTTCAGTGAGAGCTACGAAAGAAAAGTCTTTTTTAAACGTTAAGCAAAAACTAATTACGAATTCAATTTGATCTAAACTTAGCCCTTTAAGAATGGAGCAGTTTTGTAGTCAGAAGGCCAGACAAAAACAAAACGATTTAACTGTTAATTTTCTACTGTAAAATTCGCAGGATTTTGGAATAAAATTTATACAAACAAATTATTATTTTTTAAATATTTAAGGACAATTTTCGCCAACATCTGGCCCTTTTGGAGGCGAGCTTGTTTCCCGGCTCGACAAGTCACAAGTGTCTTATGTCAAATTGTCGTCTCTGGTTCCCATAAACCACAGTGCTACACTGTCATCAGTTATCGTTTACCCCTTGCATAGTTTGAGCGGTAGATGTGATGGACTGCGTTCTTGTCGTACATACTTTTTAATCCGGACACTTCGCTCTTGGTCCTCCATTCTTACTTTCCCCTGTCGGTTCTTGCACATTTTGCGTATTTTTTGTCTTTCCCTACAGCTTCCAGTTTTTTTTTCAGAAATTCGACACATTTTGCATCATTTCACACTGTCGAATGTTTTTTCTATGTCAACAATCCCATGGACGTGTCTTCATTTTTCTTCAGTCTTGCTCCCATTATCAATGGCAACATCAGAGATGCCTCTCTTGTGCCGTATCTTCCGGAAAGTCAAACTGATTGTCGTCTAAGAGATGCACAATTTTCTTTTCCATTCTTCTTCATATTATTGTCAGCGATAGTTCTCACACTACTTTTCTTGCTGTCTTTGGAATAGTGTGTATGACATTTTTCCACTATTCTGATGCTATGTCTGGAGATTCATGGATTCTACAAACCAAGTTGAATAGTCCTTTGGTTGCCACTTCCCCCACTCATTTCTGATTTTTTTTTCCTTTATTGATTTTCAGGGGCCGGCAGCAGCTTACTACGCTGCTCTACAGCCTACAGACTTTTTTTAAATAAAGGAAGAAGAAAGAAACAAGGAAAAACAGGCGATAAAATGGCGATTTAAAGTGTAAAATGGCGTAAAATTGCGGAAAGTTAAAACAGAAAGCAAAAGGGGTTGGCAATGTACATAAACGACACAGGAATCAGACAAGTAACATAGTAGACACACAATTAAAAAACATGGCGACAGTCTGGTTTCTGTTCGCAAGAGATAAAAGGCACACCCAGCGACAGTATGATGGCCGTTCGCAACAAGTCTCATTTCTGAAGTTGCAAAGGACTGTTATCTAGGCTCCCGCCATATTTAATCGCAAGTGCTCCAGAGGTCTGCTGAATTCTTACTCTAATAGTGGATCCCCTACTTCTTCCATACCGACTAACATTTATTCTCAGATTGCTTTCCGTTCTCCCACACGGTCAGTCGTCACCTCGGCTTTTTACACTGCATCCGCAAACGCATAGATACGCATGCCCTTTCGTGTGCTGAACTAGCACCACCTGCCGGGTGGAGAGGGAACTGAACTATGCTGTGAACTGCTAATCCATGCTTTTTCTCCTTGCCTTGCCTGCATTTCCTAATTATTTAATTGCTGAATTCCTGTCTTTCCCTGAACATTTGTGCACTTCTTTCCTTCATGAATCAGCTGAAGTTTATACCATTACCCAAAGTTTCTTTGCAATTCCCTTCCTTATATCTTTGTTTATCTGTCCAGCTTCGGTGATGACCCCTTTGTTCGTTCCTCTTCAACAGGACTGAACAATCGCAGTATCTGCAGCTGGAGAGAATTTCAAATGCATAGCTTGAATGTCCCACTTCTTTACACGTTGATTCTTCTTGTCGACAGTCTTAAACTTCAGTCTGCTTCTCTTCATACTAAATTGTGATTTGAGTCTACATCTACATCTACAAGGGATAAGCAAAATAATGTAAACAGTGGTAGAATGGGATGGTTGTGTTTGGCGGTAAACAACGTAAGAAAGACGAATGTCACGCTAGACTGTGCGTTTCAGTACGAACCAGGCATCAGTGCAGGTTGTTTACGAGTAGTGCAAACTTCGTAGTTGCGTTCAGAGGCGGAGGTCGACGTGCAATGAAAGACCTAATAGAGTTCCAAAGAGGGCAGATTGTGGGGGTCCAATTAGCTGGAGCATTAGTAAACAAGACAGCCAACTTACAAAATGTTTCAAGAGCAACTGTTTCACAACAGTCATGACAGCCTACACAAAACGTGGAAACGCATCATCGATTAAATGTAATAGTGGGTGCAAATCAAAACTAAATGACAGAGATCTTTGTACGCTAACACGAATTCTGTCAAAAAAAAAAAAAAAACTACGGCGGATAAAGTGATTGCAGAGCACAATTGCTATCTTCGAGACCCCGTATCTATCGACACTCTCCGACGAGAACTCCATGAAGCGAATATTCACGAGATGCTATACCGAAACCATTAGTGACGACAACCAACGCAAAGAAGCGTAAAACGTGGTGTCAGGAGCATAAATCCTGGACGGCTGATCAGTGGAAAGACGTCATACTGTCCGACGAGTCAACGTTCTCGTTATTTCAAACATCGGTCCGGCTGTCCATACAACTGCTGCTTCTCAAACATCGTGCCGGGTTTACGTCCGGAGCCGCGCGGAGTGGCCGTGCGGTTTGAGGGCCCATGTCACGGATTGCGCGGCCCCTCCCGCCGGAGGTTCGAGTCCTTCCTCGGGCATATGTGTGTGTGTTCTTAGCATAAGTTAGTTTAAGTATTGTGTAAGTCTAGGGACCGATGACCTTAGCAGTTTGGTCCCTTAGGAATTCACACACATTTTAAACATTTACGTCTGAAGAACGTCAAAAGAAATCTACAATCCTGATTGCTTGATTCCAACGGTTAAGCATGGTGGTGGAAGTGTGATGGTGTGGGCACCCATATTATGGTATTCTGCTGCTCCCCTCATTACCCTCAAAGGCCGTGTTACAGCCAACTATTATGTGAAATTTTTAGGTGATCAGGTGCATCCCATGATTCAAATGTTGTTCCCCAACAATGACCCCGTATTTCAGGACGATAACGCGTCCATTCACACAGCCAGAATCGTGCAATCGTGGTATGAACAGCAGGAAACTGAACTGCGGCGCCTTCCCTGGCCAACTTGGTCCCCGGATTTGAACATTATCGAACCCTCGTGGGCCATATTGGAGCACAGACTCCAGAGCAGAATTCCGCCTCTCTCGTCACTACAGGAGTTAGAAGAGGTTCTTATTGAATAGTGGCATAAATTCCACTGGAGACTATGAGGTCATTATATGCCAGTATTCCGAAGAGTTGCAGCTGTATTATGGGTGAAAGTGGGTCCAACCCCTTATTAATAAACCGTTCCCAAGTAAGTACAGATGTTCACATTATTTGACCTATCCCTATAGGTACGTCTTACAATCCAATAGTTAATATCAGAATCTCTGTTCGATGATGATGTAATCCAGCAGGCTGTTCGTGCGTCTTCAGGCCCTTTCCAGGAAAGCAATTCGTCACGTGAGTTTTGATTCAAAAATGGTTCAAATGGCTCTGAGCACTATGGGACTTAACATCTGAGGTCATCAGTCCCCTAGAACTTAGAACTACGTAAACCTAACTAACCTAAGGACATCACACACATCCATGCCTGAGGCAGGATTCGAACCTGCCACTGGAGCGGTCGCGCGGTTCCAGACTGAAGCGCCTAGAACCGCTTGGCCAGACCGGCCGGCCTGAGTTTTGAGCAGTATATTTCCTATTACAATGCGAAATTTATTGCGGAACTTAATCAGTGCAGCGCCTCCTACAGTTGTGGACAATAATACCAGCTGTTTAAGATTATCCTTGTACGTCACTTTCTTCCCATCCTCACCAAAACTCCTAAAATCCTTAGACTTCCTGGGGGTATAATTCCACCACAGTACTTTTTCCTGAACAGACTGTATTTTTTTTAAACAAATCAACGTAGTTAAGGAACAGATGCATAACCCTTCATGAATAAACTGTGTAATGGTAAGGTGTCAAAGCCTTTGACTGCAAGTGGAATGCAGCTAAGGCAGACCACTCGAAATACACAGACGGAGAAAAATTGCAACACCAAGGAGTTGCGCGATACAAATGAAAGCTGGTAGGCGTGTCTCTACATCTGAAGCATGATGCCTGTTCAAATTTCGCTCCTAAGTGTGGCGTAAGTGTGGCTCTAGTAGGGCCACTATGAGGATGCAAATCAGGTTTGATTCAAATGGATGTAATGGTCGTGAGCGTTAGCTACGCTTGAGACAGGACGTGTTGAGTTGACGCTAGACAAGAATGCTTTCGAGGAGATAAAGACGCCATTATCAATACCTCTCTGAATGAACGAGATCGTGTAATAGGGCTACAAGAAGCTGGCTGTTCCTTCTGGGACACTGCAGAAATATTTGGCAAGAATGTAGCCGCTGAGCATTATTGGTGGCAGCGGTGGTCGCAAAAACGTACGGCACAAGAAGACCGGGCTCCGAACGGCCACGTGACACTACCGAGAGAGAAGATCATCGTGTTCAGCGTGTGACTCTGGTACATCATGCTGCATCTGTAGCACCAGCATGAGCAGCAGCAGCCTCTACAGTAACACTACGAACCGTTACAAAATGCTGAAGGACAGACGACCTATAGCGTGCATTCCACTGGTCCCAAATCACCACCATTTTCGACTTCAGTGGTGTGAAGCGAGAGGTCATTAGAGAGCAGAGTGGAGGTCTGCTGTGTTTTTTGATGAAAGCCGATTTGCCTAAGTGCCAGTGATGACCGTGTATTTCTTACAAGGGAACCTCCCCATCGCACCCCCCTCAGATTTAGTTATAAGTTGGCACAGTGGATAGGCCTTGAAAAACTGAACACAAATCAATCGAGAAAACAGGAAGAAGTTGTGTGGAACTATGAAAAAAATAAGCAAAATATACAAACTGAGTAGTCCATGTGCAAGATATGCCACATAAAGGACAGTGAGAGCTCAGCAGCGCGGTGGTCTCGTGGTTAGCGTGAGGAAATGCGCCACGAGAGGTCCGTGGTTCTAGACTTCCCTCGAGTAAAAAATTAATTTTTTATTTTCAGACAATTATTATCTGTCCGTCCGTCCGTCCGATGCGATAACTTTTTTGGGAGTGATTATCACATCCACAAGAAAACCTATATCGGGCAAGGTAGAAGAATCTTTTTACCCATTCGCCAAGTGTACAAGTTAGGTGGGTCGACAACATATACCTGCCATGTGGCGCACATGCCGTCACCAGCGTCGTAAAGAATATATCAGACGTGTTTTCCTTGGAGGAATCGGTTGACCTATGACCTTGCGATCAAATGTTTTCGGTTCCCATTGGAGAGGCACGTCCTTTCATGTACTAATTGCACGGTTTTGCGGTGCGATCGCAAAACACGGACAGTAAACTTATTACAGTGAACAGGGACGTCAATGAACGAACGGACAGATCATAACTTTGCGAAAATAAATAAAGTAAAATTCTCACTTGAGGAAAGACTTGAACCAAGGTCCTCTCGGTCCGCAACTGCTCACGCTAACCTCGGGACCACGGCGCTGCTGAACATGTATTACCCTTGATGTTGCCTATCTTGCACAGGACTACTCAGTTTGTATATTTTGCTTAATTTTTTCATAGTTCCACACATCTTCTTCCTGTTTTCTCGATTGATCTGTGTTCAGTTTTTCAAGGTCTATCCACTGTGCCAACTTATAACTAAATCTGAGGGGGGTGCGATGGGGAGGTTCCCTTGTAAGAAATACACAGTCATCACTGGCACTTAGGCAAACCGGCTTTCATCAAAAAACACAGCAGACCTCCACTCTGCTCTCTAATGACCTCTCGCTTCACACCACTGAAGTCGAAAATGGTGGTGATTTGGGACTAAATCTGTGTGTGTGTGTGGGGGGGGGGGGGGTTACGCACTGGAACTGCCGCCCGTTGTGGCCGAGCGGTTCTAGGCGCGTCAGTCCGGAACCGCACTGTTGCTACGGTCGCAGGTCAGAATCCTGCCTCGGGCATGGATGTGTGTGATGTCCTTAGGTTAGTTAGGTTTAAGTAGTTTTAAGTCTAGGGGACTGATGACGTAAGATGTTAAGTCTCATAGTGCTCAGAGCCATTTGAACCATTTTTTTCACACTGGACCTACACCTGGACCGAGCGAGGTGGCGCAGTGGTTCGACACTGGACTCGCATTCGGGAGGACGAAGGTTCAATCCCGCGTCCGGCCATCCTGATTTAGGTTTTCCGTGATTTCCCTAAATCACTCCAGGCAAATGCCGGGATGGTTCCTCTGAAAGGGCACGGCCGACTTCCTTCCCCATCCTTCCCTAATCCGATGAGACCGATGACCACGCTGTCTGGTCTCCTTCCCCACAACCAACCAACCAACCTACACCTGGAGTTATGGTCTGGGCTGTTATTTCGCATGAGAACAAAAGCACTCTCGTGATCAGCGCAAGCACCGTGATTGCAAATTTGCACGTCAGTCTGGTGATTCAACCTGTTATGCTACCAGTCATGAAGAGCATAGCAGGGGATGTTTTCCAATAGCATAACGCTCTCCCACATATCGCTGGAGTATCCCAATAAGCTCTACAGAGTGTCGACATGTTGCCTTGCCCTGCTCGATCATCAGATTTGTCTCCAATCGAGCTCATATGGGACATCATCGGTCGACGGCTCCAGCGCCACCTACAATCAGCATTAACCGTCGCTGTATGGAGGGCCCAGGTGCAACAGACGTGGAACTTCGACCCACAAAGTGACATCCGGTACCTGACTAACACAATGCATGCACGTTTTCATTCTTGTTTTCAACATTCTGGCGGGTACGCCTGTTATTAACGTCCCAGCATTTCACATCTTACACCTCTCTCGCTCTTACATTAGCCTGTGATCTTGCAATGTTAATCACATGTGTTACCTAGACGAAGGTATTCAAGAAATTTAGTTGCTCTACATTAGTTATTTTTAGGCGGTTCGATTTTTGCGTCAGTGTACATCCTGAACAAATAGCTACATCGACAGAATTTACGCAGGACAATATCACGTATTAGTCTCATTTTTCCTGTCCGTGTCTTCATGGGGGCGGCCTGATAATCGAAATTTGACAATGTTAGTGGTAGAGGGTGACCGACACCCTTCCTGTTGCCACCCCATCCGAGGGTTTGCGAACTTTGTAAGAGAAGGCAGGACGTGGGTAGCAGCCACTCACTTAGTCGGATGTGGGAAGCCAGCCAAAGTCACGTCTACGCCGGCCGATATACAGGCCTTCGTCGTTAACCCGACGAGCTGATTCGATTCGGGTCTGGTGCGTCTCCCCGAATCCCGGAAGTGGCGTGATAACGATCACGTCTATCTGGGTGGGTTGTACGTAGGTAACATTTCAAACGGAATTATACACAATGGTGTGTGAAACTTAAGGACTTAAGTAACTTCCGCATTATGTGTCACTGCCAAGTAACATAGCTCTTCGAAACTTGGACCGTACATAGAAAGAATTGCTACAGTATAATACAGTACAGTACAGAAGATGAATGAACGAAATACGCAATAAAACGAATACAAAGGACACTTTTATTCAAAGACAATAACTGCACTGAACCTATCGCGATTTCAATAGCTACCTGGGCATTACAAAAGGCGGAACAGGGTTCTTAATATGGTGTGATCACCGCGGACAGCAACATACTCTCACGCTGACCACGAGCTTTCTGATGTGTTCATATGGTAAGGCATTCCGTTCGTTCACCAGCGTGTTTGACAACTGCTGAATGGACATTTGTCTATGGGGGCCAACACACCCCATACGTGCCCGACGGGATTTAAATCGGGGGGAACGGGCAGATCAGTCCATCCGGCGAATATCCTCTCATTCCACGAGCTCCACGACCAGCGCTGTTCGATGCGGTCGCGCACTGTCATCCATGAAAATGATATCAGCCAGGAGTTTACCCCTGAAAAGAACGAGTACAGCGCTACAACAACGTTCACAGTAGAGTGTATTCCTCTCAGAGATTTGGATGCCAGTACACCCATGCGACATTATGCCTCCCCCAATAAAACATCTGGACCACCAAAATGATCATTTTCGGTAATGTCGGTATATCCATCCTTGTTAAGCACAAGGAGAGGACCACAGTCGATAGGAATATTACAGTTTTTAACAATACCGTCAACAGTAATTTCATTATCAATTTATTAGGAACCTGTTTCAACGATACGCTTAGTGATCACAAGGCTCTAAAATGTAATATAAAAGCCATTACTTTAATAACATGACATCACAAGAAAAATGGTTCCTACAATTAAAACGAGTAATACATTGTTAGTCTATTGTTTAAAAACGATCCATATACAATCTTAAGGGGCTCCGGAACGCCCTATACTTGCAATGTTAAAATAGTGCTTATAAATTACAACTTTCCTCACAAAGTATTTGAGGTAGGAAGTTGAACTTTTTACAGATTATTTATTGGAATATGAGCTACAACTTAACACAGGGATTTTACAAAATTTTAGTTCAGTTATTAAAGATGATTTTTTTCCAATTGTAATGAAAATTCAAAACATTTTTTTGCAATTTTTTATTTATATATTCAAAAATATACAGTTTTTTGGAAAAAGGCTGTGTTAAATTATGCAGAAGGTACTGTGTAACATTTACTGAAAGTTTGAAACAAATATGTTTGGAAGATCCTTAGAAAACATGTAATTAGTATGAGAAAATAAAAGTTTTGGGTATCGAGCGACAAAGATTGGATTAACTTTTTAGTGCATTCCAGGTCCATAGGATGGATTATCTTCATCCTCTGCAAACTCCTCCTCCAGCTTCCTCTTGTTCCTCCTCCTGTTTACTCTTGCTTGTATTTCTAGACTCTTTACAGCCCTGTCTGCAGCCCGAAGGCGTTCCTTGTCTAAAGCAAGCATCGCTCGTTGTTGTGTTCGTAGATTTTGCTACCATTTTCTTCAGTTGCAGTTACTGCAACACTGTTCCAAAAGGTGGTCATGTATGAACACTTATCACATTTCAGTTGTATTTCACTAGCAAGTCCTACGTGCTTTATTATGGAGAGTTCCAGACCAACTTCACTACAATGAATACATCTTACACATGAAACTTCCTGGCAGATTAAAACTGTGTGCCCGACCGAGACTCGAACTCGGGACCTGTGCCTTTCGCGGGCAAGTGCTCTACCAACTGAGCTACCGAAGCACGACTCACGCCCGGTACTCACAGCTTTACTTCTGCCAGTACCTCGTCTCCTACCTTCCAAACGTTACAGAAGCTCTCCTGCGAACCGTGCAGAACTAGCACTCCTGAAAGAAAGGATATTGCGGAGACATGGCTTAGCCACAGCCTGGGGGATGTTTCCAGAATGAGATTTTCACTCTGCAGCAGAGTATGCGCTGATATGAAACTTCCTGGCAGATTCGTGCTTCGGTAGCTCAGTTGGTAGAGCACTTGCCCGCGAAAGGCACAGGTCCCGAGTTCGAGTCTCGGTCGGGCACACAGTTTTAATCTGCCAGGAAGTTTCATATCAGCGCACACTCCGCTGCAGAGTGAAAATCTCATTCTGGAAACATCTTACACAGTTTGAAAAAATTCCTTTGAGAACCGACATATCAAATATTTCTTTCACACCCGATTCGCCCATAAAACATTCATAGTTTTCACTCATTGAACCAAGCTTCTTCTGTGAAGTATTTTCTTTCCCACTTTGACTGCTATGGGCAGGTGTACTTGAGAGGTTAGGTTCACTCACTTGGTTATCGTCTTTATTGTTTACAGTAATAACACATACCTTTGGCTTTCCAACATTTCTCCTTTTCTTAAAAGCCTTCAGAGGATTTCTAATAACTTTACTTTTACTCATTATTATACTTCAACAAAACAGAGACTCAAGAAACAGAATTAATTACGAATATTTTCGAGATAACGACAGAGTAAATAAACATGAAACAATCGACAATCACACCAGCGATATATATTGAACCATCACAGGTTAGCCACAACACATACTTTATCTCACATCACTAAAATGTACCTGATGAACACGGACGTTAATAATAACACCATTTGACAGGAGTTTAACAGCGCCACAGTGGGTCACGCCCATGTAGAACACATTTCAAAAAAAATTTAAAAATAGTTGTAGTCTTCGGAATTGAATAAATTATATATCTATTAAAAGGTAATAGTCTGCAGATTCAGAAAACGCAAAAAAGTAAAAATTGAACTTTTCATGATTTTGAGCCTTTCCGGAGTCCATTAATGAATTTATTGTAATGTATATACACTGAAGCGCTAAAAAAGCTGGTATAGGTATGCGTTTTCAAATACAGAGATCTGTAAAAATGCAAGCTACAGCGTTGCGGTCAGCAAGGCATATATGAGACAACAAGTGTCTGGCACAGACGTTAGATCGGTTCTGCTGCTACAGTGGGCAGATGATCAAGATGTAACTGAGTTTGAATGTCGTGTTACAGCCGGAGCACGAGCGATGGGACACACCAACTCCGACGCAGCGATGAAGTGGGGATTTTCCCGTACGATCATTTCGCGAGTGTACCGTGAACATCAGGAATCCGAAAAACATCAAATCTCCGACATTGCTGCGGCCGGAGAAAAATCATGCAATAACGGGACCAACGAGGACTGAGGAGAAGCGTTCATCGTGGCAGAACTGCAACCCTCCCGCAAATTGCTGCTGATTTCAATGCTGGGCCATCAATAAGTGTCAGAGTGCGAACCATACAACGAAACATCGAAACATCAACGATATGGGTTTTCGCAGCCGAAGGCCCATTCGTATACGCTTGTTGACTGCACGACACAAAGCTTTACGCCTCGCCTCGGAGCGTCAACACCCACTTTAGAATGTCGGGTGCTCGGACGAATCTCGTTCCAAATTGTATCGAGCGGATTGACGTATATGGGTATGGAGACACCTCATGGATACGTGGACCCTGCATGTCAGTAGAGGACTGTTCAAGCTGGTGCACACCTGATCCGTCTGTATACCACTCTGACAGGTGACACGTACGTAAGCATCCTGTCTGATCACCAGCATCCATTTCTGTCCATTGTGCATTCCGACGGGCTTGGGGAATACCATTAGGACAATACAACACCCCACACGTCCATAATTGCTACAGAGTGGCTCGAGGAACACTCTTCTGAGTTTTAACATATTGGTGGCCACCAAACTTCCCAAACATGAACATTGTTGAGCATACCTGGGATGCCTTGCAACGTGCTGTTCAGATGAGATCTCCACCTCCTCGAACACGGATTTATGGACATCCCTGCAGGATTCATGGTGTCAGTTCCTTCCAGCGCTACTTCAGACATCAGTTTAGTCCATGCCATGTAGTGTTACGGCACTTCTGCATGCTCGCGGGGGTCCTACACGATATTAGGCAGGTGTACCAGTTTCTTTGGCTCTTCAGTGGGTATGTACTCCATGTCAGCACTGCTATGCACACGGTCACCTATAGAAACAACATAGCGTGAAAATAGAAATGAATGCCTGTATACAATGTAAATGACGTAATCAAAATACGTTGTTGATGACATCACGCAGCCGGCCGCGGTGGTCTCGCGGTTCTAGGCGCGCAGTCTGGAACCGTGCGACTGCTACGGTCGCAGGTTCGAATCCTGCCTCGGGCATGGATGTGTGTGATGTCCTTAGGTTAGTTAGGTTTAAGTAGTTCTAAGTTCTAGGGGACTGATGACCACAGCTGTTAAGTCCCATAGTGCTCAGAGCCATTTGAACCATTTTTTTGACATCACGCAAATAAATATCCACTAATCTTGAGCATGCAACAAACTTAATCTTGTGGTATGAGGTACATATACCTGTATGACTGGTCTTTATCGTATGTCATAGCCAACAATAAAACTGAAAATTCATGTCCATATACACTATAAAATCTAAAATGAAATGCCTCAAGTACTAAGCTAATACAGCGGGCAAGACCAATCAAATGCCTATAGAAAGCTTTTATGAAGACAAGATAGGAAGAAGAGAACCAACTAACGAAAATAAAAACCATTCGTCATTTGTCAATCTACTGGGTCATAAGATATAAATGGATGACGTAGGCATGACCTTATTATTGAAGTGTCTGCACTATTGGAATACAGTAACGAATGAGCTCTACAATGTGAGAATCCACGTTAATACGCACTGATCAAAACACGTATGAGTAGACGAAATATACGAGTCAAAAATGGGGTGGATTCTGATCAGACAAAACAGTAAAAAAGGGAGTGGTTGTATATTATGCGGCGCATAAATTGTTACAAAAATATACCAAGAAAGTAGGGCTTATAAATATTGGTTTGACACCCTAAGCACTTTTATCACGCCGCTTACAATGCTGTCGAGCTTCGAATCCGGCAGCGCACTCTGTGTGTAGACTACGCTGCAAGACTAGCGTTTCTGTGCAGTTTTTACGGTGGCAGTGCACGTCTCACGAGAATGGGGAGACTACGGAGAGACACTCTTAGCCTACAGTGGAATATCGGGTAGAGGTAGAAGAGAAGGAGCGCTTATGCTCTCTTGCCTACGCGAGTTCCTTCACGTCGGCAAATATAAGCAGCTTTCTGTAGACACTACACTGCATGAATGCCATGCAACATCTTGGTTCGTTCTGCCAGGGTAAATCTTCAGGACAGCGTAGTATACTTTTTCGGAACTAATAGCAAACTACTGGTGTCGCATAGTTACGTGCGTACTTAAGGTATCTTTCAGATCTGGGAGACAATACGAAGTTCAGTGACAATTACTCTGGCAACAGTGTGCTACGTGACAGAGTTGCAGTCAAAAGATAAATGGGAAAACCAGATATGGACCGTGAGTGGCTTTCCATGTAATATGTTAGGCATCAGGCCATCAGATGATCCCATAGGAACGCAAATATGCTGGTGTTAACGTTACAAATACAGGTCTCGCAAGTACTGCAGATAACGGCGTCCATCATGGATTCCACTACTCATCTTTGTTCGACAGGTGACCAGTTGAGATCAGAAATGGTTCCTGATGGTGTTGGGGTTACAAACCTTGGTTATAATCGTCCCATGTGCATTCTTTTTTTTTGTTTTTTCTTTTTGGTTATCAGTCTTCGGACTGGTTTGATGCGGCCCACCACCAATTACTCTCGTGTACCAACCTCTTCATCTCAGAGTAGCACTTGCAAACTACGTCCGCGGTTATTTTGCAGGATGTAATCCAACCTGTCTTCCTCTACACTTTTTGCCCTCTACAGCTCCCTCTAGTACCATGGAAGTCGTTTCCTGATTTCTTAACAGATGTCCTATCATCCTGTCCCTTCTCTTTGTCAGATTTTTCCACATCTTCCTTTCCTCTCCGATTCTGCACAGAACATCCTCATTAATTACCTTACCAGGTCACCTAATTTTCAACATTCGCCAGTAGCACGACATCACAATGCCTCGATTCTCTTCTGTTCCGGTTTTCCCACAGTCCATATTTCACCATCATACAGCACTGTGCTCCTAATGTACATTCTGAGAAATTTCTTCCTCAAATTAAGGTCTATGTTTGAACCTAGTAGACTCCTCTTGGCCGGGAATGCTCTTCTTGCCAGTGCTACTTTGCTTTTGATGTCCTCCTCTTTCCGTCCGTCACTGGTTATTTTGCTGGCTAAATAGTATAATTCCTTAACTTCGTCTACTTCGTAGCCATGAAGCCTGATGCTAAGTTACTCGCTGCTCTCATTTCTGGTACTTCTCATTACTTTCGTCTTTCTTCGATTTACTCTCAAGCTACATTCTTTTACTCATGAGACTTTTTATTCCATTCAGCAGATCATGTAATTCTTCTTCACTTTCACTCAGGGTAGCAATGTCATCAGCGAATCGTATCATTAATATCCTTTCACCTTGAATTTTAATTCAACTCCTGAACCTCCCTTTTATTTCCATCATAGCTTCCTCGATGTACAGATTGAACAGTAGGGGTGAAATGCTACATCCTTGTCTTACACCCTATTTAATTCGAGTACTTCGTTCTTGGTCTTCCAGTCTTATTACTCATTCTTGGCTCTTGTACATGTTGTATATCACCCGTCTCTCCCTATATCTTACCTCTATATTCCTCAGAATTTCACACATCTTGAAACATTTTACATTGTGGAACGCATTTTCCAGGTCAACAGATCCTATGAACGTGTCTTGATTTTTCTTTAGTCTTGCTTCCAGTATCAACGGCAACGTCTATCAACGGCAACGTCAGAATTGCCTCTCTGGTACCTTGATCTTTCGTAAAGCCACACTGGTCGTCATTTAACACATCCACAATTTTTTGTTTCCCATTCTTCTGTACATGTGCATTCCACGAAGGCTAGTTTTACTTTCAAAGGACGGAAGGTCGCGAAATTAAGACCGCAGTGAAAATCCCATCAAGCTTTGCGAAATGTGTTGCGTGGCTGTGCTTGGTGATGAGCACTTTTATTGAGAGGAAAAAGGGTTTTTCAAATTTTCTCGAGTTTTCCATTTCAATTGTCTTTCACGTGACATATGGTGCTGCCTCTACGTTAAGACAGTGGCTGAACCTGGGCCGGCATACTACCCAGTTTCTTGCCTAACACCCACGCTCAGTCCACGTGAACATCGTCCCACGGTAGTACCGCTGACTAGGGCCCTATGGTGAGTAGCGCTAACGGAAGGACGTTCACTGAAGCGGCCTCTGCCCACCAATAGGGGGATTAGGTGACGGTCACGTGGGGCGCCCCGGAAGGGTTGCTGGGAATGCGCCAGTATTGAGAACACACACTTGCCTGGCACCTTGGTCCGCGACCGGACGTGTCCACTAGTTCTTCCCTTTGGGGGCGCAATGCTTCTCAACTTAACTGCGGCAGCTTCTTGCCGCATCGAGTTTGATTTCAGTGTACCCCTTCGGCGCAGAAAACCCCCACTGGTGTCTGGAAACACTCTTTTCTTTCAGAGGTTTTCTCCTAACACTACCGGACGCTCCACTTCCCACTCATTTTCCCAGCCTGACTAAGTACAGCAAGTACGCCCGTCGATGGCGTCACGTAGTACATTTCAGTTGTACATCTACATCTACATCCATACTCCGCAAGCCACCTGACGGTGTGTGGCGGAGGGTACCTCTATCGGTTCTCCCTTCTATTCCAGTCTCGTATTGTTCGTGGAAAGAAAGATTGTCGGTATGCTTCTGCGTGGGCTCTAATCTCTCTGATTTTATCCTCGTGGTCTCTTCGCGAGGTATACGTAGGAGGGAGCAACATACTGCTTGATTCCTCGGTGAAGGTGTGTTCTCGAAACTTCAACAAAAACCCGTAACGAGCTACTGAGCGTCTCTCCTGCAGAGTCTTCCACTGGAGTTTATCTATCGTCTTCGTAACGCTTTCGCGATTACTAAATGATCCTGTAACGAAGCGCGCTGCTCTCCGTTGGGTCTTCCCTATCTCTTCTATCAACACTATCTGGTATGGATCCCACACTGGTGAGCAATATTCAAGCAGTGGGCGGACACGTGTAGTGTAACCTACTTCCTTTGTTTTCGGATTGCATTTCCTTAGGATTCTTCCAATTAATCTCAGTCTGGCATCTGCTTTACCGACGATCAACTTTATATTATCATTCCATTTTAAATCACTCATAATGCATACTCCCAGATATTTTATGGAATTAACTGCTTCCAGTTGCTGACCTGCTATATTGTAGCTAAATGATAAAGGATCTATCTTTCTATGTATTCGTAGCACATTACACTTGTCTACATTGAGATTCAATTGCCATTCCCTGCACCATGCGTCAATTCGTTGCAGATCCTCCTGCATTTCAGTACAATTTTCCATTTTTACAACCTCTCGATATACTACAGCATCATCCGCAAAAAAGCCTCAGTGAACTTCCGATGTTATCCACAAGGTCATTTATGTATATTGTGAACAGCAACGGTCCTACGACACTCCCCTGCGACACACCTGAAATCACTCTTACTTCTGAAGACTTCTCTCCATTGAGAATGATATGCTGCCATGAGTGACATCAAAATATGACAGTGATGCAGGAACTTTGAAGTAGGACGTACAGACGTTCATAATGCAGGCGGTCCGGGAACCAAGTGACTGTGAATCGACGACCTTGTTCAGAGAATGGATCAGGCTATTCGAGAAAGTCGTATACGAAGAGCAATTGAGAACAACCAAACAGTCATGTTGACACCAGGCACTGTTCTTCTTCACGACAATTATTGGCCGCACACTGCAGTTACACCTTCCAGGTGTTCATCTACATAGAGTCATCTGTCTTAGCATGTTACCAACTTTCCATTGTCCTATTGATTGAAGGCAGCCGCCTGTGATTTCTGCAAATTCCCTTTGCTGATCTGCAGCGTTTTCGATGGGAACTGTTTGATCACCAACCATACTGACCGGACTTGACTCCTTATGTTTTTTCTCTGTTCACTCACATGAAACTCTCGCTGCGAGGAAACAATTTAGGCTCAGTCAACGAGCTACAGATTAGCCTAGGTAAATGACGGAAAGTAGAGCCGACTGTCTTCTGTGACGAGAGTATTGGAAAGCTTGTATCACGTTACAACAAATGTCCAAGTCGGTGAGGCGACTAAGTAAAGAAGTAGTTTCGAAGTGTAGCTACATTCTGCAATTAAAACATTTTAGATTTTCACTGCCGTTCCATTTCGCTACCTACAGACTTTGAAAAAAATGGTCCTGGTACATCTACATCGATAGGAAGGGCGAATTACTGTTGGCCTGGTCAACATAACAGCCATTTTTGTAAACCTCTGATCAGTCGCGAAATCCAAAATGTTTTATTCGGAACATTTAGTTACATCTTCCAGGTACTTCTCTACATAGTCGCCGCTCCGACTTAGTCATCTGTCGTAACATGGTACCAACTTTCCGATGTCCTCATCATAAAAGGCAGCCGCGTTTGATTTCCGTAACTTCCCTATGCTAGTCTGCAGCTCGTTGTCTGTAAACAAATGCTGTCCTCATAACTAGCGGTTCATGTGAACGAAGAAATGATAATCAGAGAGAGTCAAGAGCGAGCCGTATGGTGGGTAATCAAACACTTCGCATCGACAACGCTGCAGGAATCTCTTCGTTGTACCTGCATTGAGTGGCAGAAAACTGTCATGAAGAAAGAAACACATGACAGTTAAGTTACGTGGGCTATCTGAAATGAGGGGAAACCCCTCAACAGGCACGTCACGCGGGGCGGGAGACACTACATTTTAGGGATCTTTAAGAACTTACTTTGCACTCAGAACTGAAAACTGTGACGTCATGCGATAGATGGGCATACTAGAGACACTGCCCAATACACCTGTGCTAAGCTTCATTGGATTTTCGCTGTGGTTATAATTTAGCCCCAGATCAGAAGTTGAAAAAAAAATCCCTCATACTTCATGCCTTAAGATAGGTAACCCAAATTACCAAATTACATCATCTGCCCCGGGATCGGATGATATAAGTTGGGTTGCCTACACTAAGGCATCAAATACGAGTGCTATTTTTTTCAACTTCTGAAGGGCAACCTAAATTATATCATCCACCCTAGGATCGGATGATATAAATTGGGTTACCTATCTTAAGGCGCAAATATTGTCTGGGCCAGAATTATTTTGTCCATCCTGAAGTTGGTTACTCTGACATTCATACTTAAGACAGACGAACTAACCGTATCATGACTTCCGAGGAGGTAGAGAAGATCCAAAGAAGAGCGGTGCGTTTCGTCACAGGGTTATTTGGTAAGCGTGATAGCGTTACGGAGATGTTTAGTAAACTCAAGTGGAAGACTCTGCAAGAGAGGCGCTCTGCATCGCGGTGTAGCTTGCTGTCCAGGTTTTGAGAGGGTGCGTTTCTGGATGAGGTATCGAATATATTGCTTCCCCCTAATTATACCTCCCGAGGAGATCACGAATGTAAAATTAGAGAGATTCAAGCGCGCAAGGAAGCTTTTCGGCTTCCCGCGAACCATACGCGACTGGAACAGGAAAGGGAGGTAATGACAGTGGCACGTAAAGTGCCCTCCATCACACACCTTTGGGTGGCTTGCGGAGTGTAAATGTAGATGTAGATGTAGAAAGAGAAAATTGGTGATGATAATATCGTGAAAAGATCTCGTTGCCAAAAAATCCTTCATTTTAATGATTACCACCCAACTCACACATCATATCGGTAATGTTCTGTCCCCTTCAAAACGAACTATTCGTTGTTGAGCTTTTTCGATGTTGTCAATCTTGTATGGTAAGGATCCCATGCTCCGCAGCAATACTGTTCAAGAGGACGGACAAGCGTAGTGTAGGCAGTCTCTTTATCATATTTACTGCATGTTCTACAAATTAAAACGCATTCCGTTTTAAGCTGCTTGTAATTATAACCCCTAGGTATTTAGTTGTATCGACAACTTTCTTACTAAACGCGTAACCGAAATTAGAAGAATTTTTTAGTACTCATGTGGAGAATCCCACACTTAACTGCCACTTTTCACACCATCCTGATATAGTTTCCCCATGATTTACAATTTTTGATTGTGGCAAACTTTGATTTTTCTGATGACTTAACTAGATGGCAAACGGCGATATCTTCTGGGAACAATAAGAGAGCTTCTCATATTGTCTAATAAATCGCTTATGTAGATTAAAAACAGCGGTGTCGCTGTAACATTTCCTTGGGCATCCCCAGATATCGCTTCAGCTGATATTTTTCCATCAATTACTATAAACTGTGACCTTTATGACAGGACATCACGAATTCACTCGCACAATTGACACGATAGCACATAGTCATGCAATTTGATTAGAAGCGACTTGTGAGGAATGGTGTCAAAAGCCTTCTAGCAATCCACGAGTACGGAATCGTTACTACGTGCGGATAATGTTGCCTTTCATGAGAAAGATACATACTGACTCTGTACTGGTTATGTGTCTATAATCATTTCCTTCGAAGTATTTAGTAGTGCTGAACCACAGGACATGTTCCACCACAGTATATGATCCAAAATATACAAACAGATGTCAATGTTATGGCTCTATAATCCACCGGAAAGTCTTTAGGCACGGGTCTTCCGTCGAGTGAGTGGTTGTATATGAATGCTATAAATGGCGCTATTTTGTCAAAATACTGGTATACAGTCTGAACCGGTAGATTTGCCTTTATTTAGTGACTTAAGCTGCTTCGCTACACTGGGAAGATTTGCTCCCAAATCACTCGCATTGGCACCTGCTCTTAACTGAAATTCTGGAGTATTCACTATTTATTTCTTGGGTGACGTAAATTCTGAAAACAGTAACTACTAATTCAGCTTTAGTGGCGTTGTCATCGGAAAGGTTACCATTGCTATCACACAGTGAAGGTAACGATTTGAAATGTTACTTGTATACTTTACGTCTGACCAGAATGTCTTTCTGTCAGATTTAGAGACACAGTTTCCTTGTGGAAACTACTAAAACATGTCGTTTGTATTCGATACCACTCTAGACATTTGATTTCCCTGTGTTTCCTTGTGCTTATTGGACCCCACCAGCTACCTGTGTCCTGGAATTCTCATCCATCATGGGGAAACCTGGATCATACGTACGACGAAATACGTAACCTTATGCCATCCTTACGGACTGAAATCTTTTCGGAACTTCTAAGAAGCTCTTTCAATAGCGTAGAGTGCCCGTAATACGATGCGGCGCATTCAGTTGAACTAATGCAGGCCATCGACTACAACTCCAGATCTAGGAAATTTGTGCAAAAAATTTCTGTGGCGGATGTGGTATAGTGCTCAGTATGCTTGATAATTGTGTTTTTCCGATTTGCCACAACACTCCCTTGCAAACTGCACAGTGATGGAAATGAAAATTTCTACTCCATGAACACCGTGATAAAACGTTACCTAACTGATCCTCCAGTATTTCCATGTCAATGGGACATGTGAATTTAAACTTTAGCCTTACGCGAATTTATTTTCTGTACAGCAAAACCCATTTTTATTCATGAAGAATAGATTGGCTAAATGATGACTATTGAGTGTGTATAAAGTTACTGGAAGTTTCCAGGAAGAAAGGTAGATTACGGTTTAACGTCCCGTCGGCTATAAACTCAGGCTGTTTCATGGATGCGGAGGAATTCAGCCGTTCCCGTGCAAAGGAACCATCCCGGCATCTGCTGGACGTATTTAGGAAATCCTAAATCGAAACAGTGAAAAGATATTTCATTACGTTCAGGGAGATGAAAATCTAATAATTGTGGGTAATTGGAATGGTGTTTTAGGGGAAGGTGCAGAAGGAAAGGTTACTGGAGAATATGTGTTTGGTACTACGAATGAGAGAGAGGAAAGACTAATTGAGTTCTTCAATTACTTTCATGTAATAATAGTGAATACTCTATTCAGTAATCACACGAGGAGGTGGTACACTCGCAAAGGTAGGGAGGTAAGGGAAGATTTCAGTTAGATTACATCATAGTCAGGCACAGATTTCGAAATCACATACTGGATTGTAAGGCGCATCCAGGAGCAGATATAGAGTCAGTCACAAATTAGTAGAGATAAGGAGTAGGATGAAGATTAAGAAACTAGTCAGCAAGAATCAGTGAGCAAAGATGCGGGATACGGAAATTCTAAGGAATACAGAAGTACGCTTAAAGTTCTCTGAGGCTGTAGATTCTACGATAGTGAAGAACTCAGCAGGCGTTTCAGTTGAAGAGAGATGGGCATCTCTAAATAGGGCAATCACAGAAGTTCAAAAGGAAACCGTAGACACGAGGAAGGTAACTGCGAAGAAACCATGGATAACAGATGAAATACTTCAGTTGATCGGCAAAAGAAGAAAGTATAGAATGTTCAGGGTCTTCTAAGTCATTTAGGAATGAAATAATCAGGAAGTGCAGGGAAGCTAAGGCGAAATGGATGTATCAGAACTGTGAAGAAATCGACAAAGTGACTGTGGAAGTACTGACTCAGCATGCAGAAAATTCAAAACAAAAGCACGGGCGATGGCATCAAGAGTCCAATGGGGAGGTCACTGTTAAATGCAGAGGAGTGAGCGGATAGGTGGAAAGAGTACATTGAAGGCATCTATGACGGGGGTGGCTAGTTTGATGATGTGCCAGAAGGACAAACAGGAGTCGACAGTGAAGAGATAGGGACTTCAGCATTACAATCGGAATTTAAAAGAGCTTTGTACGACCAAGATCAAGTGAGGTGGAAGGGATAGATAACATTTCCATATCATTGATGGAATCGGCACATTGGTGTGACCGGCGACATACAGTCAGGCTTTCGGCAAAACCTCATCCACACAGTTCCAAAGAGTGTAACAGCTGATGGTTCAAATGGCTCTGAGCACTATGGGACTTAACATCTGAGGCCATCAGTCCCCTAGAACTTAAACCCAACCTAAGGACATCACATACATCCATGCCCGAGGCAGAATGCGAACCTGCGACCGTAGCAGTCGGGCGGTTTCAGACTGAAGCGCCTAGAACCGCTCGGCCACACCGGCCGGCTGCAAGAGCTGACAAGTGCGGGAATTATCGCACAATTAGCTTAACAGCTCATGCATTCAGGGTTACTGAAGAACGGAAATGAGAAGTGAGGATCGGTTAGATGACGATCAAAGGAAGAAACAAGGCAGATCTGACCTCGCTGTTGGTAATGGAAGCAATAACGAAGAAAACTCAAGACATGTCCATAGGATATGGCGACCTGGAAAAAGCGTTCGACAGTGTCAAGAATGGAGGGAGGTTCAGAGTTTCATGTCCGCATAAATACTATACCATACACTCAACAAGAGCAACATGCGTTGCTCGAGCAGTCCATTTCATTCCAATCGGCTTATTGAATAGACAGCTTCAATAATTGGCTTTCTCAGCTCTTCAAGAGTAACTGCCATAGTTGGGACTAAGACGCTGTCTTTTTTGTGTCCACACAGATAAAAATGGTAAGGTGAGAGGTCTTGTTCGTACAACGTATGCTTTCAAGGTTTAACTGAAGATCTTGATGTCCACCTCTTCCGATCCTACGTTCCAGGATAGCGTTATTAAGGCACATCCTACGGCGAAAGTGAGGATGGCCATCGTCATGCTTAAAGATTGAATCATTGGAATTTTACAGTATGTTCAGATGTGACATTCCAGTATACATCTACATCTACATCTACATTTATACTCCGAAAGCCACCCAACGGTGTTTGTAGCGGAGGGCACTTTATGTGCCACTGTCATTACCTCCCTTTCCTGTTCCAGTCGCGTATGGTTCGCGGGAAGAACGACTGCCGGAAAGCCTCCGTGCGCGCTCGAATCTCTCTAATTTTACATTCGTGATCTCCTCGGGAGTTATAAGTATGGGGAAGCAATATATTCGATACCTCATCCAGAAACGCACCCTCTCGAAACCTGGACAGCAAACTACACCGCGATGCAGAGCGCCTCTCTTGCAGAGTCTGCCACTTGAGTTTGCTCAACATCTCCGTAACGCTATCACGCTTACCAAATAACCCTGTGATGAAACGCGCCGCTCTTATTTGGATCTTCTCTACCTCCTCTGTCAACCCGACCTGGTACGGATCCCACACTGATGAGCAATACTCAAGTATAGGTCGAACGAGTGTTTTGTAAGCCACCTCCTTTGTTGATGGACTACACTTTCTAAGGACTCTCCCAATGAATCTCAACCTGGTACCCGCCTTACCAACAATTAATTTTATATGATCATTCCACTTCACTTCAAATCGTTCCGTGCGCATACTCCCAGATATTTTACAGAAGTAACTGCTACCAGTGTTTGTTCCGCTATCATATAATCATACAATAAAGGATCCTTCTTTCTATATATTCGCAATACATTACATTTGTCTATGTTAAGGGTCAGTTGCCACTCCCTGCACCAAGTGCCTATCCGCTGCAGATCTTCCTGCATTTCGCTGCAATTTTCTAATACTGCAACTCCTCTGTATACTACAGCATCATCCGCGAAAAGCCGCATGGAACTTCCGACACTATCTACTAGGTCATTTATATATATTGTAAAAAGCAATGGTGCCATAACACTCCTCTGTGGCACGCCAAAGGTTACTTTAACGTCTGTAGACGTCTCTCCATTGAGAACAACATGCTGTCTTCTGTTTGCTAAAAACTCTTCAATCCAGCCACACAGCTGGTCTGATATTCCGTAGGCTCTTACTTTGTTTATCAAGCGACAGCGCGGAACCGTATCGAACGTCTTCCAGAAGTCACACTTCCCTCGGCAAAAAAAGAAAGGTCCGTGAACTTTTTGAACAGAAACGGCACAAAACACATTCGTTTCGGTGAGTTTCTTTCATGTTCAGCGACGTCGCCAGGATTTTGTGACACCCCAAGTTGTTACGTTAAGGCGGTTTACCTTACCCGATAAACGAAACATCTACCTAAGACGAGTCGTTCGGGAAAAGTGTCCTCTAGCATGTCCTGGAGAACTGCAATACGAAATTCGTACTTTCTCTTACGCTCGCTGGAACGCTCTTGCTGGAGGAAGGCTTCATACTGTATGCACGCGTCGTTTAAGAACACGCCACACCGTTGTTTGAGGAACTGGAAGTTGCTGGCCTGCCCGTCTTGTGGACTGAGGGCTACGCGCGAAGGCATCTCGGATACACGCGAAATTTTCGTCAGACGTGCGTGCCCGACTAGTGCTCTTCATTTGCATACGCAACCAACGTCCAAGAATTTTATACGCCAGTCATAATTCTGCTTGTGCAGCGGCAGCTTCTCCTACATCTACATGAATCCTCTGCAAATCACACTCAGATGCCTGGCAGAGGGTTCTTCAAACCTTGCTGAATCGACAGCGGAATTCACGCTGCAATTAAACAATGGGTTGAATTCGCGCAAAATGATTTCTCTTGTGGTCTAGTCGCCACGTTACTACAAAGAGCGCAGCTGTATCAAAACTTTCAACCTTCCTCTATCCATAGACACGCGCAATGTCTGGCTTTTACAGTTTTGCCGGCTGGAGTAGCCGAGCGGTTCTAGGCGCTACAGTCTGGAACCGCGCGATCGCTACGGTCGTAGGTTCGAATCCTGCCTCGGGCACGGATGTGTGTGATGTCCTTAGGTTAGTTAGGTTTAAGTAGTTCTACGTTCTAGGGGACTGATGACCTCAGAAGTTAAGTCCCATAGTGCTCAGAGCCATTTGAACCATTTTACAGTTTGTAATGAACAGTTGAAATCTGTTCTTTCTTTTTGATTCACGCGGTACTTCCACTGGAAAAATAGAAGTTGATACTGACATCTCTGTACTTAACATAGCTATGAAAAGTATGTCTCATTTAGTGAGGACTATTTTTACAGTTCATTTGGGTGACAGCAAGATACGATATCTTAAAGGACCAGAAAGAATCTGAGGCAAACAGGTCAGCTTGTACCAGTCGTTTGAGCAGATAGCAACTCCAGTAACATGCACGGTGGGTAAATAATGGCAGCAGTTGCCATACTGGTACAGAAAACAATGGGAAACGTCTACGTGTGACTTACTGCAGTAATCAATCATAGAGATTAATATGGAGAGAAGAAATTAAAAATTTGTTGAGGCGCTTGTTTCTGAAATTCTTGTGAAGTTTGGACAGTAGTTCGTAGTCAGTTGTTATGTGCCGTACATTCTGCAGCGTTTCCCCTACATTGCGTGCTGAATGCCGCATGCAAGTGTTGATTTCTCTAGTAGTATCACTAAAAACTTAGTAGTTCGCAAAAGTAAATGTATCTTGACACAGTTCGCAGAAATAGAACTGGAAATATAAATAAATGTCTCATCATGAGCCCCGGCAGGAAAAGTCAAAACTTTCATGGTTGGTGTTTAGTTCTATCAACGATGCTCAAAACTGAGAAGTTGAACCTCGCTGTTGGGTTATTTTTCTTGGTTCACAGGTGATGAGTGCAAAACTGGTTGTAGCTGCTAAGCTGGCGATTCAAATTATCCTCTTGCGTACCCAGCTTCCCTTGCAACCTACCGCAAATAAATTTGAAAACGAGACCCGAATAATTTCGTTCACGGGATATCAACCGCAGCGCGAACTACACGCTGCGCTATCTGCCGACGGCACCTGCAGTCGAACTCCACGCACTTCCATGGAACCCCAGTAGGTGTCTCCGCGGTAGCGTCACAGAGCGCTTTCCAGAGTGTCAAGCAGTCTCGTGGCGAGATGGGCGTTTAATGTTGATTAAGCCGTTGCACAAAATGACATAGCACACAGCCACTCTCACGCGAAACTGACTTGGATTAATGTCTCGCCAAGCGGATAGTGCGCTGCACAGATGACGGGCAGATGTACACCGAGCGGAGAATGGATCTGGAGACCTCATTATTTTGTCATCGAACTTTTAAAGATCCACCACGGCATTGCCAAACATCGTCAGAAGCAGTTTCTTACCCACTTTTTTTTTACATGGAACGCAAATATTAAGAATTCAATACTCACTGCACTATCCGAAACAAATAATTGCCCACTTGCAATATGCTAAAAGTATTCGGAGAATATTTTGTATTCGAACTTCCAGTTTTGGATTTTAAAAAACGTGTAGTCTAAGGGCTAATTGTTGGGCCAAGTGAATCAAATGAAACCTTAGTTTTGGATACTGTGTGCTACACATTGCATTGCTAGCTTCATTGAATTGAAACGATTTGAAATAATCGTGGGACGAACAAATAAGACATAGCAATTACTTCTATATCTGTCAGACTCATTCACTCTCTCTCTCTTTCTCTCTCGCTCTCTCTCTCTCTTTGCAACAAGTAATTTAAAATGTAATTTTATCTAACTATTTGAGATTTAAGTCATCAACATGTCAAGGGTTTTAACAAAAGGTGAAAACAAAACATGTTAACGCAAGTGTTTGCATTTTACATACATTGCTTATGAAAATTATTCTGTCCCACACACAGAATTAACCACATTCATTACTTTCATCAAACGATTTGTCCAAAGCGTTTTACACTTGTATTGAAATATGCAAATACGTGCGTGAACGAATTTTCTTATTAACGTAGACAAATCCCAGTCAGTGTTGCATCTTGTAACTCCACTAGTATAAGGTGCACAGAAGTTCTAAATCGGGTACGTTAATATAAAACTGCACAAATGATTGCAATTTGAACGGTTGCATAATCCGTCTATTAATCACGTAGTCTTCTAAAGTCCACAGAGTTCGACGTAATATCTGTTTAGAGTAAAGCTAGACACAATTATAATATCAATTGCGCTAAAGAAAAAGGAAGATTGGGGCTTAACAACCAGTCGACTGCGCCAAAGCAAGCTAAGTTACAATCAGTTACATAATTTGATGCTTGACAGATTATATAAAATGAACTTATACGATTAGTTAACCGGAAAATGAAAGAAGGAAGGTTGGGTTTAACGTCCCGTCGACATCGAGGTCTTTAGCGACGGAGCGCAAGTTCGGATTGCGTCAAAGATGGGGAAGGAAATCGGCCGTGCTCTTTCAAAGAAGCCATCCAGGCATTTGCCTGGAGCGACTTAAGGAAATCACAGAAAACTAAATCTGGATGACCAGACGGGGGCTTGAACAGTCGTCCTCCCGTATGGAAAACCAGTGTGCTAACCACTGCGCCACCTCGCTCGGTTGGTTAACACCAAAGTTCTAATAATTAAGTGGATAATACACATATTTTTATTTATTTGGAGGTCAACAACAGCGAATATGAGAAAAATGAATTAAGTGGCTAATACACATATTTTTATTTATTTGGAGGTCAACAACAGCGAATATGAGAAAAATGAAAGTCCTTTCTGGGTGATACCTATGGTGTAGTCGAAGGATAGCGCCTTTGTCTAGTAATTGAAACGTTATGGGTCACAAGTTCGAACCCACGCACTGCCATAATTTTCAATAAAAATTAAATTTTCTCATTTTGAGAGTACTGAAGGCCGATCTTTTGTAATTGCTAAAAACCATTCAACAGCCAAGATCGCATAAAATATTTCTTTATTTAAGACAATCGGTTTGAACAGACTTTCCTGTCATATTCGGGTCACAAACATCTTTTTGTTGTAAAGCGTGTACATTTTACGTTGAAACTCCACTCGATATCTTGATGTGAAGTTCAGTGTAAAATGAACACATTTAACAACAAAAAGATTTTTAAGACCTAAAGATGATACCAAAGTCTGTTGAAATCGATTGTCTTAATAAAAATCATCATCAATGGTGATTGGCGTAAGGAGTCACCCTCGTACTGCCGACGGAATTATTGCAGAAGGAAGAGAAGTGGACAGAGATTGAGAGCACCCTCTTGCCTGTGGGGTGGGAAACTGCCTCAAAATGGTGGATTAATCAGCAATGATCAACGGCATGAAGATGGGAGGAAATGCAAACTACTGCTTTAAAGACACATAGCAAATATCCACAGGACATACCGCTTGTAACTGAAAAAGTGTCTTTATGACCTCTCCATTGGCGAAAGATTCCCGCTTAGTCTGCCATTCGAATCTCCAGGAGGAGACTTACAGATGGCCATGAGAAAAAGATTGAATAACAGACGATAGGGCAACATTCCATGAAACGGAGAGTGGGATGTCCGAAGTCTGAATGCAAAAGCTCAGTCTAGATATAGGGAGGGACAGTACGGTAAATGGAAAAAAGATAAGAATTTCTGGACAGACGAATATAGCGTAGATAGTAGAAGATGGTGTAACAGGAGTAGGACTCACCATGAATAGATAGGTACGTCAGAGAGTGGGTTACTGTGAACAGTTACTGTCAAAACCAGACACGACAGCAAACCTACGTCAACAAAGTTCATTTACACATGCCGAAGCTACAAGCAGAAAATGAGAAATTTAACAATCATCGGTGAAGGGAACGTGAGAGTTAACGAGCATTGCGTTCTACATCTACATCTACATCTACATCTACATCTACATCTACATGATTACTCTGCAATTCACATTTAAGTGCTTGGCAGAGGGTTCATCGAACCACAATCATACTATCTCTCTACCATTCCACTCCCGAACAGCGCGCGGGAAAAACGAACACCTAAACCTTTCTGTTCGAGCTCTGACTTCTCTTATTTTATTTTGATGATCATTTCTACCTATATAGGTTGGGCTCAACAAAATATTTTCGCATTCGGAAGACTAGTTCATGGTGTGGGTTCCTGTAGTCATGTCCTAGTTCATGAACCACGGGCAACGTATGAGTGGCCAAGTAAGTGGTCCCGACAGTCGGGATACCAGCTACTTTGGAATAAGGCTGGGCATCTCGGACATATTCTGAGTCGTGGTCACCTTTGTGCTCATACGGCAAAGACTACCAAATCCACCGGTTAGTCCCTCAGCCGTTAGGGGTAAAACCCAATGGGACTCGCGGCAAGTAAGGCTAGCAACCTGCTTCCCTGGTACTTTAAATATGATGCTGGCAACAATCAGAGCAAAATGCCTCGGACCTTTGGAGGTGACGGAATCCCACCTCTAACTGACAAACCAGGGACTCTTGAGATACGACTTGGCAAACAAATGGTAATGAGATGGGGAGCTATTAATATCAATGGGGGCTACTCTGGGAAGAAGGTAGAGCTGGCAGAGGCTGCAAGTAAGATGGGGCTGGACGTTTTAGCTGTTAGTGACATTCGGGTAAGGGGTGAGAAAGAAGAGGAAGTGGGAGAATACAAGGTCTACCTGTCAGGAGTCAAAGCAGGAATAGCGCAATGGGGTGTAGGGCTTTACATCAGGAAAGAAATGGAACCCAGCGTAGTTGCAATAAGGTATGTAAACGAACGACTGATGTGGATAGATTTGACAGTGTCTAGCAAGAAAATTATTTTAACGCCAGGATTAGAAATCGAACAGAAGGGTATGAAAAGGTTATGGATAAATTTGGAGAGGATATGGAGGCCAACAGGAACTGGAAACAACTCTTGGATTTCTGTGCCAGTATGGGCTTAGTAATCACAAACTCCTTTTTTTAAACATAAGAACATTCACCGGTATACTTGGGAAGGCAGGGGAACCAGATCTGTCATTGACTATATAATAACAGATCAGGAATTCAGGAAGGCTGTGAGAGACACACGTGTATTCAGGGGATTCTTCGATGACACTGATCATTATTTAATCTGCAGTGAAATTGGGATTGTGAGGCCGAAAGTGCAGGAGGTCAGGTCCATATGTAGGAGGATAAGAGTGGAGAAACTTCAGGATAAGGAAATCAGGCACAAGTACATAACAGCGATCTCAGAAAGGTACCAGTTAGTTGAATGTAGTCAATTACAGTCTTTGGAAAAGGAATGGACAAGGTACAGGGACACAGTACTAGAAGTGGCTAAAGAATGTCTTGGAACAGTAGTGTGTAAAAGTAGGATGAAGCAAACAGCTTGGTGGAATGATACAGTCAAGGCAGCCTGTAAAAGGAAAAAGAAGGCGTATCAAAAATGGCTACATACCAGAACCCAGGTAGACAGAGAAAGTTATGTTGAAGAAAGAAACAAAGCCAAACAGATAATTGCAGCATCCAAGAAGAAATCGTGGGAAGACTTTGGAAACAGGTTGGAGACTATGGGTCAAGCTGCTGGAAAACCATTCTGGGGTGTAATTAGCAGTCTTCGAAAGGGAGGTAAGAAGTAAATGACAAGTATTTTGGACAGGTCAGGAAAACTGCTGGTGAATCCTGTGGATGCCTTGGGCAGATGGAGGGAATATTTTGAAGAGTTGCTCAATGTAGGTGAAAATGCGATCAGTAATGTTTCAGATTTCGAGGTAGAATGGGATAGGAATGATGATGGAAATAGGATCACATTTGAGGAAGTGGAAAAAATGGTCAATAGATTGCAGTGCAATAAAGCGGCTGGGGTGGATGAAATTAAGTCGGAACTCATCAAATACAGTGGAATGTCAGGTCTTAAATGGCTACACAGGATAACTGAAATGGCCTGGGAGTTCGGACAGGTTCCATCAGACTGGACAAAAGCAGTAATCACACCAATCTTTAAACATGGAAACAGAAAAGATTGTAACAACTACAGAGGTATCTCTTTAATCAGCGTTGTGGGTAAAATCTTCTCAGGTATTGTTGAAAGGAAAGTGCGAGTATTAGTTGAGGACCAATTGGATGAAAATCAGTGTGGGTTTAGGCCTCTTAGAGGTTGTCAGGACCAGATCTTTAGCTTACGGCAAATAATGGAGCAGTGTTATGAGTGGAACAGGGAATTGTATCTATGCTTTATAGATCTAGAAAAGGCATATGACCGGGTTCCTAGGAGGAAGTTATTGTCTGTTCTACAAGATTATGGAATAGGAGGTAAACTTTTGCAAGCAATTAAAGGTCTTTACATGGATAGTCAGGCAGCAGTTAGAGTTGACGGTAAATTGAATTCATGGTTCAGAGTAGTTTCAGGGGTAAGACAAGGCTGCAACCCGTCTCCACTGTTGTTCATATTATTTATGGATCATATGTTGAAAACAATAGACTGGCTGGGTGAGATTAAGATATGTGAACACAAAATAAGCAGTCTTGCATATGCGGATGACTTAGTTGTGATGGCAGATTCGATTGAAAGTTTGCAAAGTAATATTTCAGAGCTAGATCAGAAATGTAAGGACTATGGTATGAAGATCAGCATCTGCAAAACGAAAGTAATGTCAGTGGGAAAGAAATATAAACGGATTGAGTGCCAAATAGGAGGAACAAAGTTAGAACAGGTGGACGGTTTCAAGTACTTAGGATGCATATTCTCACAGGATGGCAACATAGTGAAAGAACTGGAAGCGAGGTGTAGCAAAGCTAATGCAGTGAGCGCTCAGCTACGATCTACTCTCTTCTGCAAGAAGGAAGTCAGTACCAAGACTAAGTTATCTGTGCACCGTTCAATCTTTCGACCAACTTTGTTGTATGGGAGCGAAAGCTGGGTGGATTCAGGTTACCTTATCAACAAGGTTGAGGTTACGGATATGAAAGTAGCTAGGATGATTGCAGGTACTAGTAGATGGGAACAATGGCAGGAGGGTGTCCACAATGAGGAAATCAAAGAAAAACTGGGAATGAACTCTATAGATGTAACAGTCAGGGCGAACAGGCTTAGATGGTGGGGTCATGTTACACGCATGGGAGAAGCAAGGTTACCCAAGAGACTCATGGATTCAGCAGTAGAGGGTAGGACGAGTCGGGGCAGACCGAGGAGAAGGTACCTGGATTCGGTTAAGAATGATTTTGAAGTAATAGGTTTAACATCAGAAGAGGCACCAATGTTAGCACTGAATAGGGGATCATGGAGGAACTGTATAAGGAGGGCTATGCTCCAGACTGAACGCTGAAAGGCATAATGTCTTAAATGATGATGATGATGATGATTCGGAAGAGAATGTTGGTGACTGAAATTTCGTAAATAGATCTCGCCGCGACGAAAAACGTCTTTGCTTTAATGACTTCCATCCCAAGTCGCGTACCATATCTGCCACACTTTGTCCCCTATTACGTGATAATACAAAACGAGCTGCCCTTTTTTGCACCCTTTCGATGTCCTCCGTCAATCCCACCTGGTAAGGATCCCACACCGCGCAGCAATATTCTAACAGAGGACGAACGAGTGTAGTGTAAGCTGTCTCTTTAGTGGACTTGTTGCATCTTCTAAGTGTCCTGCCAATGAAACGCAACCTTTGGCTCGCCTTCCCCACAATATTATCTATGTGGTCTTTCCAACTGTAGTTGTTCGTAATTTTAACACCCAGGTACTTAGTTGAATTGACAGCCTTGAGAATTGTACTATTTATCGAGTAATCGAATTCCAACGGATTTCTTTTGGAACTCATGTGGATTACCTCACACTTTTCGTTATTTAGCGTCAACTGCCACCTGCCACACCATACAGTAATCTTTTCTAAATCGCTTTGCAACTGATACCGGTCTTCGGATGACCTTACTAGACGCTAAATTACAGCATCATCTGCGAACAACCTAAGAGAACTGCTCAGATCGTCACCCAGGTCATTTCTACAGATCAGGAACAGCAGAGGT
Organism: Schistocerca piceifrons; assembly: GCF_021461385.2. NCBI lineage: Eukaryota > Metazoa > Arthropoda > Insecta > Orthoptera > Acrididae > Schistocerca > Schistocerca piceifrons. The sequence continues at coordinate 216,628,009 of NC_060139.1, read as the reverse complement.
CCCAGGACGCTTCCCTGGGGAACACCAGATATCACTTCAGTTTTACTCGATGATTTGCCGTCTATTACTACGAATTGCGACCTTCCTGACAGGAAATCACGAATCCAGTCGCACAACTGAGACAATACCCCATAGGCCCGCAGCTTGATTAGAAGTCGTTTGTGAGGAACGGTGTCAAAAGCTTTCCGGAAATCTAGAAATACGCAATCAACTTGAGATCCCCTGTCGATAGCGGCCATTACATCGTGCGAATAAAAAGCTAGCTGCGTTGCACAAGAACGATGTTTTCTGAAACCATGCTGATTACGTATCAATAGATCGTTCCCTTCGAGGTGATTCATAATGTTTGAATACAGTATATGCTCCAAAACCCTACTGCAAACCGACGTCAGTGATATACGTCTGTAGTTCTACTACTCCTACTACCCTTCTTAAACACTGGTGCGACCTGCGCAATTTTCCAGTCTGTAGGTACAGATCTATAGGTGAGCGAGCGGTTGTATATGATTTCTAAGTAGGGAGCTATTGTATGAGCGTAATCTGAAAGGAACTTAATCGGTATACAATCTAGACCTGAAGACTTGCCCGTATCAAGCGATTTGAGTTGCTTATCTACTTCTAAGAAACTCATGCTAGCAGCTGTTCGTGTTTCAAGTCCTGGAATATTCCATTCGTCTTCCCTGATGAAGGAATTTCGGAAAACTGCGATCAACAACCCCGCTTTAGCGGCACAGTCGTCGGTAACAGTACCATCGGCACTGCGCAGCGAAGGTATTGACTGCGTCTTGCGGCTAGTGTACTTTACATACGACCAGAATTTCTTCGGATTTTCTACCAAATTTCGAACCAATGTTTCGTTGTGGAACCTATTAAAGGCATCTCGCATTGAAGTCCGTGCGAAATTTCGCGCGTCTGTAAATTTTAGCCAATCTTCGGGATTTCGCCTTCTTCTGAACTTCGCATGCTTTTTCCGTTGCCTCTGCAACAGCGTTCGGGCCTGTTTTGTGTACCATGAGGGATCAGTTCCATCTCTTACCAATTTATGAGGTATGAATCTCTCAATTGCTGTTGCTACTATATCTTTGAATTTGACCCACATCTCGTCTACATTTGCATAGTCAGTTCGGAAGGAATGGAGATTGTCTCTTAGGAAGGCTTCCAGTGACACTTTTTCCGCTTTTTTAAATAAAATTATTTGGCGTTTGTTTCTGGTGGATTTGGAAGACACGGTATTGAGCCAAGCTACAACGACCTTGGTATCACTAATCCCTGTATCAGTCATGATGCTCTCTATTAGCTCTGGATTGTTAGTGGCTAAGAGGTCAAGTGTGTTTTCGCAACCATTTACAATTTGCGTGGGTTCGTGGACTAACTGCTCGAAATAATTTTCGGAGAAAGCATTTAGGACAATCTCGGAAGATGTTTTCTGTCTACCACCGGTTTTGAACAAGTATTTTTGCCAATATATCGAGGGAAGGTTGAAGTCCCCACCAACCATAACCGTATGAGTGGCGTATTTATTTGTTACGAGACTCAAATTTTCTCTGAACTGTTCAGCAACTATATCATCGGAGTCTGGGGGTCGGTAGAAGGAGCCAATTATTAACTTAGTTCGGCTGTTAAGTATAACCTCCACCCATACCAATTCGCACGGAGTATCTACTTCGACTTCACTACAAGATAAACCACTACTGACAGACACAAACACTCCACCACCAATTCTGCCTAATCTATCTTTCCTGAACACCGTCTGAGACTTCGTAAAAATTTCTGCAGAACTTATTTCAGGCTTTAGCCAGCTTTCTGTACCTATAACGATTTCAGCTTCTGTCCTTTCTATTAGCGCTTGAAGCTCAGGGACTTTCACAGCACAACTACAACAATTTACAACTACAATTCCGACTGTTCCTTGATCCAAGCACGTCCTGTATTTCCCATACACCCTTTGAGATTGCAGCCCACCCCGTACTTTCCCGAGGCCTTCTAACCTAAAAAACCGCCCAGTCCACGCCACACAGCCTGCACTACCCGTGTAGCCGCCATCTGAGTGTAAATATATGGCCGAAAGAGTCAGCCTACAGGAATTGTGAAACGAACCATGTAGTCCAGGACCGTGTGCTAGAAAGAGCGCAGATTCACCATGAGATGGGGAAACCTACAGGCGTCTGTTGTCTATTGAGGCCTAAGCGCTGTAGTGTGCGAGTGAGACGGACGGCAACCTATGTCATAGGGAAACCCAGTAGAAGCCTTTTGTGCCACGAAGACGTAGCAGTGTTAAATATTGCGGACCTAAGATCCGACATTAAGGGAAACATTTACGAAAACTATTTAATTCTGTAGAAGTGCTGAGAATGAAGCCACAGTAATTTTAATCTGCCATCCTCCATAAATTTTCATGGTGACCCCAAAAAAACTTGAATATTGATCATATCTATAATAGCTTAGGATTTATTGTTAAAGTGAAATTAACAAGTTCTGTAACAAAGAGCTGAATGCTAAAATCTGAACGCTTTGGTCGATCTTATCGATCGACATTTCATATAAAAGCGCATCATTAAAATGACAAACCTTGTAAATATCAACACTGTCACTTTATTTGTTTAAAAGATGTAGTACATTTAAATTATCAGTATTTACAGTTAAGCATCACATCATCATTTCCTCCACACAAAACACATTGAACGATGACAGCATCACACCTTATTGAATCATTAGGTAATAGAATATTTGTTGTGAAGTTTAGTGCATAATACTTACTTTTGTTCTTTATTTATTTATCAGAGAGCACATTGGTGCAAGGCTACTAGCCATAACATTCAATGTTAAGAAGGAAATTGTATTGGTTTGGTGTAAAAGAATTTTACGTTTATTATGTAATGGATGTTACTGTTACTTTATTTAGAACGTGAAAGTGGTCAAGCTTTGATTACTTAAATATGTTAAAATGTCAAATAATGTAGAATAAGCCGTAGCCAATCAGATGGACGGCTTCACGAAAGGGAACTGCACTAGTCAGTTGAGCGAAGATGTCTGGCATGCGGGAAACGCGAGCGGCAACGGGCAGATGGACTGTGTTAGGGAGACGCGAAAGCAGACGGTCACAAAAGTTCGCGTTGTGTGGGATCGCGGGACTTCGTCTCTGAGCGGTGAGCAGCCGCGCGCCTGGTGCGAACACTTGACTTTTCGCGAAGATAACGAGGTGGAACATTAGACTGGTATTTCGGATGACATTGTGAATGATCGAACTGTGTCAAATGGATATGCGCTCGAGTGTAGTAGTAATTCTAAATACCACAACTTTCGCTATTAGTTTGCTTTCTGAATAAACATTATTCTAACCAAATCGCAACTGCATGGCATACATCATTCATGGGTCGTTAATTTAGTTCTCGACATTATTATTACTGTTATTATATGTTATATTAACTTCGTATTTCGCATACTTGCCATTGGACAGACAATTTAAGCAAAGGGTCACAACTGTCTAGCCGGCCGGAGTGGCCAACCGGTTAAGGGCGCTACAGTCTGGAACCGCGCGACTGCTGCGGTCGCAGGTTCGAATCCTGCCTCGGGCATGGATGTGTGTGATGTCCTTAGGTTAGTTAGGTTTAAGTAGTTCTAAGTTCTAGGGGACTGATGACCTTAGAAGTTAAGTCCCATAGTGCTCAGAGCCATTTGAACCACAACTGTCTAATTTAGGGCATGTAACGCAACACGTGCGGTTCAAACCCCAGATGAGTTAGAGCCAAGACATTTCGACGAAGAGGCACTGAATGAGGGCCCGAACATTTTTGGAGTGTTAGCTCACAAACGATATAATGGGAAAAGGAGTAGAAGACAGTTATAGGAGAGTATAGGAACGGTAGTAGGAATGAGAGACGAGAATGAGTACTAGTTCAGTAAATATTAGCTAGTAGTAAACACATGGTTCAAAAATCACAAGTGTTGAAGTTTGCGGTTGTTGTTGTTGCGGTCTTCAGTCCGGAGACTGGTTTGATACAGCTCTCCATGCTACTCTACCCTGTGCAAGCTTCTTCATTTCCGAGTAACTACTGCAACCTACTGAATCTGCTTAGTGTATTCATCTCCTGGTCTCCCTCTACGATTTTACCCTCCACACATCTCTCCAATACGAAACTGGTGATCCCTTGATCCCTCAAAATATCTTCTACCAACCGATCCCTCCTTCTAGTCAAGTTGTGCCACAACTTTCTCTTCTCTCCAATTCTATTCAATACCTCCTCATTAGTTATGTGACCTACCCATCTAATCTTCAACACTTTTCTGTAGCACCACATTTTGAAAGCTTCTATTTTTTTCTTGTCCAAACTATTTATCGTCCATGTTTCACTTCCATACAATGCTACAATCCATACAAATACTCTCAGAAAAGACTTCATGACACTTAATTTATACTTCATGTTAACAAACTTCTCTTCTTCAGAAGCGCTTCCCTTGTCATAGCCAGTCTACATTTTGTATCCTCTCTACTTCGACCATCATTAGTAATTTGGCTCCCCAAATAGCAAAACTCATTTACTTCTTTAAGTGTCTCATTTCCTAATCTGATTGCCTCAGCATCATCCGATTTAATTCGACTATATTCCATTATCCTAGTTTTGCTTTTGTTGATGTTCACCTTACATCCTCCTTTCAAGACACTGTCCATTCCTTTCAACTGCTCTTCCAGGTCCTTTGCTGCCTCTGACAGAATTACAATGTCATCGGCAAACCTCAAGGTTTGTATTTCTGCTCCATGGATTTTAATTCCTACTCCGAGCTTTTCTTTTGTTTCTTTTACTGCTTGCTCAATGTACTGATTGAATAACATCGGGATAGGCTACAACCCTGTCTCGCTCCCTTCCCAACTACTGCTTCCCTTTCATGCCCCTCGACTCTTACAGCTGCCATCTGGTTTCTGTACAAATTGTAAAAGCCTTTCGCTCCCTGTATTTGACTCCTGCCACCTTCAGGATTTAAAAGAGAGTATACAGTAAACATTTTCAAAACTTTTTATAAATCTACAAATGCTTGAAACGTAGGTTTACCTTTCCTTAATCAATCCTCTAATATTAGTCGTAGGGTCAGTATTGCCTCGAGTGTTCCACCGATTCCACGAAATCCAAACTGATCTTCCCCGATCTCGCTTTCTGCCAGTTTTTCCATTCGTCTGCACGGATTCGTGTTAGTATTTTGCATCCGGGATTTATTAAACTGATAATTCGGTAATTTTCACACCTGTGAACAACTGCTTTCTTTGGGATTGGACTTACTGTATTCTTCTTGAAGTCTGAGGGTATATCGCCTGTCTCATACATCTTGCTCACCAGATGGTAGTTTTGTCATGGCTGACTCTCGCAAGGTTATCAGTAGTTCTAATGCAATGTTGTCTACTCCAAGGACTTTGTTTCGACTTAGGTCTGTCATGATCTGTCAGTTTCTTCACGCAGTATCATATCTCCCATTTCATCTTCATCTACCTCCTCTTCTATTTTCATAATATTGCCCTCAAGTTCATTGCCCTTGTACAGACCCTCTATGTACTCCTTCCACCTTTCTGCTTTCCCTTCTTTGCTTTAGACTGGTTCTCCACCTGATTCATATAGGTGGTTCTCTTTTCTCCGAAGGTCTCTTTAATTTTCCGGTAGGCAGTATCTATTTTACCCCCAATTATATATGCCTCTACATCCTTACATTTGTCTTCTAGCCATCCCTGCTTAGCCATTTTGCGCTTCCTGTCGATCTCATTTTTGAGACGTATGTACTTTTTTCGTCTGCTTTATTTACTGCATTTTTATATTTTCTCTTTTCATCAATTAAATTCAATATATCTTCTGTTACCCAAGGATTTCCACTAGCCCTCGTGTTTTTACCTACATGATCCTCTGTTGCCTTCACTATTTCATCATTCAAAGCTACCCATTCTTCTCCTACCGTATTTATTTCCCCTGTTATTGTCAATCGTTCCCTAATGCTCTCTGTCTGAAACTCTCTACGACGTCTGGTTCTTTCAGTCTATCCAGGTCCCATCTCCTTAAATTGCTACTTTTCTGCAGTTTCTTCAGTTTTAATCTACAGTTCATAACCAGTAAATTGTGATCAGAGTCCACATCTGCCCCTGGAAATGTCTTACAGTTTAAAATCTGGTTCCTAAATCTCTGTCTTACCATCATAGAATCTATCTCAAACCTTCCAGTCTCTCCAGGTCTCTTCCACGAAAACAACCTTCTTTCACGATTCCCAAACCAAGTGTTAGCTATGATTAAGTTACGCTCTGTACAAAATTCTACCAGGCAGTTTCCACTTATATTCGTTAGCCCCCGGCCATATTCACCTACTACTTTACTTTCTCTTCCTTTGCTACTGTCGAATTCCAGTCCCTCAAGTCTATTAAATTTTCGTTTGCCTTAACTATCTGAATTATTTCTTTTATCGCATCATACACCTCTTCACTCTCTTCATCTGCTGTATTACTTGCAATATAAACTTGTACTACTGTGGTAGGCGTGGGCTTCGCAGCAACCCTGGCTGCAATAATGCGTTCACTACGCTGTTTGGAGTAGCTTATCCGCGCTCCTATTTTTTATTCATTATTAAACCTACTCCTGCATCACCCCTATTTGATTTTGTATTCATAACCCTGTATTCTCCTGACCAAAAGTTCCTCCTGCCACCGGACTTCACTAATTCCCACTATATCTAACTTTAACCTACCCATTTCCCTTTAAATGTTCTAACCTACCTGCCCGAATAAGCGAGCTGTGCATTCTAGGCTCCGATCCGTGGAACGCAATTTTTCTTTCTCCTGATGTCCTCCAGAGTAATCCCCGCCCAGAAATTCGAATGGGAGACCAATATACCTCCGGAATATTTTACCCAAGATGCTTTCAGCCGCTCGCAGTACCAGCACAGCAGGGCCGTTTTGGTTAGTGTTACAGGGCCAGATCAGTCAATCATCCAGCCTGTTGCTGCTGTAACTACTGAGAAGGCTGCTGCCCCGCTTCAGGAACCACACGTTTGTCTGGCCTCTCAACAGATACCCCTCCGTTGTGGTTGCACCTACGGTACGGCCATCTGTAACGCTGAGGCACGCAAGCCTCCCAACGAATGACAAGGTCCTTGAGGGTGGGTGGATGGAGGGGGGGATGGGGGGGGGGGTAGAAGGTATACTTGGAAAACGCCTGGAAACAAGGTAAGATTCCAACTGCATTACATCGTGGTTAGACAGAGACTCCGAAACCGTGTATTGCATTCTACATCTACATACATACTCCGCAACCCATCGCACGGTGCGAGGGTACGTTGTACCATTAACTGTCTTTCCCTTCGTGTTCCATTTGCAAACAGTGCGAGGGAAAAAAAATTATTTGCCCCCATACGAGCTCTAATTTCTCTTATCTTCGTGGTCCTTATGCGAAATGTACGTTGGTAACAGGAGGATCGTTTTGCAGTGAGATTCAAATGTCACATTTCCAAATTTTGTCAGAAGCATATCTCGTAAAAAAAGTCGCCTTCCTTCGACAGATTTCCGTTTGAATTCCCGAAATACGACCGTAATACTTGCGTGTTTATGGAACTTGCCAGTAACAAATCTGGCAGCCCGCCTTTGAATTGCTTCGATGTCTTCCTTCAGTCCGACCTGGTAAGGACCCAAACACTCGAGCAATATTCTAGAATGGGTCGCTATGGTGTTCTTTACGAATGAACCACACTTTCATAAAAGTATTCCAATAAAGGAGCGTGTTCGTTCCATCTGATATCTCTTTGCAGTGCTACGCCTACGTATGTAATCTGAGTGACTGTATCAAGTAGCACACAACTAGTGCTGTATTCGAACATTACAAAACTGTTCCTCGTACTCTCCTGAATTAACTTACATTTTTTCTACACTCCTGGAAATTGAAATAAGAACACCGTGAATTCATTGTCCCAGGAAGGGGAAACTTTATTGACACATTCCTGGGGTCAGATACATCATATGATCACACTGACAGAACCACAGGCACATAGACACAGGCAACAGAGCATGCACAATGTCGGCACTAGTACAGTGTATATCCACCTTTCGCAGCAATGCAGGCTGCTATTCTCCCATGGAGACGATCGTAGAGATGCTGGATGTAGTCCTGTGGAACGGCTTGCCATGCCATTTCCACCTGGCGCCTCAGTTGGACCAGCGTTCGTGCTGGACGTGCAGACCGCGTGAGACGACGCTTCATCCAGTCCCAAACATGCTCAATGGGGGACAGATCCGGAGATCTTGCTGGCCAGGGTAGTTGACTTACACCTTCTAGAGCACGTTGGGTGGCACGGGATGCATGCGGACGTGCATTGTCCTGTTGGAACAGCAAGTTCCCTTGCCGGTCTAGGAATGGTAGAACGATGGGTTCGATGACGGTTTGGATGTACCGTGCACTATTCAGTGTCCCCTCGACGATCACCAGTGGTGTACGGCCAGTGTAGGAGATCGCTCCCCACACCATGATGCCGGGTGTTGGCCCTGTGTGCCTCGGTCGTATGCAGTCCTGATTGTGGCGCTCACCTGCACGGCGCCAAACACGCATACGACCATCATTGGCACCAAGGCAGAAGCGACTCTCATCGCTGAAGACGACACGTCTCCATTCGTCCCTCCATTCACGCCTGTCGCGACACCACTGGAGGCGGGCTGCACGATGTTGGGGCGTGAGCGGAAGACGGCCTAACGGTGTGCGGGACCGTAGCCCAGCTTCATGGAGACGGTTGCGAATGGTCCTCGCCGATAGCCCAGGAGCAACAGTGTCCCTAATTTGCTGGGAAGTGGCGGTTCGGTCCCCTACGGCACTGCGTAGGATCCTACGGTCTTGGCGTGCATCCGTGCGTCGCTGCGGTCCGGTCCCAGGTGGACGGGCACGTGCACCTTCCGCCGACCACTGGCGACAACATCGATGTACTGTGGAGACCTCACGCCCCACGTGTTGAGCAATTCGGCGGTACGTCCACCCGGCCTCCCGCATGCCCACTATACGCCCTCGCTCAAAGTCCGTCAACTGCGCATACGGTTCACGTCCACGCTGTCGCGGCATGCTACCAGTGTTAAAGACTGCGATGGAGCTCCGTATGCCACGTCAAACTGGCTGACACTGACGGCGGCGGTGCACAAATGCTGCGCAGCTAGCGCCATTCGACGGCCAACACCGCGGTTCCTGGTGTGTCCGCTGTGCCGTGCGTGTGATCATTGCTTGTACAGCCCTCTCGCAGTGTCCGGAGCAAGTATGGTGGATCTGACACACCGGTGTCACTGTGTTCTTTTTTCCATTTCCAGGAGTGTATATTTAGAGCTAGCTGCCATTCATCACACCAACTAGAAATTTTGTCTAAGTCGTTTTTATCTCCCCATAGGCACTCAGCTTGGACACCTTATCATACACTATAGCATCATCAGCAAACAACCGCGGTTGCTGCTCACCCTGTATGTCAGATCATTTATATGTACAGCGAATAAGAGCGATCCTATCACACTTCCTTTGAGTACCGCTGACGATGCCCTTGTCTGTGATGAACACTCGCCGTTGTGGACAAGGTACTGGGTCCTGTTACTTAAGAACTCTTCGAGCCACTCACATATCTGGATACCTATTCCATATGCTCGTACCTTCGTAAACAGTCTGCAGTGGGACACCATTTCAAAGGCTTTCCGGAGATCTTCGGGTATGTTACGGAACTGTTGACCTTCTACCGTAATTAGCAGGACAACATGTGGGAAAAGGGCGAGCTGAGTTTCACACGAGCGATGCTTTCTAAAACCGCGCAGATTTGTGAACAGAAGCCTTTACGCCTCAAGGAACTCGTACTGTAGGCGCGACCATAACATATATAGATTCGGATTACAATTTTGTAAAGATGAGCAGTAGACCGAATTTTAAGAAGAATCAATGTGGACAGAAATGGGTTACGGAAGTACTAATGAATCATAAGGTACATTTTGTAGTGCCTACGAAGCCGGCATACTCGGTTCGCCAGACAAAAAAATCAAACAACTCATATTAATAAGTCCTATTAAAAATAGATAATTACAATACTTAACTTCGGCATTACACAGATCTGTCGCAAGCAAAGAGTAACATACAAAATAGTCAGTCTTTGCAATGACTGCTGATCTCTAACTGACAAAAATCTGTCATGAACCGCTATCGAAGTCGCTAGTCTTTAAGCTGCTATTGAACTGGGCCGCACGATTCGGGCGCAGCGCTTATGTCCTCTACACCTAGGGACCGCTGCTGTCGCATTGTCGTCTTGGAAGTGAGGTAGGATACATTGCGACTGGATGACCCCTTCCCACAGCCTTCTCTGCTCTGTCGTTCCCGACTGGCGTGCCGGCGCTTGATTTTAGGCCGTAAATTACTTGAAGTTCTCTAGTTACATAGATAATGAATACCACGATGGACATTTCAGTTGAAAAGGACTGGGCCTTTCTAAAAGGAGAAATCATAGATGTTGGAAGACACAGGAAGGCAAATGCGATAGATATTTAAATAACAGAAGAAATATTTCACATGATCGCCGAATGAGTGAAGTACAAAAATGTTAAAGAAAGAACAGGCAAACACAATATAACCTACGGGCCATTAAAATTGCTACACCAAGAAGAAATGCAGATGATAAACGGGTATTCATTGGACAAATATATTATACTAGAACTGACATGTGATTACATTTTCACGCAATTTGGGCGCATAAACCCTGAGAAATCAGTACCCAGAACAACCACCTCCGGCCGTAATAACGGCCTTGATACACCTGGGCATTGAGTCAAGCAGAGCTTGGATGGCGTGTACAGGCACAGCTGCCCATGCAGCTTCAACACTCTACCACAGTTCATCAAGATTAGTGACTGGGGTATTGTGACGAGCCAGTTGCTCGGCCACCATTGACCAGACGTTTTCAATTGGTGACAGATCTGGAGAATGTGCTGGTCAGGGCAGCGGTCGAACATTTTCTGTATCCAGAAAGGCTCGTACAGGACCTGCAACATGAGGTCGTGCATTATCCTGCTGAAATGTAGGGTTTCGCAGGGATCGAATGAAGGGTAGAGCCACGGTCGTGACACATCTGAAATGTAACGTCCACTGTTCAAAGTGCCGTCAATGCGAACAAGAGGTGACCGAGACGTGTAACCAATGGCACCCCATATCATCACGCCGGGTGATACGCCATATGGCGATGACGAATACACGCTTCCATTGTGCGTTCACCGCGATGTCGCCAAACACGGATACGACCATCATGATGCTGTAAACAGAACCTGTATTCATCACAAAAAATGACGTTTTGCCATTCGTGCAACCAGGTTCGTCGCTGAGTACACCATCGCAGGTGCTCCTGTCTGTGATGCAGCATCAAGGGTAACCGCAGTCATGGTCTCCGAGCTGATAGTCCATGCTGCTGCATACGTCGTCGAACTGTTCGTGCAGGTGGTTCTCGTATTGCAAACGTCCCCATCTGTTGACTCAGGGATCGAGACGTCGTTGCACGATCCGTTACAGCCATGTGGATAAGATGCCTGTCATCTCGACTGCTAGTGATACGAGGCCGGCGTTCCGTATTACCCTCCTGAACCCAGCGATTCCATATTCTGCTGACAGTCATTGGATCTCGGCCAACTAGCAGCAATGACGCGATACGATAAACCGCAGTCGCCTCCTTACACGAGGCATCATAACAACGTTTCACCAGGCAACACCGGTCAACTGTTGTTTGTGTATGAGAAATCGGTTGGAAACTTTCTTCACGTCAGCAGGTTGTAGGTGTCGCCACCGGCGCCAACCTTGTGTGAATGCTCTGAAAAGCTAATCATTTGCATATCACAGCATCTTCTTCCTGTCAGTTAAATTTCACGTCTGTAGCACGTCATCTTCGTGGTGTAGCAATTTTAATGGCCAGTAGTGTATGTCATTAAGAAAGAAATAAATAGGAAATACAAGGAAATAAAGATGAAATTGCTGCAAGAAAAACGACAAAAAAACTGGAAAAGGAATGCTCATAGGAAGGGTTGCTTCCACATATAGAGAAGTCAGAACAACATTTAGTGACATTACATCAAGGATGTGAACATTAAGAGACAATGAGAATTCCACTGTTAATGTAGAGGAGAGAGCTGATAGTACACTAAGGGCCACAAAGACAGTGAGAACTTGTTTGATGTGTGCAAGTGGCAACCAAGCAGCTATTCATCTTGGTTTGTAGAATCAATAAAGGGTGTACTGGAAATGTTGCTCCAAGCTCTGAGGAGATGTAGAGGGTATCTTGAGGAACAAATTTAAGATAGGAAACTGTCCAGGAGCGTCATCCATCGACGCTACAGTGTGTCAAAGTTATAGGCGCCAGCGCCTGTCACTAGGCCACCCCTTTGGCAGCAAAAGTGACTTTGCGCGCTGTCAGGCCGTATGCGGAACGTCTCACAATGTTTTTTGTTATTCAGTGATTGCAAATGATTTCCACTATCGCCAGTGGAAAAGATGGAGCTAGTTGCTTCGTAGGCAGGCCTCGTCTCCTATGAATGTGGTGCTGCATTCCTTTGCCAGGCGACAGTTTCTGATACAGGTTTCCATCTGCAGTTTAATTTTCTCCTGAGTACCGAAAAAAATGGTTTTAGAGGTTTCCAGGAGAAAAATAAAATGCCAATAAAAACCCATGCCTTAAACTGAAGTTATACACTGTATTTATTTATATTTTGTATGACTTTTAATCCATATTAGACGTATATTGCCAGTGTAAGAACACTCCTGCAACTAGAAAGAGTCACTTACATATATTACCTGTAATATTTACGCTGTAGTTCAGTGCATCTCAGGCCAAAGATTACGATTTAGTGAAGTGTGATATCTATCATATAATCTTTCTAATAAGATCCAGTGTTTACCATTTGTGTATTAACGCAAAATCAAATGCAGCCAAAATACTGTATATATTTGATGTATTACCTGATAATGTGCATTATGGGAACGAAATGCCTACAGGTACCACGGTGCAGTGCTTTTCAAGTATCCATAGCGTAACAACCTTCCCATTTCATAAACGTTTCGTTAACAATAGGTAACTACATTTCCTCATCTTCGCCAGCACGTTCACCATGGTTTCTAGGTACACTGGGTCCACGATGTAATATTCCTGTAACAGCTCCGCCTGATGATAAGCCTGCAGTGGCTAGAAAACTAGTCAATAGTACAATAGATTGTTTTTAAAATTAAAAAAAGCGACTGATTCCATATTTATTCCCAAATAGATCGACAATTTAAATCACAGTTGTACTTCGTCATCCATAATGGATACACTGAGAAAAGAAAAAGATACCTCCCACAATTCCCTGGAACCGTAGAAATGAGTCCCACATACTCGTACACACATAGTACAGTAAGAAGCCACATGTGTGGATGAGTAACGAAGAATAAAGTTTTATTCACAGTCTGCAACGGGAATTAACCTGGGAATGGAACACATACTACAGCGTCCTCCAAAACACAGCTCACCAAACTTTCTTCACAGCGGGATAACTGACAAAATGGTAAACGCGGACCGCATCATCATTCTGTACGACACTTGCTGGTGGGAACGAAAGCTCTGGGGAAAAAGCCGTCGGGAGTGAAGTTAGGCATCATGCAGCGTATTGCGCACAGTTTGAGTCGTAACACGACGTCCTGTGGCTGCACGAAAAGCGTTATTCAACATGGTGGCGCTGCTGTCAGGGTTCCTCCGAGCCATAATCCGTAGTTAGCGGTTATCCACTGCAGTAGTAACCCTTGGGGGGCCTGAGCGAGGCATCTCATCGACAGTTCCTGCCTGTCTGCATCTCCTCCATATCCGAACATCACTTTGGTTCACTCCGAGACGCCTGGACACTTTCCTTGCTGAGAGCCCTTCCTGGCACAAAGTAACAATGCGGTCGCGATCGAACCGCGGTATTGACCGTCAAGGCATGGTTGAACTACAGAAAACACGAGCCGTGTGCCTCTTTTCTGGTGGAATGACTGGAACTGATCGGCTGTCGGACACCCTCCGTCCAATAGGCCCTGCTCATGCGTGGTTGTTCCCATCTTTGGGATGGGTTAGTGACATCTCTGAACCGTCAAAAGGACTGTGTCTGTGACACAAAACATCCACAGTCAAAGTATATCTTCAGGACTACTGGGAAACGGGGTGATGTATAACTTTGTTAATGTGTGTAGTAACTAAGGCATTTGCAGTAATTATCGTAATTTATGGACGATCAGTTCAGTGATTCAAATATGCCGCTTGACTGGGATCGATTACCATTTGAAAGAGAATAGTTTGAGGTAAGAAATAGTAAATTATTTACGAACTTCCAGGATGATGGACTAGCTTGGATCAGCAACTTCTTTTAATCAATAGACCGAAAAACCAGTCCACGTTGCAAATTTTTACTTTTTATTCATTCGACAACTAGTTTCGGGCCGAGACCCGTTTTTAAATCAGTCGAAAATGGAATTTTCGAAGATGTCAAAAATGAAAATGGGTCTTAGCCCTAAATTAGTCATCTAATGAATAAAAAGTAAAAATTTGCAACTTACTGGTTTTTCATTCTATTGATAGTAAATAATTTATGTATCCTTACAAAAAGACAACAATATTTCACCAAGCGACATCCGCGAGTGATATTTTCTCTGGCTTCAGTTTGTCAGAGATACCTATATACACTCTTGGAAATGGAAAAAAGAACACATTGACACCGGTGTGTCAGACCCACCATACTTGCTCCGGACACTGCGAGAGGGCTGTACAAGCAATGATCACACGCACGGCACAGCGGACACACCAGGAACCGCGGTGTTGGCCGTCGAATGGCGCTAGCTGCGCAGCATTTGTGCACCGCCGCCGTCAGTGTTAGCCAGTTTGCCGTGGCATACGGAGCTCCATCGCAGTCTTTAACACTGGTAGCATGCCGCGACAGCGTGGACGTGAACCGTATGTGCAGTTGACGGACTTTGAGCGAGGGCGTATAGTGGGCATGCGGGAGGCCGGGTGGACGTACCGCCGAATTGCTCAACACGTGGGGCGTGAGGTCTCTACAGTACATCGATGTTGTCGCCAGTGGTCGGCGGAAGGTGCACGTGCCCGTCCACCTGGGACCGGACCGCAGCGGCGCACGGATGCACGCCAAGACCGTAGGATCCTACGCAGTGCCGTAGGGGACCGCACCGCCACTTCCCAGCAAATTAGGGACACTGTTGCTCCTGGGGTACCGGCGAGAACCATTCGCAACCGTCTCCATGAAGCTGGGCTACGGTCCCGCACACCGTTAGGCCGTCTTCCGCTCACGCCCTCCAGTGGTGTCGCGACAGGCGTGAATGGAGGGACGAATGGAGACGTGTCGACTTCAGCGATGAGAGTCGCTTCTGCCTTGGTGCCAATGATGGTCGTATGCGTGTTTGGCGCCGTGCAGGTGAGCGCCACAATCAGGACTGCATACGACCGAGGCACACAGGGCCAACACCCGGCATCATGGTGTGGGGAGCGATCTCCTACGCTGGCCGTACACCACTGGTGATCGTCGAGGGGACACTGAATAGTGCACGGTACATCCAAACCGTCATCGAACCCATCGTTCTACCAGTCCTAGACCGGCAAGGGAACATGCTGTTCCAACAGGACAATGCACGTCCGCATGTATCCCGTGCCACCCAACGTGCTCTAGAAGGTGTAAGTCAACTACCCTGGCCAGCAAGATCTCCGGATCTGTCCCCCATTGAGTATGTTTGGGACTGGATGAAGCGTCGTCTCACGCGGTCTGCACGTCCAGCACGAACGCTGGTCCAACTGAGGCGCCAGGTGGAAATGGCATGGCAAGCCGTTCCACAGGACTACATCCAGCATCTCTACGATCGTCTCCATGGGAGAATAGCAGCCTGCATTGCTGCGAAAGGTGGATATACACTGTACTAGTGCCGACATTGTGCATGCTCTGTTGCCTGTGTCTATGTGCCTGTGGTTCTGTCAGTGTGATCATGTGATGTATGTGACCCCAGGAATGTGCCAATAAAGTTTCCCCTTCCTGGGACAATGAATTCACGGTGTTCTTATTTCAATTTCCAGGAGTGTATGTTTAGCTTTTCGATATATCACGTAAAAAGTTTACCTCTAACATCTTAAAGCGACTTAGCGAAGCATCCGCAGCAAGGCTGTGCGCCGATATTTAAAACGAAAGTTATTTTAATTAAATAATCAGAGCAGATTTCAGTATATTGTTCCGCGTTTGTAACTGGAATTCTATCTTTTTCTGTAATATATGTTTCACTACGGTACTTCTCAGCATAATTTTTCCCCGTTTTCGATAGATGCCATAAAAACCCCTACATTAAGCCACACGCACTCTGACATCTCCGCGACGTTATTGCACTTAGAAAATAAACTTGTAACGGAACTCGCTGCTATTCATTGGAGCTTCTCATTTCCTCCATTAATCGTTTATGACACTGATCCCAGTATAGGCCGAACGAGTGTTTTGTGAGCTGCTCCCTTTGTTGATGGACTACATTTCCTGCGGATCCTCCAATGAATCTTAGTCCAGCATGTGCCGTATCCATGATTTATTTTTTTTATGTGTCTTTCCACTTCAGATCCCTCCGCACGCAGGGGCACGCATACTCCTACATATTGTAAGGAGGTAACTGCTTCCAGCGATTGTTGTGCAATCGTGAAATCGGCCAATAAAGGGTCTTTCCGTCTATGTGCGAGGTCTGTTCAAAAAATTCGCCGGCCGCGGTGGTCTAGCGGTTCTAGGCGCACAGTCCGGAGGCGCGCGACTGCTACGGTCGCAGGTTCGAATCCTGCCTCGGGCATGGATGTGTGTGATGTCCTTAGGTTAGTTAGGTTTAAGTAGTTCTAAGTTCTAGGGGACTGATGACCATAGATGTTAAGTCCCATAGTGCTCAGAGCCATTTGAACCATTTTTTCAAAACATTCCAAAACATTCGTAATTTCGCGCCAATGGTGTGTTGGAGCTATATGCGGTTGGCATCTCTGTACACACCTGTGTTTATTGTGTAACTGCTGGAAATTTCATTGTTGTGTGTATGTTATTTATTGTTTAGTGCTGTATTGAGTAGAACGTTGTGTCGCACAGTTTACGAATTTCGAGATGGCAGAGTTAGAGGAGCAACGTGTCTGCATTAAATTTTGCTTGCAACTCAAGAAAACCTTTGCAGAGACACAAACTGACGCAGGAGGCCTACGGTCATGAGTGCTTGAGCTGTGCTAGGTGTTACGAATGGTTCACACTGTTTAAAAATGGCCAGACGGGTGTTAAAGATGAGCCTCGTTCAGGATACCCTTCGACGTTTACCGACGTTCATGTCAGGAACGTCAACGGAATTGTGGTTGCCAATCGAAGACTGACTCTCCGAGAGGTTGCAGAAGAATCTAACATTTTGGTTGGATCATGTCATGAAATCCTGACACAGCATCTTGGAATGCACCGTGTTGCCGCCAAGTTCGCCCCACGGCTCATGAGTCAAGACCAGCAGGATTTTCGCCTCGCGATTTGTGAAGAGCTCTTGGATCGCCCAAATGAGTACGAGACGTTCCTTAAGAGAATAAGAAATAGTGATGAGATGTGGGTCTACGATTATGATGTTGAGTCCAAGTTTCAGTTTTCACAATGGGTCGGGAAAGGTTCTCCAAGACCAAAAACGTTCGTCAGTTCAGGTCAAATGTCAAAGCCATATTATGAATTCGTGCCATAGGGACAAACAGTTAATCAGTGGTAGTATCGGGACGTGTTGCGACGCCTGCGAGAAATGTGAAAAGGAAACGGCCTGAAATGTGGCGAGATAATTCATGGCTCTAGCATCATGCATCATGATAAACGCACGCGCACATTCATCCATTTTGGTGCGTGACTGTTGCACAAAAAACCGAAATCACTGTGCTGCCTCATCCTCCATGCTCTCCAGACATGGCCCCTGGGGACTTTTTTATTTCCATGAATAGCCTCACGGAATTTTCGACGATGTCGATTGGGCAATTCACATATATTACAAAAAGGAATGGTCTTATAACACTTCCTTAAAGCACACTCGAAGTTAATCTTACATATGAAGACTTCTTTCACTTCAGAATGACATGCTTTGTTCAGTTTGCTAAAAGCTCTTCAGTCCAGTCACACACTTGATCTGATATTCCGAGCGCTCATATTTTGTGGAACTGTATCGAACGCCTTCTTGAAATTAAGGAATGCGTCATCTAGTATAGCTCCTGTATCTACTGCTTTCTGGGTCTCGTGGACGAACAGAGCGATCTGGGTTTCAGACGATCGTTGTTTTCGGAACACATTTTGATTACCGCAGATAATATTTTCGTTGTCCAAAAATCTCGTAACACGCGAACGCGCAACATGTTTCACAATTCTATAACAGACCGACATTAGAGAAGTAGGCCTATAGTTTTGTGAGTCTGTTCGTCTACTCTTCTTGAAAATGGGAACGATATCCGTTTTTTCAAATCATTAGGAACGCTTTGCTCCGCAAGAGACCAACGGCACGCAACTGTTAGAACAACAGCAAGTTCTTTCGCATGCTACGTGTAAGAACAGAACTGGTATCCCGTTACGTCCAGTGGCCTTAAGTCTGTAGAAAGATTTCAGTTTGTTTCCTATCCATTGGTTACTTATTTGGATACTACATTGACTGACTGTTCCGTCGGTTCTTGGTAGAATATATTTATACGTTATGAATGAAACACACACAACACCCGCGTAGTATTCTACAATACTTATTATTTGTTACACGAACCGTTTTTCGGCTGTAGATCACGTACAAAGACAAGTACGTGCTGCAGTGAAATTTTGTTGGATCAAAGATTTTAAACTACTGTGCGTACAGAGTATCTGTATTTCCAGAGATGAAAAATATTAATGTTAGAATCAGGAATAATACAAGTGGGATTATTGCAATGTAAATGCGATATAAGATTATTTAACTAAGATAAAATATGTGACACTTAACTAATGAACTCTAAACAAATTACAACAGTTGTACATAAAACGACATAAATGAACAATGAATTTTTGTGACGTATTTCAAAGTTGTGGTTTGAACACAGTAGTCTTGTATTTCATAGATCCTAAATTAGAAACAGAAAAGATATAATAGTGACTTTAAGCAGGTGAGTGAAGCAGCTATGATTAAACAAAGTAATTTTTTAACACAACGAGAGAAATTATGGTAACTGAAATAAGGGGAACACGTGAATAGGGGAGGGGGTTAATTTACAACACGGCCTGGATGGGTTTATGATTAGTATCTACAGTTATTAGAAGTGGTGAGTAAGGGAACTGTGTCTACTCATTCGGTACTACGCTTGGTTTGTAGGATATGTGTTTACTAATTTCCATTATTTCAAGAAAGTTCATCTTCCTTCCTCTTAGGATGTGATGTAATACTTCATGTTTCATCTTGCAACTGTGGCCTTCTTGAAGCAGGTGCTCTGCAACAATGCAACAATAAAGTCTCCTTTTCTAAGTTTCCAAATTCTGTGGTGTGGCTTCAAGAAGGTACACATTGTCCTGCCAGACTGACCGATGCAGAATTTGTTACAGGTATAAATGATTTTATACTCGTACATTTCGATATCTGTCATTTTGACGTTCGTGCGAAGATTTAAAGGAGGATCCACAGTGTGGTCTTCCTCTGTGAAAGAGTTTTGGGAATCCGGTGAAATTTTCAATACTTGGTGTGCCATTCGATGTTGACTTTACAGTGGCTTGTGGAATACCGCTTCTACATTGCGTTAAGAGGAAGGGTGGAGGTCAGAAGTCATAGGAGGGAGCGGAAAGGGAAAACAGCCGTCCCAGGTTGTGTACCTTATAATCTTCCTCTCTTATTCATCTCCCTATTAGTCATAAGAACTTCGACAATATGCACGACGCCGGGATTATTGTAATTGGCCGCCATTCTGTTATTTTCCGGGAAGTGCGATAATTGCCTAGGAATATGGGAGGTGTGTTGGAGGTTTCGTTTTAATGTCAGTACGTGTATCTCAGCTCTGTGGACTGAGGAAGCGAAATCTCGTAAGCAATAAACTTTTAAAGACGCAAAGCAGAACTTCAGTTTCATAAGCCGGCCCATTCCACGACCAACAATTTTCTTAAAAATTGCCTTTGCAGCTTAGTCTATCACGATTAAGACCTGCCGTAATGACCCTGCAGCCGAGAAGACGTACTCTTTGTCTCCACTTCAGTGCGATTGTGGGATTCCTTGTCGAGAGTCGCAGGAAAACATGATGTTCATGTCTCGGCCAATACAGTGGTTACTGGCTACAGGAGTTGCACTACAGTATCTGTTTTCGAATGTTGTATGCGACGAGAAATTATTTAGGTTAAACATCTCTTGCTAACGATCTCTACGAATAAAACCTGGTCATAGTTCGAAATTATGACTTGGTCAAGGATTAGGGGGGGAAACAAAATGAATAACCAGTTCCTGTTGCGGCGGCTTGGTACGTTGCTGCTGCAAATTAAGTTCCACTCACCTCGCGGTGTATCTACTCTCACGCGTACGCTTCCTTGAAGTTACTGAAATGCAATTCTCAGCCGGAAAAAGCTATAGAAAAAAGAGTTGTACATCTTGCAATCACAAGTCACACGAAAAATTGTTTTGTCGGTAGAAAGTTAATAATAGTTAAATAAAACTACTTATGTGAGTAAAAATTCAGTCTCTTACGGTAAGGCTGCACACACAAGTTACTGCCAAGTCTTACTCTAAGCTGTACAAAGTCTGAAAAGCCCACATGCACACATCATTTGAAACGTGGTGTTTACGTGCAAACCGGTGAGAAGTGAAATAATAACAAGTACAGAGGACTTGCAAGATAACAACTAATTTATTACTGATCAACAGTTTAACCCAAACGGCACAGTATTTACCAAACATTTTGTACAAGTGTCTCTTATCCACGAGTCAGAAAAATACATTACACAATACCTTCCTAATTGAATTAGGAGCAAACAATAACTTCTCATAACTTCCATACTAACTTTAAGCGCTTCAATAATAAAAGGTAAAATCAGTTTCATTTAACAAGGGCACTTGAATAATAAAGGTGAAATAAGTTTCTTCTGAACAGGATACACAAGTCATAAAAATACATTCTTTCTGATTGAATTACCTGCAAACAAGAACTTCTTATAACTTCTATTCAAACTGTAACCACTTCAATAATAAATGGTAAAACCAGTTTCATTTAACAAAGGGCACTTGAATAATAAAGGTGAAATAAGTTTCTTTTAAATAGGTCACCTGGGCAAGCGCAATAGGATAATTCAGATAATTTCCAATTTCCGCTACCCATCAAGTATTTCTCTTTAACATGTACGTAAGTTCAACTCCGGCTGCACGTGAGGTATAATTCAGAACACTAGTCTCCTTCCTCTATTCCTTTATGGTTTTGAAGGTAAATATATAAGCAGTACAGCAAACGGAACAGACGCCTTGGCGTCCCAGTGCAGAGGAAACTTAATGCAAGATCGTCACTCACTGCAACCCGAAGAACTCAGTGGCCGCCGTATCGGTTGCCATTTTCCCCGCGGTCAAAAGAACCTCATGTTCCCTCTGGTACTGGTCGGCCAACGCGTCGTACGCCGGACATCGATTTAGACATGGACTAGGTGCCCGCTGGAGTGCTGCAATAGAAAAACACAAACACACAGCCACAGCTAAAAGAAACAATGTTAACAGCCCCAGAACATAGTAAGATAAAATTCTGCAAAGATAGATCACATCAAGACAAAGGTAAATTAAGAATGGTTAAAAGCATTAACTGTAGAATTCAAATTTCAAAATATGTAAAATTGCCCCAGCACAAACAGGCTAGTTTTAAAAGGGCAACGATAATACAAAGCATAATATTATTACACCAGTACGTCGCAGTTCCAATACAGTATTGACACTCATTAGAAAAGGTAGAAGCTAGTGATAACAAGGGTAGGCCCGAGTGCAAAACTAGAAAGCTTGAATGTCTACTTCTTCAATAGACAGCTGCGTGGTACATAGTTAAACTCCACTAGCCAAAATGAATAACACATTGCTCAGCGTCCTGTGTAGAAGACCATGGCCCAGTCACGCCTCAAGAACTTGCAATAACAGGCATCATCCTTCACAACCGTAGCCAGTTTATGGTAATTATTAGTTATCATCCACAGAAAGTTTACGAACGTATTGTTTAATTTCGAATAGCTAGCTCAAAAGTTGGTGTAATCAGTTTCAGGTGCGAGTAAGCAACACGCCACGAGGAATGTACTTATTTAAAATGTCACCAAAAGTTCTGAATTTCACACCATGCGTAAAATCTAACTCTCTTCAACATTTTACGTAACTTCTCAAACATTTTGTTACCGGAATATGACAATATTAATAATTTTCATCGGAGTACCTATCAGTAGGTCGGATCACTATGAGATCCAAGAAGAAATTTCTAGTTTCCAAAATAAGCGCAAATACGATGGGGGATCAAATATAAACGGGATTTTTGTTTCTGAACATCAACATGTGTTATGCTTCGGCGGGACCGCTAGACGTGAGCAGAGCGTGCCGATAGATATTTCCCGCCGTTTCGTCAGTAACGCTCACGATGTCTGAGCAACAGGTGCTCTTATGGGAGCTGTGAAGCAATCATCACAAACAACCTACAGTTCCATAAAGTGTGTTCCAGGTGGGTCTCTAAACTCTTGACCGAAAATCTGAAGTTGAGACGCTTGGAGCTCTGTCACAGGCTTACAGCAAGGTTTGCGGAAGAAGGTGATGCATTTTTGAGTCGGATCGTCACCTGTGACGAAACATGGGTTCAACACTACACTCTAGAATCCAAACAAGCCAGTAAGGAGTGGCGGAGGAAAGGGGAGGCAGCACCAGTAAAAGCCAAGACCCGACTGTCAACTGGCAAGGTTCCATCAACCGTTTTTTTTTTTTTTTCGATCAGCGAGACATTTTGCTGATTGATTTTTTTGCATGAGCGACGCACAGTCAATGCTGCTTACTACTGCGAACTGTTTAACAAGGCGAGAGTTGCATATCGCCGCAAAAGACGGGACTAACCGATTTGACAGGTCATTCTCCTCCACGACAATGTGCGACCCCAAACTGTAGCTCTGTGTCCAAGCTACAGGAAATGAACTGGACTACACTTGATCATTCTCCTTATAGCCCGGACTTATCGCCCTGCAATTTCCATTTATTCGGACCGCTTAAAGGAGCGCTAGGAGGGCGACGATTTGAAGATGACGAGAGTGTGGAAGACTTCGATCACAACTGGCTGGTGACAGGAACCAGTTCCTTTTATGATGAGGGCATCAAAAAGCTGCCCATACACTGGGACAAATGCATTTCCAAAG
The DNA here is from genome assembly GCF_021461385.2 of Schistocerca piceifrons. Lineage (NCBI taxonomy): Eukaryota > Metazoa > Arthropoda > Insecta > Orthoptera > Acrididae > Schistocerca > Schistocerca piceifrons. The sequence continues at coordinate 216,604,629 of NC_060139.1, read as the reverse complement.
CAGGAGACTACGTGGAAAAATAAATTATAATGGCCTTGAGTTTTTCAATAAATGAATTTAAATAAAAAATAAAATCCCGTTTATATTTGATCCGCCCTCGTATGCTAATTTCTGATTGGCAGAGAAACATCACAGCCAATCGGAACGCAGCATAAAAACCCGGTCCATCACGCGCTTATACAGGGTGTTACAAAAAGGTACGGCCAAACTTTCAGGAAACATTCCTCACACACAAAGAAAGAAAATATGTTACGTGGACATGTGTCCGGAAACGCTTACTTTCCATGTTAGAGCTCATTTTATTACTTCTCTTCAAATCACATTAATTATGGAAAGGAAACACACAGCAACAGAACGTACCAGCGTGACTTCAAACACTTTGTTACAGGAAATGTTCAAAATGTCCTCCGTTTGCGAGGATACGTGCATCCACCCTCCGTCGCATGGAATCCCTGATGCGGTGATGCAGCCCTGGAGAATGGGGTATTGTATCACAGCCGTCCACAATACGAAGAAGAGTCTCTACATTTGGTACCGGGGTTGCGTAGACAAGAGCTTTCAAATGCCCCCATAAATGAAAGTCAAGAGGGTTGAGGTCAGGAGAGCGTGTAGGCCATGGAATTGGTCCGCCTCTACCAATCCATCGGTCACCGAATCTGTTGTTGAGAAGCGTACGAACACTTCGACTGAAATGTGCAGGAACTCCATCGTGCATGAACCACATGTTGTGTCGTACTTGTAAAGGCACATGTTCTAGCAGCACAGGTAGAGTATCCCGTATGAAATCATGATAACGTGCTCCATTGAGCGTAGGTGGACGAAACTAAAATGAGCTCTAACATGGAAATTAAGCGTTTCCGGACACATGTCCACATAACATTTTTTCTTTATTTGTGTGTGAGGAATATTTCCTGAAAGTTTGGCCGTAGCTTTTTGTAACACCCTGTATACAGAACCAATCAAAATTTGTCGCTGAATCAGAACAGAAAATTAACGTAAATAAATTTTGAAAACCCACAAATATAAGATTAACTCTCTGTTAACAAAGCTACTTCACCGAAATCATAATCTGATTTTCGCAGTACCACAGATTGACGAAATTGTTTACAACAAATTCGCCAGTACGAATGACTAGCCTACATGTCATTGTCAAACATTCCTCACGACGCCAGCATAATATAATAACTTTACATAAAACATTATTTCACATTCACACCTTCATTCACTCTCATAACGAAGCACAATTATAATAATAATTAATAAACAATTGGTAAATTAAACAAACAGAGTTGCAAATAAAAATAACGGTATTCTCTCCGCTGTTCAAACAGTGTCCGTCAGCTACCGACCTCTACCAGATCACTTAGAAACTACATACACTCAGGAATCTGACGGCACCTGTCCTACACGCCAGTTCACCACTGTTATGTCTGATCTAATAGGCACGAAGTAAGGCGCTACGCCTCACTGTGACTTGCCTGTAATGCTTTGCTACGCTAACTGATCAAGAGTATCGGGGCACCTCCATGTAACGAGGAATTGATCGCTAGATGCCACTAAAGGCGGATCAGTCAGTTTAAAAGAAGACAGGCATTATTGTGTTGTCAGTACAGAAGCGGTAACAGTAGAAACGGTCAGTAAATTTGAATGTGGTCTAGTCATTGGATGTCGACTGACATTTTAACCCTTCTAAAGTTATCCAAGACGACCGTTGGTGATGCTACTGTGAACTCGAAATGTGGAGGAACAATTATGCAGACTTCATGTCCTGATGAATAGGGACTATCGGGCATTGTACGAGGTGCATTCAAGTTCTAAGGCCTCCGATTTTTTTTCTCCGGACTGGAAAGAGAGAGAAACATGGGCATTATTTTAAACTGAGGCCGTGTTCATTGTCAATATGTCTCAGAGATGGCAGCACCGTACGGCAGATGGAATTTTACCACCAGCGGCGAGAACTGTTTTAAATACTTAAAATGGCGACGTTTTCCTTACTTGAACAGCGTGCAATCATTCGTTTTCTGAATTTGCGTGGTGTGAAACCAATTGAAATTCATCGACAGTTGAAGGAGACATGTGGTGATGGAGTTATGGATGTGTCAAAAGTGCGTTCATGGGTGCGACAGTTTAATGAAGGCAGAACATCCTGTGACAACAAACCGAAACAACCTCGGGCTCGCACAAGCCGGTCTGACGACATGATCGAGAAAGCGGAGAGAATTGTTTTGGGGGATCGCCGTATGACTGTTGAACAGATCACCTCCAGAGTTGGCATTTCTGTTTGTTCTGTGCACACAATCCTGCATGACGACCTGAAAATGCGAAAAGCGTCATCCAGGTGGGTGCCATGAATGCTGACGGACGACCACATGGCTGCCCGTGTGGCATGTTGCCAAGCAATGTTGACGCGCAATGACAGCATGAATGGGACTTTCTTTTCATCGGTTGTGACAATGGATGAGACGTGGATGCCATTTTTCAATCCAGAAACAAAGCGCCAGTCATCTCAATGGAAGCACACAGATTCACCGCCACCAAAAAAATTTCGGGTAACCGCCAGTGCTGAAAAAATGATGATGTCCATGTTCTGGGACAGCGAGGGCGTAATCCTTACCCACTACGTTCCAAAGGGCACTACGGTAACAGGTGCATCCTACGAAAATGTTTTGAAGAACAAATTCCTTCCTGCACTGCAACAAAAACGTCCGGGAAGGGCTACGCATGTGCTGTTTCACCAAGACAACGCACTCGCACATCGAGCTAATGTTACGCAACAGTTTCTTCGTGATAACAACTTTGAAGTGATTCCTCATGCTCCCTAGTCACCTGACCTGGCTCCTAGTGAATTTTGGCTTTTTCCGACAATGAAAGACAATCTGCGTGGCTGCACATTCACCAGCTGTGCTGCTATCGCCTCAGCGATTTTCCAGTGGTCAAAACAGACTCCTAAAGAAGCCTTCGCTGCTGCCATGGAATCATGGCGTCAGCGTCGTGAAAAATGTGTACGTCTGCAGGGCGATTACGTCGAGAAGTAACGCCAGTTTCATCGATTTCGGGTGAGTAGTTAATTAGAAAAAAAATCGGAGGCCTTAGAACTTGAATGCACCTCGTAGAGGGTGGTTGTAGAAAATCGCATTAAATTAACGGAAGGAGTCACTCATGAGTTCCAGAATGCTACCAGTAATCCAGTTAGCACAATGACCGTACGTGTGGAGTTAAAATGATATGATACAATAGTCTAACAAGCCACATACACTTGTAATCTGTGCTAAGCGATACTTGAGGTGGTGTGAAGAGCAATACCGTTGGACAATGGATGACGACACTGTTGACTGGGAATGACGATAACCTGCGACAATCCGATGGAAGGGTGCGGGCTCGCCGAATGCGTGGACAGCATTACCTGTCATCATGTGCAGTTCCAGCAGTGGAAGTATGGAAGACGTGACGTTACAGTATGGAGGTGTTTCTCGAAGTTAGGGTGTGGTCCTCATACTGCACTTAAGAAAACGCTAAATTCTGAAGGATATGAACACATTTTAAAGATTTGTGTACTGCGTGCAGCAGAGGAACAAATCAGAGAGGATGATTACTTGTATCAGCATGACAATGCCCTTTGTCATAGAGCAGCATTTGTGAGGCAATGGGTTGTGGACAATAACAGTCCTCAAAAATGGGCTGTCGTGCCAAGAGTCCCGAAATGAACCCAACAGAACACCTCTGGGATGATGACAACGTCGAGGCAGCGCCACGTAAACGACAAGGCCTCACAGCTCAACCGTGACGTCACGCACTCCAAGCGAGACAGTTAATGTCAACCCTGCCTTTCGCCAAATCTTTGCGCTAGCCCTGTTTCAGGAACTGATAAACATTAGTCGCTAAATGATGTTAGGGAGATTGATATGAGTATTTATAAAATTAGTTAGATTAATTTGTTACTTCAGACAACGGGCGTTCTTCCCGAATGCTTACACACAGCCTTCCCCATAGTTGGAAATCGTAGCGTCGCCACATGGCTAGCTTCCCGGCCACTACGACACCGTAGGCCTTACGTTTTCGTCTAATCAGAACAGTGCTAGCACGTCAGGGGGGACGGGGGGGGGGGGGTTGTTTGGGGAAGGAGACCAGACAGCGAGGTCATCGGTCTCATCGGATTAGGGAAGGATTGGGAAGGAAGTCGGCCGTGCCCTTTCAGAGGAACCATCCCAGCGTTTGCCTGGAGCGATTTAGGGAAATCACGGAAAACCTAAATCAGGGTGGCCGGACGCGGGATTGAACCGTCGTCCTCCCGAATGCGAGTCCAGTGTCTAACCACTGCGCCACCTCGCTCGGTGGCGTATATATGACAGATATAAACAGGCCCAATTATGTGTTTAAGGGGCGTCGTCTCCATATGGTAAACCAGACTTATGTCTGTGTCTCAGCTCTTTCGACATGCAGACAGTTTGCTTTCTTCTGTTATATAAAATCATGGTTTATGTATTTTAACAGTGCTGTTTTCCTTCTAAAGATGATTTTTTATGCTGTTGACAGAACCTGTATTTTAAAAAGTCACTTTTCATCTTAGCATATGAGAATTCCCCTTTATTGCCACTGCTGGCTGGTGGTGTGTCACCCCACTACTGTAAACCTTCACAAGGCAGGCTTTGCCTGTTTCTTTTTTATGACTGTCCCTAATAATCTGACATACAACCCAATGTCGTTCTTGTTAGGCACAAATTGCGACTGTCGGCATTGTTCCGTGTTTTAGCACTTGGCCCGTTTTTGCCTGGGTGTAATTTTATACTTTTGACTCCTTATTTCATGAAATGATTCTTTACCTACAATTCGGTGAGTGTTAATTTTTATATTATGCGAGGTTAATACACCCTCGACCCCTAAACAAAATTTAGGACCTGCAACATTCATGCTTGTAGAGTTAAAGAATTTTTAAGTGGTTTCTTTGTTTTAGATTTTTGTATACGGCCATTATATTTGTTCTGGGTTTTGCTGGGTCTTGTAAACTTCCTAGTCTGAAGGTGCCTTTACATACAGGTGAAATATGTCGCCTGAACGAATAAAACCGTCTTTACTGCAACCATGACTAAACCGTCTTTACTGCAACCACGACTGAACACTTTCTCTGTACTTGTTATTTTCGCAAAGAGTGGAAGCACCTCTTTTTTTTGTCTCAGATATAACATCATGGAAATCGTTGCGCTTAACACCGTTTTCGATGCTGAAAAATACAAAGCACTAAAAGACGTTATGGCGATCGACCTGATAAAAAATGAAATTACTGAGACTCTAAACAGAGCGTAAGCATCTATTTCTTTAGTTATATCCGGTGTAGAATAATAGATGTGATACTGAAGGAGCCGTGGGAAGAAAGTGCTAACTAATATGGTCGTACTTTGAGTTACTGTGTGCTATATGTTTCGTTAAATTTAAAGACAAGAAAACAAATTGATAAAGATAGTTCGTAGTATGTGGTGTATTGAGAAACAAGATATAACGGTATCAGTCTAATCCTTACTAAACTGAGGGCTAGCATTTTCTTCTGTCGACCCTTTCAGTTGTATCAAAGTTTTTATTTACTCTGATACAACTTTACTGATGTAACACTGGCAAAAAAACAAAATTGTAGAATATACAGTTTGTAGATTTTGTAATCATGGTAATTCATGTAAAAACTTCGAAAAAGTAAGAGACTGTGACACTGTGAGGCTACATTACAGAATTTAAAAAGCTATATGCATATAAATCCAAACAGAAAATCAGTGATAAATAATATATGACCATTATTTATTTCAAACATGTGGTTTAAAGTAAATTATAAACAATGAAATGGAAAAAAATGCCGGCCGCGGTGGCCAAGCGGTTCTAGGCGCTTCAGTCCGCAACCGCGCGACTGCTACGGTCGCAGGTTCGAATCCTGCCTCGGGCATGGATGTTAGTGATGTCCTTAGGTTAGTTAGGTTTAAGTAGTTCTAAGTTCTAGGGGACTGATGACCTCAGATGTTAAGTCCCATAGTGCTCAGAGCTATTTTGAAAAAAGATTATGAACACAGCAAAAATACACACAAGCATCAGTGCCTTGTTAGGTCACCTATGAATTGCATGAAACAGCCCAGCACTACCCTGACAATGAAATAGGACTGCGGAAATATTGGACAGAGTCGCAAAGTAGCAACCCTTATAAAAAAATGTACAGATCTAAAATGAAGTATTTCTTTCACTTGCTATGTTCGTTCCACAGACGCAATGACTGAAGCCAAAGACCCTTGATAGTTAATACATGTAAAGAAAATAAAAACTGTTGATACAATATCATATTTGCATTTTAGATAAAAAAAAGTGTCTTCCACAAAAGTCTTAAACATTAACAGCGAAGTACTCAGTTGTGCTAATGGGGAAATCACAATATTTAGAGAAAATGATAGATTTAGTTTGTCAAAGGGAAGTCACAACCACTAACAGATCTCAGACACTCAATGAAATACGTAAAAATAACGTTTTCAGATATATAAAAAGAAAGAACAAAAAAGAATCCAAATGAATGACATCTCAAGAAAAACGCGAACATGACATCTTTGTCAGAGCACAAGTTACTTTCAAAGCATCATTGTCATACCACCTGGCCAAATACTTGCAAATACTTCTCACTCAACTCCACAGATGACAATGTAGAAAAGAATGCCATACAGATAATAAGCCATATGAATGATAATCACCTTAGTCACATTAAAGTTGCTATCCTTTCACCTTGAATGTGTACACTTATCTCACTGTAAAGAAGAGTTTGATGCATTGAAAATTTTGACCAGTTCAGTTGGAAAAACTATCAGCAGCTTGTTGAAAGGATGAAACAGATTTATTTTGAACTTAATAAAGGATTTTATACAGTACAAAGAGACCTACCTGAGTGGTACCGAGTGTGCAGGGAAAGAACAGGTAACAGAGAAGCTAACATAACACGTTTATTTCAACAAACTGACAAAAAAAGAGGAAAAATAAAGAAAAAAACATAAGGAACTTATTCAGAAAACTAACAATGCAACACAGAAAGGCACCAGAACTAAAAAACAGTGCATATTAAACGTTAAGAACGCAGGATTTCATTAGTTCAGATATCAGGCCCAAAAGGGGAAGCATATGAGCTGCCAAACATTTAACACAAAAGCAAATAATACCCCAGGACACAGAAGTGTGAAACAACTCATTTTTCATTTTCATAGTATCTACAAGCGTTATATCTCACATCATGGACAACAGTCACAGGTATGGGAATAACAGGAGTCAGAAATAGTGCATGAGCGATCTTTTCACAAAGCAACACTCAAAGAGCAATAACAGAAAATACACATCTCTTAAAATATACATCTCTTAACATATTTCTGAAACACACTGAGAATAATAGGAAGAATGGTTCAAATGGCTCTAAGCACTATGTGACTTAACATCTGAAGTCATCAGTTTAATGAGTTTGGGCTCAGCACCACTAACCAACTGCTTGTCTGTTGGTAGAAACTGAGCACAGTTGCCACACTTCAATTTCTTTGTTGGACTGTAGCAGCAATATACAGGAATGAATGTGTGCACTGGTAAATCTGGATTTTAAATTCCATATTACTTTGACTGGCAGTTTACAAATATTTTATGATATTTCTATATTGAAAATACTGAAAGCTTTGTAACATCAGCTCTGAAGAAATAAATACATAAATTCTTTGTAGTCAGCAGAAGAAGTTTACACATATTATATTTAGCAGTAAAAACTTGCTTATTAAAGTTAACTAAAGTGGATAACTAGTAACGAAAATTACACATATGTACACATCTTTTTAGTCTTTATGTTTAAAATATGTCTCTCTGCAAGTGGTTTAAGATTTCTTTTGTTTAATTATCCATTTTACAATAATCATTAAGCAAAATATTAATACTTGTCTATACAACAGATATCCATTATTACAGCTCTTATTGTTTGTCACAGGTACCTACTGCAAAGTCATCCTTGGGCATGATGAAATCGAGAATGAATTTACTTACTGGCTGTCGTTGATTTTGAAGCCTAAGGAAATATTCAAAGTGCTCATCTGATGATAGTTTTGGCACCCAACAGAAAAAATACATTAAAATCAGTAGTGGTATTTTCTGTGGATATTGCAGGCCACTTCTGTCAAGATATTTAATGAGTTTGGGCTCAGCACCATTAACCAACTGCTAGTCTATTGTTAGGAACTGAGCACAGTTGCCACACTTTAATTTCTTTGTTGTACTGTAGCAGCAATATACAGGAATGAATGTGTGCACTGGTAAATCTGGATTGTTAAGTTCCATATCACATTGACTGACAGTTTACAAATATTTTATGATGAGATGTTCAAGACTACACCACAACATTCAGACTGATCACAGCTTTGTAGAGATATAATTGAAGTTCTCTTAGCTGAGTCACCTGGTAAAGAAAGGTCTAACAAAGTTGATAATCTCAGCTTTTTTCTGCCTCAAATGCGACTATTTTCCTTACTGTCACATCGTACTGGAGTTCAGAGACACCTCAATACAGTCCAAACCTGCCTTCCAACGCACAAAACTGTAACTTTCCAAATAGCATGTATGGCATTTTAAGTTCTGCAGGCAATAAATTCTAAGATCCAACAATGCGTATGTTTCATGCTTAAGTGCAAAATTTGTTTCTTTGTTCAGCTCAACAGTAAATAAATACATGGAATCCACTTGTGATTTCAATTAAGAAACTTTTCTAAAAATTTACAAGTCTCATCATCCTTGTGGCTTGTTAGGGGCTTTTGCATTTCCTCCCTGAGGCTAAGACTTTTTGAGGGGTCTTAACATTCAAAATTTGCCACCAAATGCTTATTATTTTAATAAATTCAGCAGTTTCTTAATAATTCCAAATGTTATTCATAGATTCCAAACCAGTAGACTACACCTGATGTTGTTGAAAATTTTATAAACAAGATGTATGTTTTGTTGTTCTAAAGGAGAGGGGCCACATAGCTTTCATATTTAAACCATACACAAATATTATTAATTTGTTGCTTTCAATATCAGATACAGACTTAAATGCAGGAAATGAAGATTACTTTTTTTACAGATGTCTTTTCAAAGCTTGCAACACTTTAGGAGTAGGTATATTTTAAGCAACTATGTATCTGCAGTTTCTGATGTATGCACTCTGTGTTGTTTGAACTCCTTGATGTATGGCAAGAAAATTAGAGTTTTTTACTGCACATATGAAAAAAGAAAAGAATATGTTGAAATTTTAAATTATTATCATATGAATATATTTACGAAAGTAGTTTGTTTGTTACAGGCTGGTTCATACTTAGGGCACTTGCATTTGTAACATGTAAAGGCTGTAGGGAAGTCCCACTGTAACGAAAGTCGCATGGTGCGATGTAAAAGGTGGGTTTGGCGGTCGAACTGAGCGGCTCCTTTGTGTGAACGGCAAGCAGTGTGTGGCTAGCCTTAGCACGGTACTCCTCGACGGTGATAAGAGACGCAGCTGGAAGCTGGATTAGAAGAGATTTGCTTCGGATGTGGATCTGGCTATTATTTGGTATTCACGGAATAATGGAATGGCTCTAATAGTTGATAATCCGATGCCAAGAAGGGATTGTATAGGGCGTTCGCACATCAAGAGCCGTGAGTACAGTTAGCCGCCGTCTCGCCTGTCACTAATCTTCCCCACTGCTTCACAGACTTCAACATTCAGTTACGTAATGTATATTGTCATGAACCAGTTAATTTGTGTGTTGCTTGACGGCCGTGGTGGTCGTGCGGTTCTAGGCGCGTCAGTCCGGAACCGCGCTGCTGCTACGGTCGCAGGTTCGAATCCTGCCTCGGGCATGGATGTGTGTGATGTCCTTAGGTTAGTTAGGTTTAAGTAGCTCTAAGTCTAGGGGACTGATGACCTCAGATGTTAAGTGCTCAGAGCCATTTGAACCATTTGTGTGTTGTTTCAATAATAATCACATAAAACGTCAATTCGTGTTCGAAACCATAACTTCAATCCTGATCATGAACCTACGCAGGGTCCTCACCAAAGTGCTACTAAAACAGAGTATCCTCATTTAAATGAACAATTCTGGAATTCATGTGTCTAAAAGTGATTTTTTGTCTAAAGTAAAAGGAGTAGCAAAAGGTAAAGTAACAGCAAAATCTGGATGCTTTGTTTATGGACTACTCCAAGTTAAATTGTTAAGGTAGGAAGTTGAAGTACAAAAATTTAAAGATTAATCAACAGAAAAATGAAAACATTATTTATTTAAAAGCTAAAACCATAAAAGTGCAGTTGGATAGGCTTTTGCTAAAGTATCCTTAGTTTATTATAAAATATAGTTTTGTAGGATTACAGTACAAGACTGTGTAAATGTTATTGCCAAGAATACCTTCTTCACACGTGATTAAAGTACCAGCACATATAAATCTTTAATGAACCGATTTGCAGTAGTACTATTAGAAGTGAAGTTATACACATTTTCAAAGATAGTTTAGTTTGGTACCCCTCATGATAGTTCCTTTTAAAGTGTTGCATTTTATTACCTTGCAAAGTAATTTAAGTCAATGATTAGCGTTTAGAGGTAGTTTTTTACTTTTGCAATAATCGAAGAGCCTTGGCTAGTGAAACTATACCAGTTGATGGGTCCCCATCGTATTGTCCTCCTATTAAGAAAAAAACGAACTATTACTGTTACTAAGGAAAACTGCTATAAACAGAGTAGATTAAACAGTGTATTTAAGATGTTATTCATCTTTATTTTCTTTATTATGTCAGTCAAGATAGAAGCCCCTCATGTCCAAAATTATTTCTGCACTTAATGCAGTGATGTTTCAGTATTTTGATTAAGTACTGCTAATAATTGTGGCCGTCATTAGTATGAGCTCGGTGCAGTTTTACTCCCCATAACTTACTGGTGTGTGTGTGTGTTATTGGTAACTGCTGCTACACACAGTACAGAGTGCACTGTGTCAGCCTGTATCCTGTTTGCTATTCAAAGGGAATTCTCAACAAAAGTAACTTCATTAACTAATATCCAATTTTCTCAAATATATATTTCCAAATTAAAGTGCCTAATTACGCTGGTGACTGTTCATTTTTTTCATTCACTTATAATTTTACCATTTCTGTTAATTCCCGAGGCTAAGGACGGTTTGGTTTTACTGTCAACTTGATAAAACTCGAAATTATAGTCCAATACCATTTTCCATTAGACACACGCACGGTCGAACTTTGAAAACCTCTCAGAGGATAACATTAGTCTGTTTCATGGCATGTTAGTGTTATATGAGTACATAGCTTTTCCCGTGAGAGAACTAAAGGTTCAGTTATTAGGGAATAGTGTTATAAGCTGGAAAAGTAAAATGTTAGAATTCTTATTTCAAACTCAAACAATTATTTCTGACGCAAAGATTCTGGGATGGTCTGAAGGGTTTGGGTAAGCAATACCAAGTTGTGGTGGACTTTCGAAAATTACAAACAGCGTTTGTATTGATTGAGTTATTGTCAGATGAAATACAAATAACTTCTAAACCTAAGTCTTCTATTCCAATCGGTACATTTTTATTACACTGAACAACTGATCAGCAGTATTGTCTTCACAGGCAAGATATGAACAGCATTTTCAGATGATGACATTACACCTTTCACCACAGATACAAAGGCAGCTGTTGTAAAATTCGTGGTGTCATGTGCCATACCAATTGAGTTTCCTCCTCTACAGTCCATGGCTGGTTTAATGTGTATCTCATCTGAATGTCACAAAAACAATCATGATGATTCAGATTCGATACTTTCTCCCCTAATGTAAGCTAGAAAGTTGGACTGTTAGGGTTAACTTCAACATTTGCATAGATATTCCTAATAGCATTAGGAGGAGGCATAATATTATTTCCAGTGCTATGTAGGAATCTGCAATCATGGCTTGAAATAAAAAACGACACAGAAGCAAATACTATAACATGGGAAGCAAACCTGTCTTTCATGAGGTGAAATCTTAACTGAAGCTGGATTCTTATCAATTCAACAGCAGGTTTAATTTTACCATCCTATTTCAATTTCTACAACAACGCAACAATGACGTTCTGAAGATGTTTTTCTCGATGTTTGCACAACAAAATTTCAGCAAACTTTTTAATATTGTCGAGAGCATGGACATTATCTACACTTCTTGCAAGTGATTTCACAACCCTTAACATAAATGCTTGCATTCAGTTCCAAATTAATAATGACATACGAAATATTTCCGTTCCAGTATCTAAATAAAAAGACGGCATATATGAATGTTTCACTGCTGTAGACCACTTTTCATTACAAGTAATACACTCAAGATTCTTTAGTAGTTCATGAAATGACCTGAAAGAAGGCTTCTTCTTACACTCTTCTAGTGATTTAACGCTGTCCTCTATGGAAGCTGTCAGTGCAGCAGCTTCCCTCTCCTTGTTCTTTTCACAAAGTGACTCTCTGATTCTTGGCATAACGGTAGATATATACGAAGGGCAGTTAGGAAATTAGCTTCGTATTGCATTTTTCCTGAGCTGTGGCTTATTAAGCAGTGCTGTTAATGCAGCACCAGTTTTGCAGTCTACTGCTTGTTTTCGAAAAGTGCAAGTGGCAGCCCTATGATGTAAAATTCGGAGTAGGTATTAAAATTCATGGAGAAGAAATAAAAACTTTGAGGTTCGCCGATGACATTGTAATTCTGTCAGAGACAGCAAAGGACTTGGAAGAGCAGTTGAATGGAATGGACAGTGTCTTGAAAGGAGGATATAAGATGAACATCAACAAAAGAAAAACAAGGATAATGGAATGTAGTCTAATTAAGTCGGGTGATGCTGAGGGAATTAGATTAGGAAATGAGGCACTTAAAGTAGTAAAAGAGTTTTGCTATTTGGGGAGCAAAATAACTGATGATGGTCGAAGTAGAGAGGATATAAAATGTAGGCTGGCAATGGGAAGGAAAGCGTTTCTGAAGAAGAGAAATTTGTGAACATCCAGTATTGATTTAAGTGTCAGGAAGTCATTTCTGAAAGTATTCGTATGGAGTGTAGCCATGTATGGAAGTGAAACATGGACGATAAATAGTTTGGACAAGAAGAGAATAGAAGCTTTCGAAATGTGGTGCTACAGAAGAATGCTGAAGATTAGATGGGTAGATCACATAACTAATGAGGAAGTATTGAACAGGATTGGGGAGAAGAGAAGTTTGTGGCACAACTTGACCAGAAGAAGGGATCGGTTGGTAGGACGTGTTCTGAGACATCAAGGGATCACCAATTTAGTATTGGAGGGCAGCGTGGAGGGTAAAAACCGTAGAGGGAGACCAAGAGATGAATACACTAAGCATATTCAGAAGGATGTAGGTTGCAGTGGGTACTGGGTGATGAAAAAGCTTGCACAGGATAGAGTAGCATGGAGAGCTGCATCAAACCAGTCTCAGGACTGAAGACCACAACAACAACATGCATGTTGCTGAAACGTGTAGTGATAATCTCTCTTAAACTGCCTTGTACTTTCGCCAATACGTAATGCTTAAAATGAAAGCTATTTACCACACAATGCTTGCTAGGAACGAAATTATCCCGCCATCGCGGATACCCATTTCCTTCGGGTATACTCCTCGACTGGAAATTTAAAAATATGAACTTTCTTCTTCTCGTCGTAACTATCGTCACAGCCAGGAGCACAACACGTATTCGCTATGTAAAAGATTACTTCCGAACTGCTACAGACAGTATACCCTTCAAAGAACAGAAAAGAACACGTTCTTCACCTGCGCATTAAAATCACTAACAACGCTGCAGCTGAACGATCGTTTAAATGCCTCCAGTTGGGCATTGCTACAGGCAACTAAATCTACATGACTACTCTGCAATTCATATTAAGTGCTTGGCAGAGGGTTCGTCGAACCACAATCATACTATCTCTCTACCATTCCACTCCCGAACAGCGCGCGGGAAAAACGAACACCTAAACCTTTCTGTTCGAGCTCTGATTTCTCTTATTTTATTTTGATGATCATTCCTACCTATGTAGGTTGGGCTCAACAAAATAGTTTCGCATTCGGAAGAGAAAGTTAGTGACTGAAATTTCGTAAGTAGATCTCGCCGCGACGAAAAACGTCTTTGCTTTAATGACTTCCATCCCAATTCGCGTATCATATCTGCCACACTCTCTCCCCTATTACGTGATAATACAAAACGAGCTGCCCTTTTTTGCACCCTTTCGATGTCCTCCGTCAATCCCACCTGGTAAGGATCCCACACCGCGCAGCAATATTCTAACAGAGGACGAACGAGTGTAGTGTAAGCTGTCTCTTTAGTGGACTTCTTGCATCTTCTAAGTGTCTTGCCTATGAAATGCAACCTTTGGCTCGCCTTCCCCACAATATTATCTATGTGGTCTTTCCAACTGAAGTTCTTCGTAATTTTACCACCCAGGTACTTAGTTGAATTGTAGCGCTGCGACAGTTAGATGGCACTGCGTGTATGCCTGAAGTTGCTGACGTCATTCACCTGTTGGCAGACAGTAGTAACGGCTTTTGGTTTAGGTGGTGCTGACGGAGGTCGCTATACGTACACTCGAGCTTCCAATAAGACTACTCTCTCCGATTTTGGCCCCTGAGGAAGAATGTACTGCCATTCTTCCGCAGACACAAATCGGTTTCCAAAACTGTATGGAAATACAGAATAGCACGACGTAGAACCGCGTGTAGTATTCCCATGATATAACCTCCTTGTGCATTAAACAGAGGATGGTGGAGCGTGCTTTGTGTCAACTTTAATTACCGTCTGTCTTACTGCATTCGGTAATAAAGCAAAGTAAAAAAGGTACTTTGGTTTCATACGCCCTGTATTTTATATTCTTTTATTATCATGAAAATACGATGGAGTCGTAGAATTGTAACACTATTTTTTCTTTTTTTCCCTCTCTCTCCTGTGCCAACCACTTCATCTCAGAGTAGCACTTGGAATCTAATTATAAGCCCCCAATAATTTGCTGGATGTATTCCAAACTCTGTCTTTCTCTGCAATGTTTGTACTCCACAGCTGTCTCTACTACGATGGAAGTTATTCCCTGATGTCCCTTTCTCTTCTCAGTGTTTTCCACATATTCCCTTCCTCGGCGATTCTCCAGAGAACCTCCTCATTCCTTATCTTAACAGTCCACCGAATTTTCAACATTCATCTGTAGCTCCACATCTCAAATGCTTCGATTCTCTTCTTTTCCACTTTTCATACATTCCATGTTTCACTGCTATACAATGTTGTGCTGCAGACGTACATTCTCCGAAACTTGTTCCTCAAATTAAGGTTGTTGGTTGTTGTTTTGGGGGGAGGGGACCAAACAGCGAGGTCATCGGTCCCATCGGATTAGGAAAGTGTGGAGAAGGATGTCGGCCGTGTCCTTTCAAAGAAACCATCGCGACATTTGCCGGAAGCGATTTAGGAAAATAATGGATCGCCGGACGTGGGTGTGAACCGTTGTCCTTCCATATGCGAGCCCAGTGTGCTACTCACTGTGCCACCTCGCTCGGTTCAAATTAAGGCCATCACAGGAATGACTCTTTTGTCAATACTAGTCTGCATTTTATATCCTCCTCGCTGCGTTCTCTAACTTTATCTACTTCGTTATCGTCTACCCTGATGCTTAGCTTCTTGCTCTTCTCGTATCTGCTACTTCGCTTTACTTCCGTCTTTCTTTGATTTACCCTCTGTCCATATTCCGCACGCATTAGACTGCTCATTCCATTCAGCAGGTCTCGCAATTCTTCTCCACTTTCCCTTTGGACAGCAGCATCATCGGCGAATCTTTTACCTTGAATTGTAATCCCAGTCTTGAACTTTTCTTTTAATTCCGTCATTGATTCTTCGATGTATAGACTGAACAGTAGGGGCAAATGACTACATCAGTGTCTTATATCCCATTTAATCCGAGCACTTCGTTCTTGATCTTCCACTCTCATTGTTCCCTCCTGGCTCTTGTACATACTGCATATTACCCATCCTCCCTGTAGATTACTCCTATATTTCTCAGAATTTCGAACATCTTGCACCATTTTACACAGCTCGAATGCTTCTTCCAGATCGACAGATCCTATGAACGTATGTCGATGTTTCTGTAGTCTTGCTTCCATTATGAATCTCAATATCAGAATTGCCTCTCTGGAACCTTTACCCTTTCTAAAACCCAAATGATTGTCATCTAACACATCCTCAATTTTCTTTTTAATTTTTGTGTACACTGTCCTCGTCAGCAATTTGGGTGCTTGAGCTGGTAAGTTGATAGTGCAATAATTCTCTCATTTGTTGGCTCTTTCAGTCTTCGATATATTTTTCCGAAAGTCAGGTGGTATATCTCCAGGCTTATATATTCCATATATATGAAGATGGTATCTGCTCTTTCGGACATGTGACCATGCAGCCCGTTAGAATGAGATTAGATTACAATGAAATGAACACCCTTCGCTGCATACAGGCGTTGATGTAAGTCAACGGGGACAGTTGAAAATGTGTGCCCCGACCAGGACTCGAACCGGGGTCTCCTGCTTTCATGGCAGACACTCTATCCATCTGAGCCACTGACGACGCAGAGGCCAGTGCGACTGGCACGGCTTCCGTGAGACCCAGATTCGGAACTTATTGTCCCGCACTATATTCATACTGCCCTTGCCCATTATACTCATTATTCGCGGCTTTACTGCCGATTCCCGTAAAAGTTCGGGCACTGTTTGTGCATCCGCACAGAAGAAGATGGTCAAATGGCCGGTAAGCCTTAACTATGTCAGGCTCAGATTCATTTGCTGGAATCTTAAGAAAAATAACCCAAACACTAAGAACTGACTGATCGACGTACGTATGGCAGACGATCGACCGCAAATCCCATCCGCATGTCACGTAACTAACATTACAACTCGGACCAGCATGTAAGTACTCGTGGGTTTGTTCCTAAAAACAAAAAATTCGTACCGCTACATGTATGAACAACGCCCTCTGCTCTAGCCGGAATATGATAACATAGTCCCCTCTCGAACAGTGCGTGGACGAAAAAAATGAAAAACGCTGTGATTAAACCCTACATCTTTCTCCTACTCTTACAGTAGCTCTGAATTGTTTGGTTGTGCAAAGCAGCTGCATCAGTGTAAATGATTCAATGGAAAGTTTCTGTTGGAAGCTCTATGACGCTGTTAGAATCGCACTATGTCAGTATGTCCCAACAGAAAAAAGATTATTTATTTCTCGCAAAACGCTGTGAGTTCAGCGAAGACTCTGATACTATTGTGCCGTCATATCTTAATTGTAGCGATGATAAGGGTACGATAAAGGTGATTAGGACACGTTCAGGAACGTATTTCCAAACAATCATTCGATATCGGATAATTGCGTGTGTTATACATCTGAATTTCTTTGTGCAGCCCGTGTATACTAAAGGTGTAACAGTATGGCTTCCTTGGTCATTAAAAAACCCCATACGTAGCGTAGCGATCATACAGAAAATTAGGAAATACACAGAGGCATACAGACAATCATTTTTACTCGATCATAACGCATGTGAGTAGAACAAGGAAAGAAAAAAATCGACATTGTTGCTACACTGTGCGTTGTATAGTGTTTGCTAAATGTATATTTAGATATAGGCTTCTGTCTATGGCAGGGTTGCAACACCGGTAAGCCATAGAGAGTTGCAGATGAATGAGTTGGAGCTGAATGTAGATAAATTCAACTATTGAATCTAAAATACGAGGGGCGTTTGAAAAGTCTGTGCAAAAATAAAAACTACTTACGTGATTGGGGTAAACCTTTTTTATTTTTCGACATAGTCTCCTTTTAGATTTATACACTTCGTCCAACACTGTTCTAATTTGTTGATCCCTTCCGAATAATAGGAATTGTCCTAGTCTGCAAAATAGCTATTAGTTGCTGCAATCACCTCCTCGTCTGAATAAAATCTGTGTCCTGCCAGCCACTTCTTCCAATTGCGTATCAAATAGTAGTCGAAGGGAGCCAAGTCTGGAGCATAGGTTGGGGGGTGGGGGGGGGGGGGGGGGTGAAACGAGTTGGAATCCTATTTCCAATAATTTTGCGACCACAACTGCTGATATGTGTGCTCGTGCATTGTCGTGATGGAAAGCACTTTTTTGCGGTCCAATCGCCGGCGTTTTTCTTCCAGCTCGGTTCTCAAACGGTCCAATAACGATGAATAATATGCACCTGTAATAGTTTTACCCTTTTCCAGACAGTCTATGAGGATTGTCCCTTGCGAATCTCTAAAGACAGTCGCCATAACCTTTCCGGTGGAAGGAATGGTCTTCGCCTTTTTTGGTGCAGATTCTCCCTTGGTAACCCATTGTTTAGATTATTGTTTGTTCTGGAGTATAGTAATTTATCCATGTTTAATCCACAGTGACGAAACGATGCTTAAGGTCCTGTGTATTCTTCCAGAACAGCTGCAAACGATCCATGCAACACTTCACACGGGTATGTTTTCGGTCAAGTGTGAGCAATCGCGGAACCCATCTTGCGGATAGCTTTCTCATGTTCAAATCTTTATGCAAAAAATTATCCCGTTCATTCGAGATGCCCACAGCACTACCAATCTCACGCACCTTAACACTTCTGTCGTCCATCTCCTGTGCTCCTGCGAGTGGCTGTCGATCGAGCGACTCATCACATGCAAGCATTCAGGCACGTGTGGTGCGGTGATGGCACAGTGTGTTTGACGGTACGGTAGGGATTACTGTGCGTAGAACGGAAATTTTCTGGCACTACTGTGCGCTATTTCTTTAGATATAGACGTCGTACACTGATTGGCGGAAACCTTGTGACAATTGCCCATCTGACCACCGCCTGGTCGAATGCCTCCTGCTGGTGTTGCGGGCATGTGATGCTGCAAAGAAAGAATGTAAGAGGAATACAGACGAAAGGGCAGTCATTATGGCGAAAATACGGGCCCCAAATGTGAAAACCCACTGATATAAACAGTTCTGACAAAGGACACATTGTTGTGGCGCTGCGGCTGGAGACGAGAATCCCTCAAACGGCGGAGCTGGTAGCCTGTTGGCGACTATTGTCGTGTGCACCGATGGAAAGTGGTTGAAGGATGATGAAATAATGAGTAGGCCTTATGGTATTGGACGACCACGTCTCATCACGAAACGCAGAGATCGGAGCATCCCCCACTATGTAATCCATGATAGGCAGCGATGTAGGGTGGATCTGACGACAGAGTACACTGCTCGTGCAAACACAAGTATTTCGGAGTTCACCATTCCAAGGCCATTCTTCAACATGGAGCTCCACATCCCACGACCACTGTGTGTCCATATGTTGACCCAACGAAACCATCAGTTATGGCTGCAATGGGCACATCATCACTGATTTTTCGCCGTTGATCATCAGAAAAGAGTCGCCGGTCGAATTAATCGCACGTTGTCATCCAGGTGATTGGCTGCATGAAACATGTACTGAACCACAGATGCATGCCAGTGAGGGCAGAATTATGCTATGGGGTACACTGAGCTGGGCTTCCATGGGATCTGCGGTGGTAATCGAAAGCATCATGGTAGCAGTAAACTATGTGAACATTATTGCTCACCACCTGTATCGCTTCATGCTTGAGATCTCCCCCTACGGCGATAGCATCTTCCAGCACGATAATAGTTCTGTTGCAAGGTCAGAATAGTACTACAATGAGTTATAGAGAACTCAACTTGCTGTCTTCGTCAGGAAATGTGCCTGATTAGTACCCATTAGAGCGTAAATCGGACAGCAACTGCTTGCCCGTAGACCACCATCCCGTAATTTGAGCGAATTGTTTGACCTGTGCGCAGACATCTAGTGCCACAAACTTTTGGAATTCAGTCAAGACTTTTTGAACCTACGCCAAGCAGAATCTCTGCTGTACTGTTCTTCAGAAGTGCAACAACACGCCGTTGAACAGGTGATCATGTTCTGGCTCAATGGCGTAATTATTCAAATACCATCCCAGTAGTATCTCGTGGCATCACTAAAATGCGAACTGTGAGTGATGGTTAGATGCGGTAGCCGGCCGCAGAAATACGCACATAAAAAAAAAAAGTTTTGCTTCACCCCGGTTCCCAGAACTCCTGAAGATGTTCATGGACTGTGGGTGTTTTATCACACATACTGTCTCTTTGACTGTTCAGAGATGTCACTAAACCGGCCCAAAGATGGAAACTACCATGCATGAGCAGCGCCTATTAGACAGAGTGGGTCCGACAGCCGATCAGTTAAAGTCATTCCACCAGAAAGGAAGTAAACCGCTCGTGTTGTTAGTAGTTCAACCATGCCTAGACGGTCAATGCCGCGATTCGATCGCGTCCACATTGTTACTTTGTGCCAGGAAGGGCTCTCAACAAGGGTAGGTTCCAGGCGTCTCGGAGTGAGATGGAGCGATGTTGTTCGGACATGGAGGAGATGACAGACAGGAACTGTCGATGACATGCATCGCTCAGGTTACTAATGCAGTGGACGAAAAAATGGTTCAAATGGCGCTGAGCACTATGGGACTTGACTGTTGAGGTCATGAGTCCCCTAGAACTTAGAACTACTTAAACCTAACTGACCTAAGGACATCACACACATCCATACCCGAGGCAGGATTCGAACCTGCGACCGTAGCGGTCGCGTGGTTAGAGACTGTAGCGCCTAGAACCGCTCGGCCACCCCGGCCGGCTGCAGTGGATGACCGCTACCTACGGATTATAGCTCGGAGGAACCCTGACAGAAACGCCACCATGTTGAATAATACTCTCCGTGCAGCCACAGTACGTTGTGTTATGACTCAAACTGTGCGCAACGGGCTACATGATGCGCAACTTCACTCGCAACGTTCATGGTGAGGTCCATCTTTTCAAGCATAACACCACGCGTCGCGGATCAGATGGGCCCAAGATCACGCCGAATGGAACGCTTAGGATTGGCATCACGTTCTCTTCACCGATGAGTGTCGCATATGCCTTTAACCAGACAATCGTCGCACACGTGTTTGGCGGCAACCCTTTCAGGCTGAACACCTTAGACACACAGTCGAGCGAGTGCAGCAAGTTACAGTTCCCTGCTGTTTTGGGGTGGCATTATGTGGGGCCGACATACTCCGCTGGTGGTCATGGAACGCGCCGTAACGGCTGTACGACACGTGAATGCCATCCTCCGACCGATAGTACAACCATATCGGCAGCATATTGGCGAGGTATTCGTCTTCTTGCACGACAAATCGCGCCCCCATCGTGCACATCTTGTGAATGACTTCCTTCAGGATAACGACAACGCTGAACTAGAGTGGCCAGCATGTTCTCCAGACATGAACCCTATCGCACATGCCTGGGATAGATTGAAAAGGACTGTTTACGGACGACGTGGCCCACCAACCACTCTGAGGGATCTATGCCGAATCGCCGTTGATGAGTGGGTCAATCTGAACAAATAGTGCCTTGATGAACTTGTGGATGGTGTGCCACGACGAGCACAGGCATGTATGAATGCAAGAGGACGTGCTACTAGGTATTAGAGGTACCGGTGTGTACAGCAATCTGAATGACCACCTGTGAAGATCTCGCTCTATACTGGTACAATATGTAATGTGTGGTTTTTATGAGAAACAAAAAGGGCGAAAATGATGCTTATGTTTATCTCTATTCCAGTTTTCTGTTTAGGTTCCGAAACTCTCGGAACCGAGGTGATGCAAAAGACTCCGCCGGTCTAGTGCTTGCTTTGCAAGTAGAGAATATATCTTCTTCCGTAGAAGCTTTCCGGGTGTTATTTTGTACACGTCATCCACATGACACTCTAGACGTTTGGGGGGGATAAGTTCATTTTAAGAGAAATGTAGGCCTACCGCGTATTTCTCGTTGTGGTATGCCTTCCGAAAGAAATGTTGCTATTTGTAAAGAAAATAGAAAAAATTTTGAGAACGTAAATAATGTCATACATTGGGGTGCTCGCAGGGTATGCACTGTGGTGTTAGTTGCTACACATTTTAAGTCTCTAATTTAAGCCTGCCTTCTTGTAAACACAAGTATCTTGCATAATCCTGAGAAGAATCAACAAAACCCTAATAGATTACCTAAAAAGTGTGAAAAGCATCATAAGTTGGTGGCGTTATTAAACGTTTAAGCCGCGTATTTTACACGTTTGTTCCTAAGAATCGGTAAAATAAATGTGTTGTCTTAAAAAAAAATCGGTAAAACTAGTAACAAACCCGTATTTACAGGTATCTTCCTAAAAGTAGGGAAAAATAGCAACGAAACTCATAATTACATGTATCTTCTTATAAAGTGCAGGGGAATCAGAAAAGAGGAAAGAAATGTGCGTGTTCTTAAAAGCTAGGTTGGATACGCCCACATAAGGCACGCGATCTCCACACGATGTGCTTACTTCATCGATTTCTTAGCCACTGGTGCCACCAATACTTATCTTCTCACATTAAACACCTATCATCATTTCACAACCGCAATACCAGATCGGATACGTCTAGCATCTTGGCTGTACCTTTACATAACACAAAATCTTTCTCCGTGTGATTCTCCATCTCAGCCATACGACTATGGAACGTGCTCCCCTGCGATGTGCGTCTTATCCAAAACCACTCAACATTCAAGAGGGAACTCAAGACTTACATATTAGGGACGGTATAGCCACCATTGTTGTGCCTCTCTCATCTTTTTCTTTCTCCTCTCCATCATAGCTTCGAATTTTACCATTCTATTTCTCTTCCTCTAACCTATCTACCTCTTCTATATCTCTTTCACCCCATTCCATCGTCTTATGTATCTGCTTGATGAGAATAACTCACAAGCTGCAAGAATATAACGAGAAAATTCCCAACTAGCAATAGGACTGACATTCATAAAAGAAAAATATGTTTACTTTCATATACATAGTCATTATTATTATTATTATTATTATTATTCTTGATTGTTATAATTATTTTTTGATTGTTATAATTATCATTGTACTACTTTTATAATCTATTTTTTTTCTTTAACATTAATACTGTATAACATGTTATATGTCCTTTATGTTCTGTAGAAACTGAAATTTGTTGAATCTGAGTATGCCTGGTTAGGTGTAAGAGAGGGCCTGAAGGCCCTAATCTTGCCAGGTAAAATAAATTCATAAATAAATAAATAAAAATAGGTAAAAATTAGCCAAAATACTATAAATAGTGTTGTATGTTGGAGAAAATAGTGTTGATGCTGAACATTCGTGAAAACTAGACCAGTATTGCTGGGTGCATTGTTACACTGGAAAATTGCAGCATAGTCTGAATTCACTGCTGCTGCTGCTCTAGCGATTTCCACATTAAGAGTGACAACTTCGAGGATTCTAAGGAGCAGTGGGGAGAGGGGGGTGGTGGTGGTGGTGGGGGAACGACTAGTAGCAGCACAGTGGAGTCATCAGTTTTTTTTCATAAATTTCCATAATTAAAAATGGCCGTCATCACTTCCAGCTAAAAGCATTGAACACCTTGGTAAACATGAACCTACTAGTTGCCATCTTTTCCATAAATTTCAATAGTATAATGACAGTAACTGAATAGTAGTAGTTACTTGAATAAACAAAACATGCACTCAAGTAAACAATTAGTTTACACATGGGCTATTAAATTGAGGTAGTGCAAGTGACTGGTTTGTTTACTTTAAAGAACGATTCCCCCATTGCGCCAGAAATGTGTAGCCGTGTATATGCCGGTTTTGCTCCAAGCACTTGAGTTCACCATCTTTAGAATGCTTGCTGGTTCAACAGTAGTAAAAGGAAAAGCCATGATCGTTCTTGTCAGTTTGTCTCACTTCCCTTGCTAAGTAAAGTGAAACAGTTAACAACCTCTGTGTTGTTTTCAGATCACCGTTCTATTTAGTCTTGTAGCGTTAGCGCAGCCGCTAGAGGAAAAGTACTCACCGTAAATTGCTCGCCGTTCTTTTTCAGAATTAGCTAGCATTAACAAGCCCCCTTCTTCTCTGAAGCCCAACAGAAACTGTTCCTGCTGCCAGCAGGGAGAGGCGTTGACGAAGACATTGCCCGGGCATGTCGCCTACTCCCCTCTGGCCTGAAATTAAAACCCTAAATTGTATCACCGCTGGCGCCGGGATTGTGTGGTCCGGGACGCTTCCATTATGGCGGCTCGTTAGTATGCGCCTGGAGGCGCTTGGCGGCGCCACATGCAGATGGCAGCGAATCAGTTTAACGCGGGCTTCGTCGGTAACGGCCTCTCCCCCCACCGCCGCGGCCCGGGGACTTATTTAAACGAATCGCGGCGGCGGCGCGCGGCGAATGCCTGATAGAATGCCCCAGAATGAAATTACCGCCACCCCGAGCCTGGCTAATGCATTGCACCGCATTGATTCCAGCTTTACGCCGGCGCCGTGGACAAACGACCCGCTCCAGCGACAGAAATTTGCCTGATACGTCTCTCCTCTTTTTTTCTTTTTTTTCCTTTTTACGCCGTTTCGCTTGGCTGCGCAGCTCGTCTGTCTTTTTTTTCCCTCCGCCGCGAATTTCTGGGCTCCGACGCTGTAGATCAGCCATATTGTCCAACGCGATAGATACCGCCACGTGTGGTGTGGCGTGAGGGAATTTTGCGGAAGGGGGAGTGGGGGGTGGAACGATCGCCCCCGGGTCGACCTCGGCTCGTATTTCTGGCAGCGCCGTTGGCGTCCCTGAGCACTACTGCGCCTGCGCAGAGACAAATGAGTGCGGCAGTTCGCTGCGGACGCTTAAATCACGCGCCGGCCAGCAGCAGGGAGCGCTCTCACAAATATCGACTTATCGATTCTATCGTGACCATGTTTTTCAGAAGAAAGCGCACTTTTTGCGACTCCTTCTCGCCTTCTGGTCCTCTTCAATGATCTAACGATTTGACGCTCCAGGAAGTTGACTGGAGAAACACATTTACGTGTTTCTTCCGAAGTATTCGAATACATAATTATACATATATATTTCTACTTTGGAGCTTCGTTCGGGGACAAATCACTGTGGTAATTAAGAAGACACCCATCACTGTGCTAACAAGAACATATATCGCAACTTTTAGATAATGAAGTACTGATACTTCTGAATGCAATATAATAAATATTTTAAAGAATAACTTACTGTGCCAAATGAAGTATAACTTTACTCATTCACTTTTTATGCCCTCGATGTATTCGAGCATATAAGTTCTCCGCCTTTTAATGATCCCTGTTGAGAAATTTTTATATCAGCATGGATCAATTAACGTACTTCAAAACTTACGTAAAGGTTTGCGGTGAAAAGTCGGTTTGATTTTGAATGTTACCGTGCCACTGTTAGCGTACATGTAAAACTGAAAATGGAAGATAGTGTGACATTTATTTAGAAACAACAATGACATAAAAATAAATACAGCGCATAGACTGTGTAAAACTACCCGCCGCTGTGAACTGCTCCTTATATCCACCGCACAGAAGATAGTTTTTTCTTCTTTTTTAGGAGTACGTTTAGCAACGGTTCATGTAATCTGCCCTCCATATCCCCTAAGGCTGCGGTCACAATGGCACCTATATCGATCCCGATGTTCCAAAATAAACACGCCACAACGTACCCGAACTCATCGCCCGAACGTACAGACTTCGGACGACGATCGGTGAAAACCAAATCAATGTGTTTTCTTCGTTCAAACCGGCCGACGTCCTGACACGCGAAATATGGACCGTGAGAAGCTGATGCTTGCAGTCCAAGAAAGTAGATTGTGGCCCGTCGCCCGAACGTACAGATTTAGGACGAAAGTCGATGAAATTCAAATCTGAGTGTTTTCTTCGTTCAAATCGGCTGACATTCTTACACACGAAATATGGACTATGAGAGGACGATACGTGTAGACCAAGAAAATAGATCGTGAAATACTGAGGACAAAAAACTTTATAATCGGGATATACGTAGTTTGGTACACTATGTTATCAAAAGTATCCGGACACCTGGCTGAAATTCAATGACAAGTTCATGGCGCCCTCCATTGTTAATGGTGGAATTCAGTATAGTATTGGCCCACCCTTAGCCTTGATGACAGCTTCCGCTCTCGCAGGCATACGTTCAGTCAGGTGCTGGAAGGTTTCTTAGGGAATGGCAGCCCATTCTTCACGGAGTGCTGCACTTGAGAAGAGGTATCGATGTCGATATGTGAGGTCTCGCACGAAGTCGGAGTTCCAAAACATCCCAAAGGTGTTCTGTAGGATTCAGATCAGAACTCTGTGCAGGCCAGTCCATTACAGGTATGTTATCGTCGTGTAACCACTCCGCCACAGACGGTGCATAATGAACAGGTGCTCGATCGTGTTGAAAAATGCAGTCGCCATCCCCGAATTGCTTTTCAACAGTGGGAAGCAAGAAGGTGCTTAAAACATCATTGTAGGTCTGTGCTGTGATACTGCCACGCAAAACAACAAGGGTGCAAGCCCCCTCCAAGAAAAACACGACCACACCATAACATCAACGCTTCCGAATTTTACTGTTGGCACTACACACGCTGGGAGAAACGTTCAACTGGCATTCGCCATACCAACGCCCAACCATCGGATCGCCACATTATGTATCGTGATTCGTCACTTCACACAACGTTTTTCCACTCTTCTATCGTCCATTGTTTAAGCTCCTTACACCAAGCGAGGCGTCGTTTGGCATTTACCGGCGTGATGTGTGGCTTATTATCAGCCGCCCGAGCATGAAATCCAAGTTTTATCACCTCCCGCCTAACTGTCACGGTACTTGCAGTGGATCCTGATGCAGTTAAGATTTTCTGTGTGAAGGTCTGGATAAATGTCTACCTATTACACATTACGACCATCTTCAAATGTCGGCATTCTTTGTCAGTCAAAAGAGGAGGTCGGCCTGTATGCTTTTGTGCCGTACGTGTCCCTTCACGTTTCCACTTCACTATCACATCGGAAACAATGGCTCTATGGATGTTTAGGAGTGTGGAAATGTCGCGTACAGACGTATGACACAAGTGACACCAGATCACCTGACCACGTTTGAGTCCGTGAGTTCCACGGAGCGTCCCATTGTGCTCTCTCACAATGCCTAATGAGTACTGAAGTAGCTGATATGGAGTTCCTGGCAGTAGGTGGCAGCACAATGCACCTAATATGAAAAACGTATGTTTTTGATGGTGTCCGGATACTTATGAACACGAACAGTAGTTTCTCTTAACGAAGGTTTATTCAGCACTTGCACATACAAGAGCACGGAGCGAACTGCCTCCGGCCAGAACGCATACGATATACATACAGTTACAGAAGATTCCAGTAAAATGATTCTTGACATTTGATGACACTTCTAGAATATACTCGAACCGAATATAGAAATTAAAATTTTACAGTTCAGGTGCGTTTTGAATTCACGACCCTCCATGCAACAGTCTAGTATCACAACCACTACACCACATCTACTGTGATACTTGGCTTCTGCGACATTGCTCCCTCCTTAAGAGAACAGCGTCTCCGTGTTACGTCGTCCTAGTCCGGTAACGAGTCATCGGTCCTGCATACTCCGACTCCCGATGACTGATGTTCGCCCTGGCGGTGATCTTTTTAGAACTTCCTTTGCCGCTGTGCTCTTCGTCACCTTTCCTCTTGGGCCTGTCGCTGGAGCTGGGTTCCAGGATCCTTATAGGACGTTAACCGTATCTCTGATCTTTCGTCGCCTTGTGTCGGGATCGAAATCTTCAACTTCATAGGTAACATCATACAACTGTTTTACAACCTTATAAGCCCCTGAGGAGCTTTTCAGAGAGACTAACCTTCCGAACAGGAGTGAAGATCCAGACGAGATCACCTGGCTTGTAAACAGGGCAGTGGCTCGCGTCATACCTTCGGCGATCGTTTTCTTGAGCCTGCAGCGTGCAGAGTCGAGGTAACTGCTGAGATTCTTCAGCTCTGGTTAACACTTGGCTGATGTAGTAGTCGTCCACGTCATCAGGATGTAACGGAAAGACAGTGTCCATCGTCATAGTCGCCTGACGCCCATGCCCCAGGAAAAATGGCGTAAATCCTGTGGTGTCTCGTTTGGTAGTGTTGTAGGCAAACGTCACGAAAGGTAGCACCTCATCCCAGTTGCTCTGCTGAAGGAAGGAGGATCAGGTAGTGACAGTGGGTGGATGGTGGTGGTGGTTACTGTTTAACGGTCCCGTCGACAACGAGGTCATTAGAGACGGAGCGCAAGCTCGGGTTAGGGAAGGATGGGAAAGGAAATCGGCCGTGCCCTTTCAAAGGAACCATCCCGGCATTTGCCTAAAACGATTTAGGGCAATCACGAAAAACATAAATCAGGATGGCTGGAGACGGGATTGAACCGTCGTCCTCCCGAATGCGAGTCCAGTGTGCTAACCACTGCGGCACCTCGCTCGGTATAGTGGGTGGAACAGGGAACAGTCTTGATAGGGACAGAGAATATGATGTAGTTGGTGACCTCGTAAAGATAACTACTCATACTGGTTGCATTAATGTGCATTTCGTGCAACTGTTTCAGCGTCATGATCGGCCTCACATTAATGCGGCTGTTAGACGCGTTAACATGGGGCTGCGGATGGCGCTGATGGCAGAGGGCATGGGTCACATCTCACAAGGGGAGGCCGCCAATTGTGAAATTCAGATTCGATTCATACTGCGCATAATAACAGCTCATGGCCAGAGGTGTAATGTGGCAAAGCATCAAGATGCACTTCTCAGCCGTTGTCGAGAAAATCGACAGTTAAAAGAAACCGTTGCGGTGAAATACTCTCTACGTTTAATAATTTTCTACAGCGTCGTGGCGCAGCGGTAAGCGCTCGGGTTCATAATCCGAAGGTCGCCGGATCGAATCTCGCGCCATACAACAATTTTCTTTTTATTATTTGTTTTTTGTAATTCAAATGTGTGTACACACACACACACACACACACACACACACACACACACACACACACACATATATATATATATATATATATATATATATATATATATATATAATTCCCGGCAATCAGTTGCAACAATTATGCATATAATAAGTTGTTGAAAGTCGTTTGTCGTGGAAAAACTGGCGACTTCGAACATCATTATGTTTTCCGCAAACAAAGTTGTATTTCACAAATGTTATTAATTGTCTTCATAATATTAACCACGTATAGTTAACGGAAGACGTAGAAACGATATTCCGAAACGAATACGTATAGCGTAAGTCAAACGTTCGAATTAGAATAGAAACCCCACGAACACAAATTTGCTGTGGCAGGTATGAAATATAAACTCCGTTACCCGCTCGTTACACTTGAACGACAGATGTTGAATGGGCCGAAACGAGCCGCCGTATAACAGCGTAGTTGCCTGCTAACTTCGAAAGAAGGTAGATGCGGTCCCTAGCGCAACTTATAACATCGTCGAAAATCAGTGCGGACGTGAGAGCTTTGGTACACCCTGTTAAACAAACGGAAAAATGTAGGCGGTACAATTGGAGAGCGATCCGCCTTCACCAACATGCATAAGCAATTCATTAATAGTTTAGGTATATATATATATATATGAATTACAAAAAGCTTATAATAAAAAGAAAAATGTTGCATGGCGCGAGATTCGATTCGGCGACCTTCGGATTACGAACCCGAGCGCTTACCGCTGCGCCACGATGCTGTAGAAGACTATTAATCGTAGAGAGTATTTCACCGCAACGGTTTCTTTTAACTGTCGATTTTCTCGACAACGGCTGAGAAGTGCATCTTGGTGCTTTGCCACATTACACCTCTGGCCATGAGCTTTTATTGTGCGCAGTATGAATCGAACCTGAATTTCACAATTGGCGGCCTCCGCTTGTCAGTGGTGCCAGTTGGGTCTATCAGTAGCTCGGATTTCACTAGTCATGACCTGCACCTCAATAGGTATGGGAAGGGGAGGCTGGCTAAGCTTATATGTGACAGTGTAGTGGGTGGTGGTGGTGGAGTCACTCATGGAAAATTCCTGTAGTAGTTGGTGGTAGAGCTGCAACCGTTTTAGATTGAAGTCAGCTGATACGTATACCTGCTTAAAGGAAGTCCCTCTAACTAAGGGCTCACCTTCCGAGGATGTAATGTTTCCAAGCAGAGAAGGAATTAGCATATTTCATCAAAATATTAGAGGTATTAGAGATAAAGTTAGTTAACTGCTTATAGCTGTAGACTCTGAAATTCAGAGGCTTCCTTTACCAGGTTACAGATTAGCTGGCTGTTTTTCAAGGAGTTCCTTGAGGGGTGGGGGAATGGCTATGTACTGAAAAAAAACAGTGTTCCATTTGCGACCATAGACGTATCACGACACTGCACTGAACATATATTTGAATGTTGTGCAGGGGCAGTTGAATTTAGTGAAACTAAACTTCTAATTGTTGTTGTTTATAGGACTCCTAACTCCGACTCCAGAGCATTTCTGCTCAAGCTAGAGAGGGTTCTTGATTCACTTTGTAGGAAGTACCAGAAATTAGTCACATGTTGTGACTTCAATATTAATTTTGTATACGATGGTGCGAGATAAAGGATGTTGGAAGATGTCCTAAATTCATCTGATGCAGACTGTGTTTTTTCCAACTAGGGTGCAGGGGAACAGTAGCACAGCCATAGACAATATTTTTATGATTTCTTCACTACTAGATGGGTATTCAGCTAGTAAAAGAGTGAATAGCCTTTCAGACCCCGATGCACAAATTTTAACACTAAAAGGCTTTTGTACTCAAACCAATGTCGTCTTTAATTACAAACTATGTAGGAAAGTTAATGCAACAGCAATAGAGAGTTTTTTATACCTTGTCAAGGAACAAGAGTGGCAGGACGTTTATAGCGCCAGTAACATATATGATATAATTATACAATGCTTTCCTTAACACATTTCTCATGCTCTTTGAGAGTTGCTTTCCATTAGAACGTTCTAAACGGGGTACCAGCAGTAATAGGCAGCCCGGATGGCTGACTAGTGGGATAAAGATATCTTGTAGAATAAAGTGGGAATTATATCAAAATGTTAGAAGCAGTCACAATCAAGCTACAATAGCCCATTACAAACAGTATTGTAAGGTGCTTAAAAATGTGATTGGGAAGGCAAAGAGTATGTGGTATGCAAGTAGAACAGCTAATTCACAAGATATAATTAAAACCATATGGTTAGTTGTGAAGGAAGTGTCTGGTCAGCAGTACAAGGTCGACGATATAAAGTTAGTTTGCAGTAAAAATATTTCTGTTACTGATAAATCAGATATGTGTACAGCATTTAACAATCATTAACAATCATTTTCTGAACATTGCTGGTGAATGAAATAAAAATTTAGTTTCTACAGTAAATCATGTCACTTTCTTGGCAAATGCCTGTCCGAGATTGATGTCTGAAATACTCCTCTGTCTTACAGACAAAGGGGAGATTGAGTCAATACTTAAATCACTGAAGACTAAGGACTCTCTTGGTTATGATGGAGTGTCTAGTGTCTGTGCTGCACATGTTAGCCCTGTATTTAGCCATATTTGTAATTTTTCCTTTAGGATGGTCAGTTTCCTGAGCGATTAAAGTACTCAGTAGTAAAGCCGCTTTATAAAAACGGAGAAAGGGATAATGTAGAAAATCTATTTCTATGCCATCACTGTTTGCAAAAGTTATTGAAAAGGCTATGTATGTAAGGATAATTGATCATTTTATATCACATGATTTGCTATGAAATGTACAGTTCGTTCTTACAAGGGAACCTCCCCATCGCACCCCCCTCAGATTTAGTTATAACTTGGCACAGTGGATAGGCCTTGATAAACCGAACACAGATCAATTGAGAAAACAGGAAGAAGTTGTGTGAAACTGTGAAAAAATAAGCAAAATATACAAACTGAGTAGTCCATGGGCCACATAGGCAACATCAAGGAGCACGTGACCTCAGGAACGCCGTGGTCTCGTGGTAGCGTGAGCAGCTGCAGAAGGAGAAGTCCTTGGTTTAAGTCTTCGCACAAGCGAAAATTTTACTTTCTTTATTTTTGCATAGTTATATCTGTCCGTTCGTTCATTGACGTCTCTGTTCACTGTAATAAGTTTAGTGTCTGTGTTTTGCGACCGCATCGCAAAACCGTGCGATTAGTAGACGAAAGGACATGCTTCTCCAATCAGAACCGAAAACATTTGATCGAAAGGTCATAGGTCAACCGATTCCTCCACAGGAAAACACATCTGATATATTCTATACGACACTGATGACGACATGTGCGTCACATGACAGGAATATGTTGTCGACCCACCTAACTTGTACACTTGGCGAATGGGTAAAAAAGATTCTTCTACCTTGCCCGATTTAGGTTTTCTTGTGGATGTGATAATCACTCCCAAAAAAGTGATGAAAACGTAAGAGTTTGTCACATAAACTGAAAATAAAAAATTAAAGTCTTCACTCGATGGAAGATTTGAACCAAGGACCTTTCGTTCCGCAGCTGCTCACGTTACCACGAGACCACGGCGCTCCTGCAATCCCAGTGTCCTTGATGTTGCCTATCTTCCCATAAACTACTCAGTTTGTATATTTTGCTTATTTTTTCACAGTTCCACACAACTTCTTCCTGTTTTCTCAATTGATCTGTGTTCAGTTTTTCAAGGCCTATCCAATGTGCCAACTTATAACTAAATCTGAGGGGGGTGCGATGGGGAGGTTCCCTTGTTAGAAGTCGTTTAGTAACTGAAAATGCTATATTCTCTTTTCTCTGTTAGGTACTGGATTGGCTACACAATAGGTTTCGAACGGTTGGCATATTTTTTGATTTGATTAAGGCATTTGATTGTGTTGATCACAAAATATTTCCCCAGAAGTTGGAACATTACGGAACATGGGGAGTAATTCACGATTGGTTCACCTCTTGCTTTAACAACAGATAGCAAAAAGTCATTATTCACAGTGTTGAGAATGGCTGTTGTATGGGGTCTCAGTTGGGTACAGTTAAATGGGGGGTGCCCCAGGGATCAGTGTTGCGGCCAGTCCTATTCCTTATTTATATAAATGATATGCCCTCTAGTATTATGGGTAACTCTAAAATATTTCTGTTTTGGTAGTAAAAGATGTTGTGTGCAACATTGGCTCGGTTTCAAACAGTGCAGTACATTACCTAAGTTCATGGCTTGTAGAAAATAAACTCATGCTAAATCACAGTAAGACATAGTTTTTACAGTTTCTAACAAACGTTTTAACTTCACAGAACAATCACATGATTAATTAAACTGAACAGTTCAAATTTCTAGGTGTTCAGATAGTAAGCTGTCGTGGAAAGCCCACATTCAGGATATTGTTCAAAGACTTAATACTGAAATTTTTACTATTCGAACGGTATCAGAAGTGAGTGACCGTTCGACACGAAAATTAGTCTACTTTACTTATTTTCATTCACTTATGTCGTATGGTATTGTATTTTGGGGTGCCTTTTCTCATTCTAAAAGAATATTTTTGGCTCAGAAACAGGCGGTTCGAACAAATTTATTTTCAGAACTTCGTGTTGCAGGGTGCTCATCGCCCCTAACAGCATTTGGTCGGCCATTACGCTGACGATATTTTATAATTAGAAATTCATGTCACAATAGTAAATGCAAATGTGAGAGACTTCTCTATTTTGAGTGTTTAATAGTTTCAGAGTTAACAGAGTAAAAACAGATTTCATTTATTAATATTTAGAATACTGAATGGGTTCAGTATGGCCAGCCGTTGTGGCCGAGCGGTTCTAGGCACTTCAGTCCGGAACCGCGCTGCTGCTACGGTCGCAGGTTCGAATCCTGCCTCGGGCATGGATGTGTGTGACGTCCTTAGGTTAGTTAGGTTTAAGTAGTTTCTAAGTCTAGGGGACTGATGACCTCCGATGTTAAGTCCCATAGTGCTTAGAGCCATTTGAACCATTTTTTTGGTTCAGTATGTTTTAAGTTTGGCGGCTTAACGGCAAATGAGATTCTCTCCAGTTTTGCCTCGCAAATAACGAATAATGAATAATGAAAAATATTCCATACAACGAGCATAACATTGTCTCAGTTACCTTATGGAGTTTGGTACGTAATGACAAGAGGCCTCCTGAGAACCAAATTAATTATTACAGTTTGCGTAAAAGCAC
This sequence comes from Schistocerca piceifrons, assembly GCF_021461385.2. Taxonomy (NCBI): domain Eukaryota; kingdom Metazoa; phylum Arthropoda; class Insecta; order Orthoptera; family Acrididae; genus Schistocerca; species Schistocerca piceifrons. Next base: position 216,570,539 of record NC_060139.1, on the reverse strand, counting down.
GCACATTTTCTTTTCGAAACAGCAGCGCTCACCGGAACTATCTATTAGAAGGCGGTGAGTCGCGCGTTGTGTTTAAAATATTATTACGCACGTAATTCGGAATAGCTGAGGTCCGTACGTATGTTATCGTGGTATTGGGTGATTTCAGAGTCTCATGCTAGCCCACAACATTTAACAAAGTAAATGATATTGCAGTATTTAGTAGATATTTATTTTTATTAAGTACTGCGATAAGTAAAAGAACCAAAAATACCCGCGAGCCACGATAAACTCTCTCCTAGGCAGTAAAGTTATAAAAGGACTGGAGTCAAAATATACTTCTGATCTATTCTTAACTCTTTTCATAAAAATATAAAAAATGATTAATAATTTTGCCACCGTCCATGTACACTAAAAGTGGGTAATTTAGCTATGGTCCACAGTCAACATGGAAAAAATTTGTTTGGTGCTTTGAATGAGCGTGGAAAGAATTGAAGTTTCCTTTCGGAATAATTGTTCTTAGAAATGTTATCGGACTTCGTGAAAATAAATGACTGTAGGTACTAATGAGTGTAGTAAATAAACGACAGTTGCGCACAAATTGGCTTTTGAAATGATCGTGACTGAAACGAAAAGTAACCGTATTTGATTATTTAACGTTTACTGCAGATACTTAGCTTTTATTCTGATCGCAATGAAAAGGTCTTTTAAATGATGCAATCGGAGTGCAAGAAATATTTTTAGACTTTTAATGCTTATTTTATCTACAGCTCAAAAATAAGACTCACATTAAATAATATAGCTCAGTGACAGTGGGCATAGATCAAGCGATACGGAGGAAGTGTCTTTTTGCAATGATGTGTTGTATACACAGCTAATTATTTAAAATCTTCGTTTTATTTCCAAATGATGATGATAATGGTCACAAAGTCCACATATTGCTGCAGTTCGCAGACCACGAATTACCAGTAAATTAAATATCATTTCAATTACGCGTACTTAACCCTGTCATTACACAGCTGTTCATCTGTACAAAGGGGGGGGGGGGGGGAGGGGGGCGAAATTTGTGAGTGTGGCTGTGACGCCACATTTTGTTGTGACAGTTTTGGTAACGACGAACAGTTCGTGTGTGGCGTTGAGCGCTATGTTTGAGAAAAGACAGATCAAGCGCGTGAAGTGTCACCTGTCAAGTAATTTTAATCAGAGGTAGTAGCTGCCGCCAAAAGTCACGCATTTTAGCAGTGTGCGGCGCGCGAAACGTATTGGGCGACGGACTGCGGCGCTGATGGAGCCAACTGCCTCGTCGCGTTGTGAACACCTGTTCCGCCCAGTCAGCACAGTAACGGCGAGCCTGGTTGCATGGATGACCATGTGGGTATTCCTCAACGAGTTAAAATTTCATAGAGTGGCTGAGATACTAGTTACAGCGCTCCTAGCGGCAACCAATGCTAACTCGGCCGCCATGTTCTCCTTAGTCAAAACATTAGGAAAGTGGTACTGTTGTTTGTGTCGAAGTGTGTCAGCTGTTGTGATATTACTGCAATATTTAACTTTTCTAATTGACTTTTTTGTTACAAAATATAAAGTCAACATGCCCTCAGTGTGTTCAGCGTTCAACTGCACAAATCGCAGCGATAAAACAACAAATATTTCATATTATAAGTAAGTATATTAGTACCGAAATACGACACACGTTTTTTAATGTTTATTGAAGAGTCATTTGCATTGGAACTGTAATTATGCTTAAGACAAATGCAGGAAAGTAATTTATTTATCGTTGATTACAGATTTCCTTTAAAAGATAAGGAAATTACAAATCGATGGGTTATAAATATGAAGCGAGAA